>NC_092506.1:63557853-64807853 GCF_047511675.1 Marmota flaviventris | reverse complement strand
TGCCCTGTATTTGAGGCAGGAGGGCAGCGATTTTACCAAGTTTTAAATTTCAAAACAGTGAAGCAGCTAAAAGAGGCTGTAACAACCTATGGTCCTCAAGCACCCTTCACTGTAAGCATGGTCGAATCCATTAACAACTTGAACATGACGCCAGCAGATTGGGCTAATATGTGTAAAGCTGTGCTAAATGGAGGACAATACCTGTTATGGAAGGTTGCCAATGAGGAATTTTGCAAGGAGACGGCTAGGCGAAATGCAGCAGCTGGTTATCCTCAGAGAAATCTAGATATGTTGTTAGGAAAGGGACCTTATGAGGATCAGCAGCAACAAATTGCATATGATCCTGGTGTATATGCACAAATTGCTGTAGATGCAATTAAGGCATGGAAGACTTTACAAGGACATGGAGGTTTACAAGGTCAATTATCTAAGGTAATACAAAGAGCTAATGAACCTTATGCTGAATTTGTAGATAGGCTTATTCAAACAGCTACCAGAGTTTTTGGGAATACAGAACAAGCAATGCCATTACTAAAACACCTGGCTTATGAGCAAGCGAATCGTTGGTGCAGAGATATCATTAGACCATGGAAACATGAAGATTTAAACACATATATTAAATTATGTAGAGACATTAATGAACAAGAGCAAGTCGTGGCAGCTGCAGTAAAACAGGCTTTAGATGCCAGAGACATTAATGAACAAGGGCAAATTGTGGCAGCTGCAATAAAACAGGCTTTAGATGCCAGGCCAAGAACATGCTACAATTGTGAACAAACAGGACATTTTAAAAGGAATTGCCCCATTGGAGGAGGGTTTAACAAAACTAGGTATCAAAGGAGTAGAATACCAGGTATTTGCCCACGATGCCGTAGAGGGAGACATTGGGCTAATGAATGCCGTTCTCAAACCACCATAGAGGGTACTCCATTATCAAAAAATGAACAAGGACCAGGTGTTTATCCACGATATCGTGGAGAAAGGCATCGGGCTCCATTGCCAAAAAATGGACAGGGGGGCCCAATGCTCCGGGGCCCAAAACCACAAATATACGGAGCACTGGAGGAACCCAGCAACCCCATCAGGGTAGTGCCCAGGACACATTGTCCATCAGATCCCTCATCAGACAAACCAGAGGGAGCGCAGGGTTGGACATCTGCGCCTCCGCCAGAGCAGTACTAACTCCAGAGATGGGAGTTCAAATCATTCCCACAGGGGTGAAAGTACCTCTTCCCAAAGGAACAGTAGGCTTATTATTGGGACGCAGCTCTTCTACTCTAAAAGGACTTATGATAAGTCCTGGGGTAATTAATCCCGATTATGAAGGTGAAATAAAAATTATAGCCAGTTCTCCAAAGGGTATATCAGTAATTTCACCAGGAGATAGAATAGCACAGTTACTAATAATACCCAGCCTACATGATAAATTTTCCAGTCGTACTGTAGAAAGAGGTTCCAAGGGATTAGGCTCCACAGGTGTAGACTGGGCTATGCTTTCTTTAAATTTAGATTCTCGCCCCATGCTAAAACTAAATATTCAAGGACATGAATTTAATGGGCTACTGGATACAGGTGCAGACCTTAGCATCATCTCTCGTCAAGAATGGCCAAAACATTGGCCATTACAACAAGCCACTCAAACGCTTCGAGGCCTAGGAGTAGCGACTAATCCCCATAGAAGTGCAATGGCATTAGATTAGAAGGATCCTGAAGGATGTGAAGGAACTATACAGCCATATGTATTGGATCATCTTCCCGTAAATTTATGGGGACAAGATGTCCTAGATCAATTAGGTTTGACATTAACAAATAACATCAACCAAAATGCACCCACTATTATGACTAGACAAGGTTTTAGGAAAGGAAAAAGATTAGAAAAACAAGAACAAGGTATAGCAGCACCAATACAAATAGATCAAGGAACAGACAGACATGGGTTGGATTTTCAGAAAGGGCCACTGAGACAATAAAAATTACTTAGAAATCAGAAAAACCAGTATGTGTTCCTCAGTGGCCCCTGACTAAAGAAAAGATACAAGCAGCCCATGACCTGGTCAAACAACAATTAGCAGAAGGACATATACAACCTTCTGTATCTCCCCATAATACTCCCATTTTTGTCATCAAAAAGAAATCTGGTAAATGGAGATTATTGCAAGATTTAAGAGCCATTAATAATGAGATGGTTATTATGGGACCTGCTCAATCAGGGATTCCTCAGTTGTCTGCTTTGCCAAAAACCTGGTATGTTTTAGTTATAGATATTAAAGATTGTTTTTTTTCAATTCCAATTCATCCTGAGGATAGTCCACGTTTTGCATTTACTATCCCTGCACTGAATCATGAAGGTCCTGATCAGAGATATGAATGGAAAGTACTCCCTCAAGGGATGGCTAACAGCCCAACTATGTGTCAAATTTATGTTAACAAAGTAATCCAGCCACTTAGAAATCAAAATCCTGAACTACAAATATTTCACTATATGGATGATGTATTATTAGCACACAAAGATAAAAACACATTGCTAGAATGTTATGCCACACTTACAAACTTATTAAAAAATTATAATCTAGAGATAGCAATAGATAAAGTACAATTAAATTTTCCAATTATTATTTAGGAGTTCTATTATCCTCAACCATGGTCCGTCCACCAAAAATTCAAATACGAGTAGATCAACTCAAATCACTTAATGACTTTCAAAAGTTATTAGGAGACATAAATTGGATAAGGCCTTATTTAGGTATACCAACAGGAGAGTTGGGACCTTTATTTGATATCCTAAAAGGTCCATCAGATCCAAATTCACCCCGAATGTTAACGCCTGAAGCAAGAAAGGCATTAAAAATCATTGAAACATATATGGAAAATATGCATTTGGATAGAATTGATATAAGTTTGCCTTTATTATTTATTGTACTACCAACAAAAAATATTCCTACAGGAGTATTTTGGCAAGAAGGTCCATTATTATGGATACATTTATCTTATTCTCCTAACACTATTCTTACTAGGTATCCTGAGGCTGTAGGACAATTAATACTCAAAGGAATAAAAGCAGCAAAGGGAGTGTTTGGAATTTCTCCCAATAAAATTATTACTCCATATACTATGAATCAAATTGATGAGTTAGCTAATGAGTTAAATACTTGGGCAATAATCATGTGCAAATCTAATGTTTCATTTGATAACCACTTACCATCTAATCCTTTATTGTCTTTTTGGTCATTGCATCCTGTAATTTTTCCAAAAATGACAAGAAAAACACCTATCATGAATGCTCCAAATATATTCACTGATGGGTCAAATAATGGTACAGCAGCAGTAGTTACCCCTGATCAAACTTTTACATTTTTAGTACCCAAACAATCAGCTCAAAAGGTAGAGCTTAATGCAGTTTTACAAGCTTTTGTGATGTTTAAAGATTCTGTATTTAATTTATTCTCTGATAGTCAGTATGTAGTTAATGCTATAGTATCTCTTGAAGATGCTGGTAGGATTTCCCCTTCTTCTACTGTTTTCTCTTTGCTTTCCACTATACAAAGTCTAATCTGGGACAGAAAAGATCCATTCTTTATAGGATATATCAGGGCACATACAGGATTGCCTGGAGCCCTTAGTTTGGGCAATGATTTAGCAGATAAAACTACACATGACATACATATTTTCTCTACACTAGAAGAAGCTATAAATTTTCATAAAAAGTTCCATGTCAATGCTAATACTTTACAAAAGCGTTTTAAAATAACTAAGGAACAAGCTAGACAAATAATAAAACAATGTCAAAATTGTGTGACCTTTTTACCACAAGTTAATCTTGGAGTCAATCCTAGAGGATTGATACCTAACCATATTTGGCAGATGGACGTCACACACTTGCCAGAATTTGGAAAATTAAAATATTTGCATGTTACAGTTGATACTTCTTCTGGATTTTTGATGGGCTCCCTTCATGCCGGAGAAAAAACTAAAGATGTTATAGCTCATTGCTTACAAAATTTTGCCACTGTGGGTGTTCCAAAACAGTTAAAAACAGATAATGCCCCTGGTTATTCTTCTACCTCTTTTAAAAAATTTTGCTCAACATTTGGCATTACTCATATAACAGGAATCCCATACAATCCACAGGGACAAGGCATAGTTGAAAGAGCTCATCAAACTATTAAAATGTACTTATTAAAGCAAAAAGAAGGAATTGGGAAGGGGTATATATTCCCCAAAGATAAACTTAAAATAACGCTTTTTACTCTAAACTTTTTAAATTTGAATTCATCAGGACTTAGTGCTGCGGAAAGGCATATGTGTCCCAAAAATGTGCATAAGCCCAAGGTACTTTGGAAGGATATTCTAACAGGACAATGGAAAGGTCCTGACCCAGTAATTGTCTGGAGTCGAGGGTCTGTTTGTGTGTTTCCACAGGGAGAACAGCAGCCGATTTGGATTCCAGAGAGATTAACCAAGGTCCTGACCCAGTGATTGTCTGGAGTCGGGGGTCTGTTTATGTGTTTCCACAGGGAGAACAGTAGCCGATTTGGATTCCAGAAAGATTAACTAAAGCGATTTCTACAGACCAAAAAGAAGATGATTTGGCTCAAATCCATAACAACTGATATCCAAAACTCCAGTTTGGCTATTCTTACATCTGCAACAGAACCAGGATGCTTTTTTCAATATCTATTTTATTATTGCCCTTTGCCATATCATGAAGTTCTATTTTGTTTTTTGAGCTCATACAGACCTAGGTTAATGTTTTGCTGATCAGTTCTATTTTTTGACTATAGAGTTTTTAAACATTGCAATGGAGATTTCACCTGTAAAAAGTTATAAGGCCTTTACTATAATGTTATGTGTTGTATGTATTATATTATGTGTGCACACTTGTGTTTTGTGTTATATGTTTGAATGTATGTATGTCCATATATCATATATGATGAGTGCTCATGATAAAATGGATCCAAATTTTTTTTTTTCACGTGATTTATATGGTTTAATTTAAATTGGGTAAACAACTGTTGAGGATTGTTTTAATATGTAAACAAAAAAGAAGGTTAACAGATCTGTTTGTTTACTTTCACCTTTCCTTTTCATTATATTTAATAATTCTCTTAAAGATAATGTAAATTGTTAAGAAAATTGTTTTCTTTTAGTGCCTTCTGTAATGTTACATAATTTTTTCTTTAGCCATTATTGCCAGAATTCCTATCTTCATCCCAGTGCCGGTGAAGACAATGTAAATTGTTAAGAAAATTGTTTTCTTTTAGTGCCTTCTGTAATGTTACATAATTTTTTCTTTAGCCATTATTGCCAGAATTCCTATCTTCATCCCAGTGCTGGTGAAGTCAAAGATAAAACCAATCTACAGCTTCTACAATAGCCATCACTGAACTGCTTGCAGAACTTGCCTGGACACATTGTGAGCTCACCTGTATGCATTGTGAACTATCTGTTGGTGCAGCGACTTGTGGTAGTGTTGGGGTATTTTTGCTGATGATGTCATTGGTGGTACAATTTTTCCAAAAGGAGCCGTCAATTGGCTTGGTGTATCTTCCTCCCTTCTGCTTGTCATGATCGTCCAGCTAAAATTTGGGGGCCAACAGAGGTGAGGCAAAGAACCTCACCCCCCCGCTGGTACAAAGACCTCTCCACAGGTGTGGCTGTATACTGGACCGGTAGTCAGTGATGGGTAAGATCCAATTGCAATGGTACCAACCTAAGGACCATATGTACTATTGGACAACCTAAGGCAGGCACGGTCCCTAAGCCACATGCTTGTTGTTTAAACAGAGAGGGGGAGATGTTGAGAGCCACAGCCGAAGGGGCCCCAGCAAACTTCCAGCTACCGGCTGATGATTGGCTCACAGCGGCCCCAGCAACATCTAGCTGATTGGCTCCTCTGCGGTGATGCTCATTGGGCTGTTTCCCTGCCCTTTCAGACCACGGAGCTGCTCATTGGGGGACTTTTTTGGCTCCGCCCACGTGACCCAGCCAATCGGCCTCAAGAGCAGGAGGATTGTGGGAGGTGGGGAGAAGCTTGTGTGGGAGAGAGAGGCTTGTGGAAAGCCGGTGGTGGCAGTTGAGGCTCTGAGGATTTTTCCTGAGAGGCTGTTTTGTTTGGCGTGTGTGGTTCTAAAAATAAAGTTAGTTTCTTTTGACAAGTGGCTCCTGATTGTGCCCAGCCAGACTGCGGCACAGGAGGACTAGAAGTTTGAGGTCAGCCTCAGCAACTCAGTAAAGCCCTAAAATAAAAAGTAAAAAGGACTGGGGATATAAAGCTCAATGGGGTGAAGTGCCTCTGGGTTTAATCCCCAGTAACAACAACAATAACAACAAAGCAGCTTACTCTGAAAAGTTAAGGAACATATATAAATTGCAAGAGTAATACTCATGATCAAAGATTTTTTTCCCAGTTCTGCAACAAAATTATTTCAACCTTGAGGTACTTATTTATTTTCACTGGATAAAATACTCTTTTGAGTCTTATGAGTACTTTTTGAGTCTTATAAGTAAAAAATGTTTGCAGGGCATGATGGTGCATACCTATAATCCCAGTGATTCAGGAGGCTGAGGTAGTTCAAGGTCATCCTCAGCAACTTAACAAGCCTCTGTCTCAAAATAAAAAGTAAAAAGGACTGGGGATATAGACCAGTGGTAAAGTGTCCCTGGATTCAAACCCCAGTACCACACACATACATACATACACACACACACACACACACACACACACACACATGCTTATAAAATTCCTTAAATTTTCAGATGAAAGGGTCTACAAAAGTAATAAGTTTATTATTATTATTTTTAAAGTCTCATCTTCCAAGACTAAAAGGTATAGTGTAATTTGGTGTGCCCAGAGTTTTTACAACAGGAAATCAAAATTCCTCAAATTCAAGACACTACTTTCAATTATTTATTGTTGAATAACTACCCCCAAACTTCATGATTTTTTAAAAAAAGTTTATTAAATCTCTCATGGGAACAATACAAACACTGAAAGGGGCACAAAATCATAATGTGTACGTAAATGGCCTTTTTCAACAAGAGGACAATGTAGGGCAAGAAAAAGGAGGAAGAAAGACTAAAGAATTAAAAGAATAAACTAGATACCACAATGATATATTACGCATCCATCAGAATGGATTAAAACAACTGACATCAACTGTTGTCAAGGATGTGGATCAAATGCTGTAAGTGTAAAATCATATAACTACTTTGGAAAAAGGCATGGCAGTTTCTAATAAAATATACCCCAACCTATGATCCAATTATTACAATCCCAGACATTACCTATGAAAAATGAACATATACATCCACAAGAATGTTTTTGTTCAAAAACATTCATAGAAGTTCTATTTAAAATTGTCAGAACCTGAAAACAGTTCGCTTTCCATCAACAGGAAAATGGATTATCAAACTGTTTTAGATTTATACAATGGAATACCATCACATAGCAACACAGATGGATCTCAAAAATAATCTTCTGAAAGAAACAAGGCTTATTATACCAAATAGTTAATAATAAGATAATTCCACCTGTATACAGTCTAAAAGAGGCAAATCTAATCTATAGTAGGGGAAATTTTCAGAAAATAGTTGTTATACTGGAAAGAAAGGGGAAGGGGAAAGGGAAGGTGAGGGTTAACCAAAAAGAGGCATAAGGAATATTCCTGATTAATAGCAAAGCTTACCTTTTAAAATTTTTTTATTTTTATTTATTTTTTTGCTGCTACAGACTGAATCCAAGACCTTGAGCATGCTAAGCATGTCTACCATTGAGCTAAACACCCAGTCCAAATTATCACATCTTGATAGGGGTTCAGTTACACAGGTGTACATAATTATCAAAATTCAGCAAATAAAAACTTAAGATTTGTGCATTACATTGAATGCGAATTTCACACCAAAAGAAAAAAACATGGGCTGGGGACATGGCTCAAGCGGTGGCGTGCTCGTCTGGCATGCATGGGGCACTGGGTTCGATCCTCAACACCACATAAAAATAAAATAAAGATATTGTTTCCACCTAAAACTAAAAAATAAATATTTTAAAAAAACATTTAAAAACTGAACTTCAGTTAATGATATGAATGCTGAAATATTTAGGGGAAAGAATACATATGTCTTCAATTTACTTTGAAGTGTGTCAAAAAATAAAATAAATTGATGGACAGAGAGGAATGGATAAATTAATAGACACAAGATAAAACTATTCCAATAAAATCTTAATAGTATAATCTAGGTAGTGAATAAGTGAACATTAACTGCAGAATTCTTCCAACTTTGTTATATGTGTAAAAAATTTCACTTAAAAACCAATCAAGGGCTAGGGATTTAGCTTTGTGGTATAGCACTTGCCTAGTATGCCTGAGGGCCTGGTTTCAATCCTCAGCACCAGAAATTTACAAAAAAAAAAAAAAAAAATCTTGTTTTATAGAAAACTGATACAGAGAACAATTAAGTGATTTGCCCAAAGTTACAAACCTTAAGTGAAGCAAAGTCCAGATAGGAAACTGATTCTGACTTGAAGTGCAGCAATCTTTCTGTTATACTATGTACTTTCCCCACAGTAAAACATCTAGGATTTTTGTGCCACCATAAATTACTTTTGTTGTCTCTGGTGAGTTCTTATCATTTTGCTGGGCCCTAAAATGTTTCTTCATGCCATTGTTCTTCTGCAATACCTAAAATTCTTCATCTAAGTTTTCCCTACTGACTAGGAAACACCTAGCAAAGGAAAATGGCAGAACTCAAAAATCAAAGAAGTAACTTAAAATTTTAACCTAAAATAATGTACTGGGAAAGACTTTCATAACTACTATTCTATGTATCCCAGCTCAGTGAAGTTCTGCAAATTGCCATTTGAGGAATCATTCTATTATTTTTAATTACCCACATACCAATTACTGTTCCTCTTTTTTAAAATCAATTTTTTTTTTCCAACATGTGCTAACAAGTGACAATTCTTCCTAGCTAACATCTTGGAAGAACTAGATAAACACTAAGATTAGATTTCAAAATAAACTCCACCTTCAAGCACCTACTATTTCTAATTGCTAACTACAGACTTGAGTCTAAAAATTGGTTTGGTATGAGCTTGGGAAAGGCATTAGAAGTAGATAAGAATAAAAATTATTTCAGAAATGAAAATGTTTAATTTAACTCATAACCCAGGATAATCATTTTCAAGCTTTCCTTCAAGTGCAGTGTTTTCAGGAAAATCAAGCCTAGAAATCTAGGCTTCTGTACCAGTCCCTTGGATCTTGAAGAAGTTGTTTTTGATTCCCCCTCCCCCAACCCTTGTTACTGGGGATTGAACCTAGGGGTGCTTAACCACAGAGCCATACTCCCAGCCCTTTTTTTATTTTGAGACAGGGTCTTGCTAAGTTGCTTAGGGCCTTGCTAAATTGCTGAGGCTGGCCTTGAACTTGTCATCTTCCCTCAGCCTCCCAAATCACTGGGATTACAGGTATGTGCCACCACGCCTGGCATTATCTTTCTGAACTTGGTTTCCTTACATACAAACAGAGATAACACCTACAGTTCATGGGGGGGGCGGGGGGGGGGGATGGAAAGTGCTCTATGAACTGTAAAGGCTTGCTTCTTCAAGTGCAATCTCTAGACCAGCAGTACTGGAATCACCTGATAGCTTATAAGAAATGCAGACTCTAAGACCACTTTTCAGACCTACTAAACTAGAATATAAGTTTTAACAAGATCCCCCAAGTAATTCGCATGCACATGAAAATGAGGAACACTAATTAATGTACTGTTAGCATCTTCACCATAATAAAACAGTTCATTGAGAATTCTTTTTGTTCTGAGGAAGTCCTATGATTTGGTAACTCATTAAAATATAAAATCAACAACACTAATATTCTCCCCCTCCTCTCTACCATTTACCAGACTGAGAAACTACAGAATGTGGTGAAGTCTAGTCTTCACCACTAATTTGCAACAGAAGCTTGGCCAGATCAATTCACTTCTCAAGGTCTTTTCCTTACTTCTAATATTAGATCACTAGTTCCTTGTCTGAGGTCTCTGGATTTAGTAAGGTTTAAAAAATTGTATGGAGGAAGGCAGGAATAGTATGGTAGTCCATCAGACAGCTCTGGAATTAAGTGGCTTTTGGGTCACTTGGGCTCTGCCACTTAGTAATATGTGACCTTGGGCAATTTTCTTAATCTTCTTAAATTTCAATGTCCTCAACTGTAAAATTGGGATTATAATATTACCTACTTTGGAAATCAATCAGTATTAGCATATGATTAGAAAGGCATGCTCTGATAACTTTTCAGGGTAATAAAAACAGTTCAGACTAGGATTGTGACTCAGTGGTAGAGTGCTTGCCTAGCACATGGGAGGCCCTGGGTTCGATCCTCAGGACCACATAAAAAAATAAACAAATATATAAAATAAAGGTATTGTGTCCAACTTCTACTAAAAAAATTAAATAAATATTTTTAAAAAACAGTCCACATCTTGATTGAGATAGTAGTTACATAGGTATACACACCTATCAAAACTTTACAAACTATACACTTTAAATGGATGTGTCTTAGGGCTGGGGTTGTAGCTCAGTGGTAGATACTTGCCTAGCATGTGTGAGGCACTGGGTTAGAACCTAAGCATCACATAAATAAATAAATAAACAATAAAGGTATTGTGTCCATCTACAACTAAAAAAAAAAATATTTTTAAAAGGATGTATTTTATTATAAGTAATTTATAACTCAAAGATATTTTAGTGAGAGAGAGGGGGAGAGAGAGATATGAATGTACTCTGGAGTCAGAAATGCATGAATTCAAGGGGCTGGTGTGTAGCTCAGCGGTAGAGTACTCACCTAGCACGTGTGAGGCCCTAAGTTCAATCCTCAGAACCACATAAGAATAAATGAATAAAATAAAGGTATTGTGTCCAACTACAACTAAAAAATAAATATTAAAAAAAAGCAATGCATGAATTCAAATCTTCATTTTGTCCCTGGCAAAGTAGAAAACTTTGAACAAATTATTCAATCCTTCTCTGCCTTAAATTTCCAGATCTCTAAAATATGACTAAAACTTAAAAGAGTAACTTAAAAAAAACCGTAAATAGGGCTAGGGTTGTAGCTCAGTGGTAGAGCACTCGCCTAGCATGTGTGAAGTACTGGGTTCGATCCTCAGCACCACATAAAAATAATAAATAAAATAAAGTCATTGTGGCCACCTACAACTAAAGAAATATATATTTTTTAATTTGTAAATATTATAACAAGGGTTCTTATCATATAATACACAAGAGAATGTTGCACATTAAGCCCCATAAGTGTTAGCTATTATTATTTCTATAGGCTATTTCCAATATTTTAAAAATCACATTTATCCACAAGAAGATTGCAATAAAAACAGTATGCTGTTTTGCTTTGGACTAGAATTATATTAAAACATTAAAGTAATTAGTAACTATCTCACATGGATCAATATAGTGTGGTAACAGTGACCAGCATTCATCTGATTGACATGTGCCTTATACTAATTAAAACAGGGATAAAGTACAATCAAAACTTAAGTAGAATAATAATAAATTACAATTTATGTGAGAGTGATAATAAATTCATGGAGCCTATAACAAATAAGAGGCTTCCTTATGATGAAAAAGTTAAAATAGCTGCTATGTTACCACATGATCCAACAATATTACTATTGGGGCTTGAAGAGCTATTTGTTTACCCACATTCACAGCTGCACTATTCACAATAGCCAAGAGGTAGAAGTGACCCAAGTGTTCATCAATGGAAGAATGGATAAAGAAAATATGGTATGTACATATAATAGAATATTATACAGCCTTTAAAAAAAGAAATTCTCATACATGCTACAACATCCATGTTGTGAACTTTCAGGACCTTATCCTAAGTGAAAAAAGACAGATTCCTCTTATATATCTGGAATAATAGAGACATAAAATAAAATGACAGTTGCCAGAAGCTAGAGAGAGGAGAGAATGAAGAGCTGTTATAGAGTTGAATAGAGTTTCAGTTTCACAAGATGAAGCATTTTGAAGATTTAGTGTACAACAATGTGAATGTACGTTAACACTACAGAACTGTATATTCTTAAAAATGGTTAAGATGATAAATTTTGTGTTATGTGTATTTTTCCACAATTTAAATAAAATATCAGTTGGTATGGTAGTTCTTGAGGCAGGGATATTGTAGAGCCTTTATGAATCTTTGTTTAAGTTTTTAATAAATACCATTTCCTAGTATTCCAACACGCCACATATATATTCATCAGAGCATCTAAACAACTTACTGCCAGTCTTTGACTTGGATATATTAAACCCATACCCTTTTATACACTGAATCTGGCCTTTCACTTGGCCTTTCTTCATCAGTTGACTTATGATGTTTTTAGGCTATAAGCTGGAGGTACCGCTTGTCAGAAACTCTTAGGGAAAGGATTATCTACCTTAAAGTTATCACCCTCTGCCAGCCCACAGAGCCCCAGAAACAAAAAAAGCCAGAAGTGTGCTCACTTACTTGAGGCTTGCTATTCAAGGAAGATGTTAGGAAGAGACCCCAAGAAAAGGAAAGGAAAAGAAAAACAGCAAAGAACTACAAGCAGCCAGAGGCCCTTTGAGGCATGTGTATGGTAGAGGCAACTGGCTAAAATTTCTTTTGTCTTGTGCTGCTGTGATAAGAAAATAATATTTCTTTCCCCATCTAAATGAATTTCCCATAACAAAAGTATAAAGCCTGAGGGCTGCCCACTTTCCTTTAGCCTAGTTCCTAAGGACGGAAGAGGAGCGAAAAATTCACAAAAAAAGCTTGAATTATCCTAGCGCAAGAACAAAATAAAGATAGCTAGATGGTCATAACATAAGCTGCCATTCATTCTCTCCAACCATGGAAATCTTACCAACTAGGTGACTGTCTCAGACTGAGGTAGTCCCTATAAAAGCCATAATTAGAAATTTTCAAATATATTTATTAGCTTTCTGACAACCCCTCCCATAATGTCAATCCAGGATCTTCCAAATGCATTTTAGGGATGCAGTTCATTTGAAAGTAGGAGTGTACCTGTTGAATGTATATGTTCATACTCCTAATTAGCCTCTCCAACAACCAGAAGAGAAAATCTGTCTTCATATATACTTTAATAGACTGAAGCCTTGACAAAATAGGTACTCAGTAAATATTTGCTGAATAAATGAAACATTTTAAATAATTTTAACTGGATAATTAGAATTCCCCTTCATCTCCTTTTAGGTAATGTTTCTTTCGTTAGTCCAACAGTGCTTGAAATTCCACTTTGGGAAGATTGTTTGTCTTAGTAGAAAGGCTTATGAGATCTAAATTGGAATACCATTTCTGCCACTCAATAGCTGTATGACACTAAGCAGGTTTCTTAACTTCTCTAAAACTCAATTTCCTCTTCTTTAAAATGGGCTAACAGCCAGAAGCAGTTGGGTACACCTGTAATCCCAGTTACTCAGGAAAATGAAGCAGGCGGATCGCAAGTTTGAGATCAGCCCTGGCAACTTACCAAGGCCCATCTCAAAATAAAATGGATGGGAATATAGCTCAGTGGTAGAATGAGCTACACTGGATTCAATCCCTAGTAGCCCAAAAAGTGGAGAGTGGGAGATGTAACATTAATCTCCTTAATAGGAATGTTCTGTACATTATTAATACATAGGCAATCTTTACTTCGTAGAGTTTCAGCAGGCACAAATTTCAGTTACCAGAGTTTAGTTAAATAATGACAATCTCCCGACAACACAATTCAAATTGCAGTTATCACTGTTTATTAACTGTGAGAAATTGAATATAGTCCAAACTTTGCTGCTAGATCTTCATTCCATAAATCCCATTATTACATAAACACTAAAAGAATATTATGTGGCTGGAGCTGTGGCTCAGTAGTAGAGCACTTGCCTAGCACGCACGAGACACTGGGTTTGATCCTCAACACCACATAAAAAACAAATAAACAAAATAAAGGTATTGTGTCCATCTACAACTAAAAATATATTTTTTTAAAAAATAGTACTTTGTAAAGTGCTTGTCTGCTCTTCCCACAACTTATGGCACGGAATAAATTGCTGTGCCTCTATGAATCATTTCTAAATTTGAATTGGCTTACAACATTTTATTCTTTGTACTTTCAATGTTATGAAAGTACAATGTTATGAGCCACAACCTCAGCCCACTCTTTTTTTAAAATATTTTTTTAGTTGTATATGGACACAATGCCTTTACTTTATTTATTTTTATGTGGTGCTGAGGATAGAACCCAGTGCCTCACATGTGCTAGGCAAGCGCTCTACCACTGAGCTATAGCCCCCACTCCAAACTACTCTTGATAAGCTATTTTACAAAGAAATAAAACATTTTAATACCTGTGTTTTCAATTATTTAAGTTATAGTGTAAAAAATTTAGTTCTACTTCTTTCTCATTCCCCTACATATTTATAACCAACAATAAGAGGGTTTATACAATGTTTGACAAAAAAATTTAAAGGTCACAGAATAATTCTAACTTTTCTTATTGATTATGAAGACTGTTTTGTCTAGTTTTAATGTGCATGGCTATTTGTATGGTCCCATACTACCTGACAAAATGAGGATTCCCATACTTAAAAAGTCTGGCATCAATCGGATCATTATTTCACAAATAAAGAGAGACCCTTTGCCCTTTTCCCTGGTTCTCACAATCTGCTCAAATGAAAAGGAATTTGGATTGTTGTTGGTTCATGCTAAAAAGATAGTTTTTCAGGTGCTGAAAGTGACAAAGAACCATATCTAAACACACAATTGCCCAAACTCATTATTATAACCCCAAAATATATACTCTATTGCTGAAAGATAATTGAATAGTTGAAAGATACTTGAATAACTTGAATTGCTATTCAATTTATCTTTTGTGATAGAATAGGATTTCTTGTCTGTCCTATCCCCCTTGAATGTGTGATTGAAAGAATGAAGGGAGAGGCAATACAGTCTAACAGTTTTAAAGTCACATCTCAATTTGAATACTGTCTCTACACCATTTATTGTGACTGTATATAAATTAGTTCTCAGAAACTCAATTTTCTAAACTGTGAGAGATAACAATACCTTCTTTTTAAAATTATTGTAAAGAGCAAAAAAGATAAATTATATGAAATGCTTAGCAAGTTGTGGAACACAGCAAACATACAGGTAACAACTATTATTACTATCATCCTTAATGTTGTCATTAATATAAATATAATGATAAAATGGCATTTATTTTGAACACATATTTTAAACATATTATTACTAATCGGTATATTTTTCAAAGATCCATTTCTCTTATTTCAAGTTATAATAGACACCCACCACTTGCTGTGGTATTTGACCTCAACTTCCTCCAAATCATTTTCTCCCAAGGTACATGCGCAAAGGGCTGCCAACATATGCACTCATCCTCTTCTTGCAACCCCTCAGATTCCTGTGTCAAAACCTTCCTGCAGTCTGCTCAGTTTCCTCTTCTGAGGACATTGAGAACTAAAGCCATTTCCTATTTCTCAGAGCTATCTGTCAGAATACTAGTATCTACTCTCTTATAATTCACATGATCAACTGCCAGTATTCTCTTTTGATTCTAATCCAAAGCCTTGGTTCTAAACTAAAAGTCATTATACTTATGTAGACCAAAAAGACTGCAGGAAATCTAAAGGCCAACTCAGGCTCCTTTCCTCTACTAGTTAATTCCTCCTCAGATTCTCACATTAGTTAGCTGAGCAATGTCTGCTCTAACACCTTTAGTGAAAATCCTCTTATCCTTAAGCCAACCCGTTCTGTGATAATATCATTAGAAAGATTTTCTTTATGCTGAAGTTATTCCTTATGTTAGTTTTCTCCATCCATTGCCCCAATTCTAAATTCTAGAGAAACTGGAAAAGTTAACTACTATATATGAGAGTCCATCCAATATTTGAAACCACCAAGTAAAAGAAAAAAAGTTCTACATTTCCAGCTCAGAGAGAACAGCTTTAAATCCTTTCTCTCTCTCATGATCATGGTCTTCTGGACCAGGTATGGGCTTACCAAAGCAATTTAAAAATTTGAAAAATGGGCTGGGGATGTGGCTCAAGTGGTAGCACGCTCGCCTAGCATGCGTGAGGCACTGGGTTCGATTCTCAGCACCACATAAAAATAAAAGAAAGATATTTTTAAAAATTTATGTATGTATATATGTGACTGCATGACCAATGTGATTCTGCAACCTGTACACTCAGAAAAATGAGAAATTATACCCCATCTGATTAAAATGTATGTCAAGATCATTATACTGTCATGTGTAAATAATTTTTTAAAAATTGATAAAATGCTTCCTTAACCTATATTCAAATTGCCAAGTAATTACACTACAAATAATCCCTTTGCCATATTTCTCCATTATTATGTAAAAACTAATAGCTCAGGAAAAATGATTCTCAGCCCTATCATGGTCTCAACTTCCTCCAAATCAAGTCCCAAAAGCTACAAAAAAAAAAAAAAAAAAAAAGTTTTCTTTCTTTCTTTCTTTTTAATAGCCAACTACAGGAGGGACAGAATAAAGGAGGATTATTTTGTATGAAACTCTAGCCTTTTTTTTTTTTTTTTTTGAGACAGGGTCTTCCTAATTTGCTTAGGCCTTGCTAAATTGTTGAGGTTGGTTTTGAACTTCTGATCCTCCTACCTCAGCCTCCCAAGTCGCTGAGATTCTGGGATTACAGGTCTGCCATCAGGCCTGGGATCTTGTCTCTTTTCTACAAAGCCAAACACACATGCCTAGGAGAAGGAGTCAGTAATAAGAAGGTTAGCTGCGAAGAGTTTTGCCTCATGTCCTGACAAAGTGGATTCAATTAAAATAAGGCAGTAATAACCAAAGAATTAGATTGTCTCTGCATCTTGCAGAAGCAGGTACCTGAAAGAAGGATGGATGAAACCCTGTGCTCTTAAAACTTGACCAAAATAGGGGCTGGGGTTGTGGCTCAGTAGTAGAGTGCTTTCCTAGCATGCTGAGGCACTGGGTTGGGTCCCCAGCACCACATACAAATAAATAAAATAAAGGTATTCTGTCCATCTCCAACAACAACAACAAAATGATCCATTAAAAAAAACAACGTATTTTTTAATATTTATTTTTTAGTTATAGATGGACACAATATCTTTATTTATTTTTTTATGTGTGAAGGCCAGCCTAACCAGATTCCGGCAGTCCTCAGTCACCGGATACTCCTGCTTTCCCCGCAGCCCTGGTGCCTCAAGCATAGTAGGCAAGCTCTCTACCTCTGAGCCACAACCCCAGCCCATCAACATATGTTTAAAAAAAAAAACTTGACCAAAATAAACAATAGAAAATCTCTCAAGCCTGGCAGAAATGATTATCTAGGAAAACACACACACTCACACACACACAAAACCACCAACAACAACAACCCAGACCTGGCCAGCAATGCCTGTTAGAGCAAAGGCTTGAGGAGGACTCTTAAGTTCCCAGAAGGTGTGGTTAGTGGAAGTAGGGTTCTCAGATGACCATTAACCCCTAGGAAGTCTGACGAGGTTCACAGTGAAGCAATGACTTGGTCCCTCCTGCCCTTAGAAGGCTGGCACAAGCAGAAAGGTACTTGATCCTCTGCCTTCTACTTCTGGCGCAAGATGGGAGTTGAATAGTACTAGCAGATCATTTCTGGTACCCGAAGATATGGGAGAGGGAGTTGGATCTCTGAGATCCTAAAACTGTTCCCTGGAGATGGTGAGGGGGGGTCATATAAGAAAGGAGAAAGAGAGCTGGGGTTGTGGCTCCGCGGTAGAGCGCTCGCCTAGCGTGGGTAGGCGCTGGGTTCGACCCTCAGCACCACATTAAAAAAATAAATAAATAAAATAAAGGTATTGTGTCCAACTTCAACTAAATATATATAGAGAGAGAGAAAGGAAGGAAGGAGAAAGAAGACTGGAAAGACCTTAGAGTTTTCCCAGACTTGGGGGAAGACGGAGCAAGGAAGTGTTCCCCTCTGGCTGAGGAGGGGGTGACAACAGAACAGGTGTCCTGGGCTCTCATTCCAATAAGCAGAGACCTCCACTCTCCCGACCCCTTCTGGGCTGCCCGCTGCCTGTCTCCACTCCGCGGACAGGTAGGAATTCCCATTTCCAGCCCTGCTTCTCAGGCTGTCCCCTTAGGTCGAGCAGGGGCTCCCCATTTCCCGTCTGACCCCAATGTGAAGGCCAGCCGAACCGGTTTCCGGCAGTCCTCCCTCGACACACCGGACACCCCTGACCACACTCCTGCTTCCCCCGCGGCCCCGGACGCCAGGCCTGGTGCCTCCCCTCGCGGCCAGGTTCGTCCTCTGCCTTCTCCACACGGCGCCTCCACTCAGCCCGGTGTCCCTACTCCCTCCCTCCCCGCCTCAGGCCACACTCACAGAACTCGGCGACGTACTCGGTCACAAAATAGTTCTCCTCGCACCAGTCCAGTGTGGAGGTTGTAGGGCCCCAGTAACCCTCCCGGTCCAAAGCCGGAGCCATCGCGTCGCCGCTGCCACCCTAGCTGCGCTCGGATCCGCGGCTCTTAGGCCAGCTTGGGCCCAGCTCGCGCGCGCGCTCGCGCCCCGCCCTCGGGGGAGGGAGGGGCCGGCGCCGTCACTAAGGCTGCCCTAGGGAGGCCACGCCCATCTAGGGCGTGGCGGTCGCAGGGCCCACCCCGAGGGCGCCCTGTGGCCAGGTCCCTCTTTCTCTAGTGGGCAGACAGAGCTGAGACCCGGAAAGGAGGTAGAGAGCTGAGCTGTCTGGCCGGCCTAGACCACCCCAGTGGTTCCCGATACCCCCGGAGGCTTTTTTTCTGTCCAGATGTGTCTGAGCCTCTATTTGTGTGGGGGCGGTTTGATTTAATGGGGGCAGAGATGGAATGAAGCCTTCTCTACAAGCCCTTGCTTGAACAAACCTGTGTGGCCAGGCACCTCAGGGTATAACTTTAGCCGCAGGCCTCAAACGGAAATCTAGAAACAGCATCCCCAGCCAGCCCCAGGGATTCCCACGAAATAAGTCGTAATTATCTAATAAAGGTATAAAGCAGTCATGGGGACAAAGGGAAAGGGTAACAACTCCCAGGACCAAAAGAAAAAAAAGAAGAAGAAGAAGAAGTTAGGTGCTAAAATCCTAAAAAGAACTTTCTAAATAAAGTACTAAAATAGTTTGACAGCTTCAGTTTGGGATTCTAATCGCAGAGGTTTCTGCCTTGTAGTTATCTATAATTGTGCCCTACTCTTCAGGCAACCAACAACCTCTCTCTACTTTCAACTTCAAGACTCAAATACTCCACAGAATCTCCAGAGTGATCTATTGAAAACAGATGCTCTAGAGGGGGTGGCTCTCACCTGTAATCCCAGCTACTTGGGAGACTGAGGCAGGAGGATCTCAAGTTGAAAGCCATCATGAGCAACTTAGTAAGACCCTATCTCAAAGTAAAATTCAAAAAAAGTACTGGGGATGTAGGTCAGTGATGCATAGAACGCACAAGGCTCTAGGTTCAATCCCCAGTACTGCAAGCAAACAAAACCCCACAGAGATGCAATCACCATTGCCTTTTGTGTTCAGCTCCACCAAATTTTCCCCTCACTTCTCACATTCCTGCCTTTGCTTCTGAAGTCTGCTGGAATGGTCTTCCTGTCTTCATTTGGCTAACAGTCTACTTGTCCTTTAAAATCCAGCTCCCTGAAGCTCTCTCTGACTTCAATACCCAAGAGCTTCCTTTGATGCCACCCTGAATAGAGACATTGTTTTCAATTCTTTATGCAGAACTCTGCTTGACCAACGTGGTATGAAATGAAGAGTATACATTAAAGATGATAGAATCACTATTTTGTAAATAAATAAGTCAGATGAGGTGCAATCAAAGGTAGAAGACCTGAGACATGAGGAACACACAACCTTCCACAAATTGATCCTAGCAGACAATAAACGCAGAAACTTTACTTGCTAATGCAAAACCTAGAAATAGAGGTAGTGTTTTATAATATAATAAAAATAGTAGGAGATCTGATTTTTTTTCTTTTGAAGACATGAGCTTCTGCTGTTTACTAGGACTGTTTGGCTGGATGCTAGAAACACACACAGGTAAAATCCAAGAAGGCAGTCTACAGGGAGATTAAAAAAAAAAAAAAAAAAGCCACTGAAGTGTGGGAAGACTTCTATTTCCAAGCGTTTTTAAAATCTCATTCTCTAAAACTTCCATTTTGCATATGTTTTTGTTTTCATTTTTTGTTTGATTTTTGGCACCAGAGATTGAACTGAGGGACACTTAACGACTAAGACACATCCCCAGCCCTCACTAGGTTGCTTACATCCTTGCTTAGTTGCTGAGGCTGGTTTCAAATGTGCAATCCTCCTGCATCATCCTCCAGAGCAGCTGGGATTATAGGCATGTGCCACCACACCTGGCATGTATGATTTTAATATATAATAATTATTAGTATATATAACTTATAAATGAATCAAAGAATATATATTTGTATACTTAAACTGAATGTGCAAAATATATATATATATACTCAAAAGTGATTGCTGAAGAGGTATACAGTCAAAACAGTGTATCAGCTATATCAACCACAACAAAGAATGTGATAATACTTTGCTTGGAGTGCACGGGGGATTGTGAGATCCATGCTCCCCATTCCCATTCCTGTGGAAATAACCTCTGAGCATCAGGTGACTCAAGGTAGGAGATAAGGCCTTGTCTGAGTCCACACTACACAGTGTTCATCAACAGTGGGCAACAAACAAACAGAAAACTACCATAACAAGGACAGAATCAGGGAGAAATTCCCCCACCCAGGAGAAAAGATGTGCTGCAGAATAATCATTCAGAAATCAAAGTAAATCACACAGTTCCTTCAGCAATGTCTATCTTTCTTTCTTTCTCCTCTTTCTCTAACCCCCCTACACACACACAAAGAATAAAAGCAATGCATTGAGGGGCTGGGGATGTGGCTCAAGTGGTAGCGCGCTCGCCTGGCATGCATGCGGCCCGGGTTCGATCCTCAGCAACACATACAAAACAAAGTTGTTGTGTCCGCCGAAAACTAAAAAATAAATATTAAAAAAAATTTTTAAAAAAAAAGCAATGCATTGAAATGTACGGGACCCAGAATAGCTGACACTATCTTGAAAAAAAAAAAAAAACACCAAAATTCTCAATATGAACACTTACTACAAAACTGCAATAATCAAGACAGTGTTGTACCAGCATAAGAATAGGCATATAGGTCAATGGAATAGATTTGAAACTCCAGCAATAAACCCTTGTATTTATGGTCAAATGGTTTTAAACAAGGGTGCAAAGACAATTCAATAGGGAAAGAATAGTCTTTTCAACAAATGGTGCTAGAGCAACTGGATATCCACGTGCAATAGAATGAAATTCGAATCCTTCTTGCCACAACAAAATTCAACTCAAAATAGATCAAAGACCTAAATGCAAAAGCTAAAACTATAAAAGTCTCAGTAACTGTTTGTAACCTTAGGCTAGACAATTTTTTTATATAAAGTAATGAAAGAAAAAATAGATAAATTGGATTTCATTGGAATTACAAACTTTTTTGTTGCAAATGACACTATCAAGAAAACAAAAAGACAATCCACAGAATGGAAGAAAATGTTTGCAAATCATATATCTGATAAGAGACTTGTATTCAAAATACATGAAGAATTCACAGCTAAAAAATGAAAAGACAAATAACCTAATTAAAGAATGGGCAAAGGATCTACATAGACATTTCTCCAATGAAGATATGAAAATGGCCAATAAACACATGTTCAACATCATTAGCATTTATATAAATCCAAATCAAAGTGACAGTGAGATGCCACTTCCATACATAGGATGCTATAATCAAAAACAAATGATAACAAATGCTGGCGAGGATGTAGAAAAATTAGAACCTTCATGTATTACTGGTATGTTAAATGGTGAACAACTTTGAAAATACTTTGTAGTTCCTCAAAGTGCTAAACTAACTTATCATGTGACCTGGCAATTCTACACACCTAGGTATATACCAGGAGAATTGAAAACATAAGTCCCCAAAAAACTTGAACAAGAATGTTCATAGCAGCATTATTCACAGTAGCCAAGAATTGGAAACAAGCCAATATCTATTAACTAATGGATGGGTTGGAGTGTGGTATATCCATACAATGAATGATTTTTCAGCAATAAAAAGGAATGAAATATGCATACATGATACAGATGGATGAGCCTTGAAAAACTTATGCTATGTCAAAGAAGCCAGACACAAAAGGGCACATATTATGATGCCATTTTTCTTGAAATATACAGAATAAGCAAATCTATTGAAATAGAAAATAAATTAGTGGTTGCTTAGGACTGAGAAGGGAAGGAGGAATGGGCGTTGACTGCCAAAGGGTACAGGGTACCTTTTGGGGATGATGAAAGTTCTAAAATTAGGTTGTGGTAATGGTTGAATAACTCTGAATGTGAAGAAAAGGAAAAAAATCATGGAATTGTACACTTTAAATGACTGAACTATGTGGTATGTGAATTATATCTTAATAGAACTGGATTTTTTAAAAATTAAGTCTTATCTTGGAAAATTTAGAAAATAAGAAAACAGGGGGAAAAAAAGAAACCACTCAGAATCCCACCAACTGGCAATAACCATTGTGAAATATTATAAAAGGTACAGCCTGTGTATTAGAGAGAAACCAGAAAACACTATTAACCTAGAAGCCAAGTGATGAAAATGTTTGAAGAAGATCCTTTTGACTAGACTCATTTATTCTATGCATGGATTAAAAAGGTATACACTCACATATTGTTGGTAGGACTGCAAATTGGTGCAACCACTATGGAAAGCAGTATGGAAATTCCTTAGAAAACTGGGAATGGAACCACCATTTGACACAGCTACCCCACTCCTTGGTTTATACTCAAAGAACTCAAAATCAGCATACTACAGTAATGCAGCCATATCAATGTTTATAGCAGCTCAATTCACAATAGCTGAACTATGGAACCAACCTAGATGTCCCTCAATAGATGAATGGATAAAGAAAATATGGTGTATAAACTCAATGGAATATTACTCAGCTTCAAAGAAGAGTGAAATTATGGCATTTTCCAGTAAATAGTTGGAATTGGAGAATATCATACTAAGTGAAATAAGCCAATCCACAGAACCAAAGGCCGAATGATTTCTCTAATATGCGAACGCTAATTCACAATAAGGCGGAGAGCACTAGGGAAGAATAGTGTTACCTTAAATTAGGTAGAGGGAAGTGATGGGAGGGGATGTGGGGATGGGAAAGATAGTAGAATAAAACAGACATTATTACTTTATGTAAATATGTGACTACATGGCCAATATGATTCTGCAACATGTATACTCAGAAAAATGAGAAATTATATCCATCCCATCTATATATGATATATCAAAGTGCATAAATGCATTCTACTGTCATATATAACTAATTAAATTAAAAAATTTAAAAAGGTATTATATATAATACATTGAACACAGCTGAGATGAGCTAGTGATTTCATATCTCTTTAAGTATTTTATTAACAAAATGTAGACTGACATCATGCATTTCTTCTTTTACTTTGCTATTTGTTTGAATGGCACCTGCATTAGATTTTTTTTTACTGTCATAGTTGACTCTCTCCAGATCAATCAAAATGCTCCCATGAAATTGTCAGTTGAATCACAAAAAAATCCTCATGAATATCATTAATAGATATATTATATTCAATTATATAGTTATACCATAGTGTACTTTATTATGTTATATCTATTTTACTATCCCCATATTTAGGTGTTTCCAGTGTGTATATAGGTGGTCCCCAACTTACAATGGTTTGATTTTTCAATAGTGTGAATAGTATCCATGCAACCATTCTGGTTTTCAATTTCAGTATAGTACTCAATAAATCCCATGAGATATTCAGCACCTTATTAGAAAATAGGCCTTGTGTTTGATGATTTTGCCCAGGCATAGGCTAAAGTAAGTGTTCTGAGCACATTTAAGGAAGGCCAGGCTGAGCTTGGATTTGGAAGATTAGGGATATTAAATGCATTTTCCATCTATGGTATTCTCAATTTAGGATGTCAAGGAGCATCTGTATTTATTTTTCAAGTAACAGATAAGAACCCAAATTTCGAAAGCTTTCAACCAGATTCCTACTGAAAATTATTTTTACTTACTAGTTCCCAAGTTGACAAAAGAAATCCAACCTACAATCCATTTTTTTCTACATGATATGTTGTGCCATGTTACAACTGCAAAGGAAAACCTAAAGCCACAAAAAACAAATGTGCAGACTCACCACAGGTTAAATGAAGCCTGCCAGTTTCTTCTTGGCCTTTTTTCTGATCCATGATCAAACACATTATCCATTGTACCCTTGGCCTGTACTTCTTGACCTTTCTTAATTCTGGGCATGGTTATGGAAGCTCCGCAACACTTCTGCAAAATTTTAATAAGTAAAAGTCAGTTTATATAAGAATCAGCAAAATGAATTTGACATCTTCTATAGACCAAGACTTAGGGCTAGTGTTGGGAATATAGACTGGAAGACCATAGCTTCTGTTGTTGCACCTGGTGATAATTTCCCTGGCAAAATGAAATACAAGACATACTCACCAAGCAAGCTAGCAAATTCATTTTCTAATTTTATTTATTAAAATTATTTAATGAAACCCAACTATGTCTTAGAAACTATTCTAGGCAATGGAAAAGGACAGAACAGATACATCTCAAGGATCAAATTATAATTGCTAACACTAATATTTACTCTTCCTGGCACTGCTCTGTCTTTAGAATGATCTTTTAACACCTTTCTAACAGTCCTATGAATTGAGTACTATCTTTAGTCCTCATTTACAAATAATGAAACTGATGGAGTGAGTTGGAAATTTCACCCAAGGGTAACCAGATAAGCATCTGAGCCAAGGAATCCAGGCAGTGCCGTGCCAGGTCACATTCTTATCTTCTGTGCCAAGCTGGCCTTGTAGGAGCTCAGAGGAAGGGGATGTGCTGAACAGAGAGAACTTACGGGCCAGCATCTGGAGTGAAAGAATGAGGCTTGAGAATTCTGCAGGGTAAATAGCATTAGGAGAGTAAATGGTTTGGGGCAAGTGATGACACAGGTAAGTTTGCAGAAGAGATGACAGAATGATTGAACTGGGGAAGACTGGAGGCTTAGGGTTAGGGTTAGGTTCCAAGGACTGTTAGAGCGATCCTATGAGGAACGGTACTGATGGAGAGGAAGAGGCAAATTTACCGGTGATTAATAGGAAGAATCAATAGGATTTAGAGAGAAATTTAGAAACAGAATTGAGGGAGAAGGAGGAGATGGATTTCTAGCCAGTCCCAGCCATTGGGAGGGTCAGAAAATTAATCTGGCTGCACTGGTGGCTGGGGTAGCTGGTCAGGGCATGAAGCAAAATGGAGGAAGCATTTCTAGGCAGGAAAATAGCCTGCAAAGACTTGAAAGGGCAGGAGAAAGGCAGGCAGAATGAGACCCTTAGAGGGACCAAACCTGCGCTCTGAGATGGGGGAGGGGTGAGGACAACTCTCCAGCTGAGAATGGAAAGGTTGGCGCCTTGTGTGCTGTATTGAGGCCTGTGGGGTTTATCCCAGGGACAGCGGGAGTGTTCAAGGAAGGAAATAAAATGCCCAAATTCGCATGTGAGGGAAAATAGTTTTGGAGGTTTGGTGTATTTTTTTTTTCTTTTTAGTGGGGCAAGATGAGGAGAAAGATCAGACAAATCCAATAGGAGGCTGTGGCAAATAATCTTGGCAAAGGCAAGAACAGACAGGTTAAATTGCAACGCAGGTCCTGGGCAGCCCTGGCACTAGCCCTCCCAGAGAAAACCAAGTTTCCTTGTTTTATGAGAAACAGGAGGACTGAGGTTTACTAGGTCAGCTCCTGAGCCCAAAACATGCCACCCTGGGAGGTGACACCACATGTATGATTAGATTCACCAGCCCTTGCTTAATGCAGGTCTGTGGGAGATCCTGTCTGGAAAGTTGTTACAAAATAAATTTCATGGGGATTGAATATTCTCTAAGTAGCCTGAAATTGAATGTCTTGTTTTGAGTGAGGTTATGGAAACGTCAACAATAACAAAGTCCTCTAAAGACACTTCCCCTTCAACAGAAATTCCTTCTTTCAACATTGCTTATAAGTTAAGCCCTCTCTGTCCTTTAACTCATGAAAGTCATTCACATGTGTGCTTGTTGGGGTGCCTGGTTCTCTCCTATCCACCCCAGAGCTGTCAGTTACCATCTAGATGCTGACCTGAATCTCTGTCTCTAAACTAGATCTGTCTCCAGAGCTTTAGCTCTTGAATCAGTTAGGATCATGTTTTGCTACAGGTGACAGAAAACCAGTTCCAGTGCCTTAATCAGATAAGGGTTTTGTTCTTCTCAGGTGGTAGACAGCCAGGACCATGGCTCAGCAGCACAATGCCAGAATCCTATCTTTCTGCTCTTAGCATTTGTCCTATGTCTGCTTCTTGTCTCAAGCATCCCAATCCTGTTTAGCCAAGGGAAGGAAAAAGGGCCAGGACAAAAGAATAATACCAGCTGGGCCTGACCATTGTTATCAGAAAAACAGTAGTCCCTCCAGAACTCTGCCCAGTGATACATTTAGAGCCTTTTGGTCAGAACAGGGTTCTTAGGAGCAATCAGAGAGTCCAGGAAGACTGGCAAGAGAGTCTAGGAGAGTGAATATTTTTGCTGGGCCTATGGCCATCCCAAGCCAAGACTTCTGTTAGGAAAGAGGTCGGGAGGAAAGGATATTGAGTGAGCAACTGACAGGATCTCCCACAGACCTGCATTTCCAGCTATCTTCTGAATAGCTCTGCTTGGATATTTCATAAGGACCTCAAATTCCACATGTTCTAAAGTGATTTCATCATTTTCCCTCCATACTAGTTTCTTTTCAGTAGTTTCTTTACTATGGTGAAATTCACAACCATTGACCCAGTTGCTAACGTTAATTGACTCCCCCATCCAGGCACATCAGATCAGTTACCAACCCCCCCCCCCCAGGCCTTTTGTCCACTTCCCTCCTCCCACAGCCACTGCATCAGTCCAGGTCATCATTGCCTGCACCCTAACTGGTAGCCCCAAGGAAAGTCTTGTCCTGTCCCATCTCACAACCTCTTTTTTTTTGTACTATGGCTGCCAGAGAACTCTTTCTTAAACTCAAAACTATCCACGTCCCCCTCCAAGTGAACAAATAATTTTCAGTGATTTTCCACTACCATGGGTCCAAACGCCCCGACACAACCAGCAAGGGTTTTAGACTTGGTTCTGCCCACCACTTAGGCCTTGCTACCACATTCCAAAAATACTCTCTCTTCCCTATACTGCCTCTTCTGTTGATCCTGGGCTTTTGTAAACATTGTCCTTTCAGCTTGAAAGTCCCCTTTCCTTTCTGTCCAGCCAATCACTAACATCTTCTGATCCTTAGGTCTCTGCTCCGACCAGGCTTCTTCCAGAATCTCTTTCCCCATCTCTCATTGTGACTCTTATCACTCTGCCTCTGATCATCTGTTACTCCTCTTCCTCAGCAGCAGGCTCCCAAAGTTCACATCAGAATCGCTGCTTGTCATGTTCCACTACAAACCTGAAGAGGAAGACTCTCTAGAGCCCCGATGGAGTCTACCTATTGAGCAAACAGCTTGGTTCATTGTGAGTCAAGTGGTCCAATAACGACATCTTGAGAAATACTGAAGCAGGATCTGGACAGCTTCAGCACCAGATATGTGTCTGGGTCCCCACTGTGTCCCTAGTGCCCAGCACAAAGCCAGATACTGAGTCAGCTGTCTACTCCAAATCCCTCCTCCTTCCCCTCCTCTACCTTGCCTTATCCACATAAAATAATGATTACTATTACAGGGTAGCACAGATTTTGATGTCATTGATAAATAGGTCAATCAGTTGACTTACCAGTGTCCATCAATTGATTAACTGGTCTCTCCCAGTGATTCTCCATATCTGAAAGATCTCCATATCTGAAGTCCAAACTCCATGACACGCCTGGGATTTGCCTCTTTTTATCTCTAAGACTTTGAACAATTTGTTTGAGCCTTGGCTCTGTCACCTAAAATTTTTTTAAAAATATATTTATATTTCTTCTTAAGGTTGCTAATAAGAGTAAAACAATGCCTGAACCAATAGTGAGAACTCAAGACACATTAGCCATTTATTATTACTTCTGTTATTACAACAACTATTTATGGAGGGCTTGTTAAGTTGCAGCCAGGCATTTGAGCAAACATTTTTATATGCATTATTTCATTTAATTCACCCAGTCAACTAGCAATAAAAGGTGACTGTCACCTAGCAATCACTATTCTCATTTTACAGATAAGACAACCAAGGCTCGAGAGGCAAAGTGATTCATACTAGGAAAGGAGGCAGCAAGTGGAAGAGATAAATTTTAAATTTGGTTAATAAGGAAATAAGATTAATCAAGTTTAGCAACCAGCTGGAACAACATGAACTTTCACACATTGCTGATGGGAATGTAAATTGATATGCACTCTCTTTGGAGAGTAATGTCTGGCAAAAGTGAAGACATGCATTCTGAATGATTCAACGAATATACTCTTAGGGATAGATCCTGAAAAATTCTCACCACCTATATATAAAGAGACATGCATAAGAATATCTCATGATTTCTTATTGAACAGAATTATATTTAAATAACTGGAGTATAATCACAAAATGAAATAATATACGTCATTTATAATGAATGAATCTCAAAACACATTGAGAAAAAAATAGGCACAGTAGGACACCATTTATATAAAGTTTTAAATGTGCAAGACAAGACACCAATTTTATATAGGTACTACATAAAAACAGAGAATTTATAAACTACAAATTCAAGAAGATAACAACCTAGGGCTGGGGATGTAACTTAGTAGTATCGCAAAAAGAAAAAAGAAAAGGGGGAAAAAAGATAATAATCTATAGGGAAAGAATAATCGGAATTAAGAAGACTTCTGCAGAGACATTCAAGTGTGTATCTAATGCTTTGTCTCTTAAAAAAAAACAAATGAGCTGAAGCAAATAGAGTTTGAGTACCCATTATCCAAAATCTAAAATACTTGGGCTCATAAGTGTTACAGATTTCAGATTTTTTCAGGTTTTAGAATATTGCATATATGCAGTGAGATACTCGTCCAGGACCCAAGTCTAAACATGGAATTCCTTTGTATGTCATATACATCTTGTACACATAAGCTGAAGATGATCTTTGCAATGTTTTTAGTGCATTTACATTTTGAGTGCAACCCCTCCAATGCCCTACTTCTGTCGTTGCTCAGAGTTTCAGACTTTGGAGCATTGCAGATTTTCAGATTAGGAATCCTCAAACTCAAGAGCAAAATATTCAGTTAGGACTGAGCTGGGTAATGGGTGTAAAGAGGTTAGTTATATTATCCCATTTTTGTGTGTGCTTTAAATAATTTGTAGAGATTTCATTAAGGACATGTTTAAGAGGTACTGGGGGCCCAGAAATCTCCTTTGGGCCATCCCTTCCTCATGCAGCCTGCACCTTGCTTCCTTCCTAAGCCTCTTGGCTCCCTTGGGAGTCCATCCTCAAAAGTTCTACCCGCTTGGAGTCTAGCAAGCCTTGGGTACTAGCATGACCTAGTCTACAACTCCCCCAACGCCTGCCCCAAGCCAGGACGCCAGCTCCCAGGGGCCACTGAGCCCCGGTCCAGAGCGGGTTAGTATCCAGGTCCACCCCTAGAGTTATGCCCGGCCAGGAATCGCCGCATCTCGACCGTTGCCCCGCCCAGCTCCAGCCTAGGCGAAGGCGCGAGCGGTGGCAACAGCCGGGTCAGCAGAGCAGGCACCACCCCGATTGGCCCGCCCCGGGGTTCCGGTGGCCGCTTCCCACCACCCAGCAGGCCCTGCGGTGAGTCGGCGCCACCCCAGCCTCTAGTCGCAAACCTCAGCCAAAAACTGGGGGTGCGCAGGACGCTGCAAATTCCTGCTTTAACTATTTTTTCTATTTTTTTTTTCCGCTGCTGGGGATTAATCCAGGAACTTGTGCATAAGTAGGCAAGCGCTCTGCCGCTGAGCCACATCCCCAGCCCCTCAGCATTTTTGTAGCATCGAGAACTTGTAAAGCACCTGAACTCCATTGGTAGTGTCAGATCTGAAGTGAAAAGATGTAACGTGGCTTGATTGTTGATAAGCACAAAAGGCAGGTTATAAAACAGTAATGTACATATAGTAAAAAAAAAAAAAAAAAAAAAAAAAAAAAAGCCAGAAATGAATGCCTTTGTAAAATAGAATTAGGAATTATTTTTATGACAAGTTGTACTTGCTAAAAGTTCTACTGCTTTAATTAAATTTTAAAGCTGGGTTTTAACATGTACACAGGTTTTAAAATTCACCAAGTTCAAAAGATACTCAAACTCTTCCTCTTACCCCCTTCCTTGGCTTCCTCTCCAGCAGAGGACTTTCATATTGAAACAAAAGGACATTTGCATTTTGATATATAAATGAATAGAATGTTTGTTCCTGGGTTTGTTCCATTAACTGGAGACTGGAGATTCCTAGGATAAGGGAGGAAGTCAACTTTGGAATCAGGGTTTTCAGCCCTGGCAGTGTGGCTAGGTGTGGTCTTAAGCAACCACCAAGCCTTTCTAATTCTCAGATGTCTCTTCTTCAAAATAGAAGTTGTCACTCTTACCAACTAAAGATTAGATGAGATGGCTCTCTGCTTCCTGGTTGCCGTGACCTGCTCTGCTTTTCTCCCCCATGCCCTTCTGCCCCCGAAGTTCTGCCTCATCTTGAGCCCAGAGCTATGGAATCAGCTACCATGGACTGAACCTTTGAAACCAGGCTCATGCTGAAAGTTTGCCTTGAGTCTCAGAGGAGATGTTGGACTTGGATTTGGGGGTCTTTGGGTCACAGTGATGAAAAAGCTAACAAAAACAAAAGTGTTCCTGACATGTTTCTTATCTGTCAGACCAGTTTCCCTGAATGTATTGAGTAAAAGCAAAGTTCCTGCTGGAGGAATGCAGATCCAGGGATAAATTCATCCTGGATCTCTGTTAATGCTGGAACCAGGTCTGAGAGATGTTGAATTTGGAAATGCAATGGCACCTGGTTTGCAGGCAGAGTGGTGTGGAGTCTTCAAATTTCTGAGAGCTATTTCTGGCAGAACTTAGTTCAGTTAGAATAAGCCAAACCTGGAAAAGGGTAAGAGGAAGACTTTGAGTTTCTTTTGAACTTGGTGAATTTTTAAACCTGTGTGTTAAAACCTAGCTTTAAAATCTAATTAAAACAGTAGAACATTTAGCAAGTACAATCTGTTATAAAAATAATTCCTAATTCCTTTTTACATAGAATTGAATAAGGGGAGTTTTTTTGGACCCAAGTATGAACATAGGGACCTCCAGATGTGCTTTGACTGAAAGGAAAAGAAATTTTGATGCTGGGGAGTACTGAAGACAATGTACCAACAAGTAGATTGAGGATACCAAGCAAAACTAATTGCAATGGCAGCCTGGACCATACCTGGCAGGAACTTGGAAGAAATTTTACAAGGCTGCTTTTTGGAGCCAATGGTACTAGCTTCTTCTCAGGGGACTGAAGTAAAAGTGAATGCCTAAAATCCAGCTTCAAATCTGGGGGTACACACAGGGTACCTCATGCTTCCTAGGTACTATTCCATGAAGTAATACCTTCTATGTCCTGGGTCTTCAAATTTGATTCTTGGTCTAGGGCTAGAAGGATCTACAGAGAATGGGCAAGCTCTTATGAATATCTCTGTATTTACGTTTATGCATATTGTCAAGTTCCGTATGGTTATCTGAACTGAGCCCTCTAAATATGTGCCAATCCATACTGTTAAAGATATTCACTACTGGTCTGTTATCTATCATAATAGTTTCCCTGAATGTATTGAGCAAAACAAAATTTTTTGAATAAGACTACAGAACAAGAGATGAATACATCTGTGTGTTTAGGGGAAATGCACAGAAATTCTGAGAAATATTTCAATGATGATTGAACTTATTAATTATTGAAATAGAAAACTGATTCAGTGAATAAAGAAGAGACCAGAAAAAAAGATTAGATGAGATAATATGTAGAAAGCATTTAGTGCCATTGCATGAATACAGATGCCTAGTATATGTCAGCTGCAGTCATTATGGTAATTATTATTACAGGTATGTATCACAGGAACTCGCAAGCAGTCTTCAAAAATGTCTGTTAGATGCTGGACTGATCATCCATTTACTTGGCAGGGGATAATTTCTGAGATGAAAAGCAGGTATAAAAAATTCTCTTGAAGGTGATATGGGCTTTAAGGAATCACAAATTCTTTTGTCACTGGGTAGCTAGGGGATGCAGTAAAGGGCTGAGATTATGCTCTGTAGCTAAAGCAGACCCCATTAGGCTATGAGCAAACCCAGATATATCTGCTCTCAAAAGTCCCAGAAAAAGTAAGCCTCCAACTAACCAGAGGAAGATGAAGAGATGTGCCCAGGAATGAGAAAGTTAATGTGCATTCATCTCTGCTGAACTTGGTGTCCCTGTCTTCTGTGGATGAACAGTCTCCTGCGTGCATGTGCTGACTCACGCTTTAGATTAGGGCAAGGAATGTGGAATTCTTGGATTATCTGCACAGGGATTGGGGGCAGGTAGAAGACAGTGGGACCAGGTAAGGGACTAATATTTGCTGAACGCTGACTGAATCTGGGACAATTTATACACATTCTTTCCCATTGCATCTCTATACTTTTTTGAGGAGATATTACTTCCCTGTTTGTATACAAAGTGACTTGATGATGGTCACACAGTTACTAAATGATGAAACCAGAACTCCCACTCAAAGGCTGACTTAAAAGCCGCCTGCCAAACATATTGCCTTGAAGAAAGCAAGGTGCAAGTAGCTGAACGTAGTGGAAAGCAAGGGCTCTGAAATTAGCAAAGTTGAACTGAATTCTTTTAGGGTGAATCAATGATCTTGGTCCTTGGTTTTCTTTTCTGTAAAATGAACCTTATGATACCTATAGGGCTGGATGCTTAGATTAGATAGGTCTGGAAGTGTCTTTACAAAGAGCTATGTGAATGTTCATGTTGGTTGTTAGGAGCTTGAATTTGAGGATGTCTCTGGAGACTGTGCCCAGCAAGGTAAGAGATGCAGGGTCAGTCCTCTGCTTGAACCTGGGAGATAAGAGGGAGGGATTGGCTAGGCTCAACAGGAGCAGAAGTGTTTTGCATAGTATTTGGTACTTCAAAGCAGATCAGTAAACATTAACTGAAATTAATCCAGACACTCCACGGGAAGTGGTTTGGATGACAATCAATCCTTTCATTAAATATTTGTCATTCACTCTCTGCAAAGTCCTGAGCTGGGCCCTGTGGAGATAAAGGAAAATGAAACAGGTCTTTTAGAACATGAGATAGAGGGTGCTGCACACCACTGGGTTTTCTGGGACTGCTGTAGAAATAGGGATGAAAGACCCTGGAACCCATAGCTGAAAAGGGCAGTGATCCAAGTCCCCACAGAGGTAGGGAGACTGTGGACGGCCAGAGGTGGCAGGAAGATGCCTGCTTGGGGGTGAGAGAGGGAGAGACAGGAAGATGGGAGATGAAGGCCTGAGGCTCTTTGTTCCTCCTTGGTGGGTGTCAACATCATTTTGAAACAGGGACCTTGGCGGGTTTGAGGGGTCTAGAGGAAGGAGACAGGGAGGGTGAGGTTGAGAGGGAGACTGCTGGGATGCTATGAGAAATGGGATGGATTGGGGAAGGAACTGCCCGGAGAGGAGCTCTTTTTTTCTTAGGGTATGAGCCAGGCCGGTTTCTCTGCTGATAGACCACTTGAAGACACTTCAGGGAGATTCAGCATTGCACTTCTATGAGACCCATATCTTTAGCTATTTATTCAGTTTTCTTTATCTGAGCTTCAATTACTTCATAAACTGATGCTGATTATACATACTTATTATGGTGGTTTGTAAGGAATGAATTAGATCAAGAAGCATATATGAGAATGTTCCTAGCCATGCTGTGTATAATGTAGAAACACTGGAACCATCTTAAGTGCCCTCGACCCAATGGATAAATAAATTCTAATGTATTTATATAAAACAGGGTACTACACAGCCAAGAAAATGAATGAATTAGGACTCTATGAGTCAACAAAAATGAATTTCAGGAACATAACGTTGAATGAAAAAGTAAGTCACAGAAAAGCATATATACTCTAACATATATATATATATATATAGAAAATATATACTCTAAATAACATATATATAACATATATACTCTAAATTTTTATCTAAAATTTAAAAACATGAGAAACTAAGAAAAATACCCTTTAAGATGCAAATATATGGTAAAATCACAAAGAAGAGCAAGGGAATAAAACAGAAAATTCAGATGTGTGGTTATCTTTGGGGTGAGAAGGAAGGAGATGGAATGGGGTCAGGGAAGTCACTGAGGTGATTGCAAAGGTCATGGTAATGTTCACCTTTAAGATTTGAATTTAGCTGGGTATAGTGATGCACTCTTGTAATCCCAGTGGCTGGGGAGGCTGAAGAAGGAGGATTGCAATTTCAAAGCCAGTCTCAGCAATTTAGTGAGGCGCTAAGCAACTCAACAAGACCTGTCTCTAAATAAAATACAAAAAGGGTTGTGGATGTGGCTCAGTTGTTAAAGCGCCCCTGGGTTCAATCCCTGGTACCAAAAACAAACAAATAAAAAAAATCTGAATTTAGTTGCATGTGTTTTGTTGCATCATTATTTTTATACCTTACACATATTTTTATAGGTTTTTGTTTTGTTTGTTTACCTGCTTAGTACTAATACAAAAAAAAAAATATTTCATTCTCAAACTCAGCATTTGTCTCTTTGGTCTCGTGTGGGTTCAACATGTTGCTCAAGAAATGTTATTTCTGTTCAGACCCCCTCTACGCTGGCTACAGGAGGACATTTGTCTGCAAGGATTGCAAGGTCTTCAGGTTCTGTAAACACAAATGTCATAAAAATTTTTTAAGAAGTGAAATCCTCACAAATTCAGGTGGACTAAAGCATTCTGGAAAGGTGAAAGGCTGACTGTGGATTGCTGATTTAAATTTGAAAAACGTAGAAATGAACCTGCAAGAGCTATGGAATAAAACTACTGATGCAACGAAGAGAGTCTAAGAGATCAAACAGAAATGCCACGCTAAATTTATAATTAACAGGTTGGAGAAAAATAAAGAGCTGCGGAAAGTTCAGGACATCAAAGAAGTCAAGCAAAACACCCATCTTATTCCCATGCAGTCAAAGGGAAGCAGCTGGGAGAAAAAGTTGTACAGCAATTAAACAAGATATGACACGAAGATGGATTCTTAAAAATCTCACTATGACCGTTTCTATGTGTGCATTTGAAAATCTCTTTGGAGACTTAGAACTTCCAATTTATTGATTTATTTTTTAAACATAAGGTCACTCAAATGAAAAGTGATTAAAAAACACTTCTCTCCCATGTTGCTGCTGCAAATTATCAGATTATGGATATTAGATTGTGTCTCAAGGTTAAATCTTCAATGATAAATGTGCTATGTAAATGATTAAAATTCTGTTTGTAAATAACAGAAGTGAATTGTGGACATAAAATAGTCATGCCACTTGGGTAATGCCTCTAGGAAGCATTTATGTAACAATGACTTAGAGAAATTCATTGCTTGGTGATAAGTAAAATACAATTAATAATATTTATGTGAGATATCTGCATGCTATTGGATTATACTAATTTAAGACTGGTTTATCTTATGTTGATTTGAACATTTTTATCATTAAGATTAAAATAATATTTAACCTATCTCTTTAATTCTGGTGTGATGATTCAGAGAAAAGAGGAGACCAAATGGCATCAGAAGAATATATTTATAATATTCATAAGAATTTCAACATTCCAGAAAATATTTATGAATGTTTTATTCATAGTATGTGTAGAAGGAGATATCTTTCATTGATATCTAAGAATATATTCTTTTGAGGGAGGTTACTGGGGATTGAACTCAGGGGCACTCAGACACTGAGTCACATCCCCAGCCCTATTTTATATTTTATTTAGAGACAGGGTCTCACTGAGTTGCTTAGCACCTCTCTTTTGCTGAAGCTGCTCTGAACTCACAATCCTCCTGCCTCAGCCTCCTGAGCTGCTGGGATTACAGGTGTGCGCCACTGTGCCCAGAATATATTATTAATAAATATATGTACATTAGAGAAACCTTTAATTTTGCTACTTAGGGCTGGATAACCATACTAGCAAACACCAAGCCTACCTGTGTAGGTTAGGAATATCTGTGGGCCTTAAACTAAAAACTACTCTGGCAGTTCCTTTTAATAGTTATCAGGCATTCCTGTCTGAGAATCTCTTTTGTAGCCTCTAGTTTACTTATTTTTGGAAGTTACATTTAACTATTATTATCATTTAAAATGTCCAGGAACAGCTGTGCTTTGGCTTTAACTATCCTTGCTAAGTGTTTAAGATGAAGCAAGTCAAACTGACTTTTGTTTTTATCTATTGTTAACAGTCAGCTGAGCTTCCCTGGGAGTCCTCGGGGAACTTCATAGCAGCTTCTCAGTTCTGCTAGTGCCATTTACCTTAGGATGGGTCCAGGCCTTGCTTGACCATGTGGCTTCCCTCGGAAGCATCAGGGATGTCTCCCCTTTTTAATGACCCTCCTCTTTACAGCAAATGCACCGATTGGCTTTCTGTCCTCCACTGGTCTCATTAATCTCCCTGCTCAGGAGGTTATGTGGCCTAGAGTTGCAGAGCCCTTTGGAGAAGTCCCCTATTCCCTGATTCAGACTGACTCAGAGGGCAAGAGCCGAATATTGGTTTTCTTGGCCCTTTTGATTTAACTAATTTTAAAAACTTGATCTTAAACATCCAGCAAATAAGTTAACAGCCTTATATTAAGAGCACTGGGCTTTAATGTCTATCTCTCTATCCTGTAGGTGATAACTCCTTATCTTATGTTGACCCAGGTTGTGTTCTTAAAGCAATACCTTTTTAAAACATTAACAGGCAATCCTTAAACCATCTATAAGCAAACTACAAAACAAAACTAACTAGGGTAAAAACATATTTAGCTTACATAATGGCTACCTTGAATTCTGGCAGAGTTATACATCATAATTCCCTATTTGAGATCCTAGTAATCTTGGCAAAACCCTACTTTTGGACGCAACTTTAACTGTACTGAAATCTGGCTTACTTCTTTTATAGCCACTTTCACATGTAGTGAGATGGGACAGAGCCTTATCTCAAGTAAGGCAGGGCTCTTTATAAATCTCAAGTACTATAGTTCTGAAGCTGATCATTTTACAAAGTTTACATAAATTGTTGTTCAAGTTTACATGAACATTAGCTAACACAACATAATATCACATTTAAAACATGAATTAAAGGCTGAAAGCTTTTAACCTCTTGTAGAAAAGTAGTAATGTACTTTTGTGTTTTGCAATAAAAACTTCACACAGATTAGGCTCTCATTAACTTAAAAATACATTTAAATTGTATCTCAGTGTGAAAAGTAACTTGGAACTGTACATATCTTATTGATAACAAGTCCAGTTGTAGAACACAAATGATATGAACAAATCTCCAACATGTTTTTTTTCTTGTAAGTCTAAAATTACCATACAACTTTAGAACACCAGCTTGATAGAATGTTCTTTTGAAGCTTCTACCTTACAGACTTGTATACCTGGAAGATATGAACACATTAACAGCACCATAATTAACCTTGCAAAAAGCTGTGTGCTTATATAGAACTAAGGGGGAGATGGTAGGGCTTAGATAAGTGGCAGGCAACCCGTTTATTAGTAAGTTCTTCCAGACAGGCGCCAAGTTGGCGTTACCAGCACCTGAAGAAAATCAGAGCGAATAAAAACAGAATGAAGATAAAGATTAAAGCAAAGGTCAATTTTTGGCAGAAGTTCCATGCTGGGGGACTGACAGAAAAGAGACCAAGGGCCATGAGGAAACTCAGAAGGACATAAAGACTCATGAATCCAGGATGGCAGATTATGAGATTCTCCGAACTTGTTGTCTCCCACTGTCTGATGTCCGTTGCATTCCATCATGCTTGGTAGTGAGCTTCAGCACTGAGTGAACTGTTCTCTTGAAGATGCTAGGGGTTCATCGGTCGTCAGAGGCCGGTATTGCCTAAGCAGAAGCTGGTTGAAAGTCTAATTAGAAACTTTCTGCAATTGGTTTTGGAAGAACATTATGCAGAGTAAGAGAGCACAAGAAAAGTACTGAAAAATAACAGTTGTTGTTTAACCATAGTTGTATAATTTTTAATTTCTTTAAGATTACTTGCTCAAAAACTTACACATATAACCAACTTACACAGACCTTTTTATCACTTATTTAAACCCTCTTAATTACTTAATCACATAGACTCTCTTATCCAGAAACACATTTTCCCTCTATTAAATCCATACCTAAAACTTTCTAGTTTTTCTTTTCCATCTGTTAACTTCCTTTTGTTCACACTTTAAAACAATATCTGTAAATTTCTGAATTTAAGCAGATTATTTTATAGACACCATCATTTTATCTATTTACCCAATTTAAATTGAACCATTTGAATCACGTGAATCAAAGATATTTGGATCCATTTTTAAATTTTTTTTTATGAGCGCTCCTTATCTGTCAATTGTCATATCACTGCAGGATATATGGACACATACACATACAGACATACCGACATACAACACATAACACAAGTGTAACACCCTAGTAGCTTTTTCAGGTGAAATCTCCATTGCAATGTTTCAAAATTCCACAGTTGATCAGAAAAAAACATTAACCTAGGTCTGTAGGACCAAAATCATGAGCTCAAAAAAAATACAGAATCTAAGAAAAAGCAAGAGTCCTAAAAAAAAAGATGACTGGCCAGTAATTAATAAATACCATATAATTTACTTTTTGGTTGGGGTCTAGTTTGAGTTCAGGTAAAAAGACACTTTAACTCTTTTTTTTTTCCCCTTGGGCCTGAAATCTGTCTCCTGCTGAGTGCCCCAAGCTTCTTCTATTTGCATATCAGCTTAAGTCCTGGCTGAGGTCTGGAAGGAACTGGGAAAACTGGAATTCTGAATTCTATTAGACATAGGTCATACTAGTAAAAAGGACATCTGTAAACCTAAATGTTAGTTGTTGTGTTTACATCCCTGACATTTCTGGCAAGGTGACAAATATCCTTAAAGATTTACATGCTTAGATAGAAGCCATGTCCTCAGCAACTTTGTCGTGGAAACAATATCTTAGCTTCTGGTTCTTGGTACTTCCTGGTGGAAAACATTGTTAGTCTCTGTCTTGGCCATTATACTCATTGGCATATTCCTGTGCTGTGACATTTATTGCTGCATCAATATGGTTCCAGTAAATTAATGAATTCTTGTTTCTCTTATAGACCACCTATCCCTCGAATGGCCCTCCAGCCTAATACTTCTCAATTGGACTTTTATCATGGACCACTCGATAGACCCGATTATTAAAGGGGGACTCCAGACTGCTTGCCCCACACCGTCCCTTTTCAGCCTGAAGAAGCCAGAAAGATTCTCTTCGCCCCCCCCTTCCTTACAGCAGTGAGGAGTTCCCAAATTAGAGGAGGGAATGAAGCCAGATTTAAAGTTAGGTAGTCAGTGTAGTTAGATAAATCGGGTCTAATGCCGAGTAAAATCTAAAATGGAGGCCATGCTGGCAATGATTCCAGGGAACGCAAAACAACTCATAAAATATAAAACCCTTCAATAATCGTGATGCATTACTTTTAAGATTAAAAGTAGTCAGAAAAAGGAGTGGGGAATGTAAGGGTAAAAGAAATTGAAGTTAAAGCGTAAAAGTTAAAGGGTAAAAGACCGGGTGTTGTAAAAGTTTCTAAGCTGCAAGGTCTGAGTTAAAATGTAAAGGAGGTATTGTTAGGTTTCTATGTTACCTGCAAAACCTGAAATTTCGGTAGCTGTTAAGACAATGCTTAGAACCGCCCAGTAAACATTTCCCCTAATTGTCTGGTTGTTTAATAACTGAAGGGGTCTGTGTGGTTGCACGCAGGCCTTGCAGGGCCTGAACCAATCAGTTTGAATGTGTACTCTCCTTAGGAATGACCTATCACTCCAGCCTGACCTGTTCCCGCCAATGAATGAACTAATCAGGTTTAGGAGTTGTTGTTCAATTTTCCCGCGCCTCATGATGATTTGTTCTGATGTATACAAAGCCCTCCGCCCTCCCCAAAAAGTGTACTTAAGCAGTGCTCAGCCCCTGCTCGGGGCTCTGGGCTGCTTTCCCTTCTTGAGTGGGCACGGAGCCCCAGCATGCTGGTTCAATAAATCCCCCTTCTGCCAATTGCAAAAAAAAATTATATATATATATATATATATATATATATATATATATATATATATATATATATATACACATTAGAAGAATATGTTCTGGAATATTGGAATTTTTCTGGATATATTCTTTTTCTGCTCCTCCATATTCTTTTTCTTGCTTTTCTGTTTTCTGACCCCTGCCTCGCTGACCCTCAGTCTTCTCCTCCCTGGGCCCTGGCGTCCCCATTGTCTGCTGGTACTGACCCCCTCTCGGTCATCCTCCCAACAGAGGGTCCCTCTGTCTGCCTCAGGCAGCTCAGAACCAAGGACAAAGTTGAGACACCTGAGACACCAGGAATGCACTGTGAAATACTGTTACCAAAACAAAAGTAGACCTATCAACAAAAAGCAAATTCAAATCTTAAAAAGCTGTTAAAGCCATCTCATCTACCGAAAAATCTCCATACATTTTAGAAAGTTAAAAGAAGTAAATTGGGAGCATTGCTCCTTCGGGGAAGTGTCTGAGCTCACTGACCTGCTTCCCCAGGCAGGTCTCCTCCAGGGCAGGAATGGCTTTAGTTTATCTCTTTGTCCCTAGTTCCAAGCACAAAGGTGATGTCCTCAAAGCTTCCTTAGAGAAGAAAGGGTGTATTGAGGGTTTCAACATGACACTGACACTGGGGCCAGAACTTATTTCCTGCTACCCTGGGGGTAACAGATCTGCTTTTGGAGCTGTGCTGGCTTCCTAGCAGCCTGTATAACCTGTCTGTTGTCCTGGCATTTGGGGGGCTGCAGGGAATTTCCAGAGGACTTTGCCACCGAGAACCAGTTGGTAGGAGCCTGAGCAAGAGCCTCAGGAGTATCATTTTGTCATTGGTCATTAGGATCCTGGACTCTAAAATAAGATGCAAGAGACCATCAGCCTGATCTTCACAGATCTTCACAGATGGCTGTGCTTGTCTCCACTGGACCTCCTCCCTTCCTGTGCCCTGCATGCACTAAGGTTCACTGAAGGGTCTCCCAGTGTGAGCACTGCGTGTGGACTCAGGAGAACCAGAAGCAGGTTGACCTCTGGGCTCCTGGGCCAGGAAACGAGGCAGGAGGGAGCACAGTTCATGTCCACACAGGGTGATGTGCAATCACAGGAATCTGGCCATATTGTGCTGCCTAGTTTCAGGGAGTGCGGGGATGCTCATTTGTGAGGAGAAGTGCAGGGGGTGGGGGTCCTGTGGTCTGGCTTCACTTCCTTTACAGAGGCAGCTGTCCTCAGAACTGGGTTTGAGGCCTGGGCAGCTGCGTATCAGATGACAGGGTAGAAGGGAAGTGGGGTATCATTTGGAAAGGAGGAAAGAGTATGGGACAAGACCCAGAGGTCAGAAACAGCACAGGTCGCCTGGCATTATGAATAGCTTGGGAGGAGCGGGAAGAGGTTTCGGGGGACTGATGGTTGAGAGGAAGATTAGGCTGAAGAGGAAGGCAGTTGAGGTTTTGTCTTATGGCAATGGGGAACTCCTGAAATATTTTCAGCAGAGGGAAGGCATGATCAGATTTTCATTTGACCAACATTGCTCTGTTGTGGGGTTTGGACAGGAAGAAGGACTCTGTAGGCGGCTGTTGTCACAGACCAAGGACAAGATCATTAGGGAGCAGGAGACCGATTCAAGACACCTTTACAAAAAAAGAGCAGGTAAGACTGAGTGACTCACCTGTGAAATATGTATTATACTCCTGCTGTGTTCAAGAAAACACGTGCGAGTGTGAGAGAGAAGAGGGGGAGGAAATGCAGGGGAGTAGAGAGGTGGACATGCATTCCTTACCATGGGTTCACTGCGTGTCCACCTGGCTCATGCACACAGCAAACACAAGGCCCAAAGCAGCAAGTGTGCAGGGAGCACCACTGTTCAGTGCTGTGGGAATCCAGGGGCAGGAGGGACCTTGGAATATGCGGTGTGCCATGCTGTAGGGAGGCCACCAGAGCAGGGGGAATAGCATGAGCAAGAGCACAGATGTAAAGCCCCAGGAACTGTGGTTTGGGAGTGCCAGGCAGAGGGTTAGAGGGGGACAGAGAGATGCATGGCCAGGTCAGCCAGGGGTGGATTGTGGCGAGCCTCAGATGTCCATCTGGGAAGCGGGGGTAGTTGGGTCAGACGCAGAGGGCACAAAGCCTCCTGAGTAAGGCAGAGGCATGGCCTGAGCTGTGCTTTATGAAGACAAATCTTGTACCATGTTCAGTACAGCTGGCAGGGACAAGCCTCCCCGAATGGGGATATCAGTAGGTGGTGGCTGGCATGGCTGCTGTGAGAGATGATTGTGCTCTAGAGAGGGTTCTGGCAGAGAGAATGAAGCTGAAGGGGCAGTTATGACACATTGCAAAGGTGGCCTTGAGCGTGTGCACGTTTGCTGTTTGTTCACCAGGCTGCGCTGGGCGTCAGCAGTGTGGGCAGATTTGAGCACAGTTAACAAGATCCTGAGCTTAGCACGCTCACAGGTCAGAGCGGGCAAGAGAGAAAGGAAGAAGATCAGTTGCCTTTGGATTAGGTGCTGGGTACTGCACCAGAAACTGATAGGTATGATCTCATTTAATCTCAAAGCTACCGTCAAATGGGATAGGATTATCCTCATCTCTCAGACAGGGAAAGAGGTTCAGATGGTCCAAGGTCAAGGTCATAACAATATTATTTGTTCAGCAGTTATTTTTACATGCAAAATCCAGGATTCAATGCACAGAGAATCAAGACCCCTAACATAAGGGTCTGCCCTCAGGTCTGGAGGGGAGACTCCAGCAAAAGTATGGGATGTGGGGCTGGGGATGTGGCTCAAGCGGTAGCGCGGTAGCGCGCTCCCCTGGCATGGGTGCGGCCCGGGTTCGATCCTCAGCACCACATACAAAGATGTTGTCTCTGCCGATAACTAAAATGTAAATAAAATATTTAAAAAAAAAAAGTATGGGATGTGGGTGGGGGGCGGTAATCAGAGCAGCAATGTGATCCAAATTCAGGCTTAATATGACCGTTCTGCTCACTGTGTAGACAACAAAACCATAGGAAGGTAAGGGTGAGAGTCGGACCAAGGAAGGCTGTTGGAATTGATCGGGAGAAAGACACAGAGGTGGCCTGGTGCACTGCCATCCAGGTGTCTCAGCTTTAACATTCTGAAGAGTTGGGATTCCAGGGTTTTGCACATGGCTTCAGCACTAACTGACCCTGTTGGGTCTCTGGATAGGTCTCTTCAAAGGAACCAATATGAGGTGCTTGGGCTCAAGTGTCTTTAAGGTTCCAGTCCGCTCAAGGATGGATGTCACTTCTTGCTTACATTTTCCCAATGACTTTGCTGTCTAAACTCCATGTCCTGGCCCCGTATGATCCCACCTCCTTTCACATCATTTTCTGCTGCTCCCCATTTCTTTAATCTGCCCCAGACATATTGACCTCCTTTTTATCCCTCAAATAGCTAAGCTTGTTCCTACCACAGGGCCTTGGCACCTGCTATTCCTGCAGCTTCAGAAACATTTCCCATAGATAATTACATGACCAGATTCTTCTCAACCTTCTAGTCTCAGCTTAAATTTCGCCTTCTCATGGAGATTGTTTCTGATTACGCTAAATTATGTAGACTTCCAATCACACCACATCACTTCTCCGAGTTTGTATTTCTTCCAGAGCTTTAACATACAATAATCACCTTATTAATAAGTTGAACTCATCTTGTTTATACTTTTTTTCTTCTTTTTAAACTATTTTTTAGTTGTTGATGAACATTTATTTATTTATTTATATGCGGTGCTGAGAATCGAACCCAGTGCCTCACACATGGTAGGTAAGAGCTTTACCACTGAGCCACAATGCCAACCCCCTTTTTGTCTTCTTAATACAATGTCAGTTCCATGAAGACAGCCACCTTGTCTGTGTTTGTGCAACATGACGTATCCAGTACCTGGAATGGCATGGTCAGGACATAGTAAATATTTGCTGAATGAAACAAATAAACAAAGGAGTGAGCCATCTTTCAGCTTTTTATAACATATATTCTAGAATAAGATGTTATCCATTTCCTGAATCAGATTTTTCTAAGTATTTAAATTACTAAGAGCCCAGTTTTAACAAAGGACATTATCATGCATTTTCCCGAATCAATCAAGCAAGCAAGCAATTATTCATTATTTATTTATTTTTGGTAATTGCAGATGGACAATACCTTTCTTTTATTTATTTATTGTTATGTGGTGCTAAGGATCAAACACAGTGCCTCACACGTGCTAGGCAAGCCCTCTGCCACTGAGCCACAACCCCAGCCCTCTTTTTTAAAATTATTAAATCAAGGTGTTACAAACTTCATGGTCGAGTGGAAACCATCTTGGTCTTTAGAGCCAGGCGGGCCTCGATTGAAGGGCAGCTCCACTGCTTGCTAGCTGCAGAGGCACACAGGTTCCTAAGCTCCTGAGCCTGAGCGTCCCTGTAGTGATGTGGGGTGATGACACTTACCTTGGAGGAAGCATTAAACTAGACGTTGGCTATGAAGCGCCTGGGAGCCGTTGGTGCTCAGGGGAGGCCAAGGAGTGAGCCTGCTTCCTCTCCCAGGTGCAGCCTCCTCAGAGCAGCTTTGCCTTCATCCTTTCCTCTGTGAGATCTGCGCAGTCCAGAAGACCAGCATGATGTTTGTGAACAAATGGTGAAGTCTACTCCAAGGCCTTATTTTAGTTCTGGTTGCTATTTAAAAAAAAAAAAAGTAGATTTGCAGACTCGGTGGCTTTTAATCAATAAAAATGTATTTCTCCCATTCTGAAGGCTGGAAGTCTATGCTCAGGCTGCAGCATAATTGGGTGCTGCCTTTTTGTATCCGAAAAAGGAGGAAAGAGGGTGAGAGAACTCTTTGGGGTCCCCTTTATATGGGCTCCAATCCTATTTATGAGGGCTCTACTCATGACCTAATCACCAGCACCCCAGCCCTGCTCTTAACAACCATCACCTTAGGGGTTAAGATTTCCACATGCAAATTTTGAGAGAGACACAAACATGCAGTCCATAACAACCTTCATTCTACAGATGAGGACCATGTAGCCCAGAGAGGCAAAGGCGCTCTTCAGGTCGCACAGCTTTTAAACAACCACCATCCCCCACCGGGGGACTCTGCTGCTTTGGTTTCATTCATTGTTCATGCATAGCCTCAGGATCCTGTCCCAGGATTCACAAATGTCCACATAACTCCCCAAGGCTCAGGGGGATTTTTAGGCTGCAAGGGAACCTGTACCAAGCTAGTAAACAAGGCTAAAATACTTCACAAGCTTTATAAAAAGTGTTTACACAAGGGCTTACTAACTGCCTTACAATGGTAAACTGTCTGTGAAGTAAATTCTCACTGACTGGAAGTGTAGGCAGAGGGTCACCCTCTCCTATCCACCAGCCTCCAGCCATGTTTCAGTATCATTCTGTGGGCTCACATACTTCCTGGTGCCACTCCAGTGCCTAGCCTTGTGCTGGGCCCCAGACCTCTGAGTGCCAGTAGACCAGGCTGGCAGGAAGGCATGATGTGGACAATGAGCATTGCAGGAAGTTGGGGGAGCCTGTAAGCCAGCCTGGCAGAAGCTGCAGGGAAGGCTTCCTGGAGGAGAGAGCCTCTGAGTTTCATTTTTCCTTCTAAGTGAGAAGAATTTTCTTGTCCTGGTAACATGGCTTTTACCAAGCCTAGAAAACTTGTGATTAAGGAGACACAAACTTTCCAAAGGTTTTGCTACATGGGGTTGTATAATTTGGAATTGCCCATGGGATCTTGATGTGGGCATTTTCACCAAAATGCCATATATATGATCCTGAAAACAAAACTAAGTAAAACGAAATCTTTTTTTTTTTTGCAAAATCCTATGGTGTAGAGAGTATAGGGCTTAACAATAAGTTTGGAGCAGACTAAAAACCAAATAGTCTTTTTATAAGCCCAGCTCTACCAAAAATAGCCCCCGTCCAAATTCAGCAGCTGCAGAGCTGAATCACTACCTGCATCTGCTCCCAACATCACAGTCACTTTGTCCCTGCAGCTCTCAGCCTGTGGTGTGTTTTCATTTTTGGTCCTGTGCATGGAGCCCAGGGCCTCGCACATGCACATGCTAAGCATGCACTGAGCCACACCCCAGCCCCTTTGAACCCAGGGTTTGTACTTTTCCCCGGAAGAGAGACCTTTATAGCATATACTTGTAATAGGGATTGAATGTATCAAAATGAGATATTTGAGTTTTGGTTTAAATTTCTTAAAAAACTAAAAGAAAAAAATTTTGTTTCTTCGTAAGTACAAGAGGAAGCATTCCACAGCTTCTTCATCTGTACTTTCAGCTTCCCCAAAGAGCTGGACAGGGTGGACAGGGTGGTGGTTCTAGAAGCCACCAAACCAGCACCTATTCTTTTCAGAAAAAGTGCTTCTGCAGGATTTTCGGTGTGTGTGTGTGTGTGTGTGTGTGTGTGTGTGTGTGTGTGTGGTGGTGGTGGTGGTGGTTTTAAGGGCTTAGAATGTTCCCAGTTCCTTCAAAACATGAACTTGCTGGAAAATATTGCAAGTGAACCAACATGACTTCACATTTCAGTGGCAGAGACTTTTGAATCTTCCTTGGGGAAGGGGATTTAAAGTGGCTGTTTCCTCAGAAAGTTTTTACAGAACCTCAGCCTCCCCCCCCCCTTTTTTTTTGCTAACACAGGCAGCCCTTTACCATGCACACTCTTGCACACTCTTTCTTCACCTGTCACAACAGTTTTGTGGATTAAGACATATAGACCGCAGATGCCACACCCACCATTCCCTCTCCTGGGGTAGGGAAAGAAATCAACTGCCAAGAGCCCCCAGGCCACAAGCCTTGTGCCAGACACCTGCCATATGCCACCTAATTTCTTCCTCACAACAGCCTGGGCTTATTTCTCATGGGATCAGAGAGGCTGGTGGAGAGGCATGAGGGAAGGAAGCCTCCTTCTCTTGGAGGAACAGAGGTATAAATCTTGGGGCAAGAGAAAGAAGGTTAGAAACTGGGGTGGGGGGGTCCCCTGAGAGAACCTCTCCACTGGTAAAGATCCCTAGGGTTTCCCCATCTTTTGAAATTTCCATTTGGTCCAAGCTTGAACCATCCCCTCAGACATTGTAGCTCCTTTTACAGTTGTCCCAATCATCTGTGAAGGAGGCTTTCCCCTGCCCAGTTGCTGTGTCATCCTAGGAACAGCAAAGGGTCAGAGCAGAAAGGGGGATGGAGCCCTCTTCCTTGCCATCTCCTCCAGGGCCCTGTAGGAGGGTGGTCACCAGCCCACTGAGGGAGCTGCAGTCCAGATACCCAGGAGACTCCTGCATCCCAGTCACAGTGGCCCCACCAGACAGGAGTATTTCTGGTAGATGACGCCAGAGAGGTGAGAAGACTGAACCCCTCTTGCCAATGCCTATTAGGGGTCTCCTTTCTGCAAGGAGATGGAGGGAAAGACAGCAGATGCCAGGCCACCTGTAGTCCCCTCGATGCCTTTCTGCAAATTAGAAAAAGGCCCCTTTCTCAAGACTCTTAACATCTCGTGGTCAAAATTGCCACAACATTTTGTGAAAACAAGCATTTTGCTTCCATCCACTGGAGAACCATTAAAAGTTACAAAGACACTTACTGGTGAGGGGCACGTCCTTATAAACTGTGTGATGACATGCTGTGTGACTGTATATGACAACTGCTTACAGGTGTCTAAATTTCACAGAGGAGGATGCTGAGCCAAGAGAGGGTAAGTAACTCCACCAGGTCATACAGCACTGTACCCTTGGGCCACTCCGTTTACATCAGCAGTGTTCTTTACTCCTTTATCTCCCTGACAGGCCCCTGGATATTGTCCTTAGAAGCCAGCTCAGACATCACTTCCTCGGTGATGACTGCTTTGACCTTGTCAAGTCAGATTGGCCTTCCCTCCTCAGTGCTTCCTGCTCCTGAACTTGACTGAAGCCTTCGCCTACGGAGTGGGTTTGGTGAGTTGCCAGCCAGTCTCTAGCCCCACTGTGAGCACATTCTTCAAGGGCTGCTGGGAAGGCTGAGAAATGCCAGCTCTGTGCCCCCAGAACCTGGCACAGGGCCTGGTACAGAAGAGCAGCTTGGCGATGATGGATGAAACAAATAGAAATGAATTTGTGCATGAGGAGATTGGACCAGTGCTCTCCCAGGACTCTTGCTCTGATTGAACTTAATGAATGCATTACTCAGTGTTTGATTCTTAGACTCTGTTCATGGTGGGGCAGAAATCACAGTGGTACAGAACAGAGGGACACAGGACAATGCCAGGAAATAGCAACAGTTGTCTGTTTAGAAGTCCGAGTTGATTAGATGGGAATTGGTCTAGAAATAGTGGAGCTTGTTGGAATGCTCACATGAGCCCATTAAATCCCACAGAATGCCCAGGGGCTCCCCAGGCAGAGTAACTAGATGAGCTGTCAAGGTCATCACCAACTTTGAACACCCCCAGATACTCTTACATTAGTAGGTTTTCAGGAAGGAAGAAAAAAAAAAAAAAAAAAAAAACAATGAGCTGTCATTCTGGAATCAGAGTGCATTAATAACACTCTCGCTGGGAAAAGGTCTAGGGCTTTTTGCCAATTTCAGTCGTCTCCAAGGACACCCTGTTTGTGCAGAGCTTCGAGTGGAGAAATGTGAGAATGAGCTCAGCTAGAGGCCCCTGGACCATCCTTTTTTCTTCACTTTAACAGAATGTAACAAGACACAACCGTGGACTGGACCCTGCCACAGGGAAAGGGAAGGACCGCTTGGCTGCAGAACTCAGCTGGATTTCGAGGGGCCAGTGATACATCTTGCCTGCTAGAACTTACTAGAACTGAGCTCTACGAATAGGGCAGCTAATATATCTTGGTTAGCTAATATATCAGTGTTGGGCATAGTATTCTCTTTATAATTATGTTCCATTTACTCACTGTGAAAAAAGAATTCCCAATGAATCCATCAGATTCTCTAAGTTGATTCCCCTTCATTAACCAATCCAGCCACTCAGTAGGTTGTTATTAAACATGTACCGTGCACTTCTGGCCAGTTCAACCCCACCTTAACTTTGTTCTTTTCCTCTTCCAGACTCTTGGCCTTGGCAGGTTGTCTTTACCCCACCTGGAGTGAGCTCCCTGGGCCCTTCTGGCCAGAAGTCTTGATACAATTTATTGGTGGTTTGTGTCCCATCAGGGATCAAGAGGGATTGTGCCACCCAGAATCTAGAGAAGCAATTGCCCAATAGATACTGCCTGAGCCCAAAGACCTCTTCCCCACATGATAAGACACTCAGGGTGGGCACCCATGACCTTCATATTCTGTCATTTGCTATAAGGGATTGTCTGTTCAGATTCCATTTCCTCTTCATAGTGGAGAACATAGATAAGTGTCATTTGTTGTGTTCCTTGGAGGAGAATACACAAAGAAGATAGTAAAATTCCCCTGTGATTCATTAAGCATCATGGTGTCTATAATTTCCATTAAAAAATTCCCATATGGACACATCCACCTATTTTTTTTAAATGGGATTTTTCTGCCATCCTTTTTGTGACCCACTTTGAAAACAGACTCTTGTGACATTTTCCCTTATCTTCTATTTCATAGTATTGCCTAGGAGACCAATCTTGCACGTGACTGAGTTACACTCCCCGGTTGGGTGCTGAGGCTCTCAGTCGCAGAAATGTGGTACCCTTCTTGGGTTCGAGGGTTGGTGTCTCCTGCATGGGTGTGTCTTGCTACAGCCCCATGGGTGAAGCTACGCTTGCCTGTTCCTTTGTAATACAACCCCTTGCCCTGTTTAGGAGAGAATCTTCCATGGAAGCGCCTTGTGTGTGTCCCCTTCTCTTACTGTGTCCTTGGGTGTGGCCTACCCAGGTGTCAGTCAACCTGCTGACAGTGGACATCATGAAGATAGTCTTAGCCCCTTGAAACCTGATCCCTTGCCTCATTTGAATAGCTTCTCCTCAATAAAAGGGGTCAGCACGTGCTCTGCTCTCTCTTCCAGCAGACCCTTAAGGTCAGATGAGCCGTCACAGCGATCACAAAGAAAAAGATACTTGTGTCCCTTGTGTGGTTATTTCGTGCAGCCCAGTTAGCCCAGTTTACCTGGAGTGACCCCTGAGCCTTTTAATTGCTAACAGAAACCTGGCAGCCTAGCATGGGTATAACAGTTTATTTAATTTACCTCTTTCCTCACTCTCCAAGTTATTTACAATTTTTTTCTATTATGCAAAAGGTGAATTTTTTAAAGAGACATGGGCATTTCCTGTGCACTCGTGTTGCATCCCTGTCCTCTGGTTTTTCCTGCTGTTTTCACCACCTACATGTCACCTCGGCCTGTCCCTGTCTCCAACCCCCACATCCGATCAGTCTCTGGGCCTTTTAGGCTCTCTTCCTCACCTCTCTTTCTGGACCATCACAGAGACCTGGCCTTCTAGAGGTTACCCTCCAAATTCCCCCTTCTCTCCACTTGGAGCCAGCTTGGAACCAGGATGATCTTCAGTTTACTTATCTACTGTCCTCAGCACAGAAACAGGCCCAAAGCTCCTAGTCTTGGCAGGGGAGAAAGGGAATTTTGCTTCAGGGGGATCGCTGTACTGTTCTGTTTTGTTTTGGTACCAGGGATTGAACCCAGAGGTGCTTTACCACTGAGCCACACCCCTAGCCCTTTTTTATATTTTATTTAGAGACAAGGTCTTGATGAGTTGCTTGGGGCCTCACTAAGTTGCTGAGGCTGGCTTTGAACTCACGATCCTCCTGCCTCAGCCTCCTGAGCCACTGGGATTATAGGTGTGCACCACTGCACCTGGCCACTGTACTGTGTCTTAAGGGGGCAGGTCTCAAGAAAATAGGGGAGAAATTGGTCACTAGGTGTCAGAAAGGTAAAGGACCTCTGTAGTGCTTGGGTGCTGGTTGGGAGTCCTTGGAGGTCAGTGTGCTGGCCATCTCTGCTGCTGAGCTCTCAGGGCTTGACCATTAGCTAGCAGCCCTTCTCTTGTGAAAGATGGAAAATGGCAACCCCCAGGAAGAAAGGAGGACCCTGTGGCCGGGAGGAGGGAGTGGGGAAGAAGCAATGGGTCCTTAAGGGATGAGAACAATGGGTCCTTAGGGGATGAGGCAGATACTGAGCACTGGGCCCTGGACTTGTACCCTTTCCCATGGCCCCATAAGTCCTGGAAGGAGAAAAGCAAATAATGAAGCTCTGGGTAACCATGGGTTCTAGAAAAAGCAGGTGAGCAATAAGCACAGGCTCTGAGCTTTTATCCCTTCCCAGTAACGAGTTTTGAACATTTTGCAACTTTTTTCCTGACTGCCCAAACCGACACGTTCTGCTTCAGTCTCCAGTGATTAAGCCACCCTCATTGTAAACTTTAAAACACTGAACCCTTCTGTAACCGGTGGCCATTTTCTACCCACAAAATGTGCCCCTTCGATGCCTGATTGACTCCATGGCTTAATAAGCAGCATTACTGAATCTGTTGAGGCCTGCTCCTGTCTCAGTTATTGTGCTTAACCCCACAATTCCCAAGCCCATGCAGTCTTTAACAGGTTCTCAGGGGGCCTAGGGCTCAGGCCCTCCCTGAGAATATCAGAATGAGATGCAAGACCTTAATAAGGGAAGACAAGGCCTTTAGGAGCCGGGCAGGAGAGCTGTGCATGTTTGAAGTTGACTGCTCTACTACACACATCCCACTTGAGTTTTATAGAAGAATGACTTTGGCTCAAGATTCTTCAGTCCTAGCTGGCACAGTGGTGCATGTCTGTAATCCCAGCAGCTCTGGAGGCTGAGGCAGGGGGACCACAGGGTCACTCAGCCTCAATGACTTAGTCACCAGTGGCCTAAGCAACTTAATGAGAACCTGTCTCAAAATAAAACTTCAAATACAAAAACAAAAAAGGGCTGAGGAAGTGGCTCAGTGGTTAAGCACCCCTGGGTTCAGTACCTGGTACCAAAATAAAAAGATCCATCAGTCCTGAGATGTGACATACACAGCCTCTTGGACACAGAGAGAGTGATCTCATGTTTTCTTTCTAATCAGGTTAACCCAGAATCTTGGACCTAAGAAAGACCTCTGATTCTCTACTTAATGCTGTCTCCCTAGAACTTTCCAAACAAAGCCACTACTTCACATGCCCTTCCTTTCCAGGAAGTCTTTTCTGTCTTTGTCCAGATCTTAGATTCCATTGTGCATGAAGGGGGAGCCCCTCTCCTGTCCACACCTTTGCTTTGTAAGTCTGCCAAGCCTTTCCCCAGGGTTTCCATCAGGGCAAACTCTTACTCTCTCTTCAAATCCCAGCCCAAGGTCAGCTCCTTCACGGAGCCTTCCTGTTGTCCTGCAGACCGAGTTGATTCCATTTCTCCCACTCCCATCCCCGTGAGCACCACCACAGGGATTCCTGAGGATGGCAATCTGCCTGACACATCTCTCCATCCCTTAGGCAAGAGAGGAGGCATGAATGAATGAATGAATGAATGAACGAACAACAAGGAGGGAAAGAAGGAGGAACTCAGGCCACTTTATTTTTAAAAAAAATTTTTTTAATACTTATTTATTAGTTTTCGGCAGACACAACATCTTTGTTTGTATGTGGTGCTGAGGATCGAACCCGGGCCGCACGCATGCCAGGCGAGCGCACTATGGCTTGAGCCACATCCCAGCCCCTCAGGCCACTTTATACAGCAATAGCCGAGTACTGCCCTCTATCATCCGACACAGGTCTCTGACTTTCTAAGCCCTTTCCTGTTAGCACAAAAGGACCAGGCTGGACACAAGCTCCACGGATCATCTCAGCCTTTTATTCAGGAACGAAGTTTCATGCAGGAACGGGGTGATATGGCTGGACCCACCTTCCTGGTGGAAAACGAGCCACTGAACAAAGGAGGGGACTGGGCTTATTTAGGTTACACTGAGAGTGATTTAATTAATGAGCATGTCAGCTTGGGCACTCAGGAATTTGGGATCTGTTTTACTGGGCAAAATGGGAGGGAGTCTGGGGTCAGTGGTCAGTGTCTGGGATTTATCTTACTGGACTAGCTGGAGGGCCTGGGGTCGGTGGTTGGTATCTGGAAAGGGGATTTGTTCAGGGAAGGATCAATGCTTTGGCCTCTTCCCAGAGACTGTCTTTCTAGGTTTGATGGATACCTCCTGCCCAGGGTTTGTTTTATCAATGCTCTCAGTGTATGGCTTGTTTTCTCACTCCCTTTTCCCAGGCCTCACTATTTTGGGGTTTGTCATTTTCCATATCTAATATTTCCTATCCCTGATCTTACTGGATCTGCAGATCTGCATGTGGGCACTGACATAGTTTAGGATAGAGACCCACACCCCATTGGCAAATGAGGAAGCTGAACTCCCAAAGGGAAGAGTGAATTACACAAGGTCACCTCAGAACTCCCGTGGAGACCAGGACCAGTGGAGACCTTCCTTCCTGAGGAATATCCTTCCTGTCACTCTCTTCCATAGCTCTATCCACCTGTCTTAGTTCTCTGATGGCTGCAAGGGCACAGCTGGGATTCCTGTGCAACTGGAAATAAGTTTGGAGACTTGAAGGCCTCCTGGGTGGTGAGGTGTGTGGATGCAGTGAGTGGATGCAGCGCATGCGGGCTCCCCTCGGTGTGTGTGGGGATGGTGATTTTGGACCCCAAGGCATATCTGGCACTGAGATATCAACTATGTCTCCTTCCACACCCTGCTTCTGAGAGGGGGGATCCCCTGAGTTCCCTCAATGTCCAAGCAGCTCCAGCCACATCAGCAGAATCCACAGAATGCTGGACCATAGTAGACATTCGATAATCATCTATTGAAATCCAATTTAAGCTTGTTATAGGAATAAGAGTAAGCAGCTCTTCTGAGTCTCAGGTTTGGATCTAGAAAATTAGAAACTTGGAGTCCCAGCATGGGACAGGGGCAGGATTGCTGTCTTCCAAATTCTGTAAAGCTGTCACAAGGAAAGGGGCTCTATTTTCTATAGTCCAACAAACAGTTTGAAGATGAATGAAGAAAGGTAAAGTAGGGGTGTTGGGTCTGTGGAAATGCTGAGTAATTTACTGAGAGCTGGAGCAGTTCTAGAATGAAAGGAAGGGGTGAGTTAGAGGTGTGCAAACAGGGACCAGCTGGCCATTTTGGGTGTGATATAGAGAAAGTCAGGAATTGAACCATAGAACATGTGAGGTCCAACTCAGAGAACTATAATGTTAGTTACCTTTGCAGTCCCCTCTGCACCCAGTACGGTGCTTTGCTCATGGCAGCAGGATAGTGATGGCCATGCTCAGGAAGGGAGCTGGGAGATCTTGAGACATAGGCTCAGATAATTGACTTAGATAAGAGACTCCCCCTCTCTGGTCTAAAGTCTTCTTATCCGTTTAATTGGAATGATAATCTTCATCCTGCTGATCTTTCTAAAAACATGGCTATAAAATACTCAGAAGCTAGGAAATCCCATAGCAATATCAAAGATCAGCATTTAAAACATTTTTTTGGATATTTTGCCCCCCCAAACTAATGCATGGTTACCACAACAAATACGGAAACATCAAAGAAAATAATTTAAAGCTATCCACAATTTCACTAACCAGAGATGGCTATTACTACCATTTTGGTCACATGATGAGTGTAGTGTTCAGTTTTATGATAAGCCGTCAAACTCTTTTCCAGAGTGACTTTCCTTTTGCAATCCAAACCAGCAGTGTGTGAGTGATCCAATTTCTCCACATGCTCGCCAATATTTGGAGGTGTCATTGTTAGACACTCTGATGGGTATGTGGGGGTATACCACTGTGGTTTTAATTTGCATTCCAATGATGATCCATGATGTTAAACTCATTTTTTCAAGTGCTTATTTGCCATTTATTTATCTTCAGTGAAAAATCCATTCATTTTGGGGGGACCCATTTTCTATTTGGGGGAATAGTGGTTTCTACTGTTGAGTTTTGATAATTCTCTATATATACTAAACACAAATCCTTTGTTGGATATGTGATTTTGCAACTATTTGGTACCTTATCTTCCCATCCTCTTTCACAAAACAAAATTTTGAGTTGTGATGAGGTCCAATTTGTCATTTTTTCTTTAGTAGATTGAGTTGTTGGGTTTTTTTTTTTTTTTTTTTTTTTTTTTTTTTTTGGGTACTGAAGATTGAACCCAGGAGTGGTTAACCATGAAGCTACATTCCCAGCCCTTTTTTATATTTTCTTTAGAAACAGGGTCTCACTGAGTTGCTAAGTGCCTCCCTAAGTTGCTGAGGCTGGATTTGAACTTGCAATCCTCCTGCCTCAGCTTCCAAAACTGCTGGGATTACAGGCATGCACCACTGCACCTGGCTGAGCTTCTTTAAAAAAAAAAAATGTAGCTGTAGATGGACAGATGTTTATTTTTATGTGGTGCTAAGGATCGAAATCAGTGCCTCACACATGCTAGGCAATGCTCTGCTCCAGCCCTGGATTGAGCTTTTGAAGTCTAAAAATCTGTATGTCTGGCCTTAGTTCTTAAAGATTTTATTCTATGCTCTTTCTTAAAAGTTTTATAATTTTATGTTTTACATTTATGTTGTGATCTGTTTCGTAATGTATCCAGTCCAGGGCTTGTTTTGTTTTGTCTGTTTTTACCTATGAACAGCTTAATTTTTAGTGGTTGGCCAATATCTATCCTTAAAAATACCATGAGTTACTTAAACAGCATGCTACTGATGAATCCTTAGATTGTTTTCCAATAGGTTTACTATCGGAAATAGCAATAATAAATATTCTGGTAGCTAAACTTTTTGTTTAGTTGTTTCCTCAGACAAGTATTTTAGAAGTGGAATCACTGTGGCGACTTTGGGGCGTTGGGCAGGTATTATTGAACTGCTCTTTGGCAAAGACTGTCAATGTTCTCTCTTGATCTAGATATAAACATCCTCCGTTCCCCTCCTGAAAACAAACCCAAAACAGAAACACTGAAGGGGATCTCCATGGCGTGTTTACATTTGTAGTTCTTTGATTACCAGGGACAAGTGTGAGTGGGCAGCCACAGGGGATCCTGGGCTCCCAGCCCCATCTCCTTCCCTCCTGCTGGGTGTCTTCTCTGACCACCGGTTTCTTCATTTGGGAAGGGAACCAGTGGTGTTAACAATGGCATTTCCTCATGAGGTTTTTGTGAAGACTGGGACACATTGTGGACATACACTTGCTTTGAAACATGCCCTGCTGTTCTGATGGTACACAGCCATTACTGACTTATTGTTAGTTTTAGTTCCTTTTCCTTCCTAACTTCTGACTCCAGCTTGCATTGATTTATCAGCGCCCCCTGCTGAGTGGCCATGAGATAGTGACCCCATCGTAATTTGGGCCTGGCCTGGATGAGAGTCAAAGGATTTGAGTACGAGGGTCACACCGGAACTAACCAGACAAAACCCTGATCCAGGACCCTTTCCTGTAGGGCAGAAGAGGATAGGGTCCCGCCCACCCGTGCCAGGCCTTGTGATGGGGTCTCTGCCGGATTCCCTTGGAAACATTACCACTGGCTGTGAGCTTTTGTGAAAGTGTAAACCATGTCCTTGTCCTCACTTTCTGGTGAGGAAACTGGAGCTCAGAAGGTCAAAAGCCTCCATGGCAGTGATGCCCCTGGTTAGTGGCAAGAGGGGTTGGGATGTGAGCTGCCTCAGCCTTCCCTGCCACCCTGTTCAAGGGGCAAAACCCTTCCCCTCTGCCCTACCTCTGTCTGGCCTGCATGTCTCCATATCACCAACTATTTTTAGTTGAAGCTCCAAGGTCTCTGTTAAAAAGCCAAGGACTTGGGGCTGGGGATGTGGCTTAAGTAGTAGCACGCTTGCCTGGCATGCGTGAGGCACTGGGTTCGGTGCTCAGCACCACATAAAAATAAAATAAAGATTTGTGTCCACCTAAAGCTAAAAAAATAAAATAAAATATTTAAAAAAAAAAAAAAAGCCAAGGACAGCCAGCCGGCTGTGGTGGCGCACACGTATAATCCCAGCAGTTTGGGAGACTGAGACAGGAGGATTGTGAGTTCAAAGCCAGCCTCAGCACAAGTGAGGCTTGCTAAGCAACTCAGTGAGACCCTGTCTCTAAATAAAATATAAAATATTTAGGGACACTGATGTGGTTGGATGCCCCTGAGTTCAATTCCCGGTACCCACACCCCCTACCCCCCTCAAAAAGGGGACTCAGAGGGGAATATGCTTTGCCTTCCTCTGCCTTGGGTGGCCAAGGAACCATTTTTGCCTTACTTTGCGCTGAGTAGTGCTCTGAGAAGGTCAGAGAGGCGGCCTGGGCAGGAAGGTCAGAGGACCCAGGATTTAAACCAGCTGGGCGATGATCAGTGGGTTTGTTAAGGCAGGGAAGAGCGAACCCTGGGCTCTTGGGAGCTTTCTTTGAGAAGTTTCTGGATGGGATCTGCCCTGGGCTAGGAGAAGCTCCTCGTGGTTGTGAGCAGAACTTGCTCCCTGCTGACCCCTGGCCCCAGGTTGGCTGCCCTGGGCTGGAGCCTGGATGAGAGCAGATGTGGGGAGGAAGTGCGTGGGGAGGATCCTGCCCCTGCCCCTGGCCTGTGGGACCTCAAGTCCTTTGCAAGGGCTCAGCTACCACCAAGTCGCCATTGTCTCTCTCCTGGTTTAAGGCAATAACTTCTTAACTGGTCTCTGCATCCACTCTGGAGCTCACAACATGGCCATCATTGTGAAATGTCTACTAAAGCCCACTACCCCTCTGCCTAACAGCCTCTTGTGGGTCTTCCCCTGAAATGGAGTAAAAGGCTCGTCCCCACAGTGGCACTCAGGCAGGGTCCCCCGACCTTGGTTCTCCCCACAAATGCTTTGCTCTCTTCCTGGCAGCCACCCACCAGCCTTTCGCCCTCCCTTGGGCAAGGCCCTAGCTTCCTCCATTCATTCAAGCCTTAGGTCAAACGTGACAGTGTGTGCCGCTGAGTCCCCTCTGTGACAACACCTCACAACCACTCTGCCCTCTCTGGCCCTCCTGGTGGCATTAACCATCACTTCTCTGACTTCCATACCAGGCACTATCCTTCACAGCCCCCTCCACATCAAGGGACCTTTTCTATGGTCACTTCTTTTTCCTTGGTATGGATCCCTGGGTCTGAACCCAGGAGACACTTGAAAATCTTTATTGAGTTGAAAAACAAAAGCTGGATAGATTTTTAAAAATTTTTTAACTCAGAGGTTTAAAGTCTTCTATTGGAGGGAACCATGTGAAGGCCACGGGGTCCCTGGGGTCTAGTGAAAACCTCTGCTCATTCAGACTTGTGCTTTTGAGTTTCCCTCTGCTTTCTTCTTGAGGGGGACATCCCCTGGCCCCTGGCCTCCATCCTAGGCCTGGTCTACAGTCAACTTCTGCAACAGAGCAGGAAGAGAAAGAGCACAGGAGCCACCAGGAAAGGAAGGGAGTGTGCCCCCTCCAGGCAGCGCCCCCTGGTGGGCACAAGCTCCAGGACACAGAGAACTGGATTCTGGGTCAAGGTTTGGCCAGCTGTCCCTCGCAGCCAGAGGGGAACTCAAGTCTGGCCTCTGCCTATGCAGTCCCTTGCCACCTTGTGTTGCAGTCTCCTTTCTGAGATGGAGAGCCACTTGGGCCAGGACTGGGTTTGGTCCATTTAGGTGCCCCATAGCTAGGACTTCAGCTTCTCTGCCAAACCTATGGCTTTGAAGTGCGTGGGGAGGATCCTGCCCCGCCCCTGGGTTGCCCTGATCGTGAGTCACTCCCTCAGAATCCTGTTGCCTTTGTCCTAGGGTTTTATTATTCTTGTCATCTCCTGCTTCTCTGTCCGCTAGAGAAAGGGCTTCCCACCTACTGAGTTAGCTTCCTGCCAGGGCAGGAGTTCCTTTGGTGGGTCCTCCAGCCACGTAATTATATTGGTCCTTTCTTTCTTTTCTTCTTTCTCTTTTATTTATTTATTTGTCATTTCAACCCAAATCACTCTGAGGAGAACAGTTTGGAACAGGGCCACCGAGTGCCAAGCCCTGGTGAGTCAGGCTGGTGATAGCCTGCCCTGCTCTCTCCCAGAGGTTGCCAAGAGCGAATGGGGTATGGGTGTGACAAGTAAGACCTGCGGAAACTCGAAAGCCTTGCCCCAAACTAATTACATGGCAGAATCGGCTGGATTTGCTTAAAGACCTGAAAACTGCCACCCCACACACATGCAAAAGCTTAAAAATGATGCAACATTGAAATAAAGGTGGGGAACATTTGGAAAAATAAGGAGCTTTCTGGGCCTTTCTGGTACTTGTGCCACACTGCGGGCAGCGCACAGCTGGCTGTCGGCACTCCCCGTCTTTTGCACAGGGGTCCCCAGGCCCTCAGGGTGGGAAAGAAAATCAGAATCTCTAGGTTGATTCATCTCTCAGCTGGGGAAGGCAGCAGCTCAGAAGGTGGGATTGACCCCTTCAGAGCCAGTGAGGCTGCAGTTGGGGCCACTGAGGCAGGGCACATGCTTAATCACTGGGAGGACGAGGTGGCTCCAGGATAAGGAGACAGAGAAGCAGAGGGAACCTCACTGGGGACTCCTGACCCATCCCAGCTTTAGGCCCAAGGGTGCTCACACCTGGTAACTGTGGATCTTTGTACATGCCCTGGGGTGGGGGTGGGGAGAGGAGTGAGGGGGAGAGAGAGAGGGAAGGAGAGAAGGAGCAGGGGAAAGGAGGTTCCCATGGCAGAGGAACTGGAAAAAACCTGGAAATGTTAAGAGCTGAGTTCTGCCACAAGTTTGCTATGAGCTTGTGAAACTACTTAACCTCTCTGGTCCTCCATATAATCATCAGCAAAATGGATGTAAGAGAGCCATTTATTGGCAGATATGTATTAACAACCACCTACGTGCCAGGCACCAGCTTGGGTGCTAATGAGAAACTGCTGTGACTCCATTTTTGAGAAACCAGCCTCTACCTCAGAGCAAAGCCTGTCCAAGGAAGGGGCCATGACCTTTGTCCTTGGAAAAACCCACAGAGCACTCCTAGGCACATACCCACCCTGCTGAGTTGTTTGTCTGCAAATAACAGGAAAGATCTGTGGCGCCAGGTGACCCTGACTCAGTTAGGCTAGGTGAGGACCCATAGCAGCCCCTCTAGCAACCACCAATCAGCATGAGACAGGGAAAATACCTGGGATGCCAGATGACCTCCGGTAGTTTATGGTGGTTGATAACATGTTGGGAAACCATGTAGTACACCCTCGTGGCTTAAACCCATCAGTTAAAGGAATCCCCCTCTTGTACTAACCAATCACCCCTACCCAACTTGTTCCTGCCATTGAATGTGCTAATCAATGTTAAGAGTTGTTGTTTGATTTTCCCGAGGTATGGAATGATTTGCTGGTGTGATGTTGTGACGCATAGAGTATCCCCCAAACCTATAAAATCTCACTGAACAAAGGACCAGGACTCACTCCCTGGGACCGCTGCGTCGGAACGGTTGTGAGTCCAGGCTCGAGCTTGCAATAAAGACTCTTGTGTGATTGCATCAGATTCGGCTCCTGGAGGTCTACTGGGGTCCCACGAATCTGGCATTACACTAAAAACCTTTTGGGAGCAAGACAGTCATGGTTCCTGCCCTTAGTATAGAGTGAAAGCTAGAAAAATAAACACAAAATCAGTGTGGTGAGTGACACTCTGCAGGGAAGACTGTTATGCTCGAATTCGGGCCCCCCAAAGACCACCAGAGACCCAAGATCGATGTAAGCAGCAAAGAGGTGTTTATTGCGAGCTAGCTCGGTCCTCCGCGCACACACACAGCAACTGGTGACGCTGAGAGGCCCCGAGCCCAGGGTTTGCAGAATTTTTATACATTCTTTGGAGAGGGCAGGGACTTCACATACATCATAGCCTCTTTTAGCAAATCATCACACACCGCGGGAAAATCAAATAACAACTCTAAAACATGATTAGCACATTCACTGGCGGGAACAAGTTGGGTAGGGGTGATTGGTCAGTACAAAAGGGGTATTCGTTTGAACTGATTGGTTTAAGCCAAGAGGGGTGTACGTGCTGAACTACATGTTTTCCCAATATGTTATCAACCACCATAAACTACTGGGAGGGTTATCTGGCATCCCAGGTATTTCCCTGTCTCATGCTGATTGGTGGCTGTTAGGGGGCTGCTATGGATCCCCACCTAGCTTGACTGAGTCAGGGACACCTGGCGCAGCAGATCTCTCCTGTTATTTGTAGATAAACAACTTAGCAGGGTGGGAATGTGCTTAGGAGTGCTCTGTGGGTTTTTCCAAGGACTAAGGTCATGTCCCTTCCTTGGACAGGCTTTGCTCTGAGGTAGAGGCTGGTTTTTCAAGACTAGGTAGTGGGCAGCCACAGAGGAGCATCTAATCTTGCCTCCATGGGATGGGAGGTGATCAGGGAAGGCTTCCCAGAGAGGGAGGCATGGAAGCTGAGACAGGATGGATAAGCAGGAGCTAATCGGGCTCGCCTCTCTGAGGGCCACCTCTGGCAGGGCCTGGGATTTTCCTGGTGGGTGGGGCCAGCCCAGGGAATGACAGTGTCAGTTTCTATGTGTACTTACAGGGGGTGCTCAGGATGACCCTGCCCTCGTCTGAGGGAAGCACGGAAAGGCCCGCCTTTCCCTGGGTCCCCTGGAGTGCCACTGGGTCCTAGACACTTTTCCCTACTGCCCTCCCAGCCACTTTCACCTGCGCCCCAGTAACTGGCTCACTTGGCCTCAGTTCCCCTCACACCAGTCCCCCAGTTTGGGAAGGGAAAGACCAGTTAGAGGACAGTGAGTTCCAGTCTTTGTCTTCCAGTTCCCCGTCCAGGTGAGAAGAGACCAAAGGATTTAAAGGCCAGAGGTGGGTCTAGACGCCTGGGGCTGGGGGCAGGCTGGCTGGAGGAGGGTGCAGGCTGCAGGGAGGGGCTAAACCTGCTGGCAGATAAGCATCAAAGGATGTTCCCAGGCAGAGTGGCTGCTTGTAAACTTTAAATCACCAGGTGCATGTGTCCCTCTGCCTGCGCCCTGCAGACAGGCCACCCTCCAGGAGGATGGCTTTTTAATTTGACATCTTTGCATCTTCAGCTGCCCATGCCCTATGACTATGTTAGCAACAGGAGTATGAACAAGGGGTTGGCGGAACAATAGGCTGTGACAGATTATTTTAGTTATTTATTGCTGCATAAGAAACCACTCCAAAGTAAAAATAAAATAGTTTAGAACAATAACCACTTTACTTGTTCCTGATTCTGCAGTCAGAGCTGGGCACAGCTGGTTGGTTCTGCTGGCGGTGCTGTGGTCACTCATGGACATTAAGCTGGGGGTGGGCTGGAACTGCTATCTGCAGGGATAGTGGATGGTGGAGTTTCTCTTCCTCTTTATATAGTCCTGGGTCTCCCCACGTGGTCCCACCAGCTCAGGGCTTGGAAGGCTGCAAAAGCAAAGCAGCCAAGGCCTTCTTAAGACCCAGGTCTGGCACTGGCACAGGCCGCTTCTGCATCATCCTGTGTTTAAAACAGGTCCTGATTGCAGGAACACCAGATCCAAGAGGAGTGAAGCCTGGGCTGTAACTTGTGAGGAGTGGTTTGCTGGGGTCACTGATGTCAAAGGAAAAGACACTGGTTGGTAGAGAGGTAGCGCAGAGACAAGACGCTGCCCTTCAACTACATTCTTCATGGGCCTCCCAGTCTTGCCTCTAGCAGAGTCTTCACAGCAGAGTCTTCACAGCTGTCATACCAACCATACCACCTCAGCAAACTTTTTAGGGTATAACACTTTGAAAGTATGTTGGACACCCCGTGCTCTCCATGAGTTAGCACATGCCCTACTCCTACACCCAGCCCAGATACCTCATCTCCATCCCCCAATCACACTCTTGGTACCTTGACCCCTGCCTATCTAGGAGGGACATCAGACAACCATCAAAGCTGAAGCCAAAGAGGAATGGTGGAACTTCAGGCAGAGGGCAAAGCTGTTTGGGAAAGAAGGCAGAGGGAAAGTTTCCCTTCATCTCCAATCCCAGCAGGTCAGCCACTCCATCTGCAGTGGTGGCAAACAGACCTCAGGATAGGGGTCTGAGGACATTTCCTAGGCACTGTATCTTTTATTTATTTATTTATTTTTTGAGAGACAGAGAGAGAGAGAATTTTTTGATATTTATTTTTTTAGTTTTCAGTGGACACAACATCTTTGTTTGTATGTGGTGCTGAGGATCGAACCGGGGCCGCACGCATGCCAGGCAAGCACGCTACCGCTTGAGCCACGTCCCCAGCCCGGCACTGTATCTTTAAAAGTGTTGGGCCCAGAGGCTGGGGTTGTGGCTCAGTGGTAGAGCCGTTGCCTAGCACGGATCAGGCACTGGGTTTGATCCTCAGTACCACATAAAAATCAATAAATGAAATAAAGGTATTGCATCCATTTACAACTCAAAAACAAAAACTAAACAAACAGATACGAAAAACTTTTTTAAAAAAGAGCCTTGAGCCAGAGGAAGCTGTGTGTCTGGTTTGGAGTGTTCTGGGGCAGAGGGCACAATTTCTTCTCAGACTAATTTCTCAGCATTGCAGTTTCCATGACATCTCCCCCTGAGAGCTAATGGCCCCTGAAGAAAATCTGCCAGAGAATATTTTGAGCCATAGCAGGCTTACAAATCTGACAAAAGAATTTTTTTTTCAAAATAAAGATACATAAGATTTCGCTTACTATAGGCACCATTACTAAGTATTCAGCCTGCATTACTCACTCCCATGGCAGCCCTGTGAGGGAGAACAGTAGCCCCATTTTATAGGGGAGGAACTGAGGCTAAAAGAGGCTGGTGGCTTTCCAGGGATGGCTGTGAGTGGCAGAGCCGGGTCTCTAGCCCAGGCATCATTCCTTGTACCCTGGGACGTGGCCCAAAGTTATGCTGCCGTAAGGTGCCCCTGACCTTGGTGCTTCATCTCATTAGGGAAACTGCTGACTTTTTCAGTCCAAAGCAGTGCCCTCTGTCCTTCTTCACACCAGCAGGAGAGTGGACCCCCTCAATTCATTATTTAATTTTGGAAAAGTTGTTGCTACCAAGAACCAACTAATAGAAAATTGTTCCTAAATTGATATGTTCATCTTCCATCCTCTTTTTCTGTGACTTCCTGTATCTTGTATTTAAATAATTCAACATACACGTTACAAATACACATGTGTATATGTCAAGAAACATAAATGTCTGCATGCACTCCCAATTCAGAACCTTTTGACTAATGAATACATAAGTGATAAATAGCTTTGGGAATTAAAAAATAAACACAGGAAGAATTTCCCTCCAAGCTCAACAAACACAATAATCTCCACAAATACAACCACTAGTACTTAAATAAATAAAAGATGAGAAACAAAAGAGAAGAATAAACACAGGGCGCGTGACTTAAGTGAACAGACATTTGCTGTTGCTGGAAGCTGAGCTATGGGACTGAACCAGGTATTGATGCGCAGAACAATTGTAATGGTAATTTGCTCCCCAACACTGAGCAATGGAACACAGAGAACATTGCTACCACCAGACATTTTCCCTTGGTGGATACTGGTCACTGGTGGAAGCCTACATGGATTCGATAAACAGCAGCTATCAATGGACATTTGCTCCCTCGTGAGCATTAGCCAACAAGGAGCACTGGACATGGATGGACAAGGCCACGTAGGCCTGTGAAGGCCTCTATTGTCATAGACATTGCCCTTGATAGGCTTTAGGTTGAGAGGACTTCAGCACTGGTGGACTGTTAACTCTGTAGTTGCATCAAGTGAGCGGTGGGTAGGCCTCTACCTCCTAATCCCTGGCAGTCTGGCCCAGAAAAATGTCCCGAGAATGGGTTTGATGGAGTTGGGAGCTGGTGTCTGCCTCTCTGCCTGTCCTTTCCCTCTGAAAGTCCTTTGACTGAGGTGTGAGAAAACCAGTAGGGTGTGTGTGTGTGTGTGTGTGTGTGTGTGTGAGAGAGAGAGAGAGAGAGAGATTGAGAGAGAGAGAGAGAGATTGAGAAATGGAGGGAGGGAGGGAGAACACTGACAGAAAGGAATTCCTGCATTTGGAAGATTCTTATCCACTTTGTTCTGGGAACTAGAGGGATTGTCATCCTGACCAACACTATCTAGGCATTGCCTTTTTCTTTTTCTTTCTTTTTTTTAAAATATTTATTTATTTATTTTTAGTTTTCGGCGGACACAACATCTTTGTTTTATGTGGTGCTGAGGATAGAACCTGGGCCGCACGCATGCCAGGCAAGCACGCTACCGCTTGAGCCACATCCCCAGCCCTGCCTTTTTCTTTTCTGTAAGCACAATGATCAAAGGCTCAGCAGGGTACTTTCTTTCACAGTGGGACCTTAGGACTGTGTTTGCTTTGCTCTTGCCAAATTGACATTCTTAATTTTTGAACAAGGAATCCCACATAGTCATTTTACATAGGGTCCCTCAAATTACTTTTCCAGTTCTGAAGACTAGAATCCCAGCCACGTGTCATGGAACTGAGGGCTGTTCTCTGGGCCTCAATCGTCCCATCTTCCAAAAAGAGCCAGGAGAGGAAGGACCTTGACCTTTGGCTTTTAAAAAATACATATTTTTAAAATTGTCGATGGACCTTTATTTTATTTATTAATTTTTAAAAATTTATATGTGGTGCCAAGAATCGATCCCAGTGTCTCACACATGCTAGGCAAGCGCTCTACCACTGAGCCACAACCCCAGCTCTACCTTTGGATTTTTTAAGGATCTAGAATCAATGGTCTGGTTGGAGATATTTACAGCTGCATAACTTCCCCCAATTTATTTGCAGTAAAGAAACAGATGGAATCCCAGTGCTCTTTGGAGTCTCAGAGTACCTACCCTCTCTGATTCCTGGGAGGTGCACTGGCCCAGTCCCTGAGGTAGGACAGGAAGAATGGGGGAATGGACACCTAACAGATGAGGCAGGCCAAACTAGTTTCCTCATCTGTTGGTGACAAAAATACCTGGTACAGGTGTGAGGAGAAAACGGTGGCATGTACAAGTGCAAGGAGCATATGCCCAGGAAATGGAATCTGCATAAAATGAAGTGCAAGGAAATGTTCGTGACCCTGCTCGCCTCTTCCCATTTCTAAACTCCCCCACATGGACAAATACCTGTCCCACATTAGGCACGTGAAAGCTAAGAGAATGAGGATAGGGGTATCGTTCTGTGATTCTACAACCTAAAACTTTATGAAATTCTCCAGTTTTGAGTAAGTTAACAAAATACGGCTGGTAGGTTCCCTGGGTTCTGTAAAGCCTCCATAATTCTGTGGTTGACTGAGGGAGGGAAAGGGCACTTCTGAGGCTTCTGTTTGTGGCAGCCACAGTCCTTGGTCCTTTACACATGTTACGACATTTGCTCTTCACACAATCCTGTGGACAGAGAGATTTTCATCCCCATTTTCCAAGCTCGGAGAAGTGACTATGCCAAAGTCATACTGGTGATTGGCGATGAACCCAGGACTTTAACCCTTCCCTGTGAACTGAAAATTATTTATTTTCGTAGGAATCTCTTCGATTCCGTAAGGTTCGAACGCCCTCATCCTAGGTGCCGGGATACCCGGAGGCCCGGTGAGGCCCAGGCATGGGCCGACCGAGGGCAGGAGACCAGCCGCTCAAACTGCGCAGGTGCACTTCGCCTTCAGCCGCCTTCACATCCGCGTTCTGGCTCGAACTCTTGGAGTGCCTGGCCCTATGTGGCCACAAGGTGGCGCTGCGGGCTGGGAGCCCTTGTGCTGCGCCAACGGGACCTCGCGACGCCGGTTGCTTAGGCTGTTCCTAGGCTACTCAAGGCAGGCAGGAGGAGAGGGCTGCAGAGTGCAAGGCGATGGAAGAGCCCGCAGTGTGATGGCGTGTGCTCCCACTCCTGCCGGGTTTTGCATCTGCGGAAGCTGCAGAAGCCCTTCCCTACTCTTTTCTACCTCCCCAAGTGTTGTTTCTAACTTTAAGACCCTTGTGTTTTAAGGTTCTCCTTGAAGGGCACCTGCGGCAACATGGCTTTGCGAGACCCAAACACAGTGGGTGAAAGCACCTGCATTTGAGTCTTCTCTAGTCCCAGAGAATGCAGGTGGTTCCAGGAGGATGGATCCCAAATGGACCTGCGTGGGAACATCGGACTGTGGGGCCTGGGTTTCTGCCCATGCCTCTTTCATACAGTATCTGCTGGGAATCAGCAACTATGGTTTGTAGGCCTCCCTAGGGAGACCTGATTGAAAAAGGCAAGCTCCCCACCGGCAGCATATCCATGGCCTGAATGTTCTAGACTCTGTGCATTGACCCCTTCATCCATGACCTCTTCCAAGCCTCCCTTGTCTGGTCCACTTGTTCTGTGCTGTATGGATCTTCTACAAGGGTCTCACCGCCCCCGAGCTTCACCTACAGCCAGGGGTCCTCTGTGTGTCCCCACCTTTCCCATCCTAGGAATGGAAGTCCTCCTAGGGCAGAGATTGAGGTGAAGTCATCTTGCAGTCTAGCACAGGGTCTGGCACAGACCAGGTATCAGCATAGCTTCTCACGGGTGACCATAGTGATAGACACTCCTGCAGACCAGCCGGTTGGAAGAAAGAACTTGGTGAGAGAGCAAATGCATCCTGATGAGCTGAAAGTGAGCCCCTGTCACAATAAGTGTGCAAATAGGAATTGGGGTACTGTGGCAACAGAAATGCCAAGGAAGGATAAACCATTGCATTTAGAAGGGAGAAGAGGGGACTTCAGGGAAAGCTTCTAAGGTGAGATACTAACAGGGTAGACTGGGTGGGAAGGAGGTTGAGGGGCACGGATGGGACAAAGGCAGAGATGGGCAAGGCTTGGTAAGCTCATAGCTTTGGCTGGACAGCTGATGGGTGGAGTGGGCAGTAGGAGGGAAGATGAAGGTGGGTGGGGTACAGGCTCCAGTGAAAGATCTAGTCCATCTGAGCGACTCTGTCTCTCATATCACCTCACTTCTCAAACTCTGGGAGATTACTGGGCCTTTCAGGGAAAATAAGCCCTCCAGGGCAGAGCCTAACTTGATTCATCCTTGTGGCCCCAGAGCCCAGCCCAGGGATTGTCAGTGGACATTGGCTGCATGATGAAAAGAACTCTTTAGTGTTTATTAAATCATGGACCAGTCAGGTGCTGGGTTGGGCTGGTGGGGGAAGCCAGAGTTCTTGCTGCCCTTGGGCATCTCTGAGACCAGCCCCAAGATGCTCACAGGGCCACTGATGGCTGACTTCCCCACAACCCTGCCAACAGGTGCCCAGGATAAAGTATTACAAAAGTGAACAAACATTCTTCTTCTTTTACAAATGACGTTTCCATCCCCTGCCAGCAGTGGTGTGTATGTGTGGGTGTGGGTGTCTGTGAAAGTGACAGTCCATCAAAAAAGGCAACACTTTTATCAAATGAACACAAAGGGAAGAACCCAGGGCTGGGACACTGAGATGCTGCCCTAGGGGTGGAGTTTAAATGGCATAGGGAGACCCTGCCTCTTCCTGCTCTACTCCTGGGAGGGTGAGAGGAGCTTTTGGGTTCAGGCCCACGGGGACTGAATCCAGGAGCCCTGTTGGAGCTCATGGCCAGATGGGATTCCAGAATTGCATTGACAACTTGGGGAAGCATCTAGAGGCAGGGTCTCAGGAGAATATGGACTTATTTCCAGTCTTTATACTGGGGCCCCCACCCCAGAGTGAGAAACTTGCAGGCCTGGGACTGGCATGCCCCAAGCTTCCAGAGGCTCTGAAGGGGGAACTGACTTTGCTCATGCCACATGAATGATCACTGGACCCAGAGTCCCACTTCTGAGGCCCTTACCTGTCTTGCTACTGCTGCTGCTGGGGATGAAGGGGAAATGGGACAGGCAACAGCAAGGGGAGCCCAGGAAGGAAAGATGAAGGGAAGACCTCACAAAGACAGGTAGGTGCAGAGGGCCTGGACTGGGCTTCAGTCCTGCCTCTGCCTGGACAGGGCTTCTCTAGGCCTCATTTTCTCATGGGTAGACTTGATTTTTCTCTCCAGTCCCTCCTATAATTAGGGTTCTACCCAAGATTCTATGAAAAGAAAAATGATAAGATGGGCCTTGTGAACCCAGACCAAAGAAGGGGTATAATATAACAGAAACTCCTGCCCCTGAGTGACCAGACTGTAGGCCCAAGGGGACACAGCCCAGTGGACCTGAGTCTCCTGCAGCAGTAGCTCCCACACATCCTCCTCCCATCATGGGTCAGGTCAGCCCAGGCAAGAGGGAAGGCACTTGGGGGACGAGTGTGGAGGACAGCAGAAAGGGACCAGAGTCTGGTTTGACATCCAAGTCCCTCTGCTCATGGTTTTGGGGAGAGGGTAAGAGAGTAATAGGGGCATTTTGTTCCCAGGTGCTATTCCCAGGAGCAAAGCCCCTCCTAGGCCACAGCTCTGCAGGGCATGGGCCTGCAGACTCCCCGCTGACACTGGCACATTAAAATATAAGTTACCTAGGACCTGAGCAAGCCCAGGGCAGCAGTCTGTCACATGGCCCCAGGCCATGCCATTTGTCACAAGATGTCTGGGCCCCTGGCAACATATTCCCGGGTGTCTCCACAGTGCAGTGCCACCTTGGGGCTGGAGCCAGGCTGCCGTGGGTAGGCGCCCTCCCGTACCAGGCGCCGACACTTCCTATCCTGGCCCACGCTTACGCTCTGCAGAGCTGGGAGGTGGTGGAGCAGCACTTCTGGCAGAGGCACCAGGCCGGTGCCTGACAGGTCCAGTTCCTGCAGTGAGCCCAGGCCTGAGAACACCTCCGCTCCTGTCCACGTGAGCTTGGGGTTGCCTGACAGGTCCAGGACCTGCAGGCCCGGCAGCTCATGGAAGCTGTGGGGCGCCAGCTGGGGGAGACCCTGCAGGCTGGCTAGTGACAAGTGTGTAAGGCCTCCCAGCCCTGTGAAGGCATCTGGGCCAATGCTGGCTAGAGGGTTCCCATCTAGGCTCAGGTAGCGCAGGGGCAGGTCTCTGAGGCTGGGCACTGTGCGGAGCCGGTTCCAGGCCAGGTTCAGGCTCTGGATCGTGGGCACGGGCAGGCTGGCCCGAGCAGGGTGGGGGTGCAGGCGGTGGATGAGGTTGTGGGAGAGGTCCACGTGCAGTGCACGGCCCTGGCTGTGTGTGGTGAAGGCAGATATGGAGACCTCCCGGAGCCGGTTGTGGCTAAGGTTCACGTCACTCAGGGGGGAGCTGGTGAAGCTCTCAGCTGGCAGGGCTACCAGGCCATTGTGGCTGAGGTCAAGCGATTCCAGGTAGCGGAGGCGGGAGAAGGCAGTGGGTGAGATACTGGTGAGCAGGTTGTGGCTGAGGTCCAGACCGGCCAGTGTAGTGTAGCCTGGCCCGGCCAGCACCGACTCGTTCACCATCTCCAGCCGGTTGGAGGACAGGTCCAGGTGAGCTGTGTCCAGAGGGATGGGCACGGGCATGATGTGGGGGCCCAGGCCACTGCAGTCCACTCGAGTCAGGCTGAAGCTGTCAAACAAGCCGAAGGTCTCCACCTCACACTGGCACCCAGGGAAGCATGGCCGTGTCGTCTGGGCTCCACTCACAGCCAGCAACAGCAGCAGAGGCACCAGCAGCGGCCACGGCATGGTGGGGGCTGGAGAGAGAGCCACAAGTGAGGGCTGGATGCGCCGACAGCTTTTACCCCACCTCAAAAGATATAAGCCAGTGTGTCTGGACACAGCTACACATTGTCACTGGTCCCCATCCTCCTAGAGTACTGTCCCACAATACTCCTCATAATTCCTAGTCCTTGTTCCTCTCTGGCTTCAGTCTCCCATGTGAAGTGTAAGCGGTTAGGCCAGGTTGGTGGACTTTAAACTACAGGTGGCAGAACCCTTTCTTAAATAAGATTAGCAGAAGCAAGTGTGCCTGCTCTTGCTGGAGTTGGAGACCTGGAGCCTTCTAGGTCTGCTTGCCATGCCTGCCACAGAATTTAAGTAACACAGTTTGGAACTCACTGGACTTGATGGTCTCCTAGCTGGCCTCTCCAGCTCTGAGGGGTGAGGGCCCATGGACTGCCTGGACTCCCTAGGGAGTGCTCATAGTGTTTGTACCATGTGATGGGTACTTTACAGCATTACCTCATTGAACCCTCACAATCACCCTGCAAGTGTTGTGGCACTAAATAAAGACACACAAAGCAGGGCCCCTGTGGCTGTTTGGCAGTGGCTGAGCCCTTACTGTGGCCTTCCAGACTAAGGATTTCCCTATAACAACTGCCCCCACCTCACCTACATCTTTGGCCTATTTTCCAGAGGCAATATCCTCCAGTCTAATGGGTGACACTGTTCCTAGACTCCTGCTTTAGGGATACCTGTCCCAAGATTTTTCCTCCTTCCCCTGATCCCTATTCCCAGCTGACATAGCTATTTTACCTCTCTTGCCCTTCTTTTAACCTTGGGCAGGCAGATGAGCTGGTTCCCCCATTATTACAGATGAAGAAACAGAGGTTCAATAAGCATTAAAAAAAACAGGTTCAGAGAGGACAGAGGCCTTACCCCAAACTAGTACAAAGCAGGGCAGGATTAGAACCCAGACCTGCTCAATTCCAATTCTTGCATTCATATCTGCCTGGCAGGGGGATTGGTGGAGAGGCAGGGTGCAGGCGGGGCTTTTCTCATGGACATGCTACAAGTCAATTCCCCTCCCCAGACCTCAGTTTCCCTTGCTGTATAGTTGCAATAGCAGCTGCCACCTATGCCAGGCACTATGTATATCTCATCACATCTAAATGTCACACACACCCATATAGGTCAAACTCAAGGCCTGTATTCCTGCTCACAGGAGACCAGAGGGTGGAGGAGCAAGAGCTTCTAATACATAGTTGGTGCAGTCTGAGTCTACTCCTCCCCTGCACAAGGGCCACTCAGCTGGGGGACAGAAGGCTCTTCGTGTGTGGCCCTGCTGTACCCCTGCTTTCATGCCCTGTCTCCTTCTCACTGGTCACAGGGGAAGAGGGTGGGAGAGGGGCCAGGAGCGGGTGGACCAGAGACCTGCCCACCTTCTTGACTGGGGGCAGTGGAGGGAGCTGCTGGATAACATTACCAGCCCTGCATGAAACTTTAAAGCGGTAGCCACTTGATCTGCACTCTGGCTCTGCGCAGGGCTGGTGAGAAGTGGGGCCCTTCTCCTCTGCCCCCACCCCAAGGGCCCTGCCTCTCCCACCCCTTTCTTTTGTAGAGGCCAATTTGAGAATTAAACCCTGCCCAGGTGCATCCTGGGCTTGGTCCCAGCTGAGGCAGGACAGAGTGTTCCAATGTCTGAACCAAAAGGAAAATATTAAGTTGCTTCAGGCCCCCTTTGTTCCCCAGTGAGCTCCTCACCACAGAGTTCATTACCACCACAGGCCCTACCTCCCCTGCTAAGCCGATCTGCTCATACTCACCCTTCCTGGGGTTTAAACAAACATCACAAAGGGCCCCAAGATTACCCTTTGGTTCCCAGGGGTGATTATATGCTGTGTCCATGAAATGCCAAGTGGCTTCTCATGAGCGCCTGTTTATGTAATGGCAGCTCAAATGCAGCCCGGAAGCTGGCCCTTCAGGCCTCGGCCTTGTCCCTTGCACAATAGGACAGTAATTTCTTCTATGCCCTCCTCATATAAGTTAATTAACCCTCAATGAAGCACACTGCAAACTGTGAAGAGCTCTGCACATGCTCAGAGAGGCTTCCCCCAACCCCTGAACATCTGGACCTGAGCAAAGGTCATAATAGCTGGTGTAAGGGAATGGGAGTATAGATGGAGACCCCTGGATAATGACTGGTAAATGCTCCCAAGGCACTGGGACAGACCTTTGCTTAGCTCTGCCCAGTGAACCTCTCCCAGGGTCCCTGTTTAATGTTAAGGGTAGGCCCAGGACTGAGCATTCCCAGTGGAAGTGCCCACAGTGACAGAGCCAGTCCTCATTGAATGCTAGTACTTGACACACCTCCTCTGGTCGGATCATTATAGACACACAGCAAAGCCAGGAGTGTCATCTCCATTTACAGCAAAGGAAACTGAGGATTCACAGATTCACCTGCTAGCCTGTGTGACTCTGGGAAGTTGTGGGGGAGAAGAAATGGAGAGAACAGTCCCTGCCTCAAGGAGGTTCTATAAGGATTAAAGGTCCCAGGGGTGACAGGCCCAGCACACCAGGACAAAGACAGGTACAGTTATGGGGTGGTCTGTCTCTCACAGGCTACACACAATGGTGTCCCCTAGACAGGTAACCCAAAGACTATCCCAAGCTCCTTTACCATGTTCCAGGATGCTGACAGGGAGGAAACTGGGCAACTGTGCATGGTGGCAAGTCCCGGGGAGTAGTCAGGAGCCGTAGGTCTTCATCCCCCCTCTGCCCTGGACAGCCCCCATCATTGGTCAGGTCCTGCCCCTCTTTGAGCCTCAGTTTCTCCATCTGCACAATAAGGATTTAGTCTAGATGAACCAACTCCAGAGTTTTAGGAGTTTAAAATTTAACAAAAGTGCTTACTAAAGCTTTACTAAGCACAAAGCACTGGGCAGGGTCAGGTTGGGGTAGGGGGTGGAGAGGAAACCAGGGACCTGTTCTCTTGGGGCTTATAGACCAGCAGTGGGGACAGAGACCCACCAATAGCAAGCCTGAGACTCAGAAGACTTGGATCTGTGTGACCTTTGTAGCTCTATTTCTCTGAGCAATTTCTCGTCTGTATAGTAGTATTAACCTGGTCTCCTCCTAGGACCCGTGTTCCACCCTTGCAAGAAAGGAAAAGGCAGACCAGTGGCCACCAAATAAGGACAGGGAGAAGAGGGATCTCTGGGTCAAGATCATCTCCCCCACCAAAACCTGACCTGCCGAGGTAGGCCTGGTAGGGAGTGTGCACCAACACAGAGCTGGATGAACCAAGGACCCATCTACTGATCAACCAGGTTACATAACACACGGGTAGAAAGACAAGTGCTTAGAGATTACACTTGCCCCTGGCTTAGAAGATACCATGAAGTCATCCCTGACTGGGGCCATGAGTTTTTCACTGTTGGGCCATGGTGCCAAATCCACAGTCACTCTAAAGAAGGTTTGCTGAAGTCCTAGGACAATAAGAGTAAATGGTATGGCCTTAAGAGCCCCAGGGAATTCTCCCTGCATGGCACTCCAGGCCTTTTATAAGATGCTTCTCTAAAACAGCTTTAGCCCATCATGGCCCCCTTGGGGTGTTTTTAGCTATAGAGCTTGAATCCTCCCAGGCATGGAGGCCATCTGCAAATTGCGCCACCTTCTTCCTCCCTTGCCCAAGGTAGATTTGGACCTTCCTTGATAGCCAGAGTGGCAACAGCTGTCACCTTTATGGATTCTGAACAACTCTCAGTCTTTGTTCACTTTCCCAAGAATTCCATGGTCCCTTGGAGATCATGGGTGACTGAGGCCCAGTGAGGGGCAGCAACACCGAAGGAATGGCATGGCAGGACCCAGGAGCTGGGACGTGACAGATCATACTGCTGCAGGCATGGCACACATCCACACACCTGGCCCCACCAGCAGAACAAAGCCCACTCTGTCCACGCAGGCTGCAGGCCCCTCCCTCCTGGCCGCACACCACAGGCTACCAGTAGGCCTCCTTCAGAGGCTGCTGAGTGAGTTCTCTGCCATTCAGACTTGAAGTGTAAGCAGTAGGGGCAGATGCCAGCCTTCTTCATCTATGCATCCCTTCCCTCACCTTGGCAGCTCTGGTGGGGTATATGTACCGGCAGAGAGCTGGACGAGCCAAGAGCCCAGCAAGCAACAAGACCCAGACTCAGGTGGGAATCCAGCCTCGGCAAGTTTCAACCCTGCTGTGTCTCCGTGTCCTCGATGGAGATAAGAACAGAGGACTGTCAGAGGATTAAATGACAGCATGTGAAGCTGTTGCTCATTATCTGCCACATGGTGAGTGCTCTATGCGAGTTAGATGGTGATGGAGATGATTTATGAAGCTTCCCACCCAGGATCCAGTGCAGTGCCAGGCACCCAGCAGGCCCATGGCTGCTTGTGCTGACTTCTCCAGTCACCTTGCTGATGTCTGTTGGCAACACCGCAATCTTCCTTCTCCTTGAGGGCATCTCTTGGGTTCGGGGTTTGAGCCAGGCCTTCCTAGCCCTACTTGCCTGCCCTTGGTGCCCCACTAAATCATCTCTGGCTGAAAAAATTTTCCAACTGCCCCCTAACATCTTCCAGGAAGCCCCTGGCACAAGGGGGCAAGAGGCCAAACTGCAGCCTGGCCCAGGTCCTAGCACCCACCAGAGATAGGCCTTGCCTTGACCAGCTGCTCCTCCCCTGGGTGGCCTCCCCACAACTCCCCTTGGTCATGAGCGATCTGACACTAACCAACCAATTCCATAGGTAGAAATTTCATGAGTGTCCCATTCTCTGACCACCGAGTCCGTTCTGGAAATGCAAGCCCAAACCTGGAGCCCTGAGGGCCAGCTCTCCCTGCAGAATTGCTAATGGTGTACGTCTGCACAGGCACGCCTGCTTGCCACACTCCTTGCCTTGCTCTAGTTTCTGCCTCCCCACAATCCTGGAGATTGCTGCCACTATTCTTCAGGCAAGGAATGGGACCTCATTAAGCTGGATATGGAGGAACCAGGACTCAAACCCAGACATCTTATCTCCAAATCCAGGTCTCCTTATGCCACTCTTCTCCACTTGAGTGAACAACAGCTTACAACTTATGGTGCAGGATGGTAATTACATGTTTACCGGTCTGTCCTCCTGTGGGCAGAGAGATTCACTTTTATGTCTCTGGAGCTGAGCACAGAGCAGGTACTATATAAAGACACAGCAGGCATCTAGAATATAATTCGGGCACCAAAGGTCACTGCTCAACCTTTCCTATGCTTCCTTATCTGTTCTGTCATTTTGCAAGGTCAGCAGGTTAGATGGCATTGCACTTATGGCTGTTTAAAGAGGCACAGAAAGGTTCAGTGAGTCATACAGCCAGTGCGGGGGGGATAAGAGCTGGACTCAGGACCCAGGTATTCTGATACCCAGCACCTGGCCTCCTCCATGACATCATCCCTGGTGTAGATGGGGTCTGAAAGCCTGGCATCCTTGCCCAAGGAGGACTGTGTACAGGGAGATGGGCAAGGCTCACAGTGCTGCTTTCTCTTTCCACTGTGTTCTTCCTCAAAGACTTTCATATTCCCATTAATCAGAGAGCATGTGTGGACACTGTGGGAGAGAGTATGGCACAGAGGAAAGGGGCTCTGAAGCCAGGCAGCTGGACTCCAACACTCTAGGGCTTACCTGCAGCAAGGCTTGTGGGTGCCCTCACCCAAATCTGAGTGTTCTCTGTACTGTGTGAGAAGCCTAGTACTGCTCCAGCGAGTCACTGTGATGATCAGTTCTGGGCTGGCACGGACGGGTTCTCACTGCATGTTGATTCCTGCCCCCTAATGGGTGACTGCAGGGACCAGGAAAGAGAAAGGAACTGTAACACCAATAGATGCTGAGGCAGAGGATAGAGAAGAATCTAAAATTCATCCTCTGAGACCTTGGAGTCTCTCTCACTTCATCACCCAGAGCCTAACCAGGCTCTGCCGGAGAACTGATAAGGACTGATGGAAAGGTCTCAGAGGCCAAAGCAGGCTGAAGCAGTTGTGTTGTCTGTGACAGAATGAGGACTTGGTGTCAAACCAGAAGCCACCCCTAAGCAGGTGGGTCTGCTTCTCTTTCCTTCTTCCCCACCTTTCCCTGCCCAGGTAGGGCTCAGGGGCCTGCTGCAACAGGCTGGTGCCTGACCCCTGTTTCTAACTGCCAGTCATGCTGGGAGCCAGAGTGCACCTCCCAACAGAGGACCAGGACACTATCATTACTCCCTGTTTAAACACCGGCTGGTTATGTGCTGAGCATGTGAGAAGCCCTAAATCCAATCCCCAGCACTGCAAAAAATAAAATAAAAATAAAACCCATTGTGTAAAGACAGCTTTCCAGGCTGGAGGTGAATCAGTCCCCAGGAACCCTGCCTCTGCACAGGCTGTTCCTTTTGACAAAGATGACAAAGGGATCCTTCTTTTGTCTACTGCAGATTCTCACTTGTTTGAGTCAAAATCTACTTCCTCTGTGGGGCCTTCCCAGTCTAATCTTCCCCTCATCACCAAAGGGTCACTCTCCCCCTGGGCTTCTGAGTTATCCCTAGTCTGTCTACAAATCTCTGTCCAGCTCCTCCCCTGCACAGGGCTTGGCTATGGGAAGTGGGTAAGCCAAATGAATGAATTGTCAGGGACAGAGAGTTTCTTTCTGCTTGGAGATACTTGCAGGATGCTTAGAGCTTTGTGAATGGTGAAATCAGGTTTAGGACCAGGGAAGATATGGTTTCTGTCTTCTATTGTCAGTGCAACCCAGCAAATGTCTGCACAATGTAATACATACTGCAAACCACTTCTCATCTTATTAGCATGTGTAATACATTGTCCTATTAACATTCACAACTGATCAGTAGAGCAGAAATGAGTATCCTCATCTGAAGGATGAGGAGACTGAGAATTGGATGGATAGGTGAGATTACTTGTCTCAAGTTACAGAGCCAGGAAGCAGGGGAGTAGGATAAAATCCAGGACCTTCTGACTCTAGGAGGCTGGAATACTTTGCCTCCAGATTGATCTTCCAGCCTCTAGTGCCACCCATAAGCCAGAGGAAAGTTTCTTAAAATTACCCATCCCACCCTATTGCACCTATTGAGACCTTCCAGCAGCTCTCCACTATCTACAGGTTCAATTCCCAGCTCATAATGATCCTCTGTGATTTGGCCCCTGCCTTCCCTCTTCCAGTCTCCAGTTCAACTCCAATTCCCCACCCCCTAGATCTTGTGTCAGTCTAAAACGCTGACCACCTTTGTGCTGTTTCTAGAACACATAGAGTTCTGCATATGCTGTTCCTTTTGTGGGAGACCCTTCTTGCCTCCCCTGTCTATTGATGACTTCAAAAACCTGAGCAGAGTCACCAGTTCTATCAGGCCCCTCCCCAAAGTACTCCCATGAAAATGTCTTAGAACTTGCTTTGGCAGGAGACTTCTATGATGGGCTCAGCCCTCTTTAGGAGCACCCTCAGTGTACAGCCCAGCTGTGCCCTGTGAAAGGATGAGTGAACTCGTAAGTGTATCTCCCCTGTTTTGAACCAGAAGTTATGATTAAAAAAATATTGATCATTACTCTGTTCATCCCTAATCTGTCATTTAAAAGCTATGAGAATCCAGGCTCCCTGGCACATGCCTATAATCCCAGTAACTCAGGCGGCTTAGGCAAGGCCCTAAGCTACTTAGAAACCCTGTCTCAAAACAAAAACTCAAAAGGGCCGGGATGTAGCTCAGTGGTGAAGTGTCCCTGGGTTCAATCCTTAGTACTACTACTACTACTACTACTACTAATAATAATAATAATGAATAAATAAAATACAATGGGGAGAGCCGTGTCAATGCCTTCCTTTCCCTCCATTTTTGACTGATCAGCTTTTGCCTTTCAACAGGTGGAGACAGTAAGTGGAAGCCCTACTTTGCATTCCAGTCTGGGAGCAAATCAGTGCCTGGGAATTGAGCAAGCCAGAATGGAGGTGTATTACACATCAAAATGTTTCCAGGTTCTGGGATCTCAAGCAGTCAGCCAGAACAGCAAGGAGGGAAGAGGCTGTCCACACCTCTCCTCTCAGAAAGGAAACTAAAAGCCAGAGACAGAAAATAAAGTGACCACATTGCCTCCTTCTCAGTTTAGTATCTGTGCCCCTCCCTCTTGTTTGCAGCACTTAGGCAAAGTTCTTGGGTTAAAGACTGGGGTGGGGGATGGGGAGGAGGACGTTGGTGTTATCTTTGCCACCAGGGACCAAAAGATCGGCAGGGCTGAGCCTTTCCTCTCCGGTCAGTCACTGGGTTCAGCAAGTCTAGACTTATCCGAAGGGCACAGCGCGCGGCGAGGAAGGATGGAAGTTTGAGTCACCTCCTCGCCGGGCCAAGTGTGGGCGGGCTCTGCTCTCAGCCGGGTTTCTAGCAAGCACTGGTTAGCCCGACCGCACGCTTCGGTGGTGAGGGAGTTCTCACTCCATCCATAACAGGGTGATGGCGACAGCAAGGCTTAGCAACACGTCCGGTGTCCTAAAGTGGGCCACTGACTGTTGCGTTCGAAATCAGTGTGTGCAAGGTTCCCCCTGCCCGCAACCCAACAAGGGGTCCTGGAGCCGGCGCTGCGAGCAGGCCTGTATCCCCACAAGCCGTGGCCTTCTCACCTACCGAATCGGAAGGCTGGTCCCCTCACCCCGGGGGCCGGCTGCAAACTCAGAGCGGATCTCAAAGCGGAACCGGGCTGGAGCCGATCTCTCTGCCAAGCAGACAGGTCTCTATCGGTCACACACTCTCTCCAAGAAGCACGGGGCAGGCAACGCCAGGAGCCTTCTCTCCTCTCTCCAGACTCAGGCCAGAGACCAGGACCAGCCGCTCCCCTCCCTCCTCCCAGCAGGGTCCGGTGCGGGTGTCCGGCACGCTCCGCCCAGTCCTGGCCCCGGCCGGTCCCCAGGCGCTGTCGATCCCCTACCACTCACCAATCCTATCCCATCCTCTCGCGCGGCCCTAAGGACCTCAGGAGGTGAAAGAAGGGCGGGCTGCCAGAGATCTCCCACCCCCGGCTCAGGCCGGGCTGCGGCTGCGGGGTCCGGGGCGGTTTCCCTAGGAACCCGGAGAAAAGTTTGAAGCCAAGTCGGGGTGGGGGTGGGGGGCGGGTGGACAGCTGGGGAACGAGGAGTCAGGGCGGCGTCCGGCTCTCAGCACGCACACACTCCACCGACACCCAACCCAGACACGTCGACAGCACAGACCACGTACGCGGACACACAACGGTGAGCCCACCGGCAGCCACCATCAACGCGAGTCCACAAAACGTGAGCACCCGCGCAAAATAGCTGTGCAGAGTCAGCGACACACAAAGGCACAGGCGGATGCACGTCCCTGAAGCCAAATCCACAAAGTCCCACAACAGTGAGATGCACGTGTCCGCACAAAGACCCCACAGGGGACGGCCCACGCCCACGGCACCCGGGCAGCGCCTTTGTCTCCTGGAAGCCCTCTCCCCCTGGTCCGGGTTCCCCACTGCCGCCGAGTCCCGGGCGCCCGGCAGCGGCTGCTGTCGCCCTGGCTCCAGGTAAAGTTGAGGGGCCTTGGCGGGACCCGGGCGCCGTCCGCCCCGGGATGGCTAGGAGCGGTCGGGGGCTCCGGACCTTCGCCCGCCGCGCCGACTCCGGCTCCACCTGACGACCCGCACCCACCTGGAAAGCTACGCAGCTGCCTCCTCAGCACGCTCACCTAGGCGGCCCTGCGCTGGCCCTCGGGCCGGCGCTTTTCTCCGCGCCGCGCGGCCCGCCCCCAGTCCCCGCCCGCCGCGGGACTCCGGCTGCCCAGCGCCCAGTGGCGACTCCGGCCGGCGGCCCGGCGGCTCAGGGAGTGTCGCCAAATTGCCGGCCTTGCCCGGCGTGCTCCAGCCCCGCCTCTGCCGGAGCCCGGGTTCCATCCTAGGGAGCGTCTCAAAAGTGCGCAGCTCCCACCTACTCCAATCGGCGTTGCTCCCTGCTTCCTGCATCCCGGATCCCTTCCCCCTCCTCCCGCGCGCCAGAGCAATCTCAGCAGATGGCTTCACGGTCGGGAACATCTGGAGGTCGCTGGATTGTGTGTGTGTGTGTGTGTGTGTGTGTGTGCGCGCGCGCGCGGAGAGAAGGAGAGAAAATTATTTGTTGGTAAGAAAGAGATTGGAAGAATGAGAGTTACCTCTCCTGGAATTCTCTGCCCGCTCCCCATTTCATTAAAAGAGTGAAAGGGATCCAGTGATGTTACTGAGAGACCAAGAATCTGAAGCAGAGAAAGACTTGCTGAAAGAAGAACCCACAGAGGGGACAGCCCGGGTTAGGCAGAAAAAGCTGGCAGACAAGGAGTGAGAAAGCCAACAGACTTATTTTTCTCTTCTGGAGGGAACTATAGACTTCTGGCTGGATTTCTAGGAAGGGAAGCTGCTATGTGACTAGGCAGCAGCTTAAGTCTGTCCCTCTGTAGCTCATCTTCTCCACCCCTCTGTATGCTAAAAAAGGGCAGGAAAGTAGCCAAATAACTTTTTAAAATAGGGCTTGCAGAAATTACCTGATGAATGCATTCCCTGGAAGGCTGAGCTGGGGGCAGGAATGAGGCTCCCAAGACTACACACCCAGATAATGCCAGCCCCCTTCCAGGGAAGGGAGGGCAGTTCCCAGGCACTTGACAGATCCAATGAGGGGGTGGAGGCAGGCTTTGGTTTTAGCCCAGGACCTCCCAGGAACTTTTTCCCCTCTTGGAGAGAGCCCCTGGGTGAAGATATTGGGCAATGTTCCCCCTACAGAGGCCCAGACTTGTTACACTCGCCTTTTTGCTCCTTCTTTCCTTATTATGTAAAAATCAAAACTAAAATAAACAACAAAAAAGAAATGTTGCTCGAGCTTGTGAGTTGTGTGTGTGTGTGTGTGTGTGTGTGTGTGTCTGCCTGCCTGGGGAAGAAAGGGAGGTCAAAGTCAAACTTGCTACTCAGAGAAGGAAGTGATCTTGTAGGTCCTCCCCCAGCACGTATAGTCTGAGGGGGTCTAGGGTACTCACCTGAATTGAGTGGGGTGACCCTGCCAATTAGGGAGGAGTAAGGAGAAGGTTGGGATCCTGGTCTCCTCTGTGTGGAGCTGGGAGAGACCCTTTCTCTTATCTGCCCATTGTCTTTCCTGGTTAGAATCTAGCCTCCAGAACTGGGACGCCCTCTTCAGAGTCCTCATCAAACCTTCTGAAATGGTGCCAGAGGCTCCTTTATGGCCAGGGTCCTCCTTAGCAGTCTGGCTTAGTAGATAGTCTGGCTCAATACAAGGGTCTGCTGGAATTTAACTTTGCACCACCTGGGGCCCTTGAGGAGGAGTTGAACTGTCTTTCCCCCACCCCCCACCCAAAGACTCTGCCTGGATGGGAGAGAGACCTGAAATGAAAGTCCAGAAAGGTCCTGGCTTGGACAGACTTCAGGTTCCAGTCCTGCACTTAGCAGCTCTGGGTCACCTTAGGTAAGTCACATAACCACTGAAACAGTTTCTGCAATTGTAAAAGAGGTTGTGGTGAGGAGTAAACAAGTAACATAGGTAAAGCTTTAACCTGGCTCACAGGAAGCTTCATTGTGTGGTTGTAATTACTAAAATGTCTCCCAGAAGGGATTGGGGTGGAGGCTGAAAGTCTTGCAGGCTTGGGAGGGGAGGGACTGGGGGAATGATCCCTTGACTCTGACTTGTCCAGTGTCTGTGACTGCTGCCTCCTCTATCCTCATGGGGAGGTTCTTTTGGGAACCCGCTTGCCCTGGCCTGACTTTCACCCTCCCTTCCCTGGATGTGGAGTTGTGGAGTGAGTAGTACTCAACTTCCAGAAAACTTAGGGACACTAACTACCACTACACTTTCTTGGTAAGGGCTTCTCATTTAACATCAATGTGGTAAACAACTCTTCACTCCTTGCTGGTAGCTTGTCTTCCCTACCTGGAAGGTGGCCTCCAGGGAGAGTCTCCATCAGTTTACTTATCCCTCCCATCCCCGGGCCTCAGGTTAACCATCTCTCTGCCTTGAGGCTCTGCCCTCCTATCTGCTGTCCACACTGCTATAAGAGTGACCTTTCTAAACAGCAAATCTGCAAAATGGACCATGACACTTGTCTTTTAAAACCTTACAATGGCAAAAGCCAAACAATTGTAGGCCTGTGGTCACCCCTATTCTATATCCCAAGCTCTAGTCATGTAGAAATAAAGGGAGGTGAAGGGACAGTAGTATCATGTATTCTTTAAGTCTCTGTCCAATGCTTCCTTCCTCCAGAAAACCCTCTGGCAAAGTTGGTCCCTTCTTCTATTAAGTTTCCAGTCACTTTGTACCTAAGGACTGTCATTGTCACCATTCTTCCGCCTTCCCCTTTTGTGCTCATCTTGGCCACTGAGACATTCCAGTGACTGTGCTGGGTACTTTGGGGTTGAGGATACAACTCAGTGATGGTGATTGCCTGGCATATGTGAGGCCCTGGGTTTGCCCAGCACCTGAAAAAAAGTCATTATGTCATTTTTATGTCAACAATAACCATCCTAGAATAACAGTGGAGAGGCCCTGAAAGGGCAAGTAACCTGACTGAGGTTACTCAGCACATTCTCTGTAAAGTTAGAAGAGAGGACTCCATTGATCTTTCTACTACCTGCAATTTCCAGGAGGAGCAGAGTATGGTGTAGTAGAAAGCAGGTATAAATTGTCACTGTGTTTCTGGCTAACTGTGAACCTTGGGCAAGTCACTTTTCCCCCCCAGAACCTCAGTCTCCTTGGCTATAAAATGGAGATAAACCCTAATTTGAATAAGTTATACTCCATGTATATATAATATGTCAAAATATACTCTACAGTCATGTATATCTAAAAAGAAAAAAAAAATGTTTTTTAATGGAGATATACAAGAAGCCCTGCTTCCTGAGTATATTGGAAAGATCAAATGAGTTCATATAGATGCAAATGTGTTGGAAGCTGTAGGGTGTTGTGAGCTTTGAATAGAGGTACCTGCTCACTGTTGTGAGGCTGGGAAGGATTGTTTGAGGATCTTTTTTCTCTGTGACCAATGGAGGTTAAAAGCACCACTAATCCTTTGGCTGCTTTGCTCATTGTTTAACACTTTGAGAAAGATCCTTTTTCTCTCGCTTGTCAGAGCTATCAAGCCCTGACCAGAACACCCTCCAAACCCAATGCATCTCCCCAAACTTCCAGAATCTCTGTTTTTCTTGCTACGTTTCCTTCTGCTGTCAGAAGCTGGCAGGTCTAAAGTCAACAGAGCATCCGGACTACATGAGGAAAGAACAGAAAGGAGAGCATGGAGAAAAAGAACGTGTCTCCCACCGATCTGGGTTGGCATGTGGCATGTTATGTTTTTTAAAAGCCCCTCTGGTGATCTGACGTCATTATGAGGACTGGGGGACGTAGCAGAATGCCTTAGTGTTGGCAAAGTTCTTCCACAACACATTCTCATTTTTAAAACTCCGCATGAACTTCTTAGGTAGCTGAATATCACCTTCATTTTACAGACGTGGAAACAAATTCTGCAGTGACTCATCCTCGGTCACACAGCTGGGACTTCAAACTGGACCAGTGAGATAACTGCAGCCATTCAGCTGCGGGGCAGGATTCTGTGCGCAGGCCTTTGCTTGTGTCTCAGCAGTCACTAGATGAACGTTCCTCCCCTCCTGCCAAATCTAATGTGTCCCTAAATATTTCTCTCCCACTCTCCCACCCCCGTGCTTTTTCCCCTGCTGGGAATGCTTTTCTCAGCCCAGGCTACCAGCTGCAGTCCTCCTCACTGGCATCCCAACCCTGCCACCTCCTTTCCAAAGGCTTCTCTTCCTTGAGCCTAGGAGCACTTGGTTTGTGCCTCAGGACAGCCCACTTTCCTGCCCTGCGCTGCCTCCACGGGGTGCTCCAGCACACCCAGCTGTTAGGGCTTCCTGTAAAGTGTGGCATTTCCAGGTCTTTGCTCCTCTTTTGCCACCTACAGAAGTGCCCCTTGACCCACCCATCTCTTACTTATTCACACTTCAACGCAGGCATTGCCTCTTCCAGAAAGCCTCCCTTCCCCAGCCCCACTCTACCATGGAGAGCCTTTCCTTGTGCTGCTGTGTGATACACTGAGGGAGGTTCTGTTTGAACAAGTTTGTTGGATCATTCATTTATTTATTACAGAAAGGTGTAGACTTTGGAGCCAGACTCCTCAGGTTTGAATCCCAGCTACTGAGTGGGCAAGTTCTTACACCAATCTCACTCTGTGTTTTACTTTCCTTATCTATAAAATGAAGAAAGATAGAAGTACATTGGATTAGACAAAAGGGAATGAAGGGAAGGGAGGGGGGATGGAAATAGACAGTAGAATGAATTGGACATAACTTTCCTATGTTCGTATATGAATACACCCCCGGTGAAACTCCACATCATGTACAACCACAGACTAGAATCCTAATTAGAATAAGTTATACTCCATGTATGTATAAATACGTCCAAACACACTCTACTGTCATGTATAGCTAAAAAGAACAAATTTTTAGAAAGTAGTAAAAAAATTTTAAATGGAGAAAGTAACTCCAACCTCAAAGGTTATTGTAAGGATTAAATGAAAATTCATGTAGAATGTGTAGAACAGTGCCTGGAATATTGGTAACTGCTCTTATGATTTATTAGTTCATTGTACAACACAGGAAAGATATTTGTAAAATTGGACAGAGAAGAGGATCCTGGAAAGATGGCAGAATAGGAAGCATGAGGAATCTGTCTCCCTGCTTAAGACAATTACACTAGCAGAAGTCTGTCTGCTATGGCAATTTTTGATAACCAGAGTGTACTGAAGGCTTGAAACTCCCAGGGGAAGTCTCAGACTACAAATTATTGTTAATTTCAGCTGGTGACACAGAAGTAGCAGCCCCCACTCCAGCCCTGTGCATGTGTTCCTGGAGCAGCCTGTGCACAGCTTGTAAGAGCCGAGGTACCCAAAAAGGACCTTGTCCTAAATAATGAGGATCTGAGCTCTGATTCTGATTGTTGCTTCTGATCAAAGAGGTGCAGACAGAGAATCAGGTGGCCTTTGTTGTTGCACCTCTCCCTGTGTTTCAAGACCCTTGTCCTCCAGCTCAAGCAACTTCCAGGGATTTAAAGAGCTGGTACCCTTCCTTTTTCTTTTCCTCTTTTTCCCTTTGGGGAGCAGACATCAAAGTGTAGGCCATTCAGAAACAACTGTTTATACAGAGAAAATTACAAAGTCTCTGCATGCCCAGGGAAAGGCACAGGCTCAGAAAAGACCCAAGAAGACCTCAAGTTTATACCTCAGGCTGGTCCTGGCACATGACAGCTTTCAACAAGAACAACAATGAAAGTAGCAAAAAGCAGCAAATCCTGGAGAAAAAGGTGAGTCTTATTTCCAGAGCAACAAAATATTAGCTTAGTTTTTAACAAAATATCACAAGGCACACAAAGAAATGGCAAAGTGTGGCCCATTCAAAGGAAAAGAGAAATGAACTGGAGAAGACCAGGGGACAGATATATTCTAAAAAGACTTTAAAGATGCTGCAACAACAAAGGGAAGATATGGGAAAAGCCAAGAAAATGGTGGATGAAGAAAATGGAAATATCCATGAAGGGAGAGAAAACCTCAAAAGAAACTGAAAAGAAATTGTGGAGCTGAAAAGTACAATAACTGAAATGAAAAGTTCACTCCATGAGTTTAAAGGCAGATTTCAGGAAGCAAAAGAAAGAATCAGCAAATTTGAAGACAAGACAATGGAAACTGTTGAGACTGGGGAATGAAAGAAGATTAAAGAAGTGTGAACAGAGCCTGTGGGTCCTGCGTGACACCATAAAGCTGATGAGCTATGGGAGTCTGAAAGAAGAAAAGAGAAAAATGGACAAAGAGGATATTTAAAGAAATACCAGCTGTACACTTTTCAAATTTGATGAAAAACATAAATATAAAAACCACCCAAGGGGCTGGGGATGTGGCCCAAGTGGTAGCGTGCTGGCCTAGCATGCACAAGGCACTGGGTTCGATCCTCAGCACCACATAAAAAATAAATAAATAAAGATATTGTGTCCACCTAAAACAAAAAAATGAATATTAAAAAAAATTTTAAAAATAAAAATAAATAAATAAAAACCACCCAAGAAGGGGCTGGGGCTGTGGCTCAGCAGTAAAGTAATTGCCTGGCACATGCAAGGTACTGGGTTCAATCCTCAGTAGGACACTGGCAGACATAAATATAAATAAATAAAATAAAGATATTATGTCCAACTACAACTATATGTGTATGTGTGTGTGTGTGTGTGTGTGTGTGTGTACCACCCAAGTAGCTCAAAAAACTCCAATAAGATAAATTTGGGGACTGGGGATTTGGCTCAGAGGTAAAGTCTTTGCCTATCATGTGTGAGGCCCTGAGTTCAATCCCCAGCACTGCAAATATAAAATAAAAAATAAAAAAACCTTAAACTCAAAGATGCCCACACTGAGATGCATTATCAAATTGTTTAAAGCCAGACATTGAATCTAGAAATTTTTGAAAGCAAGAAGAGAGTAGCAACTTGTCACATATAAGGGATTCTCAAGATTATCAGCAGATTACTCATCAGAAGGCAGGGACTGGCTAATATGTTCCAATTGCTAAAACAAAACAAAACAAAAAACCCTGTTAACAAGAGTCCTATAGCTGGCCAAACTGTCCTTCAAATGTGAGGAAGAATTAAGGCATTTCCAGATAAACAAAGGCTGAGGAAGTTTGTTCCCAGTGGGTCTGCCCTGCAAGAAATGCTCAGGGGAATTCTGCTGGGTGAAACCAAAGAAGATAGAGAGTAACTTGAAGCTGCAGGAAGAGAAAAGATTTTAATAAAGATAAATACATAAGCAATTATAAATGCTAGTACTATTTTTGTAACAATGATTTTGTAACTCCACTTTTTGTTTCCTATATAATTTAGGAGACTAATCATTTACTAGGATTATTAGTTTATGCTTTGGGGCACATGTGAATAAAGATGTAATTTTGTGACATCAATGACTGAAAGGAGTGCAGACAGAACTGTTAAAGGAACAGAGTTTGTGTATGTTCTTGAAGTTAAGCTGGTATAAATTCAAATTAGAGTGTTACAACTTTAGAATGTTAAGTGTAATCCCCATGGTTACCACAAAGAAAATAGCTATAGAATATGTACAAAAGTAAGTGAGAGAGAAATTTAAATGTTTCACTACAAAAAAAAAATCAGCTGAACAGAAAAGAAGACAATAATTCAGGAAATGAGGGACAAAAACACTATAAAGCATTCATAAAATGAATAGCAAAATGATAGAAGTGAATCCCTTCTTATTAGTACAATTGTCCCCTCTCAACTGTGGCAGGTATGTTTCAAGACCTCTAAAGAATGCCTAAAACTCCAGACAGTACTGAAACTGCAGATAGTACTATATATATATATATATATGTTTTTTTCATATGTATACTTAGTTATGGTAAAGCTTAGTTTGTAAATTAGGCATTGGAAAAGATTAATAGCAAAATTGATATAAAAAACCAGAACAATTATAACAATATACTACAATAAAAGTAAGGTAAATATGATCTATCTCTCTCAACTGTCACAGGGCAGGTATCATAGAAATCACAGATAAAGGCTGGGGGTGTGGGTCACTGGTAGAGCACTTGCCAAGCATATGTGAAGCCTGGGGTTTGATCCTCAGCACTGGGGGAAAAAAAAGGCACCGATAAACTACACAAAGAGTGATTCATGTGCTGGGTGAGATGGGTTAGGACAGTGTGAGATTGCATCATGCTAGTCAGACCAACAGTTTAAAACTTAAGAATTGTTTATTTCTTAGATTTTCCTTTAATATTCTTAGATTTTGGTTGATGGTAGGTAACTGACACTACGGAAAGCAAAAGGGAAGGGAAAACTATTGTAATTACTTTAAATGTAAATGGTTTAAACTCTGTAATCAAGGCAGAGATTGGCCTAATGGATTTAAAAATACATGATCTAACCACAGATGCTCCTTGAGTTTATAACCCAATAAACCCATTGTAAGTTGGAAATATCATAAATAAAAGATGTATTTAATACACCTAATCTATTAAACATCATAGCTTAGCAGCACAGTACAATATAGGGTGTTGGCTGTTTGCCCTTGTGATCACATGGCTGACTAGGAGCTGTGACTTGCTGCTGCACCCAGCTTTGAAAAGTAGTATCAGACTGCATATTACTCTTTAGTTTGGCAATAGATTAAAACTCAAAATTCAAAGTACATTTTCCTCTGAATGTATATTGCCTTTGCTCCATTGTAAAGCTGAAAAATTAAGCCACACTATTTAAAGTCAGGAACCATTTCACTTTAGAACCAAAGACACGAATAGATTCAATATGAAAGGATGACAAAAGATGCAAATAGGAACCAAAAGAGAGCAGGAGTGGCTATATCTGATGAACAGCCTTTAAATATAAAAAGAGTACAAGAGACCAAAAAAGAACATGAACAAAAGTTTCAATATAGGAAGAACCTAATGAGACCATCAAAACACACGAAGCAAACACTGACAACTGAAAGGAGAAATAGATAGTTCTACAATAACAGTGGGGAATTTCAATACCCCATTCTAAATAATTGGGTAGACCAATCAGGTGGGGAAATAAGTAAGGAAACAAAGTACTTGAACAATGCAGCAGACTGAACAGATCTCAGAGACATGCACTTAGTAGCATGGTATCAGTTTGATCAGACAAAAAGGGTTGTGGAGATGGACAGAGTGATGGCTGTATAACATTATGAATATTTAATACTACTGGACTACACTTAAAATAGTTAAGATGACAAATTTTATTTTATTTTTTTCATATCAGTTAAACAACTTTTAGTAATAGGCAAGTGCTCTCCCACTGAGCCACAACCCCAGCCCTCCTCTCCAATCTTTTTTTTTTAAATTTTAATATTTATTTATTTTTTTTAGTTTTCGGCGGACACAACATCTTTGTTTGTATGTGGTGCTGAGGATCGAACCTGGGCCGCACACATGCCAGGCGAGTGCGCTACCGCTTGAGCCACATCCCCAGCCCCAGTCCTCCTCTACAATCTTTATGTTGACTTTTCTACTCCTTTTCATTTGTTAATTCTCACCCTTAAAAAAAAAAGCAAATCTAGATGCCCTTCAATAGATGAATGGATAAAAAAATGTGTCATATATACACAATGTAATATTACTCAGCAATAAAAGACAATAAAATCATGGCATTTGCAGGTAAATGGATGGAGCTAGAGAAAATAATGCTAAGTGAAGTCAGCCAATCCCCAAAAAAACAAATGCCGAATGTTTTCTCTGATGTAAGGAGGCTGATTCATAGTGAGGTAGGGAGGAATAGACAAACTCTAGATAGGGAAGAGGGGTGGGGGGGAAGGGAGGGGGCATGGGTTATAAATGATGGTGGAATGTGATGATCATTGTTATCTAAAGCACAGGTATGAAGACACAAATTGGTGTGAATATACTTTGTATACAACCAGAGATATAAAAAAATTGTGCTCTATATATGTAATAAGAATTATAATGCATTCTGCTGTCATATTATTTAAAAAATAAAACAAAGAACAGAAAAAGAAATGCTGCAATAAACTCTTGATCATATACAGAAATTATTGCTGCTATAGTTCACTACGAACAAATTTTACATTATTATATTTTACCACAATAAAAAAACTGAATAACAGCAAATGAAAAGGGAAACCAACGCAGGAGCCTGATTGTAGGGCCCAGGAGAACACAGTGTGGAGTGTGGAAGATTTGGAAAACATCAGGAAAAAAAATGTAAGGAGTTTTAGGCCTTACGGGAGGGGAAAAGATAACACTAGAGAGGGAGGTTCCCTCAGCTGCTCCTGGAGCAGGTGACTGTGGCTCAATAAAGGTCCAAGTCAAATCTACTAAGGCCTCAGCTTCTACCCGCACCACCACCCCCCGCCGCCCCATGTGGTGGGGTAGTAGGAGGCAGGAGCTAACTGTCTCCTGAGTAGCTGCCAAAGCTGCAGTAAACTCTTGATCATAGCAGAAATTAGAATCACATCCAATGAATCACAAATCTGTGTCCTGTAAGTTCTTCTAAAATCCCTCCAAGAGGCCAGATTCACACCTGAAGCTCTGTCCTCCATTGTGCCTTCCAGGCTTCCCCTGGCCTTCGAGCCTCCCTCTGTTCCCATCCCTACATCCAGGAGCTAAGCTCACCTGCCTGTTCACAAGGATGCGAAGCTCCTGTCCCTACGGAGTCAGCATGGGAGCTGGAGGGCCTGGGGATCAGGTGTCAGACATTTTATCCCACAGCCTCCCCACTTTGCAGGTGGGAGATGGAGGGCTAGAGATAGGGAGTGACTTGTTCAAGGTCACAGAGCCAAGGAGCAGGAAAGCTTCTAGACTTCCAGCGGAGGGCTCTTTTTACTTCTCCATTGCCACTGTAACTAGGTATTCCCCTAGTCCATTCTGTTCACCTGTCTTACTGCCTTTTTTCTCTATCTAACCAACCAACAGACATTAACCTGATGAGTCTGACACCAAGTCAGATTTTGTGCTGGACTGTGAGAGCTCACAGGTAGGGTGGACACACTGACGCAGAAAGGTCTTAGTTCTTGAAGCATTTTGGACGCTGCTAGAAATCTTTGAGGAGCACATGGAGCAGAGGCAGGCCAGGCTGTAGCCAGAGCACTCAGGAAAGACGTTGTCCCGGTGGGCGTCCTGTTGAGATTAGCCAAGAAGCGAAGGGCATTCCAGACAGGAGGGGGGGGGTGGGGCAGCAAGGGATTCAGGGTGACTGGGGCACAGTGAGGGACGAGTCTGAAAGAAGGGGAGCGAGTTGCAGGATAAGGAGCCCTGTGAGCAGGCTGAGGTGACAGGACTTTGGGCCACATGCATAGGAGGCCACAAATGGTCCCTACATCACCAGGTTCCCACAGGAGAGAGTCCCAGCAAAGGCTCCCAAGGGAGAGAGGGGAGGCTCTGGGGACCTTGTTCCCCCACATTAGCCTGTTGGTCTCCTCAGGGAAGCCTGAGAGCTCTCTGTTGCCATCCCTGCCCTCCCCACCAATACACATCCTCTCATTCCCCTCCTCAGTCTGTCTGTCCTCTGTCCATTTGTCTCTCACCTTTAAGCCTAGCAATTCTTACCAATTAGCCAGACACTCCCCTGTTTTTCCCTTGTTCTGTCTTCCTGACAAGGACCTGAATGGATCCTACCACACACTCTGCAGGCACAGAGCCCTGGACATGGGGTTCCTGGCTTTGCCACTGACCCTGCATGGGCAGCTTATCAGTGACCACATATCTGCAGGGTGACTTCCAGCCCACCAAGTCCTTCTTCCCGTGACTGCATTGGCCCCTCATGAAAGCACCCTCGGTAGTGGAAGATGTCTTGTCTGCACCATGGCCCAGAAGCTTCCCGACAAGATCAAGTGTTCCAGACGGCCAATGAACCCAGGGAACTGCATTATTACAGCCTTGCGTGCAAAGGGCTGTGTTCATTCATTACCTTCAATACCAGGACAAACAGAACTCTGGAACGTTAACCCCACAGAAGTTTACTCTCAGAGCACATTCGAATCATGCCAGCCATAAGCAAACAAGCTAGAAAGAGGTTTTCTGATTTTTTAAAAAAGGAATAGCTCATGGTAAGAAATGCATGTTATCACAACGATAGATAGATAGATAGATAGATAGATAGATAGATAGATAGAAAAAGATAGATGCACACTGTGCACGAACATATCTGAAACAAAAGTTTGACAGACAATGCTTCCTCTTACCACATAAAATACACTCTTTCTATCCTATCTGTTCCATTGGGAGTAGTAATGGTGGTCACAAACTGTAAATTGATTTCACATTCCACCAACAGGTTATAGTGAGAAGTTTGAAAACCTCTGTTTTAGTCTATGTTCGTGTTAAAACAAAAGAATTCCTCCGGCAGCCCACTTGCTCTGCAGTCACTGACTGCTCGCTGCCTCCCTCTCCAAACCTTTCTCTGCTACATTTACTTAGAATTCTTCACCAAGCATTTTCTGGGGCTCATACCTCGCATCAGCTAGACCAGTGAAATGGTTGTCCAGGTTCATTGTTTCTACTTTCTCACCCCCATTCATCCCTCCAAAATGCCACTCACTGGCCTCTGTCACTCTTAATCTGCTGCTGCTGGCTCACCAACCTCACTTGTGACTTCTGTCCCAACAGATCCTCTTTCTCCATGACTTTCCTCCCACCATGATGAGCTGCTCCTCTTGGTCTCCTTGGGCCTCGCCAAGGACTGTTGCTAGGCTCTGCTCTGCAAGCCATACTCCCCTCACTCTGAAGTCACTTGCGGGGATCATTCCATCCTGTCCTCCCCACCCCACCTCACTTCCAGTTGCTCCCTGGGGCTGAAGGACTGGGGATCTGTATCTCCAGCAGTGACCTCTCGCTTGAGGCTGCGCCCAACCTCTCTGCCACCTGCCACCTCATCTCAGGCCTCATGCTCTCTTGAACCCTAGATTTAGCTCTTAACCAAATTGTCCCTCACATCATCTTGGTGGGGAGTGCCCACCACCCACCCAGCTGAATAAACCAGGGACCTGGGACTTACCCAAGATGCTTCCCTCTTCCTCATCTCCAGTGTATGTCCAGCCTTCCTGAATCTACTTCTCTCTGCCCACATTACCTGATGCTGGTCCAGGTGAACAGCATCTCCCACAGGGACCATGACAACCCCTGAATGAGGTCTCCTGTTTGTCTCTCATCCCTTCCACACCCAGCTCTTGGAATGGTAAGAGGGTTTCTTCTAAAATACAATTCTAATCTTGTCACTAGGTGGTTTTAAATCTCTCATGACTCCCTGTCACTTTTAGGCTAAGGTTATAATCCCCCATAGAGAACCCCAGCCCACGTCTCCTGCCTTACCTCCTCCCCCTGGCACTTCTGTTCCACACAAAACCACCTCCAGGTCCTTGGTCCAGGTGCCCTCTTCCCTCCCAGCCTTTGCCCCTCTAACTGGAACACTATCTAAAGTCCTCTCTCCCTCCAGTCACAGCTTGGCTGACAGCACCGGGGAGGCCTCCTCTGGCCCGAGTGTGGGTTCTGTCAGGCTCCTGCAGTACCCTTCCTGTCTTCCACGGGGGTCCTTGCCACACTTTGAAATACTGGCTCATGCTTGTCTTCTCTGCCTCTAGACTCTAGGCTCAGTGAGTCCAGAAACTCCACGGTTCTCACTGCTGTGTCCCCAGCCTGGAGCTCAGGACCTGGCACAGGGTAGGCACTCAATGAGCATTTGTTAAAGAATGGACTTTTAAACTTCAGGAAGTCAAAACCTTAGGCAGAATCATGGTGTCAGGAGGGGACAATACTGGATGTTTGGAACATAGACTGCTATAACCAGAATCATAGGATATTAGAATCATGGAAATATATGGGTTGGATTTGCAGAATTTAGACACATGGGACCAGAGAATATGTTGGTTCCAACACTTCCCAGTTTTGACTTTCAGTTTTATTTTTCTCATTTAATTATTTTTGGTACCGGAGCTTAAACTCAGGGGCACTGGACCACTGAGCCACATCCCAGCCCTATTTTGTATTTTATTTAGAGACAGAGTCTCACTGAGTTGCTTAGCACCTTCACCATTGCTGAGGCTGGCTTTGAACTCACAATCCTGCCTCAGCCTCCCAAGCTGCTGGGATTACAGGTGTGTGCCACCGTGCCTGGGTTCAGTTTTATTTTTTATAAAATATTTCTAATGATAAGAGGCCCTTCCTTGCCCAGTCTGGGGGTCATCATGAGCTGTCAAGGCTCATGGACTCAACTGTGAGTGTACACATCCTGCTCCCTGTGTGCTGGGATGGGGGTTGGGTGATGTTTGAACTGTGTCTCTTTGAAACCAACAACTGTCTGGGGCTCTGAATGAAAGACCTTGGTTAGGCTATTTAACCTGACCTAATTGAGCTGTGGGGCCTATTTTCCTGAGTCCTATTTTCCTCTGCTTTGGCCTGGCATGCATCAGTGATTAGGGTGAGAGCCTGGGACCAGAGAAAGGAATCTTCAGGAGAGCCTCTCCACAATCAAGACAGACTGAACTGCCTTTGAGAGCTGGATTTTACAGATGGGGAAACAGGATCAGAGAGGGTAGGGCTTGTCCAGGGTCACATAGGGTGTTGGGAAGAGAGGCAATCTAGAATCTTACTCCTTGGGCTCCTGGTCAGGCTCCTTCTTAAATCTTCAAAGTCAGTCATCTCACAAATGGAAGGACAGGGACTTGAATCCCAAACTCTGATTTCTGAGATGCCATATTGCCCCCCTTAATCCTTCATCCTCATCACGTGCTGGGAAGTGCATGGAGCAGAGAAGTTGATGGGAAAACAGGTGGACCAAAAACTATGGTGGGGAAGAGGAGGTGGGGCTATGCTTAGCTACCCAGGCCAGGGTGGCAGGCTTGGCTCTACCACTTCCTAAAAAGCTCTTAAAAGTCTCTATTTCCTTTTCTATAAAATGAAGAAAATGCTTACCTTACAACTTATGGAAAGTGATATGCACAATTCTGGACACATGGTAGTTGCTCAGTGTTTATATTATGAATAATAATAATCCTTTTCAATAAAAATTACAGAGGCTGGTGTTCAGTATACCTTGTTGAATAGCAGCGCTGACTTGGTGCATACAGCTGCCCTCCAAGCTGGGACTTGGGGGGAATGAGTGGGGGATGAAGAAAGAGACCTATAATTACTGAGTTCCTACTGTGAGCCAGGAACCATGCAAAATGTCACAACCGACAACATCAAAGCCAATGCAATCAGTAGTCTGATTTTGTAAGTGGGGAAACTGAGGCTCAGAGTGGGGGAAGTGCTTTGACTAAGGTTGTATATAAGTGGCAAATGAAGGATTTCACCTTGGATGACTGGACCTGAGGGCCCCTACCCATTCACACCTGCATGTCCTCTGCCTCTGCTGAGAGATCTTCTGTGCCACTCCCCATATGGGGCCATGCTGGACCCTCTGTGTGGGTCCTGGTCCCAGAGAAAGCTCTGATCATCAGGGCTTTGCCTGGCACTACTACCAGCCTCAACCCCTCCACGTTGTTGAGGGCCAGCACGTGAGGACCTGTCTGCCCATCCAACCTCACTTCCCTTTACATTGCCCATTCCCAGACCCAGCCAGCCGTTCCCTACTGGAGGACAGGACCCCAAACCCTCAGTGCTCTCCATCCTCTTGGCCTTGTTTGGGCTGTTTCCACTGCTTGCAATGGCCTGTCCCTTTAGCCCCAGTGGTTGGTATCCTAGGGTCTCCAGATAAAGACCTGGGTGCTGGGAGGTCAAGTTCTATCCCTAAATCCAGGCCTGAGGGGGGGAAGCAGACTGGCCTAAGTTTGAGGAGGTAGGACGCTGAGAGCTGGGAATGGCATGTGAAGGAGAAGTAGCTGAGGGAGGAGGGAGAGGAGAGGGTGAAAGGGAAGGGCAGGTGCACAGTTGCATAAGGCTGTGTGCCCTAGGCCATTGCGTGACTGAACTCAGGAACTCTGCCAGGTGGGTGAAGAAAGTTCATCAGCCAGGGCTTTGTACTGTCAGCACAGACATTACAGGGATGATTTTGCAAAGGAGGGGGGCTTCAGCCCACAGTGAGTGGCCAGGTCAATAAACTGCCCAGGGCCATGCCAAGGCTCCTTCTCTCACCCCAGCCATTCTATGTCCTGCTCTTGGAGCTGCAGGACAGGTCCTGTCACTCCGAAAAGGAGAAAGGACACTTGTCTACACATGTGCTTTCATCTTCATTTCTAGTGGTTGTCACAGGAATGGAACATCCTTGGAGTCCTTCCCAGTGTGCATCCTATGGCCACCTGGAAGGTGGTGCTCCTGCCCCCATTTTGCAGACTGGAGCTCAGAGAGGGGTAGTGGTTGTCCAAGGCCACATGGTAAGAGAGGCAGAGCTGAGACGCAAAGTTAGTTTCTGGGCTATTGACACCTGTGACAGTGGCCCCAGTAAATAAGACATAATTAATAATTTAACTGAAGATCATAATATACAAGACATAGCTCTGGTCTCAACTCACTCAGACATTGCAATTCCATGTGGAATTTTCTGCTGTTATCACTCCCATTTTACAGAGAGGGAAACTGAGGCATAGAGACATTAAATAACTTTTTCAATTCACAGAGCTAGTATGTGGTGGCAAAAGGACTTGAATCGAGGCATTCTGGCTTCAGAGCTATGCTCTTAACTGCTTCACTTACATGGGGCTCAGGATGGAGGGAGGTCCAATTATGTTGGGTGGTCCCTGCTCTCTCACTCATGGGAAGGGGCCCAGCCAGGCCCTGTGGTTGAGAGCATGGTGAGCTGACCTGGCCTTGGACAACACGTAGACCAAGGGATGGCTTCCAGTTTCACCCAGGTCAGAGCACTCTGGGGGAACTATGGTGACCCGTGCTGAACTGCTTATCTCCAGAGGACATCAGCAGACTAAGAGGAGGTTGAAGTCACATGTAATGCTCATGGGATGAGGCAACAAGTAGGCAATGGTGGTGTGCCTGGGGTACTTGAGCCGAGGAGGGTAGGGAGGCTGGAGCCAGGGAGTCCAGTCCTGGCTCTGGTCTCACTGCACAGACCTGGGAAAATCTCTGGCCCCAGGATGAGTTTCCCTAATGTCCAGTGAAGAGCTTGGACAGTGTGTTTCGCAGGCCCCTTCCAACTTGCCTCCTTTGCTCAGAAAAGAGAACAAGGGTTCACTTTTTAAGGAAGGACACCCCTTCTTGCCAAGTTCCTCCTAGGTCAGAAGTTTCTATCAGTCTTTGTCTTTCCATCTACAAATTCTGGCTTTTGACAAAAGCCTTAAACCCTGAAGGAGTGACTGGTGATAGAGAAGAGGGCGCTGTTCAGACAGTGCACATCACAACTGCCTTACTGGGGAAAAGCCACATCCTTCTGCCTCCCCCAGAGCTCCCCATTTGGTCTGGCCGTTCCAGAAATTAAATGGCTAATGCCTGGCAGCTCTTTGATCCAGCCCAAGGTGCCAACGTCCATTTGGCCATGTCATCATGCTGCTGTGTCTCTGTAGCCTGGTCAGGCAATATGACTGTCACCGCAGGAGGAGACACGAGGCGGTGGAGGGAAAAGGCCAGACACACTCAAGTTCATGTCCTTCCATGGCCGCTGACTCACTGTGTGCACTTGGGCTACTCCCTTCACTGAGATTTAGTTTCTTCTTCAAGGTTCTTCACCTCACTGAGTTGTATTAAGTGAAATAAGGGGTAAAATACCTGGCATGGAGTAGAGGTTCAGACTGTGGTGGCTTCCCCTGTGGCAGGTGAATGACAAATGTTTGGGTTCAGGGGAAGGGGAGAAATGTAATGTGTTATGTCAGAAAAGGGGCAGATTTTTAAGTCAGAAAGATTCAAGTTCAACATCAGACTCTGCCACTTACTCATTGTTATGGCTAATTTGTGGCCCCCCTCCCTCCATTTTATCTGTTGAAATCCTAACCTCCAGGGTCATAGAATGTGACTGAATTTGGTAGAGTCTTTAGAGAGGCATGTAAGTTAAAATGAGGTCATTAGGGTGGACCCTAATCCAAAATGACTGGTGTCCTTATATGAAAAGAAAGTTTGGACACAGACACGTGGAGAGTGCCATGTGAATATGAAGACAGCCGTCTCCAAACCAGCAAGAGAGGCCTCAAGAAACCAACTCTGCTGCCACCTTGACCTTGGATTTCCAGCTTCCAGAACTTCGAGGTAACGAATTTGTGTTAAGTCATCCATGGGTGGAACTTTGTTGTGGTAGCCCTGACAAACAGATGTGCTCACACGACACCAATCTAGTTATTTACACTCCCTGCACTTCCCAGAGCAGATAAATTGAGACAATGCCTGAGAAGGCACAGAGCACACAGTAGGCCCTCAGCAAGTGCTGGCTTTGCCTCCCCTCGGAGCAGGGGAAGAGCAGCTGGCTCTGGGGGAAGGGAATGGGAATGTTACTGAGTCATTCCACATCAGCAGGAATCCAGGGTGCCCTACCTCTCCCTTCCCACATTGGCAACTTTGCCCTCAGCACCACCCCAGACCTCGAGCAAGGTTCATGACTCTCACCTCTGCCCAAGCTCAGTAGCCAAACTGCCATACTTGACTGGCAGCTTGGCATAGGCTTAGGCACCAGGTTGGGGGAAAAACCTGGAGAGCAGTGGCAGAGGTGGTCTTGGGGTGGTCTCAGGGGCTGGCTGTTGGGCTGTGGTATATTCCAGAATATTTGCCCTCTGCATTTCATCTGATGCTCAAAGCAACCATCTCAGCTGGGCTGGGCTCAGGGCTCCTCCTGGTGCTTAGAGAAACTGAGGCCCAGAGGAGCTGAGGGACTCCCCCTCGCAGACCTGTGCTGGGGTCAGGAGACTTCACTCTCCAGACTGCTCTTTCAGCCTGTTCTCCATCCCTGGCTCTTTCTACCACCAGACGACTGACTTCCTCTGACACTGGGAGGCTGTGGGTGTGAGAGGAAGCACAGGACCCAAGAGTCACCAGACCCACGTTCAAATCCCAGCTGGCCCAGGAAATGGCTGTGTGACCCTGGGCCCCCCTTCCATAGGGGCTAATCATGCCCGCCTCCATGGGCCAGGCACTTGAAGGCTCAGTGCTACAGAAGGCCATCCCCCTCACCCCCCTCAAGGCCCTTGATAAATGGCATCTATTGTGACTGTTTGAAAACTAACTGCTTCAGAACTGTCACTGAATCAGATTCCTGGAGAGCCAGGAAGTGTGCCTGTGGGTGGAGAGACGTCTGGCACTTCCAGAGGGCCCAAGACTTCCCTCCCACATGTCTCCCTTCCCAATGCCTGGCAGCCCCTGAGACAGAAGGTAAGAGACTCCCCCAGCCCACTGCGCCCCTTTGAAACTCGCCTCCCCGTCTGCAGTTTCCAGCTCAACAAACGTTCTTTTAGTTTCTTTCTAGTATCTGTCACCATCCAAACTTATTTGGTCTATTTTATTTTTCACCAGCCCCCGCCCCCCTCCATGCACATGCACAGAGAATGACAATCATGTTTCAGGGTTTTGTGTTGTTCATTGCTCCATCTCCTTCACCTGGAATAGTGCCTGACACATGGTAGGTGTTCAGGAGGGAAGGAAAGAGGACAGAAGAATGAGGAGGGAGGGCCAGGCATGGTGGTGCATGCCTGTAATCCCAGTGGTTCTGGAGGCTGAAGTAGGAGGATCACAAGTGCAAAGCCAGCCTCAGCAAAAGCGAGGTGCTAAGCAACTCAGTGAGACCCTGTCTCCAAATAAAATACAAAATAGGGATGGGGGTGTGGCTCAGTGGTCAGGTGCTCCTGAGTTCAATCCCTGTTACCAAAAAAAAAAAAAAAAAAGGAGGCAGGGAGGAGGAAGTTATGGATTCTTTATAGTCAGCCCTCTGCTGCAGTTGGGGATGTTGCCTCTACCTTCTAGAGGCTTCCATCTGGTGCAGGAGGCCAATGTGGACTCAGGCGGTGGCTGCTGGTGGGATCTGCACTGTGACAGAGGGAAGGAGGCAGCCGGCTGGGAGAGTCATTGGCTTCAGGCTGTAGGAGGGCTACATGGGAGGCCTGGGGAGCCTCTCAAAGGAGCCATTGCTGAATTAGAGGTAAGAGTTAGGGGGACAGCAGTCCAGGGAGAGAAGCACTTATAGGAAGGCTCACTCACGAAGGAGTGAGAGATCATGCTGGGGCTTCCTGGGGCCATTGGGCAGTGTCTCCTGGAATTTGATGCTGGAGGGCGTGGCCAATGAGTACAGGGACTGGGAAGGTGGGTGCTGGCTGGGGGTGATGGAACACAGCTCGAGACGTGCAAATCCAGGCTGTGTTGCTCCTAGTCCTCAGACGTTTCCCCTCAGGTGAGGGCTGGGGCTGCCAGGTGCTGCCAGCTATTTACCAAGTAGATGCAGATGTTTTTCCGTGATTGCTCCCACTCTGCCAGGTAAGCACATGCCCTCTGAGTTAGTGTCTCTGTTTCTGCCTTCCTGTCTGTCACTCACCTAGCGTGGGGGCCGGGCTGGGCCCAGCTAGGCTGGCTGTGGGATATTGGAGCAGCCACTGCCCCCTTTCTGAGCCCATTGCCTCCTCAGACTGGTGGTCATCCGGGCCTCACAGACCTCTCCTTCCAGAGCTGGTATTTTGGCAGATGAAGCAGAGGCAGGACAGTAGGTGGTGACATTTTTAGCCAGAAGACACTGCCCAGTTGGCCCAGGAAGGATTCATCCCACCTTGCTAGGGCTGGGTTAGGCTCTGGTCCTATTCCGCTAGCCAGATACACTTCAGCTCAGGAGGCCCTGAGGGAATCCTGAAGTCATGAGTTTCTGGCTCATCATAGACCCACCTGGTGGCCTCACCAAGTTTTTGCCTCTCCTAGGCCTCGATTTTTCTGTTTTTGAAAAATGGTTATAAGTGCACCAGTCCCTTCTCTGCAGAAGCAGGAGGCCTGCTCCTCACCCTAGATTTGGCACTGTCCACCTTGGGCGGTCCGTTCCCTTTTCAGGTCTCAGTCTCCCCTTCTATGTGTGGAGAATGTTGCACTTGAGGGCCTCTAAGTCGCTTCCAATTTAGACATTCTTCTGAGCCTCATTGATTTGACAGATCCAAATAATTCTTGGCAATCACATCACTGCTCAAATTATCCTGGAATGTCTCCAAGGAATTGCCCATTTCCTACAGCTTCCTTCTGCCTCCCGAGAATTCTAGTATAAAGGGCTCCCTCACACTATGCCTTTCTTCTTGCATGATCCAGCCACGGGGCCAGTTCTGCCTGCACAGCCTCCATGCATTTCAATAGACCCTAGGCATGGGCAGCCTGGCCTGGCCTTATGCTGAGCTCCAGGGATGAGGAGGACTCAGCCTTGTCCTGTGAGGACTGGAGAGCCATGGACAAATCCACTAGCTCTATCTGACCCCAGACTCAATAATAATCCCATCTGCCATATGGCCCCTTTTGGGCACCAGACCCTCTTTCCTCATCAGATACCCTCAGTGTCTGTCTCATTGGGTCCTCATGACAATCCTGCCGAAAATAATTAGAATCCCATTTTGTAGATGAGAAGACTAAGGCCCAGAGCAATCATAGATCTCCCCAAACTTCACATGGTTAGTACATTTGAGGCTTGATTAAAACCAGTCTAAGCCAGGTGTGGTGGCATGTGCCTGTAATCACAGTTACTCAGGCCTGGATCCCAGAGTCCAGGCTACCCCTAGCTGCTCCCCTCCCACCCCAACACACAGAGTGACTGTGGCTGGGCCTCTTCCACTTTGGGACTCTGTGTTCTCTATTTGCAGATAAGAGGAGGGAACAAAATCCCCAAGCAATGCACAGCAACCACAGTAGCCATAGATAAATCAAACACCATGTTGTTGAGATCTAGAAGGGTACACAGGGACCTGAATGTCCTCTTTCCCCCCTCCCAAGTGCCCTCCCAGGTCTCATGGTTGCTCCAGCTGGGCCCACCCAACATCTCAGTGGAAAGTCTGTTCACTTAGGAAAGGAGTTCCGCAGACAGTGATGGGGTGGGAGGGACTCAGAAGGGATGAGATCAGTGTGGCCAGCTGCCCACTAATATGGTGAATGAGAGCATCCCTGGATTAGCTAGCCCCATCACTAACCAGATGAGTGACCTTGGGCAGAGCTCTTAGCCTTCCTGAACCTCAATTTCCATATCTATAAAATAGTGATACTTACAGTACCAACTTGGGGGAGTTACTAATATTGAAGATAAAATAAAGATTATAGGGAGGCCTGCCGTCAAACTCATGGCCTTGAGCCTTGCATGTGGTCAGCATCCTGAAAGCAAGACCCTGATGACTGGGTGATGATGATGATGGTAGTGATGAGGGGGAGAAGGGTGACAACCACCGTCAGGATGAGCAATACGAGACGCCGTGCAGCCTCCCCCAGACAGGCTGGGTACTCTCGTGCTTCCAAATCTCACTTGAAGTTTCTTCTCCTTGGCAGCTGCTGCCCAAGACATCCCACTCCAGCACAAAATGAATCCAAGTCACCGAGTAGCCAGGCCCTGTGCATCTGAGCCAAGATGAAGCTGGGGGTCTGTCCCTAAGGGCAGATCAGCACCCAGCAGCTATGCCCAGGGCTCAGGAAGCATCAGCTTTGGAGGAATGAATAGAAGGTTTCCCAGGGGAGGCAGAGCTTAGCAGGAGTAGGAATTGGCTGGGAGAATAGGATTTCTCTTTTCCATTTCGAGGCATTCCAGGCAGATGAAATAACATGTGCAAAAGCAAAGAGGTGTGAAATAGCATGTTGAGCCTGGGAAACTGCAAGAAGCACAATATGGTTAGAACATTGGGAGCAAGTGGAGGGAAGGGAGAAATGAAAGTGGAACGAAGAGGACATTTGGGGCAGATCACAAAGACCCTCTGTACTCACCAGACATTCACGATTTATCTTGGAGGCAATGGGGAAGTTGTTCTTCACATCATGCAATGAACATTCCAGAAGGTCTACTTCCCTGCATCAACCATCATTGATGGATGCCAATGATGGGTGATGGTGATGTTTCATTGGGGGTTCAATGAGAAAGCCCTTGCTTTTGGAAAGTGGTTCTGCCCACAGTATGAGAATAAAATGGAAGGATACATTGGTGCCCAAGGGTCAGCGTGGAGGTGGTTGTTACAACTTAGCAGAGAAATGATGAGGGAATGAGGCAGGTAGGGCCAGGAAGGAGGGATGGGTCTGTGAACTTAGAGGAAAAACAGAACTGCTGAACAGGGGAGAGACTGGGTATGAAAGAGTCTTGGGAGACTGAAGGCTCCTTCCTGGAGCAACTGGGCAGAGGCGGAGCCAATTCCTTTGATGAGTTTAACAGGACAAACAGCTCAATTTGATAGTGGTGAGCAAGACATCCATGTGGAAGGTCCTGGAAACAGGGCGAATATCCATATTCAGGAAGTAGATCTGAGCTGGAGGTGCGAATGTGGAGGTCAGGGCACTTTGCAGTTTACAGAGCATTTTGTTCTTACCCATTTAGTTCAATTTGGGCCCCACCAATCAAAAGGGTCCCCAGGATGCTGGAGTCCCCTACTGGACTAGATGTTAACCTTTTGTGAATCATGCTGGGCTAGGGGCCCTCAGGGGATAGCAGCTACTCACCAAGAAGTAAGTGAAAATCTTTGCATGCCCGCTGACTATTGCCCCAGCTGCTTCCTCTGTAATCCCCACAAGAACCTGCTAGGCAGATATTGTAATCCCTTTTCAAAAGAGGAAATGAGGGCTCAGTGAAGTATCTGACTTACCAGCAGATCTGGAGTTGAACCCAGGACCCAATCCATGCCCATGTTTTCTAGAGTGGGAATCGAAACCCAGAATTCTTGACTCTTTAATCAGAAACCTTTCCTCTTATTCATATAGCCACTTCCTGTAGTGAATTCCAGAACTTCTGATTTTGAGCCAATTTTTCCTTCCAAGAAATTGTGTTGAGAATGACCAGGCCCGTGGTGCCGTAGGGTGGAGTGGGATGAACCTACTGGGAATTTCCAGGCTTGGGGATCCCCCACTCCTGGAAGAATTATGGGAAGCTTCTGAGTAGCAGCGGCCTCTTAGGGGATGACACCTCCAGCATTAGGAGGCCTGGGGACCAGCTGTGCCTGCCTGGGCTTGGGCCCACCACCTCCGGCCTGTTCCCTTCAGGGGAACAGACTCCCTTCAAAGCAGCCAGCATCTTCTCACCAAAAATGTTCCCCCAGAGCCCAGCTATTCATTCACTTAACATTAAACAACTGTAGCAGTCTCCCTTCTCCGTGGTTTTGTGTTCCATGGTCTCAGTTACCTGTGTAGGTTCACAAATATTAAGTAGAAAGTTTCAGAAAGAGACAATTTATACGTTTTTAAATTTTGTGCTGAGAGCATGGTGAAATCTTGCACTATTCTCTGTCCCACCCAGATTGTGAATCATGCTTTGGCTCAGCATAGCCACCCTGTGTAAGCTGCCTGCTTGTCACTTACTAGCCATCTTGGTTATTAGATCAACCGTGGAGGTTTCACAATGCTTGTGTCTAGGTTTGGTACTATCGGCAGTTTCAGACATCCCCTGGGGGTCTCGGCGTGTATCCTCTGTTAGATAAGGGACAGGGGAGCTACTATATTTGGAGTGCTTCCCATGTGCCCTGTGCCGCCTGTGTCCAGACTCACCTGGGTTCAGTTTCTCCTGGGTCCAGGCTGGTGGAAGAGTTAGATGCTAAATAGATAACGAGAGTCCAGTGAGGAAGAAGCGGGCAGGGGCAGGGGCATTGTGTTCTTCCCTGTATGACTCCTGAGTGGGCCCCCTGTGAGAGCAGGAAGATGCTGCGGGGCCATGAGATGGACGGATAAAGGAAGGAAAGGCAGAGGAGGACAAAAGGAAGGGAACCCTACAGGGGGAATTAGGGGTGGGATAACATTTCTATCCTTGGAGAGCTAGGTGTGACAGCTGCCCATCTAGGCAGGAGGCTGGACTCAGAGACGTCAGGGCCTTCCCAGATCTGGAATATTCTGCTCCACTGTGGCTCCAGGTAGCATCCAGCTGCCAAAAGAACATTCTGGCATTTGCTCAGCTGTGACCCAGAACACACAGAATTGATTTTCCTGTTGACTCCTGCTCAGGTTCTGGGACAGTGCTGGCAGGGGAGAGTGGAGAAGGAGCGGCCTATCAGCAGGGCCCTGGCCTCCTGCCCCAGGGCCCAGGGGAAGCCTTGGGCATGACCGACAGTGTTGCTCTGTGCCAGGTTTTTAAAAACATGTGGTTTTGTTTTTTAACTTTTAAAACTTCTCTGAGAAGATGATTTTAAAACCAGCTCCTTATTCTCTCTTCTCTTGGTCACTGTTTTTGTGCCTCCTGGGCTGTGACCATCAGAAAAAGAGAGCCCCACCCCCCACCCCGCCGCAACCCGCAACCCGTGGCAGCCAATAAAGAAATGACTATATGAGGAGGGGATGGAGAGGGGACCTAGGATTATTGAGCATCTGCTTGTGCCAGGTCTTACTCGGGCTGCCTGGCCCATCATTTCTCTTGCTTTGGATGAGGAGACTTAGAGACAAAGTAGTATGTCCAAGAGCACTTAGTTAATGATGGTCATGGTAATGAAAAAGATAATGAGGTGAGACCGTGACTTGAAAACTGGCGATTCCTTATGGGTTAACCTACTGCACGTTCAGGCCTACCATATGCCGGGCACAATGAAGATGTTCTCTCTTCATTCTCACAAGAACCTTGCAAGGAGGGAGTTATTTTAATTTCCAAGTTATTTTAATTGAGGCTAAGAGAGATTGGTGACTTGCCAAAGACTCCCAGCAAGTCAGGAGGGGGCCGCACCTTGAACTCAAGTCAGTTTCCAAAGTGCCCCAGTTCCCTGGCCTCAAGCCACGGTTTGTGCTGACTCAGGAGGTGGAAAGACACTGGCCTGGTGGTTGGGAAAGCCAGGCTGGAACAAGCTGTGCTCTCAAGCTCTGGGTGGCTTTGGGCATGTCACTGTCTTCTCTGGACCCCACTGTCTGTGCTGTGAAGTGAGAACTTGAACTCAACCACCTTCCTGCTGTGACCACCTCTGGATATGTGGTATGAACAAGCAAGACTGGGTCTACTTCTGCCCCGTCCATGCTTCCAGAGCCTGGGATGGCCCTTGGCTCAGAGGCTGCAGTGAACCGCCACTGACCATCGGGGGAGTGGGTATGTGCGGCTGCACGGGGGAATTCGGCAGCATGAGGGCACCCAGCGAGTGGGTAGGACGACCAGGCTGCCCTTGGTGACACCATGAGTCCTCCCTTCCTGGGCTCAGGCCTCTAAAGGGAGGTCTCACTGGGAGCTCCTGACCTGGAATGCCTCCACAGAAAGGCCTGTGACCTCTTGGCCTTTATTTCCTGGCCTTCTGAAAGGTCAGACTTGGAAGCTTACTAGGGGGCTGAGCAGTGTAGTCTGTTAGGGTCACTTTTGTCAGAGAGTGATCAGCCATGTTCCCCACATTTCCACTCTAGGATGAGAAGACCAAATCATGGGGACCCCCAGCAGGAGACAGCTAGAACTCTCTATCTGCCCACCCTGGGTAACCACCCACCGCAGCAATGCTTGTGGGGGGACAAGGCAGAGATATTTTACACCATGACTTGGATTGATCTCCTTGTTCACGCACTTCAGGTGGCTCATGGGGGATACACCATGGGCCTTCCTCTTACCATCTGGTCAGCCAGCCACAGAAGCAACAGCAACCATTTATTGAGCACTTACCGTGTGCCAAGCAAGATGCTCAGCTCTGCATTTATTATCACAACAGCCCTGGAAGTTACTATTTTAATTCCCATTTTAGAGTTGAGAAAACGAAATCTTGGAGACATTACTAAACTTGTCCAAGTTCATACATCTAATTGTGGTGGAGCTAGGATGCAAATCCAGGCTACAAAACTTGGGTTCTTAACCACTACACTAGACCTGCTTCTTCCAACCATTCACCCAGTTATCCGGTTACCCATCTGCAGAAGATAGGATCCACACTTAAATTAGGATAGTTAAAAATGAGCTTTATATGGGATCATTTAAAACAAGATGAGGAGGCAGGTGGTGTGCAAGGAAACCACACAGGATCCTTCCAGTGCCCTAGAATCAGAAACAGCAGAACCAGTGTCTCCCAGAACCTGAAGGGCTGAAGTGGAGGAAGGAGGCAGAGAGGGCTGCCCAGCAGGAGCCGAGCCTATCATCAAGGGAAGTGGCCAGGCTGAGGCACCACAGAGAGAGCACGCCCAGGAATAAGTGCCATGGCTTTCCTCTTCCCTCCTCCCTCCCTGGCTGCCTCTCTCCCAACTCCTGCTTGGCTCCCCTATGGGTTCACCCAACCAGAAGCCAAAGGGCACTGGAGCCTGTCAGTGCTGCCCCTTCTGGTCAACTTCTGGACACAGGGTAGGGTTGAGGGGAAGGAGAGCAGGTCTGAAGGGCACAGAGGAGGTGTCCTATGCACCATCCGTCTACCCGTTGGCATAGTTGCTGTGTCAAGCTCTGCTATGGGTATGGGGATATTATTTCAGGCAAGACACACGTGGTTTGTTCATTCATTCGCCAAATACTCTTGAAGCCCCCTCTATGAGAAGCTCTGCACTGGGTGATGGGGACTGGGAGGAATACAACTTACCATACTTTTGAATTTTACATGAATTATTGGCTATTCTGAGATGTGCCCTGGAGAGCTGCTTTCTTGCTTAGAAAGTGTGTGTATGGTGGGGGGTGGGGGTGTCAGATGAGACAGAAATCTTCCAACCAGCAGAAAATCTATTTGCTGAATTTCCTGATCTGACCAATTAGTCTTAAGATTATATTTGGCTTTTAGGGGATGGAAGCTGTAGTCCTGGGGATGCACGACTACAGTGACTTGGTCTCATTAACATCCTGATGAAGAAACAAGGCCCCATGGAGCAAGTCACAGTCCTGCACTCCAAGAGCTGCTAAGATACAAGAGGGGGTGGCTGGTGAGAGCCCATTTATCAAAGGTCTGGCCCTTGCAGGAGCTATGCCTCCCTCTGGGCCCTGCCTCCCCAACTGCATGGAGGTGCCGGAACCGCCCCCTGCTCTGAGGTTCAGTGAGTCTTGGAGGAGACCTCAGCTGGGTCTCCTGTCCTTTACCCTGTGCCATCCCCAGAGCCAGAGCCATGCCCTGCATGAACGCCTCTGTGCTTCTGATTTCCTTGAGACCTTCAGGCCGCTTCCTCGCTTCCCTGCACTCAATTACAACCCACTCCCCTTGGCCCTGATTTAATTACTGCAGCGGGTGCCCATCTGAGCTCATTACCACCTGGCTGCTCAGACTGCTGTGAGGTTAATGGTGCTGCCAGCGCTGATCTGAGGGGTCCATGCAGGGTGGGGGCAGCTAAGAGCCTACCTGGATATGTGAGGGGTCTGCCTCTACAATCCCCCCATCCCCAGGACACCAGGAGCCCTTGATGCTCACACAGTGATGTGCTCTCAGCCCTCGGGCCTGGCAGGGATGGGTTCGATCTGCCTCCTCCGTCTCCAGCCATTTTTGTTGGCTTAGTTGGTCGGTAGACTTTCAAAGTAATTTCTTGCAAGGCTTTTTCTATCTGTATATTTGTATTTCAGTTTTTGTGATCTGCGTGGGCTTCTAAAGTTCAAAGCCCAGGCCCCTCCTGCCTAGATCTAAGAGTGGGTCTGAGCAGATGGAAATATGTGCCTTCAACAGATGCCATCAAGGAGATGCTGGTGACTGAGCTGCCAGTGGGAATGAGGGCAGCAGGGGCTGCCGTTATGGGTCATGTGCCCTGCACCTCTGTACCTCTGTCTGCTTCCAGAACTTAGACGCCCTCCAGGTAAAAGGGCTGGGAAAGCCCCTAAATTGTCTGCAAAAGCCCTGAGCTGACCAGAGTCTATCCAGCAGCAGCAGAAGGAAGCTAAGCATTAAGGTCACAATTCTGTGCCCAGAGCGTGGCTTTGTGATATCATCCAGCCCTCTCTCCTCCCAGGCTGGGTGGCCATCTCGGTGGTTAGCTCCTGCCATTCTGCTGCAATGGAAGCAAAGCCCCCTCCTGCTGGAAGTGTCACTTCATTTTGGGAGTGGGGCTGAGAACAGAGGATAGAGTGGGTGGCCAACATGAGGACTCCAAAACTCTAAGCAATGGTTAGACGATCACAGGCTTTGGAGCTGGTCTCTGCAGCCTCCAGGCTGAGGTTATCTCAGACTTCTTTGAGTCTCAGTTTTCCTATCTGTAAAATGGGGATCACGACACACCCTACTTTCGTTATCAAGTTGCCATGAGAATGAAGTGAGCTGTGGCATGGGAAGCATTGGCTCAGGGCCTGGCTCTCTACTCATCGCAACTACCTTCTTCTTGGGGTGAGGGCTCCTTGGTATAAGGTTACCATGCCCCAGGAGAGTGAAGGTCAGACTGTCCCTGAAGAGGAGAGGACTTAGATGCTGGGTTTCTGTTCTCGCGAGGTAAACTGGGCTAACTGGGCTGCGCAAAATAACCACACAACAGACACAAGTACTTTTTTCTTTGGGGTCGCTGTGACGGCTCCTCTGACCTTAAGGGTCCGCAGGAAGAGAGAGCAGAGCACATGCTGACCCCTTTTATTGAGGAGAAGCTATTCAAATGAGGCAAGGGGTCAGGTTTCAGGGGGTTGAGTCTATCTTCATGATGTCCACTGTCAGCTGGTTGACTGACACCGGGATAGGCCACACCCAAGGGCACAGTAAGAGAAGGGGACACACACAAGGCGCTTCCATGGAAGATTCTATCCTAAACAGGGCAAGGGGTTATATTACAAAGGAACGGGTGAGTGTAGCCCCACCCATGGGGCTGTAGCAAGACACACCCATGCACGAAACACCAACCCTCGAACCCAAGAAGGGTGGGGAAAGCTCTGCCACATTTCTGCGACTGAGCGCCTCAGCACCCAGCCGGGGAGTGTGACTCAGTCACGTGCAAGGTTGGTCTCCCACACTTGGACACTGACCAAAGCTGTTTTGCATTAGAAACTATGCATGGGGAGTTCTTTGTTCTCATTCTTGTCCACGAAGCAATTCCCATTTCCATGCCCTCTGATACCTTTTAAATCCAGATCGACCATGGACGAGGTGAGAGAGTGGCTGGCCCTTTAACCTTGAATCCACCTTTGGTTGAATCTGCAGATGCAGAATCCGTGGCTATGAGGGGAGTGTGACAGTGTACATATGGCAGCATTTCAGGCGTAGTGGCTCCTTAGAGAGCACTTTTCTTATGAGGGTCGCTACTCAGATGTCTACATGTGCCCTGTCGGTCACCTAGAATTCAGATGGGCAGTGGGCACCCAATCAGGAAGAGTGCCCTGTAAGGAATTAAATTATATTTTCTTTAATGAGAGAAAAAATGGGCAGAAAATGATCTTGGAGTCCCTGAGTGTGACCTTCCTTACAATGTTGCTTAAGAAAGGTCCCCACTGCATAGGAGAGCAATGGTCCCTGAGGAAGGGGACAGTGGGCCAGGGTTCTCTAGAAGGCAGGCAAGCCCTGGAAGCTAGCTGCCTCCTGGGTTGCCTGGGAACGAAGCTAAGAAAGGGGACAGCTAACTGCTCCTGCACCGGGGCTCTGGCTGCTGGGGTGCGAGGGGCTGAAAGGGCGAAGCCCGATGTGGAGGCTTCCTGTTCTTCTCAACTCCTGAGAAACACAACCACCCTTTGAAAGGCCTGGGAGAAAGCATGGCGAAAAGCCATCCCCGGGTGGGGACAGCCGTGTGGTCAGAGAAAAGGGGTATTAATTAGAGTGTAATTAGAGTGTTTTGAGGGTTGAAAAGAAGAGCTGCCTGATCCCTGAGCTAATCGAGAGGAGAAAAAGGGACAGGAATCTTATCGGCGAGATGATGACAGTGCCAATCTTGCCCCATAGGATGACCCAACCCATGGCTACAGGCCAAGCAGGCCGAGCTGCATCCTTATCTGAGTTCAGCTTGCAGTTGGTGGGACAACTCCTAGAGGACCATGGTGGCCTGGCAGAGGGCCCTGCCCTGTGTCAGTTTGTGGGATCAAGTTTCCATTCAGGGCTATCGTGCAACATGGAGGGGTGGTGGTGGCAGGGGCTGCTGGGACATGGGCTGGCTTACGGCTGGGGAAGGTAGACTAAACCCCGCCTCTACTTTGTGAGGGACAATTCAGGGGGTCTCTTTCAAACATTGCAGAAAAAATCTGAGCAAATTTTAACTTAGAAGAAACATCTCCTAAAGGAGATCTCCTAAAGGAGATGTTTGCTGTATTTGACCACATGCCAATTAGGAACTTTTTTTGAATAAGAGACAGAGGAAGGTTAAGACTCAAATGACAAATAAAGAGAAATATTTGCTACATATATAAGAGGGGATCAATGTCTAGAAAATAGAAAGAACTTTAAAAATTAAAAAAAGATAAACCAATAAAAACTGGGCTAAGGGTTTGATTAGGAAATTCACAATAGAAATAAAAAGGATTTAAGGTTGCAAAGATGCCCTCCTTGCTGGTCCTCAGGGAAATAAAAGTCTAAAAAATGAATTGAGGCTGGGTACTCGATAAAAGTTTGTTCAACTCATAGTTCTGGAGGTTTAAGGGTATGGTGCCAGCATGAGCTCCGCTACCTCATGGTCAACTGCACAACAAGGGAGTTTGTGCAGGAGGAAGTAATCACAGTGCCAGACAGGAAGTCAAAGAAAGGGGAGGGGCCCGGGCTTGCTCCTTTTTTAATCAACTCTCTCACAACCCTCTCATGAGAACTAACTCAGGAATCCCAGAAGAACTATTATAATTCCTTCCAAATGCAGAACTCAAAGATCTAAAGAACTCCCACCAGGCCCCACCTCTTAAAGGTCCACACCATCTCCTAATATCATCACACTAGGGACCAAGCCCCCTGGGGGATAAACCACATCCAAACCATTGTAATATTCAAGTTGATAAGAGTTGATGGCCTGGTGAGTTGCTGTAGCCCCCTGACAGATCCTATCAGAATTTAAAATACACTTTGTATATAACCCAGCAATTGACCTCATGGTATCCACCCCAAAGAAACACCTTCAAATGAGCATGAAGAGGAAAGCACAAAGATGTTTATGGCAGCATTGTTTATAATACTGAAACATGGGGGGAGATCTATAAGGATGGGGATGGTTAAAAACCCTGGTATGTCATTCATGTTATGGAATCCTTTGCAGCACAGAGCCACGCAGCCCTATAAACTTGCACTTATACTGTGGCCTGAGAGAGGGAGGCAAGAGCATTTGCTTAGCTGGGATGTCTTGTGTTCCAAGTGACCTACAGGCTGAATTGAGAGGCTGTGGGGAGGCCCCTGGGCAGTGGTTAGATGAAGAAGAGGGTAGAGACTGTGGTTCTGCAGGTTCCCAGAGCCCAGGTGTAATCTGGTCAGGTGGAATCACCACTGGAGGCAAGGCCTGGGATAAAAGAAGACCCCAGTTTGCTAGCTGGAGACCCCATCTGAGGAGCCCAACAATCAGGCAGGTAGAGGATTAACCTAGAGAGTCAGGTGGCCTCCTGATTTTGCCTCTTCAGGGCAATCATCTTCCTGCCTGGTTGCTCACATTAAGCCCCCCACCCCCCGCCAATACCCCCATTCACACTCCTGACATTTTCCAACACCTCCACATGGTGTGTGAAAGATACCTGAGGGATGAAGCATTTTCATACAAGGCAGACTGAATATCACCTGGATTGTTTAAATGATCAGATCAGACTGAACTTCAAGCCAAATAGGATGACATTATGTACTTTTTTTCCTGTTGACCAAGGGAGGGAGGAGTTTAGGAGGAAAGTCAGATTTATAACAAACAAAGTTTATTATAGCCTCCTTGTGCACTGGAGAGCACAGGGAGCTGAGTTTTGTGGCCCCAATGCGAAGCACTTGGTTTTTCAGTTTCCTCTGCCTGGAATGATATCTCCTCCCCTCTCTTCCTGGTTGGTTCCAGCTCATCTTTCAATTTGGCCCTGGTATCCCCTTCAGGCCCTGTCGGTGAGTCCCCTGAGCTTTCCTTTACCACTGTGGCATCTCTTGTGATGCCTCCGCATCAGACTGTGTGTGGAGACCACCTCATGTCTCTCTATGTCCCCCCAGTCTCTAGTACAGTACTAGGTACATGGAGGTGCTGTTAATGATTGAACAGGTGACTGTGTAGGTGAATGAATGAGGGAGGTGTTTTGATGGGATCTTGGGCACACCTTTCCCCTCCCTAGGCCTTTGTTTTTTATCTTTAAAGAGGCGGAGCTGGGGGAGCTGTCCTTCTCTGGGAACTCCACCCAGCCTGGTCCTTGTCCTACTGAGGCTGGCTGCCGCACTTTCCCCCTGTGGAGAAGCTCCCGACCGGAGAAACCAGTCTGCTGCAGCCTCCCTGCTCTGCGCACTCAGCCTCTGTCAAATCCTGCTGCTTCCTCTGGTAGACGTGGCTCCTGTCTGGCTTCCTCCCCACACCCTCATTCTCGAGGGACCCTGACAGCTTCCACATGGGTGCGGTCACTACTCTTTCCCGAGTCCAGCAGGCAGGCAGCCCAGCGCCAGCAGAGAAGCTGCCCAGGGCCTCTCCCTGCCCCTGGTGGAGATCCCTTTCCCCCTCTCAGATCCCCCTGTCGTCCTCCTGCCCTCTACTTTCCTTTCTCTTCTCTCTCGGTCTCTGTGCCTCTGGCTTGGTCCTCTTTTTTCTCTCTCTTCTACTGGCTGTCTGTTTCCTTCTCTGTCCCACTCTCCTCCTCTTTACTTTTCTGTGTCCTTCTCTCCTCTTTCTTCTCTCCAGACTAGTAGTAGCAGCCCCTCCCACTCCACAGGCCTTCCCTCCCCAGCCTGGCTGAGGGCCGCTCTGTTTCTCTGAAGCCCTTTCCTGGCCCTAACTCGAGCCTGAATCCCCTCTCCTGCCCACCCCACCCCACCCCATCCCTGTTGGCGGGTGCTCCAGCCTGGTGGGTGTGCTGGGACCGAAACATCAAGCATTGCCATGCTGAGGGGGAGGAAAAAAATGGCAGTGACCCCTGGTCGAGGCCATCTGGGCCTTTTCTGGCATGGAGACGCCCCACCCCCACCCTGCATGAGTAGCCTGGCCCCTTCCTGTCGCTGATTGCTACAGTTCCTTGGCCAGGGAGCAGCCCCCAGAACAACGTTGCACTCCTGGCTCTCCGAGGGGCCTATCTCCCTCAGCTTCCTTCCTCCTGCGTAGCCTGCTGGGGGCTGAGCTACTAGATCTCCAGGTTGCTCAGCTGGGGAATGAGACCCCAGATGGGCAGGGTGTAATGTCAAGGCAGAGAAAGTGAGAGTGGAAAGTGATACCCAAGGCAGGAATCAAACAAGTGAGATTGAGCCCTAGTGGATCCTGCTTTGCCTTGGGTGGGGGGGAGGGGAATGGCCTTAGGCAAACTACTCAAAGTACTTCCTTCTCTGAGTCTCAGCTTTCTTTCCTATAGATCAGGACCTGGGATTCCCTTTCAGTGCACAATTATGAGAATTAAATGTTAAGACATGGATACCTCCCCCTCCTCCTCCCCTCTCCCCCCTGCACTGAAGCCTCAGGGTAAGTGTTACTTGAGATGAAATTTGAATGCCTGACAAGAAATAAGCCAGGAGCGTTCAAATCTCATCTGTGTCTTCTGTGGATGGCAGGGGAGGATGCTCAGAGATACTGGGCACACAGCAGACTGAGCAAAGGGACCTGGAGATTACTTTTGCAGTAATGGACCTTTATTTTATTTACATGTGATGCTAAGAATCGAACACAGTGCCTCACACATGCTAGGCAATCGCTCTGCCCCTGAGCCACAACCCCAGTGCCGCTTTTGCAGGTTCTTGAGCAAGTGGCCAGGGTGGCTGCTGAGGAGCCAGAGATTTGAGCTCAGGTGTACAATGCACTTGGGCACCTTCTCTCCCTTGGCTGAGCATGGGTTAAAGTGACATGTCAGACAGACCAGCCCTTCCCTGATTCTGACTGCCCTGGAACACATTCCACATGCTACTGCATCTGTGCCTGGGCTCCTGCTGTCCTTGGCACAGATACAGGTGCAGTCACCCTTCTCTGCCTGTTCATATCCTGCCTATGCCCAGCTTGACTGGAATCCTGAGGTCTTGCTGGGTCAAAGACTCATTTATCGACTTGACTTTGGTTAATGAGCCTCAGTTTACTTGCTTGCAAATGATGCTGTTTATATCTACCTCTGGGTCTTAATGAACACTTGGTGGGAAACTCCTATGAAAGCATGATTCTGTACATAAATTCTCTCCTTTTCTTGACACCTTTTCTCTCCAATTTAAAAAAAAAAAAATGTGTCTTGCTTTCCTCGTTATGTTAGTTGGCATTATTCCCCATAGAATGGGCAGTCCTTGAGGACTGGTTATTTCCATCGCTGGTAACTAGCACAAGACCTAGCCCATCACACTCGCAGAGGGAAGTGGGCCTAGCCATGAGCTTCACAAGATAAATAGTCACATTCTCTGGGCCTCACCATGTGCCTGGCAGTGTGGGGAGAATTCTCTGCATCTGTCAATCACTCAACAAATACTTAGTGTGCATCTCTCATGTGTCAGGTTCTGCCTACTGTGCTTAGGTGACATCAGTGAACAAAAGACATAAATCCTGTCCTTGTGGAGCATGACTTCTAATAGAATGAGCAGATGACAAATAGCAAGCAGCGTGAATGTTGGAAAGTGACAAGTGCTATGGATAAAAATAGAGTAGTTCAGGGGGCAGCACTGGGGAGGGGGTGGGTGACAAGTTAAATCGGGTAGCCAGTGTCGACTCTTTAGAAGAGGACATTCGAGCCAGGGCTCAAAGGGTGTAAGGGAATTCTCCAGAGAGAGTTCTTTGGGGAAAATGTTCTCGGCCAAGGAGCAGCCAGGGCAAAGGCCCTGCCATGGAGCCTTGTTGGGTGGAGCAGGGAACAAGAGAGTCAGGGGAAGAGGTCAGGGTGGTTGTTACTGGGCAGATTCACCAGGGCCTCATAGGCCATCAGAACTTTGGCTTTTTCCCTGAATGACTTTGGAGCCACTGGAGATTTTGAGTAAAGAAGCCACATGGTCTGTTTTTAAAGGACACTCCCCATGGCTGTTTTAGGGGCTCCCACCCCAGCTCTACCTCTTCATAGCTGTATCACTGGGCAAGTTATTTCACTACTCAGCTTCACTTCTCTCTTGAAAGAGTAGATTAATAATGTGTCTAACAGATCCTTGGCAGAAATTCCTGTCTGCTCCTGGGCCTAAGAATAGCAGTCCTTCTGAGCAGTTGGTCTGTTTCACTCATGAAAACTGGCTGTGTTTTGCTGCTTCCTGGCTGCTGGGAGCCCGGAGCCGAGCGAGTGCTGCCCACAGGGAACACAGCCGTCCCTGGGCTGCTTCAACTTGGTTCCCGTGCTCGGTTATTTCGCGCCTATTTTAAAAATTTACCTTAAATGTTATCTCCTTAAATAGCAAATTTTCCCTCAGTTACAAAAGTAATACTTATGAATATAAGATATTTTAGGGGATGTATATGAAAAGGATCATAAATAAAAATATATGTGATTCAAATAAAACCACTTTTAATCTTTTTTTTTTTTTTTTTAGTGTTTCTTTTCAATCATGGGTGTGTGCCATATGTGGCTAGAAGATAACTGGGCTATAAACATTTGTTTCGTGTCATGGTGGGACACAGGCAGAAAAGAAGGCACTTATTTGGCTCGAGGCATGAGAGGAAGCAACCCATTTGGAAGATTTAAGAACTGACAAGATTTTAGCCCAGAAGAAGAATATCCTGATGAAGAGAAGAGACAGAATTAGAGGGAAGGTGAGGAACTGTGGGTGCTAATAAGGGGCCCCATCACTCACCTCCCCCAGCTCTGTCCAGGAAGAAGGTGTATGGGGACCAGCCACAAGAGGGCAGAGGGATACTGTGGGGCTCCAAGATCAGGACAGACCCGTTCCTTCCCACTCTGCAGAGCCTGGGTGCAGGGCACTTAAGCTCCTTGTTCCTGCTGAGGTCCTAGCTGGAAGAGCAGGGGTATCTGAGAGAAGCCTAGGCTGATGGGCTGGAGGGAGCCTCCCAGAATGCCTCATAGCCCTGGAGAGGCTTGGGGACAGCACAGGGGTCCTGGGCCCTTGGGAGTGTGGGAAGTAACGGAGAGACTTGAAAAGCTCCCATGCTGGACCCAGGCAGGACCATAGTGTACCTGATGTGCAGCTGTATCAGTTTCTGGAGGCTGCTGTAACAAATCACCACAAACTGGGTGGCTTCAAACAATAGAGTTGTGTTCTCTCACCTTTCTGGAGGCCAGCAGTGGGAAATCTGTCATGGGCTGAAATCAAAGTGTTGGCAGGGCCACAGCACCTCTGGAAGGTCTGCAACAGAATCTTTTCCTTTTCTTTTCCAGCTTCTGGTGGCTTTTGGTCTTCTTAGCACCTTTCTCTGTTCCATCTGTAAATCACCTTCTCGTCTGTCTGAACTTCCTCTGTTTCTTACAAGGGCACATGGAATTGTACTTTGGACTCACCCAGATAATCCATAATAAGCTGCTCCTTGCAAAATCCTTGTCTTAATCACATCTTTTGCCATATAAAGTGATCCCCATCTCTTGCCATAATAGGTAATAGTCTTAGATTCTGGGGATTAGGAAATGAATATGTTTTGGGGGAGGGGTCATCCCCCCCCATGTATACCACAAGAATCTTGCTGTAACCAAGCTCCCTACCTGGAACTGAAGGGCCCATGATTGGGAACAAAGCTTGACCAGACAATGACCAGTGAGGACTGGCAGCCAGGACTCAGACAAAGTAATGGAATGTCTGTCTCAGGGGCTCCACCATGAACAGGTGACACTTGACCTACCTGTAGGAACAGAGAAAAGGAGGTGAGGGTAGGGAATTTAGAAATATGACTGAGATTAAGTTTCTACCTCACAGAATGGGGGTTCATTACAGAAATAAAAATTAGAAAAAAAGAAAGAAAAAAGAAAATTAGAAAAATGAAATTACTGTTTTTTTGCATATCTAAATGATCTGCAATTGGAATCTACTACATATACCTATGTACATACTCAAAATGAATTCTCTTCTATAAATACTATTTTATAGACTATTTTTTCATAATAAGATGCTCTATACATCTTTCCATGTCATTAAATATTCTTCTACATCATTATTTTTATAACTGCCTTTGATATTCCATTAATCAAATATACAATCCTGAATACACATAATCTTGTATTATCACAAAATCTCATGGGTCACCTTAAGTCCTTTTTCCCTCTTTTTTGATGTAATGGGAAATCAATATATTTGTCTTAATCACATCTTTTGCCATATAAAGTGATCCCCATCTTGGGCCATGATAGGTAATAGTCTCAGATTCTGGGGATTAGGAAATGAATATGTTTTGGGGGGAGGGTCATTTTCCCCCCTGTATACCACAAGAGTCTTGCAGTAACCGAGCTCCCTGCCTGGAACTGAAGGTTCTCTTACAAGGTTGTTATGAGGATTAACTATAATTTTGAATATGTAAAATTTGAAATTGAAAATTTATAAATTCAGTTCAAATTGAATTTTAATATTTTGATTTGAAACTTGAAATTCATGAAAATCTGAAGTCATACTTGACCACATTTAGTTCTCTATCGTCTCTCGTTACAGTAAAGATATTGCCAACTTGGGAAACCTGACGCAACCCTGCTTCCTTGAGCACGCCACCTCCCACATCTGCTCATTGTCAGGTCCTGCCCATTCACTTTTGTCTCTGGGACTGACCAGTTCTATCCTCTCAGTCCCTCTCCTGGTTGAGGCCTTCAGCACCTCTCTGGGCTATTGCTTCAGCCTCCTCCATGGTTGTCTTCCTTTGGGTTTCCCCAAAGCAGATCCAGAGACAGGGGCTTGGCTCATGTAGTTCATTTGGGGGGTGGTGATCCTAGAAGAAAATCAGCTGTGGCTCTGCACTTACTGGGGAGAGAAAGCAATAAAGTGCATGCAGAAAGTGAGCCCAGAGTCACTGGGGATGGAGAGGCCCCTGTAGGTGAGCAGGCTCTGGGAAAGACTTTTCTCTTCAGGGGCAGAGAGGCTTGAAACGGGAAGCTGTCAGCAGTAACCAGCTACTCCCTGCAGCCGGGTGGACTTTGGATCTGTAGAGCAGGATGTCATAGCATCTGTGACCCCAGTCTCCTGCCTCAGTCCTCTGCTCTCTAGCCTGTTTCCTAGACACAGTGACTCAGCAATGCTGTTGTGGACATGAGGGAGCAGGCAGAGGGACAGTGGGACAGACTGGCTCCCACAGTGGAGCTCATTGAGGGTCCATGTCTTGGTTAATAGGCTGCCTCATGTCTGAGAGCACCCTCCAGCTTAGTGGGACTGGACTGGACTGGGGTGGAACAGGCCAAAATCACATGAGCATATCTCAGGACATTGAATTTTACTTGATTCAGTCTAAGTTGGAAAGCCAGAGAGATAGAAGGCCCAGGGAGACCACCTGAGAGTGCACATTGGCCTGGGCAGTCTACCCGCAGATCACTGAGGGTTTACCCTGTGCCTCTTGAGGTATGGAAGCTTCAGAGGTGTACTAAAGCCAGCATGGATGCCAATTAATACCTTCACATTTGTCTGCAGATCTTAGCAGGGAAAAAAAGCCCTTATTGGAATAGTGCCATTATTGGAAAATAAGTGAATAAATGGGACTATCGTGGGTATCACAAGATCCACTGAGAGCAGCTGACTGGAGGGTGGTGACTCCCCTCGTCCCCGTGACGGCTCACTCACAGGACTCTCAAAGAAGCCAAGGGACTCCATCCCCAGGGTGGCTGGTAACAGGCTTGTGTGACCTTCAGCCAGAGCAGGCCCTTCTTGTTCCTTCAGAGGAACAGGCTTCATTATGTGCTCAGCAGCCATTTCCTGGTTCTTGCTTTGTGTGAGGCCCCTTGCTGGGACCTGGGACACAAAGATGGCTTTGGCATGATTTCTGCTGTCTGAGGGTCTTGGCAAATGAGCAGGAGGTTTGGGTAGGCACAAGGGTGGCGGGGAGGGCCTTCCTTATGGAGCACCTGTAGCACATATCAGAACCCTGACAGGTGTAAGGTGGTAAAAAAGATCTCCACAGGAACCTGGGGGCTGGGGAGGCTGAGACCTAGAGAGGCACAGTGACACGCCAGACTCACATAGCTCGTCAAAGGCAGAGCAGGGCTCAACTCTCAAGGCCCAACATATTCCCACTCACTGGGCATGTCTGGAGGACAGGACCAGGCAGCTGGTGGGGACAGGACTCCCCACTCTGAGGGTACCCATGTGGGTTTGTTCCAGGCCTCCCCTCCCTCCCTGTCTCCTCAGCATGAGTGGATGTTGGATATGTCTTTCATTTCTGTATTCTAGGCCTCTCCCCACCTCTCAGGTCTGCTCCCAGGTAGGGCCAGAGCAAGGCTCCAGGCCATGTGGACCTGAGGGAGGGACTTAGGAGACAGCTGGAGGAGCCAAACTCAAGCAAACTTTAGCATATCTGATGTGGTAAAGCCAGGGTCTGAGCCGGAGAGCAGCCTTGTGGCATCTGCATGGTACAAGTGGAATGGGGACAGCCCAAGGCCAGAAGCAGGGCATGAGGCTGAAGGGTATGGCATTTTATGACCTAGCTTTGGATGTCACACAGCTTCATACTGTCTGTCCCCTGTTGCTCAAGGTAGCCACAAATACCTGCCTAGGCTCAAGGGCAAAGGATAGAAACTGTCTCCTGATGGGAAGTGGCAAGGCTCTAGCAGGGCCTGTGGGGTAAGAGCTATTGTCACAGCTGTCTATGGAAAATATAACTCATCACACCCACTTTACACTTGTATTTTCACTTTCTGGTGGCATCTTTTAAAATTTTTATGGCACTGGAGATTGAACCCAGGAGCGCTCTAACCACTGAACAACATACCCTTTTTATTTTATTTTGAGATGGGGTCTTGCTAAGTCTCTGAGACTGGCCTTGAACTTGCCATCCGCCTGCCTCAGCCTCTGGAGTAGCTGGGATTACAAGTATTTGCCACCACACCCTGCTTCTCTTAGGACATCTTTTTAAAAAAATTATTATTTTTTTTAATATTTATTTTTTAGTTTTAGGTGGACACAATATCTTTATTTTATTTTTATGTGGTGCTGAGGATCGAACCCAGTGCCTCATGCATGCTAGGCAAGCGCTCCACCACTGAGCTACAACCCCAGCACTTAGGGCATCTTTTGATACACCGAAATTCTAAATGCTATCATAGTCAAATAGATTGCACTTTCCTCTGGTATTTGCATTTTTAAATGTCTTGTTGAAGTTCTTCCATAGCTTAGGTTCATAAAAGAATGTTCCCATATTTTCTCCTAAAATTAACAAAAGCAGTTGGCTATCCCATGTGAAGGCCTTAGTCCATGTGGCACTTATCTATGTGTTTGGTGTCAGGTGCAGATCACATTTCTTTCTTTCTTTCTTTTTTTTTTTCATAAGGAGCAACCAGAAGGGTCAGCACTGTTCAGCAAGCAGTTCTTTGCTCTTCAGTAACGCAGCTGCCTTTTACGACATTCTGATACATGATTTGGGGAGCCTCTATTCGGTTCCTTTGCTCTGATAATACCTTTCTCAACCACCATGCTTTCTTAATTTCTGTGGTTTATAATTCATCTCACTAGCTCATGGGGCAGGCCTCCTCATCTTATTTTTCTTTTTGGGGGACTATCTCAGTTTTTTTGCTCATTGATTAAAAAGAAAAAAGTCTCTGTAGAATTGGCTTGCAAAATTCCCCAAGAGATATTCTGGAATTTGACTGGAAGAATAAGGAATCTATAGATCATTATGTGACACTGGTAAGTAATCATTTTTTATTCATGTATCTAAAATATTTTCCCATTTTAAAGATATTCTTAATGTTTTTTCAATAAAGTTCAAAATTTTTCTCATTTGTAATAAAGCTTGCCCATCTGTTTATTAAATTTGTTTTAAGGTATGTTTAAATTTGTTGCCATTATAAACTTACTGAGACAGGTTCTCAGTAAGTTGCTGAAGCTGGCCTCCAACTTGAAATCCTCCTGTGTCAGCCTCCCAAGTTGCTGACACTACAGGTGTGTGCTGCCACATTTAGCAAGAGTGAGATTTTTTTTTTTTTTAATCTGGAAGAAGACAAGTATTCCTGCTCTAAGGAATTATGGTGAATTCTGTTTTTGGGGAAGGCACTAAGCAATTCATCTTTTTAAAAATTGTGTTTGTGTGAGTGTGTGTGTGTGTGTGTGTGTGTGTGTGTGTTGAGATAGTCTTGCTAACTTTCCCAGTTGGCCTCAAATTTGGATCTTACCACTATCTGAGGTTGCAGTCATGTGTCACTGCACGGCCTTTTTATGTATTTATTTTATATTCATGTATACCTCTATACTTCATTTTAATTACTCCTTTGTAGATGATGCATTTTATGTAGATAATAATGTCATTTGCAGACTATGAAGTTTGTTTTTTCCTTTTTCATCTTTATGCTTTTTCCTTCTCTTATTTTACTGTGCTGATGGAGGGGGGAGTGTGTGTGTGTGTGGTGTGTGTGGTGTGTGTGTGTGTGTGTGTGTGTTCGTGTGCGTGTGGGGTTGGTGTGGGGGTGGGTGTCCAGAACAGAATTCACCAGAATTCCTTAGAGCAGGAATCCTTGTCTTCTTCCAGATTAAAAAAAAAAAAAATCTCACTCTTGCTAAATGTGGCAGCACACACCTATAGTGTCAGCAACTTGGGAGGCTGACGCAGGAGGATTTCAAGTTGGAGGCCAGCTTCAGCAACTTACTGAGAACCTGTCTCAAAATTAAGCCAGGTGCAGTGGTGCACACCTGTAATCCCAGTGTCTCCAGAGCCTGAGTGACGCAGGAGGATCATGAGTTCAAAGCCAGCCTCAGCAACAGTGAGGCACTAAGCAACTCATCGAGACCCTATCTCTAAATAAAATACAAAATTGGGCTGGAGATGTATCTTGGTGGTTAAGTTCACCAGGATTCAATCCCTGGTACCAAAATAAATAAATACATACATAAATAAAATAAAATAAATACAATTTAAAAAGGACTAAAGAATGTAGCTCCATGGTATAGCACTTGCCTAACATGTGAGGCCTGAGTTCAATCCCCAGCACCACAAAAACCAAAAGCAAACCAAAAACATGTCACTATCAAATGTGAGTCTTGCTTGTGGGTTTCTTTTCTTCCTTCCTTCCTTCCTTCCTTCCTTCCTTCCTTCCTTCCTTCCTTCCTTCCTTCCTTTCTGAAGTCAAGGAAGTTTTTGTCTCTTCCAAATTTGTTTAGAGTTTTATTTTATTTTATTTTTAATCACTAATCGACGTGGAACTTTCTTGATTCTTCCCCCCTCCATCTATGAGATGAAATACATCTTTTCTTCTATAGTCTGCTATTGTTGATTATAACAATAAAATTATATAATAAAACTATAGCCTACCTATCGTTAGGATTAGGTTAGGCAGTGAATGACAAAAGACCCAAAATAGTGGCTTTCATACCAGAGGATGTCGGTCTTTCTCACACACGTCTGGAGCAGGCAGTTAGGGGCAGTTTGGCCCTGGTACTCCAGCAAATGTACCATGCCCCAGGGCCCTCCCCTCATAGGCTGCCACTCTCCAGTGAGATGACCTCTTTATCCAAGGTGGCACTCTGGCCATTGCAGCCACATACTGCATAGGGAGCGGCCAGAAGGGTGAGGCAGAGACAAAGGGCTGGCCAACTGAGGGCTCTCAGAAAAGGCTCCTGAAGCTGGTGGCCTGGACACAGCCCATCTTTTACTGCAGCTTTTTATATACATGTTTGTAGGTTCCATCAACTTACAATTTTCCTTTACCACACTGCCCTTGATTTTGATATGGCAGATGTGTGCAAATTGGGGGTTAATCATTCCTTGAAGGTCTGGCATTGCTTATATGAAAAATCTTTATCTTGGGAGTTTTATTGTGGGCAGATCGAAAAACATGTTTTAACAATTTCAAATTTACAGAAAGCTGAAGTAGAATACATACAATTTGTCCTGAACAAATACTCAAATGTTTCCTACAAACAAGGGCATTTTCTTATGTAACCACAATGGGACCATCAACCTCAGGAAATGGACATGGATACAGGACTGCCATCTACTCCTTGGGACCCATGCAGGTATCTAAAATTGTCCCACGCGTGTCCTTTAGAGCCAAAGGATCTGGTTCCAAGTCTCACATTACCAAGTCTCAGTCTCTTTCAGAGCAAGGCGGAGCCAGGGCTTTCCTGATCTTGAAGATTACAGGCCAGTTCTCTGCAGCACACCCTGCAATTTTGGTTTGAGTGATGTCTCCTCATCACTAGATTCAGGTCTTGAGTCTTCAGCAGGAACGTCCCAGGGGCTGCTGTATTATGGTTTCATCTTGTCCCATCACCGGTAATGTATGCTGTGATCCCTTGGAGAGAGTTTGCCAGGCTTCTCCACAGGAAAATCACTGCAGAAATCCCTTTTCCATTTATACTAAATAATTATATTGTGGGAGGAATTCTGAGACTATATAAATATCCTGCTCACCATCAAATTCTCCCTTCCTTCCTTTCCTCCCTAACAGTTTGGACTCGTGGTTTCTTATTTTATTTAAGGAGTTATAATCTGTTACTATCATTACTTATTTTGGTGCAGAGAGTAATGCAGATTTGCCCATGGATGCTCCTGCAAAGTACCTGCTGGGTCTTTCTGACCTGTCCCCATCATTCTTTAGGCACTTATTTACTTTCAGGTACTACAGGCTGTTCCAGATTCATCTTGTGTTTTCCCTGGAGTGGCCTGGAATCAGGCAGCACTGGCTCCTTTTAGAAGCCAAGATTTAAGTGCTCATTGCTTTGGGGTGTTGCTCCCAGGCACTCTCAGCAGAGAAGGCTGCAGAGTGTATCTCTCTGAGTTCACATCACCACCTCTGATTCCAAACCAACATCACGGGTTAGTTCTGTTTCTCTCTCTGGCCATATTTGTAATTCTCCTTGCTAACAGTGGAAACATGGCTCCCGTTACTTTAATATACTTATTTGATTATTTACAACTACTCTCTCATCACAACCACAGCTCCGTGTGTGTAGACACCCTCCTCACACTGCACGGGCTCTGGCAGCCCATGCTGGACCCCACCTTCCTCGTGGCCCAGGGGAAGTAGTAGATAAAGGCTGATGTTGATTGAACTGCCCCACTCAATGCTCAGAAATTCAAGTGTTAACCTATAAAAATGCCTTTTAATTTTGAATTGTTACCGGAAAGGAAAACATTTGCTTGCATAACTGGGAAAAGCTCTTAAGAAATATTGTCAAGTAAATGAAAATGCAATTGAAAATCCTTATTGAACAGGTACATACAGCAGCACACACCTGCGATCCTAGTGATTCAGGAGGCTAAGGCAGGAGGATTGCAAGTTCAAGGCCAGCCTGGGTGACTTAGCAAGACTATGTTTTAAAATAAAATAAAAAGAGCTGGGTTGTTCCTCGGTGGTAGAATGCACCTGGGTTCAATTCCCAATACTGGAAAACAAAACAAAACACACAAGAAATCCTTATTGAGAGGCTGGAGTTGTAGCTCAGTGGTAGAACACTTGCCTAGTACGTGTGAGGCACTGGGTTTGATCCTCAGCACCACAAATAAATAAATAAATAAATAAATAAATAAATAAATAAATAAATAAATAAATAAATGTATTTAAAAGTAAAAAAGAAAAAGAAGAAACCCTCATTGAAATCTTGGAACCTTGTGAACAACACAGCCTGAGACTCCTGGTTTGAGGCCCTTTTCCTGAACCCTGTGGTCTGCTTCTATACCTTTGTAAGTCATGCTTACAAAGGGTGGTTGGATGTGCCTGCTAACTGCATTATTGTCACACACACACTCACTGTCACAATACCATTCTGCTGCATGGTCTCAGGTTGAGAAATTGGGTGGCTTCTCGTGTCTGTGGTTCATGGATGTTGATGTCCATGGCTGACATTTCCTAGGCTGGCCAGGGTGCCCACCTCCAGGGGCCATCCATCTGACATCCTGTGTCTGATCTGAGGTCTGAGGAACTGCATCCTGCTGGACAGGAAGGTGTGGAAGTGGAAAGCTCTGTCAGTCCCACCCCACACCCCAGCCATGTGCCCCTTCTGTCCTTCTGTGTCTCTGCTGATAGCCATCACGCGGATCAGGTAGGGGGCCCTGGAGACGGTTAGCCACCGGCAGAGCCACCATCTGGGGAGAGGCTGGCTGGATGTTGACCTCTCTGGGTGTTCAGGTCTCCTGCCACAGCCAGGGGACCTTGTCTCTCCCTCCTGTCTCTCCTCCTGCTTCTCTCCCTTTGGACCTTTCTATCCATTATCAACCTTTCCTCCAGGTGTCTTTTTCCTTTCACTATCTCTGTCACTTGTTTTCTCAGCCTGATTCTGCTACTGATTCATTGGGCCTTGGTTTTCTCATCTGGAAAATGGGGAGAGGGTTGGATCCTCAGGCCCTCCTGGCTCTTCCCTCTCCAACCGCCTGTCCCTTGTAACATGTCCTCTCATCTGCTCCTTGTCTATCTTGCATTCTTTCCTCTCTGCCTCTGATTGCTCTTGGAATCTCTCTCCTTCCCCTTCTTCTATGACTTTACTTCCCTCCTGCAGCATCCACTTCCTGTCTTAATTTTTCCTTCTCTGAATCTAGTTCTCTTTCTCCCCCTCTCTCCTTCTGTTTCTCTTGCTTGTGACTCTAGAGTCTCTGTCTCGTGTCTCTCTCTGCCTTCCTCCCTTTTCCCCGTCTATGACAACTTGTTCTGAACTGTTTCCCTGTGTCACTGACCCCCCTCCACTCTGCTGTCTCAGTCTTTCCTAATACCAATGTTTCTGGGTTTCCACCCACTTCCCTCTCCCTATTTAGAGTCCTCCTTCCTGGTCATGCCCTGGCAGAGGACTGGGAGCTGGGCTCTGGTGCCACGAGATCCCCACAGAGCCAGCTCCTCCCTGTGATGGGAACACCAGCTGTGAGGCTGGCCCTTGGAAGCATGTGGGGCCCAGCTGGCTGCCTCTGCCTCAAAGAAGGCTCGGAAAGTCACATGTGGCACTCAGAAGGTAGAAATCCTGCCACAGCCCAAACCCAGAGTAGGCTTCGGCTTCACGACCAAGCCCACCCCGTGTGTGTGGGCCCATGTCTCTGCACACACAGCTGGGCACCAGCTCTGGTGGTCAGCTCCCCTCAGGGATTGCTGCTGGCGTTCAGATTCACTGAAAGATGGCTTCCTTTCCTTGGAGCCTACTCCAGCCTTGATCGCAAGCTCCCAGCCCTGGGCTGGCTCTTGGAATGTCTCCATGTGGAGATGATCAACACTCACAGGGAGAGAGTTCTGGCCCATGCACAGGTGAGGAGTTGCTTTAAACCCCATCAAGCCTGCAGATTCTGTGCCTTGCACTCTCCCCCCTCACTCCATCCCATGCTTTCTAGAATTCAGACCTAGCAGACATTCCCTGGCATCCACGGGTTCCAGGTGATCCTGTCACTGTACACAAACCCACAGCCTCCCCAGGAGGTGGGCACAGTTCTCCATTTCATAGGTGATATTTAGGTTCCTGAGGTCACAGGCCAGACAGAGGCACAGCCCAGCACAAGTCCAATCTGCCCATATTGTTCTCTGCCCACTGTGACAACTCAAGGTTGAAGAATTGGCAGTGGGGGCGCCAGGGGGCAGGGAGAAGCTGTGTTGGCCTGCAGAAGCAGACCGTTGGCAGCTGGTCCTGGAAAAGGCACAACAGAAATAAAGTACGTCAGACTGCTGTTCCAGTAGGGACCAGGCGGAGTTCAAGGCCCGGCGTTTTCAGGGTGGGGCAGTGTGGCAGGCCTGACTCTGTAGGGTAAGAGTTGGAGGCACAGGCAAATCACAGGTAGCACAGCCCGGAGGAAGTGAGAAAGTCCCAAAGCATGGTCCAAGAGGAAGCTGTGACAGGCCTCCCTTCTTGGAGGTGGCTGGATGGTGGTTTAATAGCACAGACAAGGATTTGCCTCCTCCCTGGCTCACAGCCCAGGGCCTCTGGAGCACTGCATCAGGAAAGGCTCCTCAGGTCTCCAAACCCTGGTGTCCGCTCTGTGCCATCACTCTTGCTCCAAGTCCATGGTAAATTCTTCAAACACTGTGCCAGGCCTCCCCTCGGGGGTCACTGGGGCCATGGAGAGTACTGGATAGCACTTCAGGCTGCAAACTGCCCCCTGAGCCTCCAGGACATTGGCAAGGGCCCATCTGACAAATGTGGCTCCTTTCTCATCACCGCTGCTCAGGGTTTCTGGATTCCCTCATCTACTCCTCGCAGTTCGCCATTGACTCTGCGCAGTTGTTGCTTCTGTCTGTCTCCAGTTCCGATGTTCATATGGGGATGGAGATGAAGTCGCAGAGGGGGTTTCATCCACTTGCACATGCATGAGGGTGGAGGGGCTGGAATTCACCAGACCAGGGATCCCTTCCAAAGCCTGTGGTTCTCATCTCCTGATGTGCCCCATCCTTTCCCATCTTCCAAATCTCTGCCTTCCCTACCAAATTACAGCAGCACCCTGTCTCACTGGCATGAAAAATGGAGCAGGCACAGAGTAGAAGATCAGAGAATATGGAACCCACAGATGTGCAAAGGTGTGCATGTGACTAGTGAGCAGGATGCCCCCGAGGAACTTCATCAAGGATGGACGGGAAGATTCTATTGAAGCCCAGGACTAGGAGCCTGGATGTGAGCTGCTGGCAGAAGAGGCAGACCCTCCTGGTGGCAGAGGTGTTGGCTGGCTCAGTGGGGCTGTCGCAATACAAACGTCTCAGGCTATAGGCTCAGCAGGAGAGGGTTTAGGCCAGGGCAGGTGTGGTCCTGTTCAACTCTACACTGGCCTGCAGCACCTGGACATGTTCTGGACACTGACTGATGTGAGAAAAAAAGGCTCACTGCAGGTACCTTCCCATGCGGGCCTCGGCCAGGCTGCAGACCTGCGCTCAGCATCATGGGTACCAGCTCACCCCCGAAGCCTGACTGCTATTCTGTGTTCTGGGCTGGACACTCCTCTGGCTCGGCACAGCCAGTTGCTTTGTGGCATCTTAAAGTTTTGTTGTTGTTGTTGTTGATTTTGTTTTTTGAAGTTGTGTCTAATTGGGCTTTGCTTTCCTGCAGGGTGCCCCCTGCCAATGAGGGCCCTTCGAGGTCCCTCTGAAGCAATTGGACCCAAGCCTTGTCCCTGTGAGAAATCCTGGCAGGGGTCAGGAGTGACAGTTATGCATAAAATCACCACCAAAGGGAATACGTGGCCTTTTACTGTCCTGTTAAGTGAGCAAATTCACACCCTGGGGAGGTGCAAGTTAAGTTCACATAAAATCTTCATTTCCCACATTACCAACTTGCACCTGGAGCTCCTCTGGGGCAGGGTGCATTTGGTGTCTGCCCAGGTGGCAGGATGGTCTCCCGTGTCTGCAGCATCTTCCCCAGCCTAAGAACAGCTCCCCAGACTGTCTTCCATCCCCAGGAACTAACTACTTTCACTCAAATAGAATTTTCTTCATTCTCACAGAAACTTCATTTGGATCCTCAGAGACTGATGCCTTTTCTTCTTACCTCGTGCTTTCTGGGGGACATCTCTGAGCCCCAAAGGCCTCACCTGTAAGTGTCATGGACCTCCAGCAGACCAAGCACTGTCCTTGTGAGAACACAGAAGAAGGCATGCTTATCTCCCTGGGCCCTGGGCAGAGAGTGTGCTCTCTGAGACCCCCGGTACAGGCAGCAGGCGTGGCTGTCTCTGAGCCTGCTTTTGATGACTTGCTCCTACACTCAGCAGACTCTGACTTGGCCTTCAGTGCCTTGAGACTTTCACCTGCCAGAGCTGTCAATAAACTACAGGAGAAGCCCAGGTGTTCCCTCTTGTAGGTGGTTCAACGCCAAGAGACGCTAGCTGAGGCCAGTTACTTGAAGATTTGGTGCCCCCTGCTGGATACAGACTAAAATGCTAAGAGGAGACAACACTTTTTCAAAAGGGCATTTATTTCATCCATCAGCATCCTTCCATTAACCTTTCCACCGCCCCATTAAGCTACCATCCACACACCCACCCATCAATCCAACCAACCAACCATTTACCCATCTAGCCATTCACAAGCCTATCCATCCTATTCATCCAAACACACACACACACACACACACACACACACATACACATACACATACACACTCACACACACACGTGCCAGTCTCACTCATGTCCTTTAGGCATCACCCACTTTCATAGGGTCTCCCATTGCAACAGTCCCCAGCTCCTCTTCTGCACCAGGCCCTGCATAGGCTTCAGTGATAGAAAAAGAAGAAGGAAGGCCTTCATCTGTGTCTCTTTCTTATTTGCAGATCATCCTTATATGCATTATATCTTCTGTCCCTGTAGTGTCCTTAAAGAGCCTAAAGATCCCAATTTGACTGATGAAGAAACTGAAACCTGAGAGACCAAGTGGTATGGCAGAAATAGTCTGGGGACAGAGAGATCAGTTTCAAATCAAGGCTCTGTTGCTTACTAATTCTGCCACCCTGGGCAAGTTTCTTAAGTTCTCCAAACCTTGATTCCTTATCTGTGAAGTTAGCTACTTTGACATATATTTATTGTGTATAACTTAGATGCCAGACTTGGCTTTGGGGCACAGCAATGAATAAGGAGGGAGGGGCCCCTGCTCTTGTGAACCTTACTGGGCTATTATGGTAAAATTTATATGAGATGGGAACATCCTGCATTGTCATAGAAATGCCACTTACGTCATGTCTTTGTTACTACCTCTGTAAAGAACACAATCAGGTTAAGAGATGCTTTTGTGGGAAAAGAAAAGTTTAGGTAATGTTTTCAAAAAGCAGTACAGATAGGGGTCGGGAGCACAGACTTTGGAACCAGGCTGCCTGGTCTGAATCCCAGCTCTGCCACCTGAGAAGCCTGTGACCTTCAGCTGGTAATAACCTCCTTGCATTTTGGTTTTCTCATCAGCAGAATGGGGATAACAATTCAGCATGTGCTTTATCACATATCTAGCCAAGCACATATGGGGGCCCAGTCATGAACAAGATGGGGAAGGCCATTCCTATCTCAGGAGGGCAGAGGGGCCACTGTGTGCCAAGCACCCAGTACAGCCTGAGACTCCCATGACTGTGTGCAAAGGCTCTTGTGGTGAAATTCACTAGTACTTTCTGTTGCTGCTCCTTGGCTCCCTGGGGCTGATGAGAGTAGCAACCAGGGTGCAGAAGTCCCAGTCAATTAACAGGTCAGAAGTGTCAATAGCCGAGCAGCCCCACGAGAGGGACTGGTAAGTGGCTAAGCATGGAGGTGTGTGAGCAGGGTGGACATACAAACAGGCAGTGCTGCCCAGTTGGAGAGTTGGCACAGAGGCCACTTAAAGCTCCTTCCTCAATCAAGAGGCTCCATTTTTCTGGGGGGACAGATGGAGTTGCTGTTAATACCCATGGGGAAGCCCCCAAAATGGAGAGAAAATAGCCAGGGTGGTACTGCCTCTTGGGGACACTCACCAGAGCGTCTGCCTGACACCTGAGGCCCTCTGCTATGGCTCAGTTTCTTCCAGGATCTAGGGAGACTGGTGGACAACCTGAGCACCCTTCCCAGGGACTGCCTCCTAGTCCTAGGCACACCCCCCGACGCCAGGTGGATGTATATGACACCGAGACAAACCTTCCCAGCCTCCCCCCAAATTGCAGATTCATGAACAAAGTAAATGATCCTTGTGTTAAGGCTTGAAGTTTGGGATGGATAACTAGACAGCTAGAGCATGCCCTGTACTCTGCTTAGCTCTCCAAGAATTCAAGGAGATAATGTGTTTCTAGAATATATGAATTATGTCACCTTGTGAAGTTACTTACCTGCCCTCAGTCTCTGTTTCTCATCTCTAAAATGGTGACAGGAATCGTAACATCTGGAAAAATGCACACAGAGTCACAGCAGTCTGGGTAAATACCCCTGATACCTGCCCCTTGTCTTCAGGGTGAAATCTAAACTGCCAAGCCTGGTATTTAAGGCCCTTTTCCATTTGGTCCCTGAAAATTCCTCCAGCCTCATCCCCTGCCACGTCCCCAGACTCAGGAATCTTGGCATCGTCCATGCTCCCAGGCCTCCAGACACCTGCTTCTGCTGGTCCCTGTCACCCATGCGCTGTCTGCTCCTATCTGCCTGGTGAACTGCTGTGGACGCTCGAGGTATAGTCATTGACTGCTCCTCTTGAAGTCTTCCTTGACTCCACCTAGGCTCTGGGTACACCTGGTAGTTTCTTCTCTCAGAGCGGCCATTGCCTAGGACTTTCTCTGTGGAGACAGACACCAGACAACAACCCCTCTGGCTTGGGAGCCACATCTGACATGGAGAATGGGACACTCAGGGAGAGCTGAGTAAAGGGCCCATTTGGTCAGTTGAGGCCTGGTGAGATCAGGGCCCAAAGGCCTTGGAGACTTGGTGAACAGCAGGGGGAAATGTTGGGTGGGAGACCCGGCCAGGGTTATCGTCCCTGGGTGGACCACTGTGGCTCTGGAGGTCTCTGAATATCCAATGGAGGCGATGCCAAACCACAGAAATGGACAGACCCAGAAATGGGATGCCTTTCAGATTAGCCCTGCAGATTTGGGCCCAGAGTCTGAGGCCAGGCCTGCCTATCAGCTGTGAGTGTCCACACGGACCTTCTAGGCAAGTAGCTGCCATATCTATGCACCTTGGATGCTCTGGTCTCTTCATGTTTGCTTTATGTCACTCCTTTCTTCTTAGATGTCCTCCTTCCAGCTGCTCCTAGGAAAGACACCCCCCCCCCCTTCTTCAAGGCCTGGATGGACTAAATGCCACCCCTCCCCTGACTGCCACAGGGAAAGGTTATGCTGAGGTCTCCCATCAGCCCATCCATACCCACTCTTCACCTCACCTGCCTTTCCAGGTCCCAGGAGGCTGACCTGTGTGGACAATATCCATGGGGTCTCGAACCCTGAATTTTTGCTGGGTTTGGTCAATAAGAAGCTCTAGCAGCTGACCAGAGGGCTGAAGGACGTGGCCTTGGGTTTCTACTTCCCTGAGTTCTCCTAGCAAGGATGCTGCAGATTGATGTGTCCTTTCATTGAAAGTCCCTGCACCTTTCTTGGCAGCCAACTCTCTTCTTCCTGGATCCTGGATGCCCTCCCTTCCACCCACTGGACCTGGGGAGGTTAACAGGGATGCAACCATTAGCCTTGGGCTGCTGTGATACTGGTACCCTGCTCCATCACAAGCATTTATGCACAAGATCTCCTTGGATGATCCCAATTTGACTGTGCATGGATTCTGACTAGGAGTGACCCTAGAAGGAAGACCCTCCAAACAGGATCGTGGAGTTGGAGTTGGTGCTATAGCTGTGCAACACAGGGATAATCTCTTTACTGGGGGAAGCGGAAAGCTATCACTGGTAATAGCACAATGTCAAGTCTAAGCTGAGAGACCACAGTTTGGGATATCATGCGACTGTGGCACTTGGTCCCTGTGGCAATGATGCTATTATAGAGATAGAGGAAGTATTTTCTGGTTCTTACAGACCCAGAGAGCATATTTATAGTCAGGAGTCACTTAGAAATGGGGACACATTGTGAGAAATGTGCTGTGTGAATCTCCTACATGCATAGGCTAGGCTGTATATACTGTTATGTAGGTAGTTTCTCACTGATCTTTATGCAGTGCATACTTGATAAGAAATATAAAATTATGACCACATAGGTGAGATCACATGGACAACAGAAGGTTTCCACGATGCATGACCTAGTCCCTTGTGTCCGGCAGGTGTCGGGGAAGGTATAATGGGCCCAAACCCACGATCTGCTGGTCAAATTCCAGAGCCCTCTGATCTCCTACAATACAGGAGGGGCCCTGGTGGGGAGAGGGGAACACGGAGACAAGGGGAGGACATGGATGGGACCAAGAATTGTCCCCCTGAACCCCATGTACCAGCAGAGGCAGCCCCTCTCCTTCTTTCTGAGCACCCCTTCTCTTTGGCCTTTCAGTGGCTCCTGAACAGTCATTCAGTACGAACCAGTACCCATGCCCCTGAGGACACAGGCTGTGCCTTCAGGCCACAGCCAGGGTTCCAACCCAGTCTAGCCTGGAGAAGTCTAAGGTCTATACCACATGTCAAGTAGATAGTCTGTAGTGAAAGACTCATAAGACCTCGTCAATCTGTATCACCAGGAGTCCAAGGGAATGGATTAGATAGAGGGGTTTAGACACAGTGGGGAGATTCTAAGTCTCTCTTGGGCCACCTTCGCTGATATGGTGCTCCAGGGGATTTAGGGACCTTTTGACTTGGTCATTTAGGAGTAGTTTTAATCATCTTCTAGGTTGACTAACTGGAGTTCACACCCAATGCGGGAGGGCCTCACTGAGTGAAGAGGAAGTGCCAGAATCTCCTTGGAATGGGGAGTGGAAGGCCCTGGAGGCTTAGGAAAGCTGACTAGTCTCTGCATCCTGCTCTCCCCTGGGGAAGCTGGGGATGCTGCCTCCAGCCGAGCAGTAAGGAGTACACATATGGTGGGGACTTGGTCATGCTGAAGGACCCTCTAGTGGTGGTCCTCTGCAGGCTAGCGGTGGAAGTGTCCTGGTGGGTGACAGGAGTTCAGACTGATGGCAGCACTCGACCATCAAAAACAAACAGCGGGGAGAATTACCAGAGGTGTGGAGTGGTTCTTGAAGGGTCTCAGGGATCCGTGGGGGATCGCTAACTAATTTTTCCCTAAAGGGAAAAATAGCTGGAAGACTTCTAAGGTTATGCTTGAACATAGGAAGAAAAAATTTTAGGCTTGACACACATAAAAAGAACCCCATCTTGAGTCACTATAGTGGGGTGCACTGCCTCTTAGTTCCTAGTGGAGGGTCTCAGGCTCTTGACTGGGGTGGGAGGTTCTAAGTCCCTTTGAGCAAAGTGCATGCCATGAATCTTCCTCCAAGGGGGAACTATGGCCTCCACCAGGGTGACCATCAAGTGTCCACACCATCCAGGAGGTTACTAGACACTGGCTCCATTCCCGGTGCCTGAAGAACCAGAATACCTGGAGGGTCACAGGTAGAAGTAGGAAGTCCAGGTGGGATGTGCTGTCTTGGCCTGAAGACTTCTAAGAGAGAGTCTAGTGGGATCATGCACCATCCTGTGGTTGTTTCTCCAGTTCCAGAGTGAAGGATGGGAGTAGAAATCCACAGAAACTAGTAGCATCCCCATATTTTGCTTCCCTGGCCTGCAGATTGAGGGTTCTATGGGAGAAAATGTCAACTAGAAACCCCCAAAATGCACCCATAGCTTTCCTTTGCCCAGAGTGTAGCAAAAGCAATACCATGTGCCCTAGAGCACTGCAGAAGTGAGCGGCAGCACCAAAGACTTGAGAGGTACAGGGACAGTCAGTCCTGTGAAATCTCCATGTAACTTGCCTTCTGACTGGTACAAAAGCCAGATAAGTCCTAGAGAATAAAGCTGATCATCACAAACGCCATCAGAGGGTGATGTCAAGGGAAGTTATCTGGAATAGCTATCTTTACTAGATCAAGGCAACACAGCCCCTGACACCTGGTAGGTAGCCACTGGCCTAGCAAATATTTTCTTTTCCATCCTATCAGTGAGGAAAATCAAAAGTGGTATGCAGGAGAAGAGTATGCCCTTACTTGTTTTGTCCCCAGAGCTATATCATTTCTCCCAGTTCCTTGTCATAATAGGGCTCAAAGGGACTTTGGATCAGCTTGATATGCCACAGAACATCCTGCTGGTTAATTATATTGATGTCATTTTGCTAATTAGACCTGGTGTTTGGGAGATAGCCAGAATCCTAGATGTTGTACTGATATGTGCTAAAGAGAGGGAGATCCTGTCTGCAGAAATTTAGGAGGCTGTCACATTGGGGTCCAGTTAGCCTAGAGTTGTGTTGGAATATTCTTTATAACATGAGAGGCAAATTGTGGTGCTTTGTGCCACCCATCACATAGAAAGGGTATAGTGCTTGGTGAACCTGTTTAGGTGTTGGGGGTAATGTATATGACATTTAGATGTATCGCCCTCACCCATCGATCAGATAACCCACACAGCTTCTACTCTGGAGTGGAGTCCAGAGCCAAAAAGAGTTATGCAGCAGATTCAGGCAAGCTGCCCTGCCACTCAGCCTGTGACTCAAGAGACCCAGTGGTAATCCATAGCAGGCAGAGATGCCACATGGAGCCTTGTATAAGTTCTGGCAAGAGAATCACCTTGCAGGCCCCTAGGGTTTTGGAGAAGAACCATATTATTTTCTGTGGATCACTTTTGTCCATTGGAAAAGCAGCTTGTGACTTTCTCTGAGTCCTGGTAGAGAATTAATATTTGACATGAACACCAAATGACCAGGTTACCAGAGATGACAGTTGAACTGGGTATAATATGATCCACTGGGTCACAAGATTAGACGTGCAAAGAAGTCTCCCTTAATAAAATGGAAGTGGCAAAATATGAGACCAGGTATATGGTTTGGTGATACCTAGCCCTATCTTCCCCCTTCTTCTACCCACACCCATAGGAAGTTCCTGATCACCAGCTGTCATGGAGGGACATGAGCTGGACATGATGGACACTGCATTCCAACTCAAATCAAGTCTGGTTCTGCAATCTGAGTGGTAAAGGGAGGCTTCCCAGTGGGCAGAATGTCAGGGGATAAGTACATGTGCAGATGGAGAGATGGCCCAGGGTGCTTCTTTACTGTCACTCCCGAGCAGCTGATAATGGGCCATCTGGATGGACAGCATCCTGATGTCTTGGGCACCATCACTGAGATGTATGGATGAGCCTCTCAGAATAGTCACAGAGTGTGAAAAGCTACTCATCTCATATAAATGCCTACAGAGGGTATCTATGACAGAGGAAGCCCCAGTCACTTAGGTAGACAAGACAACCCAGCTATCAGCCACTTCCCCAGACACTCCTGTGCGGAATGGGCTGAAGTAGCCATGGCAGCCGGGTTGGGGGTTATGGGTGAACTCAAAACATGGACACTCACCCAGGCTCATCTGCCTACTGCCACAGTCTAGTGTTCAACCTGTCAACAGCAGAGGTCGCTGCTAAGCCCCTAATCTGGCACCCTTTCCCTGGTTGGGCAGCAGTGGTGTGGGGGTCAGTCAGTCAGCTATCTGGTGACAGGTTGATTATATCATATTTCTCCCCTCATGGAGGAGGCAACACTTAATTTGTTTTCCTGGACCTTATAATGATCATTCTGTGATTGTTATAGTCCCACAAGAATGCCTTATCTTTCACTGTGCTGTCCGACATTGCCTCTGATCAGAGGTAGGATTTTATTGCAATGGAGCTGGGGCAGTCAGCTCACTGGTTTCCCCTCATCTCCCCTCACCCTCTATGTGGGGAGAGATCCGACTGGATAGAACTATGGAGTGCTCTGCTACAGGCTTGGTGAGAATGAGTGGGGAGAAAACATCCTGTCCTGACAGGGTGCAGTGTATGCCTCACACCAGGGCCCACCGGGTCATCCCTTTGTCAGGTGCATAGACCACAAACCAAGGCAAATGACAGGAGGAGCCTCTTTCACCATTACCTGATAGACTCACTGGAAGAATGTTTGCCCCACTGTGGTATGCTGAGTTTAATTCCTTTGTCTGCATGCTGAGAAGTGGGATAATTGAGTCAAATGGTGGTTCCATTCCAAGTTTTCTAAGGAATCTCCATACTTTCCAGAGTGATCGCGCCAATTTGTAGTCCCACCAGCAATGTATGAATGTGCCTTCCCACCCCGCCCCCCATCCTCGCCAACACTTGCTTGTATTCTTGCTAATTGCCATTCTGGCTGGAGTGAGATGAACTCTCAGTGTAGTTTTAATTTGCATTTCCCTAATTGCTAGAGATATTGAACATTTTTTTCATATATTTATTGATCGATTATATTTTTTCTTCTGAGAAGTGCCTGTTCATTTCCTTTGCCTATTTTTTGATTGGGTTATTTGTTTGTTTTGGTGTTAAGTTTTTTGAGTTCTTTATATATCCTAGAGATTTATGCTTGCTCTGAGTTGTAGGTGGCAAGATTTTCTTCCATTCTGTAGGCTCTCTCTTCACACTCTTAATTATTTCCTTTGCTGTGAAAAAGCTTTTTAATTTGATACCATCCCATTTATTGATTCTTGATTTTACTTCTTGTGCCCGAGGAGACTTGTTGAGAAAGTCATTTCCTAAGCTGCTGTGATGGAGTGTTGGGTCTACATTTTCTTCTAGTAGGTGGAGGGTCTCTGGTCTGATGCCTAGGTTCTTGATCCATTTTGAATTGAGTTTCATGCAGGGTGAGAGATAGGGGTTAAATTTCATTCTACTGCATATAGATTTCTAGTTTTGCCAGCACTATTTGTTGAAGAGGCTATATTTTCTCCAATGTATGTTTATGGCACCTTTGTCTAGTATGAGACAACCATATTTATGTGGATTTGTCTCTGTGTCTTCTATCCCGTTCCACTGTTTTGATTGGGCTGAGAATTCTGAGTTCAGTAGAGCTGAGTTCTCTCTAGCAGAATGAGTTTGACCACCCTAAAATAGCTCCACATCCCTGATGATTTTTAATGGCCTCATGTGTCTTCGAGTAAATTTCCCTCTGTTGGAGCAGATCTCTTGGAGATCTTGGAGATCTGGGCCAGGATCCTGGTAAGTTTTGTCCACCATCCATTCTTCAGTGCGAGAATGGCTTCTGCATTGACTTTCCCAAGGGATGGTTTTAGATTAGAGAGAGAGTCCTGCGGCCGAGCGTGGGGAGACGACAGCAATTGGGAGTAGGGGAGGAAAGAAGAAAGCTCTTGTTTTCCCTTTCACAGAACCGTGAAGTGGTAATGAAGTTCTTAGGGAGTCTGACCCTGTTTCCTGCAGAATGTGACTCTCATCTTTGAACTTCTCCAGGCTGTCCATTTGTTCTGTCATACATGTGCAGTGGTCAGACCTTAAGGTGCCTCACAATTGCTACATCTCAGTATTCATGTTCCCCATGAGTAAGAGTGTGACTTGTCACTGGCTTCTAATCATAGAATATGGCAAATGTTGACATTAAGTTAGGTAAGACTGTCTTGCCAGCAGACTCTATTGCTGAGTTTAAAGAAGCAAGCTGCTGTGGAGCCCAGAAACCTGGGGGAGTTTGGAGTGGACCTTCGCCTTTCAGAGCCTAGCCCTGGCTCCTGATTGCAGCCTGTAGGACCTCAAGCAGAAGTCCTGGTAAAGCTGTACCCAGACCTGTGGCCTGCAGAAACTGAGAGATAGTTAGGTGTGTCTGAAGCCACTAAATTTGCAATAATTTATTATGTAGTATAGCAAAGGAATATAATGCAGGATTTTTTTTAGTTGTTGATGGGTCTTTATTTTATTCATTTATTTATATGTGGTGCTGACAATTGAACCCAGTGCCTCACACATGTGAGGCAAGTGCTCTACCACTGAGCCACAACCCCAGCCCATAATATATGATTTTAAAGTTAGAAAAAAATAGACTATTGGATGCTCAGGGAGAAATGGTAAAATTTATACATCTATGTTGTTAATTGGTAACAACATCACTTTCAGTTGTAAAGGTTTTCAAATATACACAAAAAATAAGAAGAAAGTAAAATGAACCCAAGTACACCATGGCTTATATTTTAGAAATTAGTTTTTCTCCATACTTCATTTACTGTTCTCCATTTGTATGATAATTTAAAAATAAACCCTAGATATCATGGGGCCCCTATATACTTCAGTGTGTGAGCTTGAAAAAATTGGCCAGTTTCTTACATAACCACGTTGCCTTTCTCACACCTAACAAACTTAAGAACAACGTTGAATCAGCTAATGCCCAGTCTATATTCAAACATCCCCAAGTATCTAAAGAATATCTTGATATTAATGCATTGGGAGGGCTTCTGATGATATATAACCAGAGCCTTAAAAATGTTCATTATTGTTGACTCAGTATGTCTATTCTTGAGGGTTTATCATAAGGAAAAAAAATCCAAGATGGCAAAAGCATGATGATATTCACTAAGGAACTATATATAATGATGAGAGGCTTCAGCGGACTCGGGTCAGAGTGTGTGAGTCAGGATTTACCTGGAAAACAGAGCCCTTACCTACAATCAGTGGTGGGGAGTTAGTCAGGTGAGTGGTTCAGCATGTTGGGATATGAGACTGTTCAGAGATTGGCAAGAGCAGGAAACCTCTATCCCTCAAGAGCAGAGGGACAAAAGAAAGAAGAAGGTGGCCCAGAAACTGGGGACACATAAGGAGATGTCAAAGAGTCCCAGGCCAGAGAGGAGACAGGGCCATTGCTGTGATACTGTCCACAGCAGAAAGGGTTGGGGGAGCAACGTGGCTTCTCCTTTCTCCTGTTCCTCCATCGCCTGCGAGTGTTTCCTGTTGGCTGGATCCAGCCAGAGGCCTATGGCAAGGGGTGCTGGGAAGCAAAGTTTCAGGATCAGCCCCTGTGGTACAGAGTCCCTCCTGCCTCTTGGGAGCCCAGTCAGTCCAGGGAAGTGGTCTGAGAATAAACAGGCACATGCCTGGTACAATAGCAGGGGCGCTGGTGTCCTTCCAGAAGAAGATTAGGTCTAAATAAAAATATACAGCCAGAAAGTATTTATGTTTTTATGACCTATCCACTCAATATGTGCATGTGTGTGTGTGTGTGTGTGTGTGTGTGTGTGTGCGCACGTGCACATCTAGTAGTGGGGCTGGAACCCAGGGCTTCAGGCCCACTGGGCAAATGTTCTACCACTGAGTTACATCTTCAACACTATGTGTTTCAGGACTGTGGAAAGTATAATACAAAGACTGAGCAGCAATATGAAAACCACTTACACTGAATTATAATACACATAGCATTATTACCTGTTTTAGTCAGGTTTTTCACTGCTGTGACTAAAAGACCGACCAGACAATTGTAGAGGAGGAAAAGTTTATTTGGGGGCTCATGATTTCAGAGGTCTCAATCCATAGGCAGATAGCTCCATTCCCCGGAACTTGAGATGAGGCAGAATATCATGTCGGAAGAGTGTGGTGGAGGGAAGCAGCTCATATGAGCATCAAAAAGCAAAGAGAGAGAGAGAGAGAGAGAGAGAGAGAACTCACCAGATAAAAAATACCCAAATCCACACCCCCAATGCCCACCTCCTCCAGCCACACCCTACCTGCCTTCGGTTACCACTCAGTTTATCCCATCAGGGGATTAATTCACTGATTGGGTTAAGGCTCTCATAACCCAATCATTTGTCCTCTGAACCTTCTTGCATTGTCTCACTTGTGAGCTTTTGAGGGACACCTCACATCCAAACCATGACATCACCCTTCTCTACCTTTTTAAATACACCCCAGTTTATAACATGGAGAACTCATCTGCTGCCTGTCATGCTGACTGTGTGTTGGTCTTCACACCCTCCCCATCCCGACGGTAAAGGGCTCTGTGAGAAGAAAGTGCTCTCTTCCTTTGTTGCTGTAGCTTGAGTATCTGAAGCACAGGGACTAGGCACAGGGCTGAGGGGAGGAAAGTGGCAGCTCTTCCTCTCCCTTGGCAGAACCAGGAAGTGGGTGCTCAGTAGATATTAGCTGAATGAATAAAGTGACATAAAGTAAACAAAACAACACCCGCTTAACGAGGTTGCTGTGCAGGTTAAATGAGGCGGGGTGTGAATGATACTAGCTCACAGTAGTCAGTGAGCTTGGTACAAGTTAATTTCCCCTGGGTGGGAGAGAGGTGGAGGAGGGAGGTCTGTAAGTCCTGTGGACTGAGGTTTCTACCTCCACATAGGTATTTGTCCTAAAGGAAGGTAGAAAAACCTCCTCTCTAGTTCTCCAAGATGTGTGTGACACCGCCAGGCCTCCCCACTTAATGGCTCTGGGTCCTGGTCAAACTACCTAACCTCTCTGGGCCATACTTTTCAAAAAAAAATCTGTGTAGTGAGATAGTAATAACAGCTCTCTCAATAGGTTGAGTGAATAGTGCCCAGCACAGGGATGGGCACTTGGCGAATGCCAGCTGGCCTCTATAGTGCTTGTCCCTCCTTCCTGCCTCCTGGGAGCCCTGGCCTGGAGCTGTCCACAGTGCTGAAGACTGGTCTTCTCTCACTGCTTCGTCTCCTTCTTTCTCTCCTTCCTTTCTGTATGTGGCTCCCCAGAGCCCTGGGATCTGAACAGATCTAATTTTCCAAGTGGCTTCTTCAGATTCTTGAGGGGGACAACCATCTGTGAGGCCATCCCTAGGCAGGAGTCTCAGGAAGCTGACAGGCAGCAGGAGTGTTGAACATCAACTGTGCTGGGGACAGGAGCCCACGGGCCAGAAGCTACTTGGAAAGTTGACCTGGGACAACCTCATCTTGGTGGTGAGTCTGCAGGAATCCCTACTCCCCTTCTGTGGGCGCCCCTTACCTTCCTTGTTTTGGCCATGTGTCTGTTAATGCAGCCAAAGCCTCCTTCACCCCTGGACTATGGTGCTCTGGAGGGAGCCAGCTCCGGGAGCTTGGACCTGTGAGCCAAGAAACCAGTGGCCAACCCTCAGTCCTGTCTCCCTGACTCTAAAAATATAAGTGTGGGCTGGGGATGTGGCTCAAGCGGTAGCGCGCTCGCCTGGCATGTGTGTGGCCTGGGTTCCAACCTCAGCACCACATACAAACAAAGATGTTGTGTCTGCCGAAAACTAAAAAATAAATATTAAAAAAATTCTCTCTCTCTCTCTCTCTCTTTAAAAAAAATAAAAATATAAGTGGTCGCCCCCAGGAGGGTGGCACATTGACCTGTTGTGGCTGGGGGTGGAGGCCCTCGATGCTCCCACACTCAGGGGAGACTGGGAAAGGAAACATGCCACCTGGTCATCTTCAGAGACCTTGATTTTTATTGACACTTAGAGCATCAGAGCTGAAGGATCTTTGGAGACATAAACATCTAAACCAAGCTGTCCCTGTGCACTTGGGGAAACTAGGACATAGAAAGGAGTACGGAGTCTGTGTCATAAATCAGGGACAAAGCTGGAGTAAGAGCTGGCTCCTGCTTTATCCTGAAGCTGACCTTGTAAGGACTTGAGCCCTCTGGGAGCCCTTGTAGGCCGTCAGCTGCAGAATTCTTGGGAAATCATGTGGCCAGCAGGACCTTGGGTCAGGGAAGCTCTTTTATGGGACCAAGAGAAGCCCACCCTCATTTCTGAGCCTCATTTTCCCCATCTGGACACAGAGAAATTAGTTTGGATGTTTAAATCTCTGAGGATCCTTCAGCTCTGGTGTTCTAGATATCAAGTAAAAGAGGGGACTTTTTTTCTTTGACTGGGAGGTTGGAAGCCAAGCTCTGGTCTGATTCAGCCCTAACTTCGGTGAGACTTTGGACAAGTAGTTATCCTGCCCAGAGTTGCAATTTCCACCTTTGAAAATGTCTCCTCGGGGCCAAGGATAGCAGTGGATCACAGGTACTTGGCAAAGTAGAGATGGAGAGGAGAGGCCACTGTCATCATTGGCAGCAGTATATGCTCATACTCCCATCTGGAAATGATCGGCTCTCTGTGAGTCTAGAGCTCATCCAACAGCTCTGGGGGATTCATCTCAAGGGTAGATAGACCTGTCCCTGTCCCTGCTGCTAGGACACTACTTTGAGCATCATAGTAGAAGAGCAAGGAAGAACCAGAGGCACAGAGGCTAATGGAAGAGTCCACCACCTGAAGTCACAGAACCTAGAGCTCAGAGAACGAGAGCATCATAGACCAGCAGGGTGCAGGGTTGACACAGCCCTGCAAACTGGCTCCTTTTATAGATGGGGAGGCTGAGGTCTAGCGGGGAACTGAGGCTCAGGCCTTCCACCTTCCTGTCCAGCTCTCTTTGCACCACAGTACACCTGACTCCTGACTCCCTCGAGGATCTAAAGATGGTGATGGTGATGATGATGGTGACCATTCCATTTAGTTCATGTCTCCTTATTCAAGTCCCACTGTAGATACTGTACACATTTTAGTTTTCACAATTCTGTCAAATAGCTGTTCTCATCTCCTTTTTGTAGGTGAAAGAACTGGTCCTACAAGGACCTCAGATCCCTCAAGGTTAGGGGCTAGTAAGCAAGAAAACAAGGGTTGATTCTTCTTTGTGATTCAGAGGCCCTTCTATTCCTCTGCACTGAACTTGATTTCTAAGGAGCTACTCTACACAGGCCATTGCTGCTGGCATTCAGAGGGCTCCTTGTGCTCTCCTGATCCACACTTTCAAGTATTGAGTTGGTTCGAGCTCTTCCTCCTTGAGGAAGCCCCTCATGCCCCTCTCCTCACCCACAGGACTTCCTCCCTGGTCCTTCTGCCTAGAGTCCAAAATTGTGGTCAGCTCTTCTCTTGCCTGGGACCTGCCTCCCTCCCAGCCTGGTAGTTCCCTAAGCTATGCAGCTCACACACTGGCTGCATGCATAGTGGGAAGAAAGAAGGCAGCGTCCATGGGTAGAGAGTGTGCAATAGCCGGGAAGCAGGTAGAGGCCAAGCAGGGGTTGCAGGGACTTCAGTTGCACATCAAGGCCCAGAAACAGTAGGATGAAGTGGGAAATGTCACCATTCAAGTGTCCTGGTAGAAGATATCATGTGTGGGGTGTTTGATGAGCTGAACTGCCTTGGGTCAAATCCTGTCTTTCTACTAGCACGTCAGATTTCCTTAGTCTTCTGTCTGCACAGTGGGGAGGGAAAGGCCTCTGCGTCCAGGTCTACGGGGGAGGTCAAAGATGGAAGGAGCACGTGTAGGGTTAACTCACTAGCCACAATTCCCATGCACACACTGAAGGGTGAGGTCCCCGTATGGGGACTTGCATAAGTTGCTAGGGCCTGTGGAGTCCACTAGGGTAAAGGGCTGTGGGATGGTGCTGGGCTTGGAGGGAAAGAGGCCGGGACGCTTGAAGGGCCACCAGGAGAACCTGTTCTGCTTTAAAGATCAGTACTGGAAGAAACAGTTGTATGTTGAAAGAGGGAGGATTTATTGAATACCTGAGTACCAGAGACTGTACTAAGGGTTCCACAGGATGTCAATCAATCATTGCAATCATGCTTTATCAAGTAGGTTTTATTGCCCGTATTTCGCAGAGGAGGAAAATAAGGCTCAGAAAGCTTCAGGGTTGGCCCAGGTTTCCAACATTGGAAACAGGAGGTCAGGTCTGGGTAGTTGTTTCTGTGGCCCATACTCGGAGCATTTGAAATGCAGCTCAAAGCTTCATGTGGGCATCATGAGACTGTGAGCCAGTCCTGGGAGGATGTGAGGCCCCCAGCTCTTGTGGGGAGTCCTTGGAGTTCATGGGTCTAAGTCCCTTGATTTACCAACGAGGAGACTGAGGTTCTGGGAGGAGGTGTCTGCCTCTCAATCATGCCAGGAAATGCTGCTAGAAAATACTAGAAAGCAAGCCTTTTCCATATCCCCCTTTCCCCAGGGCCGCAGGGGAGCTTGTACCCTGAAGGTTGGGACCGGATGCTGCCACATGGGAAGATTGTCCTGCCCTGCCAGGGTCCCCAGCAGCCTACTCTTAGTCATCCAGGAACAACTTCTTCTTTGCCACTTCCCTCTGTGGTGTTTTGGGGTGCCCTCCTGTGGGCTGGCTCCCTTGCTCATCTGGCCTGGGGGACGGGTACCTTCACTGTGGGGGTGCTGGGTCCCTGGGACTGTGACCCCATCTTTGCCCAGGCCCTCCCTGGTGTGGCTGCCCAGCTGGCTGTGGACAGAGTCAACCGGGACCCCTCATTGTTGCCGGGCTCACATCTGGCTTCCGTGGTTTTGCCTACAGGCTGCCATACCCCTCAGGCCCTGGCCACATTCCTGACCCACAAGGACACTGTGGCTGCTTTTGTGGGCCCTGTCAACCCTGGCTACTGCCCAGCAGCCGCTCTGCTGGCACAAAGCTGGGGCAAGACCCTCTTCTCCTGGGCATGTGGGGCTCCAGAGGGAGGCCGTGAATCAGTGCCCACCTTGCCTTCTGCTGCCCAGGTGCTGCTGACTGTCATGAGATACTTTGGTTGGGCTCGCTTGGCCATTGTGTCCTCCCACCAGGACATTTGGGTGGCCACAGCCCAGCAGCTGGCCATGAGTTTCAGGACACATGGGCTGCCTGTGGGGCTGGTGACCTCTCTGGGACCTGGGGAACAGGGTGCCACGGAGGTCTTACAACAGCTCTGCAGTATGGACGGCCTGAAAGGTAAGCATGCAGGTACTCTCCTCCTGTGGACAGCCTGCACTTCTTATGGCCACCATGCGGGCTTCCTCCTCATCAGACATGGGGCTGAGCCTTTGATGGTTGCTCTGTATTTAACTCACGGACAACAACCCGGTGAGCTCGTCCTGCTGCAGTCTCTGGCAGCTCAGAGAAAGAACTTGCCCACGTCACACAGCTGGCATGTAGCACACCTGGATCCTGCGCTCTGGTCCAAGTGTCAGTCTTGGGGTGGGAGCTCAAGGCCTCCTAGGTTCTTGGCTGGTGATGGGAAGGTCATGAAAGGGTGGCAGCATCTGAGCCCAGGAGTGAGCACCAGTCTTGGTCTGGTGGTTAGAATCATAACCTCCATGGGTTTATTGCCTAATGATCCTTCCAGCATTCACTAAGGACCAGAGGTGCTGGGTCACAGCAGTGAACAGGACAGACATGGCGATGGATCCCCAGGGATGGGGAGACAGATGTGTGAGCAACCGGTTCTGATAGAAGTGGTAGAACCATCTTGAGAGGCCTGCAGAGCCAGAGGAGAAGGGGCTGAGCCAGGGGCTCTGAGAGGCTCCTTGGAGAAGGTGTCCATCCTTAAGGAGGTCACCAGCCAGGGACAGACATGGTGCCTGGGGCAGTGGAGAGCAGATGGGATCTCAGGTGAATCTAAACTGGGTTTGTGGCCCATGTGGGCTAGGAAATCAATTTAGTGAATCATGACTAGTGAGGTGGAACAGAAAAAGATAGAGAAAAGTAGTATTTTAAAACAGAATAGAACGGACCAGAATGAGACTGTGTCCACCTGAGAGTGTGTTTCAGGCAGCAAGGATTGGTGGGGGCCTGGGAAACTTCCCCTCAGTAGACTCAGTTCCTAGGTGCTCTGCTTTGTGAGTACATCAAGGTGAAGTGTATCCAGACCCTGCTGGGCTCTGGGAACCTGGGAAAGACTGGCTGGGCCCCAGCTGTGAGGAGCTCATGTTTGGTGGGGAGACAGGGGTGCAGAGGGGCACACAAGAACCCAAGGTCAGGGAATCTTGATACCCATCTTATTGGTGATTGGCACCAAGTTCGTGTTCCATGGCATCAAAAAATGAAACCGTGAACAGCTGAGGTAAGCAAGTGTAGCCAGATTTATTTAAGAAAGTGATAGAGAACAGACTCCTCCAGAGAGAAGGGGATTTGGGGAGCTCAAAAGCCCATGGAAGGGTGTGACTTGCCTTTTTGATAGCCTTTGGAACATCTCTCTTTCATTGGTCATTGTTTTTCCTTTCTTCCCTGCACATGTGCCTAGGAGCAGGAACTCGGAAGTTTTTTATTTTTCTTGAAAAATTCCAGTCAGCAACTCTTTGTTCTATCTTTGAAAAACAACTGCCATCTTCTCAACCCTCATTATTTTTACTCCTGTTGACTGCCTGATTCAAACTGTCATTGGCCAATTTTCTCATTTCCTTCTTTTTTTTTTTTTTTGGTACTGGCGATCGAACCCACGAGTGCTTAACCATAGAACCACATCCCCAGCCCTTTTTAATATTTTCTTTAGACACAGGGTCTCACTAAGTTGCTTAGGGCCTCGCTAAGTTGCCAAGGCTGGCTTTGAACTTGGAATCTTCCTGCCTGGGCCTCCTGAGCCACTGGGACTCATCATTCTTACCTACATGGACTGCCTGGCCTTTCCCCCTGTCTCAATCTGAACTGCTTGGGTGTAGGGAGGTGACATTAGGGCAGGGATGGCAATAAATTGCAAAATGGAGATGAGGGGCAGCTGTATTCTGGGTGAGGGACCAGCTTGTGCAAAGGAGTGTAGGTGACTCTCACAGGGCATTCTCTGGACATACTTGTGGGTATCCCACTGCTGGCCCTTCCAGATGTGTGACTTCAGGCAAGTCACTAAACCTCTCTGTGCTGCGGTTCCTTTATCCACAGCACAAGGATAATCAAAGCCCCTAATTCATAGGATTGTGACGAAGAAATGGACCACTGCAAATAAAGAGTTCAGAATAGTGTGGGTTCACAGTGAGCACCGCTTACAAGGATGAGGGCTTTTCCACTTAAGTGGCTTCATCCCCAGTTGTGTGAGTCAGCTCCCCCTAGGGGCCAAACATAGAACAGCGCTTCCAACTTGGGCTAAGGGGCGTTTAGGGGACACTGAGCAGAAATCAAACATAGCTGATAGGACACAAAGACTGGTTCCATTTCTGCCCCATCCTGGTGGGTCTCTCTAAGGACTTTCCACATTATCTGGTATCCAGAGGGGGTGACTTGTGGCCACTGGCTCACACAGCATGGCCACTCCGGGATTCAGCTGAGACCAGGGCTCCAGGCTCTTACTTCCATGTAATGAGGGGCCTCAAGCCCCAGCAAGGGGACTCCCTAGCCTTACTTGGTGGCTCCACTTTCCTGGGTTTTCTGGAAAAAGAAGAATTTCAATAGGAAACTGGGACACATCCAAACAAGCAGTAGCTGTTTTGTGCTATGGTTGGAGCCCTGTTTAGGGACTCAAGTGGGGAAGAGAGAAGCAGCTGAGGAAATCTGATGTGGACCTTTATCTTGGGCAGGGTCCTGGTGCCTGGAGAGGCAATTGGCTTCCTTATTACCAAAGCTGTTTTACTAAGACAAAGATGAATGTATCCATATCTGCTTAGACCTTTAGGATGCTGCCCATGGCCACAGCTGAGTACAAACTGGCCGGGTGTGGTGGCGCATGCCTGTAATCCCAGCAACTCAGGAGGCTGAGGCAGAAGGATGTAGAATTCAAAGCCAGCCCCAGCAATTTAGTGAGACTTAAGCAATTCAGTGAGAACCTTATCTCTAAATAAAGAATAAAAAAAGGACTGGGGTGTGGCTTAGTGGTTAAGTGCCCCTGGATTCAATCCCTAGTACAAAAAAAAAAAAAGTATAAGCTGATGAAGAATGGATAACAAAAACGTGGTCAGCCACATAGCGGAATATGATGCAATCATGAAAGGAATGAAGTCCTGACATGTCACAACAAAGATGAGCCCAGAACACTTCACACTAAGATGCCAGACACAAAGAATGCATGTTGTACAAGTCCACTGAGATGAAAGATACAGAAAAAATCCATACAGAGACAGATTAGGAGGGAGGAATGGGGAGCGACTACTAATGGAGGTGACAAACATGCTCTTGGATTAAATAATGGCAATGGTTGAACAACCCTTTTGAATGTACTGAAGCCATGGTACACTTTCACACTTGTAAAAGAGCGAGTTTTATGATATAGGAATCTTCTTCATTTGAAAAAAATTTAAAGGATTATAAACTGTGAGCCAGCCCTATGTCCAACTCCTGGCTCTAGCATGTTGGTAGTGACGTATTCTGGGGCAATTCCTTAATCATGCTGTACCTCAGTATCCTCATCTGAGGCTGGACTCAATGTCCCTTGCCACCTCTATTTCTTAGTGATAGGAAGACAGTAGTGTCTGGAGCTCAAGACGGGATGCAGGTGCTGATAAATGTACTTCTTAGTGCTGTTGTGGTTGTTTTTTTTTTTTTTTTTTGGTGCCAGGGATTAAACCCAGGGATGCTCGACCACTGAGCCAGCCGCTTGTTTTTTTTATTTTGAGACAGAATCTAAGTTGCTCACAGCCTCGGTAAGTTGCTGAGGCTGGCTTTGAACTTGCAATACTCCTGCCTCAGCCTCCCGAGCAACTGGGATTACAGGCATGCACCACCATGCTTGGCCAGTGCTGTCATATGACCAAAAGCAAGGGTCCTTTAGGACTCACATACATTGAAAGCTGTTAATAAATATTAGTAATTGTCAAGGTCAGAGGGTTGAGATAGGGTGGGAAGTTGAACAAAATTATCAGATGGGCATGCTGGGAGGGGAGGCTGGGAGGGCCAGGTTCATACAAATCCAGATTTGGTGGCCGTGGCCATAACGGTTATGGGGAGAAGATTCAGGGGAAATTCTGCCTTTGCAGCCTGATGTGGGGCAGGGAGTGGAGAAGAGTTCTGAGCAGCTCTTAAGCCAAAGAATTCTGGGCTTCAGGGAAGGCTGCAGTTGGACCAGGCTGCAAAGGTGACCCTGCTGTCTCCCTGCAGTTGTGGTGCTGTGCATGCACTCGGCGCTGCTGGGGGGCTCTGAGCAGACCGCGCTGCTGAGCCGCGCTTGGGCTGAGGGCCTGGCGGGCGGGAGACTGGTCTTCCTGCCCTACGACACGCTGCTCTTCCCCCTGCCCTACCGCAACCGCTCCTACAAGGCCCTGGGTGACACCGGGCCCCTGAAGGAGGTCTACGATGCGCTGCTCACTGTCACCCTGGAGTCTGGCCCCAAAGACAAGGCCTTTGCTGCTGCCAGCATGGATGCACAAGTGACTGCCCACCTGCAGCCAGAGCAGGTAGGTGTGTTAGATTCTCATACACCTGGAGGCTGGGGGTCCCCCCTGCCAAAGGCCTTCCTGACTTTCTGGGAGTGCCAGGTGGGAATGGGGGTAGGATGGGGTGACGTCACGGCACGTCTGAGGACTCGGCAGACAGGATGTGCTGCTGCCTTGGTTGTGGCTTCTAGGACTTGGCTGGACTCAAGTGTCCCTTGGCATCTCTGTTTCTTAGTGATAAGAAGACAGTAATGTCTGGAGCTCCTGACGGGATACAGGTGTTGATGGAGGGTCATTCCATCGGTTATTCATCTGAAAAACGTAGACTTATTTCCTAATATGTGCCACCGTGCAGGGAGCCTGGTGATATAGGAGACAGACCTGATCTTTAAGGGCTTCCTTCTGGAGACAGGCAATAACCAAGGGACAAGATAACCAAATTCAAGTGTGAAATGCCACCAAGAAAACAGAAGAGGATCCAGTGATGGGGGAGCCTGGGGTGGAATGGTGCACAGGCAGAATGGGAGGGGGCAGCCCCTGGGGGGGCCTTGGAGTTGAGCTCTGAATACTCCGAAGCAGCCAGAGGAGGATGGATGGAGAACAATGAGCTAGACCACGAGCTTTGCTTTGGGAAGGTTTGAGATACCTGTGAAGCCTCAGAGTTGGTGACAGAGGGGGTGGCTATGGGGACTGAGGGGATCTGGTGGCCTCAGAGAGGACTGTAGTGAGGTCAAGGTGGAGCAGTTATCTAACAATTGCTATTAGTAGAAAGACCAAGGCCCAGAGATGCCTGGGAGCCTGTATTGTGGGGTTTTGCAGTGGGGGGCTTCTCTTCCACAGGTGTCTCCTCTTTTTGGAACCATCTATGATGCTGTTGTCCTGTTGGCCCATGCCCTGAACCACTCTGGGAGCCATGGGGCAGGGCTCTCAGGAGCTCACTTAGGGGACCATACAGGGGCTCTCAATGTGGCAGGCTTTAGCCAGAGGATACGAACGGACAAGAGGGGCAGAAGGCTGGCCCAGTATGTCATCCTGGACACAGATGCTCAAGGAAACCAGCTGGTACCCACCCACATTCTGGACACAGGCACATGGCAAGTGCAGCCACTGGGCAAGGCCATTCACTTTCCAGGAGGGGCACCTCCAGTCCATGACTCCAGCTGCTGGTTTGACCCCAATACACTGTGTATGAGAGGTAACTCATCATCCTCCCATCCATCCATCTGTTCATCCATCTGTCCACCCATCTATTCACAACCCACCCATCCATTCATCCTCCATCCATCTATCCATCCATCACCCATCCATCTATCCATCCACCCATCCATCCATCCATCCGCCCATCACCACCCATCCATCCTTCATTAAAGTTTTCCACATGGGCCATCTTGGGTGAGTAGCAGGAGCAGGTGCAAAGAAAGGATATGAAACTTCATGAGAACACTGAACCAACAGCTGTAGAGCACCAGGGGAGACCAAGAAAGGCCTCCCTCAGATGAGAAGGGTTAAAGCATTTACAGAGATGTTCCTTCTCTTTGATCTAAAATGTTCCACAGCTCATAACTAGACTATTTTCCTTCTTCCTTCTAATTTCCTTCCACCACTAGACAGCTGAAGTTAAGAAAAATTTGGTCACTTGCTGGAGGTCACACATAGAGTTGTGACTGAGCTCATGCTGAGCATAAATATTCTGACTAAGTGCAAGATTTCTTTTCCTCATGACCACCAGGGGTGTGAGACCAGGAGGTCCACACTGTTCTGAGTCTTGTCACTCATCCATTCTGAATATCACCCTAAAGAGACTGCACTGACACACATGCCTAGGTCTATAGAGATGTGCACACACACGGGTATACACAGGTGCACCCCTGTTCCCTAATGCACATGTACTTATGGTGGTCACCACCACTAGTGGGCAACTCAGGTTTGGCTAAGCTTGTGTGCACCCCTACCCTGCCCCAAACCCCCACACTTCTCTTGACCTGGGCTCTCCCTGCCCTCCTAATCTTCATCCTCAGACATTTCCCTCTCGGGCCACCCTTGACTGTGTACCTTTCTCTCCCTGGAGAGCTCGTGACCCTCCACCCCAGGGTCACGAGCTCTCCTTTATCCTCTTTTTCTTTCAAGACCAGCTCTGCAGTCAACCTGGGGCCTCTCCTCTGTGCTCCCATGGCCCCTGAGCACATGGCACTGTAGTGTGTCCACAAGGTGTGTGTCCTATGCTGGGGACAGCTAGCTCCATCTGTCTCCCAGCTAGATGTGAGGTCCAATGTATCCCCTTGGTGAGGGAGGACCGGGGGAGGTCTTCACCTGATTGTTTATTGGCTTCTCTTTTCTTCCACAAATAATGATTGAGCAGCTGTCCCTGCTGCCCCAGCCACCATGCTCAGCCCCAGGGTCTGGGAGAGAATCACACACCCTTCCTGCCTCATGGGCTGATTCTCTTGAAGACCAGACCCAGGCCCCTCTTTCCAGTATGTTCAGTCTGGTGTCAGAGACAGGGACAGCCAGAAACCACACCACACAGTGTGGTCAGGCCATGACAGGGCAGCCAGGGGCAATGGATCCTCCCCCAGCCTGGCTCACTGAGGGTGCTCTCTAACAGGCTTTAATCCATCCAGTCGGTAACCAATCAGCATGGACTTACTGACATCTGCTCTGTGCTCAGCTCAGACGCTGGCAAAACTCACAGGATAATGGAGGACAGGGGGGCAAAGGCAGGTGGAGCGGCTCTAAGAGGGATCCAGGAGGCAGGATCCTGAGCAGGGACGCCAGCCTTGGAGTTTGAATTCTCTCAGGGATCCCATAATGGCCACTCCAATTCTAACTCAGGATGGCCATGGTTATCATGAGGATACTGTACACAGTTGATACCATAGATTGCAGGACCAGGGAGCAGGGGCTTGGTGTCACATACTTAGGGTTGCAGCTTGACAGTCTGCTGACCAACTGTGTGACCTGACAAGAAAGGAAGGAAGGGATGGTCCCCTCTGCTGGGCAGCAGGGCTCAGTGTCCTCTTTCCCTTAGCTGTCCAGGCAGATGCTTGAGCTGCCCATGCAAGTCGCCCACCCACTCCCTTGGGGGTCTAGCCTCCCCGTGTCTGGCTCCTGGCATAGGCCTAGAGATCTGGGTTTAGACTAAGGCTCTTCCAGTCGCCAGTGTCTTCCCACAGTGAAGCTGGCTGCCAAGGTAGGTAGCAAGTGGCCTGTTGCAGGGGACAAGCAAGAAGTGGTGGCCTAACAACTAATAGAGATGAATTTCTCCGTTTTATCCTGCAGCTGCCTTGTCCAGGCCTGTGTTAAGTGCCAGGGACACTGAAAGGAGGAAGTCACGGGCCCTGCTGTCTGGCAGCTCAGTCTAGTGGGAAGGGGCTTGACACACGGGCAGAGAAAAGACCTCTTTTCTCTGAATGTGACCAAGGCTCTCATGGGGTCCTGAGGCGGGGAGCCCAAGGCAAAACCACAGACAGCAGTGCTGGGACTCGACGCCTGCCATCTGCCAGTGAAGCTTCCTCTGCCAGCAAGAGGACTCTCCCAGCTAGAGGCCATTCTGAGCCTCAGCCCTGAGGGCAGGAATCCACATCCTCACTTCCCAGGGGAGAAACCAAGGAAGAGAGTGAGGGCCAGGGAAGGCAGCTGTCCCCACTGCTGTGACTCTTGTCCATCCCCGCTTCCCCCGCAGGTGTGCAGCCTCTGGGCAGCCTCCTCACTCTGGCCCTGGCCTGTGTCCTGGCGCTGGCGGGTGGGGCCCTCGCATACCTCTTCAGGTAATGGACTGTCTTGGCTGAGCCTGGCTCTGGCCCACAGGGCCTGCCACTAGCAACCTGGGGGAGGGGGCTTTCCTAGGCTCCACCTCCCTAGACCTCAGGGTCCTCAGCACTCCTTTCCATCCACAGTGGGGACTGGTCAAGGCCCTGGATAAGACTCATCCCCTGAAGCTCCCCATCTGTACAAAGCAGGGGCTGGCCAGGACCATCCCCAGGGGCTCTGAACCTCTGAAAACAATTCTCCCTGGAAGACTCCGGTCTGAGCCAGAGGCTGAGGGTTCTGTGAAGTCAGTGCTCAGTGACCTCCCAGTCCCACTGGGCTGTTGGGAGACGAAATGGAGCTAATCAGGGAGGGCTGTGACTCGGGCAGTTCCACCGGCCAAAGGAGGTGGGGGTGATCTTTGCAGTACTCCCACTTTCTCTCCCTTCCAGATTGGGCATCCAGCAGCTGCAATTGGCAAGGGGTCCCCAACAGATCCTGCTGACAGCCCAGGAGCTCACCTTCCTCCATCGGCCTCTGAGTAGATGGGTGTGTGAGGAGGGTGGGACAGGGGGTGGGACAGGCAGTGGACAGAAGACAGGGCTAGATCTTGACCATGCCTGCCCCCTTCCAGAGGCTGCAGGTGGACAGTGCAAGTGAATCGAGGAGTGTGACAGATGGCGGGAGCCTGAGGTCAATGGCCCAGGGGTCAGCAAGGAGCCTGTCAGCCCCCCAGGAGCCCACGAATGTAGCCCTGTATCAGGTGAGGGCCTCTGCTACCCACATACCCACTGGGGAGCTCTAATCAGTTTGGGAAAAGCTAAGGAAGCCCACAGCCCTTTGTGCCTCTGTGTTATGCCTCAGTATTATTATGGAACTGGAAACTGACCCAAGAAGGAGCAGTGGGTTTCCTGGGTTCCTTGGCAAGCAGAGCTAGAACCAGGCAACAGGACTCCCAGCTCCCAGCCCAGCCTGGTTCATGATCTGATCTTTGGAAATAACCAGTTCCTGGCCACTTGTCTCTGGGTACTGCCTAAGTCACTCTCCTCTCTGCTAAATAAGGAAAGTGCCGTCCCTGGTCCCCAAGCCCTGATGTGAAGGGCAGCACCCAGCCCAGGACAGCCTCCAGGGAGGCTGGAAGGTTAGAGGTTAGACCGGTGAGACTCTAAGGACACCTCAGTCTCTCGGTGGCTGTTATTCTCAAGTTCAATAATTCATTGACACTATATGGTCCTCATGTTCTCGCCTCCCACAGTTGAGGAGTCAGACTAATTGTTGATGTGGGAAGCAACATGAGACTCTTGCTGCTTCTTTTCCACCTGGCCTCCTGGGGGATTCCACTTTTCCTTTCTGTTGAGGAGGTTTCAATGATATACCAAACATGTTTTTTCTGTTTTTCTGAGAGAACTAGCTGGCTGTGGGTGAGGCCAAATTGGTGCTGGGCAGAGCCTGGGCAAGTTCAGAGTCCAGCCTGAGGCCTCTCCTATGACCCTGGGTCACAGAGCCCCACCTCTGGCTCACAGGGTTTGGGCATCAAGGGTGCCTGAGGCCTGCAGGGTGAAGCTGACCTGGAGGTGAGAACTAACGTGCTTCATATTCCCATCTCATGGGCACTGGAGACGTGGGTGGCCGTTAGCCCAGCCTGAGGCCACCTCCTCCCCTCACTTGCAAGAACTTCAATGTAGTGGATCTAGGACTGGAACTCACGTCCATCAGCCAAAGCCTGGGCCCTAACTCTAGCTGGTTCCTGGTCATTCTAACACTGTCCCCACTGACTAAGCTCCACCAGGCTCAGAACACACAGAAGCAGCACACTGATGGGGAAGAGGCCAGGGCTGAGGAGTGGAGGGTTTCCCCAGGTTTATGCAGCGGGATTGGCACAAACTCTTGCTCTTCCTTCTACAGGGAGACTGGGTTTGGCTGAAGAAGTTTGAAGCAGGCACAGCCCCTGTCCTGCGCCCGAGCTGCCTCAGCCTCCTGAGAAAGGTAGGGCTGCAGAGGGCATGGGGGTGTTCTGTGAGGAGACCCTTACTGGTTGGATTGGTTCCTGCTCAGTGTGGAAGCTTCTGCCTCAGAGAAGAAGTCCTCTCTGTCCTCACGATAGCTACCCATGGCCAGCACCTCAGCACAGCATACTCTGTCACTGTCACCCCTGCATGCCAGCATCCCTACACCCCATTGCCACCCCAGTAGGGTCCTCATCATGACCCCAGGGGCACAGTCCCCCAGCAGTGCTATCACATAGCATCTCAACACCATCAATTGTCCTCATCCTGCACACACACCCCACCCTTTCACACACTCATCCGTTATTTATTAAGCATCATGTATGTGTCAGTGTGCTGGGCTTTGGAGAAGAGAGGTTCTTTCCCTACAGAGCTTCTAGTCATTTGTCACCACAAACCACATATACACCTTCACCTGAGATTGGCACTATCCTGAGGGCAGTGTGGGATGGTAGGTAGAGCACAGGAAGATCCTGGATAAAGATGGAGCCAGACGCCCAGTCCTAGGACAGTGCTAAGGAGAGCAGGAATATCCAGAATGCCTAGAACTGTCCCTGGCAAGGGGCATGCCTTCGATGTATTGTGAACTTTATTAGTTTATTAATGTTGTTACTTTTATTATTATTTTCAACATTACCACTGTAAGCAAAAAAGAAAAAAGAAAAGAAAGAAAGAAAAGAAATCAAAACAGGAGCAGACTTCAACAGATCAGCAAGCTGTCTTTATTCAGCCGGGGTGGAATGGCACGTTTTCAGGGGATAAAATGGCGACTGGTTACAAAGGGGTCTGTGTTTCATAGGTCTTAATGAGAGTGAATCATAGCAGGATGTTTAGTGTGACTTAATCACTCAAGATTAAGGACATGCTGCTTGGGCAGTCAGGAAATTGTGCAAGTTAAAAATCTAACTCAGGAAAACAGTTGTAAAAGCTTGAAACTCATCTTCACTGGGATGAAGGTGCAGAGCCTGGAGCCCATTATTTGCCTTCTCCGTAGGACCCATCGTCACTGGGAGAGGATGGGAGCCCAGAGCCCAGGACCCATTGTGGGCCTTCCCCTCCTCCCTTCCCGATCACACTGTCCTCCTTTTCTCCCTGGGGTCTGTTGTTCCCCTTTTCTTGGAGGATGTTATTTTCCATATCCTTCAACCACTATTTGAAATAAAGTTTGGAGAGATTAAGTGACTGGAGGTAAACTTAGGCATTTCCCAGTGGGCATCTTCCAACCAAAGTGAATAAATGTTTCCTCAAATAAAGGTCCTGCATGTGGTCACACAAGTTTGGAAATTGCTCGCTTTGGCCATAGCACTTCTCAGAACCTTCACTGTGCCGTTCTGGTTGTCTACCACTGTGTAACAGTGTGCCCCCAAAATGTAGTGGCTTAAAACACTGACCATTTTATATCTTGCAGTTTTGTGGGCAAAACTCTGTTCTGCTTTGCACTGGTTGGGGATCGCTCAGTGGTGTTTAGCTGGAAAATGGGCCAGCAGAGGCCAAACCAGGTGGACAACCTGCTTTATAAATAAAGTTTTATTGGAACACAGCCATGTTCTTTCCTTTAGGCATTGTCTGTGAGTACTTTTGTGCTATAAGAGCAGAGGCAAATAGTTGTGACAGAGACCCACAATGCCTAAAATATTCACTATCTGGACCTTCACAGAAAACACTGCTGATTCTTGGTCAGGAGGGCCTAACATGGCTTCACTCACACGCTCCCTGCCTGGTTAAGCTGGTCACATCTTCCCTCTCCTGATAGTCTCAGGGCTTCTCCATGTGGTCTCGCGTGGGAGGACTCAGGTGGAAGGACTCCAACACAGAGTACTCCAAGAGACAGGAAACGGAAGCAGCCAGTCTCCTGAGTCCTGAACACACATGTGTAGGAAGCCATTTCCACTGTATTCAGTTGTTCCCAGGAGTCACAGGAGAGGGGACAGAGTTTACCTCTGTATGGCAAGACTATCAAAGGATTGGAGGCCACTCTTGACTCTCCACACATGCCAACGTGCTTGGGAACCTCTAAGGGGGAAGAGGATGCCGGGGACCCTGAACTGTTTCTGTGGGGAAGGCCTCGCCAGACAAGGGTCCGTCTGTCCTGCTTTGGCAAATGCTCCCCTGGTGGGGTCTGAAACATCAGGGAGGCTGCTTTCTGCGAATGCAGGATTCCTTCTGCTCCTTTTCCTCCTTCCCCAATCCCTTCATCTGCAGAAGGTAATTGATGACTTTCAGGGGCATGGTGTGATGTAGGTTGAGAACCAGGCCTGTGTTCCTGTCCCGTGGAGTCGGCTAAGGTCTCCACTGTCCCGGCAGATGCGTGACATGCGGCACGAGAACGTGGCAGCCTGCCTGGGCTTTTTCGTGGGCCCTGGGGTCAGTGCTCTGGTGCTGGAGTACTGTTCCCGGGGCAGCCTGGAGGACCTGCTGCGGAACGAGGCCCTGCGGCTCGACTGGACCTTCAAGGCCTCCCTGCTGCTGGATCTGATCCGTGTAAGGACCCTCCCTGGAAGCCACGGGGTGATGGGAAGTCAGGGAGGCACGAGATGCTCACATTGCCCATGCTGGGGCTCCTTCCACCTTGAGAAATTAGAGCAACAGGTGAAAAGAGAGGCATGGCAGGAAAGTCTTCGGGGCCATGGGAACACTCTGGTCCCTCTCATTCATCCCGGAGACCTAATGGATCCCATCCCATCCCCCCCTAGGGCATGCGGTATCTGCATCACCGACATTTCCCTCACGGCCGCCTCAAGTCCCGGAACTGTGTGGTGGATGGACGCTTTGTGCTCAAGGTCACTGACCATGGTTATGCGGAGCTCCTGGATGCCCAGCGGTCTGCCCCACCAGCCCCAGAAGGTCAGCTCAGGGTGGGCAGGGGGCTGACAGGTCCTGAAGCCTGTTTAAACCAGGTGCTTGTGAAGCAGGGGTAGAGAGGGGATCTCTAGTCCTCGGGCACTTTTTGTGTTATGTCCTTGGGGGGATGGATCCGCCCTTCACCTGTGACTCCTGGACAGCAGAAGGCTTTATCCCCCAGGGTATGGTGGGGACAGAGGAGACACAGGCCTGAAGCCCCTGGCCCTGCTCTGCCGGGGTGCAGTGGGTGATGGCGGTGTGGCCCTGTCCCTGATTGTAGAGCTACTGTGGACAGCTCCTGAGTTGCTGCGGGAACCTGGGGGCCCCAGGCAGGGCACCCTCAAAGGGGACATCTTCAGCATGGGCATCATCCTGCAGGAGGTGCTAACGCGGGGCCCACCCTACGGCGGCTTGGGTCTCCCAGCGGAAGGTAAGCACCCCTGCTGCTCCTTGGCCCGTCCCTGGCTGGAGTCTCCAGGTAGCTGGGGAGCTCTGTGACCTTCAAGAAACCGGGGGCCAGAGAACAACCTCACAGGCAAAGTGACTGTGGAAATGGGGTCTTTCCTTGACAGGCGAGGCAGCCCTTGGCAACTCTGCCAAAATGGCAGCTGATCAGCTCTAGGCCAGACGCTGGTTTCAGGGTAAACTCTCACCCCTTCCTTTCCCAATGGCACTGCCTGGCCCACTACACTCATTCCCTCACCAAGGCTTCGTCCACGCCCAGCCCAGACCTGTGTCCTACAGACCTCAGTTTTACCATGTGACCTTACACATGGGCTTGCACAAATCACTTCACCTTTCTGAGCGTCAGTTTTCTCATCTTTAAAATGGAGAGAATATTAAAACATAATCCAGATACCAGGCCCCACGGCTGATGTGGCCAGGCTGCTCAGTGCTGGGGCCGGGTTACTGCCCGGGTGGGACTCCTCCAAGAGCTTCTCTGTGTCCATACTTTTGCGTGTAGATGTTTTCTCGCTTCTGGTCCTGGTGGGAGGGACCAACTTCGGAAATTTCCCCTCTCTTCTGTGTTCTCTGTCAGGCCTCTCTGAACCCCAGGCTACTCTTGAAGTTGTCCCCCTGCCGTCTCTGTCCAGTCTCAGGGCCTGTCCCCACTCCAGCCTGCAGTGCCAGGCAGAGGCAGGGCTGAGCCCACCATCCGGCCACTCCTGATGGATAATCTTTGAACTCATAGGGGCCTAGTCTCCTCCCCTTTCTCTACCAAATCACTGTCTGGTCAATAATGAGCATTATAGGCCCCAAGTTTCTGAGGTGGGGGAGTGGACAGGAGAAGGGGCTCTATCAGGCCATTTGTTCAACACTATTCAGCTGCCCCCGCCCCCACATCTGCCTGCTGAGAGAGGCAAGGACCAGCCAGACCCTGTCTGCAGGACACGCTCCAGTGCAAGACCCTCCAAGCCAGGCTCCACCAACAGACTTTGGCTGCAGGGACCCAGCCTGGAATTCTCTGGCCAACCTAGAATGGGGCTGTTAGTTCAAGGTCTTCCCAGCCTCAGGGACTACAGGGTCAGAGCTTAGACTTGGGGACACCAACCTAAGGCCAGTTACTCCACCCATTTGCTTTACAACTTCAAATAGATCCCTTTCAGCATCAAGCCTCAGTTTCCTCATCTGTAAGATGGGGCCCAGGGTGCCTCGTTTGCAGCATAGCTGTAAGAGTCAGTGAAGTGCCTGCTTTAGACCAAGGCCCTGGCACAGGGCTAGCTCGGTAAATACTGCCTGGGTGGTTTGAGGGATGTGGTCATGGGAGTCCCTCATTCTCACCTGTCTCTAACATCATTTTAAGGTCCCATATGTGTATGGCCCTCTGCAGTTTCCAAGGCACTTGTACCTGCAGTGTCCTCTGGCCAGCCCCAAAAATGGGTTTTCAAAGAGGAGTCAGTGAGATGAGAAGGGGAGGGGCTCCTAGGCGAGGAGTGGAAGTGGGATTTGGGAAGTCCCTTGATTCAATGTTCTTAACCTAAAGTCCCTTGGAGTCATCCCACCAGGCCCCACAGACTTGGGTGATCTTCGCAACAGCTGATGGATCCCAGGGGTGCCTGGGGTGTGGAAGCGTGTCCCCAGCAAGGGCAACACAAGATTAGACTAGCCTGAGGTGGCCTGGCTCGGGGGCAGCCGTTCCCAGCCTGTTTGCCTATGAGAACATTTTAATATCAAAAGGGTCAGGGCCTCCCGTGTGACTACTGGACTCTTTTTAATATTTGCTGACTATGAAAATATCCAAGGACAAAAATCTGTTCTGAAGTCTGTGACTCTTTGAATTACATTTGTATTTTATTCATCACAGTATCATTTGCATACTTTTGAAAAACAGGTGTGTGTGTGTGTGTGTGTGTGTGTGTGTGGTTAGTGGGTTCTATCTACACACACTCCTCCACAAGCACAGACAGCTCTCCCGACTTGGGGTTTTGTGCCTGCACGTTGGGAACCTCTGAGCAGGCTCGGTGGAAATCAGGCCCAGTTACAGTGTTTGCTTTTTACTGACCCTAGATGGGTGCCCTCCTTCGCCCCTAGGAGCCTTGGTTTCCCTGACTGTAAAATGGGACAATGACTCCTGCACTGTCCCCAACATGGGGGCATCAGTGGGAGTAGAAGGGGAATGAATCCAGAAGGAGGTTTCTCCTCACTGGCTCAGGGCCTCCCACCCCCATCGAAGAGGCTCCCGGGCCTCCTCAGAGGAGGGTGACCTGCTAGCCCTGTAACAGTTCTAGGAATATGTGGTATTGCGTGCCCATTTAATAGGTGTAGAAACCAAGGCTCAGAGAGGTGACACAACTTGCACAGAATGTAAATGGTAACTGAAGCCCCATTCTGATCTGCTGACCCTGGAGCCCAAACGTGGTGGCCAGCCCTTCTTCCTCCCAGTCTGCTTCAGAGGCAAGGTTCACATTCGTGGGCCTTGCTGGGAACTAAGCAATGGTGGTGCACCTGGAGCTGAGGAAGAGCCTGCCCTGGGTGAGCACCTGACATCCGTCCCCTCCTCCCTCCCTCAGCACCCCTCTCAAGGAGGCAGTTCACTGAACTCATTTCCCCCAGTTCTGAGATTGGACTCCGGGTGCTCTACCACTGAGCTGCAGCCCAGCCCTTCTGATTTTTCACTTAGAGACAGGGTCTGGCTAAGTTCTTCTGTCTGGCCTCTAACTTTCGATCAACCTGCCTTGGCCTCCCAAGGAGCCAGGATTACAGGTGTGCGCCACAGGGCCTCATTTCCTAAGCTCTTTCACAGAAGGAGAAACAGGCTGAGAGCGGTCACTGTCTTCTCCACCACCTCAGAGTGATGGTGGCAGATCTGGAATCAAACCTAGCTCTCCCAGCCCCTGAGACCTGTTCCCGGCCACACCCTGGGGGCAGACTCAGGAAAGAGCAAAGCTGTGGCCAGCCATGCCCTGGGGCACAGAAGAGGGACGTGAGGAACATCCTTGGGGCTGATCCCACACCAGCCCAGGCCTAGCCTGCCCTCCTCCCATGAGCCCTCAGGACACCTCAGACCCACGGCCCATGGGGTGTTTTTTGCAGAAATCATCAGGAAGGTGGCATCTCCCCCTCCCCTGTGCCGGCCACTGGTGTCCCCTGACCACGGGCCACCCGAGTGCATCCAGCTAATGAAGCAGTGCTGGGAGGAGGCTCCGGATGACAGACCAAGCTTGGACCAGATTTATAGCCAGGTCAGTGCTCCCCAGAGCAATGGTCCACCCATGGGCCGTGCTTGACCAAGTGCAAGCCACAGCCCAGGCCAACGCTGCCTCCCTGAGCTCCACGCTCTGAAGAGAGCTTTCTCAGAACCATGAGTTTCGGGGACATTCATCAGTGCCTTCCTGCAGCCCAGCCCCCACGAGGTGTCACTTCATCCCGTGGCAGTTCCCTAAGAAGCCTGGAAGTGTCTGGGCTTTCCAGGGGAGGAATGAGACACAGAGGGGACAGGCCAGGTCTGTCTGTCTGTGGAGCTGCCCGTGGAGCTCTACCTAGACGGGGCTCCTGGTGACCAAGTGGACAGGCTATTTGTGACTGCAAGATAGCGCTGCTTCCCGAGTCAGGAAGGGGAAGATGAGAGCACCCCTGGGTCCCCCAGGCTGCCTTGAGACTGCAGCAGGCGAGGCCAGGCAAGTCCTGTGGGTGGGGGTGGAGTGTGCGGGCCATGGCTCCCCAAGGACAAGCCATCAAGCCTGGGGCAGCATCTGGGCCTCCCCTTCCCACCCTCCATCCCCAGCCACAGTGGCAAGTTGCCAAGGTGAGGTTCACTGAGTGAGAGGAGCGTCCAGAGGGAGGAGGGGACGGATGTCAGGTGCACGGCCCAGGGCAGGCTCTTCCTCAGCTCCAGGTGTACCACAACCGCCAGTATTTGTTTATGGATTTATTTTGGGAATATGAAGAGGAATAGAGGAGTAGAAATAGTTATCTATATTTCATACCTACATATAAAATAGATTTTGTATAGGTATGTACAAATATGTATACATAAAATCTATATATATTCAATCCATCCATTCATCCATGTATCCATCCATCTACTCATCTATCTCTCCATCTTCTTTTTAATATTCATTTTTCAGTTGTGGTTGGACACAATACCTTTATTTCACTTATTTATTTTTTGTGGTGCTGAGGATCGAATCCAGGGTCCCGCACATGCTAGGCGAGTGCTCTACCACTGAGCCACAACCCCAGCCCCTTTCCATCTTTGAGAAGAGCAAAGAGAGCCCACAGTGTCCCAGGAAGGGTCAGTAGGGTCATGTTTGTTGGTGGCAGTGCTGTGCTCTTCCCGGGCTCCTCTGCAAAATCCTCCCGCTGCCTGTCCCCCTATACCAACTATTTCTCACAGCCCCCCATCTGTGCCTTGCCCCCATCAGGACCCCCTCCCCCTGTCTACTTACACATCCATGTCCCGTAACAGCCCAACTCTTCCGGGCAGGGATTATGTCCAGTTCCTTCCGGTCACCCCAGACTCCCAAGCTGAGGGTCAGGTACACTGACCTTCATGGGAAAATAAAGATTGTTGTTCCATCTTCAGTTCAAAAGCATCAACCAAGGCAAGAAGACCAGTGTCGCTGACTCCATGCTGTGGATGCTGGAGAAGTACTCCCAGAACCTGGAGGGCCTGGTCCAGGAGCGGACCGAGGAGCTGGAGCTGGAGAGGCGGAAGACAGAAAGGCTGCTCTCGCAGATGCTCCCTCCGTGAGTGGCCAGGGACTCCAGTGTGCCTCCACGCATGTACTCTGAGATTTTTTTTTTTTTTTTTGTGGGAGGAGGTAGGTACCAGGGGCACTCAACCACTGAGCCACACCCCCAGCCCTATTTTGTATTTTATTTAGAGACAGGGTCTCTCTCTGAGTTGCTTAGTGCCTCACCATTGTTGAGGTGACTTTGAACTCTCGATCCTCCTGCCTCAGCCTCCCGAGCTGCTGGGATTACAGGTGTGCACCACCATGCCTGGCTCCACACATGTTCTCTGGAACATAGTAGGTGCTCAGAAAAATCAGTGTTCTGTGAACTCATTCAATTCATCCATTCCTGTTTGTTTATCCAACATATTTTGGTAGACACTGGTCGTGTGATGGGCACTGTGCTGAGCACACAGGTGTTGAATTTCTGCTCTCCACACCTCTGGGAACAAGGAGGGGGACACAATGCTCTCACTTCACTTCAGAAGAAGCCAAGTTCAGAGAAGGACAGGGACTTGCTGCCAGAGCAGCCAGCACACCAGCAGACCTGTCCCAGGTCCCCTGACGTTCAACCCAACATTTCCTCCGATATTCCTCTCTAGCCTCCAAACTGTTCAAATTGTTGGAAGTATGACCCTGGTCCCTCCCATCCCTTCAGGTCTGTGGCCGAAGCTCTGAAGATGGGAGCAACTGTGGAACCAGAGTACTTTGACCAAGTCACCATCTACTTCAGTGACATTGTGGGTTTTACCACCATCTCAGCCCTGAGTGAGCCCATCGAGGTGGTGGGCCTGCTCAATGACCTCTACACATTGTTCGATGCTGTTTTGGGCAGTCACGATGTATATAAGGTGAGAATAGCAGGAGGCTGGCATTCTATTCCTCTCTTTACTACTGTGTGTTGTCCATTTCCATTTCCAGTTAGCTATTGCTGTGTAACAAATAACCCCGATGCTGAGTAATGTAAAATGATAAGCATTTGTTGTTGCTCACAAGCTTATGGGCCAGCTAGAAGCTTCTTCTGGACTCACACATGCATCTGTGGTCAGCTGTGGGTGAGGTGAGCAGCTCTGCTGATCTTAGCTGGGTTCTCCACATCTCTGTGGCCTTGATAGGGAAGACTTAGTTCTGGTCACAGAGTCTCACCTTCTGCCCAGCGAGTCTCAGATTGTTTCCATGGTGTGTCCAGGTTCTGGGAGAGGGGCAGAGGCACATGCCCTCACCTGGGATGAGGCAGCTGCCATTTCTAACATATTCTACTGGTCAAAGGAAAAGATTCACAAGAGGAAATAAACTCCACCTCTGGTGGGAGAAACTGCTGAGTCCCACTGGGTGTGGATATAGAGGGGGTGGACAGGGTGGGCCACTTGCATTTATGTGGCCACTGTGTTCCCTTGTCCATCATCCACCCACCCATCCCTTTAGCATCTCCACAGATGGGTCCCTCTGTGCCTGGCCCTGTAGTGGGCAAGGGCACACAGAGGAGTCTGCCCAGTCCCTGCCCTCCAGAAGCCCTCAGGCCTGTAGATAAGTGACAATGTCCACCCAGTGGAACTGGCAATCAAGGGAGGCTGAGAGCACCCTGTGCCAGATAGGGAGGACTTCCTGGAAGAGGTGCTGTCTTCCCAGCATCACCCCGCCTGGCCATGGCGGCTCCAGGCTGGACATGGGTATCACATGTGAAGGCCTGAGGTTTGGGGGTGCATGGGGAGAGTGTGGTGCTGAGTGGGTTGGCATGGTAGGCCACCAAGGGGCCCAGTGGAGGGGTGAGGCTGGGGAGAGAGCAGCAGGGGCCCAGGCAGGGCCATAACACCCTCTGCGACCCAGTCCCCATGTACTCCTTGATCCAGGGTCTGGGTCTCAGCCTGGCCACCAGTTCCTGTGTAGCTTTACGCAAAGAATCTCCACTTCCCCTCTCTGGTTCCTTGTCCAGTGTAATGACCCCAAACCAGCAGGTTCCCAGATGGTGGGAGGACCCTCTCCCCGCTGGGGAAGGGCTTGTAAACAGACTATGAGAACTAGTCAGAGATGCCTCCTGCCCTGTCCTCTCCTGCCCACCCTGCCGTGGGGACCAGTCCCACCCCAGCCCTGCCCCACCCCAGCCCTGCCCCTTACACTGACCCAGGAGCTGGGGACCTAGGTGCAGCTTCAGATGTGGTGGAGAAGGAGGGGAGGGAGGGCCCAGAGACAGCCACACTTGGCCACTGGCCTTAGTCCCCATCCGCCACCCCCAAGCTCCCTTCCAGCCACAGCCGTCCAAGAAGGCAGAGGGGGACACAGGGGCTGAGGGCGGAAGCCAGGCTGAAGGGGATGCTGGGAAGGAGGAGCCAGAGGACAGCTGTCACCCTGAGGTGCCGGGCAGTTGGTGATATCATTATCTATAGTGTCCCATTGACGATAGTCACCCACACTGACTGAGGGCTTCCTGTGTACTGATGCCGCTGCTAACGCTCTGTAGGAGCTAACCCATTAACCAGCACAATTTCTGAGGTACATACTGGCACCCCTAACTTATAGAGGAAGAAAATGAGGAGATAGAGTTTAAATGGCTTGTTTGATATTATATTCTGGGGAATGGGAGGCTCAAATCTGAACTCTAGCATTTGGTCCCCAAGTCCCCTTCTCAGGCAGCCTCAGCATTTGCCTGATTTGGACACCCTTGAAGTAAAGCCAGAGGTTCATAGTGGCCCAGGTGCTTCTGCAGCCTCTCCACCTCCTGCTCAGGACCCTGCGCCCCTGGAGTTCGGAGGGTCTGTCCCTCAGGCTGGCTGTCTCCCTCCTGCCTTCTTGGCTGCCCCAGCCCCACGGGACCCAGGAAAAGATTCCTCATCCATCTGGCTGAGCCCCGCGGCCTTGATGGGCCCTGAGTCACCCCTGGCCTTGACTCTTCCCGGGCTGCTGATCTTTGCACGTGTCCCCTCCTGGCTCTGACTCACGCTTTCTGATCTGCTCTGAACTTGGGCCAAGAGGCCTGCATCTTTCTGGCAGAGGGAGGTGAAATAAAACAAGGCCCTTGCACCCCTCCAGATGTGGGGCTCGGAGGCGAGTGTGTCACGCCTCACTGCCGCCTTGGCCTCGGGTTCCATCCCCAGCAGGATCTGGTTTCTGCTCTCTAATCCCTCTGGGCTGGGAGGCAGCCAGGCAGCCATTTCCTGGTTGTGCAGGGGTCTGGGATTCCCTCGCTGAGCAAGCACTCCTGTGGACCATGCTCAGAGCAGAGCCCCGTGAGCCCCGCATGGCCACCCACCCAGCCGATGGATGAAAGCGCCTGTGGTAACGGATTGCGCTTCAGATTAAGAAAAAGGAGACAGTGCTGTCCTTCCTTCATCCACACCACAATACCACGCCTCTGCGCATGCGGGAGCCACAGGGGCAAGGCCTGGGCAGCTGCGCGGCATCCACAGGGGTCACGGGCCTCGGGATTTTAATCCTTTAAAAAAAATAACTGTATTTTATTTATTTCTTTTTATGTGGTGCTGATGCTCAAACCCAGAGCCTCACACCTGCTAGTCAAGTGCTCTGCGCTGAGCCATGAATGCAGACTCTTATTTAACCCGTTTAATGCCTCTCTGCAGGATGGATTATCATCCCTTCTGTACAAATGAGGACACAGGCTCAGAGGGAGGTGATGGCTCACTCAGGGTCACCCAGCAAGTCAGTATTAGAGTTAAAATTTACATCTATGGCCAGGTGTGGTGGCGCACGCCTGTAATCCCAGCGGCTCAGGAGGCTGAGGCACGGGAATTGTGAGTTCAAAGCCAGCCTCAGCAATAGTGAGACCCTGTCTCTAAATAAAATACAAAGTGAGGTTGGGGATGTGGCTCAGTGGTCGAGTGCCCCTGAGTTCAATCCCTGGTATATATATTTAAAAAAAAAAAAAACACTTCACATCTATGTGTATTAGTATTGAAGCCTTTGCACTCACCTGTCCTCTGGTTGCGTCCTCCCATCGATGAGAGGAGACAGCTGTGTGCAGGAGCCAGGGCCCTGACTCTAGCCGAGAGCTAGAGTCAAGCATCTCCGAGTCATCGCCTTTGTGACGGCGTCGGTCAGTTCGGCCTCTGGTGTGTGGATGGCTGGGCTGTGGGAGAGTGAGCTGGGTAGGTCGGGAGAAGCGAGTCCTGCTTGGGGGAGTGGTTGCTGGGTGTCCTGACCAGCTCAGGCCTCAGATGGTAGAAGGGGAGGCAGAGAGGGCAGAGAGAGCAGCGTGCCACCCTCAGGTCCTTGAGACTGGCCTGGGGACCCAGCAGCCAAGAGTCATACGGTAGAGCCCTGGCCAGGGTAGAGGGTAGAGTGTGGAGCTTGGGGAGTTGAGGCAGGTGACATTAGAGTCCCTGCCACTTAGGAGATGCTGAGGGCTTATCTTCTCCAACACCAGGAGGAGGTGGAGGGAGCACAGCCACCACTCAGCATTAACCTGCCTGGCTCCCTATGCTCTCCCTTCCCCACGAAGGAAGCTCAGGCTCTGGATGGTGGAAAGTGTGCCCAGGCCGAGGGCAGAGCCAGGGCTGGACCCGCATGGCTCCAGAGCCCACTTTCTGTCCATTGCGCCTTGGAAAGCCTGAGGGGTTTGGAACGCAGCTGTGTCCTCCAGCTAAGGCCTGGCCTGCCACAGTGGCCTTGTGCAGATGGCACCCCCGGTCTGTCCCCACGTTTATCCCTCGCAGCCCGGGTCTGAGACAAAAAAGCCATGGTCACCTGGGATGCAGACAGAGGTCACTCAGAATGTACAGATCTGGTCATTACTAAAGTGCCAGGCGGGAGGCCCAGCAGAGGTGGCACTGTGGGCAGGGGACCCACAGTGCTGGGCGGGGCTCCTGAGCGGTGGCTTCATGTGGGCAGGTGTGGGGCAGCCCAGGGAGGGCACGTCCCCGAACTGGAGCATGAAGACTGTGGTTCCTAGGTGGAGACCATCGGGGACGCCTACATGGTGGCATCGGGGCTGCCCCAGCGCAATGGGGACCGGCACACAGCCGAGATCGCCAACCTGGCCCTGGACCTCCTGAGCTCTGTGGGGGACTTCCGGATGAGGCACGCGCCCGATGTGCCTATACACATCAGGGCCGGCCTGCACTCAGGTATGGGAGGGGACCTGGGGACCTGGGTGACACTACGTGCGGGTGGGGTCAGTGTCCTGGCCTCCCTGGGGTGTTGGCCTGGGACAGCCCCAGTGACTACTTCGAGAGTTCTGAGATTCTAAAATTCTATGCTAAAATAATTTGGTTTCTTTTTCCCTTTTATCATCTTCAAGTTCTAATATATCAGAATCAAAGAGTCTGTGATAATTTGGGTCTTTTGTTTGGGCTTGTGGGTCTCAGCATCTGGCCAAGGGTGTCTGATTCCGTATAGAGGAGCTGACAGTCTGTGGCAGGAGGCCGAACAAGAGTCTGGTGTGCACACGACAACCCGGGAGAGACCTCAGAGCAGCTGCTCTGCCTTCCCCACGTCCCCAGTCCTCCCTCCCTTGGTGGCCGCCCTGCAGGATCAAGTCCACACTTACTGCACCCCGTGGCCCCCAGCCCCTGCTCACCTCCATGACCCCACTGCCCACCACTCCCTGCCTGGGTCCTCGTTCCTGCTACTTGTGTTTCCCACAGACCCCTGGGCTCTGCCTCTGAGCCTTCGCACTTGCTGTTCCCTGCCTGCTTATTCTCAACCTTAGAGACGCAGCTCAGCATCACCTACTCCAGAAAGCCCCTGGGTGGGGCTGGAGGTCCTTTTCCGGGCTGGCACAGTGATCCCTTGCCCCAGCATTGATGGCAGTCATGCAGCTCGCCCAGGGGCTGGGACTGGCCCTCCCATGCCCAGCCCAGGGCCTCACACAGGTGTCCTCTCTTCTCTGGAGGGTACTGTTGGAGACTGCAGATAGCATTGTCCTCACCCCCAACCGCAGCCCAGGACATCCAGAGGGAATGACAGTGGGGGTAGGGACGGGTGCGGCTGTCACGGGGACGCTCTCTTGTCCGGGACCTGCTGGAGCTCACCAGGCACATTCGGGTTCCAGGGCCCTGCGTGGCAGGGGTCGTGGGTCTCACCATGCCTCGGTACTGCCTGTTTGGGGACACTGTCAACACCGCATCCCGGATGGAGTCCACGGGGTTGCGTGAGTATGGCATGCTCCTGTCCTGCGTGGGAGGGGCTCTCCTGCTCTACAGGCTCAGTGCTTAGTCACCATGTCACCATCTGGTGGCAGTGTGCGCTAGTTGTCAAAGCAGTGGGGAGGACATGTCATTGGTCCTTTTAACCTGTGATGATCTCATGAGGGAATTAACAGAGAAAACAGTGACTCCAGATGCAGGAAGCCCGGGTCCTAGTCCTGGCCCTGCCACTGGCTTGCTTAGTGTCCTTGAGCAAAATACTCTTCCTAGGGACCTCAGTCTCCCCACTTTCAGTGAGGAGATCCCTTCCAGTTTTGCTTTGTCTTTCTTTCTTTCTTCTTCTTCTTTTTTTTTTTTTTTGGTTCAAATTTTTTATTTGCTTTTTTAGATATACATACCACAGACTGTATTTTGACATATATCATACATACATGGAGTGTAACTTCCCATTTTTGTGATTGCACGTGATGTGGAGTTACACTGGTCATGCATTCATCTGTGTGCAAAGGAAAGGTATATCCAATTAATCCCACTGTCTTTCCCATTCCCCTCCCCCTCCCTTGCCCCCACTCCACCCTGTCCAATCCGGTGAACCTCCACTCTCCTCTCCCCTCAGCCTATTATGAGTCAGCATCCACATATCAGAGAGAACATTCAGCCTTTGGTTCTTTGGGATTGGCTTATTTCACTTGGCATGATAGCTTCCAGTTCCATCCATTTTCCAGCAAGTGCCATAATTTCATTCTTCTTTATGGCTGAGTAATATTCCATTTTCAAGACTGAACCCGACACCAGTTTTGTTTTTTCCTGACTGCCTGCCAGCTCCCATTATGTTGGGATAGCCCTCACACTGCCACAAGGGCATCCCTAACTATGCAGGCCCTTGCTGGCAGCAGGAGCTACTCTGATAGCATGGTTAGAACAGCTGAAATATTGAAATCCTCAGGGCCTCTGCTTCTGGCTGTATAGGTTGTGTAATCCCTAATGTTCAGTGCACGTGCTGTGTAACTGAACATGATAGCCCCACGGGGTATTCCTGCTTTCAGAAAAACAACTGCCTACCTTCTCCGACTCAGCCTTCATAGACTTTCCCACAAGTAAAATCATGTTTCTGAGGGTTCTGACTTCATCCTGAGTTCCCCTAATAGTCAATCAATTTGCTTCACTTGGGATTTCTCTTGGTAACCAACCATCTGGAGAGACACAGAACCTGCAGGAGGGTATTGCAGAAATCATAATTGTGACTGGTTGGGCTGGAGCTGTTGGGGCTTTTTGATGATTGTACCAAATACGGGGCATGCTGCCGCCCGCTGGTGACCTGACCACTGCCCTTCTCCTCAGCGTACAGAATTCACGCCAGCCAGAGCGCCGTGGAAGCGCTGCTCGGCCTCGATGAGGGCTACGAAGTCGCCGTCCGGGGTCAGACTGAGCTGAAGGTGAGAGGACGTCCTAGTCCCTAAGGACGCAGCTTCCGTGGGCCGCGGGCAAGCGTGTCACCTGACCTGGCCTCTGGGAGCTGGGCTGTCTGATGACCGCACATGTGCTCTCTGCTCCCCAAATTCCAGTGAAGCCTCTCTCCCCTGGAAACCGTTTGGCCAGAGCAGAGCAGTCCCCTGTGGGGACAACCTGCAGGGGTAGCGCACTGCTGTGTGACGCACACGACCCATCTGTCACTCACAGCAATAGTGACAGGAGTAACGAGGCCCCGTTTTATAGTTGAAGTAATCCAACTAGAGAGGACAAGTGACTTGTCAGAGTGACATGGCTCAACACCCAGATCCGATGTCCCCAAAGCCTGTGCTTCTCCAGAGCACTGTCAGGCTCCTGGTCACCCCTGGAACCCGGGCTTGGACGTTGCCACTCACTGAACCTGCCCCGTGCAGAGACGCCTCCACTTCACCTCCTTCCCCCAGGGACTGTGACGCCGTCTCTGAGATCCGCCAGCCCCCTGCCTGGCTCTGCTGTTATGGCACAAAACTGGGCTGCCCGTGCTCAGGAACACCTCAACGGCCAAGGAAGTTCTGTGGCTGATCTCACCTTCTTGTTTTATGTTAACATTCCGAAAGAGGCCATAATACAGTATTCTTTTTCCTTAACTTTGGTAGTCTAGGGATTAAACCCAGGGCCTCGCCCATGCTAGGCAAATGCTATATCCCCAGTCCTTTTCATTTTAAGATATTTTCATTTTTAATTTTAAGTGTCTGCTTAAGGTGTCAAGGTTGGCCTTGAACTTGTGAGTAGCTGGAATGATGCACTGTTTTCACGAATGACTTTTCTTCCTACCCCACCTCCTCTTGTTTCTCCTAATTCCTCCTCCAGGCCTGACAGGGAGCTAGGTTCGAAGGCCCAAAGCTATGCATAGGCCTCAGAAATTGGGTGCTCCATGGGGCTCTCTTCATTACACTACAGAAAGTCAGAGCAGGAGAATGCAGCTCAGAGAGGGGCAATGACTTGTGCATGGTCACACAGCCTGGAAGGGCTGGCATGGATGGAATCCCTGTATGGCTCCCTATGGCTGGGGATATGGCAGAATAGCCTGGATAAGTCAGAGCAGGCATTTCTTGCTTGAGGGAGTGGGCACTGGGTGTCCTGAGAAACAGGACTGTGGTGGTAGAAAAGGATGCAGAGAGAGGCGGGGAGGATAGCATGCTGACCTTGGGTTCCTGAAGCTGGCCTGGGACTCCATAGTGCAATACCCACCCCGTGACACCTCGGCCAGGGTGGGGTTTAGAACCTCCAGACCAGCCAACCCTGACCTGAGCACCCTTCAGACTCCCTCCCTCCTCACCTCCAGGGGCTGCCACTCCTCTCCCAGGGAGGCCATCAGAAGCTTTGGTGGTAGGGGCTGGAGAGAATCACAGATCACAGGAGCCTCAGGTCCCAGCATCCCAGACCTGCTGGCCACCAAGTTCAAGTCCCTTCTTTATTGTTTCACAGATACATATGAACTTTTTAAAAAAGTTCTTCACAAAAGCTGTGTGAGGTACAGAGGAGACTAGGCATAGAGAGGCCAAGTAAGTTGACCAACATCACACAGCCAGCGAGCGGCAGAGCAAGTGGATCTGACCCAGGAGGGGCCTCCAGGCTCTAGCTGCTCTCGACAGGCTGGAGGAATCGCCCAGCTGTGCCGTCGTTTGAGAAGGTTTGGGGGCACAGGAGGCCTTTCAGAACCCTTCCTCTCTCTTCCAGGGGAAGGGCGTACAGGAGACCTACTGGCTGGTGGGGAAGGCAGGATTCCCCAGACCCCTCCCCACACCTCTGCCCATCAAACCCGGGTGAGTAAGAGGGATTCCCAAAGGGCCTGGCTCTTCTAAGGTTGATGTTTGTTGTTTTTCTGATTATAAAAGTAAGACGTGCCTCGTGCAGAAAACTTGGAAAATATAGAATTTTTCAACTACGTACAAGCACGTCTTTCCGCATCAGCACTAGCGTGACGCCTAGTGGGGGTCCTGGCGGGTGGGGGTCCGACAGCCTGGGGAGCTCCTCATCCCGCCCTGAGCTCCCAGCTCTGCCCTGAGCAGCCCCTGTATGGTGCAGAGCACTTCAGACATGCGGTGGTGACGCATCAGGACCACAGCTCGGGGCAGTTGGCTCGGCCCTTCCCTATTGCTGAGCATGCAGCTCCTTTCTGGGTGACAATTTGGTAAATATTGCACCTTTGCCACTGTTCACAGTTTCCAGACATGGAGTTTGGGGATCCAAAGGACACCTGCCTTTTAGGGGCCACGTGAAGCAGATTCTCTGAGAGCGTGAGCCTGCTGTGGCTTGGCTCTTCCCTCTGTCCCATCTTTTAGGACTCATGTCCCTCCCGGGGTCCACCTGGGAGCAGGGTGTTTTGCTCTGAGGTGCTGATTCCCCTCACTTCCTCCCAGTCAGCGAGCAGTCCACAGAGGGCAGAGGGCAAGGGACACAGCTGTCACCCGTGACTGGGAAGGTTCTGGGGCCCCTCAGCATGACAGCAGAACTTGGGCCAGAACCAGGCTTGTCCTCTTTCTGCCCAGAATTTCCCCTTCATTCCAAATCCCTCCCAGCTCTTAAAGGACGGACCCCTGACCAAGGCCACCCCTTCCCCTCTCTCAACGAAAAGAAATGTGTGGGGCACAGGTGGGCTTCCTGGGACAGACTCGGGCTGACGCAGGTCAGGCCACGCTTCCAAGCAGACAGGACTGGTGTGGACAGGGGCCACTGTAGGCAGCTGGTCAAGCAGCCATCTCTCTCCATTCCTGTTGTCAGGGAGCCAAGACCTCAGGACCCAGGGAGCCTGGGGCATAGCCCTGCCTGAGGGCAGTCACCTGAGTGCTCGGCCACCTTGTCACCACACATAGCAGGGTCCTGAGAGGCTCCCAGTGGGGAAGGGAGCACTGACAGGCAGCACCAGCAAAGGGAGACGCCTCGGGGTACGGAACACAGGGCACCCTTTTCACTTGGGCACACCAGCCTCCTGGGTGCAGAAGCAGCCCCCGCTCATGGAGAGGCCATGCAGCCCAGAGCCCTTCCTTTGGGCACAGTCTGGGTGTGGATGGCTGCTGGGGCCAGCTCGGTGTGAGGAAGACTCAGGTTTGGGCCAGAGGGGGCCCCAGCCTGGGTTCTGTGTGGCCTCTGGCAGGTCCCTCTCCCCCAGCCTGGCTCCCAGGGCCCCGAGGAGATTCCGCTAGTCTGGCTGCATTGCCACAGCAGCCCAGCCCACTGGCCCCCCGTGGCAGGGGCCAGGGCCCTCCCTGCTCTTCCTGTACCCTGAAGTCTCCCCCACTGCGCCCCAGGAGCAGGCCCTCCGGCCCACTTCCCGTAGGCCCACCCACCGCTCCTGCCTCTGGCTTCTCGGAGGGCCGAGTCTGCTGACGGCCTACTTCCTCCCACCCTTTCCCTGGTGCCCCCGCAGTCTGACTTCCACCCTGTCCCGCCCACAAGGTTCTCAAGAAGGTCACCCGTGACCTCCATCCATGTCATTAGAACCGTGGGCAGTTGCAGTTCGTCACTGACAGTCCCACAGCGTCTCCGCGGCCTCCCTCTTCCTAGAAGCCCAGCCTCCACTCCCTTCTCCCCGCCCCCCCCCACTGGTCTCTCTCTGCTCCCTGCCAGCTCCTTCCCTCTCCTCTCCCAGCCTGAGTGCTGGGGTTCCATGGAGCCCTTTGGGCTTCCGTTCCTGTGCAGGCCCTGAGGGTGCCCGGCACCAGTGCTCTCCTCAGCCTGCCTTGGCTCCCCAGGCTGGTGATCTCCCCACCCCAGGCCTTCCTTCTGCGGCTCTCAAGGAACCTCAGACCCCAAAGGCCCAACCGCCCTGGAAACCCAGTCTCCTCCAGAATCCCCTTCTCACCCAAGGCCTCGCCCTCCTCAGTCGGAAAGTGGCATACTGTCTCGGGCTCCTCCAGGTCCCAACATGCACCTTCATCTAATCTGTCAGAAGCAAGTCTGCAGCCTCTGGGACCTCCAGGCAGGAGGGCTCCCGCCTAGGCCAGGGACTCAGCTCCCGTGGACCCCCCCACACGTATAGGCACATGCAGCCCGCCGCCTGGCCTCCATCTTGCCCCTACCTCTGGCTGGCTTCCCCATCCACCTGGGTCCTCTGCAGGGCTCCCAGTCAGCTTCCTCTCGTCCACTGGGTCCCTCCACCCATCTCCACCAAAGTCAAAAGCACAGACATGATGGATATGGAAGTTCCCTCCAGGGCCATCCTCTTGCTTTGGGGCTCAAGCCCAACTCCCACAAAGCCTCCCAGACTTCACCAGCCGAGCCCCCACCTGCCCCATGGCCACCTCTGTCCACTGGCCACCTGCTGTCACTTTCCAGTCCATTACCCAGTGTGGTGGTCTCCATAGCACTCGTAACTACCTGGTATTTCTTGATGACGTGTTTATGGGGCTTTTACCTGCCCTGCAAGTCTCATGAGACCCTAGATGGCCAAGGCGCCTGTACCTCCGCCCATTAGTGCCCACCGCCGAGGGAGTGTGGGCTTCTGACCAGCTACCCTCTGGCCCTGTTCCAGCCTGGCTCTGTCCCTGCAGGCACTATGGGAAGCCCAGCTCCCAGCCTTCCTCTGGCCACCCTGGGAACCTGCAGGTCTGGCAGCCATTTGTCATCTCCCACACCCGAGCTCTCCCAGCTGATGACTTTTCCACTCCTAGACAGAAACTTTAGAAAGTGCCAGAAACATTTTCATCGTCTTGGCTCAGGAAAGGAGGGGGGAGAGGAGAGATGAGTTGCAGTGAGCATCTCCCCAGCTTAGGAACCTTTCAGGAGAATCTGCACTCTGATCCTGCACAAAGCTCACAGGGGCCTTGTGCACGCACATGAGCGCACGCATGCACACACACACACACACACACAATCCATCTTAGGCACTAGGTGTGCACATACATGGAAACAGTACCACAAGCCCTTCTGCTTGTCTGGGGATGAGATAACAGACAGACACAGATCTCTGCTGGAGGGCCCTGGGTGCCAGCTGGATGGGAACTGGTCTTGGAGCTGGATTTACAAGGTTGTTACCACATTTTAGTTGAATTCAATGTTACATCTGATTTTTTTTAAAGCCAAATTTCCCAGATGCTTTTATCTTCACCTTACATATTTCCCCTATCTGCAGAAGTTATTTAGCCTCTCTCTGGGGGTGTTGGAAAGCCTGGCAGAGATCAAGGCAAAGCATAAAAACTTCTCAACCATGTCTGGAGGTAGCCACCAACCCAAGCAGCAGAGCCCAGAGGAGTGCCTCTGTCACACGACAGGAGGATACTACACAAAGCGGCTCCTTCTCTCCATGCATGAGGCCTTGGGTTCTATCTCAAGCACTAGGGAAAAAAAAAAAAGTGTCCCTTGTCATGCTGCTGTGAGGTGCTGGCTGTCACTCAGAGCCTCGCTTCCTTCACTGTGCCAAGGCAGTAACCTGGGTCCGCCTGCCCCATGTATCCAAGGACAGCAAATGAGAAAGCAAAAGTAGGTTCTGGTGGGAGACCAGGAACTACTGAGAATTTCATATCACCCAAGAGTCACAGAGCCCCTGCCCCAGGGCCACAGGCCTCCCAGATCAGGTCCAGAGAAGGGGACAGAGCTGGGGCTAGCTCCTCATCTCCTGGAGGCCACTGGACTGGAAGACACACATGCAGACGAGGGAGCCTCTGTGTGGCCTTGGAGAAGTCACATCACCTGTCTGAACATTGGGTCCCTACAGTTCAAGGGTGGGGGTCGGGGCAGGCCCACGGCAGGGCTGCTGTGGGGTCAGGAGATGGGGACCCGAAAGGAGTGGCCCCTCAGCTCTCAGCGGGGCTCCACTGCCCGTGACTGTTGTTCTGGGTGGTCGTTTATGATTCTTGTTTCTCCTTTTTCCTCAGAGACCCCTGGCGGGACCTCATCAACCAAGAAATCAAGGCAGCCTTTGCCAGAGCCCGCCAGGGTGCAGCGGGGCCCTCGAGCTCAGAGGAGGCCCCAGCCCAGCCCTGAGCGGAGGAACAGGCCAGGCCAGGCCAGGCCCCACCAGCCAAGCCTCTGGTGCTTACTCCCCACCTCACCCCCACCGTCCCACCTCCTGAGAGGCCTGGCTTGCTGGGCTCTCTGGTGGCCAACCAGGTGCTCATTAACAAGTGCCCAGGAGCGATATTAAGTGATGCGTTCCTGTATGAATCCTAGGGGCAAATTTGCCTCTTGACATGAAAACAATAAAAATAGAATTATTCCCTTCTGGTCACACAGTGTTTGGTGCTGGACAAATCATTTTGACACAGAGCTTGTTAACACAGGAGCTCATTATTCCTACATGGAGGAACACTGTCCTCACTGACCCGTGGAAGGACCGGAGGCCCAGAGGGAGGAGGTCACTCACTCCAGGTGGCAAAGCTGCCAGGAACTGGGTCAGGACTGGGGTAAGGAAGGAGCCAGGCGGATGAGGACTTGGGCCACACACTCTGGCCACGCGTCACTTCTTGGAGCCCTTGTGTGGTCCTCTCTGGGAGAGGATTTTAAAGTTGCTAACATAGAGCGTGGCCCACAGGACCTGCTCAAGGTGCACTGGCGCCTTCCCTGTCTCTCCGGAGCCAGTCTTGACCTTGGGCATCTGTGAGTACGTGCTGGGAGTCCAAGCTTTGGGCCTCCAGAATCTGAGGATGGGAGATGGAGGCTCTCAGGAAAATGAGTTTTCTCTCTTACAGAAACAGCAACCACCAAACACCCACAACCGGTGCAGTACACCGGCTTCCACGTCAAAGAGCCCTCGCCAGATCCCGCGGCCATCTCAGAGCAGGCAGATTAGGTGCACGTGGGATTCATTTCTCCACCGAGGGGCGGGGGCCAGGGGCCTGGGAGGCAGGGTAAGCCCTAAACAAACTCGTCAGTCTTCAGAAGACCCCTTGGGAAGGAGGTGCTGACACTAAAACTTTGAACTTTGGGTTGCCGGGAAAATGTTCCATCTGGGGGCTGCTGTGTCTAGAGTTCAGGAAGCTGTGTGTGTGTGTGTGTGTGTGTGAGAGAGAGAGAGAGAGAGAGAGAGAACACGCCTGGGGATGTGGATGACATGTAGACTTGCCTTTGGAACATGCCACGCCTGTCCCTTCCTGCACAACTTTGGGCCTTATCTTCATGCCTCAGTTTCCTCAAATGCAAAATGGGGTCAGTCACTCTTACCTCCCTTGTCACTGTGAGGACTTAACACAGGACCATGTCTGGCCCTGCAAGGGCTGTTGAGACAGGAGAAACTATGCACATGTGTCCGCAGCCCATGCCCACAGCTCCTGTGAGATCCCGTCTGTGTGTGTGTGTGTCACAGGCTCGGGGTTGTGTGTGTGAACAAATGTGTGACCCTGGCTCCTCCATGGGCTCTCACTGTGGCCACCTAAGGCCTGCAGAGTTTCTCTCAGGCCTGTTTCTTCATCTGGGACATGAGTGTTTAGACTGGGTGACAGCGAGGCCCCACCGGGCCCATGGCTGTGTGTTCCCTGTATCCATGAGCCCGTGCCTGGGTAAGTGGAGGAGCAGCCTGGTGGGCATACACAAGAGACCCAAACTCAAACCAGGCTTCAGCTTCCCCTCCGTGAGCTGTGTGGCCTGGGCCATCAGCTGGCATCTCTAGACCTCAGTTCCTCACTGCAGACCCCTGCCCTGCCTCCCCTTCCAGCTGCTGTGAGATCAAAGGAGGCAGAGAGCTGAGAGCACACTGAGCGATGAGGGACAGACCTGGCTTACATGGGGGGCGGTGTGAATGGTTCTCAGTAGCTGCTGAGCCTCTGACCACCCTCTGCATTGCCCACTCAGAGCTGCAGATGGGCTGAGGCAGTTCTGTTCTCAGAGGCACCTGCTCAGATCCCCTGGGAGCTCTGGGAGGGAACCCCAGCTCCAAAGCCACACGCTGTGTGGAGACTCCCCACTCAGGGATCTTCTGCCCGACCTCTGCCATCAGCCCGGGGTGAGGGAGGCACAATGCCCACCAGGACCTGCAGCATGCCCCTGCTGGCTGCTTCTGAGCCTCACTCGTTCCCTGTGTACCTGCTGCCTGCAGTGGGCAGGGGCTTCCATGCTCTGTATTCCGACCACACCCACCTGCTTTGCCCACCTTACAGATGAGGAACCACAGGGGGTAGGGATGAAGCTCCTTATCCCCGCCAGCCTGTCTGCCTCCTGATCTCAGGAAGAACTCAGAGCTTCAGAAGCAGAGAATTAGCCTTGGTCCCTGAAAGGCTCCCAGCAGAGGTGGTCAGGGGCACACAGCTTGCTCCTCTGCAGAATGGGGTGAGGATAATACCTTCCAGGTGAGCTGAGGAGGCCCTTGGAGCTGGGCTGCCACCCCTGGAGAGGAGCCAGCCTGGCGTTTGCATGGGCTCCTGAGCACATGCCCAGGTGGGACCTGGAAATGGGCCCCAAGTCATGGCTTTCAGGATGAGCTGGGGCAACTGGTGCCAGGAGGTGTCCCATCAGCCTAGAGCCACCTTTCTGTCTCTTGGGGTGGGTTCCTAACAATGGGACACTATTGGTATCTCTAGGAAAGGGGCCTCACTATGATAGATGGGGCCACAGGCTTCCAGAGGGTCCTCACAGGGCTAGGCAACCCAGAATCGCTTGGTTCCTGGTTCTTCATGTGGGCCCAATTTGGGATGGACTCCTTGGAAAAGCCCCAACACATTAGCCATATTCAAGGCCTGCGATGCTGGCCCCCTGACTGCCCCCTGTCCCCAACTCTCTGGCCATGGCTGGCTCCTTACTCTTCCCCAGATCCTTGTCTTGCTGTTCTCCACCTAGAGCACTGTGACCCCCTTCAACAGTCAGCAAGTGCCACGCCCTCCAAAGTCCACCTAAGGAAACTCCTCCTCCTGAGGTCCTTTCCAACTCTCCCCTGAATGATTGAGCTGTCACCAGGCCTGACCCTCACTTGACAGCAGAAAACTCATCCAGTCCGTTCCTTTGGCCCAGTGTGCGGGAGGAGGCAGGCCCATGCTTCCTACTTTCTGGCCATCCTCCCCCATGTTTCCTCTCCTCTGACTCTTCCTCCAGGAAGCCTTCCCTGATGCCCTCCTTCCCATGTGCTGTCAGAGGGGCACCTCTTCTGGCCCTGGAGCCTCAGCCACTCTTTCTGGTACTGACCACACTCTGGTATGGTCCTGGTTTGGACTTTGCTGTAGGACCTTCTTACAGGCAAGGCTGGGTCCTCTTTCTCTGACCCCAGTGTCTGGCCAGAAAAGTCACAGAGAAGAAGAAACATAATGGAGCCGAGGAGATGGTGGCAGGTGAGTCTCAATTTAAGGAATCCATATGAATGAAAGTCTGGATTTGCTCAAAAGGGGATCAGAAAGCCAACATTCTAGAGGAGGAGGTGAAAGGTCAGGGCAGGGCAGGACCACAGGCCAAGCACCCGTCCTGTGCCGTCACTGGGAGCCACCCTCGCAGCCCTGGGGGATGGTGCCTACCTCCCCGCTGAGGGTGAGGACCAAGGCCTCCGCGGGAAGGATGCAGTGACTGCATGTGTCGCTGGGTTCCCTTGGGGCTGGGCGCCCAAGCCCCTGCTCCTTCTCAAGGCCGAGGTCCCTCACCCTCTCAAGGGCCCGCCCCACCCATCTTCCTGACCTCCCTCAGGAGTCTCTCCTGCTCAGGGCTCCAGGCTTCACCTCAGAGGGGGACAGGGTTGGACTGAGTGGCATGGTCTCTCTCCAAAGGGTTTCCTCGAGTCTGAGACTCTTCTGAGATCCACTAGAGGGCAGGCAAGTTGTGCCAGAGAGATCAGGAGCTGGGCCGTCCGGTTCTCAACCTGGAGATGCCAGGGCTGGGCTATTCCAGCGCGAGGAGGGAGAATGGGGTCCACGGAGGGATGGGGGCCACTCCAGGGAGGCGTCTTGCTTGGGGAATCTCCCTGATGACTGAAGGACAGTGAGAGGACAGCACATGTGTGTCCTGTTCCCACCCAAAAGGTGTGGCTCAAGTCAACATGTGTCCAAGGGTTTGTCCAACTGCCAGCCATTCACGTTTTTAGGCGATGTTCAGTGTGCTGTCCTGGGCACTGGATACCCCTGGCCTACCACACCCTCTCCTGGGAGGCAGGTGAGACCGTCCCCATCTACAGACGGGAGAGCTGTCCTCTTCCACGATGCCTGGGACCTTCCTTCAAGCTCCAGGCCCAGCAGCATCTCTGATCTCTGGGTACTTCCCAGTGAGCCCCGGATCTCCCTATGCTCTGCCTGGTCACCTGGGGCAGACGGGGTGATGACCAATCCTCCACCCGACCTTCGCATGACCCCTCTCCTCACCCCACAGCCACCCTGAGTTACAGCCAGCCCTGGACTCAGGCCTCATCAGCCGGGTCCTTCACAAGGGCACCCGTGCAGGCAGGTGTCCTGCAGCACAGGCCTCACGACACTCTGCTGCTCCACTCGGGCTCACTGCAGGGGCCGAGGTCCCTCACAGGAGCTCTGCCTCTGGCCCTCCCAGCCCTTCCCCTCCCTGCTCCACCTTGGCTCATCCTGTCCTCTAGTACTGCTCAGACCCCCAACCCCAACCCCGAGGCTATTTATCATACAAAGTAATTCTGTTAAGAGCTACGACCACCCCTCAAGACCTGGAAGCAGTGGCCAGGAGACTGCAACCTTCTCTGTCACCATGTGTCAGGCGCACGGTTCGAGGACCATCGTGAGATCCACTTTGCTCTTTCCCAGGGTTGTTACTATAAACAGGGCCTGGGGCAAGCTGTCTCTGTTCCCCCCATGTCCACCTTCAGCCCACACTCCCGGCTTTGATACAGCCCTTAAACCAGCGCACCAGAGAGAAATGGAGAGCTGTCTAAGACAGCGGCTGCTCACCCTGCAGTCAGCCTCTCGGTTGGGAGCCCAGAGCTCCCTCCCTTGTGGCCCCTTCCCCTTTCCCTGTCTTCTTCCCATCATCCTCTTTGTTTCCTACCTGGTGCTAGGGATTGAACCCAGGGCCACCCACATGCTAGGTGAGCTCTCCACCACGGAACTACACCCCAACCCGCACGCCCCAGGCACTCTTCTCTCCAAACTCCCCTGGGTCCCACCAACACGTAGCCTCAGCTTCCTGATTCACTGGTGGTTACCCCAAGAGCAGCTGTAGTATCATCAAAGGCTCAGGAAACCTTTAACGGGCTGATCCAGGTCTCCCAGGCCCTGGACAAGCTACCTTCAAGGCTCCCCTTGGGCAGCCCATGGAGGAGCTAAATTTCACTAAAAAAAAAAAGGAAACTAACAAGAATAATATCTCTGCAATTGGGTCCTCACTACGATCACACCAGGTAAGTATTGGTCTCCTCATTTTTTAGATGAAGCTCTTAAGACTCAGCCCAAGGTCATTCAGCAAGCCAGTGGCAGAAATGGACCTCGACTCCAAGCCCCACCAACTGCTCTACTCTGGCATCCTTAGGGGCCACGTGGGAAGAGGTGACACAGACAGTCACCCACTGCAGGGGGGGGGACCCAGTCACAGAAATGGGTGAGTTATGGGGTGAGGTTCAGAGGAGTTAGGCCGGTGAGGAGAGGGTCCCAGGTGGAGCCAGGGCCAACAGCCAGGTGTCTGGGTCGCAGATGGAGGAGTTGAGAGGGCAGATGCCAGAGTGTTCTGGGGACAGAGGTCAAGGTCAGAGCCACAGTGTCAGGGGGACTATGGGTAAATGAAGAGCAGGGAAGCCCATGACCTGTGGTCATCCAGGGTCAGCCAGGGGAGGGGGCTTTCTCGCCTCTGCTGCCACAGTTCCTGCTCTGGATCCCGGACCCGTGGTCCACCAGCATGAGGAGCCCCTTCCAGCAGCGGGCTTGACTTTCTTGCTGTTGGCAAAGAACCCCACAAAAGAGATCCCACAGCCCCCGCCTCAGGCAGCCCTCGATGGAGGGAGAGGGGCAGGCAGAGGGGCACGGATTGGAAGAAAGAGGGAGAGTGGGAAGAAGGAGAAGGTTTGAGGGGAGAGGGAGTTTGGCAGAGGCGCGAACAGACTGGGAGAGGGCAGGACGGAGAGGGGGTGACGGAGGATGCCTGTGGGTGACACATAGGAGCAGGAAATGGGAACCATGGCCCGTGCTTTGACTCCTGGTGCCATCAAAGGCTTTTAGGCAGGGGAGTCACCTGGTCAACGCTGTGTTTCAGAGAAAGTCCACGTGGCTGCCCGTGGAGGATGACTGGGTGGACACGTAAACAGGAAAGGGGGACTCTGGCCCGGGTGCTGTCCTGGGGAGAGGGCGAGGAGGGAGAAATGTCGGGGCCAAGAGGAGCACCAGGAGCAGGCAGTACAGGTGCTAGGGAGGAGGGCGATTAGAGAAGGAGGGAGGGGCGGCTGCGGAAAATGTGGCCATGGCCAGGGGAGGTTGACCACCCACAGCAGTGCTGCCCATGGAGGCCAGCCTCGAGACTGGTGGAATGAGGGGTCTGGATACCAGTGAAGTCAGAAGTGAGGAGAAGGCGATGCTTCACAGGTTAGGAAGGGACAGGCGGGTCAGGCAGTGGCTGGAGGGGACCAGGGAAGCCTGGAAGGGGGTTATGAACCGGAGCCTGTAGGTGACAGTGGGAGAACCTGCAGGAGTGGGGCTCAGGAGCTCCCAGGGGGCCCAGCAGGCAGCACAGCCCGGCCCCCAGAAGGCGGGCAGGTCCTGACAAGAGCAGGAGTAAGTTTGTCTTGGGGAATTGCGTTCTGGCCTCCAACCCAGGTCCCCTGCCCCAGTGCACAGGGGAGCAAGGTGACTGGGCAAGTCCATGGTCTGGAAGAGGCCGATAACCATTTCCAAGCTTCCAGAGCTGGAGAGGGTGCCTGGCAGAGCAGCTGGCTTTGTGGACACCCCTCAGGGGACGGGATCCAGAGACCTGGGCCAGCCCCCGGCATCCCATCTGCATTCATCTTGGATTCCCAGAGGGGCCACGGCAGTCTCTGACTTATTTAGACCAAACGATGGCCTTTCCCCTCTCCCTTTTTACATCCCAGGATGTCAGCTGGAGTGAAAGCCACTGGACTCCTGTGTGGTCTGCTTCTGAGAAAATCCGAGTCACGTGCAATCCGAGCTGATAGCCGGGTTCCCAGGAGCACAAGCACCAGTGCGTGCAGATGCACCCTCGTGTCCAGACCACGGCTTTTCCCTGCTGTCTTGGGGTGTGGGCACTGGATTTGGGGAACCTGCTCATCTTAAGGCCTTGCTATGTTGTGGGGTGTGCGCTGCACGGGGTTCGTGTGTGGTGCATGTGGCCTGGTGTTCTTGCAGGCTTCGCAGATCCGCGGCACGCACCTTACATACATTTTGGTGCTTCCTGTGCGTATTTGTGAGCTGGACTCGTGCGGGGTGTGTGTCTCAGCATGTGTGACTATATGACTTTTGAGGGTGTCTCTAAAAGGCTTGGTGTCTGTGACGGTATGCGCCTGTGTGACATTTTTATGTGAGGTGATGCATGCCTGTGGTTCCCATGAGCTGTGGTCCCGCATCCTGTGTTATTTTGCAGGTACACATGGAGGCGGATAAGTGTGGGTTCCAGGCATGCTGTCTGTGGGGCGCGTGGGGCTCCCAGTAGCATATGGAGCGGTGTCATGGGGAGGGAGCAGAGTGTCCAGCAGCAGAGGGTCCACCCCACATTGTCTCCTCCTGGCTGGGTGACCTCGAGCTAGCTACTGCACATCTCAAGCCTCAGCTTCCCCTTGAAGGCAGCACTGCAGCGCCCAGGAAGGCCTCAGGGTCCCGAGGAGGAGGGCACCGTGAATAGGACAAGGTCGTCAGTCTGCAGCTGAGAGCTGGGAGAGACTGGGTTCCACCCTCCCACCCATTTTGGGGGGCCTCCACTTCCCCCTGCAGAATGGGATGGCCACCCCCTTGCACTGCCCAGGAGAAGCTTCACAGACCATTCTAGGAGCTCCCCAAAGGAAATCAGACAGATAACTGAGGCTCTATGGGTGCCATCAGTAACCCACTAGGAACCCAAGCAGCTGTGCCATTGACACCCGAGTGCCATGGGGGGGCAGGCACTGGTCACAAACAAGCTCACTCTTCAGAGTCATGCATCCTTGTCCCCACTGCACAGAGATGGGATGAGCTCAGAGAGGTGGGGAGACCAGCCCAAGAGCACACAGCAGAGTGGCACAGCAAGAACAGAGTCCCAGGTGGATCTCTTTCCAAAACTTAGGCTTCTCCCTTTCTCCACTCTGCCCTCCTCAGGCCCTCCTCAGGCCCTCCTCACCCCACCTATGGTGGGAGGGGGAATACAGATCAACACCCAGAAATTTTAGATTATCTGCTCTTTTGGCTAATGGCTAATTAATGCTCTATCAAGTGACAATGAGTGGGTAGGCACCAGAGCCCCACTGCCTGGACCCATCTGCACTGGCTGTACAAGCTTAAGTTAATTACTGAACCTCTCTGGGTTTCTTCATGTGTCATCTGCAAAATGGAGAATATAGTGTAATTGAGTGGAATTGAGTTCTGGCCTCCAACCCAGGTCCCCTGCCCCAGTGCACAGGGGAGCAAGGTGACTGGACATTCATAATAATATGAATGATAATAAAATCCGCCTCATTGGGTACAATAAGGATCGAATGAGCTGGAACGTGAAAGTTGCCGGGCCCAGCTGGTGAAATCACTCATGATAAGCAAATGCATAATCTGCTCACCTTTATCTTGTACTTCATTCCCTCATTTCTGCACCTCAGTGAGGGAGGGGCTACTATTACCCCCATTTCATTAGCAAAGGTTGCCCCACTGTGAGTCCCCGGCCAGGGTTTGCACCAGCCTCCCCGCGGAGCCCCCCTGTTCCCTGGATATTGTGGTGATAGCATTCCTGGCCCAGCGCCTCTCGAAGGGTGGTCTGTGGACCGGCAGCCCTGGCACCACTGGAGTTTGCTAGAGATGCAGATTCTGGGCTCCACCTCCAACCTACAGAACCAGCCGGGGGTGGAGCCCAGCAGTCTATTTTAACAAGCCCTAGGGGATTCTGATACTTTCTCAAGTTTGAGAAGAACTGGACTTGGCCTCTGAAGAGGTTACCGTGTGAACTGGCAGTGCCCCATGCGAGGCATGCAGAAGGATCCAGTCTGGGGCAAGAGAATCAGACCTTCAGTTTACTGTGTGACCTTGGGCGACATCCTTACCCTTTCTGAGCCTAGAATCTGTCATCCTCCTTGGAGTGCAAGTAGCATTCTCTGAAACTTTGGAAGGTGACCATTATCTGTGAGGATCACCCAGGGGCATGAGAGCCACTCTCTGGACACTCTGCTAGGCCCTGGGGATTTGACCACTCTGAGGAAGACAGGAGCTCAGCCCAGTGAGGAACCCGAAACCCTGGTCTGCACCAAGGGAGAGGAGCTGCGGGAGTGGCTGGAGGCAGGATGTGCCCACCAGGGGACCTCTGCCAGGGCACAGCCCTCCCAGGCTTCACTGGAGTGGAGCTGACTTGGGTGCACTGAGCCTAAAGGGCCAGGGACCTGACATAGCTCCCCCCACAGCCCAGACCAGGCCTCTCAGGACTTCCGGTCATGGTTTCCCACTTTGGGGGGGCTTCCTTTGCCATCAGTTCCCTTCAGTCAACCATGGACTGTGGACTTTCCCATGAGGAAGATGGTACCAAGCGTCAGATTTACCCAGCCCTTGTGCCCTCCTCCTTCCCACGGCACCATGCCCGCCACCCCCTGAACTTGGCAGGATGACCACCTTCCTTTTACAGCTGAGGAAACACCCCAGGGAGAATGGCTTGGGCAGCAGCTCCCTGGGGCAGGGCTGTCCTCAGGGCTGCCCGCCTCCCCTTGGCCTGTACCCTGTTCCCAGCGGTGCCCTCTTCAGGGACTCATGTGCAGGCAGCTGCCTGGCCCTGGGCGTGGCTCAGTGGCTGTTGGTAGCTTGGAGTTGGTGCTTTCTGGCCTCATGGACCACAACCCAAGCCCAGGCTGCAGAATCTGGCACCCTCAAAAACAGGATCCACCGGGGTGAACCTGCAGACGAGTAAAACCGGGGGGGGGGGGGGGGGGGGAGTGGTGAGGCTCAGAGAGACGAGCCCCCGGTTCCCAGCAGCCCCGGGGCAGAAGAAAGCTGTGGTTTCACGGTCCACGGCTCAGCACAGAGTCAGGCCGCGGAGACGCTTCTAATCCTGCCCTGCCTGGCTCACCCAGTCTCGAATTTTCTCACTGAACATCTCCCCGTCCCGTCCCGGGGGGCCTCGGGGAGCCTCCAGAGCCCCCAGCCACAGTTACTCACCGATGGGACTCTGAGCCACAAGTCTCCTGCGTGGAGGCCAAGGGGGGCTCTGGGCCTCACCGGCACCTGCTCCCCTGCCTGGTGCACAGTGGCACGGTGAGGGGTGATCTGTGCCCCACGGAGAACAGCCACACAAATTCTGGCCACGCACCAGGGCTGAGGCCGGTGGAGCCTGAGGACCCAGATGGGAGCACCTGCCGTGCCCTTCCCTGTCCACTGTGGGGGGTGGTCCCTCCTCTGTAAAAGGGGCCATGATGTCCTCGCCTGGTGGATGGCTGGCAGCAGGCTTGGTTCTGCAAGCCTTCGTTGCTTTCACTGAAACATACCAGCCGTTCCTCAGAGTCACAGCCCCCCCAGTCCCTACGGCATCTGTTTCCCACGCACCCCGTGTTGGCCTTTGGCTCACAAAATCCTTGTAGCTGACACCCAGACACATTCGCTGCCTTCTCCCATTGTCCCTTCAGGAGGGGTTCACAAGGGATATGGCTTGAGCCCAGCTGCCTGTGGGCACAAAGGAGGGTGGGCAGGGGAAGAACTGGGGAACCCAGGGTTCTGCTCCAGAAGGCAGGGCTCAAATAAGGGCTGATGGGGAACTCCCTGACTCCCACGGGCCCACATGGGTGCTGGGCAGGGGCCCGGAGTGAGGACAAGTCACGTTTTTGCATTGAGATGTGGCCTAGGAAGTAAGAGACCCACCCAGGTTCAATTCCTGACTCCAAAACCGTGTGACTTGGGTGAGTTACTTAAATTCTGTGAACTTCAGTTTCCAGCCAATAATTGAGAATAAAGGCACCTAATTGGAAGACTACGGCTGTCTTTATTCTGATTTGCCACGTGAGAGGAAGGACTGGTCTGTAGTGAGTGACTGGCAAAAAGCAGAGAAAACTGAGTTGGGGTCCAGAGTGCCATAGTCTTTCCCACTCTAGTTCTATAAGGATAGCAAGGCTCAGAGAGGTTTAGCAACTTCTCTAAGGCCACACAGGATGTGTACATTGTTGTCTTTCTGGGCCACTAACTCCTACATAAGATCTTGAGGTTTCAACCTGATCTGCACAAAACGCTCCCAGTGAGCCTTGAACCTGACTTGGTGCTTGAGAGGCACTGTCTCAGAATGATGGTCATGAGGATCCAGAAAAAGAAATGTCTCCTGTCTTCACTGACCAATACATGAGAGACTGCAAGAATTTCCGCAGAAACATCAACACTGTGGAGTCTGAGCTGTGCATCCACACAGGCTGTCTAGGAGAACTCCCCAGAAGTTCTCCTAGAACCTGCGTGTGAGCAGGAGCTAAGAGTATTGTGTGGAAAGTTGGCCTCTGTGGCCTTTAACAGATCACTACGCTCCGCATGGTTGCCTGGCAAATCCCACCCCCTACCTCTTGCAGACTCAAGCTCAGCTTCCTGGATGTGGCCTTCAAGGCCTCTGGACTCAGTCATCCTCTGTGTTCGTGGCCGCTCCCATCTGGCCTGGGAGGTCCACAGAGTAGGCACAGACATCAGCAGCTCTCCCAGGCCCACCAGGGAAGGGGGATGATGTTTTCTGAGCAAATACAAGGCGAGGCCCCACCAGGCACTCAACGCATTCCACATGCCCTCCCATCAGGGCACGACCTCAGTGATAGAATTAGCCTTGCTCTGCAGATCAACACGCTGAGGTCAAAAGATCAAGCAATCTGCCAAAAGTCACACATAAAGTGACAGCTGAAGAAGGGAGGGGGTGAAGGAAGGGTGCCGAGGAGTTCCTAGTCTTTAGCCCCTGGTCCCAAGAGGCATCTGTAGTGGGTGGGCACACGTGGATGCCCACACATCTCCAACTCTTGGGGAGCCCCATCCGGACAGAGTAAGGTGGAACCCGGTGAACCATCTAACCACAACCACAGCTTCTAGGGGTGCAAGGGGGCTGCTATCCCACCCTGCCCCCACCACCATGGCCCCAGCCCCACCCTGCTGCAGCTCTCCCCAAGCTTCGTAAGCACAGTGGTTTCTGCTCTGCAGCAACCCAGGAAGGGCAAGGCAGGGCTCAGCTAGCCTGGGCCTGAGCGAAAGCTGCAGGTCGCAGAGAACTCAGGACTCCTGGATCTGCTCAAAGCACAGGGCAGCTGCAAAGCATTTTCCTGGCCTTTCGCCCCCTTGAATAGAACCTGGAAAAGGAAGCCCTCAGGGTATAACAGAAGTATCAACCAAACACTGTAATAGATATCAGAGTAGTTACCGAACACCCCCTGGGCACAGGCCCTGACCTGGATTCCTTGTCCTTACATATGGCATCAACTCCAAGAAGTAGCTAATACCTTTCCTACTTTATATATAGAGAAACTGAGGTTCTGTTTGACCAGATAGGGGTTAGCACCAGAGAAAGACCAGGATGGACCAGCTGGACTCCTGTGGGCACAGATTAGCCCATGTGGGCTGGAGGTGGGTGGGGTGGGGCTGGAAGTGGGTGGGGTTGGATGCCCTTCTCCAGACTTGCTGGGTCCCTTCCTGCAACCTCCTAGGCATCTCCTCATGGCAGCTCTGGTTCCCTTCTCTGGGAAGCCTTCCCTGACCTCCGCAAGCCCTGGGGCCATTCCTGTCACAGCATGTCTCTGTGGGTTCCCTCCATCTGCTCAGGTCTGTTTCCACAGTGGAGTGGATGGGCGAAGGAGAAGGCAGAAGCTCTGCATGCTTCAGAGAACCCAGCTTCTGAGTCCAATTTCAGCCGGTTTGCCACAAGCCCTTGGGTGGTGGGTCATTTTCAGGTCTGTAAAACCAGGCATCTGGCCCCACTTTCAGCCCTGGTGAGCATCAGGAAATAGAACCACTGAGAAAGAGGAATCTACCCTTGGAACCAGATCCTGGAGGGCAGGATCTCCCCCAAGGACCACCCACCTACGTACCTTCTCTTCCCGCCTCTTCCCAGCAGGGATTCCTGGTAGGGCTGGAGCACCTAGAAGAGGGAGAGATTTTGGGAAGATTTGCTCCAACCACAGAAGTAAAAGAATACTGTCACCTCGCTTCGGGACAGCACTTATAGAAACCCTGACAACATGCAAACTATCCTGGACATAGCTTTGTGGGCAGATTGGGCTCACACCCCTGCCTCTTATAAACAGTGTGACTTGGGATATGCCATATAACCTTCCCGAGCCTCAAGTTCCCCAACCATAAATGGGGACCTAACTAGTCTCAGCCAATTTCGGGGGCTGATTTTTACTTATATTAATTGCCCCCGACGCCAATATCAGTTTCTCATCTGAAAACCAGGGACTGACAGTCCGGGAGATGATGCAGGATGGCCGTGGTGTGGGGGAACCCCCTCTGCCGCCGCCCCAGGGCCAATGAAGGGTCATTTCCTTCCGCGTTCAGCTGCCGTCAGTCACCTCTCCCGTCCGCCCCAGCTTAAGTGCGGCGGCGCCGGATTTCCTCGGTGGACCCGCGGCTCCTGGCGCCCCCGCCGGTCCGAACCCCGCGCGCCTCGGGCGGCGATCGGCACGTGCAGCTGCCCCTGCGCGCAGCTCCCACCGCGCTTCCTTCCAGACCCTCCTCTCTCCGGACTCAGCCGGACCCTTCTCTTCCCGCCCCTTCCCAGCCGGGATTCCTGCGTAAAGAAGATGCTTCACCCCACCCCCGCACCACCGGTTCCCCGTAACCCGCGTCCCAGGGGCCGCCTCTTCGAGCGCTAGGACCCCGCGCGGCCGAGGGGCCGAGGGGGCGTGGCGGGCGGGAGAGGTATTTAAATGGCCAGCGCCGCCCCCTCGCGGCCGGCTCCCGTGGGGCGCAGGAGCGGCCGTGCCTCCTCGGGCCGAGACCCCGGGGTCTGGCGCGGGTGGGACCTGGGGCAGAGTTACGCAAAATGTGCCGAGGCTGCCCGGGAGAGGAGCGGCGGCCGCGCTGAGCCAGGTAGGAGCGCCCCGCGGGCGAGGCCGGGTCCCGGGGAGCCGTGGTCCCACGCCCCTCGAGGGCACGGGCGCCGACCCGGCTGCGGCCGGCCCATGGGGTGCCCCACGCCCCTCCCGCCGCCCGCACTGCGCGCGTGGGGCTGGGGTTGATCCTTCCTCGGTCCCCGAGAAATCTCCAAGGCGCCTGCCTGTCTCAGCGGATCTTACCTGCAGAGGGGTGAGGCCGGCATTCCCATTTGACAGCTGGGAAAACTGTGGCGGACAGCCCGGAACTTGTCCAGGAAACCCAGCTAGTGGAGGGACCATCAGGATTTGAATTCAGGTCTCCCGCCCTCCGCTCCAGGCCGGGTGTGGGCTTCCCATCCCACCGCGCTGGAGAGCCTGCTCATCTCTCTGAAAGGGGCGCCCACCGTCCTCCCAGGGGCTTGAGCCAGCCTTCTTTATGGGGGTGAGATGTGAAGACCCCCCACCCCCACCCCTGGCTGCCTGAGATTCCGCCATCACAGCCGCATTCCTTTGGGTTAAGGTCTAATTCCCCCGTGGGATGCACATGTCTCCAGAACAGGGCTTGCCCTCGGTGATTCACTGCTCGCTGTGAACCTCCGCAGCAGCTCTCCCAGGACCCTCTCTGCCTGTCAGAGGGAGGCCGAGAGCTGTTGAGAGAACACCTGAGGCGCCTGGACTGTGAGCCGGCTGCTTCCGTGCCTGAGCCTGGGTTCCTTGGCTGGGTTATGGAGGGAGATCTTGCTTGATGTAATGGAAACAGTTGTTTGGGGATTCTAATCCTGATTCTGCTATTTGCTGCCTGTGTGACTTTGAGTAAGTGACCTCTCTGAGCCTCATTTTCCTTGTGGGCAAAAAATGGGGACGGTTCTCTAGGCGGCAGTGGGCCCAGCACTGTTGGAGAAGAAAGCACTCACGCCGTTCTGTGCCTCAGTTTTCTGGTCTGTAAAATGGGAATTATAATAATTGCCTCTTCGGGTGGTTTTTAGAATTAAATAAGTGATATTAGGTCAAGTGCTTAGAAGAGTATCTAACATCTTTGCTTAGTGGGGGTGGACTTTTGATTGTAGGCGTTGTTCCTTACCCCCATTTCTCTCTCTCTCTCTCTCTCTCTCTCTCTCTCTCTCTCTCTCTCTCTCTCCTTTAGCACTTCTCTTAGAGTCCTGCCGTGTCTGCTGCCTTCTCCTGCCTGGCCACTTGTTTGCAGGCCTGGGGCCTCTTTCTTCAATACCCTTGATCTGGGATGCTTGGCCTTTACACCTCCTGGGAAGGACACTTAAGTGTCCCAGGCAGCTCTATAGCCGTCTCCACCACATCGTCACAATGGCTGTAGGGGTAGCGGCAGAATGGAAACTAGACTACTTGCCCTGTAGATGGGACCCTGAAGCCTGGAGAGGTTAAGGGACCTGCTGTTGGGAGTGAGGCTGGTGAGCAGTGGAGTTTGGATGTGAGACTGGGTCTAAGTGACATCCATCCTTTCTTGTGTGAGGGAGAGGAGGCCTTGAATGCTACTACGCATTGTGTCTTGGCCACTGCTGAGGGGGGCCCAGGGCTGAGCGCCCTCTTCCCTTCAGAGTTCCCATGTGCTGCAGTGACCTTGCCTTCTGAATGCGCAGATGCCCACACTGGTGTGGGTGGGGTGGGATTTGATAGAGGAGAGGGAAATAAGGGCCCCTTTGGCATCTCTACCTTCAAGCTCAGAACTAAACCTCACCTGGCACTCCCCACCCCCTTGTGATTCCCCCATTCTTCCATTTTGTTCATGGGATATTTAGTGAGCACCTACTTAGTAGGTTTCAGTTCCCCCAGAATAAGAAATTCTCAGAAAATAAGAGATGTAAGGAAAATAGTAAAACGCATGAGGAGCTGGGGGAAGCGCATTCCAGGCAGAGAGAGCAGCAAGGGCAAAGGCCCCTGGAGGCGCTGGGAGAAAGCTGGCACTGAGAGGGGAGGGAGGAATAGCTGGAGATCAGGAGACTCGCATAGCCTGGGTATAATGGAAATTTTCAAAGCAGACAATCACGACTTGATCTAGGGTTTACCTCTGCACTCTGGCTGCTCGAGCAGGACCGATCCCAAGAGGTGCGGGTAGAAGCATGGAAACAAATACCCGGGTTGGCTGTTGCCGTGGTCAAGGCCCAGGGTCACAGTGGCACCTGTCTGTGGCAGTGATGGAGGAAGGAGGTGGCCCATGTGGGCTCTGTTTTCAGGGAGGACAGCAGAATGCAGTGGTGGGGGAGGGAGTGCGGCAGGGAGGTGAAGGAGAGCCAAGGGGGACTGGGGTCACCAGCATCCCTCTGTTGCCCAGATGCCCCTCTGCCTTGGGGCACTTCCTAGAGGGGTGGGGAGCAGACCCTGGGGTGCTCGCTGCTGGCTCCCTGCAGCTCCCGGCCTGGAGCACAGGAGAGAGGAGGACCGTAGCCCAGACTTGGGGACCCAAAGAAGGCTTCTCTAGGAGGCCATGGGAGGAGGAGGAGGAGGAAGAACCAGAAGTGAAGAGCACATTGGAGGGTGGGGGGTGAAGTCTGGAGCCCTGGGAAAGTGCTCAGGGAAGGAAGGATACGGGGCGTCCAGGACCCGGAGTGGGAGAGGAGAGCTGGCCGGGAGTGACGGTCCCCAGAGCCCCGAAGGCCTCCCAGGGGCTTTCTGAGCCCGCTGTGTGGCAGACTCGGTGGTGGACACTTTTTAACAACAGAACAAAATTTCCAGGGCAACCTGCAGTGCAGGTGAGAGCGCACTGTGGGTGGGGTCTGTGGCCTGAGGAAACCAAGGAAGGGGTTGAAAGATGTCACCCTGGCCCCTAGTGATCCAGCAGGAAAGAACCTCAGCGCAGCCATCTTTGTTTAAAACTCATCACCAGTGGGTTCTGACAGAGATAAGCCCTCGAAGGCCCTTTCCCTGCAAAGCCTCCTCAGAGTCCCAGTGCAGCACTCATTGATCAAGCACCCCCGGTGGGAGACTTTTGGTGCAGAGGTTTAGGGCATAGACCCAGGAGCCAGATTTTGCCTGAATCTGCCATTTAGCAGGTTTGGTGACCCTGGATTTGTGAGTTAACCTGAGCTTTAGTTTATCCTTACGTAAAATGAGAATGGTAATAATGGAACCAAATCATTGAATTTTGGGGGGGACTAAATGAATTACCAATTGTAAAGTATTGAGAAGAGTGCATAAGTGGCATAAAGGCTAAGTGGCACTTTCTTGGAATATATCTCATTTGATCCTCAACAAAACTTGGCAAGGCTGTCATTAGCCTCAGAAAAGAAAACAAACTCAAGAGAGGTAAAGTGACTTATGGAAAGTCACACAGCAGTTAGTAGAGGCATGAGAGAGCAGTGGGTGCCTCTGAGCCCAGGGTTCTAGGAGGGCTCTAGACGTCCTTCTGTGTTAACACTCTCTGTTCCCATTATGTTCCCTTGTATGCTCGGTTTTGTCCCAACACAGAGCCAGCTATGAGGAAGCAGTCAGTAAAGGTGTGACTCAATGAACAAGCTCGTCAGGTCAGCCGGTCGATCTGTGTCTCCCCAACACTTGGCTCAGGTCCTCGGGAGGGAGCTGTGGGATTCCACCCTGCTGGGGGCCTTTGGGTGCCCTCAGTCCCATCCCAGGTTGATGGAGGGGAGGGCAGTCCCAGCAGGCCTGTCGCCCTGCACAGCCAGTGGTGGCCTCAGTGAAAGTGGGGCCTGGCTCCTGGGGAAGTGTGCAGGGATAGTGCTGGGCAGGGCAGGCCCCCGGCGGGGCTTCCTGTTGAGGCCTGAGCCCAGTCCAGGAACAATGGCAGGGGCTCCAGAACCAGAGAATCAAAGAGCAAGAGCAAAATAAAGCAGGGGGGTGGCGGGGAGTGGGGTAGGGGGCGGGGGGGGGGGGGGAGGAATTCTGCTGGGGGGGCCTGAGGCTGGAATGGGGGTGCCTGCTTATGGCCTGGGTAGAAACCAAGTCAGAGGCCTCTACCCCCCAGCCCTAGCCCAGGGCAGCCTCTGAGGTCCCTCTGTGTCCTGTGCATCCCCTCCAGGTTGTCTCCCACCAGGTAGGGACCTTTGAAAATCCAAATCAGACCTGGTCACCCCCTGCTTTAAAATTCTTGCCTCCCCCGGGTCGTGGCCCACCTGGCCTGTCCCCCCCGGGCCTTTGCGCAACTGTGTCTTATCTGCTGCCGGCCCTGTCCACGGCACCTTTTTGTAGGCGAGGACAGGTAGGAGGTGGGGCTTGCAGGGGAAGAGCCCGTGGTCTCACAGTGTGGCCCTTTCCTCCCCGCCCTCCACAGAGTCATGAGCCACCAGATCCTGCTGCTCCTGGCTGTGCTGACCCAAGGCCTGGCTACCTCCCAGCACCGAGACAAGCTGCCCTGTAAGATGGTAAGATGCTCTGCCAGGCAGGGCGAGGGCCACCACACCCCACCCTTGCCCTAGGGTGACCTGCTGCCCCAGCCCCAGCAGCTGGATATAAGGGAAGTCAGGAGAGGAAAGGGGCTTACCTTGCATTCAATGAGCACTCACTAGAATGTTTTAATACTGGCTTACTCAGCTATCCTGCCAGGTAAGCCCCCTTATTTCCATTTAACAGAGGTGGAAACCCAGCTTGGAGAAGTTAGGTGACTTGTCCAAGATCATTCAGGAAGGAACAGTGGGGCCAGTATCAGACTCTAGTCCTTACTGTCCCTGCAGGCCAGTAGCCCAGCTGGGGAATCCAGAATATGAATATGTGTAGGGAAGGTGGGATGGGCCAGCTGGAAGGGGCTTCTCAGTACTGGTCCCTTCTGGGACCAATCCCTCCCCCTATCTGGCCTCCTTGACTGACTGCTGAAATGCCACTCAGAGCTCAGAACTGCTGGGTCAAGTGCTGCCTCCTCCAGGAAGCCTCCCCGGCTAACCTAGCCTGGTTGCTCTCTCTTTTGGCTTCCTGCCAGCCCCAAGCTTTCCTCCATCTCAATATTGAGCATCTTGAGCATGTGGGGTGGTCCAGGGAGGGTCTGAGCCTGTCTTATCTGCCAGACTAATAACTTCTCTAGGGCAGGGACCAGGTTTGATTCCTTTCTCCTGCTCTAAGCCAGGGAGACTAGCCCTGTGACCCTGCAGGGTGCAGGGAAAAGAGACTACCTAGGTCCTCCTGTAAGGCAGGGCAGTTGCTGAAGTCAGTGGCAGAGCCTGGGTTGGAGAAGGGACAGCCTTCCAGTAGCTCCACCTGGACACAGAATGGGCCACTGCTTCAGGGACCAGAAGGGCTGGTGGCAGCACCTGCCAGTCTTCTGTGAAGCCACCATTCTTCTTGCCCCTGGGTCATTCTGAGATTTTTTTTTTTTTTTTTGGTACCAGGGTTTGAACTCAGGGGCATCAGGGCACTTAATCACTGAGCCACATCCTTAGTGCTTTAATTTTTTTTTTTTTAATGTTAGAGATAGGGTCTTGCAAAGTTGCTTAGGAGGGTGGGCTGTCCTCTTTCTGCTCTGCTGGTCTCCACCTCTAACCTGAGAATACAGATCATCCCTTTTCTTTCCCAGCTGAGAGGTGACCGACTTGGTGTCAGTCACAGTTATCTGTGACTCTTGTTCATTACAGAAATATCCTAAGTTCTTTCTGTGGGTAAGGTTCTGGCATCCATATCAATTACACCAGGCCCTCTTTGCTCTGAGTTCACTGACAGCAAATCCTCACACAAAAGGTCGCGGTTCAGTGGGGCAAAGCCACTATATGGTGCAGTCATGGAAGGCTCCCTAGCGGAGGAGAGGCTGGAGCCCAGTGTGAAGAATTCACCATGGATCTGGTCAAGGATGGCACGACCAGCTCAGGGGAGGCCCAGAAGTGGGCAGGGGAGGGTGTGACCAGGCATGTGGGCTGGACTGGGCTGAGGGAGGAGGTGAGGGGACAGGTTAGTAGTGGCCACAGACAGCCTTGAATGCCTTGCTGAGGATCCTGGACTCCCCCTGGAGGACAAGAGTTTCTGAGTGGAGTCTTGGAGCAGTGTTTTGGCAGGAAGTAGGTCCCAAGGGGTCAGTGGAGACAGAGACGCTGGGGCAGAAGCAGGCCTGAGCCGGGTGGTGGTGGAAGGCAGACCGTTTGCTGGCAAAGGCTGGGTTTCCTGGGGGTCTGCAAGACACCAAAAAGGAAAAAGACCCGTGTTTGCACAGGATTCTGGGCCCAGAAGGTACAGGAGTGGGGCCTTTGGTTGTAAAACGGCCTGGGTTAAATGGCAGCTCCCTCCTCACCACCTGGGGGATCCTGATGTCTCCTTGGCCCTCTCTGGGCCTGGATTTCTATCAGTAAGGGTGATGGTAACAGATCACCCCGTGCTATTCTGAGGATCTATGAGACCTCAGGCCCAAAAGTGCAATGTCAAATGCTGAGAGGTGGCTGGGGAGGGATGAGGAACTTTGGATAAGAAACCAGAGTGGCACTGTGACGTGATGGAGGTCACAGAGCAACACTGCAGTCCTGTCACCAAAGACTGTTGTTTGGTACCCCGGCCACCATTTGCCCCGTTCCCTCTCCCTACCTTACCTCAGAGCCTGCCGCTGCACCAGGCCATGGGAAGCAAGGCACTTAATGGGGTGGGGGCAGGTGACAGCTGCAGAAAGGAGGTCACATCTGGGAGCTCCATGGAACCTGAGCCTGAATGAGATCTGAGGGTGGAAAGCAAAATAAAAACCGAGGAGAGGAGGACACACTGCAGGTTGGAAGCCTCTTTTCCAACATAGCTTCCGGTCTAGCACTGGGAATTTAACCCTCTGGGCCGTAGAGGGGACCCAGGATATGGAACCAGGAAGCCTGGTCCCCCATTGGCCCTGCTGCTCATTGGCTCTAGGTCGCACTGAGTGATGACCTGGCTTAGCTTCCTGTGAAATGGAGTAATAATAATCAGTACCTTGCTGCCCTTAGCTCACTTGTCCTCACGTCTTTCATCTCTCTATCCATCTGCCCGTCCGACTTCTCTAGTCCCTCCCTTCTGCTCAACACTGTACAGGTGTCAGAGACAGGGCAGGGAGCACAGGGGGGTCATTGGACATTAGGCTGGGTGAGGACAGTCTAGCATCTTGGGAGTCCCTGGGAGAGCTGACCCAAGCCTGGGTGGGGGACATGTGTGTCTTGTAGCTTGTCTGCTTCCACCTGCTACTGCACCCGTTAATGCCAGCTGCTCTCCTCGCCATCACCCTCCTCAGGTGGAGAAGGAGGCCTTGTGCCAGGGCCTTGGCCTGCTCCAGGTCCCCTCATTGCTCCCATTGGACATCGAGGCCCTTGACCTCTCTGGAAACCAGCTGCAGGACATCGTGGCCTTGCCCCTGGGCTTCTACACAGCACTCCGTCACCTGGACCTGAGTGTCAACGAGATCAGTTTCCTCCCTCCGGGAGTCTTCCAGGCCCTGCCCCACCTGGAGCACCTCAATCTGGCCCACAACCGCCTGGCGGTGGGCACTGCGCTGAACGCCAGTGGTCTGGGCACCCTGCTGCACGTGACCTCCCTGGACCTGTCTGGAAACAGCCTGTACAGTGGCCTGGTGGAGCGGCTCCTGGGCGAGGCACCCAGCCTGCGCTCGCTCTCCCTGGCCGAGAACAGCCTGACGCGCCTGGGTCGCCGCACCTTCTGGGGCCTGCCTGCGCTGGAGCGCCTTGACCTGCACAGTAACGTGCTGATGGACATCGAGGACGGGGCTTTTGAGGCCCTGCCCCGCCTGGCCCACCTCAATCTCTCCAGGAATTCCCTCACCTGCATCTCTGACTTTAGCCTCCGGCAGCTGCGGGTGCTTGACCTGAGCTGCAACAGCATTGAGGCCTTCCAGACAGCCCCCGAGCCCCCGGCTGAGTACCAGCTGGCCTGGCTCGACCTGCGGGAGAACAAGCTGCTGCACTTCCCCGACCTGGCCGCGCTCCCGCATCTCATCTACCTGAACGTGTCCAACAACCTTATCCGGCTCCCCTCTGGGCTGCCCCAGGGCAGCGAGGGCCTCCACGCGCCTTCGGAGGGCTGGTCAGCCCTGCCCCTCTCCAACCCTAGCTGGAACACCAGCACTTACCCACTCTCCCAGCTCTTGAACCTGGACTTGAGCTACAATGAGATTGAGCTCATCCCGGACAGCTTCCTGGGGCGCCTGACCTCTCTGCGTTTTCTGAACCTCAGCCGGAACTGCCTGCAGGCCTTTAAGGCCCCGCATGCGGGCTCCCTGCCCTGCCTGGTGCTCCTGGACTTAAGCCACAATGCGCTCCAGGTGCTGGAGCTGGGTGCCAGAGCTCTGGGGTCCCTACGGACGCTGCTCCTCCAGGACAATGCCCTGCAGGACCTGCCACCACACACCTTTGCCAGCTTGGCCAGCCTGCAGAGGCTCAACCTGCAGGGGAACCGGGTGAATCCCTGCGGGGGTGCAGCTGAGCCCAATCCCCCAGGCTGCGTGGCCTTCTCTGGCATCCCCACCCTCCGCGTTCTGAACATGGTAGATAACGAGATGGAGATGCTCAGGGCAGGGGCCTTCCTCCACACCCCGCTTACTGAGCTGGACCTTTCTGCCAACCCTGGGCTGGATGTGGCCACAGGAGCCTTGGCTGGCCTGGAGGCCTCCTTGGAGGTCCTAGAGCTGCAGGGCAACGGGCTGACTGTCCTGCAGGTGGACCTGCCCTGCTTCAGCTGCCTCAAGAGGCTCAATCTTGCTGAGAACCACCTCAGCCACCTGCCTGCCTGGACGCAGGCGGTGTCCTTGGAGGTGCTGGACCTACGGAACAACAGCTTCAGCCTCCTGCCAGGGAGCGCCATGGGGGGCCTGGAGACCAGCCTCCGGCGCCTCTACCTGCAGGGGAATCCGCTCAGCTGCTGTGGCAATGGCTGGCTGGCAGCCCAGCTGCACCAGGGCCGAGTGGATGTGGACGCCACACAGGACCTGATCTGCCGCTTTGGCTCCCAGGCAGAGGTGTCCCTGAGCCACGTGCGTCCTGAGGACTGTGAAAAGGGCGGGCTCAAGAATGTCAACCTCATCATCATCCTCACCTTCGCACTGGTCTCCACCATCATTCTCACCACGCTGGCCACCTGCTGTTGTGTCCGCCGGCAGAAATTCAACCAACAGTACAAAGCCTAAGGGAGCCAGGGGACCCTTCCAGGTCAGTGCAGGAGCTGGAGGCACAGAGCAGAGTGGGGACTGATACACCGTGAGCCGGTGTCCCAGGACCCTGGTCTCGAGCTCCCAGCCTAGGGCTCCTTTCTGTGCGTCCTTCTGCGTGGGAAGGTGACCCACTTCCCAGGCTGCTCAAGTGGTCCAGCTGTGGAAACTGCAGCTGGGCAGTTTCAGGGACAGCAGAGAATAATGTTGACCCAGGATCAGCAAGTCCTCCCCGAGCATCTGTTTTGGGCCACACCCTGCTCTTGGGGACTGGGGATGCAGTAAGTTGAATGAAACACATGCGGCACTCTGAGGAGGAGAGGTCGTCACAGAGCTGGGCAGAGGATGGGGTTCAAGGTGGGGAAGCCCAGGGCTTCGAGGCTCTGCAACCCCAGCCAATCCCAGGTGGAGAGTCCTGCCCCTGCCATACCAGGGCAAGGGGGCCACAAGCTCAGGAGGATTGGTCTGAAATGTTTCCAAGTGGACTGTTTTGTCACATATTCTGATAATGACTTCCAGCCTCTCTGGAAAATGAGGAACTTGTGACCAGAAGAGAACTGGAGCCTCATGAGGGTGTCTGGGACCTAGTTAGGCAAGCTGCAGCAGCCCCAGAGTCTTGTTAAGAGGTGGTCTTCTGGGCTGAGGCCAGGATGTCCCATAGGTCCTTCCCACCCTGGCACTCTCCTGCTGCACACATTGACCCCGATCTTGCCTGAATCCCCCACCCCCTGCCCAGGCCCCTTCTCCATCCCAGCCCCATCCTGGCTGCCGAGCCGAGTTCAAGCCTTAGCTCTCTGGTTCTGTTTTGCACACAGCTTGCCACCTGTAGATGCAGACCCCAGCCTCACCGTCTCCCTCTGTGTGACAACTCCCAGAGTCTGGTATTTTATCCTCATTTTACAAAAGGGGAGACAACTCTCCCAAAGTCTCCCTCCCGGGTCCCGCAACTAAGAAATGCTGTAGTTGAAATTCAAACCCACATCCTCTGTTTCCAGGCCTGAGTGGCTCCGTGTTGCCTGAACAGAGCCTGAGTATCCTGTGCTGTGTGGGCCCTTTCCTCCTCTCTCCCACCAGGCAGGAGAAAGGCAGGCAGCTACAGGCCCTGTGCTTCTCCTCTGCCTCAGTTTCCCTCATTCTCTCCTTTGCAGACTGATGTGGCTTCTCCTTTTCCTGTTTTTGCTCCTATGTTTTCTTATTCCCTCTCCCTCTGTTGAGCACAGCCTGGATTTTGAGATCATGGAGTCTAACCTCCTCATAGCTGCACAAGTCAATGACACAGCCTGCAAAAAAGAAAATGTGGCTCAGTGGTAGAAGGCTTGCCTAGCGTGCACAAGGCTTTGAGTTCAACCTCGAGCACTGCCAAAATTCGGGGTTGGACCTGTGTGGTGTCCTTCTCTCTCATCTGTCACATCACAAGATAATGCCAGTTCCAAACTTACTTTCTGTTCCTCATCATGCAAAGATTCCCACCCCTTGCCAGGAAAATAGGTAGAAAGGCTCAACTTAGATAAATACCTGTTGCTCATACCATGGAGTCATGAGCTGTCTGGGAAGGAGGAGAGCGCTGGGACCAGCCAGAGTCATCTTTCCTGTGCTTGGTCCGTGGTCTGACCCATGATGGACACGTATGAATGTATGAGAAGATCAGAATGCTGTTCTCTGCACTCTTTTACAGATGAGGAAACCAAGGCCAATGGGCAGATCCAGGGCTGGACCCTTGCTTGAAGCCCTGGTGGTATGAGGGGCAGCCAGGTGCACAAAGTCCTGGCTGGGACCATGACCACAGGTGCTACTGCACATGACACTCTTCTCAGGCCTAGAGGCCACGGCATTGGCCCCTGGGCCTGACCTTTGAAAACACTACACCATGCTGCTGTCACCTCCCAGAAGCCAGGCCACGGCCCAGGCCCTGGGACCAGCTCTTTGTATAACCACATGAATGTATTAAAATATGACTTTGGGGAAACGTGTGGCCTGCAGCCTCCTTTTTGCCGTGGGCAATTCACATCAGTGTGTGCACTTGAACCCTGACCTCCCGACTTCCCTTCTAGTCTTTCAATCTTCATGGAATGTCTCTTGGGGTACATGGAGGCTCAGGGCCATCACCACCCTGGACTTTGGGGCCTCAGCTCCCTTTATGATCCCGTTACACCTCTGTCCTCTCACACCCAACACAACCCTGCTCTCTACCCCAACACTGAGAAACCGGTGACAGATTTGTTCTCTTCCTTCTGCAGCCATGTGTCCCCTCCCTACCCCATCTCAGGAGGTCTCAAGTCTTGCTCATCAGACAAAGACCATCACATCCCCACCTCGGCCACCGCCACTCCCATTCCCAGCCCACCCCCCTTGCCCTGGCTCAGGCCTCTGGGGTCTTCTTTGCCAACACGGTGTACCTTTCGGACCCTATCTATCTCCTGGACCCCTTCCCCATCCTGACCCCACCCTTGACATCTGAGACCCAACACTCAAAAGTTGTCCCCTCCCTCTTAGGCCACTGCTTTCATCCCCTCTATGTGTTCATCTTCCATGAGCCATCTCTAAATGATGACACCAGGACACCGTCCCCGCTGTAGCCACCCCATTGCTTCAATGCCCACGTCTCTGCCTCCAGCCTCACCTGTCCTGGACATTCGACCCTTTGTCCCCAGCCAGAGGTCTCCCAGGGTCTGGAGAATTCAGTTAGTGAGCAACTGGGCTGCAGATCCAGCTTGAACTTGGAAGAGCATCCCTGGGTCCTGACCAGGATTGGAGCTGAGGAGGGGCAGAAGCCACTGGGGAGGCCAAGTCTGTGGGGCAGGGGATGATCCCCCTCCCCCAGCCCTTCAATCTCCCATTCCACAGCCCTTGGAGCTGTCCTCTGGGACCACCTGCCACTCAGCAGCCTGACACCCAGGCACCCCTCCTCTGCAGGAGCCACGCTTCTTCCCCTACCTGCCCCCACCCCATCAAGCCCACCTCAGTGATGCTTCTCTGTCCCCACCCAAGCACCCTGGTCTCCCCCTGGGGCCTGCTGCCACCTGGGCCCTGGTTCTGGAGCTCTTCCTCCTGATTTCTCCAACCAGCTTCTCTGGCCTGTGACCTCTCACCTCCCAGTTCCTGCTTCCCCTACTCTCCAAAGAACAATTATAAATGCCTATTTCATGGGGTGGTGCTGCGGGGTGAAGGGGGTGGTGCAACCTGTGGGCTCTCAGTGAAGGCCTGGGGACGGGCAGCAGCACAGGCTAAGCTCAGCCCCAGGGCTGCAGGCCTTGCATGCAGCCAAGGGGCACCAGGCCCCTGACCCCTTTTCCTGGCAAACAGGGCAGTTTGCTCACCTGGTCAAGACCCCCTAGTGAGGCAGAAATTCCTGTTTTCAGCCAAACATGGTCACAGCTGCCAACTAGGTCATCAGAGCATCCGGCTTCCCAAGCTTTCAGCAAGTTCCAGGGAGGCCCTCGGGTGCCCAGTGTCACTGGTTCGTTCAATTCAGTGAGCTGTCATGGCACCCCCCAGCAAGGCTGGGCACACGCCAGCTACCTATCTTCTCATCCCCAGGTGCTAAGTCCCCCAGGCCTGGGCTCCGGTGTCTGCTTCCTGTGCCCCTGTCCTTCTGGCAGCTCACAAGGGCCTAGGAGACCAGGTGCCTGCTGCCCCCAGCCCCCATCACTGCCTCCCACAGTGTGGCCCCCATCTCTGCCTCCCACAATGTGCTCAGAGCCTACAATTATTGAGCATGGCTGGGCAGACCCGGTGCTGAGCAGACCCGGTGCTGAGCACTTGATGTTCACTGTCGTGTTCGATTCTAACTTTGGAGAGACTTCCATTGTTATCATTCTCTTTTTACAGAAGCCGACACTCCAGAACTGAGGCTTGAACCCAGGTTTGTCCCGTAGGGAGCCAGCAATCTTAACCATTAAGTGGCCCTGCACCCTGACCTCCCCAACGCCAGACTCTCCCCCTCCCTCCCTGGAACGTCTCACCCACTGATCTGCCCGCAAACTCCTTTCCCTACCCCTGCCCTACCACCCCCTCCAGGAGGACTGCCCAGATTTACCTCCTGGCCCTCAGCCCTGGCCACCTTAGTCATAGCACACTGGTGCAGCTCTGGGAGGGAGGCCCTATTCAGGAGTTCTCTCTCTGTGTCCCCAGGGCCTGTGAATAAACACAGGCAGAGAGCTCAGAAAAGATTTCTTGAATGAATGGCTCCTGCCCTCCAGGACTTATAAACTCATGGGATTAAGACCAGCCCTCAGACAGACCCAGGGACCTGGAGAGAACCCAGAGCAGGACGCAGGGCGTGGGCCGTCTAGGGGCAGCAGCAGGCAGTGGGGAAGCAAAGTAAGAATGTGTGCTGGCCACCCTCCCTTCTTTGGTCCTATCTCATTCCTTTTTTCCTTCCTCCCTTGGTCACCCCCCCTACACACACACCCGCTATCTCACTGGAAACAGTTGTGGCTGAGAATGGGGAGGGGTGGCGGGTGGCAGGGAGGGAGGCCCCAACTGTTTATAGGAACTGGAGCGGCTCCATCCATCAGCTCTGTTTGGAGCTGGAGACCAAGCATAATAAATACCTTGGCTCCTCCCCAGCTGTGCTTTCCCTGAACTTGGCCATCTGAACTCCAAATCTCTCTGGCCTGCTGGTTCTCAGGATCCAGCTTCCAATCCACCCCACCCTGCCCCCACGTCCTTCCAGGCTGTCCTGGAACAAGCCCTGCCTCTGGGACTGGAAACTTGGCCGAGCCTAGGCTCTGCTACTCCTTTGCCCTGGGAGCAAGGGCCATGTCACTCGTCAGTGCCCCCATTTCCCCATCTGTAAAATGGGCTCGTAACCATCACCCTTGCCCTAACTCACAGAGGTGTTCACTTGTCAGGCCAACATGGCAAGAGTGACCACACAGTGCTAGATCCTGGGCCTGCGGGACACATGGGAACAGGTAAAACCACAGCCCAAGCTAGGAAGTGGTCACTCTTGAGGCAGGTCCAGAGTTTGCGCTTAGGGAATGTGCAGATGGGAACAGCCCTTGCAGCTGGAGGAGTGAGGGAGACTTGGAGGATATCTGACTGCCCACAGGAAGGGCGGGATTTCACACATACACACGGGGAGAGGACCAGGCAGTCAAGCTGGGCAGTGGGAGATCCTGGGCACAGAAGGGAGCCTGCCTCTGTCCAGCCTCCACCCCATCACTGACAGCGTGTGTCATCTGATCCTCTAGCATCTTCCTCTCAGATCTTCCAGCCTTCTGGAATTTTCCCTCCTTGCGTGGAGAGCTTCCAGCTCACCCAGCTCTGCTCTCCCAAGTTGTGGATGCATTCCCAGAATTCTGCCGTCATGTCCCCACTCCTACCCTCGCCCCAAGAAAAGCCACCTATAAAGTAGAAGACTCAGAGTGGGAAAAGCCATTGGCCAATAGCACATGTTTCTGGTATGAATAAGGGAATAAATGAAGAAAGGAGTGAATGAAAAAGTGAGTCAAGGAAAAAGAGAATGAGTGAGTAAGTTAATGAAAGCAACCAATATTTCTTGAGCCCTGCCACAGTCCACACTGGGTGCTGGGTGCTAGACGCACAAGGTCCCTCTCTTTGAGGCACTTACAGCTTATTAAAGAAATAGACATTAAACACACACGCACACGCACACACACAACAACAAAAAAAAAAAAACAATGGCAAATTGTGACATGTGCTATGAAAGGAAGTAACAGGGAGACAATTTGGATGGGGAGGGACTCAGAGGAGTCCTCTGAGGATGTGCTCTGAAGGCTGAGACTTGGGAGGATGTGAATTGAGAGAGCAAGGGAACCAGTGTTCCCATAGCCTCTTCCCCTCATTCCCATGAGTTTGTCAAAGTGCTTGGGAAGAGCAGGGACTGAACTCTGAGGTTTGCTGCTCTGCACGGAAGGCATTCCCCAGCCGGGCGCCTCGGTACCTCGAGTCCCATTCTGGAGTCATAGCAAACACCATGGAAGGCCACATACGGGACAGAGGGGGTGATGGTCAAGGGCCCCAGGAGTCACGCATTGTGGGGCAGAGGGCTAACTAGGTTGCAAGGGGAAAGAGACTAGCTCCAAAGGCCCTGGCTTTTAAATGATTATTGTTATTGTTATTTTGGTTGATGATTGTCTGGCCTCCCTCCTTTCCCCACCACCCTGTCAGCCTGCAAGTTCGGCCCCTTTCACTCCAGGGAACCCATATTAAGATTCTCACACATAACCCTTCCTGTTTTCTCCACGATCAAGTAATTGTGGACAGTTGCAATACACTGTGTACCCGGTATTAAGGATTTGGGATCATTGTTTTATAAAAGTGAAATTGTTTTCTATACACTCTCTGGCATTTTGCTTTCTTTTAAAAATCCACAGTACTTCAAAGGCATTCTACCCAAGAAACTGATAGAGCTCTGATTCATCTTGGACTGCACATAATAATATTCCAATAGTGTTAATATTCCTTTATTTATTCACTCTTGAAAGATACTTCCTTTGTTATCTTTTCTTACAACTATAAACATGCTGTAAAAAAAATGCTTTTGCATGTGCCTGTTTTCTCTGGGGTTGTGTTCCAGTGAGATAAATACCTAGAAGGACACATACACACACACACACACCCCCACACACATATGTTCATATACATATATTCATTGATCTAGAATTATATATTAAATATGTAGGTTAAATTTACTTTACACACACACACATAATTCTAATAAAACATCTTTTTTTTAAAAGTAATGTTTCACATTTCCACAATATGTGCTAGTTTCTTCTCCTCTGCTTATCTGCCAGAAATTCAAGTTTTAGCTTTGAGTGTAAAGTGGTCCCTCATTGTTCTTTCTCGTTGGACTTCCCTACTCTGTATCTGAGATTTTTGTCTCTTCGCCATCTGTATTAACTCTTCCATGAACTGCTCAATCTGTCCTTTGCCTAGTTTTCTATTGAGTTCCTTTTTCCTTGTCCATTCGTAAAACATCACTGTACTGTGCAAATATTAAAGTTGGACTAACGTTTCATAGCGCTGGTCTCCACCTCTGTCATTTGTCTGCTGACTCTGCTTAGTTCTTTTCTGTTCTGCCGTGTTTTCTAGAGCCTCACTTTTCTTTTAAAGTGTCTCAGTTTGATTAAGTTTTATGAAGATTGCTCCTACAGTTGTCTAAATTTTCTCATAAGATCTTTTTCTTGTTTTCGTTTTTACATTCAAGTCTTTAAATAATCTGAAATGTACTTTTGGTTATGAAGTTGGGTAGTTATCAAATTTCACTTGCAAATGAACAGCAGCTGTGTGTCAGTGCCATTTATTAAATGGTCGCAAGGCCAGCCTAGCAAATATTAAATTCTGATACAGATGTTTGTTTATCTACTTCTGAATTTCCTATTCTGCTGTTTTACTGCTTTATTTCTCTATTCCTATACCAATATCCCAATGATTGGTTTTAGAGTTTGTTCTGATACCTGCAAGGCAAGGCAAATCCTCTTGCACTGTTATTTATTATTTTACATAGTGTGTGTGTGTGATGCTGGGGATTGAACCCAGGGCCTTGTGCATACAAGGCAAGCACTCTACCAACTGAGCTATATCCCCAGCCCACTTTTTTTTTTTTTAAGGCATCTATTCTTCCATATAAACATTGAAATCATTGCCCTTTATTTGGAATTAATTTGAGGAGGTTTGACATTTTTATGACAGTATGTCTTCCCATCTAAGAGCATGGTCCTGTTTTTCCATTTGTTCAGATCTTGTGTTGCATCCTTTCACAAGATTGTATAGCTTTCTTCATATGGACTTTGTCTTTCTTGTTAAATTTATTCCTGTGTTAAAATTCTTGCCAATATCATTATTTCCTTCCGTTTCTCTGTTGTATAAACTGAAAAAGGTAATTGATTTTTTGTATATTTATCTTGTATCCAAGAACCCTATTGATTTTTCTTAAAATCAATATTCTTTTGTTTTGCTAGAGGCCCTGGGTCTTCTAGGCCTATAGTCATTGAATTGCTTTGTTGACAATTCCCCTGACCTTCTCACCACAGTGTCACCTGCCTTTCGCCATTTTTCTCCTTACCCAGCCTGCAGCCAGGTTTCAGGGACTCCCACTGTTCACCACAGAGCTCCTTCTCCCACGACCTTCCTTCCAAGGGTGGCTCCCTGGTTTGCAGAGGCAGGGTAGAGGGCTCCGCATCCTTGCTGCTTGATTCTGTTGAATGAGTTTGTTCCCCCTCGTTGGAATTCTGTTTTCCTCTTTGACCAAAGGTTGAAGACTGGTGGCCTATGAGCCATATTTAGCCTTCAGACATGCTTTATTTGGCCCACACAGTAGTTTATAAAAATTGTTTTTGATTACTTTCCAACATTTAAAAATTGGAATAGTTGTTTTATATGGGAACACATAAAAATCTGGAGTCCTGATTTTTCTTCAAACTCTGGAAAAACTGAGAATCTGGGTCCTCAGCAGGAACTGTGAAACTGCCTCTCCCACCTGGACAGTGAAAGGGAGGGGGTCAACCTGTCCCCTCTCCACCCCCAGCACCCGACACACATCCTGGCTCACATAGGGATCAGGAAAGTTTAATTGCTTTCCTTCAGTATCATGAAGAAGTTTTGAAGAAATGTGAGTTAGCCCACACCATAAGCATTCTGAATTTTCTTGTGCCACCGACCCCTCGGCAGTCTGGTGAAGACAGTGGACCTCTTCTCAGGATAAGAAAATCACACAAGATTACAAAGGAGACCAATTCTATTGAATGCAGTCATCAAAATATTAAAACATAAGTTAGAATCTAGACATACATGTTTTTTATTAGCATATTCCCCAACAGGACCTAGTGGCAGTCCTAACAACTACTGTAATTATGTAGTTCTGATGAAAATGAATGATATTTTGAAAGCTCTGCCCCAATCATAACAAGGCATGAAATCATCTGTGATTTCTGCTGGTGACAGGACTGCTAAAGTCACAGGTACTGCTAATACTCCAGGGGCCTGTGGCCTATATTCAAGATGGAGAGAGTGATTACGTTTCAATGAGAGGCTTATGGTGAAAATAAAGATGAAATTTTTTCTCAACCAAATTCACAGACCACAGGAATTCTACCACTGGGGTCCTATGGATCTCAGATTAAACCTCTATTTCAGGAGAAGGTGCTAATGGCAATGAGAACTGAGTCACAAAGAAACACAATTTGGTAGAAACTGCCCAGTCCTGGGTGTTGTCATTTAGGGCAGGGTTGGGGTGTGAATTAGATCACCTTTTCTGGAGGTCTCTTTGGCAATACGTTCTAAGAATCTTAAATATGCCCATCTGCTTTAATCCAACAATCTGTTTCTAGGAACTTATCCTAAGGAAATAAAAATGTGGCCAATAAAAAAAAAAATTGAGTGTGAGAATTTTTATCATAGCCAAAGAACACATCCAGCTTTTGTGGAGCCTGAAGTTTACACAATTTAGGGCCCCCTTTAACACAGAGGATACAAATTTGTAAATATAAAATTGCTAGATTCTTCCCAAGCATTTGAAAAGGTCTTGTGCAAAGGAAGGGCCTTTCACCGACTTCGCAGAAATGCATTCCAAACGTGGCATTTTTAATAATCATCTAAGGTTAGAAACAACCCAAACAGCTAACACTTGGGGATCGCTATAGTAAGTTATAGAATATCTGTACAAGGAAAAACAAATCAGTTGTTTAAAATGATATGAACACTCAGGAACTGGGAGGCACTAGCAGCTGAGTGAGACCCTGTCTCTCAATAAAATACAAAATAGGACTGGGGATGTGGTTCAGTGGTTGAGTGCCCCTGAGTTCAATCCCTAGTACCAAGATAAATAACTAAATTAATTAATTAATTAATTAAATTATATGAACATAGAATCTGTTTGCTGCCATGGAAAGATGCTTAGAATATAGTATAAATGAAAAAAAGCAGATTATAATATGATATATGCAGTAAGACGCAACTTTTTGCTAAAGTAACATTAGTCAATGAGTAATAGTATATTAAATGGGACTTTCATGCCTCAGAATTGTGACTATTTCCAAGAGCCTCAAAAGCAGCACCAGACACAATCCAGCAGGGAATGGCAGAGTGTGACACCCCCCACCCAAAGCAAGCCCTGACCCAGGAGAGCTGGGGCTTTCCTTGGGGAGAGTGTCTCTGAGCCACGCTTCACCCCACACCGCTGAAGCTGAGCACAGGGCTCCCCTGGAGCATGGAGGACACAGAGCCTGACCCACCTCTGCCCTGGAAAAGTCGACGCAGGAGAGGCTGGGGCAGCTGGCCCTGGTAGCTGCAAAGGGAGTGGCCTGTGCTTCCAGAGCTTGGCAACAAAGGAATGGAGGGCTTCTTAGATCGGCTGGACGCAGGGCCAGGCAGGGAGCATAAGCCAGCCTGAAAGATCCCTGCCCAAGAAGTCTGCTCTGTGGGACAAGGGACTCCTATAGAAAGACCCTCAACCTAGTGGAGAGGCAGGACACAGGTGGTCAGCTAGCAGGTGGGATGCCCAAGCCCAGGAACTAACTGACCCACAAAGGAAGTTCCACACAACCCCAAAGTATTTGACCCTTGAGAGCAGAGCCAGAGTTTGGGTATCTACCATCCAGAGAGGTCTAACTCCAGTTTACAATGATTCCATTCAGAGTCGAATTTGCATGAGCCCCCACCTCCCCTCACCCCACTCATCCTGATCCCTATTCGAAGAAACAGAACAGAAGTCAAGCAAGGCTGGGCCCTTTCCTCACCACAGGGCTCTGGACTGGGTCTGGCTGAGAGTGGAGGAGAGAAGCTCTAAGATAAGTAAGAAATTTCAATTAGTTTGTTTAGCGAGGTATGATTTCCAGAGGGTAAAATTCACCACTACTAATGATCAGTATCACAGTCAAGACAGAAAATACCACCATCACCTTAAAAAGGTTTTGGGTGCCCCTTCATGGTGACCTCCTTTCTCCATCCCCAGACCCTGGCAATCACTGATTGGTTTTCTCCTGTAGTTTTGCCTTTTCCAGAATGTCAGATAAATGCAGTCACAAAATATGCGGCCTTTTGAGTCCGGTCTCTTTCTCTTAATACATGCATTTGAGATTCATCATGTTTCCCAAGCATTAGAGCTTCCTTCCTTTTACTGGGCAAGAACTCCATTGTGTGGGTGGCCACGGTTTGTCCATCCATTCACCTACTAAAAAGCATTTGGATTGCTTCCAGGCTTTGGCAATTATAAATGAAGCCACCATAAATATTCACATGCAGATTTTTGTCTGAACATAAGCTTTTGTTTCTCTTGGGCAAACACCTAGAATAGGAGTTTGGGTCAGATGGCAGGTGCATGTTTATCTTTCAAGGACTTTGCCAAACTGTTCAAAAGTGACTGCTCAGTGTTTAGTTGTAACCAAGAATGCATAAGAGCTGCAGTTGCTTTGCATCCTGGCTAACAATGAGCATTATCAAGCCGGGAGTGTTGGCGTACACCTATAATCCCAGTGGCTTGGGAGGCTGAGGCAGGAGGATCACAAGTTCAAAACCAGCCTCAGCAAAAGTGAGGCCCTAAGCAATTCAGTGAGACCCTGTCTCTCAATAAAATATAAAATAGGGCTGATGTGGCTCAGTGGTCAAGCGCCCCTGAGTTCAATCCCCAGTAACCCTCCCAAAAGAGGGCAGGATTCCACAATTAACTCTATCATTTCTTTAACCTGTTTCATGGAGTGTAGTGGGAGATTAAGTGTTGTTCTGTTTTATTTTTTTTAAATAAAAAATATTTTTGGTTGTTTCCAAGTTTTGACAGTTACGCATAAAGCTTCTAGAAACATCTGTGTATAGGTTTTTATGTAGACATAAGTTTTCAATCTACTTTTATTTTTTAGAGAAGTTTTAGGTTCACAGCAAAATTGAGCAGAATGTATGGAGCTCTGTATGCCCTCTGCTCCCCACCAGCCCAGCGTCCTCTGCTGTCAGTGTCCCCCCCCGCAGGGTGGTACATCTGTTACAATCAGTTAACCTACCCGGACATGCCATTATCACCCTGGGTCCGTCATCCAGCTCAGGGCTCACTCTCAGTGTCTACAGTCAGATTTTTGACAAATGTCTAATGACATGTATCATGTATCCACCATCATATTTTCATACAGAACAGTTTCACTATCCTAAAAACTCCTCTGAGTTCTACCTATTTATTCCTCCTTAACCTTTTGTAATGACCGATCTTGCTATCTCCAGAGTTTTGCCTTTCCCAGAATGTCTTATAGTTGGAATCATACAGCCTTTTCAGATGATTCTCTTTCACTTAGTAACATGCACTTAAGCTTCCTCTGTGTGTGTTTATGTGGCTTGACAACCCATTTCTTTGGAGTGCTGAATAATATTCATTGTTTGTATGGAGCACAATTTATTCACCCAGTCACTTACTGAAGGGTATCTTGGTTGTTTCCAAGTTTTGACAGTTATGCATAAAGCTTCTAGAAACATCTGTGTATAGGTTTTTGTGTAGACATAAGTTTCCAATCTTCTTGGGTAAATACCAAGAAGTGTGATTGCTGGAGCGAATGGTAAGAGTGAGTTCAACTTTGTAAGACCTGCCAGTCTTCCAAGTGGCTGAACTATTTTGCATTCCTACCAGCAGTGATCAAGAGCTCCTGTTGCTCTGTATCCTTGCCAGTATTTGATATTATCATTGTTTTGGTTTTTGTTCTACTTGGTGCATAGTGGTATCTCACTGTTTTAATTTAATTATTTTTTTTCCAATTTTGAGGATTGAACCTAGGGCCTCATGAATGTTAGGCAAGCTCTGGACCACTGAGCCACATTCCCAGCCCTTGGTTGTTTTAATTTGCAACTACCTAATGATATGTGATGTTGAGCATATTTTCATATGCTCATTTGTCATCTGTATGTCTCCTTTGGTGAGATGTCTCTTCAAGTCTTTTGATCATTTGCTCTCTCTCTCTCTCTCTATATATATATATATATAGATAGATAGATAGATAGATAGATAGATATTATATATATATATATAGATAGATAGATAGATAGATATTTTATATATATATATATATATATATATATATATATATATATATATATATATATATATATATATATATTTTTTTTTTTTTGGTCAGTACTAGGGATTGAACCTGGTACCTTTCATACACTAAGCAAGTACTCTACCACAAGTACTACAAGTACTACCATGAGCTATATTCCCAACCCTTTTATTTATTTATTTATTTATTTATTTATATTTTTTTGAGACTAAGTTGCCCAGGGTTGGCCTTGAACTTGTGATCCTCCTGCCTTAGTCTCTGGAGTAGTTGGGATTATGGACATGGTACATGCCTGACAGGTTGTTTTCTTATTATTGAGTTTTAAGAGTTCTTTTTATATTTTAATAGTCCTTTATTAGCTATGTCTTTCACAAACATTTTGTCCTAAAAACTCAAATAAAGATATTTTACTTGGCCTGGAATTATTTTCTTTAACATTTTTTTCTAACTTTTAGTTTTGAAACAATTTCAAGCTTGCAGAAGAATTTGCAAGAACAGTACAAATAACTCCCAAGAGACCTTCAACCACATTCACCAGCTGTTAACATTTTGCTTTGTCATTTGCTGTCTTTACACATACACATTTTTTCCTGAACCATTTGAAAGGAAGTTGCATACATCATTATCCCAAATATTTCAACATGTATTTCCTAAGAAAAATGACATTCTTTTACATAATCACTGTAGTTATCAAATTCAGGAAATTTAATATATAATCCCCAGGCAACTTCCAAATTTCATTCAATTTCCCAATAGCATCCTTTACAGCAATTTCCCCTCTGATCAAGGGCCTTGTCTGGGATCCTGCACTCTATTGGTTCTTTGTGTCTTCAGTCTCCTTTAATCCAGGACAGTTCTCAGTCTTTCACTGTCTCCTGTGACACTGACACTTTTGATGAGTCTGGACCAATTCTTTTATAACTAGGATTTCTCTTTTCTTTCTTTTTATTTTACTTTATTTTGCTCCTGAAGATTAAATCCAGGAGTGCTCTACCACTGAACTACATCCCCAGCCCCCCCTTTTGATTTTGAGGCAGGGCCTCATTAAGTTGCCGAGGCTGCCCTGGAATTTGTGATCCTCTTGCCTCAGCCTCAGGCTGTGCACCACCATGCCAGGCTGTAGAGAGATTTTCAATTTGGGCTTGTCTGATATTTCCTCTGTCAGATCTGCCTTTTTGGTGGTTATACCACTTTCTAAGAGATAAGAAGAAAAAAAAAGGGGGGGGATGCAGTTTTTCCTACTTTCAAACTTAGCACATAATAATTTACCTCTAATCACCAGACGACCACTTCTTCTCCAGCAGACACCAGCTGGGTGTCCCCTGTGTCAGCTGGCTTCTGACACCGTCTATCTGGAGATAGCATCAGATCTCACATGTTGAGGGCTCAGTCCCCAAGACTATCCCCAATTCAGATGCTGCTCACAAGTCCCAGGGTGTGACCTGGGTTTCTGACTCATCCCCTCCTCAGGTTTGATTGATTTATTAGAACTGCTCATAGAACTCAGGGAACCACTTAAGTTTACCAGTTTGTCATGAAGGATATTATGAAGGTTACAGATGGAGAGATGTGGGGCGGGAGGCAAGGCACGTGGGAAGGGGTAAAGAGCTTCCATGCCCACTCTGAGTATACCACCTTCCAGAAGCTTCCATGTGTCCAGCTGTCAGGAAGGTCTCTGAGCCCTGTTTTGGGGGTTTTATGGAGGCCTCATTACACAGGCGAGGTTGACTATACCATCAGCATTGGCCATCAACTCAGCCTCAGCTTGGCTCAGCCCCCCCAACCCCCGGAGGTCATGCCTCTGTTTTTCCAGTGAGCAATCCCCATCCTGGGGACCCCCTGAGAGGTCCCCAGCCAACAGTCAACCCATTCACAAAAATCAGATACTCTTAGCACAGCAGAGATGATGAGGGTTTTAGAAGCTGGGCGCCAAGAACTAGCAGCAGAGACCAAATGTGTATGTCTTATTATATCACAGTATCTCACAGATCTCACCACGGAAGTGATGCTGGGTCTTTCTCGGGAAACCACATTAGGAAGCACTTTATGCCAGCCCTTTATTTGGCCAACTTTTTAAAAATCCTTAAATAACTGAGCATGAGACTCTTCATTGGAATCTGACATACTTCTCTGAAAAGCTATAATATATATTCAAAATATCATCATTCAGAACAGAGGAAGGGAGGTCAGTGAATAGGCTTGAAAGATACTCTTGTCAGAAAAATAAAACTGTTACAGGATTTACTCCACTGAGTATAGCTTTTAATATGCGTCATGTTGGGGGAAGACTAGAATGAAGATATTCACCAAAAAATAAGAGCAAGAGAGAAAGTTTTCAGGTGATTTTTATTTATTTTATTTTTTATTTTTATATTTTTTGGTACCAGGGATTATTTTTTTTAATATTTAATTTTTTATATAGTTGGACACAATACCTTTATTTTATTTACTTATTTTTATGTGGTGCTGAGGATCGAACCCAGGGCCTCGCACGTGCTAGGCGAGCGCTTTACCACTGGGGTTATGAAGGTCTCATTACACAGGAGTTTTATGGAGTCACAACTGAGTCACAACCACTCTCTACCACTGAGTCACAACCCCAGCCCTGGTACCAGGGATTATTAAACCCAGGAGCATTCAACCACTGAGCCACATCCCTAGCCCTATTTTTAAATTTTATTTAGAGACAGAGTCTTACTGAGTTGCTTAGTGCCTCTCCATCGCTGGGGCTGGCTTTGAACTTGTGATCCTCCTGTTTCAGCCTCCCAAGGTTCTGGAATGACAGGCATGCACCACTGGGCCCAGCTTTTATGTTTTATTTTGAGACAGGGTCTTGCTAAGTTGCTTACGGCCTCCCTAGGTTGCTGAGGCGAACCTTGAATTCACAATCCTCCTGCCTCAGCCTCCCAAGCCACCAGGACTACAGGTGTGCACCACTATGCCCGGCAATTTTTATTTTCTTCTTTTGCATATCCTTACAGTGTATTTACACCCAACAATATTTAACTTAGTCACCCATCACCTCCAAACTCAGCCTTCTCATTCTTCTTTAAACTACACTTTGGCTTTGATGTTCCAGGGAAAAGAAGATAACAAACAGGCAAGAAAATTAAAATCATGCAATCTTTTCCTTATCAGTTTTCAATACTCCAGGTCCCTCTTCTTAAAGGACAAGGTCATATTTTACTGTATGTAATTTTCACTTTATACCCACAAGATTCATCACCATTGCATTTCAGTTAACTTGTAGAACTCATATGTGATTATAAAAACTTGATATTTTAAAAGGTGGAAAATGTCTGCTTTCATGAATTGACATTTTGAGTTGTGGACCAGAAACCTTACCAGCTCGAGGTGGGGGTAGCTGGTTCCTTTGCTCTCTCACCAAAAGAGTCACTGCCAGACAGGGGGCGGGATGGTGTGATTTATGTCATCGCCCGCATCATGGAAATTCTCAGCGTGGCATCTTCAGAAGGAGGAGGAGCTTGGGGACTTGCATCTCAAAGGGGAAAATACCTCTAAGTCAGCTGTCGGGCTGGCATTTCTTCCTCTTGTGTCTCATCTTGTCTCCATCCTCACACCCATGAGGGTGTCAGCCTTCATCACCTCTCACCTGGTCTCGGGCCCAGTCACAGACCTCCCTGGGCTCCTATAATGTATAATAGAATAATCTTCCCAGAGCCCTGCTATTGATACCTCTCCTTCCCGTGGCTCCCTGCTGCCCCATTGCCCTCCCAAAGTAGGTGCATTCTCCAAATTCTGGTGCCCTGACATTACATTCCCCATCTTCCATCCCTACCTTATTTCTCATTACTACAGCATCTACAGTCCAGCTGGCCATGGGCTGCTCATGCTGTCCCTGGCCTGCCCTTGCCCACGCCTGCCCTTGCCCACGCCTGCCCTTGATGGTGCTATCTATGCTAATGTGAACAACCCCCAAAGGGCAAGCACCAGATCTACCTGTAGCAAGAGGTCTTCAGCAAACATTGCCTGTACATATCTGTGAGCCAGGCGGTGTGTCAGACCCTGAAAACACCACACTGAGAATGACCCAGGCTCTGCCCCCAGGGACTGTCAGGAAATGTAAACACATGAACATAGCAATAAAGGCTGGAATCAAGGGGGATGATGCAAAAATTATATTTGCAACAGAAAAATAAATTGTCCTTTTAGGGGGTGTGTTAGTTTGCTAGCTGCTGTAACAGAATGCTACAGACTGGGTGACTTCACCAACAGGAACTGATCGTCTCGTGGTTCTGGAAGTTGGAAGTTCAAGATCAAGGTGTCAGATATACCCAATCCCTGGAAGACACTAGGGAAGGATTTGTTCCAAGCCTCTCGGTACTACTGCGGCTCGTAGCAGCATAAATCCAGTCTTCACATGGCATTCTTCCTGTGTGAGTGACTCTGGGCCCAAATTTCCCTCTTTGTGTAAGAATACCAGTCATATCAGATAGGGCCCCCCTACTTCAGTATATACCCAACTGATTCCCTCTGCAATGACCCTGTTTCCATAAGAGATCATATTCTCAGGACCTGAGGGTTAGGACTTCAACGTATGAATTTGGTGGGGGGTCAAATTGTAACCCATAATACGTGAATAGAGCCCAGAACCCAAGGGGCAAGAAAAAGTATGAAGGAATTAAACTGGAGGTGCAGAGCTCAGGTGAGAAAAATGGTGGGGTCGGAAAAGGGATTCAAGGAAAGATAGCAACAGCTAATGGGAATTTCAAAAATAAACAGATCAATAAATGACTGCTGTGTCGTATGCAATGTAAGTCCTTCCTGCTGTTTTACAAAATCTCTTTTGGCCACCTGCAGTGAAATTGGGGAGTGGATTGCTGATGTACCAGTCCCAAACTGGGACCTGGAAAAAATCCACACTGCACACAGGTTGTCAGGGCTGCTGGATAATTGTAGGTGACCCAGGTGCCACCAGGCATGGAGAAAATGGGGGTGATTCTGGCTGAGGCAGTGAAGTGAGAATCTGCAAAGCCACCTTCCTGTGGGAAGAAAGAAACTGACAGACTCAACATCAGAAAGCCAAATCTATTGCTTTCTTGGGTTGCTCTTGGTTCTCGTAAGCATTTCTATATGGTAGAAATTATTATCCCTATGCTGAGAAGGACACTGTGGCTCTTGGGTGATGTGATTTGCTCAGAGTTCCACAGCTGGTATAAACTGAAGCAGGGTTTGAACTCATCTGCCTGCAAAGCCCATGCTCATTCCATGATGCCCTGGGTAAACTCTGAGCACAACCTCTTCTTCAGCAACCTGGGCATCTCATACACAGCTGGCTCCAGCAAGCCACATGGATTTTTCCAATGAAGGAGTGTTTATATGCAGCCACCCTGTCTCGCACTGGATTTCAGCTGCCCGCCCCCCCCCCCCAGGGTGAACAATTCCTTGCTAATCCAAGGTCACCTCCCACAGCCAGCATCTACGCCAAGCTTGAGCTACAAGTTTCCAAAGCTGCTGCAGGCTCTTTGGCACCATGGGAACTTGCTTAGGCAGCCATATGGCCCAAATATCTAGAAGCCCTTACCAGTAGGGGCTGGAGTTAGCAGATCAATTTCTAGCTTCCATTTTGCAGGTGGATGATTCCGAGTCCTTCTGTGGGTTCCACAGGGTCCTGGGAGAATGTGCCCTGTTGTCCACAGTGGAGACTGATAAAACACACGCTGGTATGGGGTTTGCTTCCTTCCCTGTCCTCCTCTCCCCATTCCCTTACTCTTGAAATCGCCTCCCCAGTGACTACTTGCCCTAAATCTTTGTCTCATGCTCTGCTTCGGAGGAATCTAGGCTAAGACAGTGATGAACTGGTGGGAAGGTGCCTCTTTCCAAGGGGGCTATTTTGTAGTTGACTACAGCACGGTGTACGTGAAGAAGACAGCAAAGCTGATGGAACATCCGATAGCGTTTCTCTTTAGAGGTAAAGTTGGAAAGGCATATCACACATTTTGAGTTCCATTTAAGAGCAGAAGGGACATGCTTAGATTTGTATTTCTGGAAAGTCGCTCCGGCTGCTGAATGGAGGATGGATTGGAAGAGTCCAGCCTGAAATCAGGAAGATCAGGCCGCTGTCATCATTAAGTGTAGATGGTGAGACCCAGCCTGGGGAGATGGCCATGGCCTGGGGAGAAGACAGCAGAGTAGGACTTGGCAAGAGTCCGCATAGGCTCAAGCCCTGAATGGAGAGGAAAACCAGTCAGGCCTGGCGCCAGCCTTCTGGTGCCTTCCCTTGATGGAGGGTCAATGGGCCAAGGAGCAGGGGAGGAAGGGAATGTGTTGGTGTCAACTTCTCATGGTTACAGAGGTCTCTGGAGCATGTGGAGGTCTGTGTGTGGCACTCAGGAGGGAGGTAGGGCTTGAGGCAGACTTGAGAAATATTCATCCAGTGACCTCAGCTGCGTCCCTCCCTCCTGGCCTGTTCCCGCTGCTAAACCAGAAAGTGTTGCCCAGGAAAAAGCATTGCCCAGGGGACTCCTATGGCCCTGAAGCCCCGCAGAAGGAGCCTTTGCCTCTTCTCCCTAGTTTCTAGCCCCTCCCTTACCCCCCAACTTGGGTCTGGGGAACAGACAAGCCTAGGACCAGATCACTGCTCCCCCAAGACCTCCTGGCAGGGCCCAATAGGGCCCAAATATCTTCTCAGATTCTCCAGAGAAGAGGGACATAGGAGGACCAAATGCCTGCCCGTGGGAACCTCCCTCTCATTGTCTCCACAGCAGCACCAACAAATTCCAGAGGCTCCAGGAAAGCAGATTTTGTCAGGTCACTGCCCTGTCTCAGGAGAGTGTGGATAAGTGATGCTGGAGAGAGGTAAGGAGACAGAATTTTTTGTATGTGTGGCACTGGGGATGGAACCCAGGGCCTCACATGTGCTAGGCAAACACTCTACTGCTGAGCTACATCCCCAGCCCAAGATGGAAAATTTTGATTCAGAGATCTGGCCATGGTGCCTTATTAGGCAGGACTCCCACAGGACATGGGGGAAATCCCTTGAGGGAATCTGCAGACCAGGCCAAGAGAAGGCAGGGTGACAGGAACGAAGGGGTGAAGGGGCACCTGGAGAGCTGCAGCAGCAGGAAGCCATTACCACAGCAGGTCTGCAGAGCCGAGGGGCAGGCATGTGTGTTGGGCAACCCACCTGGTTCTTGGGGCCACCCAACAGCAGCTGTGGCATCAGAATGCAGCTGCTGCCTGACTGTAGCCATGCAAGGAGGAGCAGGGGGCGAGTGCTCCCACCTCTGTCTCCTGCTCACAGACCCCTTGCTACAGCCTCCTGTGGGCCAAACCTAAGAAAAAGGAGAAGCAACCACAGCAATCAGCACAGAGAGCCCCCCAGCAGGACAGTCCTGGGAGCAAAAGGAGAATGGAACCAAGATGACTGGGCCTAACACACAGCAGGCTCCCTGTACCTCCCTGCCCTCATCCGGGCTCCACCCATATTTTATTCATCATCAAGCACCGCACCCCATGGACCCAAGGACCCTCCCTACCTTCTCCAATCTCGAGGGGCCTCCAGTTAGATGGCTTCTTTTTGAAGCATCCTGAAGTGCAAGGTTTGGAGTCTAAAGATCCAGGTTAGGTCCCAGCTCCATCCTGTACCTTTCGTATCCAAACTTTGATTTCCTCACCTCTCAAAAAAGTCAACATTAAAAATGTCATCTTTATTATTTTTATTCATGCCCTTACAATCTCTTCCCCATGGGCTCTGAGACTTCAGTGTGGAGCTGCTTGCACTAGATGACTGGGGACAGACTGAGCTTTTACAAGGACATGGGAGGATATAGAGCACGTTTAGAGGGTGCGTCTTGTGTACATCTGCGTTTCTTGTACCGGGGACAATGCCCTCCTCTTGGGTGCAGGACGAATGTCTGTAAAATTAGCAAATTCTCCTCAGTTCTCTCTGCATTCTGGGTACCCAAACAAAGCCTGCTGCTTGTGTGTGTGATCAGGACATGAAGGAATGACTGAATTCAGAGGGCCCCAAAGAACACGTCTGGGTGTGGGGTTCCCGGCCTAGTCCCTAAGGACCAGGCCCTCTCCTCTCCTGCACGCAAGGAGTCAGGGCCTTGGCACAGCTGCAACCAGCTGGCACCAGGTCCCGGTGAGAGTCATTGTTTGGCCAAAACAGGAAGCCGCCCGAGGGGAAGTGTGGCCTCGCCTGAGTGAACCCCTGAAGAATGGCCCCCAAGAAACTTGGGGACGTGCTAGCAGGCACGAGTCTTTTTGCAGCTGTCCCTCCCGCACGCAGGCTGGGGAGGGGGACCCTCACTCAATGCTTAGGGTCTGGTGCAGAGGACAGGGGCTGAGAACCAGGGGACTGGGTTCTAGTCCTGTGTGACCTTGAGCAGCTCACCACCCCACTCTGGACACATTTCTTTATCTGTAAGCAAACACAAACTGCATTTGTAGTTAAATGGCTCCAGGTCTGGCCATCTCGGAGAGCCTGGACCCCGACTCCCTCTGACTGCTGGTTTCCCCGTGGTCTTCCAGGGCTTGGTGCAGATGAGGCCCATAGATTGAGCCCTTCCCCAGCAGACGGGAAGCTGGATACTTCCATAGCACTTCACAGATATCAAAGCACCTGTCCTCATCTCACTTGACCCTCCTCTCAACAAATATGCCAATAGGTACTAAAGTGGAGCTCGGGGTTCCATCTGACAAAGAGGACGCAGAAGCTCAAGGCTAGGATCCAAAACCACACCATTGCTCCTGGACCCAGCCAGGCTCTGGCAGCCCTTGGGAAGCTCAACAATGAGTTTGTTCATGCAGCTCCGGCTGGAGGCTGGCGGTTCTGGTGGTCAGGGCCTGGGAGCCCAGAGGAGGCAGCAGCCCTGACTGAAGGAGCCATCCAGGAGCGTGACGGGCAGCTTGGGCCTGGTTTGTTTGCTGAGCACTTAGTTTTCTCAATTCAGGCTCTGCTGTTTACCTCCTGTGTGGCCCAAGCAAGTCAGTCCCCTTCTCTGTGCCCGAGTCCTCCCTGGTGATCTAGAGATGGTCCCTGTCCTGCTGACCCCAGGTTGTGTGGGGAGCTGCTGAGGCCCTCAGGTTCATCGTCATATGGATGTGCTGCTCACTCACCCAGCAATGGATTCCACTCCTCCTTCCTCAGAGAACCCCAATTCTGTTGGGATAGTCTCCCCACCCCCAGGTTTAGCCCAAGATCCCAGTTAACCTAAGCCAATCAGCGCATGACAGGCCTGGAGGGGCCCTGATTGGCTGGAAACATGACCCCATTTTTTCTATTCAGACCAAAGAAAAGGACTTACAAGTAAGGGCTGGGAGAGATGTCCTCTGTGGCTCAGTCCTGCTGAATAAGTACATAGCCCCCCACTGCCACTGGCCACCATCTTTCAAGCCCAAAGAGACTGACAGCCATCTTGGGACCACAGGAGAATCAGCTGAAGGTGGGAGAGAATAGCAGGCCTTGTTGTTGAGGACCCCAGGGCTGCTCTGGACCTGCTCTGGACCTGCTCTGGACCTGCTCTGGACCTGCTCTGGACCTGCAGCAGGCAGAGACGCTTTCCTCATGTAGCCCATTGGAGGCAGGGTTTGCTTTTACTTGCAGCCAAAGTCATCTGTGTGGCCACCATCACCCCACAGTCTCTGATGCGCAGAGCGAGAGTCCGCCCTCCCCCACGTCCTCTCACTGGAGGGCAGTTGCGAAACCCCTGGGCACCCTGCCCGGGCTGAAGAAGACTCGTTCACGGCTTTTTGGAAGCTCTGCATTCTTTCCTCTCTGCTCCTCCAGCCAGAGACAACTCTTCCCTCCCAACAGCTGGCCCCTGGCCTGGACCCAGGCCACCCCACTGACATTAATGCTGCAAGATTGATGGAGTGGGGAGACGGAGAGCCAGGACCCCGAGACCCGCCCTGGCTGCTCCCTCTGCTCAGCCTCTGTTTCTCCCTCTCCTCTTCTATCCAGGATCTCGGTCACTTTACAGCCTCAGGATCACAAAGTTTTCAAAACACAAAGGGCCGCGGAGATGACCTAACGCAACCTCCATGGGGTACAAAAATAGAAACTGAGACCTGTCCCAGGTCACACTGAGCAGGGACTGGAACCCAGGTGTTCTGAGTTCTGGTTCAGGACTTGTCCCCACCCACCACAGAGAGGTTGTAAGTTGCCATGACTTTTTCTGTTTTGTATCCCACACGTCTCTGATCTCTTATCTGCCTTTTGTCTCTATTGCCACTGTGCTGATTCAGGAGTCCTGGTCTCCGGACTGGGTGGTGGCCTTTCTAAATTTGCCCAGTTCTCATCTGCAGCCCTGCCTCCCACCCAGCAGCCAGAGGGATTGTCCTTAATGTGGACCTGTCATTCCCCTACTTAGCAGTCTAAGGACAAGATCTAGGACCCCTAACCCAGCTTAGAGGGCCTCATCTATGAAGTGAAACCTGTGTTCCCACCACTGCACTCAACTGTTGACCCCTCCAGGAAGCCTTCCCAGGTCTCACCGTCTACTATGGGCACTGTGAGTCTATCATGGAGCCCTTCACAAGGTGAGGGGGTCTGGCCCCGCATTGCCCCACAAGGGCTTCCAAAGCCAGATCACATCCCTCAGCATCCCCGCCTGCCCTACCTCCCCCAGGTTTCCCCCTGCCCGTTGTGCAGTTTCCTCTTGTTGGCTACAGGTGATCTGTCCACAGCCTGGGCAGTGACAAACTGAGGGAGAATGAGAGGGGGTTCGGATGCCGCATCCTGAGCGGGCTCTGGCCCACCCAGCTCAGCCCGCCCTCTGATCTCACTCGGGTGTGAGCCTGTCTCCTCTGAAGATCACAGACGCTGAGAACCAGGCTAGGGCAGGGGCTCTGCGCAGTCCTGGGGGCAAAGCTTAACGAACACTCCCCTCCGAGTGTGGCCAAGAAAAACCCTGAACTTGGAGTGCAGTGCTGGGATTCCAGGAGCTCCATTTCCAGGAATCAATCCTAAGGGGGGGAAATCCTGAATGGGAACAAAGATGAACATGGTAGAACTAATTTATAATAGCAAATCTGGAAACAATCTAGAAGTCTAGCAGTAACTCAGAAGTAAAACACACTAGTATATATTAGAACAATGAAGTGGTGTCTAGCCACTAAAGTTATGTTTGCAAAGAGTGGTCATGAGTGTGGCGCTATGGTATAGATGCCGCTTGTCCCCTGAAAGGTTCACGTGTTGGAGTTTATTTCCTGGGGTGGTGATGTGGAACCTTTTAGAGATGGGGCCTAGTGCGAGGTCCTTAGGTCAGTTGGGGGTATGCCTTCAAAAGGGGTGAAGATAGCTGTCCTGGGACCCCTTGGTAGTCTCATGACAGGTTTGTGATGAAAGCCGGATCCTGGTCCCACCCAGCTCGCTGGCTTCCTTTTGAGGTGTGGTCCTTCCTCCTACATGTGCTTCCCCATCCCTCCTCCGCCAGCCACTGCTGTGTAGACTTTCAGCATGTAGACCCACGCTGTGTAGACTTTCAGCCTTCAAAGCTGTGAGCTAGTAACCTTTTCTTCTTCATAAGTAGCATATCTAAGATATTTCATTATAGCAACAAAGAGCTAATACAAGTGGAAGAGTGTAAGAAAGAACACCAATCAAAAACCATATGTGTGGTGTGATCAAAACGGAAAGAAGTGCATGAAGACTAGCAGGAAATACAAAGATGCTAAAAATGGTTGATATTTGGTAGAAAAAAAATTTCCTTATGTTTATACTTTTTTGTGCTTTCTGAACTTTCTGCTATAAAACAACTATTCATTTTATAGTCAGAAAAATTAGACAAGGAGAAAAAGCCAGATAAATTTTAGTCCCAACTCTGATGATAACTGGAACATGACCTTGAGCAAGTCAGCCATCGCCTTTAAGACTTCATTTCCTCATTTGTTTGTCTGTTCTTCCATGCCTTCATTCCAGAAATCTCTCCTGAGAGCTTCTTCTGTGTCAGGCCCTGTGCTGGGCACTGGGGACCCAAAAGTGAATCAAAATCTAAACATATGAAAAGTTGTTTAACCTTGTTCCTAATCAGAGAAATGCTGATTAAAACTAAGCCAAGATTCTTATTTTTCATCTTACAAAAATCCAGAAGTTTAAGAATGTACCCCATTGGAAAAACTGTGGGAAAATAGGCCCTGTTGTATATTGTCTGGTGGGAATGTGAAATGGCGCAAGCCCTACATGGAGAGGAATTTGATGAGTTCTAGCAAATTTACATATGTACCCTTGGACCTGATAATCTTGTCTCTAGAAATCTATTCCAAAGACTTACTGGCAAAAAGAAGACATTCACAAAGCTATTCGTGGCAGCACCATTTGTGAGTAAAAATCTAGAAACCGCTCAAGTGTCCACTAGTAGGGAATTGTTGACCACACAATGGCACTCTGTGGCTAGCCAAGGGAAGGTGGCAGATCTCTGTGGGTTACAATAGCATCGTCTCTAGAGTTCAATGTTAAGTGAAAAAGGAAAGTGTAATAAAATGTATACAGTGCATTATTACTTATCAAAGAAATGGAAGGGATACATAAAGGCATATTTTCTTTAATTAAAAATCCAATAAGATAAAATAAATAAAATTTTAAAATTACTGTCCATGAGAAGAGGGAAGAAATGGGGTCAAGAGAATGGAGATTGAAGTTAGACTTCTCTGAAAATACCTTATTTTGTAGAACAATTTAGAGCCAGGTAAATGCTTTGTGTAACAATAAAACAAAATCAGAATAAAAAACAGAAACATTCCTTCCAAATCAAAAGCAAAATGAAATATGTTAATGTGTATATTGAGTTGGTTGCTTCATCATGCAAAGTTGACTTACTTCAAGTGATTTAGAAATCTGGACTGTAACTTGATTAGTAGGAGATTATATATGCATACACACATAAACACACATAAATACATAGAGTTATATTTATCTATCTGTAGTCACTAGTATGCGTACATGTAGCATATGTACCTATACTAGACTAAAAAAGTCTAGAAGTAAGAAAAAACCAAATAGTTTTGAGCACCCTTAGCATCAGATGTAGAGAGAGATACGTGATCTCTAAATACCATTTCTCACTAAAAAGAACCAGGGCTTCTTGGGCTTCTTGGAAAAATAGCTGGTTACATATCTTGGCAGAGAATGCACAAGACAATTCTGAACATTTTGTCATACCAGAAAGTGAAGAAGTTATAATTCTACTAGGGTCTGATCAAAAGGACTCAGAAGCCAATTAAAATAGAGATCCTCACGGGTCAAAGATGGAACAACGTGAGTAATAACAAATATAATAACTACAAAGGATTGAAACCTTTCAAATGTATTAAAATACAAGATAATGGTTCAAAAACCCCAAACAAAACCTACCAACAAAAAAATCTTAGCTGGTCCTCTTGGAGAATGTTAGAAAATCAACTCATTGTTTGGGCAAATGATAAGCAAGGGGAGAGCAGGAAGTGTTTATCCTGCCTGAACAACCAAAGAGTGGAGGAGAGAAGTTTTTCTCTATAGAAATATTCCAGCTAATAAATGAAGAAGTAATGTAAAATAAAAATACCGTTGCTTACAAATGCCTAATGAAATAATAAATATAGGCAGAGATCATCAAAGATGGAAAGCACAAAATACAACCAGACATTACGAATACCACTTCTGAGGGAGACACATGCACCTCCTGTGGAATATTCTTGCTGAAACTTCAAACCTGAATCTATTCAAGTCATTAGATCTCACTACTGATTTATAGGAAACACAGGGGGCTGAAGGACATGCCAAATAATGGTGACGCAGACAGAAAAGTCCAGAAAACTGCATGAGACAAACAACCTAGTTTATTTAACAAATAATTTCAAAGAAAAGTAGGAAAAGCTTGAAAGAGATCATTGCAACAACCAAATGCACTGTACTGACCCTCTTTGGATCTTAAGTTTAACAACTTTAAAAGACCTTTTTAGCCAGGTGAGGTGGCGCACGCCTGTAATCCTGCGGCTCAGGAGGCTGAGGCAGGAGAATCACGAGTTCAAAGCCAGCCTCAGCAATGGTGAGATGCTAAGCAACTCAGTAAGACTCTGTCTCTAAATAAAGTACAAAATAGGGCTGGGGGTGTTGCTCAGTGGTTAGTGCCCCCCCCCCAGTTCAATTCCTGGTACCGCCCCCACCCCGCAAAAAAATACCTTTTTATCTTGAAGCGCTGTTTTAAAATCTGAGATCGTTATGGTTACATTGCTTTGGAGCTTACTCATTTATGATGATGATCTTGGTTCATTTTAAACATCTAGACTTGGCAAAGTGAAAATTAGCAATCCTATGTTGATCTCAAAAAGTTCTTGAAATTTTAATGGTTTGTTCAATTCAAAAGTTCTGTGAACCATTGTGCCAGACACCAGCCATTTAAAAAAATATATATCAAAAAAGAAAATAATAATAAATAAATAAGAGACCTTTTTATGAGATAGTTGGTAAAATACTACTGGATATTTGATCATAAAAATCTATTATTCGAAACTTTGGCAGGATAATTGTAATCTGATCACAGCTTTATCTTTTAGAAATACAGATTACAATATTTATGGATAAAATGACTTGATTTTGGGGATTTGCCCAAAATAATCCAACCAGGGGAGACTTTGAATGGGTGCAAGTCGGAGCTGGGGACACATGGATTATTGTACTATTCTATTTTTGTTGTATGTTTGAAAATGTTCCACCATAACCTGTCATCACTGCTTTCCTGGCACTAGGGGAAGACAGACATACAGGCCAAAGAGATTCTTTCCCTCCAAGGCAGGAGGCTGGGAAGGGAGATCTGAAGTGCTGAGCCTTCCCTGGGGGAGAGTAAGCAGGGGTGTGCAGGGGAGGGAGGGGCTCCCAGCAGAGGGAAGAGCAAGAGCAGATACACAAAGGCTGTGTGGTCAGGGGACACAGTCATCTCTGCACGAGGGAGCAAAGGGACATTCAGGGGGAGCACCTGAGAGGAAGGTGGGCATGCGAAGGCCCCGAACTCCCAGCCAAGGAGCCTGAAAAGGTTGCAACCAGGGAGGGACATTGTGGAGTCTGCCTTAGCAATGTCACCTAGGCAGCTGGGCAGAAGTTGGATAGAGAAAGAGACCTGAGTGTGTGAGTGAGGAGACCTGAGCCCCAGCTAGGTGTCTCCTGGAGAGGGATGAGGAAGCCCAAGCTGGGCAATGGCCCAGGACAGAGGCAGGAGACAAGTAAGCATGTTGCCACAAGGAGGAGGCCAGAGAAGGAGGAGGCCACATGGAGGCCAGTTTCTGGCTTGGGCAACTTGGTGGGTGCCAAGGGTTTGTTTTTATTTTGCTTTTTTGTTGGTCAGTTGGTTGGTTGGTACCAAGAATTTAAACCAGGGGCACTTAACCACTGAGCCATATCCCCAGCCCTTTTAATCTTTTACTTAAAGACAGGGTCTCTTGAGTTGCTGAGGCTGGCTTTGAACTTGTGATCCTCCTGCGTCAGCCTCCTTAACTTAGTGGATGTTGGTGCTGTTATTAACAAGGGTATAGGGGGCCAGATTAGGCCCCTCTATCTAGTGCCTTGGTAGAAGGCAGGGGCCTGGGTTCTGACCCTAGCTCTGCTGTCTGGCTGTGAAGCCAGGCCATGACTCTGCCCCTCTCTGATCCCATGTGTAAAGCAGAGGTAGAAACCTCAGATTAGGGTTTCTGCAAATTCATCCTGGGACAAATGCGCGTCTAGCCCGCGTATGCATCCTTCTTGCCTGAGCAGGGATCACGAGGTCTCATTCGGCCTCACTGAAAATCCAGTTGTGTGATGTCAATGGCATTTCCCTTCAGAAAAAGGAAATGAGGTTAGAGAGCACATTACCAGGAAAGGAAAGTGAGCTGGGCCCCACCCTCTCTAGCCCCGTGCCCCACCCACAGCACGCCAGGCCTCTCTGCCTGGGGCCAGGGAAAGGACCTAGAAACGTCCTGGTTCAGACAGAGGCAGCTGTCTGACAGCTTTTTGTTCTGAGCAATGCTGAGCTGCTCCCAACAGAGTCAGCACCTTCTCTGGTGCCTGTGGCCCAGATCCAGATCCCCTCAGGGGTCTGAAGTCACAGGAAGCTCCAGGGTCTCATTAAATGTCAGCAAGGCCTAAAGATGAGTTCTTCATTCATGCAGAGATAGAGGCCATGAGAGAAGGGACTTGGCCAAGGTCACAGGGCAAGTCAGAGGAGAATCCAGGTACAGGGCATATGGCACCTGATGTCAGGTGATCCCAGAAAGCCTGTCATGCTATAGGCTTCCCAAATGGCCCTATTGCTGGTGGATGTCCCCAGAAAGTCCCTCTCCAGTTCTAAACATCAACTGCCTTTGTTAACTCAACCACCCTTGGGCCCTTAGCTTGGGGCCAAAGGAACATTCCTTAAAGTGCTGTAGTGCACCAAAACGAAAACGAATAGCAGTCTACCCAACATAATTGCTATATGCATTTGAGTTTTTAAAAAATTAAGTATAAATTTGGTATACTCAGCAAACTGGTCACTTGAAAAATCGATCAGTTGACAAGTTGGTCATCAAGTGAATATACCTCGAAGAACTTAACCTAGCGTTCCTATGGACCCCACCCCTACCCTCCTCCAAACTGTCACTCCCGTGGTGCAGCCCAGGGGCCAGCTCTTCTCCCTACCCCTGCCCTCAGCACAGGGCCTACACACAGCAGGGACCAGGCCTTGGCTTATTCATTGCTGAGTAAACTGTACTTTTGTGTTAGACCTTACTATCCTAGAGTCAGAGGGGCCATTAGCAAAGGCAGCCCTGGTCACCCTGACACAGTGAAGTGACAGGGTGGGAAAAACCCTCATCTTTACTCTTGCAAAAGTCAGCTCGGATCATACTTTCCACTGTGCCCCCTGCAGGGAGGGCGGCTGGTTCACCCTCCCACGCGCAGGGGCTGGGGGTTTTCAGGTGAAGTGGAACTAGGTGTTTGTGTCTCTACACCTTTGCAAGGTGGCTCTGCAACAAGAGAGCCAGAAAAGCAGTGTGTGTCATGGCGTGCAGCAGCGGTGAGCTTGTACAGGTGGAGGTGAGGGTGCGATTGTGCGTGCAGGTATGTGTGTGTGGATTTGCACACACATGAGCAGGTGACTGTGGTGTGTGCTGCTGTTATAAACGCACGGATGCTTATGTTTCTGTGTTGATTCTTGTTGGGTATGAACATATGTAAATCAAGAAAATAGGGATACTCACGTTTATACCTGCACGCCCATGCTTGTATGAGCGTCTGTATACAAGCTTCCACGGTGTGAATATATTGTGTACCTGCTTTTCCATGGGAGTGGATAAGGGTTGGGTGTATGTAAATATGCATGTATTTGTGCATGTTTGTACTTTTTGTAGAAATCATGGTTTTGTATTTATGCTAATCCATTTAAATACATGGGGCATGTGAGTGTTTTGCAAGGTGTGTGTGTACTGGTATATGGACAGGAGTGGTGTGTGTGGGTGGGGGGGGACATGTGTGCTGGAGATCTGTGTGTATATAGAGGCGTATTTGTGTGGGGGAAGTGTGCTGCATCAAACGCAGTACATGTGGTGTGTGAGCACACATGTGTGAGCAGATAGCTGTGTACATACACACGGACACACTCTCACTCACTGACACAAACATATTCTGGTTGCGCTTTTCTTCCTTTTCCCCTGGGGAATTACAGAGCGTCTGAGTCCTAACCATAGCTGGTGGCTCTTCCAGGAACATGGTTTCCTGGGCCCAAAAAGTAAGAATGGCAGAGGGTCCCATGCGAGCCAAGGAGAGGGTAGGCCTGAGGCTTGGGCTCCTCTAAGGACTGGGTGGAGGTCCCCAGGGCCACTGCTGTGGAACGGACTGGTGTCAAGGGCTCGGACACCTAGGGCCTCTGTCCCCACAGTGTGCCCTGGGTGAGTGACTTGATTTTCAGTATGACCCTCGGTGGCTTTCAATGCCTTTTTTTTTTTTTTAAGAAGAAGTCAAAATAAAACCTTACAAGTCTCCCTTAATGGAAAGCAGGTGACAATGGGAAGCACTCTGGCCAAAGCTGGCTTGGAGCGGACTCGGAGGGGTCTCCATGGACTTACTTCTCCCTGGCCTGTGCAGTTTCCATTCTAGTTTCCAGTGTACAAACACCCACACCCACAGTCTTGACTAACCCTGTGACCCTCCTTCTGTCTGGAGAGGATGAGGGCACAGGGATCAAAAGCTCCAGCCCTGGTTCCATTCCTGCCCACTTTTCCAGCCAAGTCACTTCCGCCTCTTCCAACCTGCCTCACAGACTCACCCGAGAAGATGCCCAGGAGGGTTCAACCAGCATTGGGCAGGAAGCGAGCAGCCTACAGGTGTGGGCTACTGTCTTACTGTCATCCCCAGCTTATAAACGGGGAAACTGAGACTCTCAGGCTTTGTCCAATGTCAACCTGGGAACGCTGGAGGGAAGAGAGGTCCATCCTCATTTCAGAGGCCCAAGTTTCGCCATCAGAAGTGCAGAAGTGCTCACTTGCTCTTTGAGGCTTGGCCAGGCCATGGGAAGCCCCACGTGTGGTTCTGTGGTTGCCCACACAAGCCTAAAAATAGCCAACAGGAACCAGGGAGTCCCCCGAGGTAATGGCAGAGGCCCATTCTGCTTCAGCTTGCTCTGCCCCCTATACCTGAGGAGGTCCTGTCTCCTGAGGGCCTGGGTGATCTGGGTCCAGAGCACGGTGCACCAGAGACAGTGCTGAGCTCCTAACTGAGCGTTTTATTTCATTATTTTCATTATTTTATTGTTGTGTTTCTTAAAGTCTGTTATATATAGGTGCATCACCTGGCCCAGCTTCCCTAGGCTCTTTTTTTTTATGATTTTGCTGAACGGATGAGGAAACTGAGGCTCAGAGAGATGCAAAGATCTGCCCAGGGTCAAGGAGCTTCAAGCCCTCACCCCATTGTGCCTTCCTTATCTTACCCCCAGAAAAAGTGGGTGCGTGGGCAACAGAAGGGCCTTCGGAGCTACGCAGACCTGGTTTGAAACCCAAGCATTCCTGATGACTCCTGTGACTTTGGTAAGTCACCTCACCTCTCCCAGCCTCAGTTTCCCACATGGTGGGGATCCAAGGACTTAAGTCCTGTTGTGCTCCATGTAGGATCTGGCACGCACTAAGTGCTCAGTAGACAGCCATCCAGTCCCGCCCTGTCACCATCTACAGCCATGCTTTCAAAGGTGGGTGAAAGGGGAAGTACTGGTCAAGCCCCCAGAAGAATCTTGCCAGGTCAGTGACCGAGGACCACTAACTGCCAGGAGAGGAGGTCCCTGTGGGCAGATGGTAATTTCCCAAAAATAGCCTCATGAATATTTCCAGTTCTACGCTGGAAACTTGTCTTTCCCTGTCAAGAGATAACCCCATCCCCTTCCCCTTGAAACTGGGCACACCTCTGTGACTGCCTCAATGAACAGGATGTGGCAGGTGTGACACTGCACAGTTCCCTAGACTAACTCTTATTTTGTTGGGGGATGGGGGCGGCAGGGGGCTACCAGGGATTGAACTCGGGGGCACTCGACCACGAGCCACATCCCCAGCCCTATTTTGTATTTTATTTAGAGACAGGGTTTCACGGAGTTGCTTAGTACCTCACCATTGATAAGGCTGGCTTTGAACCCAGGATCCTCCTGCGTCAGCCTCCTGAGCCACTGGGATTACTGGCGTGCATCTCCTTGCCCGGCTTCCCTTGGCTCTTTTTTTTTTTTAATATATATTTTTTAAATGTTGATGGACCTTTATTTTATTCATTTATTTATATATGGTGTTGAGAATCGAACCCAGTGTCTCACACATGCAAGGCAAGCACTCCACCCCCCCAGCCCTTAGGCTAACTCTTAAAAGTTGATGTAGCTTCCAACTGTCTATCTGTTGATCTTTCTCCTCTCTCACAGGATGCTGGCCCTTGGGATCCAGGCACCGGGTTGTGAGGAAGCACAAGCCACGTGAGTTAAAGCACAAGCCCTGTAGATGTCCTGACCCACAGCCCAGCTAAGCCGACAGCCAGCCCCAGCTGCTGAACAGCTCTGCAGGCCATTCCAGCTCCATAGTCCCACCATGTCCGGGAAGGTCAACTGGAGCAGAGGCAACCTAGCCCCCAGGAGTCCCGCCCAAATGCAGATTAGAGAACAAAATAAACGTCATGTCATCGCTTCAAGCCACTCAGTTTCAGGTGGCTTGTTATACATTGCCAGGCAACAGGAATATCCTCTTCTTCCTCTGCAGGCCTCTCACTATCACCCCTCTGCCAGGTACAGGTGAGCTCCTCCTCATGCCCCACCCCGGACCACAGGTGGAACCTGGGGTCAGTCCTCGCATCCACTCTGTGCCCTTGGTGCTGACCCTCAGATCCCAGCTCTGCCCTCTATACACATCCTTCTTTGTCAAACAGGCATCATACCAGTCTCTCTCAAGAGTTGGGGTTTTAATCAACTGCCTCTCACATAGTAAGTGCTCATTGAATAAATACAGGGTTGTGAGGCTTGGGGGGAAGGAAGAGGAGGAAAACACTGCCTCTCTCTGATTGGGAGGGAGGGGGAGGGAAGAGAGGAGGAGCTCTGAGTAGGTATGAAGTGTCAGGCGCTCAGCTCTGAGGGATCCGAGGAGGACCTGCCCTCCGGCTGCTCACAGACTGACCAAGATATGAAGGAAATAGTCTAGGCGGTTCCTGGCTGGCTCTGGTCAAGGGTGAGTGGGAGGGGAGAGGAGAGGACAGCAGGCAGGAGCCAGGCCGAGGAGGACTCTAGGGAAACCACACCAGAGCTAGTGGGCTTGCAGCACCTGGGCGTCTGGCTCTGAGACATCTTATAAACCAGAAGATTCCCTTCCCTCCCCCGCCTGGGCCAGCGGGGCCCTATCTAGAGAGATAAAGCCACTGCCAGGCTCCCAGAGCAGAGACGTTCTTATCGCGGCTGTCTGGGGTACTTGGGAATGTAAACTCTCTTGCTGAGCCTCCCTTGATGTGAGGAGGGACCAGTCTTGGGAAGACACAAAGCAGACACCAGGGGATGGACCTTCCCCACCCCCTCAGTGCCCTGCAGCCCTGAGCCAGCACTGAGAGGGGAGGACGGGCTCCGCTCCACTTGGGGTCCTCTTCCTCAACACCCAGGATGTGTGCTTTTCCCCTTCAACACATCCCTTCGAGTCACAAGATTTGGAAGGGCTTCAAGGACCCTTTCTGTCAATGTCCTATGGCCTGAGATGCCCTGTCAGAGCGCAGCACCGAGCTCACCGTGCCAGCTGATATACCTGTGTGACCTAAAAGCAAAGTCCCTTCACACCAGCAAGCACTTCCCACATGCCAGGCACTCTTCTTCACAATTTAATTCTCCCAGCAACCCTACAATCTAACATGGACGTTACTTCCGTTTCGCAGAGAAGGAAACTGAGGTACCAGGATGTTAGAGCACTTGCACGAGTTCCCAAGTGTGTGAGTGGCAGAGCTGAGGAGGCTGAGAGCAGGGGTTGTCAAATCCCAGGGCCACCTCTGCCCAGCTGAGCTACAGCGAGCTTTAAAGATCCAAGGATGGAGCCGGGTGCGGTGGTGCAGGTCTGTGATCCGGGGGACTCCAGCGCTTAGGCAGGAGGATCATGAGTTCAAAGGCAGCCTGGGCAAAAATAGAATGAAATGGGCTCAGGGTGTAGCTCAGTGGTAGAGTACTTGCCTAGCATATTCAAGGGCCTGGGTTTAAGTGCTGGGGAGCAATTTTTACACACACACACACACTAGCAGGGGAAGGGCAGGGTGTGCCACGAAGACTGAGGTCCAACCCATCCAGAGCCCCATGAGGGCTTCAAATCGCCTTTAAATGACCTCCCCTCTGCCCTCACCCACTGTCACCCTTGACACTGTGGCCATTGCACTTAGGCCCTGCTGCTGCTCATGGGCCTGTGGCTTGGGGGTCTCCTTGGTAAGTGAGCTCCTTCTGGCCTGATTGCCCCAAAGGCTGCCCCCATGATGTGCTTCTGGGATCAAGAGGACCAGCAGGAGGACTGGCGAGCAGGCCTTGCCCTGCCCTGCTGATAGATGAAGGCAGCAGACTCAGAGAGTGGACTAGATTCCCCTTCAGAGGAACTTGAGCTTTGGTCTTGAATCTCGGCTATGCTCTGGTCTGCAGTGTGACACTCAGCAGTGCCTGCTCATCGCCAGTCTCCGTTTTCCCATCTGTGAATCCAAGTGGAGCCTCAAGGGCCTTCAGCTCCAACATTCAGCTCCAGGGCCTGCGTGAACATGAGTGATTGACATGAGCCACCTACAGCTGTGCCACAAAGACATGCAAGCCAAGGGCCTAGGTGGCAGTGACGGGGTCTGTCTGGGGGTAACCATAGGGGAGGAGGTGCTTGAGCACACACTTAGAATAAATTTCTTCCTCCTCTTCCCTCTTCCTTCCTTCTACTTTTTTTCCTGAACCCAGTTAGATCTGGTTCTGGGCTGAGGTGCTCGCAGGCTGGGGAGGGGGCTGTGTGTTCAACGTCACAGGCACGTAGTCAAGGTCTGCACGGGGTACCATTGAGGGGTCTGGGGGCACAGGAAGGGCTCGGTGCCACTATCTAGGGGACATCATGGAGGGATGTGGTCTTTGAGGAGTGAGAGCAGAGAGAGGAGGAAAAAGAGCCTTGGGCAGAGGGATCTGGAGGACAAAGGCCTAAGGAGGGACCCAGAGTTGATTGGTGTGGAGAATGGCACCCAATGGAACTGGCGGGATCATGGCAGGAGCCAGCACAACATGAAGAAGGGTCTTCAACCCCAGGTGGAGGAGTCTGGGCTTTCCCCTGAGGACATCAATCAGAACTGTGCGTCCAAAAGAGGTCTCCGGCTACTTCGAGGAGGTTCCCATCGAGATGGGTGGGATGCTGGGAAGCCATGGGGGGTGAACCCTACCAAGGGCAAGAAGCAGGGAAGGTCTATTTCAGAGATGAAGGAATGCCTTGGGATCAAGAAGTTGTCAGGAGAAGGGGGCGGGGACAGGTGTCTAGCTGGCTGGGGCACAGAGCGGGTGATGTCATCCCTCACTGATCGGTACCCCAGGGTGGTGAGTAGACTGGGGTCAGGTGGCAGGCTCTGTCTAGGACACACCAAGCATGGTTATATAGTCGCTGGATCCTGGGCTGAGGGCCAGCAAAAGCCCGGGCTGGACCCTGACTCTGGGAATGCAGGAAGCGGGGCTGGCGTGGAGAGAGGGTAAGGGGGACTTTTACAGGGGAGTGTTGGGGAGGGTGACTAGGACAAGGAGTGGGATGTTGGGGAAATGTCCAAGGTCTCTGAAAAAGAGTCCCTGAGGTTGGGCAATAGAGACCTTATGGCCACTGCCTGTCACCCGTCTGTCCAGCGTCTGCAGGCTGGCCTGTCCCTGTAATTGTGGGAGGTCTGAGCTTTTATGGATTCTGTTCTGTGTGCATGGTGTGGAGGTTGGACCAGAAGACCTCCCCCCTCCTCCCCACTGACTTCTGCTGGCTTCTGTTTGCTCTACCCCCCAGCAACTGCATGATCTTAGGTGGGCTCCTCGCTCCAGGCTTTGGCCCCCTCTCCCAGCCCAGCGCCAGTACTCCCTGGGCTGACTCTGAGCCTGCCAGGAAGTGGGTGTCTGATCAACCAACAGGAACGACTCCAGCTGAGGAGACCCCAGACCCCCCTCCGCTCCCTGCCTCCCTGCCTCCCTGCGGTGAGTCAGCTCCAGGACCATGGAGCCCGCCCTCAGCTCCCAGCGCCTCCTCCCTGACCTCCCTGCAGTGCCCAGGCGCTGGGGAGGAGCGGCCCAGGTCTGGGAGTCTTCCTCTCCAATCTCAGGATCCGGGCCAGCTCTGCCTGCAGAAAACCTCATCAGCCACAGAGAGGGGCTGCAGCAGCCCTGGCCCACACAGGCCCTGGACCCCAGAAAGAAGGCAGCCTGTGGCAGAGAGATCATGACCTTTTAACCTTTCTTCACAAAGCGCTGGACACATGGCGCCTCCTCTCCATGGCCCTCTGAGGAAGGGAGAGCAGGAAGGGCCATCTGAATACACTCTGCAGGAGAGAAAAGCACCTGCCAATCACACAGTGAGCTGGCACCTGAGCCGCCACAGAGACTTCTCACAATTCCTTCTGCAGTTAGTTCCTCCAGATCCCACATCCTGTCCTGGGGTCCTCCAGGAGGATAGGTGAAGCCAGAAAGAAGGAAGTGCAAGACAGCCTGAGTGACAGTAGCAAGCTCTGTGCCACCACCAGCACCGCTGTGAGAGTCCCACGGTGCTTACCTGCAGTCTTGCTGCGGTCCTTCAGGCCAAGGCCCTGGACACCAGCTGCTGACTCACCAGCTCTCCTCTCATATTTTTTTTTTATTTTACCTGATTAGCTGCTGCTGCATCGTCTCCCTTTCTGTTTTAAACATACTGGGCTCCCAGCCACAGAGCCTTTGCGCATGTAGTTCCCTTAGTTTAGAAAGTACTCCCAAACCCCAGCCCCTTCCACAGCTATAGTTAACACGTCTTCATCAATCCATCTGTTTATTATTTATTTAGTTAGTTATTACGGTACTGGGGATTGAACTCAGGGGTGCTCTCCCACTGAGCTACAACCCCAGCCCTTTTTATTTTTTGATTTTGAGACCTGGTCTTGCTATATTGCCCAGGTTGGCCTCAAACTTGCAATCCTCCAGCCTCAGCACCATAAGTAGCTGGGATTACAAAAGCTTGTGCCACACTCCATCTCTTTTTTTTTATTCTAATTTGTTATATATGACAGCAGAATGCATTACAATTCATATTACACATATAGAACACAATTTTTCATATCTCTGGTTGTATACAAAGTATATTCACCCCATTCGTGTCTTCAAACATGTATTTAGGGTAATGATGTCCATCTCATTCCACCATCTTTTCTACCCCTTTGCTCCCCCGCTTCCTCTCCCACCCCTCTGCCCTATCTAGAGTTTGTCTATTTCTCTCATGCTCCCCCTCCCTACCCCACTATGAGTCAGCCTCCTTATATCAGAGAAAACATTCAGCATTTGGTTTTTGGGGATTGGTTAACTTCACTTAGCATGATATTCTCCAACTCCATCCATTTACCTGCAAATACCATGATTTTATTCTCTCTCTTTTTTTTTTTTTTTTTTTGGCTGAGTAAAATTCTATTGTGTATATATGCCACATTTTTTTAATCCATTCATCTACTGAAGCCACTGAAGGGCATCTACAGTTTAGCTATTGTGAATTGTGCTGCTATAAACATCGATGTGGCTGTGTCCCTGTAGTATGCTGTTTTTAAGTCCTGTCCCGAGGAGAGGGATAGCTGGCTCAAATGGTGGTTCCATTCCCAGTTTTCCAAGGAATCTGCATCCCATCCATCTTTTTTAAAATAACAACTTTATTATATAATTACTATCTACTTCAAATATACAATTCGATTATTTTTACCGTATTTGCAAAGTTGGAAAACCATTACCACAATCAATTTTAGAATATTTGCACCCCCCACACACACACACCCAAACTCCATGCTCATTAGCAATAATTCCCCTGACCCCAAGTGGGCAGCCACTAATCTAATCTCAGTCTCTAAGGATTTGTCTATTCTGGACATTTCATATAAATGGAATCATACAACATGTGGCCTTTTGTGACTGAGTTCTTTCATTAGCATAACGTTCTCAGGGTCCATCCACCTTGTACTCTGCCTGGTAGTATTTTACTGCCTGATGAATCATATTTTATTTATCCATTCACCAGTTGATGGACTTTTAGGTTGCTTCCACATTTTAGTTTCTATGAATAATGCTGCTATAATTTTTTTGTGTGGGCATATGTTTTCATTTCTCTTGGGAAAATTCCTAGGAGTGTAATTCTGGATCATATGATACTACTGTGTTTAAGCTTTTGAGGAACTGACACATTACTTACCACAGAGACTGTACATTGTACACCGTCACCACGCTTGTGTTGGGGTTCCAATTTCCACACATTCTCATCAACACTTTTTACTTTCTTTTTAGTCATTGCTGTCTTAGTGGGTATGAGGTGGTACCTCATCATGGTTTGGGTGGTGCCTGCCCCATGATGAGTGATGAGCATCTTGCATGTGCTCATTGGCCACCATTTGTATCATCTTCTTTGGAGAAATGTTTTTCCAGATCCTTTGCTCATTTTTTAAATGAGATTGTCTTTTTTTTTTTATTATTGAGTTGTATGTGGGGTTTTTTTTATATGTTAGATACAAGTCTCTTATCAGATACATAATTTTCAAGATTTTTTTCTCATTCTGTGCATTCTGCCTTTACTCTCCGGGTGACTTTTATATCTAATTTGTGTGTGTGTTACTAGGAATTGAACCCAGGGCCTCACATGTGCTGAGTAAGTGCTCTCCCATTGAGCTACATCCTCAGCCCTTTTTATTTTATTTCATTTTGAGATAAGGTCACGTAATTTGTCCAGGCTGGCCTTGAACTTGCAATTCTCCTGTTTCATCCTTTGGAATTCATCCTCTGGAAAGCTGGAATTGCAGATGTGTGCCACCATGCCCAACACAGAAGTATTTAATTTTGATGAAGTCCAATGTATCTACTTTTCTTTTATTGCTTGTGCTTTGGGTTTGATATCCAAGGAACCATTGTCTAATTCAAGGTCACCAAGATTTACAATTGTATTTTCTCCTATGAGTATTATAGTTTTAGCCCTTACATTGAGATCTTACATTTTTAGTTCATTTTTGCATACGGTATGAGATAGAGGTTTGACTTCATTCTTTTACATGTGTTTATCGGGTTGTCCCAGCAACATTTGTTGAGAAGGCTACTGAATGACGTTGGAAACACTGTTGAAAATCAATTGCCTGTAAACATTGCCCTTCCACTTTAATTGAAGCATTCCTCAGGGTAGCCTTGGCCCACACCCTCACTGCCCTGATCTATCATTCCCAGGTTCCCTGTGTGTAAGTAAAACTCATAGATAGTACCATGAACTGTAAACTATATTTATCTATGTAATGGAGTACAAAATAGCTTGAACTCTGGAGCCTGATAGTCAAGATTCAAGTCTCAGCTCTACCATTCACCAACTGCTGGGCCCTAGGCACATTGTTTCACTTATTTGCACCTCAGTTTCCTCACCTGTAAATTGGGGATCTAGTTACCGCATGGGGTTGTCATAAGAATTGATACATGTAAAATATATGGCACATGGAAATAATGTGCTAATGTGTGGACTGTCATTAATCATGTCATTCCTTAGACTTTAAGCTCTGTGGACAGGGGTTCTTTCTCTTTTAGCTTCCACGGAATCCTCCTGGTTGCCACCATGCCTGGCACAGTGGGGACATTTGGTGTGTGCTTGTTGAACTGATTAGTGAACGAAAGTATGCACTAACGAGCCCAGCAGACAGGGCTCCAATCCCACCCGCCCACTGTCTGGCTTGTGACTTCTCCAGAACTCTGTAAAATGAGAACATGGGATACAGGAGTGGTTTTTCTCCCTTTCTCTATTTGGATGCAGACTCCTCTCTTCTCTTGAAATAAGAGGAATCCAATTTATAATGCAGATACAGAGAGCTGCTATGAGGGAAGCCAGGGTGAGGCCCAGAGCCCTCTCCTTCCAGGCACCCCAAAGTTCCCCAGAGCCCGATGAACACGGTGTGAAAACCACCCTCCAGGATGTGATCCAGGAGTGCTCCCTGGGCTCGGAGCAGCCTGTGATTCAGAGGCAGCTGACGTCTGAAGCTCTTAATTCAGCCCAAATGCTAGAGGTCTGTGTCTTGCGGTACCGAGGAGGCAGGGGCACATTCCAAAGCAGAGCGCTCTCTCTTCCTGCTGCCCACAAGAAGGGAACAAAGCTCACTCAAGTTTCCTGTCCCCACACAGGGGTGGCATCTCTTGCTCTCATGCCCTCCTTCCTTGGCTTTCTGACCTACCTGATGGACCTGGTCTTGTGGGTCAGGCTTACTTCTGCCCAGCCCTTCACCCCACCTCAAATGGGGCTCACTTCCAGTAAGGCCACTAAGTGCCTGCTCATGTCACCTCCACACCCTCTGTGAGACAGTCTCCAGGAGGCCCAGAGAACTGAGTAACTAAGATCACTGAACAGCAAGTAAGTGACAAAGTGAAGACCTGAACCCCAGCTCCTTCCTCAATAAAATCTTCCAAGAATCCATGGAGCTCCACAGTCCCTGTGAGCAGGGGTGGGACCAGACCAGGAGGTGCAAAGGGCCTGCCAAGCTCTACGGCCCCTGGAAGAGAGGAAGCCCTGAGGGAGGCTCCAGGCAGGTCCCTGACCAGAGACCCATGCTTCCCCCACACAGTGTCCCCTGGCCATGGCGGAGGCCCTGCCCTTTGAAAGGAAGTGTGGGGAAGTCCTTGGTGAGCAGGTTAAGAACATGAACTTTGGAGTTAGATGGATCTGTCCAAGTCACAGACAACCTCTCTATGCTATCCCCTTTGATCCCTGGCACAGTGACAGAGGATAATAGTACCCATATTGCTGAGTTGTGATGAAATGAGACAAAGACCTTAGCACTTTGCCTAGCATTGGAGTTACCCGGTGACCACAGATGTCCTCGAGCTGGTAAATTTGTCATCTAGGCCAACAGGCAGTCCCAAGAGGACCTGAGGAGACCAAGGACTTCCACATTCCTCGCAGGCCTTTGGGTGCACTGAAAGTGTTTTGTTTCAGGAAACGTTTCTGTCAGAAGTTCCTAGTGCTGGTAGTTTGGAGAAAAGAACTTTGGAGAGACCCTGGTAACTTCTGGTTGATTTTTTATTTTTTAAACTCACCCTGGAGGACATTAACTTCATTTGACCTCAGGGACACTATGGAAGCGGGGTGTGTGGGCATGCGAGAAGGGCAGGGGCCTTCACATCACCTTGCTTAGAATCCTACGTCTGCAAATGTTCGGGGTCAAGTTATTAAACCTTCCTGAATCCCAGCCTCCTGGTCCATGAAATAGCAGGAAATGAGAGGACAACTGCGAAGGGCCAGCCGCTGTCCCAGCAGCACACCTGAGCTGGATTTTTATTTGGGACTTTTAAAGGGATGCCTGCAAGGTGCTGAGGAAGGTCCCTTCCAGGTAAGTGACCTAGAGGCAGTGACTGGGCCCAGAGGAACAGAGAAGGCAGTCCAGGTAGAGGGAAAGCTTTGAACCAGGATGTGGCGCTGGGAAACCACAGCATCCAGCAAGACGTTGGGATTTGGGACAGTAAGATTCGCAGTGGGAGGCCAGGAGAGGCAGTAAGGATGATGCTGTGGCTCAGGAAGCTCGGGTGACCTGCTCAGGATGACTGAGGCCAGGTTCTCCTGGGGCCTGCTGCCTCTGCCCGCCCAGCTGCTTCGTGGAAGGTTCCTGTTCTATTCTCGGGGCTCCCAAGGGATGGGAGGGCCTGCTGATTCAGGTCTGCCCCGCTGTTGACGCTGGGCTTCCTGACATTCATGTGAAGACTCGGGTTCCTGAAGGGCGTGGCTCCCCCAAGCCCCCAGTCTCCCCAGCCCACAGGAGGGGTGAGGGAAGTGGGCGTGGCCCGTGCCTAGGACTGTTGGTCACAGCGCCCCGAGCTCCAGCCGCCCACGTTGGGAATAAAAATAACAATTCTAAAAATGTGACCAGGAGCGCAGGAGCCAGCTCTGCCGTGGGCCCGTGAGGTCACTGGACACCGTCCCTCTACCCATGAGGAAACTAAGACTCAGGGAGGGGAAGTGGCTCCCTGAGCTGTGCAAGCGGGTCACACTTTGAGACCAGCACCTTCAGCCGGGGGTTCCCTGGGGGCAGCATTTGAGAGTGCCTAAGGGTGGGGTGGGCACAAGGACCTCTGTGCGGGGACATTAACCTCAGAGTGAAGGAGGCTTGTTCATGGGTCCTGGGCCGGGACCTCTCACTGCCTTTAGTCACAGGTCCTGCAGCAACAGGAGCAACAGGAGATCCAGATGAGTAGGATGAGGCCAGCCAGCCTGTGGGAGGAGCGTCCCCCACGGACAGGCCTGGGGGCGGTGGGGGCGGTGGGAGGCCTGGGCAGCAAGGCTCTGTGGGTGGGGTGGGCTCGCAGGGGCAGATGGGGTCAGGCCTCCTGGGCAACCTGCCGGCAGACAGTGAGGAGACTGAGGCCCAGGAAAAGAGGGGATGGCTATTCTAGGTGCCCCATACCAGATCCATCTGAAGGGAGTGGCCTTTCCTCTGTGGCTCTGAGTTGACCTGAGAAGGGGTCTTGTGAGGTGGAACCACAGTGGCCTCCCTGAGGCAAGAGTGGGAACCTCCCCAGGGGACAGTTTTAGGGCTGAGGCATGTCTGCAAGGCTGAGTTCTCCTTGTACCCTGAAGGCCCATCTTACTTGAGAGGCAGAGACCCCCCACATACACATGGAGCGTAGAGTCTGATTTGCCTGCTGCCTCCTCCCCACAGTGTGTGAAGGCCCCACAGAGTGATGGTGGCACAGGTCCCTGAGGGGAGCCTCTGAGGGACCAGGCTCTTCCCATTGACGGCTGCTCTATGCCCCACTGACAGCCACGACCCAGTCAGACAATGATCTGTCCCTGGACCACTCCCAGGCGTGTCCAGATTTGGCCCGCCAGGCTTTCCAGGGCCAGAGGGGACATGATGACCCCTTCCTGCCTAGCTCTGACTAACAGACCCCTGGCTCTGGGAAGTATCATAACAGAGCCTGTTACCAGGGCAACCTGCAGACCCAGTGGCCTGGGACCTGGGACCTTGGCTGCCCCACACAGACTGCTGGCACAAAGCCCTGTGGAGGAGCCCTCCCTGCTCAGCTGGGCTGTGAGGGGACCGTTAGTCAGGAGGAGACCATGTCTGGTCTTTGGGGACATTTTAACCCTGACTGCTTTAGCTGACCTTGGGCCCTGATCTCTGATTGCTCCCAGGGGCCCCACTTGGACAGAGACACTTAAAAATGAACTGCCCCCAAATCTGCTCCTCCCCTTCCACTGCATCCCCCACTTCAGTAAAGACACTACCACCACCCTGAGACACAGGACAGTGTCCCCGGGCAGCAGTAGGGCACCTCCCAGTTCTCCCCAATGCCTCATCCCCTCAGTTGCCATAAGGGGCATTTCTGCCTCCTCTTAAAAACCGGTGCAGCCCACCCCAACCCACCTGCTCTCAGCCCAGCCCTGCTCGGCTCCTCCTGAGCAGGGTCATGATCATTGCCCATTCTCCCCCGACTCCTGCCTGCAGTTTCCAAAGTGGCCTCAAATGTTACTGTTTTCCCAAATTGCTCCCTAGCTTCTCATCACTCTCAACCAAGGAAGAATCCCATCCTCCTAGAAGAAAGGAAGGAAGGAAGGAAGGAAGGAAGGAAGTTTTTATAATCAACCCAATATATACATTTATTTATATAGAAGTTATATACATATGCTGCCATACAAACAAATATGTTGGATAAATTTTTTAAAAACACTGTATATACCAAAATTGCCACTGAAGACCTAAAATTTCAACATTTTAAAAGTTTTGTTTTCACTTTATTGAATGGTATTAATAATCTTTTTGCTGTGTCTAAATATATACTCAAAATAGTGATTAAGCATGCTTTCTTTTTTAAATAAAATCTTGGCTTAAAGATGTGGTACAGTCATTTGAGAATCTGCGACTAGATTCCATTATCTTTCTACTTGGTTAAGTGCCCCATGTAGTGGGGAAGACAACTCCCCAGGGGCCAGAGGGCCACCTGGAAGACCACACACTCCCTGCTGTGCTTACTAAATCACATGGGCCACTGTCAATTCCGGGCACAGGCTTTTTGTTGAAATTTGATTCAACTGATGTCAATCCAGTTCCTGGAAGCTACTCAGAGGTGTTACTTTTTAAATATTTTTGACTCTCTTGTTCACAACACACTGAAACTCTTCACTTGGAAGACTTTTAAGTGTGTTATAAAATTTGATCTCCCTGTTTTTCAACACGCTGATGTGACACGTGGTGATGCACACAGCCACTACAACAGTCTCATCCCAGAGCCGCACTCTGCAGACTGCGCTCTGTAATGTGGGCTTCTCTCCAAAAGCAGCACCTTTCTTCTCCAGTCTTGAAACAACGCCTTTCCCTGGGTGCCATGTATTTATTTGTTTTAAGATCTGCTGGATGGGATCAGCTATCATCACAGAAAGAGCCAGCGCAATTGTATCATTTGCCTTTTCTTTCTTCTTCTTTTTTTTTTTAGAGAGAGAGGGAGAGAGAGAGAGAATTTTAATATTTATTTTTTAGTATTTGGTGGACACAACATCTTTGTCTGTATGTGGTGCTGAGGATCGAACCTGGGCCGCACGCATGCCAGCGCGCTACCGCTTGAGCCACATCCCCAGCCCTCATTTGCCTTTTCAAAAAGGTCTACCTTGGGCTGGGGTCATGGCTCAGTGGGAGAGCACTGGCCTAGCATGTGTGAAGTGCTGGGTTCGATTCTCAGCACCGCATATCAATAAATAAAATAAAGGTCCATCAACAACTATATATATTTATATATTATATATATATATATAATATATATATATATATATATATATATATATATATATATATATATATAAAGGTATAACTCATCTAAGGTGAGTAAGTCTTTGATGGGTTTTGCTGTGAGATAACCAGTAAATCTCTATGTGATACAGAGGATTTTGGTGGCCACTGCTTCTATCAATAATAAATTTCATAGAGATTCTACCATTTGTCTTTATAAAATTAAACACCTCAGTGACATCTTATGGCAGACTCACAGGGCAGAGGTGCCATGGTCAAGCCAAACCCACACTGCTTGTCTCATGAGCCTGTGAGAAGGAGACACGTGACCTATGGTGTGGACAAGGTGAGGCACCGATGTCCATCTATTTGTTGAACATTAGTAGAGCTTGAAACTTTCTTTTTAAGGAAGTAAAAATAAATATGACTAAAAGTTCCAGAATTTTCTCTCTGTAAGAATGGATCACCTTTTATGTCCCATTTTGACCCCTCCGGCCTACACAGCAGGGCCCTTGGCCAGGTCCACAGCCCCACGGGATCTGTTCAGTCTTTCTTCCATCTCAGTTCTCACATCAACTAGAGCCACTGTTCCTGCACGCACCACACGTTGTTGTGTCTTTCAGTTATTTGTGCCTGATACGCATGTCTCCGATGGACTGACTCAGTATTCAGTCCTTTCTTCAAGAGCCCACCCCAGGCCACCCCTTCATAAAGCCTGTTCTATACTCTGGGTAAAGTTACTCATTCAGCTATTCAACAAATATTTACTGAGGACCTACTGGAGGCAGGCGCTGATCTAAGGGCTGCCGGGTTCATATCAGTGCACCAGATAGGACCCCTCCCTCTGGGACCTTGCATTCCCATCAGGGAGACCTCGATGTTCTGGAGTGAGTCATTCCAGTTACCCAGGGGTCAGCCAGTGACAAACTTGTCTCCCAGAGAAAACATTTGCTCCTAAGAGCAGGGACTTCTGAGTCTCAGCTCCAAGCACAAGTTCCCAGAGGAGGGGACGATGGATAACGGTTGGAATTCAAGAATAACACAGGAGATAACATAAGCCTTGACCCAGCCAGAGACCAAGACCTAACGCCAAGTCCAGACTGAGGTCCTCTCAGCACCTGATCCAGCCCCAGGCTGGGCCTGGCCCAGGGAGCTCACTCAGTGTCATACACACTGTCCCAGAGAGCTTCATCCCACTGAGAGAAGGAACTGGAAGGCCCCCTGCGGCTGGCAGGAACCACTTCCACCTCCGAGTGTCCCTATTTTTAGCCGTCTGCTGTGACCCTGCAGCCCTCCGCTCCCCATGGCTGGAGGGACTTGCCCAGGCAGCTTTGATGGACTGTTTTCCCAGGCCCTGCTCCTGCCTCCAGCCCCCAGCCCCCAGCATCCCCGCAGGAGGGGGCCACTCCACTGGTAGCTTCTGCATCCCAAAATAGCATTAGCGCTTGGCAAGGAGATACAGCCACCTGTAAGTAGGGAGAGGAGTGGGGGAGAGGAGCAGCTCCCATCATGGGGGGCGGGGGGGGGGGGGGCGGGACTTGGATAGAAACTTCCAGGTAACGCTGGGACTGCTGGATAAGACCTTGGGCCTCACCTGGCTCTTGTCCAGGACCCTTACCCACCAGATCTGGACATCAGCCATAGCATGACGTCATGTCCCACATGGACTGCCCACTTCTGAAATAGTTTAATCCACCCCACCCCCGCCACCCCACAAAGGCTTTCTTTATCTGTTGAAATCCAACCAGTTGGTGTTAACATAGAGTCTATGGAGTCCCACCTTAGTCACAAAGGCCCTCCTCCTATCCTGGGCTCAAGTGACCACCTGGGATTGGCCAGCCCATCCTGGGATTGCTGCTCGGTTCCATAAGTCGCAGACTGAGGCTGGAGGGGTGGGTCACAGCTTCAGCTCACTGTGTGACCTGGTGCTCATGTGTGTCCTCCGAGTCTCCGCCCAAGGAATGGAGCCACAGTGCACGATCCCCGTGGGCTCTCCCAGCCGTCTGAGCCTGGCCCACTAGGGGGGGAATCAGAACATTTTGGTAGCTGGGACTTTCCCTGACCCTCAAGCCATCGGGGGGGGGGGGTCCTCTCCTCCTCTCCTCTTGCCCTGCCCCACATCCACAGTGTCAGTCATGCTGAGGCTGGCATGGGCCCCCGAGGGGTTCTCTGGCTGTCACCAGTGGGATAGGAGGCTATGGCAGGCCAGCTTCCAAACCAGAGGGGCAGCCTCCCGCGCGAGACTCCTCACTCTCGCCCGTGCCACCCACCATCTGGCTTGGGTTTCCCTCTTCTGCCTCAGCTGGGGCCATCCGTCCAGGAGTCCTGCCGACTGGAACAGACTGTCCCCACCGCAGCAGCCCCATGCTGTCTACTCCAGCAGGGCACAGGCCCAGGAGTCTGTGGGGACCTCGAGGGCCTAGCACACCAGCAACTTCCAGGAAAGTTTTGGAGGACAGAAAAGCCAGTTCACGACGGGGTTCCAGTGAGCAGCAGAGATGCCAGAGGAGATTGCCGCGGCCACGAGCCCCACCAACCCTCAGGGCTGCCCTCTCTCCTTCCTGGGAGTGAAGGCAGCTGCAGGAACAGCCCACTGCGGAGGTCATCTAAGCCACATCCCACTTTCTTTTAGGGCAAGGACAGTCCTGATTCACTAAGTGTCCACTGTGGGCCACCCTCTGTTCTAGGCACTTGAGTACAACAGTGAATAAAACTGGCACTACCCCGGCACACAGAACTGACATTTAGTGGAGGGAAGTGGCCAGATCAAGTGCATGGCATCTCAAGTAACCATAAGTGCCACAAAGAAAAATGATGTAAAACAAGTGAATTACAGGAAAACGGGAGTGGGGGACATTTCAAACATGCCAGTCTGGAAGGCCTGTCTCTGGAGGTTGATGTTTGAGCCAAGAAGTGAAGGAAGTCAAAGAAAGAGACATACAGATATCTGGGGGAGGAATATTCTAGGCAGAATGATGAGCCAGTGCAAAGGCCCTGAGGCAGCAGGTCAGTAAGTCTGAAGTAGAGTGAGGGTAAGAGATGAAGTAAGGAGGTAATAAGGTCTGGGGGCAGCCTGTACTGAGCAGTGACTTAATTTTTATTTATTTCAACCTAATATATGAATTAAGTTTTATATTGCAATCTAATACAAATACACATATATAAAAATAAAACTGAAATAACTATATGTAAGTACTCTTACATGTTTTATTCTGTTCAATTTTTAAATATAATGCTAGTCAAGATCTTAAATTGATTTCCTGACCTACTAAATGATCGTGGCCCAGTGTTTGCAAAGTGCTGACTCAGGGCCTCACAGACCATCACAGAGTGGGACCGGAGCCCTTCGGCCCGTGTGGAAGAGTGTTCTGGTCTGTTTTATTTTTTGTTCCATTTTTTAAATGAACGTACAGTTTATAAGTAGTAAAACACACCTTGCTAGTGTCCCATTCTTTGACAAATGCACGGTCACATACACATCGCATTTTGCTGTTGAAAAGGCTCCCACAGGAGGCTGGAGTGGGACAGTGGCAGCGGGGACCAGCAGGGCTTTTGCAGCAGCCTGTGAAGTGGAGGGCGCAGGGTGCATTTCTGAAGGCTGGGCCAAGACACTCTTCTGACATTTCCAACGTGGCATCTGAGAGAAAGACACAGCTCAGCGATGCCTGTCAGACTCCTGGCCTGAGGGGTGGGCGGCTGGAAATCCCGGGAGGAGAAGGTTGGGGGACAGTCACACACTCCATTAAGGGTCGAGGTCCACGAGAGAACAGGCTAGAAGTGAGGAGGAGTCCAGGGCGAGGCCCAGCTAGAGGTAGGGGTCTTCCCACAACCTGGAGACCCTCGGCCTGCCCTGGGGCACAACCTCGCTAAAGGGTGGAGAGGAGGCTCCGGTGGGAGGGTGAGGGGAGGCTGCAGGTGGAGTGGGCAGAGACACAGGGGCCCCAGGTTTAAGAGGAATCCCTGGCTGGACCAACTTGAATATTGACCCCGAGAGCTTACTTCACTTTAGCAGGCAATGGGGAGCCATGGTGGGTTTCTGAGCCAAGCTGGGCTTTAGAAAGATTAGTGATGATCATTTCCCTATTCGTCTGTGTATCATGGATGGGACCCTCCCTCTGGCCAGGCCCTTGGCCAGTGCCTGTAAGACGGGCCATCCATCAGCCTGGAGGCAGATGCTGCTGTTATTTCTGATTTACAGGCAAAGACACTAAGAAGTCCAGTGACTTGCCCAAGGTCACCCAGCCAGGACATGGCGGAGCTGGGTACGGAAGCCAAACCATTCAGACTCCAGCCTTATGGCCTATTTCCCTGTCACTGATGACCTTGAGAGGGTCACTGGTGAGGTTTGGAGATTTCTGGCCTATAAATCAGAGCAGGAGGACTTGATTTTCAGAGGCCCTGTCCACCATCTTTGGCTGACCCCAATCTGCATCCTGGGAGCCAGCCCCCATTGGGCCTCTCAATCCAGGGAACAGAGCAGTCCCCACTGCCACACAAGATGCTCCTGGCGGGTTTGTCCCCAGGGCAGCCACAGGGCCTCTGTGCTCTCGGACTGGTTGGCCCGTTCCAGAGGCTCCCACTTCTTTGCCCACAGTGTTTAGTTTCTTGAGGAATCAGTTTCCATCTGGGCCCCATGTGCAGCCTGTGGGTCTGAATGGAGGATTCCATTCTAGCCCAGAGTAATTGTTACCAGAGGTGGGCAGGAGGGGGGGGGGCGGGGAGGAGGGCAGGAGGGGGGGACGGGGAGGAGGGCAGGGCAGGGGCTGTCCAGAGCTGCCTGCTGGGGCCCTGGGCCCTTGAAAAGAGGGAGGACTAGGTGGAGGCAGAAAGAATAACAGAAGGTGACAGAGACAGGACAAGAATAAAGACTGGAGATGAGTAAAAGCAAGAAGTGAGGCAGGGTCAGCTGGAGTGACATCCACTGAAAACCAGACAGGTACAAAGAGACACTGAGAGAGGACCCTCGGCAAAAGGGCAGAGACTGCCAGAGAGGCCGATGCCAAGAAGAAACTCAGCAGAGAGGAGGAGAGACGGCAGAGGGGAAAGTTCAGAGAAGAGAGAAAAGTGGGCCCAGGGAGGGATGGCGTCACAGGAAGAGGACAGGGAAACGCTGAGCCAGCCGGAGCTGGGGCAGCTGGAGCCCTCGGGGCCCAAGTGGTCCCCACCGCAGCCAGCAGTCTTGGGCAGCCACAGTCGCATCAGAAAAAGAGGTCAGCTCCTGCCCACTGGCCCGGGCCAGGCCTCAGCAGCCTCATCAGAGCGTGGCCCAAGGACCCCTTTGTCAGCCTCCTGCCTGAGCCTGGGGGCCTCAGAGTCCCTGGTCTCCTCTCAGGGCCTGTCTCCAGTCACCCCTGAACTGGCTCTAGGAGACAGCTCTCTGAGCTAGGTCTTGGGAAGTGGGAGGAGCCCTGGGCCAAGAGCAGGGGATGGGAGCCCACCCTGGGAGCCCCCCCCCCGCCCCCCCCCATCCTCCTGCAACCTTGAGCCTCCTGCTTGCCTCCCGGAGCTCAGTCCCCTCCTCTGTGGAAGGACTGGGCTTGGACAACACTGGGGACCATCCAGCTGCCCGTCCTGAGCCAGTAGCAGAACTGGACTGCTCCTAACACAGCCCTGCCACCCGCCTAGGTCCCCCATCCCTCTGTCACTCACTCACCACCTGCCCCTTCAGGCCCTGTCCTTTCCCCATCTAGTCCTCCTTCCCGTCCAGCCTTCCTGTCTGTCTCCCTCTGTCCTCCCTCCCTTCCTGCCTGCCTTCCTCTCCCTCTGTAAGGGGGTCCTCTAGGATGCCTGGGCCCGTGGGCCCAGCACAAGGCCTGGGGCCAGCAGGGAAAGGTCAGGCTCATGCATGAACACGCTTTCCAGGCAGCTGCCCCACCCCTTGCCCCCCAGCCCCACCCCAGTCTGCACACGCTGCTGTGTCCCCACGTTCCACTCCAGGCCCTGATTGCAAGATACTCAGGCTAACACGGGGGCTGTGGTCTGAATATTTGTGCCTCCCAAATTTTCTGTGTTGAAACCCTAAACTCCCAAGGTGATGGATACTATCAGGAAGTGTGACCTTTGGGGGCGATGAGATTAGACTGAGATTAGTGCCCTTATAAAAGACACTGCAGAGAGCCAGCTACCCCTTCCGCCACAGCCACAAGGCACCCTGTATCAGAACGCAAGTCCTCACCAGACACCAGATCTCAGGCACCTTTATCTTGGACTTCCCGACCTCCAGAACTCTGAGAGAGAAATGTCCGTGGTTTATAAACCACCCGGGTGATGGCATTTTATTATAACAGCCTGAGTGGACTGAGACTATTGACACAACCAAACGCTTCCCATGTCAGAGTCAGTGGAGGTCAGAGAACCCCAAAGGGGGCCGGGACTTGACCAAGGCCACACAGCCAACCAGGCTGACTCACCCCCTGCTGTACCTCAGTCCCTTCTGGGGGCAGGAGGCTGTGTAGATTCAGACCCACGGGGAGGTTTCCCCACCAGGCCAGGGAAAGTCTGGTGAGGGCCAGTCAGAATGAGCTCACTGATAGGATCCATGTGTCGGGCCTTGTCCCTGGACAGTCCTCCCCACCCAGTCCCAGGGGGCCTGGGAGAGGCTCCAGCACATCGTCCTGGCACCGTGCACAGCAGTGACAAACACTGGGGCCGAAACCCCAGGAGAAAGTGCCCTCCTACCTCACATCTGCTGGGGGGTGGTGGGCTGAAGGAACAGGCCTCAGACTGGGGTGGACCAGCGACACCGACGGATGCTTAACCTCTGCTCTGTGGCCTCGGGCAGGCCCGCACCCTGCTCCACAGGTGACTCTGGTCACCAGCACCAAACAGTGTCCTCACATACCTTTCATAGTGCCCAGTTCTGTGTCAGCTCGGTGTGGCCACCGTCCTGCTATCAAATAAGGTGCTGTTGTAGGCTTTCAGGCATAGACTCCAAATCAGTGGGTAGCGTTACTCTGGATGACCCAAGTGGACAGCCTCAGTGTGGAGAAGGATCTAAGAGCGGAGCTGAGGTTTTCCCAAAGAGGAAGACCCTCGGCTTGTGGACAGCAGCTTTAGCTGGTGCCTGAGGGTCCCGGCCCGCCTTCCCAACGGCTGGTGCTTCAGCTTTTGGGCTCCTCTCACGGGCCCCCATCACGGGGCAAGCCAGGTCCTGGCAACACACCTCTTACTAAAGCTTGACCGTTGCTTTCCTGGAGGAGGCCTGACTGCCCACACCTTCCACGGTGGGGTTAGAGTGCACACGCCATGTTTTCCTTGACCCCTCTTCTGGAACATTCTTCCACCTGTTGCAACAGTCTTTGTTCTTGGCTGAAGAATAGTCTGTCTTGTTGATGCACCATAATTTACTAAGCCAATCTCCTCTGGCTGAGACATCTAGAAGGACAGATGGATCGCATGGCAGATACACACTGTACACATACTATATGGGTATACATATTTGTAAAAGCTGCAATGAACATGTTTGGTGGGTTGAATGTGTTTCTCAAGAGGACTCCAAGAGCCGGGCTGAGGCTGATCCCGGGGACACCTGCCCACACCAGCACAGCTTCCAGCCTCAAGTCCCCGTCTGTCCCCAAGGGCTTCCTCTAGCACCAGCAGCACATCACCCTGAGCAGGGATGTGCCAGAGGCTCAACACCCCAGGCGCAGTCCGAGGGTGGCTGTTGGAGGAGCGGCCAACTGCTGGGTTTGGGGGGCTCACTGTTCTCTCCACAGCTCAGCAGCCACCAGGACTGAGCCCGGCTGCCCACGGCAGGAACCTGCTCAAGGAAGTTCAGCGTCGTGGGCCTTCTCCCCCGCTGTCTCTCTTGTCCACTCTTTGCTGAGTTTCCTGGTGTCACCTCCTGAGCGAACAATCTGCCTCCAGTCCTTGGCTCAGGGTCTGTCTGGGGAGACCCAGTTTAGGACGGGAGTCATGGATACTTTCTTTCAAAGGCTGGAAACCATCTCCAGTTTCTCCTCACACCACCCTGAACCCATTTCCTCTGAACACCCCCTCAGTCTTCCTGAGAGTGTGGTGGAGAGAGACAGGCCTGGAGACAAACCCCCCCAAATTAAGTCCTGGGCTAGCCTTGGGCCTCCAAGGGCCCATAAGAGGCTGCACCTCCTCAACTGAACAGGGCTGCTGGGCAGGTACAGCCCAGGCCTGAGAGGGAACCGAGAGCCCCATCCTGCTCCACTGTCATCTGCCTCTTCACGACTGGCCTGAGCAAGGCTGGGACCAAAAGCCTCATCCCTCTCTTTCAGATCCTTCGACAACTGCAAGCTCTAGAGGGTCAATGATGTCATTTAACACCCTAAGCTCTATGGGGCAAATGCAATGATTATACCCATTTCATAAGTGAGCAAACTGAGGTGCAGAGGGCAGGGGCTTCTGTAGCCACAGGGCTGATGCGAGGCAGACCCTGGATCCACTCTGAGGTCTCTGACTCGCTGACCAAGTCATGCTTATAGGCATGGTGGGTCAGCCCCTCTCAAGAGGAGAGGAGATTCCTCGCAGCTGACTCAGGCCCTGGGGCAAGGAAGCCACCTCCCTGGAGTCAGCTGGGAGGGAGAAAGTGACACTGGGGAAATTCCCACACAGCCTTGAGTTCTTACCAGCTGGGAAGCCCGGCTTTGCTGGGTTGTGGGCTTCACTGGCGACACTCATGACAGGCAGGGGGGTGCAGGAACAGGATGTCAGCCAAATACACACGCACATTTCTATATGTCTCCACCATCCACTTTAGGATACACTGAATAAGTTTTATTTAACTTAATACATCAAAAAATATTTCAACAAATAATCAATATTTAAAATCGTGTATGATCTGTTTTACATCCTTCTTTTGGATCAGGTCTTGAGGTCCTGTGTGTGTGTTACACTTAGCCACACGTGGCTACTACATGACACAACACCGTTATAGAGGCTCCAGGGTGATCTGGTCTTCCCAGGAAGGCACGAAGCAGGTGAACCTCAGTGCCAGGTGTCCCCTGGGCTGAGGACCCAGAGGTAACAAGAGGGCTCTCAGTACCAAGTGTCCTATGTCATTTAAACTTTCCAGTAACCCCATGAGATAAGTATTTTCACTCTTACTTGGCAGATGAAGGGGCCAGCTCAGAGCAGTCAAGAGATTCTCAAAGTCATACAGCAGGACCAGAATTTAGTTGTCACCCAGCACCAAGAGAAATTTTCAGCCCAGCCCAGCCCAGGATTGCTGAACCCCTTGAGGTTAGCAAGTGAGGGGTGGCACATGCCGGGGGCCTCAGCCACCTGTCCCTCGGAGGAAGTGGGGCAGGGAGATCAGGGCCGGTGGGTGGCAGCAACAGCCTCCTCCTTCACCTTGCCCTGTCAAGGCTGGGACAGATGGTGCCACGCAGGCCCCCGAGGACAGGCTTTTATCCTTCCTGTCTTTCTACACACAGGACAGAGCAGGGGTGCCACCTGACCTGAGCAGGGGAGAGACTGCGGTAAGAGAACCACATGCAGTTGAGAGTCCCACAGGCCACCTTCTCTGTTTCAGGCCCTGTGTGGCAGTATGGCTGTCTGACCAGACTGTCCTTCTACCCCACCCCAGGACCTGTGCTGCTCTGGCTGGGGCACCGCAGAGGCAAGAGGACAGTGAGGCTTGAGGATGTTCCGGTTTAGAGGGTTGGTCTGGATGCCCCCTGCCGCCCACCAAGCCTCCAGCACCCCAGGACTCCCATGGTGACCAGAGACGTCGACAGAAACGCTGGGCTTTCAGAGGTGGGGGGCACCACCCCAGTGTGATTCGGGTGGGAGAGAGGAGCTGCCCACAGTGTGGTGTGACCTCCCTAAAGGCAGGGGTCACCTGGGCCAAGAGCTCCCTGCAGAAGACAGGAGAAAGGCCCCGGAAGGACCCCGGGTGGGGGAGACCATCTCGGGGGCGGGGGGGAGCCTGCTTGTCTCTCATCTTTGCAGGCCTCAGACGCCGCCTCCAGGGCCACATCAACCCATAGAGCGTCCCGGGCTCTCGCCCTCACTGCGGCCCATCCACCTGCACACTCCACTCAGTCACATCCACGCTTAGCCCAGAAAACCTCAGAGGTTCATCCTGAGGGTTTGTGCCCATTGTTCAGATGGGAAGATGGGGGTCAAGAAAGTGCTGGGGTTCGATTCTCTAGCCTGAGGGCTGCTGGTCCTGGGATCTGTCTGCAGCCTCCTGCTGGCTCTCATAGGACACATCAGGGAGGGTCCCCAGGAAGGCCGGAGCATTTGACGGACACAGAAGAGAAGGCAGACGTGCAGAGCTCAGGGTCCAACCGTGGGCTCTGACGTTGGATCCACCAGTGTCTGAGGTCTGGGTTTGTACTGCTGATTAGAAATGGCCCTGAGTCTACAGTCACCAAGACAGGTGGCTGCTCCAAACTGGGGTCATTCCTGACCCGAGTTAGTGCCTTCTGCACTTGTGGAGGGAGCACTCCCAGCTCCCAGAAGTGGACAGGGTGAGGGGCAGGGCGGGACGGATCCAAGGAGAGAGGCCCAGTAGGGAGCATGGCCTGGGGAGGTCTGGGAGTGGGCTGTGGCCGTAGGGTCATCATCCCAAACCCAGTTTAAAAACACATGGCTCCATACTTCTGGTCTCTCCCTGATTCATTTTATCTGTGGCTCTTACATGTGCCCTGAGCCTCTAGCTCACTTACCGGGCCGGGGCAGGGGGTTGTACCTGCTGCTTGTTTTCCCACGGGGCCCCTGAGCTTAGAGCATCACCTGCACCAAGGATGCGTGACTGGGTAAAATGGGTGAGCTGAGGGCAGGGGCACCAGCCACCGAGGTCCTCCGTGCCCTCCTGGGAAAATCACCCCACAGCCTCGGCTTCACTCCTCTGTAGAAAGGAGGTGGTTGCTCTCCTGAGGCTGCTCTGCCAGAGCCCCTCGGACTGGGTGGCTGAGACACAGGAATGTTTGTCTGGGGTGCCTGCTGGGTGGCTTCCTTCTGAGGGCTGTGACGGAGACTGTGCCCGGCTCTCCCTCAGCTTCTGCTGGTCCTCTGGCTTCGAGGTGCCTCACCCCTGTCTCTGCCTCCTCTTCACACTCTTTCTGGGCATGTCTGTCCCCATGTTCCCTTTTTACAAGGACACTAGCCACAGTGGATCAGGGCCTACCCTCGTGACCTCATTTTAACTTGATTACCTCCGTGAAGACCCCATCACATTCTGAGGCACTGGGGGTTAGAACTTCAACATATGAATTTGGGGGTGTGAGGAGGGTGGCAGATTCAAGCAAATTACCTCCCAGGCTCAGCGCCCCCCCACCCCCGGCTGCTACCATGAGGACCACATTATGGCCCACAGGGATGGACCTGGCGTTATGAACTTTCATAAGATACTGATGCTCCACTCCCAGAGAGTCTGGTTTGCTTGGTCTGGAGTGGGCCCTGATGTGGAGATTGTTTATAAACTCCCAGGGGAACCTGATGTGCAGACAGGGAGGAGAGCCAGGTGTGGGGTCTGCACACACACTGTCGCTGCTGCCTCATCAGCAAACCCACATGTGGTTGGCAAAGCTGCCATGAGTCTGCCCCAAACCCCAGCCACTCAGGGTGGGGCCAGGCAGGGACAGACAGACAATGGAACAAAAAGGCCTCGTCCCCAGTCCCACACCCCAGGGCGGTGCCCAGTACCTGGACGGTACCTGGGCTATATCTGAGGAGGAGGGCCTTCTCCAGGTGGCAGGTCTGGGAGGTGTGGAGATTTCCAAGTCACTGCTTTCCTGTGGATTGCACCAAGGAATCCTACCTGACAGCTTGGGACAGGGAAGGGATGGAGATCTCTGGACCAGTGGTTCTAAGGCAAAAACTGGAGGAAGTCAGAGAACAGGATGGTGGAGTGGGAACTGGGGAGGGCAGGTGCTCAGAAAGGGAGTGAGGCCATGGAGCATGGTGGTGGCCTGGGTCACCAATCGACACAACTTCTCCAAACCTCAGCTTCTTACATCTGCAAAATGTGGAGTGTAGAGCCTGCGTGTGTGGAGCGAGGGTGTGGCGACGTGAGAAGAAGCGCTGGAGCTGGCCCACGTGGCCCTTGGCTTCAATTTCCATCCTTCTTTCCCCGAGATGGAGTCAGTCCCTCTGCGGCACTCCTCTGCAGCCCTGTTGGGGCCACGAGGTCTCCCACACAGGGCAGGCTGCTTGCAACTTCACACCTGTCTTCTGCCCCTGGAGGGAGGGGCCTGGGCATCATGCTCTGTGCCCCAGACCCAGGGTTCATGCTCAGCTGTTGGTCCCTTCTGAGAACCACAGCTGAAGTGAGATAAGCATCTCTAAGGGTTCTCGAGAAGTCCCTTGCGGAGCAGAGCAGCTCGCTTCTGTGTGAAGCAGGCAGTGCTGGGCCTGAGGCTTTGTTCCAACAGGTGCTAGGAAGTGTGTGGCAGAGGGATGGACGGATTTCCCCATGGGGTCCACGGAAAACAGCTCTGTGGGGTGTTTGCGAACGAACATTTCCTGCGCGACAGAGCTCAGTGCTCTACCTGCAGGCCTCGCTGGTTCCTCACAACAAACTCACTCAACAAACAGCTTTTTTTCATCCCTGTTTTGCAAACGCCTGGGAGACAGGCTAGCGGTGGCACATGGCCCACTCCCACCTCACCTTCAGGACAGAGGACACCAGGCATCATCTCACCCTCGCAGGGCCAGTGCTGGACACCACATCTGTGCCTGGTTGTGACCTCCCAGCAGACTGGGAGTCCCTGGGAGACGGCATTGAATGCCATGCTTCCCTGTGGCCCGCACACCTGGCCCAGCACAGAGCCCCCACAGTCAGTGGTTCACTAAGAGTGAGTGAATGAGTGAGCGAGAGAACGAAGGGAGAAGGTGGGCAAGCCCCAAGGCCCTGTGACCCGGGGGACACACTATAGTCATGTTCAGAAAGCAGAAGGCCCTAGAAGCATCTGACTCCCCGTCCACACCCAGGACAACTGAAGCTCTCAGCCTCTGTGCCCAGGTGAGGTAAGGAGGTAGGTTGGGGAAGGAGGAGAAGGGGCTTTGGGCACCGTGGAACAAAAAAAAGTGCCCTTTCAGGAACTTCTGTGACCAGGAAGAAGCGAAGGCACAGGAGGAGCAGCTGGCCCAGGCCACACAGGTACTTAGTGTCGGAGCAGGCTCAGGGCCCGGGTATCCCGACTTCCTGGCCAGCTGGAGTCCTCTCTCCTTGACTTTGATGTCACGATGACACCGTAGTGACTACTGCCACTACACTCAAGATGGCCCTGTAGGAAGTGGCCTTGAGGGACTAAGCTGGCCCAGCTCGGGGACAACAGAGCAGCTCCTGGCTGTGCCTCCCTGACCCAGGCCGTGGCTCCGGCTCACTCCATTAGCCTTCCAGCACGGAAGCTGGGTGACACTCCCTGGCTTGGAAACCAGAGGACGAGGCTCAGAGGAGGGGCTTCACTTACCTGAGGGCACACGGCCACAGAAAGCCGAAGGGTTAGGGATGATGAAAGTGTCCCGGGCTGGGTCGTCTCTGTGGTTGCACCACAGTGTGAATGTCCTCTAGGCCACTCAATGAACAGTACACTCAAAAAGGACCCAAGGGATAAATATTATGTTATGCAAATTTTTCTGCACACACCGCACCCATGGCCAGGTGGGATGCATACCTGGGACTACAGGGCACCACGCCCTATTGTCTTTGCCCTCTTCTGCACAGAGGGATGCGTTGACCTTCTCAGAGCCTTCTGTCACCCCAGCCCCCCTCTCCCTCTGTCCGTTCCTTCTTCGCAAGCCTTTTCCTGGCTCCTAGTCTGAGCCAGGCCAGGCTGGGGCAGGGGGTTGTACTGGAGCCTGGTCCAGGGATGGGCAGGCTGGGCACGCCCTCCAGGGGCTCAGCACAGAGACCACCCAGCTCATTTGGGCTATGGGTGCAGGAAACCAGCCAGCAGTGCCATCCAGCCAGGGCCAGAATAGGGACCCCAGTGTCTGCAAGCCACCAGACTTTGCTGGACACAAAAGATGAACTGGTCGAGGATGAATCAAGTGTTATATAAATCACCGCAGTGCACACCCAGGGCCACCTGGAAGGTGGAACCCAGAGGCCAAGACTCTATGAGAAAGGACACGGAGGCCAGGCCAACGCCACCCAGCCTCACTGGAAGATGAGGGGCGTCCCATGAGTATAGACTGGAACATGGGCGTCCCACTCACCTGCCGCGCGTCTCTTCCTCTCTGAGCCTCTGTTCCACAAGGTAAGACGGAAGGGGTGACGCGCTCAGCTCCAGGCTTCTGGGAACTTCGACTTTGTGCCTAAAAATGACTAGCTCAGAACTTTCTCCCTCCTCTCGAACTCCCTATGTCTCTGCCTTGTCCTCTTTCCTCTGACTGCCCCCTGAAAGAGGACAGTGTTCTCATCTGTGCTGGCCTCAGTCCATGCCCAGGGACTGACCAAGTGAGCCTGTGGCCTGAGCCGGGCTCCTGCTTGGGCCCCGTGTATGTGCCCTTGGCTTTGGGTTTCATCCTCCAGTGAGGTGGATTTATCAATATTCCTCCTACAGAGAACAAACCTGGGCTCCGACAGCCATTTGCTCTAGGCCATCTGCCTCCTGAGCATGGGGTCCTCCCCTCCTATCTTCCTGCTTGGGTGTGTGCAGTGGACCCAGGCCCCAGGGCTGTCACACCCCTCCTTCTGCCACACTCCATCCTGGGTACTGGGCTCCGAGCCCTGTAGCTCGTCCTGCTGTTGGGCAGGGCCTGTGCCCTGGACAGGCTTCCCACAGCCCTGCTTTCCTGCCACCCTGTGGCTGGACCCAGCATACACACACCTGCGGGTGGACACCCAATGCCACTGCCGGCCACTCTGCTCTTGCCCTGGTGAGCACAGCTTGTTGAAGCTGGGCCTTGACCACACGGTGTCCCCAGCTCATGGCAAGTATTCCAGGCTCCATAAGTATTTAAGAGAATACGGAAAGAATGACCCGCTGACATGTCCCTGGCAGCAAGACCCAATGCAGCGGGTGCAGGGCCGCCTGCTCCAGAGGCCAAGTCAGAGTCCTGAGCTGAGAGGAGCCACTAGGAGGGTGTCCAGAGGTTTCCACCTGTGGGGAAGAATATGAAACCTGGAGCAGGCTTGGAGAAGGGACAGGAGGCAGAAGGTTCTGGAAACGACAGCCAGAGAGGATGGCTAAGGGTACCTGGGTTGCAGGGTGTCACCCTGGAGTCAACTCCAGGTTCACTGGATCACTCAACAGCTCTCCTGAGCAGCCTTCCCAGGTCACACCTGGGACACGTCATGAATCTGACCCACCCCCCTGCTGTGGAGAAGCTCCCAGAAGTGGGAGGCAGAGCTGTGGCCAGGCAAGAGCGTCCTCCACCCTGTGTGAGCGAAGTACCTCCCAGGAGTCTGGAGACTGCTGCGGACAGGGAGAAAGCACAGTGACGTCCTTGGTTCAGACGGAGCTGGGGGCAGGCTGGAGCACCAGGGACAGATGGCAACTCCAGGACCTGTGGGACCTGAGGCTGCCAGGCCAAGGACACAGCCCTGGAGAGAAACAGGATGGAGAGGGTGCTGAGGCCCCAGAGCCCCTGTGAGTGCCGGGGAGCCATGGAGGGACACAGAGTTGACAGCCCTGGCCAAGAGGAAGCTCCTCCCCAAGAGAGCCCAGGCCACTTCCGACCTCTGCTTGGAGCTGGGCGGTGGATAACAGCTGGCCTCGGGCCTTGAGGCAGTGGGGCCTTCCTGCTCAGCACACGGAGGAAATAACTTTATTAGCTGGTGGATGAAAAACAGGAAATGTATGCGATGACTCTGGCACCGGCCGTGGTTCACTCACATCTAGTTTCTAGGAAACAGTTATGAGGCCTCAGACTAGGTTGGGGTTTTCTCAGCCAAGTCTTTCTGGAAATGCCATGCTTTTCTCAGGAAAAACCATGTCCCCCCAGACTAGGGGGTAATAGTGACATACAGCCCAGCCCTGCCACAAGAAGAAGCCCCACTTTCCTTCCCAGTCCCCCACCTCCAGTCTCCACAAGGCTCAGAGTTGGCATTAGCTCGTTTCCTGAGCACCTATTATGTGCTTATAGTAGAAGTCAATTATATACATCAGTTATCACAATAACAAGATGAAGATTGTCAAAGTGCGCAAACAATAATAATTCCAAAACAATAATAATTTTCCAAGAACCCAGAAAAGTTGAAAGTTAAAGGATGAAACAAAATACTCCAAATATTAACTAAAAGAGACTTGAAGATAGAAACATTATTATAATGTTTATATAAAGTCATCATTAAAGAATCAGTTAAGAAAAATAAAACTGCTTAATTCATATATACACAATAGCCTGACATTATGATAAACAGTAGAAAGTCTATCAGGATTTGAATAAACAAAAATCTGCAGGTGTGGTGTAATCCTAGCTACTCCAGAGGCTGAAATAGGAGGATTGTGAGGTTGAGGCCAGCTTTAACATCTTAATGAGACCTCATCTCAAAATAAAAATAGCTGTCTGGGGATGTAGTTCAGTGGTACATCACCTCTGGGCTCAATTCCCAAACTTCTAATTAATTAATTTAATTAAAATAATCAGTAGGACTTCAGCAACCCCAATAAGAAGTACTTAATGCATATGTATAGAACCCCACATCCAATGACCAGAAAACACACCCAATTCTAAACACACATGGGCCTCCTTTACACATTAGTAGTGAACCAAGCTATGGATCAAGTCTCAACAAAAATCTCAAAGACCCACCTTTATACAAACCATATTCTCTGACCAGAGAATTCAACATTTGAAAAATTGATAAATTAACTGTTTTATTAACAGAATAAAATTTAAAAACTCATAGAATTATTTCAAAAGGTACATTTGAAATTTTGATAAAATCTGATATGCACTCATGATTAAAAATAAAACTTTTAGCAAATAAGTAACATAAAGAAACCTTCTAACTCTGATCTCTAACCTTGCCTCCCCAAAAGCCTATTGGAAACATCTTACTAAATTCTGACCCTTGAAAGTACCTTTTTAAATCAAGAATAAGACAAATATTGCCATATTTATTCAACATAGTATTTGAAGTTCCAGAAAAAAAAAAGTATTAAGAAAAATGAATGGAAAGTTAAAAGGATTTAAAAGAAGGAAATAAAGCTGTCACATGTCTGAGATGGTGATTTTCTACGTAAGAAAACCAAGTAATCTACAAATTGTTAGACTTCATAAGAGAGTTTAGCAATTTGATATAAAATCAATATACAAAGGTCAATGGCACTTCATTTTAGTATCTCTTTTTCACTTAGAAAATGTACTTTAGAAAGGGCATGATTTTTATTAGGAATAAAAATACACAGTATCTTGGAACAAATCTAACAAAAAGATGTGCAAGATCTTGAGTAAAACTTCACTGAAAGACAGTCAAGGAGTCCAGATAAACAGGGATGTATACCACCTCCATGAACAGGAAGGCTCACCACCTCAAAGGTGTCAGTTCTCTCCAAATTGACCTATGAAGTCAATGCAACCCCAGATGAAATTCCCAGTGATGTTTTTATTGGGGAAAAAGTCAGTGTGGGTTTGTTCCCTTGTGATTGACATGTGTTAGGGTTCAGACCTGGAACGTCCCTCCCACCCCGCCAAAGCTCGTGTATGAGGCGCTGCAGTAATGTTCAGAGGCGGGATGACTGGATCATGAGAGCTGCAACCTCTGTAATCCATTTGGTGGATTAATAACTTGAATGGACGACTGGGTGGTAACTGCAGGCAGGTGAGGCCTGGAGAAAGTAGGCCGTAGAGGTGTGGCCGTGGAGATTATATCTGTCCCTGGCCCCTTCCTGTCTCCCTCTCTCTCTCCCCACTCCCCCTACCCCCTCCTTCTTGGCTGCACTTAAACTGAGCTGCTGTCCTCTGCCACATTCTTCTGCCAGGATGCTCTGCCACACTCAGGCCCAGAGTGATGGAGTCAGGCAGTCACGGACTGACGCCTCTGAAACTGTGAGCCAAAAGCCATGTTCCCTCCTCTAAGCTGTTCTTGTCAGGAATTTCAGTCACAGCAATGAAAAGCTGATTGACCCATAGGGCAGGGTAAAAGTTAAAACAGGTTCCCACTGGTCACTGGGACAATTTGGACATCGATAGAAATAATGGCAAATTGACATACATAAAATTAGTAAGTTTATAATAATATTAAAATTACCTTGCTGAGCACCTTCAGAGAAGGCTAGAAAACCAACTCATTATTATGAAAACTGAGGAGTGAAAGGAAAGACTCATTTGTCCCAACATCTATTTTTACTGCACTTCAAGGAAATGAACTAGTGTAGTTGATGAAAGGAAGTTGTTATTGTTGTTTTAAAGAAAGGAATTCTAGCTAATAAATAGAGAATAGTACAGTTAGAATATCACAATCCTTCCTTTCCTAGAGAATGCCCATATATAGGATGGGGACAGGAGAAATATAAAATCAACATGGAACATCCTACAGTGCCAGAAAGTAAGGACACTACTTTCTCAAAAGGAAGCAGGAGCCAGCTTGAAGGGATTCCCAGTGGCCACACTGCAGACATTTGAAACATCAAAATGAATCATGATAGCAAGAGACTACAACTCACTGAATAAAACAGCAGGTTATTTTTTTTTTCTGAACAAAACAGAAAACTACAAGTCAAACTCTGAAACAAATGAATAAATTAAAGATTTGATGAGGAATGAGATTCTCATTGTTTCAAAGTATTTCTTTAGAGAATCACAAAGGACCTGGGCTTGTAATCCCAGCAACTCAAGAGGCTGAGGCAGGAAGATCCCAAGTTCAAAGCCAGTTTCAGCAATTGAGTGAGGCCCTGTCCCAAAATAAAAAGGACTGGGGAGGTGGCTCAGTGATTAAGCACCTCTGGGTTCAATCCCCAGTACCAAAAAAAAAAAGAAAGAAAAGAAAACAGTAACTTCACAGTGGAGAAAACTGGCAGACATCACCTTTATCATCCTGAGCAGGCAGACCAATCAAAGTCACACAGCACTGGGTAAGATACCATGAGGAAAATGCAGGACAACTGATACAGTGTCCGCACTTGGCCTGAGTCCACGGGCTGTAGGAGGCGCTGTTGGGCAACCGGCAAGACTTGAAGGAGGCCAACAAACCCACACTGGTCTCCTGGAGTGGCTGGTATAGAGGAGACAGTCCTTATTTGTAGGACGCATGAAAGATTTGGGGGGTGATGGGGAAACAGGTCTGTAGCCCAGTCTCAAGTGGTTCAGTGTGTGATTATTTAAATTTGTTTTAAATTTTTTTAGTTTGAAGAGACGGATTATGTCTGGCTTTTATTTTGGATCTTATTCAAGCAAATTATTTTTTATTTTTTTTAATCAACAAATAAAATATATAAATTTATAGTGTATGACATGATGTTCTGACATATATGCCATGAAATGGCCACATCAAGGAATTTAGCATTATCTCTTACACTTACCTTTTTTTTTTTAGGTGAGAACACTGAAACTTCCACTCTCGCGGAACACAATTCCTGCTGTCTAAGTGAAAATTGCAATCTTTGACCAACCTTTCCCTAATCCCATAAACAAATTTTAAGAAAAAGACAACCAGAGAAATTGACCATATTAGAAAATCATTCATTGTTTAAGGTGTGGAAAAGAGTATCTTTTGGAGACACTTGCTGAAGTATTTATGGATGAAATCATATGATGTCTGGCATCTGCCTGGAAGTAATTCAGGCCTGGGGTCTCGATGGAACACAGCTAGGAATGGATAATCACTGCAGTTAAGGGATGATTTGTTATCCCATCCAATCTGCCTTTAAAATTTCCAAAACAATTGTAATAAAAGCTGCTGTAGGAACAGTGAAAATATAGAGGGTGGATATACAATGTGTATTACATTCTTTATCTGTTTAATTATTTCCTCAAAAAAAACCACTCTGTGCAGGTGCCCGTGTGATCCCAAAGGCAGCGTGATTTAAGGCTAGTGAAAGTATAAATGGTGCCATCTTTCTGAATGGCAATTGGTTAATGAAAGCAAAGTTGATTTAAAAATCAAGCCGCTGGAAGCAACACGAAAGTGTCTGATAAGGAATTGGTTGACTGTTATTACAGTCCTTCTCCCAAATGGGATACTCTGCAAGCATTGTTTTAAAAATAAGGCAGTTCTCTTTTTCCACCATGAGAATATATCTAAGACCTATTTATGAAAAAGTTAATGTCAGATCACATACCAAGAATGATTCCATCATAACATACACACAGATGCATTGTGTAGATGTTGGTATATACACTGAAATTTTTCCAGAAGAATGTGTACCAAAAGATTGAGCTTTTGCTGCCTCTTTAAATAAATTTTAACATAAATAATTCAAATTTGTAGTGATACCAATGCTATTTTAAGAGAATTTTTATATAAATGAACCACTAAGAATTCTTCACATGACTGTTAATAGATATAATTATAGTGCAAAGATATTCCAGAGGAACAAGAAGAAGTTGGGAGAATTTGTTCTACCTGCTGTCAAGGCTGACAAAGTAAGCTGGGAACAGTAGCGCCACCTGTAATCCCAGCAGCTCAGGAGGCTGAGGCAGGAGATCGTGAGTTCAAAGCCATCCTCAGCAAATTAATGAGCCCCTAAGATATATATCTATTTTTTTTAAAGAGAGAGAGAGAGAATTTTAATATTTATTTTTTAGTTTTCGGCGGACACAACATCTTTGTTGGTATGTGGTGCTGAGGATCGAACCTGGGCCGCTCGCATGCCAGGCGAGCACGCTACCGCTTGAGCCACATCCCCAGCCCCAAGATATATATCTATTTTTTAAAAAAGGCTGGATTTAAGTGGCTCAGTGGTTAAGCACCCCTGGGTTCAATCCCTGGTACAATAAAAAAAAAAAAAAGACCAACAAAGCCAAATGCAGTCAAATGACTAAAACTCTAGAAGTTAAGACTACAAGGTATTGAGCAAGGACAGATGCAGGACTAAGATGGCACTGAAGATCAATTAATAACCCTAACACTGGAGGATGAGGATATAGCTCAGTTGGTAGAATGTTTGCCTCACATGCACAAGGCCCTGGGTTCAATTCCCATCACCACCAAAATAACAATAATGATGGTACTAATGCTAACACAGATGTTAATCTATTCTTTAAAATCAAAACTAGATCCCTTTCTTATACCTACACCAAAATCAATTCCAAATTAATAAAAAGGTGTTTGGAGGGCTCTGGTTGTGGCTCAGTGGTAGTGCATTTGCCTAGCACGTGTGAGGCACTGGGTTCAATTCTTAGCACCACATATAAGTGAATAAATAAATAAAGGTCTATCAACAACTAAAAATATATTTTAAAAAAATGTTTGGAGAGGCATTTAAATTTTTCAGAAAAATATAGGAGCATCTCTTATGACCTTGGAGGAAAGGGGGGTTTCTTAAAAACAGATAATAAAAGTTCAGAGCATAAAGAATAAGGATGGACAAATTTGATGACATTAAAATGAAGAACTGCTACTCATCAAGAGACACCATAAAGAATGTGAAAAGACAAGTCCCAAACTAGGAAGCATGTTTGAACATACATAACAAGCTAATGACACAATAGCCCAATGCATGTCTTTATATATTTATACTTATGTATGCAGTTATAAATTCTCAAAAATCAGTAAGAAAGAGACAAGCACCCCAACATCTCCACCAGATGGCCAGGCACCCTCTTTGTACATATGCCCCGGAGGCAGTCCCTTCTCTGAGGACAGCTCTGACCCGGAGGAAGTTCTTCCCCTCATAGTGCTGAAAATAGAGCCCTGCTCCCTGTGCCTCTCCTGGATTCCAGTTCTGCTTACTTTCTGAGGGGCAGCTAGGCCAATGCCAGTTGTAAGGGTTTTGCAGAGCTGTGGTAAAGTACCACAAACTGGGTGGCTTTAAAACAACAAAATTTATTCTTCCCTATTATTATAGGAATGCCAGTCATGGTTGGGCATGATGGTGCACACTTTTAATCCCAGCAACTCAGGAGGCTAAGGTAGGAGGATTGCAAGTTTGAGGCCAGTCTCAGCAAATTAAGGAGGCCCTCACAATTTAGTGGGACACTGTCTCAAAAAAAATAAAATAAAAATTAAAAAGAACTGGATGTTAAAGTATTCTTGGGTTAAATCCCCAGTACAAAAAACAAAAAACAAAACAAAAACAGTCAGAACAATGAAACTAGATCCCTTTCTTATACCTACACCAAATCAATTCCAAATTAATAAAAAGGTGTTTGGAGGGCTCCGGTTGTGGCTCAGTGGTAGAGCATTTGCCTTGCACATGTGAGGCACTGAGTTCGATCCCCAGCACCACATAAAAATAAGTAAATAAGTACCAACTACAACTAAAAAAAAGTTTTTAAAAAATACCAGTCATGTTGGATTAGGACTTGCACCAATCAACTTATTTTAACTTGATTACATGTGTGAAGATTTATTTCCAAATAAGAACACACTCATGAGCACCAGGAGTTAGGATTCCAGCATATGTTTTGGGGGAATAAAATTCAGCCCACAATCCAAGCTCACTTCAGCTGCCTGATCACTCTCAGGACCTGAGAGTTTCCCAGCCCAAGGAAAGTGAGAGAATTTTGAGCACAAGTGACTCTTAGGCTCATTGAACCCACTGACCATCCTCCAAGGGGGCCTTCCCAAAGCCCACCCATGACCATGCATGGCCTTAGAGCCAAGTATGTAAAATTAAGTCCTGATTACGAAATCTTCAACAGTCCATGCCCATTCCAAGCCTCAGGTTCTTCATCTGTAAAATGGGAAGTAATTCTAACTACCTCAAAGGTTTTTTGTTAAGGTCAAATGGGTTGATGCCTGAGGAAGTGCCTGCTGTGGGCCAGGCACATAGTTGGCACTCAGTAAGAACCCTCCCTTCAGCCTCCTGGTGGACAGAGGTGTGTCCTGAGCCTCCTAACTCCCCCAGAGTCCCCGTGGCTGTCTCATCAGTGTCACCATGTCTGAGGCCTGTGACCCGAGGGAAAGGGCAGCCTGACACTGAGAGCAAGGCCTCTGGGAAAGCAGTGGGAGTCTCCACACTCATGTCAGGAAGCGAAGCCTTGACCTCGAGAAAAGAACGAAAAGGACAAAACCCGGACTTCTCAGTGGGCGGCCAGCCACGTCTTCGCTCCCCTTTGCTCCTCCGGAGTCTGGCCCCGTTGAGATTTAGGGATGTTTATTTTGTGTGTGGCTGTGGTGGGGGAAACAGTGGGACGCGATCTTTCCGTGTGTCTGGGGCTATTTTGAGCCGGGTGATGCTCATGCTGATGGACGATGGCTGACCCAGGAGGGCGCTGCCTGCTGGTGTCTCTCCCTCCCAGGACCCAGAGTTCTGTCTAGGTTCCAATCCCAGCCCAGGGGCTCAACCCCCGGGGGGTCTGGGGAAAACCTTGTCTCCCAAGGGGGAGCCTGAGACTTGTGCTGCCCCCTGCTGGTGATTTTCACAGGGGAGGTCAGAGAATGGCTACTTTGCTATCCAGATATTTAGGATATAAACAGGATTGTCACACAGCCTGCTCAGGCCACCATCCCAGAGCTGAAGGAACACCAAGGAGGAGTCTCTCTGACCCCCACCAGTCACCTCCCCTCCATTCCCACTCAGTAGCCACACTGGACCACCTGATTCAACCCCAAGCTCCCGCACCCCTTTCCCAGCCTCCCACTGTCCTCTAAAAGAAGTCAAACCCCACTCATGGTCTGCAGGGCTCTCTGAGCTGGACACCCCTCCCTCCCCAGCCTTCTGAATGCTGTGAATCCAGGTTGGCTTCTGTCCACTCCTCAAACTGCTGACAAGTTACCCAGGAGTTTCCCATGCTGCCTCTTATTTCATCACCAGAATGACACTTAAAGACAAGCGTACCTTACGGTCAAGGGTTGGCCAGCAGCAGTGTTTTGGAATGAGCCTGCCTGCCGCACAATAGGATCTTAATAAATGTTGGTTTCTTCCTTCCTCACAAACACACGCCCTCTTTTCTTTACAAAATCGCAATGGCATACACACAGATCTCCCTCCAGCAGCTGCTGATGCTGGGTGGGCATGGAGGGAGGGGCAGGAAAGTGGACTGAGCGAGGCTGCTAGGGTGGGAGACCTCCTGGCATCCGGGTTCTCTCAGTCCTGCGCCTGCGCCCTGGAGCCTGGAAACTGCCCTCCAGAGATACGGCTCCATCTACAAAAAGCAGGAGGAGGGCCCTCTCAAAGGCAGGGAGAGAGGAGCAGCCAGACTGAGGTAGGAAGGAGGGAGAATCCCTGAGAAGGAAAGGCACCCCCCCAGTGAGCAGTTTCAGGAACTTCAGGATAGTCTATTGGTGGGATCAGGAGGGAGGAATCTGGGACCCCAACAGCCCTCAAATATGTGACTTGGGGGGCTGGGGATGTGGCTCAAGCGGTAGCCCGCTGGTCTGGCATGCGTGCGGCCCGGGTTGGATCCTCCTCCGTACCACATACAAACAAAGATGTTGTGTCCGCTGAGAACTAAGAAATAAAAATATTAAAAAAAAAAAAAAATATATATATATATATATATATATATATATATATATATATATATATATATATATATATATATGACTTGGAAGCCCTTAGGGCATCTCCAGGCCCTTGCTCTTAAAATCTGATCCCAGGACCAGACGCATCAGCTGACCCTGGAAGCTTGTTGGAAATGCAGAATCTCAGGCCCAGCCCCAGGCCTGCTAAGCCAGAATCTGCCCATTAACAAGGTCTCCGGGATTTGCAAGCACATTACAGTTCGAGAAGCTCTGCTCTCAGATTCCTCCACTTTACAATAAAGGAACCAAGACCCCGAAAAGGAAATCCTCTGCCCAGTTTCCTGCAGAGAGTCAGTGATGGTCGTAAGCCTGGAGACCAGGGCGCCAGGGCTCCCTCCAGGGGTCCTTGAACTAGTTCCGCCCCAGGAAGGAAGCTGCCCCCCTTCCTGAGTGTGTTGAGCCAGAAAGGGGCTGAAGCTGGGGTAGAAGGTCCTGGTTGCAGAGAGAGGAGGCCTGGAGGCCAACTTGAGGTGTGACTTGTGCTCTCGAAGCCTCAGTTTCCCCCGTGGTTTTGAGATGAGCTGAGGCAGGAGATGTAAACAGGCAGGACAACCAATCACATTTATTTATTCTCAACTGCCTGGTGAGGCAGAGAGCCAAGAGATATCATCCACATTCCATAGACTGGGAAACGGAGGCCTGCCAGGCGGTGGCTCATCTGAGGTTGCCAGACCCAGCTGCCTTTCACTGTCTACACAAACCAAGTCACTCTGCAATTTGTTCCTCAGCCCAGCCTCCCTCTCTCATGGTCTGTCAGCTCCTGTCAGTTATCAGGGGCCCTGGCTCGGCTGACAGCCAGCGAGCCTGTCTGCTGCTGGTGCTTGGATGCCCACATTCTTGGGTTGTGACAGGGTGTACACCCAGGACCCAGGCTGGAGGCACCCAGAGGGGATCCGCTTGGCTGAAAGCCCTGGGGCCTGGTTGTCTGGGGAATGTCAGGAAGCAAAGAACTTTCTCTTCTTCCTGATGCAGCAGGGGAGATGTCTCCAGTTGCTGGTGTGGCGAGGCTGCATAGAGGGTAGATTGAGCCAGGCCTTCCTCTGGTATTGTGAGCCCAGGAGGAAGAGAACGGCAGGGATGAGCTCAGGACCCAGCTGATCCAGGGACACCTGTCCAAAAAGCAAGACTGAAAGAACTCAGGCTAGGAAATCAGGCCTGGCTGGGTTTTTATCTAAGCTTTGTCACTTTTTAGCTGTGTGGCTGGGGGGCAGGTCACCTGCCATCTCTGATCTCAGATTCCTTCCTTCCTTCTTTATTTTTACATGTTGGAGATTTGATCCAGGGCCTTGCACATGAGAAGTACACATTCGACCACTAAGCTACACTCCCAGCCCCCAATTATAACTTCTTTGAATCAGAGATCTGAAATCAGAGGACAACAAAGTACCCTAAATCCCAAAGAAGGGCAGGCACCTTTGAGGAGAGATGAAACTGGGACAGAGCACAGGAGGATGAGGCCCTGGCCACCAGAAAAGCAAATAGGAAGAAAACAGCTTAAAGCTTAACCAGCTGCTAAAATCTGAGTGTTGGCTAGCATGATAGTGTGGAGCCCCACACTCCAAGGGAATTTCAACATACTTTCAGTCTCTTTTTCTTGGAAAAAATGTTGAAGGGTGAATGAGACACACAGCACAGAGCGCCTGGCTTGGAGCATCTGTGTGGGAGGTCTTCAGAAATAAGGAGCACAGCCTGGTGCTCCCACCAAGACCCTTCTCTCACATGAACAAAAACCCTAAGCTACCTGGGCAGAGATAGCAAACCTGTTGCTCCAAGGGCACAGGAAAAAAAATCTCATTGCTGATAGTGGAGGACAGAGGAAAAGAAACTGTCCCAGACCCAGAATCCTAAATGAATACCACCAGGAACCTCTTATTAGGGGAGGAGGGCGGGAAATCCTATCCAGTACAAGAACTATCTTTGATGTTTGCAGCAAAGAAGGGGCAGGAATGCAGAGAAAGCCCCTCCCCACCCCTGAGGCCCAGGACTGAGAATGAAACCTAACAAAGGGAACCCTCCAGGCCCCCACTAGCAGCCTGCAAGAACCGGGCAGGAAGCAACATGAGCCTACCAGTGGAAGAAAAGCAAGGGTGTGGAAACAGCCCCTCCGTGGTGCAGGAGTACAGGGATCACTGAGAAGACTGGCAGGGATCACGACATGGTTCCTCCAGCATCTCAGTTCCAGCCCTAATCACGAAGTCATTCTAGAGGAATCTAAAGCTGTGATGCACTGAAGAAGACCACAGTATCAACAAAACCAAATCCAACTCAAGTCCTGATATTAACTCCTCTCCATTTATTAATAGCCCTGTAGAAGACATACCTATTTCCAGATGTAAGAACCATTTATTTCAGTTTCCATACTGTTTCTGACAGTTTTTGACATCCAATCAAAAATAAAAGACCCACCCAAAAAAGCAAGAAACAATCTACTGTAGAGACAAGGCAATCAATAAATCCAGAGATGGAGATGATCCAGATGTTGGAGTTATCACTAGGGGGCTTTTAAACAACTGTATTTTCATAACTGGAACAAAATACGTGAGAAAAACAACTTAGAGGAGGAAAGACTTATTTGGGCTCATGGTTTGAGAGGATTCAGTCCATGTCTGCTGGCTCCATTGCGTTGGGCCTAAGGTGGGGCAGAATCATGGTGGAAGGGCATGGTGGAGGAAAGCTGCTCTGAAACTCAGGAAGCAGAGACAGGGAGGAAGGGGCTGAGGACAAGATATACCTGTCCAGGGCACACCCTCAGTGACATACTTTCTCCAACCTGGCCCTAATGAGGTCAGAGCCCTCATGATCTAATCATTTTCCAGGAGTTCAACCTCTGAACACTGCTGCACTGAGAACCAAACCTTCAACACACCATGTCTTAGGGGACATTTCATATCAAATCATAACAATAATAAAGAGGAATATGTTGCAGAATTTAGTGGAAAAGGTGGACAATATGCAAGAACAGGTGGAAGAGCTTAAGTTAAGAGATAGAAACTATAATATGGAGTCAAACTGAAATCCCTCAAACAAAATTTGCAATACAAGAGATGAAGAATTTTCTTTTCATAACTTTTCAAAAAACTCAAAATATAGCTGAAGAATAAGTCAGTGGACTTGAAGATAGGTCAGTAGAAATTATCCAACCTAAAACACAAAGAAGAGTGAAAACAAAACAAAATAAAAACCAAGCAGGGAATCCAAGAGCAGTGGGATGATACCAAATAGTCTAAATAAGTGCCCTTGGAGTCCCAGAAGGAGGAGAGACAGACTATGGGGAACGAGAACTATCAAAGAGATAATGGCTGAGAATTTTCCAACATAATGAAAAATACACATACATCAAACCACAGATCTAAGAAGCCAAAAATTCCCCAAATTATTACATATAAACAAACAAACAAACAAACAAAAAACCAAGCCCTGGAGCTGATACTTCATATTAAATACACACACACACACACACAAAGGGAAAATCTTGAAGATCAACAAAGGAAAAAAGAGGATACATAACTGTGAGAGGAACAAAGGTAAAAACTGTGCTGGACACCTTGTTACAAACATTCAAACCAGAAGACAGGTTAGTGATACCTTCAAAGCACTGAAAGACAAAACAGTAGTAACAGTAAGAACTGCTACCCAGTAGCCTATTCCCAGTAAAATAAACACATTTTCAGACAAAAGAAAACCAAAACTGAGAGACACCATTGCTAGAAGACCTAAATGATAAGAAATGCTAGAAGTTCAGACAGAACAGAGGGAATGTCATGCTGCTATAACTTGGATATGGAATGTCCCGCAAAGCCCCGTGTGGTAAGGACTTGGTCCCCAGCATGGCTGTGTGTTCTAAGCTCCATTTATTGCTTGAGAAGAAAGAGGTAAAGATACTGACTACATTGGATTTTGGTAAGTTCAGGAGTATATTTTCTTTTCTAAAGAAACCATTTGGAAGGTAGAGTAGAACAAAAAGGAAAGAGAGGAAGGATTCCTTCCAATTTTCCCAGTAGAATGAAAAATCGAAAATACAAAATAGTCCAGGTGAAGGTAAGAAAGGGAGAGCAAGAAATAAAACAGATGGACTACATAGAGAGCACAAAATAACAATAAATAAATAATAGGTATATATCCAGGATATCCATATTTACATGAAATGTAAATAGAGCAAATGCTCTAGTTCAAAGACAGGTTTTCTGTTCATTGAAGGGCATTCAAGAGTGAAAACCAAGCCATACAGTAAGGAAAAACATTTGCAATATACAACATCAGAAGAAAAAAAAAAGTTAAACCCAGAATACATAAAGAAATAAGAAGAAGCCCAGCATGGTGGCACATGCAGCTCAGGAGGCTGAGGCAGGAGGATCACAAGTTCAAAGCCAACCTCAGCAATTTAGTGAGGCCCTAAGCAACTTAGCAAGACCCCATCTCAAAATAAAAAATAAAAAGGGCTGGGATATGGCTCAGTGGTTAAGCACCCCTGGGTTTAATCTCTAGTATAATAAATAAGTAATTAGGAAAATAATAAGAGTCAAATGGAAAAATGGACAAAATCTTGAACAGCTATATTTTATAAAAAGAAACATCATATGACCTATAAATATATGAGGATCAAATCTACTTTTATAATAATTAGTAAAAATAAAAATATAATTACACTCAAAATCATTTGTCATTAGGGAAAAATGCAAATTCAAACAACAATGAGATTCTACTACACGCATATTAGAATGCATAAAATCCAAAATCCTGACAATAACAAATGCTGGTGAGAATGTGGAGAACAGGACCATTCCCCAGTCCTGGGGGCATGCAAAACAGAATAGCTACAATGCAAGAGAATGTGGTGGTTTCTCAAAAAAAAAAAAAATAGACTTACAATACTGCCCAGCATCACACTCCTAGTAATTTATTAATGTGAACCAAACATGTAAATAAATACAAAATCCTGAGCATGAATGTTTCTAGCTTCTAAGTGATGGGATGAGGCCACCCACATTATGTGATTTAAAATCAGCTGGTTGTGAATGTTAACCACATCTATAAAATACTTTCACAGCACCACCTTCATTACAGTTGGATTAAATAACTGGGCCTATAGCTTAACCAAGTTGACACATAAAATAAACTGTCACATCGTGGTACAATAGAATAATATTCAGTGGTAAAAAGGTGCAAACCATTAATTAATGGGGAGAATTATTAATTTGAAATGTATTTTGCTAAGTGAAATAAGCCAGACCAAAGAGGCTACCTGTTATACGAATATAGGTGTGTGTGTATATATATATATATATTTTTTTTCCTGAAAAAGGAAAATGATAGGGATGGAAAACAGACCAGAGGTTGACAGAGGTTTGGGGACAGGAGCTGATAACAGACAGGAAAGCATAGGGGAGGTTTTAGAGTGATCGAGCTACTCTGTATGGTTCTGGAGAAGTGACATTATGCAGTTGTCAAAACCTATCAAAATTTACAGCAAAGTGAACTTTAATGCATGTAAATTTTGAAAATCAATCAACCAGAAGGTCAAGGGCTCCCAGGATGGAATGCAGACTGCGACAAAAGAAGCTAACTGTATTACAAATGTATGAAACAACATTTGAAGGGGGTAAAGGAAAAAGGAGCTGAGCTAAGTAACTTTTTGAAAAAAGTGTTTTGACTGAAACTGTAGAGGGTAAAGACAAGAGGAATTACTCACAGACACTGTTTTCTAGTTGGTAAAGTTTCTTGCAGGGATATGGGTTCACAATTGTGCATAAGTACTGAGGTTGAACAAATAGATAAACAGATGGTGGATGGGAGATTACTCACTGTTGGGGCAGAGAGTTACATTTAAGCAAGGGGGAAGGCCAGAGGGAACAGGGTAATACTGGATTTGAGTCTGAGGCATCAGCATAGTTAAGATACATGGACATATACAGAAATGATTAGAGGTGTTGTAGCCATGAATCAGTAGGTTTCTCAGCATGGGGACTGAAAGCAGTGACACCCCAGTAATAGTGATCACACTCCTCACTCAGATCTTGGTTTCTAATACCACTCTCCATTAAAAGGAACCAGGGCTACCTGGAGAGATGGCTGCTTCTAGAGCAGGGCTAGAAAATATGCAAGATGAGCCTGAAGAATTTAGTAGTGCCAGAAAAGAAGGAAGTATTACAAAAACGAAAGGCTGGGGGACATGCCAAGGGACAAAGGTTCCAATCTGAAGGAGTCTCCAATGATCAAAGCTAAAACAACTCCAGCAACAAAATAGTGTGGTAGTATATTATAGCCCAAATTATTTTTAAAAAATTATGTCATATTGATATAAATAAATTATTTACTACAGTAAAAAAATGGGGAGAAGAGACAAATATTTCAAACAGAAGAATTCCAAATAGCTTACATAGATATTCCTTGTCTCCAGAAGTGGAGCATAATATTCTCCCACTTTAAGTGCAGGGATGGTGTGTGTGTGTGTGTGTGTGTGTGTGTGTGTGTGTGTGTAATTTTCTTCTGAAGAATATGGAAGGGTCGTCAGCAGTGATGAGTCACACTGATAGCAGGTACACTTGATCAAATGTGATGAGAATTTTGCTTCTCTGGTATTCTTCCCCCAAATTCATAGCCCAAGATTAACCATGAGAAAAACATCAGACAACACAGACTGAGAAACAATCTTCAAAATACCTGACCAATACACCCCAAAATTGTCAAGGCCATGAAAAACCAGAAAGTCTAAGAAACTGCCATAGACAAGAGATGACTAAGGAGACATAAATGGAGTGTAGTATTCTGGATGGAATCCTAGAACAGAAACAAAGGACATTAGTGGAAAAATTAGCAAAACACAAATAAAGTGTATTGTTTAATAGTTGGTTCCTCAGTTATAACAAAACAGCCATGGTAATGTCAGATGCTAGTAATAGAGAGAATTGTTACACAAGACTTCTTTCCTATCTTGGCAACCACTCTATAAATCTACTCTAAAATTTGTGTGTGTGTGTGTGTGTGTGTGTGTATTTTTGCAATATGATCACCTGTTCATCATATTGCAAAATATAATTAGTATAAAATGATTACATTTTGCCCAAGATGGGGAATATACTCTGCTGCTAGAATTATAAATTAATACAATCACCTGAGAAAATTATTTGGCATTATCTAGTAAAGCTGAATCAATTCATATAAATTCCTGAGCCTGATAAAATTGCACATGTACAAAAACATTTCTAGCACAATTTTCATAATAGAAAAACTAGAAACCATTCACCTACAGTAGACTGGAAAATCAATTGTGGTATATCTAATAAAAAGAACACTATAAGGCTGGGGTGGTGGTTTAGTGGTAAAGCACTTGCCTAGCATGTATGAGGCACTGGGTTCAGTGATCAGCACGACAGAAAAATAAACAAATTAAATAAAGGCATTTTGTCCATCTAGAACTAATAAAATATTTTTAAAAATAACACTATAGAGGGGCCGGGGTTGTGGCTAAGTGGCAGAGTGCTTGCCTAGCATGTGTGGGGTATTGGGTTCAATCCCCGGCACCACATAAAAATAAACAAATAAAATAAAGGTATTATGTCCATCTACAACTAAATAATAATAATAATAATAAATTCTTTAAAAAGAACACTATATATACAATAACAATAATGAATAGTCATATCCTTCCATGCACAAGAATCTTATGAACATAATGTCAAATGAAAAAAGCAAATCATGGAAGACTACATCAGCATAACTCTATTTACATAAAAGTTTAAAAAACTGATTAATATATTATTTAAACACGCACAAGTAAGTAGATGCTAAAGTATTTTTTAAAGCAAGGTATTATAACAAAAACCAGGAAAGTGGTTTAGTCTTGAGAAGATAGGAAGAGTGTGACCAAGGAGGAGCACACAGACTTATACAGTAGCTAATAATATCTGTATTAATCAGTTTTGCATCACAGTGACCAAAATACCTGACAAGAACAACTTTGATGAGGCAGGATTTATTTTGGCTAATAGTTTGAGAGATCTCAGTGCATGGTTGGCCAATTTTATTGCTTCAGGTTTGTTACTGTTTAATCTACTGTGTATATAGCAAAAAACAAGATAAGAAATCATTTTCTCAACAAGTTAACACGATGATCATGATCATAACATGCTTATTGGTCTTCTGTATATCAACTCTGGAGAAATGTTTATGCAAATCCTTTGCTTATTTTTCAGTTGGGTTAACTTTTTATTAATGAGTTCTAAGAGTTCTTTATATGTTTTAGGTACTATGTCTTTATCAAATATTTGATTTGCAAATATTTTCTCCCGTTCTGTAGTTGTTTTCCCACCTTTTTTTTTTTTTTTTTTTTTTTTTTTTTTGGTGTGGGAGGGTAGATATTGGGGGTTGAACCCAGGGCCTTGTGCATGCTAGGTAAATGCTGTACCACTGAGTTACATCCCCAGCTTCACTTTCTTGATAGCATCCATTGATGCAAAAAAAGTTCCTTAGTTTTGATGACGTTTAATTTATCAAATTCTTTCCTTTAGATTGTTTTTGGTTTTATCACCTAATGCAACATGACAGAGGTTTAACCTGTTTTTATTTTTAAGAGCAATTGATTTTGTATAGCTCATCTTGGATTCTTCAAACTTAATAAGCTCATATACTAATGTATTTCTAGTTTTCAATGAATTTTCTACAAAGATATTTATGTCATTTGTGAATACAATTTTACTTATTTTTAATTTTTAAATGAAAATGCATTTTCTTTTCTTGCCTTAGTGCATTAGCTGTAACCTCCAGTGCAGTGTTGAGTAAAAGTGACATGAGCATCCTGGATTTGTTTCTGATCCAATGGGAAAAGTATTCAGTCTTTCACCATTAAATATTATGTTAGCTATGGGGGCCTTTGTAGATGCCCTTTATCAGGTATAGGAATTTCCCTTCTGTTTGTAGTCTTCTCAGAGATTTTATTGGGCATGCATCTGGATTTTTATAAAGTTTTTTTCTACACCAATTGAGAAATATATCATTTTTTTTTTTAAATTTGTGATTGTGTTGATTGGTTTTCAAATGTTAAGCAAACCTTCTCTCTTGGAATAAATTCCACTAGGTTATGATGTATTCGTCTTTTTCAATTAGATTCAGTTTGCTAAAATTTTGTTTGGAATTTTTACAACTGTTTGTGAGTGAGATTAGATTATGGTTTCAATTCTTGTAGTATGTGTGTTTGGGGTATTAAGGAAGCACTATTTCATAGAATGAGTTAGGATGTATTTCCTTCTTTTCTATTTTGTGTAAGAGTTTGCATAGAATTTGCCTGATTTCTTTCTCAAATGTGGGGTAGAATTTACTACTGAGCTCATGTAAGCCTGGACTAATCTATGTGGTAAGATTTTAAACTACAAATTCAATTTACCATTTTTCCATGCAGTTCTATCAAATTTCCCCCTGATAGAATTTGAAATTCTATTATTAGGCTTATATGGTTCTAGATTATATAGTCTTGATGAATTGTTCTTTTCTTGCTGTAAAATAATACTCTTTATCCCTGATAACATTCTTTGCCCTAAAATCTACTTTATCTCTCATTTATATAGTCACTTCAAATTTCTTATTGTTAGTATGGAATATATTTTAATACATTTACTTATTTTTTCCTCTTTTTAAAATTTTTTAAAAATTTCTTTTAACTAGTTATACATGACAGTAGAATGCATTTATGGACTTTGATGTATCATACATAGATGGGATATAATTTCTTATTTTTATGAGTGTACATATTGCAGAATCATATTGGTCATGTAGTCACATTATACATACAGTAATAATGCCTGTTTCATTCTACTATCTTTCCTATAGCCACATCCCCTCTCCTCCCATCACTTTCCTCTACGTAATCTAAGGTAATGCTATTCTTCCCTAGTGCCCCACCCCGTACCTTAATGGGAATTAGCATCCACTTATTAGAGAAAACATTCAGCCTTTGTTTTTTTGTGATTGGCTTGTTTCACCTAGCATGATATTCTCCAACTCCAATCATTTACTGGCAAATGCCATAATTTTACTCTTCTTTAAAGCTGAGTAATATTCCATTGAGTATATATAACACATTTTTAAAAATCCATTCCTCTATTGAGGGGCACCTAGGTTGGTTCCATAGCTTAGCTGCTATAAACATTGATGTGGCTGTGTCACTATAGTATGCTGATTTTAAGTCCTTTGGGTATGAATCAAGGAGTGGGATAGCTGGGTCAAATGGTGGTTCCATTCCCAGTTTTCTGAGGAATCTCCATATTGCTTTCCATAATGATTGCACCAATTTGCAGTCCCACCAGCGATATATGAGGGTACCTTTTTCCCCACATCCTTGCCAACATTTATTGTTGCCTGTAATACATTTACTTTTAACTTATTTATGTCTATTTTGAAAATGTGTAATTGGATCTTGCTTTTAAATCAAATTAAGGATCTATGCCTTTTTATTAGGAGGACACCATTTACATTTAATGTGATTGATTATGTGATTAGGTTTAAGTCATTTTGCTCTTGGATCTCTCTCTTCTCTATTCCCATATATACTCATCAGATTTCCCTTAATTACAACAACCTACATAATAGTGTATTATCTATTTATTTTTTTATGCGGTGCTGAGGATTGAACCCAGGCCCTTGCACGTGCTAGGCGAGCCAGCGCTCTACAGCTTACTACAATCCCAGCCCTATAACAGTGTATTATCAAAATCACCTTCAGTTTTGAAAAATATTTTCAGTGGATAGAGAATATTGGTACTGATTTATTTCAGTATTAGATATTGTTCCACTGTCTGCTTGCTTGAATGATTTATGAAAGGAAATCTATTTATTTAATCTTTGTTCCTTTGTATGTAATATGTCTTCTCTCCTTTGACCTTGATGCTTTTAAGATTTTCTCTTCATCATCAATTGTGAGCAGTTCAACTATGAATTATCTTGGCTTAATTTCTTGTGCTTTAGAGTTTATTGAGCTTCTAGACACATGTGTTTATAGCTTTCATCAAACTTGGGGAAATTTCAGCCATTATTTTCAAGTACCTTTTCTCCCATATCTTTTATTTCCCAAGGTATCCACTTAATGCATATATTAAACTTCTTGAAGTTGTCTCCCAGTTAACTGAAGATCTATTCATTTAAAAAATTATTCTTAGTACTCTCTGTCTCTCATTTTTGGGTAGTTTTTGTTGTTTTAAGTTTATTAGTTTTTCTTCTGAAATGCCTAATCTGCTGTAATTCTGTTCAGTGTGTTTATTGGTAGCTGACCTTATAGTTTTAATCTCTGGAAGCTTGATTTGGGTCTGTTTTTTTTTTTTTTTTTTTTTTTTTTTTTGCTCACCTCTTCACTTAACTTGTGAATGTATCTAACTAGGCAGCTGTGAGAATGGTTTCAATGTTCTTGTCTGCCAGATTTCACATTTGTGTCAATCCTGGGTCAGTTTCAATTGAGTTTTCTCATTATGGGTTGTATTTTCTTCCTTCTTTGCAAGCCTGGTGCTTTTTATTCAATCTAACATTATGAATATTACCTTGAGATTTGGACATTTTTATATCTATATAAATATTCTGTGATGCAGTTATGTTGCTTGGCAACTGTTTGGCCCTTTTGGTCTTTCTTTTAAAGGATGAGAGTAGCATTTAGTCTAGGGATTACTATTGCCTGCTACTGAGGCAAGACCCTTCTGAGTCCTCTACCTCATGTCTTGTCAGGCATGAGGCTTTCCAGACTGGACCGGCAGGAAAAGGCACCATTCCTGGCCAGCTACCATTTACACTAATCCTCTCTGGTGCATCTTTCCTTGGCTTTGGGTAGTTTCTTCATATGCACGCTCAGATCTCTTCTGAATGCTTGGCGCATCCCTCTGCAGGTTCCTGCATGTTCTTGCTACCTTGGTCTTTCTGATTCAGCTGTCTGCTCAATGAGTGGAGTCTACCAGGCTTTGCCTGGGTTTTGATCCCTTTGCTGGGACAGTCACAGGCTTCCCCTTACTTGTTTCCCATCTCTCAAGAATTCTAGCCTTTGTTGCTTAATGTCCAGTGCCTTGAAAACCACTGTCATATATTATTGTTTCAGGCAGAACAGAAAGTCACAGAAAATCAAGTCACTGTTATTCCATATTGGCCAGAATTGGAAGACTATGGCCTGAGAGGTCATATTGAGGTATGTTCAAAAGTTAGAAAGATCTAAGAGAGAGAGAGAGAGAAGGAAGAGGAAGAGGAGGAGGAGGAGGAGGAGGAGGAGGATGATTATGTTGTATAGATTGGGAGGGGGGGCAAAGTGAGGAGGAAAATCTTTGAGAAGCCAGGTCCTTGGTGGAGGATGTGACCTTACCAAGGAAATGGAACACTTCTCCAATGTGACTAAAGTCGGGTGTGTGGGTTCAGCTGTAAGTAGGTCAGTAGAAATCGTGGAGTGGTTGGAAGAAGTGGGTTCCCCAGTAGACTTGGAGACAGGTTATTGATCGTTTATCATTGTTTAGGATGAGATCCAGGAATCCGGATTATGGGAAAGAGGAAGAGGAGGAGGAGGAGAAGGCAGCGAATAAGGGAAACACTATCAAGCAAGCTGCCACTGTGAGTGAGCCTCAATAGAGCTGAAAACACTTCAGAGTGGCCCAGCTTAAGAGTTGGCTTAATTTTACTCCAGCTTCCATTAGCCCTTGGTCGAATGAGGGGCATGAATTTCCCCAGCACTTCAGTGCCTTTCACAGGGCAAGGTGGCCACTAATGGCCAGATAAAACCCTTAGGCAGAGAGGCAGATGCTGCAGATCAAGCCTGCCCAGCCTGCCCCAAATTCGATGACTTAAAGGGCTGCGGCACTAACAGCATCTCGGCAGGTGCTACAGGGGGTCAGTCACTGCTGCTTGCAATGACAGTATTTTGGTAATAAAATAAAGCAAGGGCATCATCTGGGGCGGAGATTCAAGCAGAGAGGAAATGCCAGTCCCAGGGTGTCCCAGGGGAGCCTGCAGGGCCCCCCAGTGCTGGTGCTGCTAGTGGAGATCAGTGTTTCGTTCTAACACAGGCACACACACGTGGGACATGCAGCTGGCCTCCATATTCCCACAGTGCCAAGAGTCCACAGGCTGTCTACAGTCAGCACAGACATGCCAAGAGGCAACAACTGCAGTGACACAGCCCTGAGGAGGAGCCCTGATCCAGTCTGGGGAGGTACGTCAGCGGGGACTTGGCTTCCCAGTTGGTACAGTGCTGCTACCTGAACTCCCAGGAGCATTATGAGAATGAAGGGAAACAGGGACTGTGTAAACTTGAGAGCAGGTGCCGTGGAGGAACATGAGTCCCAGGGTTGTGTGTGGATGCCTCAGAGCCAACTCTAAAGATCAGCCTCCCAGTAAGGTCCACCCAAGACCACGAGAAAACCTCAGAGGTCAATTGAAGATTTGAAACCCAAAGTGTAGTCCGTGGCCCCCTGCACTAGTCTGGCCTGAGACCTTGTTAAAAATGCAGAAATCAGATCCCAGTCCAGAGTCCAATCTGGATCTACTGGATCAGAATAAGCTAAAATTTTAGCCAACGTGACTCAAAGGTACGTTGAAGTCAGGGATTCACGGGCTGTGTTTGGGGTCAGGGCCAGCGTCTTTCCCTCACTTGCTCCTTTAATTTCTGTGGCTGCTCAGCTATCACGACCTTGGACTTTGGCCTATAGTTCAGATTCGGGAGAGAGACTGAGCTGCCTCCCAGGTGATAGCACTAAATTACCCCTCCTCCTCCAGCAAGTCTCTGTATACTCAACGCTGGGCTGGAAAATTAGAACTATGTTTATCGTGATTTTGAAGAAATGAGCCAGTGGAATCCTGGTCAGGAAAGTATGATAACACATGTCTGAAATTTACTATCTAAAATGGTTAAAATTAACAACAACAAAAACAACAACAATGTCCTGTTGCTTAATTTATTTGAACTGCAGCAATCCGGAAAAGTCGTCAATGCAAAATGAGTCACTCACTGAAGGTTCTGAATAAGATTCTCAAATCACCACCCATGGTTTTCCTGTACTTTGAAGTAACAGAACAAATGACAGCAGAGATGGGCACTGTCCCCTGAGTCCAGAATGGATGATACACAAACATCTCACAACAATAACATCCTCATCTAAAAACAACCTGAAATAAGGATGTTATTTCTGCGATTTGCTTGTGCCTTTCAGTTAGTAAGAATCTGTGCACCTGTGTGCAGAGACCTAAAACCAGGATGGCTTGTGGGTTTTTTTGTACAGTCAGTCAACAAACTTGTTGAGGCTTCCTCCACACAGACCCTGTGCTAAGGTCAACTCTCAGTGTGAAATGCTCATGGAGGAAGAACTAGGATCTCAGGTGAGAACCATAAAAGAGGAATCAGTGAGGAGGCTAAGGGGGAGGGAGACAGGCAAGGCCCAGGAGGTGAATTTGGAGATGCAGGGTCAACAGGGGGTTTGATCAACAACTAGAGGTAAATCACCACACAAGGACAGAGCAGCCTGTGCCAGGTCCAGAGGGAGAAAAGGCCTGATTGTCAGGGTTCTCCCAGCAAGAAGACAATCCAGCGCTGTGGAGGAAAAACTCAAGCAGCTCTTTGGTTCATGTAACAAACAATGGGTAACTCTACAGATCCTGACAAGGCTTTGCTGTTGTGCACTGGCCTCTGGGTAACTGCTCCCTGGTCACCACACACCCAGCCCGTTTCCCACTCACCTTGGGGTGCCCTGTCTGTGTCTCTTCCACCTCTGAACCCCTGTAGTAAATGCCTAATCATCTTCCAGCCTCAGCTCTGGGTTGCCATTTTCTGACGGCCTCCACCATGCTCGGAACACGGACACTTCCCCTCCTCAGCATGGATGGGAGGCCATGGACAGGAGGTAACAGCAGAGCTGGAAGGAAAGGAGTTGGTCTTGGTTTGGGACAACTTAAAGCTGGAACACTTTTAGGAAATCCAGTCATGGGTATCCCAAGGTTTTGACTCAAGGAAGAGTAGCAATTGCAGATATGGATTAGGGAGTCAACAGAAAATTGAAGAAATGCATCTCTCCACCTGCCTGATTCTGTCTCCTCACATCGTCTTTTTCTGTTATAATAGATGCGTCCAGCACCCCTACTAGACCTCACCCCCTCTCATTATTCAAGGACACTGCTCCAGTAATTCTCTTTCCTGCATCATGAACTTGAGATCACCTCTTCATTAGATCAACCTCATCCCAAATCCTCACATTAAAACAAAACTCTTTAGTCCCAGCAACTTAGGAGGCTGAAAGAAAGGAAGAAAGAAAATTAAACAAATGATCAAACAATAACAACAAAAAACACCTCTTGATCCCACCTGCCCTTCTAGCAACTGTCTCATTTCTCTGTTCCTCTTCACAGTGAATTGTTGAATTATCTGTACTTAGCCTCCACTTCTCCCCTCCCATTCCCCTTAGTTTTTGCTCCCAATTCCACCAAAACTCATCTCCCCAAGATCACCAATGACTTCCATGTGGCCAACAACACAAATCTTCTTACTTGACTTAGCTGCAGACACTATCTAAGACACCACAATCTCCAGCTTCACCTCCCACCCTTCTGGCTACTCCTACTAAGTCTCTTTTCTAGTGCTGATTTATCTTCCTGACCTGTGTGTTATCCTACCCCAGGACTCTGTCCTTGGTTCTCTTTTCTTCTCTGTCTACCTTCATTCTTTATTTGATGCCTCGTAGGCATCTTGAATTGAATATACCCAAAACTGAATCCGTGATATTTGTCTGCCAAATGCAATCTTCCCCCGGTCTTTCCCATTTTGGCTAATGGCCATTCTACTGGCCATTCCAAGGTGTCCAGGACTAAAAGCTTGCTGTTGGGTGATGTCAGCAAAATGGCAGAGTAGGCAGCTCCAAGCTCCTATCACTGCAAACAGAATCAATAAACTAACTGAATGTCAGATTTTAGATGAACAGTCATCCAAACACTGAACCAAGAAGAAAAGGAAAATCAAATAGATAGTGGTTACCAGGAACTGGGGGAGGCAGGAACAGGGAGTTAACATGTAATGAATACAGAGTTTCAGTTTGGGTTGGTGAAAAAGTTCTGGAAATGGATAGTAGTGATGATGGCACAACAATGAACATACTAAATATCACTGAAATATCCACTTATAAATAGTTAAAATAGTTAAATGGGGGCTGGGGATGTGGCTCAGCAGTAGAGCGCTCCCCTAGCACGTGCGAGGCCCTGGGTTCAATCCTCAGCACCACATAAAAATAAATAAAATAAAGGTATTGTGTCCAACTAAAAAATAAATATTAAAAAAATAGTTAAATGGTAGTTTTGCTACATATATATATATATATATATATATATATATATATATATATATATGGTATATTTTACCACAATAATAAATAAGATGAGAAAACACTTTGTGACATTTTTCATAGGACGTGCCCAATTCCCTGACTTGATGACAGTATTGAAGATGTTAGCCCATGTTTGCACTGCAGGACCCTGCTCCCTAGTTCTGGAAGACGAAAGCAGACTTTACTTACAAATTATTCTGCAGGTGTATTCTAACCTATCTCAGGGCTATTTGAAGGATGGATGCAAGATGCCCACCTCAGTTTTGTCTCAACTTCAACTCACCTAGACCAGGATAGCACCAGACAGCACTCTGGAACACCGTCAGGCTGGTGAACAATCTGCAGATGCCTGAGGCAAAGGATTTTGGTTGGGATATGTAAAAGATCACCTAAGGCCAGAAAGGAAAAGCAGGGAGTTTCCTTGGGAAATTAGGACATTTAAAAGCACCCTTGTGTAAGAGGAAATTTAGAAAGTCTCATCCCATAAGACCTCGCACCTTCACTTCCGATTGGTCCTAGGCCCACTGAAGTCTGGGTAAGGTTAAAAGAGGGTCAGAGCACAGAGGCCATCTGCAAAGACTGGGAGAGGTGTTTTTGTTTGTCTGTTTAGCTTCTGACATTCAAGATCTGTCAATCACTAGCTGATCACAAGCCAAGGAACAGAAATTTAAGGAACCACATTTGAAAAGAAATATAATCTATGAAAAAAAACAAGTAGGAAAAGTCACTAAACAAACAAATTAGTATAACCTCCAACAACAACATCAATAAAAAGCCCTGCAGCAGAGTCTAAAAGACAATGATTTACATGGTTTAAAAGACAAATGCATTAAAAAGTAATGATAAATATGTTATTGGGCATATAAAGATGTAATCTGTAACAACATGGGGGGGGGACAAAGTTTTATAATTTTTGTATACTGTTGAAGTCAGTATTGGTTCAAACTGGACTGCAATAAATTTAAGACACTTTATATAAATACCCATAACAACCACAAAGAAGATATCTAAAAAAAAATGCAAAAACAATGAGAAGGGAATCAAAACAACTCTTTCTTTCTACACACAAGTACACACAGGGTGGGGCAGTAATGGAGGAAATAAGGGATTGAAAAGGTGCCAGAGGATTAAAAAGGCATAAGACAAATACAAAATTGTAGAAGGAAGTCTTTCCAATCGGTAATACATAAATGTAAATCAAAATCTCCAATCCAAAAGCAGAAATAGTAGAATGGATTTTAAAATCGTGATCTAATATGCTATCCACAAAATACTTACTTTAGACCCAAAGATACAAATATACTATAAGTGAAAGGATAGAAAAAAGTATTTCATACAAATTTTAACCAAAAATGAGTTGGGGTGGCTATCAGACAAATAGACTTCAAGTCAAAATGGTCTCAAGAGACAAAGGACAATATATACTGTTAAATGGGTTGATCCATCAAGAAGACATAACAATTATAAGTGGATATGTACCAAACAACAGAATCCCAAAATATGAGACAAATATTAATAGAATCAAAGGGAAAAAAAATTCCATGAAAATGAAAACTTTTGGAAATTTCAGTAACTGCTTTCAATAATATATAGAATGCCTAGGTAGAAGATCAATAAGGAAATAAAAGATTTCAACAACACTATAAACCAACTAGATGTAAAAAAAATACATATAGAACACCCCATCCTCCATTACCAGTACACATCCTCACATGTACATGCACATACCTGTATCATTAGCAAATAGGCCATATGTTAGGCCACAAAACAAGTCTCAATAAGTTTGAAAAGACTGAAATCACACAAAGTATCTTCTCTGACCACAATGGAATGAAAACAGAAAGAAAACTGGAAAATTCACAAATGTGGATATTACACAACCTATGGGTCAAAGAAGAAATCATTAAGGAAATTAGAAAACACTTTGAGATAATGAAAAATGCACAACACACCAAAAGTTACAGGATGCAGTAAAAGCTCCTTAAGAGTAAAAAAAAAAAAAAAAAAAAAAAAGGAAGTACGGACATTATCACTGATTTTATAGAAGTAAAAAGAATTATAAGAATACTATGAGCCAGACACAGTGGCACACGCTTATAATCCTAGTGACTCTGGAGGCTGAGGCAGGAGGACTGCAAGTTGAAAGCCAACCTCAGCAACTTTGTGAGGCCCTAAGCAACTTAATGAGAGTCTGTCTCAAAAAAAAAAAAAAAAAAAAAAAAAGATACCATGAACAATTGCACATCAACAAATTTGATTGATATAAAAAGTAAAGAGCCAGGGGCTGGAGTGGTGGCTCAGTGGTAGAGTGCTCGCCTAGCATGCATGAGGCACTGGCAGTGTTCAATCCTCCGCACCACATAAAAACAAACTAATGTATCCACCTAAAACTAAAACTAAAAAGATACATAAATAAATAAATATTTTAAAAAAGTAAAGAGCCAGGTGCAGTGGTATACCTCTGCAATCGGGCAGCCTGGGTAACTTAGCAAGGTGGGGATGCAGCTCAGTGACAAAGCACAATGTTCAATCCCTAACTCTGCCAAATACTTAAAGAATTGACACTAATCCTTCTCAAACTGCTCCCCCAAATAATAGAAGGAACATTTTTCTACTTCATTCTACATGGCTCATATTACCCTAACCCAAACCGGATAAAGACACCACATGGAAAGAAAGTTACAAACGAATATCCCTTATAAATATAGATGTAAAAAATCCTCACAAAATAATAGCAAATTAAATTCAACAACATATTAAAAGGATGATATACCATAACCAAGTGGGACTTTATCCCAGGAGTGCAAGGAGGGTTCCACATAGAACAAAGGGGAAAACCCACATGATCATCTCCACTGATGCAAAAAGGCATCTAATAAAATCTAACACCCTTTCATGATGAAAACACTCAGAAAACGAGGAACCATATGTATGTTGTGTGCACATATGAATATATTACATCAAACCCCATCATTATGTACAACTATAATGTACCCGTTTTAAAAATGGGGGGGGGGGGAACTAGGAACCAGCTCTCCCCCTCCCCTAATGTCCTACTCTTCCCTCTTCCCTCCCTCTCCATTCACTCTAGTCCTCTCTTTATTCTCCTTACCCTTGTGCATGTGCCAGGTGTGTAACTCGGGGCCTTTGCATTTGCTGTTCCTGCACCTGAACACTCCTGCAGACACCTGCAGAGCTAGCTCTGCAGGTGTCTTCCAATTTTTTTCAAACCCCTTTCTCAGTGAGACCTTCCTTGTCCGCCCTATCTAAACTTTCACATAGACCTTAGAATTTTATGTTCTCCTCCCTTACTTATCTTTTTTTCTTGCTATCGCTAAGATTGTATGCATTTTAAATTTATTGTCTGTTTAGAATGTAACATATGGCGCCTTTTTTTTTTTTTTTGCTATTTTGTTTGTTACTATATCCCTAGGAACTGGAACAGTGCCTATGATAAAACTCTTAATAAATACATTCAATGAATTATCAATTCATCTATATGTAGGTGGAAGTTGAAAGCCCCAGGAAGACTGCAGAGCGAGGATGTGGGTTGAGCACAAACCCTGATGAACACCAGCTACGATGCAGGAAAACAGGCGATCCTGTGCAGAACTAAATAGGAATGCAATTAGTTGAATAACAGTGAATCTTATCAAGATTAATGATCTCACTAACAGTAACAAATGAACACTGGCCTAAGAAAAAAACTGAGAAAGCTCAGGGCCTATCACTTAATTAATGCTGAAAGAATGTTTTAGGAAGACTCTCTAGAATATTGTATTTCAAGGACTTCGAGAGGTGTGTTGTGGGGGATTCCAAGGAACCCTCATATTGTATTACAGTGCACACCTAGAATTTCTATCAGGTATCATGAGTTCTGGGTAACTTCAAAACATATTTTTTAATGTGAATCCTTCCCTATATGGAATCCTTGTATACTGCAAGTCATTCACAGAAAGTAACCTGGGTAAGTACTATTAATCATGTGTTCCTCCCCCAAATGCTAGAGAACCCAGCAGTGGGGAGGGACGGTTCCTCACTGAAGAGATCTGGGCAGCCTTGTTGAAGGAAGGGGAATTCATCAAGCTGAACTTTGAGGGATGAGTGAGACTCTCAAGTGCAGGGTATAAGGTGTGTGTGGGTTAGGGAGGTGTGCAGTGGGCAGAGGCAGTGCAATGGATATGAATCTAGAATGCGAGTTCAGGCTTTGGCTCAGAGCCTTAAATGCCAGAATCATACTGTCTTAGGAAACTTTAGAAGATGTTCCAAAAAATGACAAGGAAATGAGACTGACACAAAAAAGACATGCCATTTTTTTCCTCTAACAAAACAACATGAGTTCATCTTGCCAGTTCCAAGGGCTTAAAGTTTTCTAAGAAATTGCCATTGTTCTTAAAATAAAGGCACACTTTCCTGAGCAGAGTTGTGCACCCCTATGACTCCAGTGACTTGGGAGGGTGAGGCAGGAGGATCACAAGTTCAAAGCCAACCTGGGTAACTTCTGAAACCCTGTCTCAAAAAAATAAAATTAAAAGGGATAGAGATATGGCTTAGTGGCAGAGCATCCCTGGATTCAATTCCCAGTACTGCAAAAACAAACAAACAAAACAACAAAAGAAAATAATAACACACCTTTATCATAACCTGCAAAACTGTTTGGCTTCTGCCTTCTGCCATTCTCTTGCTCCTTGTGCTGCAGCCACACACACCTACTTGAGATTTTCTCCCAACAGAATTTTGAGTCTGCTGTCCCTACTACATGGACAACTGTCCCCCCTCCTCTTTGCCTAGTTAAATTGTAATTCTTCTTCTTCCTTCAGGTCACAGTTCATACACTCCTTCGTGAGAGACACTCTCCTCAACCTCCCCATTCAAATGTTACCATGGTACAAAGTATTTCTCCATCATGGCTTACCAGGTAATACATTGTCCTTCTTTGAATAATATGCCTCCTTAGTAGGCTTGAAACCCCTGGTCAACTGCATGCCCAATGTCTGCACACAGAAAGTGTCCAGCGACTGTTTGTTGCAAGGAGGAGAAAGTCAGGACACTGGGCAGAACTATGTGCAGGGAAGACTACTTATCATTTATTTTAAGGAATCAAATAATGTAATGCTGCTCTATCCCTTGCTGTCTTAAGCTTTTTAGAGTTTGTCCTAAAACTTCACAGATTGTCAGCTTGTCTGTTTAAAAAAAAAAAGAAGTACTTTCAGTTAGTGTATTTATGAGCAGGGAAGAGGGAAGAAGGCAGTGAGCCTTCTTACAAGTATAAATCTGACCCTATTCTTGTTTCAATTCTTCTTTTTCAATATATAGGTTGACACAGCTCAAAGGCTTGCAAGCCTTCAAGCTGAGGCAGCAGACTGTTTTTTCACTATCTTTTCTGGGAAAAGTCTTGCTTATATGGTGCTTTTTCACTTTACTTCCTCTTATATGGGATTTGTGACACATAATTGAACTAAGAAACAAACACACCTGAACTGAGCACCTGTGTAAAGACCCTTATGGCCAACAACAGACATGCTCAAGAGTCCCACACCAAGTTCCTCTATCCTTCAACGACCAGTCTCCTTTGGTGGCACAAATGTGGCTTTCTAGAGACAGCACTAATTCAGTGGTTCAGCATGATGCCATCTGCATTTAACCTGTGAATTCTGGTACAGTCTTCAACTTCTCTGAGTCCTTGTTTTCTATTTATAAAATGGGAGTGTTGTAACAAATGGACTCAAAAAAAAAAAAAAAGAAAGAAAGAAAAAAGAAAAGAAAACCACCAACAACAAACTGAGTACCAAACCCAATAATTTTACATGAACAATTCATCTAGTCTTCACTTCTCTCATGAGGTCAGAAATACTTTGGGTTATACAGAAACTAATGTGGAGAGGGAATGTGACTTGCTGAAGTTTACATGACCAATAATTAGAGGAGCCTGGGACTCAAATCCAGATCACCTAACCACTATTTCCTTTGTGCTGTCTCCTACCCAAGGCAGGTGACTGTGAGAACCTTACAGAAAGAAATGCAAAACAAACAAGTTTTCAGCTATAAAACTATACTAATTAAGGTGCTGGGATTGTGGCTCAGCGGTAGAGCGCTCGCCTCATATGTGCAAGGCCCTGGGTTTAATCCTCAGCACTGCATAAAAATAAATAAAGTTACTGTGTCCAACTACAAAAAAATAAATATTAAAAAAAACTATACTAATTAAGAATGTTAAGCAATTTGGTACATTGTAGAGGAAGAACTATAATTAAGGTGAAAACTTACCAGAGACAGATTACTTTTCTCTTTAGAATCATTTCTTATACTTCAAAAGTCCTCAATTTAAGTAAGAAAAAAGAAAATAATTTGACTGAAAAAATGGGCACAGGGCCTGAATAGGTATTTCACCAAAGACATACCAATGGCTAAGATGCACCTGAAAAAATGCTCATCGTGTCATCAAAGAGATGTAAATCAGAACCACAATGAGGTACCCACTCTACCTACTATGACGGCTAAATAAAAGACAGACAGTAGCAAGGGTCAGCAAGGATGTGGAGAAACTGGAGCTCTATATAGTGCTGGTGGGAATGAAAAACTGGCATTCTCTGTGGAAAACAGTCCGGCAGTTCCTCAAAAGGTTAAACAGTTACTGCATGACCCAACAACCCCATTCTTAGGTATAAACCCACGAGAACAGAAAACATCAGTAAAATTTATACACAAGTGTTCACAGCAATATCACTCATAAGCAGCTCCAAAGTGGAAACAATGTCCATCAACTGATGGATTTTTAAAAGTGACATATCCATATGATGGAATAGTCATAAAAAGCCACTGATATGTGCTATATAATATGAATGAGTTTTGACAATATTGTGCTAAGAAGTTAGTTATGAAAGACCATCTATTGTATGATTGTATTTATGATACAATAAGAGGCAAATCCACAGGCAGAAAGTAAAGTAGCTACCACCATGGGCTGGAGTTGGATGTTCAGTGGAATAGTGTTTCTTTGGGTGTTGATGAAAATATTCTAAAACTTGATTATGGCAATAGATAATTAGTACTCTGGAAATGTACTAAAACCCACTTAACTGTACACTTTATATGGCATATGAGTATCCCAATAAAGCTATTTTTTTCTATAAGTTGTCTAAATTCACCAAAAGCTCTATCTGAAGTATTAGGCACTTATTAAAGTTTACTTTAAATTACATGGTTTTATTTTAAACCCCATGATTCTTTCTTATCAATGCTTAACAGTTCTTAGAATTCTAATAACTGGGTAGAATTGCATCATAATTTCTGAATATCCTTCAAAGAGATAATATAAAATTACTTTGAACTTATGAGAATAAACATGAAATACTAATAGATACAATGCTAAGACTTTCAGTAAAAGAATGTCTGAAAATCCATATATGGCGTCACCATTAATCATTCAAGAAACCTCAACCTCATTTTGGTTTTCTCCTTCCTTCATTCCTCACATCTATTTCATCAGCTGGAAGCCCTGCCCATGAACTTCTGTAAGGGTAGGATTTTATGTTTGTTCACTATGGTATCCCTGCTTAGAACAATATCTGGCACACAGAAGAGCCCTAATTAATATTTGTTAATAAGTTAAGTTTATGGTCTACTTGGCATTAGCACCTTTGAAAGAAAAAAATATCTTAAATCTCTTACTTGATTTTGTACATAGACTATACCAGTTTCATTTGCCATTTCAGTTGCTGAAACATATTAAGGCTGAATTCTCAAAGGGATACAGGTATGCTACGCTGTTAGAATATGCAGAACATAACTTTATTCAAGTTCGCTCTTGTTATCTGACCCATGAATATTTAGAAGATTTTATTTTATAAAAACTTACATCTGTAAGTAATGGACTGACCACAAGAGAGGGCTTAACCTGGAATACATGGACACATTTAGGGACCCAAGAGTCCCTAAAATTGTATGTGAAATCTAACATGTATATTGGCATGTGTATCTTTTTGGTGAGAGAGTTCATAGTTTAATCAGATTTTCAAAGAAGTCTATAACCCAGGAGAAGTTAAAAAATTACTCAACTAGAAACAGTCACAAAGTTTTTCAAACATGAATTTTTACAATGAAATGATATCCAACAGCTCCATCTATGGGTAAGTCATTATCACCTAGTAGAAATATTGACAACCACCATAGACCAGTGCATCTGTTTCTGAAAGTTTGTGTTGAAACCTTCAGTGTCATTCTACGGGGAATTTATTAACCATAGTATCACAGCTTTTTTTCTTTCCTGATGTAGACGCAACAATTAGGAGACTGTTGATAAATTCTACTTACAGTACTTCAGCACCAAAAAATTGGGCAGTTATGCTGATCTATGTATGTACAGTTCAACATTTGTCAGTCTTAAAATGCTCATTTATAATGAAATTTATATAAAACCGTTAAAAATTTTTCTATTTACATTTTTTAAAAAATGAAAAGTATAGTTTCCTTTGCCACAACTTGTCCAAATTGATTCTTACCCTCCACCCCCTTACCCCTCACTCTACTTGTGACAGTGATCACAAGACTTTGTTTAAACAAACTGTGTCTTAAAAAGGTAGAATGCTTAAAATCATTACATTGAGAACTACAGATGAACTTTTTATACATTTCAAAGGGGTTTAAACAAAAGTATGTAAAAATTATTTTCAAAGTCAGTCAGTCTAACATGAATGTGCAATTTCAACATTAAGAGAGCATCATATGATTGAATAATTTGTTTTCCTTAACATAAATGAACATTTCCTTTGGGCCAGAAAATGTTTCTTTTCCTCTGTTTCACAATGAAACATTTTCTAATAAGTTTTTTTGAAGCAGGGAGCCAGCTGAGGGATAATGGGAGGTGGAAAGGGTATGCAATTCTGGTTTACAAGAAATGTGTCAGAAGGAATATGGTCTGCATTGAAATGTTTACACTTAAATAAATAGAAGGCAAGTGTGCCACCTAGAGCACAAAGGAACAACACAATAAATTAGCATACAACAGATGAGAATGTACAAGCCATCCAAAAAGCACTTCTCACTGGTTAGGGATCTGGTTTCTACCATCCAACAAGGAATCTTTAATGCCAGTACTTTCCTAGATATTTATAAACTAATTATGAACTGAGCAAATGTAAAACTTCAACCAATTCAACACTTCCAGGGATTTTCAAAAGCATACAAGATTTTTAAAAAAATTGTTCCTGACACATCATTTCAAAATACAAACTATTCATGTTCTCTTTTTTTGATGGTATTTTTTTATGACATTTTGCTCAGTGGAAACCAGTTGAGAAACATTCACAGGAAAGGTCTCTTTCCACTGTAAGACAAAACTTTTCCATTGGCCATGGTCCAACAGAAAAAGAGTATCAAGTCTGAAGTCTCTGTAGATGTGCATCTTTTTCTTTTCTTTCTTTTTTTTTTAAATTTTAATTTTTTTTTTTTTTAAAAAGTACATTCCCCTGTGAGCTTTTTCTTGTTAAAATGCTGCTCCTGCAGCAATATCTTGTTGAAACACTGCTGTTTCAGGGTCCACAGCCTACGTACGGGCAAAGTGCTTTTTTTTAGACATCAAAATACAAGTTTCCCTGGACACTTGGTAACCAAGCAGGTTTTAAAGTGCACTCCTGTGTCCAAAACACTAGGACCGTTCGGCAGAACTCTGAGACGGGCTGGGCTCGGTTCCATCCTCCGTGCTACTGTCTATGTCCTGCTCCATTGCTGTCTCATCATCATCCAGCTGCTGACTGGTGAAGTTGTTTAGCTCCAGAAGCCCACTGGGCTCCACAACCACATTGGAGCTGGAGTGGCAAGGAATAGCATACTGGGGAATGGCCTGGAAGAGAAGAGGCAGGAGAGAATCTTTATGGTAAGAAAAAGTGACAAGGATTTCCCCAACGACATGAAGGAAGGAAGGAAAGAAAGAAAAAAAAAAACAACTGACATCTTGGACATCTACACGCAAGGCACTGTGCTAGGTGCTTTCACATGATTTTTTACTACATCCCATAACAACGTTATAAGGAAATTACTATTCCCAATTTACAAATGAGGAAACTGGAGAGGGCAAGGACTCAATCAGTCACACAGCTGTCAGGTTTAATGCCAGGATTGAAATCCAAGTTTTGTGCAACTCAAAGTAATCTTTCCTCTCTTTTATGGCACTTCTTCTAACAAAGGAAGTTAAAGTATACTGACAAACTCAGGAAACATATTTTAAAGGATATTTTCATTTGATCATTAAGTCAAATCTTAGTCCTTATTATCTGGAAGATAAATAATTTGCTAACTTCACAATATATTTCAAGCCTCTCTGACAGTTCAAGGGAAAGTAATTTGTTTGGGATAATGATCTTTATTGAAAATGAGAGTAGTGAAAGCATTCAGGTGCAAGAAAACCCAAAACTTGCCTTTTAAACAATAAAAACACCAGTAGATGGAACACCCTGGCTATAGGTCTGTGGGTAAGTAAATATAAACACATTGCCTTGTCATATTATTCTTTTTCCTCACCTTTATCAGATAACTTTAAAAGGATTATCAGTTCATAAACTATATCTGCTAAAAACTCTGTAATCATTACCTTTTGTATTTACCATGCAATTAAAACTCCTCACCATGGCTCCAGCCTCTGGCCAAATTTACTTTTGCACTAGCTTTTCCCCAATCTGGAATCCTTTTCATCAAAAACTCCAGGAGGTTAGCTACTCTGTCATCTGCATCTTAGCTCAGAGGCATAGAGAAAGGCCTCCCTTCCATGACCACTAAACCAAAAGTAATGGGCTGACCCACCCCCCTTACTTTCTGTTACATTTTGTTCACTGCATTTATCACTTGCTGAATTGATCCTGATCCTTGAAAGGTAACTCTGAAAGCATGGATGGCACACAGACTTGGCTATCTTAATTAACTGTTAGATACCCTGATCTTTGAACAGAGGCTGGCACATATTAGATGCTCAATAAACATTTGACAAATTAATAACGTTATTAATATTAAAAACCCAGAGCAAAGTTGAATATCACCACTTTACAAATTATCTAATCAAAACAACTTTCTATTTGGGGAGAGGTAAATTTAATTTTAACACTATCAAGAAAATAATCTAAGATGCCTAGGCATTAGTTCCCATTCCATATAGTTAATCACTATTAAAAGGTATTAGATAGGGTCAGGTGTGGATTTTAGTTCAGCTCTGGCTGACTTGCTGTGTGACTCTGAGTAAGTCAGTCCACCTCCCTGGGCCTTAAGTTTGTATAAAGTATAATGGTTGGAAGATATATTCTCTAAAGATCCTTATAATTCTGAGAGTCTGTGAATTCCAATTCCATATATATAGATTCCTTTGCAAAAGACAATATATCCCTCTTGTTTACTGCTTTATTCTCAGCACTTAGCACAGGGCTTAGAAACACAGTGGTTAAAAAATATATGTGGAATGAACCAATGAATGAACTCAAGATTGTCTACAAAGAACAATGCTTTTCCTTCAAACATGTAATATCAAAGATGCTGACTTTTGGGGACTGGAGTTGTAACTCAGTGGTTGAACACTTGCCTAAGTATGTGTGAGGCACTGGGTTCGATTCTCAGTACTACATATAAATAAATAAAATAAAAGGTCCATTGGAAACTAAAAAATATTTTTTAAAAAAAGATGCTGGGGTTTTTTTTTAATATTTTTTAGTTGTTGATGTACCTTTATTTTTTATTTATATGTGGTGCTGAGGATTGAACTCAGTGCCTCACACATGCCAGGCAAGTGCTCTGCCACTGAGCCACAACCCCAGCCCCAAAGATGCTGATTTATAAAAGAGCATTCTTCAAGGAATCAAAGCACTTCAGAATTTCTTCTTTCATTCCCATAGATATTACTGAATCAGTAAAATCAATTCTTCAGGCTGAAGCTAAGCATAACTAATCAGATATGAAATGTGTTAATGATGAAAATAATAAGAGAAGCTAACTTTACTGTGCATTGCTCTGTATCAAATATTTTTTTTAAAGAGAGAGAGAATATTTTTAAAATATATTTATTTTTTAGTTTTTGGTGGACACAATATCTTTATTTTATTTTTTATGTGGTGCTGAGCATCGAACCCAGTGCCCTGTGCATGCCAGGCAAGCGCTTTACCGCTTGAGCCACATCCCCAGCCCTGTATCAAATATTTTATATTTGATATAGTGCTTTATATACTCCCCCCACCCCATTTAGTCCTCAAAACAACCCCTGTGAGGTAGGTCTTAACTGTCTCCATTACATAGGTAAAGAAACTGAGATACAGAGGTTAATTCGGCTGCCCAAAGTCACAGTGCTATTATGTAATGAGTACAGGTGGGAATCAAATCTGGGGAACCTTGGCTTCAAAAGTGTGGTTCTTAATCACTGTGTTGCCTGTCTTCTGACACAGAACACCTGGCACAAGGGACATGCTATAAGTTAAGTTAGAGTTCTTTAGAGAACCTATTCATTAGCTATCATCCTTGATGTGAAAAAAAATTATATTTTCACTCCTTTTCATCAAGTGAGAAAAATAATTTCCAAATAAGCTATCTAAAATGAAATTTCAATATAGTGAGCATATCAATCTAACCCCCCCAGTAGCCACATTAAATTCTCATAAAATTAATAATAGTTACCATTTATTGGATAATAAGTATGAGTCAGGCACTGTGCTAGGTGTTGAATTTTGTGTGAACTTCACATCAATTCTATAAAGTAGGCATTACTTATTCCTATTACTAATAAGGAAAACAAGGTGGAGTGAGGTTAAGTAGCACTGCCCAAAGTAGTGAAAGGCAAAGGCGTAATACCATCCTTTTTCCAGCATATACCCATCCTCTTCAGAAAAACATTTTTTAAAAAAATCACAATAAAACCTTTTGCCAATAATTAATTAATTCACTGAATTTTTTTATATAGAAACAAATGTTTTGAATATTAAATGGCTATTTATACTCACCTTAATTATTATTAAGCCCCCATAGTTAATTATGTCTCAATTGGTTTAACAGTGGTCGATTTGTATTATCTCACAGCTTGGCATCATGGCAAGGGGAACGTTTACTACAACTTCCAAGTTACACAACAGTGAATTTATGGTAAATCCTAAACTAGCAACATGTCAATAAATCTAAATTCTCAATTAACTAAAATGTGCTGCCCTGATACCTTTCATGCTATATAGCAGCTTAGCAAAAAATGACAAGAGTCAAGAAGATAACCTAATTCCTTGCAAAGCGAGAGGGAATAAAAACACAACTTCTAAGGGCTAGCTAGTCTTGACTCAGTAATTCTTCAGACTTGATCTTTTATGCAGGATGACAGATGCATGGCTTTTAGAATGAAGAAAATGTGAAGCACAGGAAGATATACTGTCAACAAATAATTCCATTATGTTAACTTACCAATGTATGACAATAACCTTAACAAGGTTATTAAAATAAAAATGATTGAAATTAAGAAAGTTTACAGTTAATCTCAAATTAAATATAAAAGTAATTAGAAACATCTCTGTATAATATGTTTCTCCAGATATTCCAGTTTATTGGGTTTTGTTTGTCCTAAGAAGCATAAATTAGATCAAGAACAAGAACTGTTTTTTCAAGGAAAAACAATCCCTGAAATTCACTTGAATAGAAGTATCATCTAGTTAAATTCCAAGATTTTTTGAGCAAATACTGGGATCCCAAAGTGTGAACCCAGGAAACTACTGATCTTTTGGGTTGATTTGCTGAGTTAACACATTGGCAAGGATGGCCATAAAATCAAGCTGAAACATGGGCTTGGGGCCCTTTGCTACCTTTACACTATCTTTTGTAACAATATCCACCAATTTTCTATAATTCTCTTCCATAAAATAAATACAAATTTGTAATTTATAATAAGTAGTCAATGAAATTTTTCAAATACCACCTTGAAGATAATCTCTCGGTATTCTTACCATCTGGGCTTGACTCTTTTCTGTGATATCCCCAAAATGCACCAAACCCACAACCTCCCATCTGCCCAAGAGTTCTCATTTTCCTTCCAATTCTTACCTGGATGATAATTTCTGCTGGGCTCTCTTCAGCTTTCTTTTGGCCTACATTCTGAATACGCATGAATTGGCCTGTCGCAGGCACTCCTGGTGCATCGATTTTTCTGGCCGTTAGGGGAGGGCCAACAGCAGATGGACTTGAACAGGACTCTCTACATTTCTGTTGCTGGGGAGTGGAATTCGCCATCCCTGCCACCACCATGTGGGTGGAGGGTAATGATCCTGCTTCACCCGTGAGCATACTAGTGGCAAGAGCCTTCTTTGGGGGATCCACTACCATATGCTCTACATTTGTATCAATCTGAGCTTCCATCAAAGACATTTTCAATATGTCTGACACTGCTGTCTTCTCAGAGGCCTGAATGGGAGATATGCTTGTAACTGGTGATGTCAGCTTAGGCACAGAACTGCCACCAGTTATCTTTGTAACTGTGGGAGGCTGGCGCCCCTCAAAAGTTATCTTTGTAACAGAGGATCCTTGAGTTATAATTGGCTGCTCCACCTGAAAATAAATTGGGGTTGTGTGTGTTACAGCTACATCTCTTTGAGAAAAACTAATCAAACACCCCAGACAATATGGCAAAAGAAACATTCGTGCGGTATACTAGGAAGACATTCTGAAGCTCAGTGTTTTAGTAAGAGGGCCGGATGGGAAGGATCTGGTTACTTTTAAGGAACCTAGGGAAAGAGGAGGGGTTGAAAGAATTTTTGTTCAGCCAGCCAAAGTTTATAGTAGTAAAGGAAAAAAAAAGTAACAGCAGCCTAGTTTTCCTTTGGGATTTACATCCCTAAACAGTACACATTCAACCTGGCTCAAATTAATTCATATAGTCTTCAGCTTTTTAAAATTTAAAAAAAAAAAAGTAAAGTTTTTTTTCCAATCTTTTGCCTCAAAAAACATTTATACAAACATATTCTATTTTATATATATATATATATATATAGATAGATAGATAGATAGATAGATAGATATGTACTTATAATACACACACACACATATCATTCCAGGGTCACTGATTTTTTCCTAATAAAATTTTTGTTTTGATTATCCACAAATAATTCCTTTGCAATCTAGAATATAAATCTAGATGATAAATTTATTAACTAGATGGATGATGTAAACTACAAAGGAAGATATTCTGTTTAAGGTAAAGTTCCTTAAAAGACTTTAATTTACTTAGTGTTATTGCCACAGAAATAGGAGTTTACAGGCATGGAGGTAAATTTTTACACCTAAAAAATAAAAATAATTTGGGGGATACCGCTTCTATGCACTGTTGATCATTGCTGAAGAGATTTCATTAAAAACTGCCTGGAAAATAAAGTTCTGAGTGCTATGCTTTTTTTTTTTCTTCCTATGTTAATGAGTGCATTTCTTCCCTAATGTCAACCTTCTGATGGGGCAAAGTAATACCAGCGTAATGAGGCTTTTGGTTTCCTCTTGCCAGGAGAAAGCACTGCTATCATGATAGGGTCCTGATGTTCTCATTTTTTTCCGTGAACAGAGAAGTAACTTTGCATGCTATCAATATTCCGTTACCTGGCTTGCCGGCTGTTTCTCTGACGAGGCAGGGAGCGACATTTGGCTCTGGGGGGTTTGGGGTTGCACGTAGATTTTTGGTTGGTTCGGAGCTTGCTGCAGTTTAGGGAGCTGCTGCGTGGTTTTCACTGCAAGCACCTGTACTACAGTTTGCGGGGGCTGTGCCATTAAAGTAGGAAGCTGCCTGTCTTTGGCCACCATGGGATGCTGTGTGTGCTGTACATCTGGCTTGGGCTGTGCTTGTTCTTGCTGGAGAGGGGTGAGTTTTTGATGCCTGATGGAAAGCTGGGGCATTTGCGGGAGTTTGTGCTGGAGCTGGTCTGCCTGCAGGTGGATGGTCTGCTTCTGTTTAGTCTGGAAGCACTGCAGAGTTTTCACTTGCAGCTGAGTCTGTTCCAGCTGGGACTGGCTAAGTTTCTGCTGTTTAGCTGACTGTGACTGAGTCAGGGCAGATCGGTAAAACAGACCTGTCTGAGGGTCTAAAGTGTCCATCTCTTCAACCTCGCCCTCCTCAGTTCCAAGTTCCTCGCTGTGTTTGGTAAAAGCAGTGTGACTGCTTAATGCCTAAGTAAAAGAGGCACAAAGTAAGAATAAGAAAAACACCTACATTGCTACATTTTCCTTGAACTGGAGAAGACTTTATGAGATCATTCAAAAATTTTCACAAGAGCTTAAAAAAACCAAGACACCCCAAGGGGCTTTAGATCAAAACTCCTGTCATTTGAATTCTCAGGCATTAAGTACTTCAAAATCTGGTTTGCTTGATAGTACAGGAAAAATCCTTGAGGGCCCAGAACTTATAGATCAGAATTAGAGGAATAAGGTGACCCCTAAGCACAGCCCCCAAATAAGACAGGATCCCAAGCTAAGGAAACAGCTCTGTGGCCTAACCATGAGAAACACTCATCTATCTAAGGACAGAATACAGCAACTAAGGAGTGAGGTGTCCAGAGAAAAGCCAAGGCTCTGAGAAGCCCACTTTGGCCATGTGCATGTCCAGTGCTGTACATACAGGTCAGGGATATTGCCTGAGACATGCCCAACCAAGTCCCCACAGAGGGCCTCCCTGAGGAGGATGGAGATGGCCCATAGTGTCTACATGCACTCAGATTTCAGACCTACTAGGGAACAACTTCCTAGTGACCTGGGTCCCAGGAGGGAGGGAGATGGGAAGCGGACAAGAACACTGCTGTCAGTGGAAAGAAGACTGCCTGGTGTCACTTATAATTGTGTTGGGAGATCCATCTTGAGTCACATGTTTAGGGACAGCCTGACTGACCTTTAAGTGCCTTAAGAAAGGTCAATGCCAGGACCTGCAGGGTGAAGGCCAGGATGAGATGCGCTACCCAGCAAAACCTGTAGCTAACTGGCTTCCCTCTGGGACACAAGATCACACTACTCTCAACCTTCCCTCTGCCTTGTCACATACTACACCTCCACTCTAACTTTAAAACTGAGATTCATTTGAAACTTTCAATTCAACATCTCTTCATTGCCTTCCAGAGAGTGTGTCTACAATTAGGTTCTACTGCTATCAGCTGAGTGACAGTGATTTATGTGACTATAGAAAAGTCATGCTTAAAGCTGATATCCATAATACAACATGTAACAGAGGAAGTTCACTTCAGGTTTAAATCCTGGCTCTGCCACCTGGGGCAAGTTATTTAACTTCTGTGAGCATGAGTTTCCTCACTTGTAAAAGAGGGATAATTCACCTTCCACGATCATGGTTGAGAATCAAACAAATTAATGTACTTAAAGCTCAAAGCACAGTGTCTGACTCAAATCAACTTATCAACATATTTTTTCTTTCCCCCTCATTACCCTTAATATCAGATGTTTCCATTTTATATTAGCTCACTCTCCTTCCTACTGAGTTTCTTCTTTCTTAATTGGTCACATATAGTTAAAGAGGTCAAATATTTATTTTTCTACTTGTTTATAATGTTTCCATGAGGATTCATTATACAAGTATAAAACAGAACAAACAAAACAAACCATAGCAAACAGCTAACAAGCCAAATACTATTTCATTTGAAAATCTTAATTTACCTTGGTGATAAATGCTTCCATGACAGTAAGATACACAGTTAACAGTGACCAATTCTGATATCATAGATTCATCTAGACTGCCCATCCTTCTGATAAGCTAAGAGTTCACAGAAGGTTCAAAAACACTGTTTCCTATTTTCTGGCATTAAAATCCTCCCCAACTCAGTTCTTCTCCACTCCTCACAGATGCAAGAATTATACAACAGTCTACAATTCAGTTATTTCTCCTCCTAAGACAGGAGATGAAACTGAACCTTATTTCAGGATTGAGGCGGATACAGAAGATAGGAAGGAAAAGAAGATATACAACCTGCTGCATAATGTGGGTGATTGCTCCTGGAGAAGAGGCTGGGATGGACTTCACCACCACCGATGTCTGCGTTGCAGTCTGTGACTGAGCCACGTGTTGGAGCAGGGTCCGCTGGGGCTGGGAGGGCTGTTGGGGCTGGGATCGATGGCTGACTGAAAATAGAGGAGGTGATGATATTTCTCCAGAAATCACCACAGCATCTGTAACCAGTAGTCATTTTAAACAAATGTCTGTGAGCTTGCATCACAGAGAAAGAGAGTGGTATTTCGAACTAAGAGGCAGAAGAGCAGAATGTGCCCATCTATGAGCAGTGTAATTCTAAGAAAGTCTCTTATCTTCTCTGAGACTCTCTTTTCTCATCTGTAAAATGGGAATAACAGAGTTATTGTAAGGATGAGAGGAGAAATGTATATAGAAGTGCTGTGAAAACTATTATCACCAAGGAGGAACAAACCCTTTAAAGTTACATCCTCCTGGGAGTTGTCTCACTTTCTCCAATGACTTTTTTCTCATTAAGGGAACAAAGCAATAAGGAGTCTTTGTAATCCCAGACATATCTTTAAGGAAAGTAGGCAATACAAGTTCTTTAATCCCTTCGTCTCAATTCCAAATGCAATGTGAACATCAGAGACACTTCTTTATATGAATTGACAATGTCTCATAGCTTTATGGTTCCTAAAAATGTAAGAGGCCGGGGCTACTGCAGAAAGAAAATTAGACCAAGGGTCACACTAAGATTCTGTACCACTCTGTCACCAACCAGCCATGTGATTTGAAGAAGTCACTTACCATCTAACAACCTCTAAAAACCCTGAGGTTTTGTTTGATTTTTTTCTTTTCATGGTGCTGGGGATTGAACCCAGGGTCTGTCTCTTAAACAAATATATGGTAAACAAAATAGAAAAATCTGTCATCTTAGATTTAGCTCATCTGACATAAATGGGCTGAGAGTGTAGTGTTTCTACTTCTTATTCTCTTGCTGAAAAGGTCCCAGAGAATAACTAAAACTATATAGGCGCCAATGTATCATATTTTACCTGCCTCGATTTCAACTTTTTAAACAGTATAAACATTTGCCACTTCCAAATCTATAGAGCTTTAAAAATGACATATGAGTCAAACTATCTCTTTGAATCAGAAACAGAAAAAGTAAAATAAATCTGTTAATTAGCTAAGGATTTTGAGATTATCAAAACTCAATAATGCATGATCCTACTGTTCATATAACTTTAAGTAGCATTGGTCCCATGTTTAGAAAATAAAAAGGCGTCTAAGAGTAAACTGGTCACTAAAGAAACTAATGTAAAAATACCATTTATGTCCTAAAGGACAAAAGTTTAAAATTATCTAGTGAAATACATATAAGCTTTATTATCAGCGATACTTTCTCCTATATTCACAAATGCAGTATTTTTCCTGTTGCTACACATATGACTACATGTGATGGGAAATTTTATAGGCAGTATTTTTATAACTGTACTGCAGTACCTTACTGTATTTCACAGCATACTTTATATGTACATTTTAAATTATAAAATTTAATAAAATCTTCCATATGTACTTAACTGAATTGAACAAAAGGAAATCAGAGTCTGCATTAAAACAACTACTAAAATAAATTATAATATGACTGAAGAGAAGAAAAAACAAATTTGAGTAATATTTAAAGTGAGCAAGTTATTTTTAATGGAAGCATCATTGAAAATGCATGGCATTTAAAAAATAGAGAATTTCTGATAAAATTATCAGAAAATATGAAACATTTCTGCTACCCATACTAATGTTCATAACTGTTACATTTTTAATAAAAAAATAAATTTAATAGAATATCAAGTAACTATTTAAAAATAATCTTCTTCAAGACATGATAAATTTCTTCATAGCAAATCTCCAGAGATTAGGAAACTGAAGTTTAAGAAAGTCATAAAACTAACATCCACTACAGAATTATACAGCAGGCCAGGGCAGCCAGTCTTTGAAGTCAAAGTAAAATGCTCAATACGACTGCTTGTATGATGGAAGGAGACTTTGTGGGATGATGTCACAGAGTGAACATTTGGAAAACAGATGAAGTGACCTTAATTGGGCTATATAAACACCATAAAACACTTATATCTTTCAAATAGTCCTCTGTTTTCCAGCATTAAATTGTTCAGTTCTGAGAAAGAATCTTGTTACTCTGCAAAGGAAAATTTCTCTTTTACTAAATGGAGCTTACCTTTCCTCTACCAGATCAGAGTAGAGCGCATCCATTTAAGTGTTCCCCCGCCACCAACAATCATCTTTTACCTTCAATTATACTACAAATGGATGCACACCACTTACCTAGAAGGGGAAAAGCAACCTCTGTTCCCTCATCAGTGCGTTCTGAAAAGGATAAGTAAGGGAAGAAATCATAGGTCTTTTCATCTACTTTACAATTTGACAATTTAGTCTACCCCAGAGTTTAATACTCAGTTCCCAACATAACAGTCTCTGCTTTAATTAGCTTTCTGCTAAACAATTCTAAAGATTCTAGATGGCTTTCCATACTATCAACTGTATTTTCCTTTTGTGCAATTTTAACCCATTGGTCCTAATATATACCCTAAATGATGCCAAAGAATTCCTTCTCCTCTACAGTATTTATATCCTTTAAATACTTGTAACTTTATGTTCTCCTTTAATCACTGCTTAAGAAAACTTAAGACAGGAATTCTCTACATCTTGCCTCATTAGTCATCTCTCCTAACCCTTTAATTATTCATAGGACTCTCTAAACTCTTTCAAATCATAAGGTAATGAAGTGTCCAAAACAGAAAGCAGAATTCCACGTGTGGTCTTGCCAAAATATGAGAAAAAGGACCTATTATCCTTCCTATTTTACTTCTCCATATGTGCCATCCCAAAATCTCATTAATGTTTTGCTGCCAGACCACATTTAAACAAATATCTAATCTGCTTTTTACCAGAACTCATAGAGATTTAAGGTTTTCCACATTTTTGTTTTTTATATAAAAACAAAAGTAGGACTGGATTTTCTATTTTCTTTCTCTCCTAACTCAACTCCCCCCCACCAAAACTAAAAAATCCAACTACATACAAATACTTAATCTTTGACAAAAGATATTTTGTGCTCTTCCTACCAGTGTTGCTCTATATTCACAAATATTATTTATGGCCAACTTGTAGTTTTATATTACTTGTAATCTTTCTAACATCCTGTGAATATTTTTTTTCCACTAAAGGCAGAGCAAATTCCAAGGATGGTATGAGTTTGCTCTAAAAACAAACAGGAAAAGAGCTAGAATATATTCTCCCCCAAATGACCATCCCATGAAATCCAGAAAGGTAGCTTTCCTACCTTAGTACTATGTTTTAAGAGGACACCTACCAGTAGTGATGTATTCAGCAACTAGTTCTGACTCTACCACAGCAATTGATGGACTCTCAGGAGAATGTCTCTTTTCCTGGGTCATCTGAATAGGCACTGCCATTTGACTCAAGTCAATAGTGGGTTGTCTTGGTTTAGATTCCAATTTTTCCTTCACTGCATAAAAAAGTCAGGGGAAAAGTTAAATTTTATTACAAACAAGTACAAAACCAGAGTTGTCCACGGGAATAATGAACCAGACCTCTGGGATGCCACACTGGCAGCGACTACGGAGACAATGAATTGAAAACAGCAGACTGCTATGTATGGCTATCTAGAGCATAACTTGCATAACCATATCCAGGCAGCCTAACAAGGGCTCAGATGCCATCACACAAAAATCCCCTCCCCCACCTATCTCTAGGTCAAACAGCTGGTTCTTTCCCTTCTATATACTCCCCTCAGGGTATTTCCATTACCCTTCAAGGTAGTCCCTGGAGTTCTCCAACCTAAAAATAAGGGGTAAGTCAGCAGCACATAGCATGATTTGCTCTAGGGCACATCTACTCAGAAGAGTACAATCCACTGACTAATTTAATTTAATCTATTAAAAATTTAAGATATCTCCAAAGAATGTTACTAGGTCTTTAATGACAAAAGAATAAAAATTTTCATTGTTAGGAAAAAAAGAGCTGTTAAAGCAAAAACATCTCATAGAATGATCTGGAATCAAGAATGATTTCTGAGTATAGATTTACTATCTATCATCACTTTTTCTATAAAATCTATTCATTCAAATTTCTACCTCTATAAACATTAACAGAAATGGCTAAATTTGTCAAAGATAAGCATACAGTCTATAAGGCCAAAAATAACACCAATAGAAGAATTAACCTAAGATTTACATTAACTGCTAGTATTCTTCAGCTAGTAGATAGTCAAAGTTGGAATAAACAGTAACCAATTACTAAGTCCACTGAAAGATTTTTCCCTGCAAAGGACATAATGTGACAAAATAAAAACAATCATTTTAAACAAAGAAAGCAAAACAACTGTAAATGAATACAAAGTCACCCATAAGCAGAGAAGGACTTTTCAACTAGTGATCAACCAATGTGGTGCCTCATTCTGTCACTAACCAATAGGATAAACTCTCTTGAGCGCAACTTTCTTATCCATACAATAAAAAGGTTATATGAGGTCATTGCTCTGTCCCCTTAAATACTGATAATCTTTGACTTATATTATGAAAACTCAGTATCATTATCTAGTTTTGTCCTAGAGTTTATTAAAAATATTTAGTGACTAGAAATAATGATGGGATCTTGTTATAGCTTTGCATGGAAATACAAGTGGATAACCCATACAAAGAAATCTGAAAGTAAAACAAATTAGAATGTTAGTAAGAGCTATTAATAATGTTTTATGAGAGCAAAATTGTACTACCAATATCAAAGAGTATAGCAGGAGTCCTTCCATCTGCCCAAATGTAAGTGGAAACCATACTCATCTATCCTTGTGCTTAGAAGTGACAGACCTACTCCTTTCTGGTGGCAAGAGGACTGTACTATTTAAGCAGGAGATGGAGAAGACAATTCTTCCAACTTCTTCCCCTTTTCATTGACTAAAGTCCATCTGTGCTCCAGTATTCCTATGTACACCTTAAAGAACTAACAAGTAAACAGACTGTACCAATGATTAGACAAGTCCAGAGGGGGAAAATGTGCTCAAATAATAGCAAAAAATATATAACAGTGATAGTATTTTAGCACAACCCGTCTCCAGAAAAAACATGCTTCACTCAATTGAGCATGTGAATTCATACCTGTTGTCTGTTGGAGTTCTAAAAGAGCTTTGATTGTTGAAGTAGCTGATTGTGATTCACTGGATACATCCTGATATATTATGGTGGGGCTAGTCTCCATTGCAATCTCATGTTCTGACCAATCCTGACGCCGGGAAGCAATTACATGAACTACAGGCTGGGAATCTGTTTTATATTAGTTAAAAAAAAACAAACCCTATAAACAAAGTTTTTCTTTAAAATAAAACAATTTGTTGTTTTTTCTTTTTTGCTTTATTTTTGTATTTATTGTAAAGTTCATGCTTTATCTCCCCAAGAAGACTGTAAGCCCTCAAAGAATTCCTCAGAATTTCACTTCTGAATTCACTTATTTATTCATCCATTTATTTCATAAACTGGACACCTATGTGTAAGAATCTATATTTGGCACTGAGGACATAAAGGAGCTTACAGAATTATCAGAGGATGCTCAAGAAGCATACAGTCTGGTTGGGAAGACGAACATGTAAAAGACAAAATACAATTCAATGTGATTATTGCTATATAAACAGGTGTGCATTTGCATAGATGAATGTATGTTTGGGTATTAGTAAAACAAAATGTTGTAGGAGTCTTATTTCCCCCAATGCACCTGGAAATGTATTGTTATTACAGCTAAACATTCAGTCAACACTTATTAAATGGCTGAATTACTGAAAGGAAATCCTGTTCACTGATAACAAGAAAAGTTAGATGATCTAGAAGCAGCATGATGTAAGAGGACAAGCGCAACATTTAGAAGTCAGTCTTGGGGTAGAGCCCCAACTCGATCAATTATAAACAAGTTGATTCTTTGGGTCTTAGTCTCACTATTTTTAAATTAAGAACAATAAAATTACCTACTTCAGGATTTCTGAGGATGTGATAAAATGATATACGGTCACATGTCACTTAATAACAGGGGTATGTTATGAGAAATACGATGTTAGGCAATTCTGTCACTGTGTGAACATCATAGAACATACTTAGACAAACAGATGACAGAGCTTACTATACATGTAGGCTATATGGTATAATCAGTTGTTCCATCATTGTATATGCAAGCCACTAATAACCACAATGTGATGCAGAGCATGGCTATATGTAAACAAGCTTTATAACTATGAGGGACAACTGAAATGTTATTGTTGTCATTGTGGCCTGGAAGCTCTCAATGCTAAGACTTTTTGTTAGTTTCAAAATAATTAACACCCTAATTCAAAGGTTTATCATATTCATGGTATAAAGTTACACTATAAACACTAAATGTGCATCAACTCAAGTAACAAATTACTGAGTTTTCTAGCTATAAAATAAGCATGTTGGACAAGACTATTACTTCCTAAACTCCTCTATTCAAGACACTACACAGGAAGCTGAAGAGGCTATAAAGACATGATCTTACTATCAAATTTAGATTTTATAAAGGAGAGAAACATAAAGATAAATAGCTTTGTATCTTAAGGCAAATATCAAAGTTTTAGGGAAAATAGATAAATATATACAAAGAAACTACTTTGATTTGGAATAGTCAAATGAAAATATCATAGAAAAACAAAAAAGAATTCAAGTAGCCCCCAAACCAAGAATAAACATAACAAAAGTTCCACACTGTAAGAGCTTCATATTTTCGAAAGCCACAAAGTTGTCCAAAAATATTGGGGTAAAGGGAACAACTCCTCAAACAAAACAGTCTTCCTGAAGAAAACAAAATCAATATACAACAATAATTTAGAATTTTCAAATACCATTAACAAACTATTTCCCACCACAAAATACTGAGTGACTATATACCACATCAGGGATGTAAAATTTCCACTAAACTTCCAAGAAACAAACAATAAAAATAGTAACAACAAACCCAGATGATTCAAGGACACTCACTCTCCTGTAAGACCAAATGCTGGGTAAAGGACCTAACAGTTTTTCTTTACTCATTCTAAGTAGATACGCAGAATTAAAACTTAAAGATAACTGATTATATTAGAGTATCATTAGTTTTATATAACTTAAGCTCTCAAACTTAAGAAATTATCATGATGATACAAAGAATGACTTTGCAACCCAACTCTATGAGACACACTGAATATCCAGAAGGAGGCAGGGATTTGTAGAGATAAGGTAGAGACAGACAAAGGACAACAAATTTCCAAACAGGAGCAACAGAGACCATCATCCCAAATAATATCACCCTATAGGGACTTGGAGATTGCACCATCTCTTTCTGTCCATACTCAGAAAGAGTCAACCCTCACCAAGTATCACAGTAGCAACTTCAACAGCTATGACACAAAATTAAAGTGTGACTGTATGTGAAAATCATTGCTTGAATGATTCTCCACCTTAATTTTGGCTTGGAGCCTAATCTAAGAGTATCATCTGCTTATGCAGCATGCATACATCTAGACTTCTCTGCCTCTCTTGAGGACAGTGCATGCTGTCCCCCACCCCCATATATTTATTGCACATCTATATGTTGGGTAGTAGTATTACAACCAAAGGCAGACTGGGGCATCTCTATGGGAGAATATCTCCTGTGTCATTATTACAAAAGGTCTACATACATTTTCATATAATCTTAAGATTTCTTTGTTAGAGGGAATCTTGAAGTTCGCTTAATGCTATCATCAATCCTACACTAAAATATTCACAACAATATCTCCAGTCTGGGAACTCCAACACCAGGGAACTTATTATTTGCTGCACAGCTATGATAATTAGAAAGTTTTCTTATATTGAGTAAAAACAGGTCTTCCAGTGGTTTTTTTTCTCAGTGGTTCTAGTGTATGTCCTTGTATCAACAAAGACCAATTATTTTTTCTCTTCCACAACATAGTCCTCAAAATAACTGACAACAGCTCCCATGTTCCTGCCAGCTCACTTCCATTTTCTCTTCTCCATGACAAATCTCCTGTCTCTAACCATTCCTCATACAAAACGATTCCCACAGCCAGGCGTAGTGGTACATGCCTGTAATCCCAACAACTTGGGAGGCTGAAGCTGAGGAACCCAATTTCAAAGCCACTTAGGCCCTAAGCAAAGCAAGACTCTGTCTCAAAATAAAAAATAAAAAGAGGTTAGGGACTTCACTCAGTAAGTAGTAAAGCACCCCTGGATTCAATCCCCAGTACAAAAGAAAAAAAAAAAAAAAGATTCCCAGGTGCCTCACCTACATAAACCATGTCTTCTAAACTAGACTTAAGATGTCTATATTCCTCCAATGACGTACAAGATATCCTTCCTCTGAAGCACTATCATAAAGCTCAAGGCCTTCACAGTATTTGATTGCCTAGGCAGCATTGCCCAAAATATTTCAGAGTACATTATTTTCTCAAAATGTTCTGCAAAAGGAGGGTTTCATGTTCAAAAAATTTGAGTAACAGTTTATATTTTATATCCCATTCTTCATCCTTCACAACACAAATGAGCACATAAAGGTTCTGAAAGATTCTGCAAAAAGTATATTAGTAGTTAACCTAGATTTATTTCCTACCTTCATTCTGACCTACCAAGATCATGAATCTTTAGAAAAAAAATCATCCTAGAAACTCAGTTTTGATTTACTCAAAGCAATATTTTTACAATATCATTTTTGTATTTGCCTCATGCCCTGCTCCATTTTAATACTCTACCTTTGATTTTGTCTCCTTGTTCTCTTCCATTTGACTTAATATAATCTTCTATTTAACCCACTTTAAAAACCTTTTGGGAATAAGGCTGAATATAGATGAAAAAATATTTAATACTTTGAAAAAAATCTAGAACCCAATAAGGATGGCCCATTCCTAAATGAGAAAGGGAAAAACAGAAGAGCCAGTTGGGGAGAAAATAAAGAACAGGACTTATAGGAAGCATACAGTCCAATCTTCAGTAAGTGACCTAGCCAAGTAAGGCCTTGATCCATTAGACTTGGTCATCAAGCTATTTATCATTATCTCAGCAATAGTCCAAGAATTATACAACTTAAAAAGCCTATCCATTAGGTTAGGGGGAACTACAAAAAGGAAACATTTTGGATTCAGACAACAAAAATGAATTTATAAGGCTAAAGTTTAACCTTATGCCACAGTCAGTTATAGTTGCTCTTCCACTGTTTGTTCATTCTGAGAAACTTTTACTGGTTACCTACTCGGTGGTACCTAATTTCTTTGCCAAATACAAGATACACGGAGATGAAAATTATCCTCGCTTGCCCTTGAAAAGGTGGCAGACTAGTAGAAAAGAAAACAATTATAATAAACCCAACAAAAGGTACAGAGTGGTCACTGTTAAGATAGCTGGTAGAAAAAAGCAATAATGGCAGCATAAAAATGTAGAAAGAGTTACGAATCCTCCCAGGTGATCAAGGGAAGTCTCACAGTGGGGTAATAAAACTTTTATTCTAGCCTGTGAGGAGACAGTGTAGGAATAACACATAAGGCCTAAACGTCTCCTCTTTGGGGAGAAGTATAGGAAGCACAGGTGGAATTGAGGCTATTTCTTTGGCATAAGATATCTTTACACCAGGACTTGCTTATATAGGGAAGCCTCCCCTGCCACCCCCCAAAAATATCTGAAGTCAAGAAAAGGTTGAGTTTTCCTTGGACTAGAATGTCAACCATCAAATGTACCAAAAAAAAAAAAAAAAAAAAAAAAGACTTTAGTAAATCACCTAAGGATGTTAAAACTACTGGAAAGCAGTTGATGAGAAACATGATATTTAAGGTCTCAAAGCACCTTTCCACAAATAACTATTCATCTCAAAGGGAAATATATTACCTTCATAATGGTGAAAACTGTAAGACATCATCTAAATCAAGTGACATCATGTGTCTCCTGATAAAACTGAGGATACGATACCTATCTGTGAAATTTCTGCTCAATCTAATCATAACAAAATATAAGACAAAACTAAATAAAAATATTCTACATGATAACTGAAGTACACTATTCAGAAATGTCAAGGTCAAAAAATACAATGAAAGGCTAAAAGACTATTCCAGGCTAAAGGAGAATAAAGAACAAGGACAGTTAAATGTAGCTATATGCAACGCACAATCCTGAATTGGAATGTGGATGGTGTAAAAGCTATAAAGAACATTACTGGATAATTGGTAATATTTGAATATGGATTATTAAATATTAAAATTATAATATTACGACAACATAATATTTCTTGATTTTGATAACTGTACTTAGTTATAAGGAGAATAATCTGTAAGAAATATAGACCTACAAATATGTTAAGGGGCAAAAAGCTACCTATAATTTACTCCAAAATGGTTATGAAATTTTAAAATTATACACATGGAAGAGAAAAGCAGAGAGAAAATAAACAGGCTGTAGGTATAATTCAGTGTAGAGTGTGCACTTAGCATTCACAAGGTCTTGGGTTTGATACCCACTCCCCACCAAAAAAAAAGCGAATAGGGCAAAATGTAAACAAACAGTGTATCTAGATAAGAATACATACTGTATATAGTTCTTTTTACTATTCTTGCAACCTTTCTATAAGTATGAAATCTTATCAAAAGAAAAGGTGACCAGGCATGATGGAACATGCCTGTAATCGCAGCAGCTTCGAAAGCTGAACGAAGATTACAAGTTCAAGAGACCCAGCAACTTCAAGAGACCCCATTTCAAAAAAAAAAAGGGCAGTTGGGGGCTGGAGTTGTAGCTCAGTAGTAAATCCCTAATATTCAAACAAAACAACATCCAAATGTGGCTAAAAACATTGAAAGCAGCAATGTAGCGGGGAAATGGGTTATTAGATACTCCTCACATTCCCAGTAGGCATGGCCCTCCTTCTTGACTGATTAAAACCTTAATCCCTTTCTCTTTAAATGACAGCATATACATTCCCAGCCCTGGCCTTTGTGAGAATGCACTCAAGGAGTTATATAAGCAATGGGGGAGAGGGGCAAACAGAGTATAAAAACTGGCTTTATAGTCAACTCTAATAGAGACACTTACTCTAAATTGAGAAAACTTTCTGTTACAGAATACTTTTAATATTCAAGTGGGGCATGGTGGTGCATGCCTGTAACCCCAGCAGCTCAGGAGGCTGAGGCAGGAGGATCTAGAGTTCAAAGCTAACCTCAGCAAAAAAGCAAGGCACCAAGCAACTCCGTGAGACGGTCTCTAAATAAAATACAAAAAAGGGCTGGGGGGTGTGGCTCAGTGGTCTAGTGCCCCTGAGTTCAGTCCCTGGTATCTCCCACCAAAAGAAAGAATATGTAATGAAAGATATGGAACAAATAATAAATGAGGCAGAGATCTGACTAAGGGAATGGCATGTTGGGGAAGTACTAATTGTCCTTTAGCTCCCTTAGGAAAAGACTAGCAATTTCAAAGGATAACCTGTATAGTGACATTGACTATTCATGACCCCCTTTTAGCACCAACTCACAAGCTAACCATTTTACCTGCCCTCCATGAAAAATTTCTTATGGGGAAAAAAAAGATTAGTATTACTTAAGGAACTACCTGAAGACTTAAAAATAAAAGAGGAAAAAGCAGTTGACTGGTTAAACTAAGAACAGAATCTATAAATACCAAATTAATAGGCCCAAAAGAAATGACTAGAGAATAAACATCACTCCACAAATAGTATATACACTGATTTTATAATCAATATAGAATGATAAAGTGAATCAGAGCATCTTTGATAATATGCTGAAAGAAACCATACAGTTTCTAAAATGAGTACTATACTGTTTGTTAAAATCAACATTTTCATGACTGTTTCAAATGCTACCTCCTTCATGAAGATTTCTCATCCTGTCCTCATTGGAGTATGCACTTTCAGCCTTTGACATTTTTTTGTTGTTGCTGTTTATTAATAAAACTGTTACACTGGAGTTGTATGTGTATTTCCTTTTTTTTTTTTTTTTTAATTCAACCTCCTCTTCTAGATTTTAAGCTCCTAGAGGGCAAGAACTATATTTTACTCAACCTCTACAGGATCTATCACAATATTTAACACATAGTACACTTAAAAATAGTTATCAAATTGAAAAAAACAGAATGATCCACAATGTAAACCATATAAAACTAATGTGTGAATACTCCAATAAAGAGTTAAAATATTCAAGTGTTGCCAGGCATGGTGGCAAATGCTTATAATTCCAGCTACCCAGAAGGCTAAGAATGCAGGATTACAAGTTTGAGCCCAGCATGGGCAATACAGTGAGACCCCAACTCAAAATAATGATGATGGTGAAGAAAAAGTATTTGCACAATGTGAAGAATATATTTTAGAAAAGTGATGATGCTAAGAAAGCATGCTAGTAAATCTAATGGGGAGGCAGAAAGAAAAAATGGAGCAAGGAAAGAGCAATAAGGAAAATAAACAACTTTGTTTAGATGCATCAGAATGCATAGACACACAGGCTGAGAACTCTAATCCCCAAATCTGAAACTTTTTGAACACTGATAAGGCATCACTGGTGGAAAATTCCACACTTGATCTTAATGGTCCGAGTCAAAATGCAAGTACACTGCAAATGGGAGTTCATAACCCACTTGAATCAAATGTATGAAATATGATATGTCAAGAGCATTGTACTGTTTTGAGCAACCAACAAAAAAAATGCAGGTACATTAAAAATAATGTATAAAATTATCCTTAAACTAAGTACATAGATGCATATGAAACATAAATGAATTCCATACTTAAACATGGGTTCCATTCCCAGGATATCTCATTGTGTATATGCAAAATTCCAAAATCTGATGACTCCAAAACCTGAAACACTTCTGAGTTCCAAGCATTTAGGATAAGGGCTACTCAACCTGTACCACCTGACAAGAAGGGCAGTTAAGATAACTGAGTGATATGAGAACGAGATTTGTGCAAAGTTCAAAGTTATGGCTTGAGTTTATTCCAAGAGACTTCCTAGAAAAGTAAGATACTTAAAAGAGCATTGAGGACAAACAGCCTCTGTCTTATGGAGTCTAGCTTCAAAGTTTCTTCCTTAAAATTAAGACAACCATAGTATTACTATTACTATTACGTTTTGACTGTGAAAGGGAGCATTATTAATTATGCTAAAACAACACACATAAAAACTAGGACTTATCCCATGTAAACTGAAATTTAAAAGAACCCCACTTATAGCTCATCTCTGGATATCTTGATTCTTTCTCAAGGCTTATCAATAATCATTTCAAAAGGTATATTCAGTTTCTCATATACTTATTCCCCTCCTTACCCAAACCAAACAGCAGAATATAAAAATTACCATTTGGGAATCAAGAGTTTAATATTACCTACCTGGTAAAATTATCATCTGAAGTGTATCAATTATTTGATGAATATATGCCATGTAGGAAAGAATGGTAAACTTTACCAAAAGTAAAATTTCAGCCTACTGATTAAACATCAAACTAACAAACAAACAAAAAAAAAACTAAAATCAAAAGAACTGACATACTGAAGCATACAAATTTGGTTTGAAATCCCTGAAGCAATGTCTATTTTGGATCTAGGGTATTATGTCAGGTAGTACTTACATAAATCAGAAGTAAAATGGATCTTACCTTGGGAACTTTGAGAGGACTCTGTGGAAGAGGAACTACTATCCGTATAACTCTGTGGTTCTTCTTTTCCTTCCTGAATAGATGAATTACCAGCCTCTGCTACTCTGGATGCTTGCTGTAATGTTTCTGTTACCAGCTGTCTTGTTTGTTCACTAACAACTGTGGCTTGAAATGTTACTGGTTTGGGTTTAATAAGAACCTACAGGAAAAGCAAAAACAGATGAAATTTTAAGCATTATTTAAAATTCTAAACTTCTAGATTATGCACTAACATTTTTTCTGGTAAGGAAAACATCATTCTGTGTATGCTTCGGGCACAGCATTGACCATCAAAGACAAATTCATTTATGGACAAAATTACAGTTAAACCATGTACATCACTTTAAGTAGTACATGACAGACTGCAACAGTCATAATTTTGACAAGAGCTTTTGTGTCTGTTTTTTCTCATCTATAATTATTTCAGAAGTCATTTTACAACCAGTAGGCTTATAATAGAATAATGGCCACAAGATAAGGGCAGTAGAACAAAAGACACAAGGAGCCTAAATTCCCAATGGAATTTTTGAACCACAACATCAGTCTAGAACATCCTCTTGGTTTTTATTAATGTAATAAAAATGAAACCCTCACATGTTGAAGCCACTATTTTTAAAGTGTCTTTTCATCACGAACCAAATGAAATTCTTAACTAACATACCCTTACAAAGAAAATTTGCTTGAGACCTAAGTAATCTTTGAAGAAACCCCAGAGAAACACTGTTGAAACTACTATCAGAAGCAACATAGAAAGTACGATGGATCAACTCCTGGTAAAAGTTAAAATAAAAAATACTGAAACAAATGAAGTGGGAGAAAATTTTCAAACTGAACCTTTCTACTTCAAAATCTGGGCTCAAGGAGATGACTTCAATTCTGTCCATGGAATGAAAATGCCAACTTAAACACAGCCATTTTTATTTCTACCATCTACAAGATTATAAACCTTTCAGACTCTGTGAAGTCATTCATTTCTAAGAGTTCAAGAATGAAAACATGGTTTATATTATGATGGAGCAAATAAAACTTTTACTATTGAACTCAGTAGGCAATATGAATTTACCATAAAATTAGTTTTTTAGGTATGTAAACAATTTGGCTACAATCTGGGGGAATAGATCCTAAAGGCAAATTATAAGTTTATAAGTAAATTACTGTCTTTTATAAAAATGTTATATAGCATTTCTCAACCAAAGCTGATATTACTTTCTTTGTATTCTCAGAAAAGCAATTAAATTATCTACAAAATAGACACTAGCCTGGCAACATAAGATTAAATCCTGAGCCTCAAATTCGTAGGCAAATTTTCAGAAAAGTTCCTAGATCTTCAACTAGTAACTCTGTTATAAAGGGTTCAAGTAAAGCAAATTATATAATATGCAATGTACCATAAAAAAAGACTTTGAGGGGCTGTGGTTGTGGCTCAGTGGCAGAGCACTCAACTAGCATATGTGAGGCACTGGGTTTGATCCTCAGCACCACATAAAAATAAATAAATAAAATAAAGGCATTGTTTCCACCTACAACTAGAAACATATTTTTAAAAAAGTACTAAAGAAAAAAAAACAAAAAATAGATTTTGAGATCAGATTATTATACACTTCAGTCCAAACTTTTCATAATTTTTCTTTTTTTTAAGTTTATCAATCTTTTCCTTCTAATTTCTACCTGAAAATTTTAGGAATTTAAGAACAAAGATCACCATATCTTGTAGCATACCTGTGTTTTCCCTTGCTGCCCATAAACAATTTTTGTTGGGATAATTTTAGCTGCTGGTTGAACTGTGGAACCTATTCCTTTGGGCTGAGTTACAATCATTTTGGTGATGGGTCTTGTAGCAGTGATGATAGCTGGCTTTGCTCCTGTTGGCACTGTCTGAATTGTCTTTTCTCCCTAAGTTGAAATCAATAGTTATATGAGAGATTTATATGCATTTAAATAATAAAAACAGTCCTCTTAGGAAAAAGCACAGAAAGGTTTTTACCAAGATGATGGGAAAAGGATTATATAACAAAGTACAAAGTTCCTAAATTATCAAAAATCCCAGACCTAAATGAAATGATCTTAGAAGTCATCTGAACAACTTTACCAAAGAAAAAATTAAAATTATTTCCTAATGTGTAAATTTTTTAAAATTATTACATCTAAAAATCCTTAATATACTATGCCATTCATAAAACGCACATATTAAAATAGAGCCAGAAAATTCTGGAAGAATATATGCTAATATGTTAACATCCAAGAGTTAGGATCATAGGTCTCACCCCAACATTCTTCTTTACCTTTCAGTGTATCTGAAATGAATATTTATGAAATTAAAAAATTACTGTGCAATATATTATAACTAAATATACAAATACAAAATAAACTCCCTTAAATTCTATGTATATGAAATCACAAGGGGACACAACAGAATGTCTACATGAAAAAGTATAGGCAACAGATGAGAAGAGCAAGTTATATTTAAAAAAAAAAAAGGAAAAACTTAAGGCATTCCCTGTGTTTTATTATTAGTATGTTACTAATATCACTAGTTACACTAGATAAAGTCCAGTAACTTTTCATCATTTTTTGTATTTTCATCTGCCTTATTCTTAAGTATTATTTTCTGGTCACTTATGATTTCAACATTTTTACTTGAAGTTAGCTAAAATAACTTCAAATATAGTGATTTTACTAAATTATTAAAAAATTTACAATTAAGTTGGGCTTGGTGGCGTACGTAGTAGTCCCAGCTACTTAGGAGGTTAAGGTGGGAGGATTACTTGAACCCATGAGTTCAAGACCAGCCTAGGCAATATAGTAAGACTCTATTAAAAAAAAAAAAAAAGTTTTAAAATTAAGATCCATGAAATAAAAAGGAAATTAAAAAAAGACCTCACAATTTTTACCTTATTAGTTTTTCTTAATTTCTAGATGTGTGGCCTTCCAAACTTAGCAGCCAATAAAAATAAAGTGCTTTTTATCCATGTCAGTTGGATAAAAAGCAATCACTCTGTGGATTTGGAGCTAAATATATTTGCATTACAAAAAATGTTAAATTTAACTATCTGTGGTAATTATCTAAGGGAAACAAAGTGTCTGCCAATTGTGTGATTACTTATTTCAACACACACACATCCTTGACAGTAGCATTTCTGGAAAATGGCCAACATCCACTAGATTGCAAGTGGGCACGCCTATCTATTCAACAGCTTGATGGGTCCTATCCAAGTATAACAACGTGAACAAAAACAACTAGCAGACTTTTTTTAAGAAGCTTTCCTGATGTGTATTGTGGGCATGCATAGGTGAGCAAGTGCATGTTCCTAAGTGGTAAAAAAGCCGTTCTTATATGTTGATCTGCTTATTTTATTAGCATTGCCTATGTCCAACTGTTGCTCAGATATATCTAGTAGAGAGTATTCTCACAGGACTCTTCGATCTCTCCAACCACACAGGACCAATAGTATATGGCATCCCCGCTTATATATCAAGTACTATTGAACTATAAACCACATTTAAAAGGGCTCTGAAAATCTGAATTCTACTCTTGGCTCTATTTTTGGCTTTCTATGAGAATTCAATCTAAAAACAATCCGATTTCCCACATGTTGAAAGTCTACTGCTAGATCCCTTCCAACATTCCAAAAATCATGATGCCTAAGAAGCTTTCATTTGATCTACTTAAAAGGACAGCATTCCATTTTCTAGAGAAGTCAGAAAAGGTAAGGACATTACAAAGCCTAAATAGTTAAATACCAAGAGTAGTAGCAATCAAAAGAAAACTAATGATTATGGACTTCCTATGTGCTAGACACTGTTTCAAGCCCTTTTAAAATTGCTACCATAATCCCCAATGTACAAATAAGAAAATGAAAGATTAGAGAAGCTGAATAAGTCACCCAAGATCAAACAAGTACAATATTAAGACACAAGATCAGATCTACCCATAAACCTCTTAACAACTGCCTTTGAAGTGGCACCCCCTTTCTCCACAGAAAAGCCCTCTTCAGCATGGCTGATTTTAGGACTCTCAGCAAAAGAGTCTCTGCGAAAGAGTCCAATGTAGATAAACTTCCTATTTTTGTGTTGCCCTGTTTACTTGGCCACTGGCCGAGAAGATACCAGCACTCCAGGTGCTGGACACCCCCTTATTAGTTTTTCACAAACATATCCAGAATAGTACTTTGAAGAAATGTGCAAACAAGGCCCTGGCCTTGAGCTGGGCTTCACAGAGATGTCTACATTTTAAAGATAAGTTACAAATGGGCTCCATGGTAACAGCTGGCAGGGAGAGGAAAGAAAGGGAAGAAGAAGCTCTCCCCTTCTCAGGTGTTGTCCTTGAAGAGTTAACTTGCCCAGAACAGTGAAAGAAAAAGTTGCTTTTATGTGAACTTCTGCAGACTGTGAACTTCTGAGCCCCTCCCCTTACCTGCTGGGTATAAAATTCTGAAACTCCCTGAACTCGGGGTTCAGGGGATTAATTGATTACAGCAAAAGCTGTGCCCTCTGAACCTGGCTGCAGCCAAATAAAACTGTTTCCTGTATCTTTGGTGCCTCGCCTCATTTGTCCCGACAACACCTTCAGAACTATAAATCAGTTCTTTGACTTTTTAAAAAACTAGGTCAAAGAGATAAAAATGAAAAAAATTAAAGTAACATATCCCCATAAATTAATTTCATCTTAAACCCAAATATTTCTCTTTGCCTAGTCTATGCCAAATACTACTCCGATATCTACTGGCCATAAGTAGGAATAAAATCATGTTCCAAAAGAAGTCTTTCTGCAGTTAAGCCAATGAAATTCTCCATCTGGACCAAGCTAAGTATCTAAATCATGGTCATAAGCAACCTAACTATGAGCAAATAAGAGCAGATGTTTTAGAAATTATTGTAAAAAATGGCATCAGTTGGTGATGTTTTAATAGTTATTATATCACAGTAGTGGTAAATCAAGCCATTCTGGTCATTGTAGGGTTCAAAAGTCCTTAGGCAAATATTTGTATAGCTAATCTTTAAAATTTTCAGTGTATTGTTGAATCTGCAGTTCAAGCTCTTACTTACTCCAGCATTTAACAATGTCGTGACAACATTTTTGCCAGGGAGGCCTTGAATGGTCGTTCCTTTTCCTGTTGTCTTTTGCACAACAATCACATTAGGCTTGGAAGTCATTGGGATTGTAGTGATTTTGGTAGTTGTTCCTTAGAAAAGGGGGAAGAAAAGGAGGCCTGAGTTAAGAACTAGTGATGATCATTTCTGTTTATGTTGTGCAAAATTAAAACAAAACAAAATCTCTCCTTAAGCAAAGGCAAAAAAAAAAAAAAGGAAACAGACACATAGACCAAGTTGCAGATTCAACACGTACTTTTGTAATCTGCAGAACTCTAGAGATTGTGAGAATGAAATTTTGATTTATACTGTATATTTTATAGGTAGATTTTTATTTTTAACCATTAAGATCTACTATACAAACATAATACCATATTGTCTTCTTCCCTGCATCCTTCCATAAAATGCTTCTCTTCAACCTATCACATCTAACCACCTATTAAATCTATGCTCTATATTCTAATTGTCCAAGTTGAAAATCCTTTTGTAAATCCTTGATTTATGCCTTGTCTTGACTCTGCACCCAGTAACAAAATGAAAGCCCATGAGCTCTGAACTCTTTGTGCCACTGATTCCTTCAGTGCTTAGCACAGTGGACGGCAATTACTTTATAACAGTTGTTCATTAAGTATGTCAATGAGCTCACTTTATCAGCAAAGTCGTCTTTTAAAATGTTATCAACGCTAGTTCAACAGGCAGGCCCTCTTCTTCTCTAGTTTCCATATTGCCTCCCTATTTCAAGTTTCTCTATCACAGAAACAGCTCTGGTGCGCCCTGACATATCCAACATACTTAAAAAAAACAACTAATTTTATCATGTCAAGAATCCGGAACATATTAAATTGGTTAAGAACCTCCCTAATCTCCAATGGATCTAATTCCAACTTTCCCTCTTGTGCTTCAAAATCTTACATGTTCTGGCCCTAATTCTACCAATATGATCTCATTAGTTCCTACTCCATGGTAAATACCATAAATTCTAGGCTAACAAGTAATTTTTTCATTATGGTTTCCCACAAACTACCACACAAAGCCCCAAATTCCTCAGCTAGCTTTCAGGGTTCTGTCAGGTGTGAATTATTAGGTTATCTAACATGTATCTCTCCTTCAGTGTTGGTTTCCATGGTGAGCACACCAACTGCAATGCTACTTTTGCTCCTATAATTTTCTCTGCATAAGAAAGCAGGTAGTCATATTCTTATAAAGGTCTATACATTACTTAACAGTGACTAAGTACAAAATAGGAACTTAATAAAAACATGACTCATTCTTGAAAAGAAAAATTAAACAAAATTTTATTATTTTCCACTGGAAATCAGTAGTAATCATTAATAGAATTTTATAAATAAGATTACACTAAGAATAGAAGTATTCTAGTTGTTTTTATTAAGAATTATTAATTTTGTCAATTTTGATATAAAAATACCTTTATAACATACTTGTCATTATCCAAGATCTCATCAGTTCAAAGTAAAACATTCAGAGATTATATAAAAAAGCACTTTTATCCACCGACTAGCTTCACAACAGTTTTTCCCTTTATCTACAGTCTGAAAAGCAAGTTGTTACAAGCCACAAAAACCAAGCTACCCATTAAAGTTAAACCAACTTAAAGAGTAACTCTTAAGTCCAGTCCCTCGTATGTAATTAACTGTGAAGACCTCTTTGGACACTGCACTTCTCACCAAATATTTGATAACTGAAAAAATGTTTTTAGAAAGGAAGCACAAAAATCTACTTTAAGGAAATGTAAACTATATTTCTAGCTCTACACCAAAATATACGGACCATTTTTTGACAAAACTTGCTCAACCAATGGATTTTATTTGTCTATCCTTTTCATTTCAAAGGCCTGTCAGTTTATAAGAATAGTTGCTAACCATGTCCACCAGTTTAACAAAATGGGGAGGGTGGGGAATAAAGTTAAAAAACTCAAAGAAAAAGGATTAGTATAAGGAAAAGCAAGTTTAACGTTATACTAAAATCGAATATAAAATTTGTCTACAATGATCAATTATAAATATCTGAAATTCCAGGGAGCATGTTTCTATATCTAGAAATATTACTCATTACACACACACACACACACACACACACACACACACACAGTGAGAGACCATCTTCTGTGCTTTCATAGCAATGAGTTTATAGTTCTCATGATACAACAGAATGCATCCCAAGTCATTTGTTTAGCATTCTTTAGGGCAGAGAATGAAACTCAAGTACTTAAACTCAAGTCTAAGTATCATAGCATCTGAATCATAACATATCAGAGAAATCACTATATAGTCCATACTTAAAAGTAAAGGCATAATGGTTGCAAATAACTGTGAATCACATTTGATTCATAATGGGCTATGATTCTGATGCATTCCAATGATTCTTATTTTTTTTAAAAATACACTTGGAAAAGTTTGCATGTTATGGTGGGTTGGCTTAAAGAGAAACAGAAATTTATTGGCTTATATTTTACTATTCACAGATTCTTAAAACCCACACAATCTCAGTCTCTTGGGTAATGTTTTATGTTGTTTTTCTCAAATAATGTGACAATGAATGAATGGAAAAAAAAATGTATAAACAAGAGCTCCTTGTCTGGACATTTTAGTAAAGATTAAGAGAATCATAGTCAAGTCTTGCCATTGTCACAGGTTCTTATAATGCCCTCAGAGTCAAGATAATGGATTCATTTTGAAAGGATTCAAACTTCTACATAAAATAGGTATATTTCTTCAACCAACACTCAATATGGCTCACAAAAGCTTACAAACCTGATAATTATCATGTATATACACATATAACTATTTGATTAGTATATGAATTAAATGGCTGTAAGAACAGTCATCACTTCCATTTAATTGCTTACTCTAGTTAAAAAAAATGAGCTTTCTAGAAAGTATTGAAGAAGCATTAATTTGCCTTCTAGGGTATTATACAAAGGGAGTAAGGAATTCACAAATAATTTATGTATAATAATATTCATTTCAGGATTATTTATAACAATAAAAAGACCTGTAAGCAACCAAAAACATCAACAATAAAAAAAATAGTTAAATTATGGTAAATCACATGAGGGAATATTATGTGGCAACTGGAAGGGATATCAAAATATATTTACTAGGCATGTAAAAATAATCAACACATTTTATGAAACAAGGATAAAAATCATGTCCTAATTTTTAAAAGTATACATATATTCACGTAAACAAATGAGTAAAAAAGGAATGAAAATACATTTCAATTTTAACACATTTCCATGGGTGGCAAAATTATGTGGTTTTATCTTTGTACTTTTCTAAATTACCCCACAATGAAAGGAAAGTTTGTTGTTGTTAAGTCTTCTAGTCTAGATGTCTAAATGTATTTTAGGAAAACTGCTTTTTGGTGGGGGAGGGAATTTTATTTATTTATTTTTTCATTTTTCATTGGTGCATTATAGTTGTAGTACATAATGGCGGGACTTGTTATATATTTGTACATGCACACAATATAACCATATAATTTGGCCAATATCATTCCCCAGTATTTCTCCTTTCTCTTGAGGGAGAGAATTTTAGAAACTAATATCTGCTTATGGATGAAGACAGAAAACTACTAACTTCATTCAACCAGATTACCAGTTTATGATGAATAGACAAAGGGATTTAAAAACTTCTAATAAACTAGCCTAAATCCTAGGATCACAGAATGACAGAACATTACAAAAAAAGAGAACTATCTTTATAAAGAACAGTGATATGTAAACATAGGATCCATTTAGAACAATCAGGAATGAGGAAAAATGCCAAACAGTAAAGGAAATATGAAGACATCATAATCTTCATGCAATGAATAAAGTTGCATGTATACCAAGTAAGTATATGCTACAGTGCCAGAAAAGCTTAATAACTCTTCCCATGTATACCCATTTACTTGAAATAACAACTAAGTGAGTGGTTTTATATTTAATATGAAGGTGGATAATATATACAGGATATAGATCTTAAATCTCTGCCTCTAGGAAAATATGCCTGCTTATGTTCCTCTGACCTACTACAAAACAACTACATCATGAATAAGGTCTATAAATAAGGCTTCATGACATCTAACATTCCCTTCAAGCTATATGGTATTATAAACTCATATATAAGTAAAAAAAGAAAGAATCCTAAAAGTTACCTACCAATGAAAAACATAACTTTTTGAAAAATGTTTAATTGAGTAAATGTTCTATACTATTTGAAGATATTGTCAAGTAATAAATTATAATTTGAGTTATCACTGTGTTATTTAAATATCCTCTTAAAAGTTAAGAGTACAATGACTCTTTCCCTACTTTCATCCTCCTCAGTTTGGCCAACACTGAATTTTCTCACTTGCACTTAAAAGAAGAGCCAAAATTAACAGCTTTAAATATAGTGCTTGATGCCAATACCATGCTCTGCTTTGCTTTTTTTCATTCCTTGAGTTATCAGCAACATCAAATTACTGCCAGAAACTTCAGTCCCTTGATTTTATAATATTAGAACAACTCACCAGGGGCAAACAAAATACGACCAGTCTACAAAAATGGCAGCAGTTAAAATCATAAGGCTTGCTTAATCAGAGATTATTTAGATCATTTTAATTAAAAATAATAATCAGTGAAAACAGATGCCATGTTAACATTCCACGTCAGGGTCCACGACCCAAATATTGTAGGCCAATAAAAACCAGGTAAAATTCCAATATACCAATAAATAGGCAGATGGTTAACAACCTTACTGAGTAAAATATTTTTTAAAAGCAAACAGTTAAGATAAATGGTGAAAAACAACTAAAGATATTCAAATATTTTTATTTTTAACAGGCTAAAGTAACATTAATAATTGAAATTATGAGATATGTTCCTTCAATTGAGTTCAATGTATTAATACTACTTCTTGCACTGCTCTAACTTGTACAGACATGGATAGGTCAGTTGGACCTCTAAATCCAAATCTGTCTTCATTTGTAAAATGGGCACAATAATAACCACCTGAAGAGTTACTATAAAGTCTGACTGGGTTGACAAATGGGAGAATATTTTGTAAATTAAAAATCTCTATGCAAAAATCAACCATAATCTTTGCATTGTGATTAAAAACAAGTAATTGTTCTTTTAATTTTAGAACTATCAAAAGCTTTACGTGTGAATATTTAATACTAAAACTAAGAAATATTTAATCTCTAAACACAAGAACTAAAAACAAAGCTTTAGATTTCTAAGCAGAAAAATGAGATCAAGCAATCCTTCAATAGTGAAAATGTTTTTCCTCTCACTATAGGACACCTATGCTTTTGATATATTTCAGATATACCTACCAGAAACTATATTACTGCTAATTATCTTGCCCCCCAAAGTAGCTAATGATTTGGGTACTACTGTAATGATGCTACCACTGGTAGTTTTCACATAGGTTGCAGCTCCAGGTGTTGCAGCCATCCGACCTATGGATGGGCTCACTGTTGGCCGGGTATAGGTTGCCTGTGTACCTACAGAAGAGAAAAAGCCAAAAGAAAAACTCATCATCACTTACAGAAGAATAACTTGTTTAACCATAATTCAATGTAACCTACATTGCTTTAACTTGAAAATGGAATTTTCAGGTGTCAAGACATTAATTTAGAGTTTTACAGTCAGTCTTCAATGCACATAGCAAGAACAAATGCCAAGTCAATTTGAATTAATTTTACACTTAAAATTTTGTGATGTGTTGCATCAAATTACTAACTCAAGAAAAAGTAGCGCTAAGCCTGTTCCCTTCTTCAACTACCTTCTTCCACTAGTTTTATGCCAAAAGAAACTTAAAATTTAATCATCTTTCCTGCCAGAGCATTTTAGATATTTTTATTATAGATTTTAAGGTATCTGCATCTGTTTTATGCTTAGTGCCAAACCCGACGTCAGCACTCAGCAAATAAGGCAGTATTATTTGTCTAAAATTTTATAAACTTTTACTTTTTTATACTCTACTGACCTCTAAATATATTTCCATCTTTTAAAGGGTTATTCCATCATTTTACTAGAGATTAAAGCTGAAGCTGCCAAGAGTTGCCAGGAATATTTCTCTGTAGCTAAAAATTTTCTCCACTTACATATTTCCTCAACTTTAACTGACCTACTAGAATATTTTTCTTTATATCTCTCAAAGGATTTCATATCCTTTCCCACTATTTTGGGGACTTTTCTCTTTACCAAACAGGAATTAGAAACTAACCAGATGAGCCTTCTTTATTTCTTACACAGCCAGTAAGACTATTACAGTATAGTCTCAGACTATTCCTGAAAAAAAAATTATTAGCCTTGGGGAAATGAAAAAAAAAAAAAAAAAAAGCAACAACAACAACCAAGGTAATACTTTTTTCAACTTAAATTTTTTTTGTCATAATAATAATAATTAGATTCAAAGACTATTCTGATAGCCACTTATATTCCCAACCCCCAAAAAAGTTATTTTAGCAATGTATTAACCTTTAAAAAATACATCCATTACTCAAAAAAGGGAGGAGTGAAGAAACATTTAGTAGAATCAGTTTTAACTGGTTACAAACATACATCCAAATTTAAACAACAACAACAAAAACCCTAGTAGAAAGTAAATATGGCATGGGCACCAAAGGTTTGAATACTATGAATCATACATTCAATTTTGGCTTTTGTTTTAAAATAGGAAACACTTATTCTAATATAGACAAACACGGGCACAGTATGATTTTTCACTGCCCTCCCCTAACATGAGGAATCATATATATATACATAATATTAATATCTTTGAGCCAAATGGAGAAGAGTTTGGGCTAAGTATGATATATTTAATATGAGAATAACAGTGTTTAAAATAGAAACAGAAAGTAAAATGGTGGTTGCCAAGGGCTATAGAAAAGGGGGAAATGGAGAGTTCTTATATAAAGGGTATAGAGGTTCAGTGTGGGAAGAGGAAAAACGTTGTGGAGATAGATGGTACTAATGGTTATACAACAATGGGCAAGTACTTTATGCCAATGAAATGTATATTTGAAAGTGGTAAATTTCATGTTATGTATATTTTAACCAAAATTAAAAAACAAAACAAAACATAGGTTCTGGAGTCAAACAGATATGGATTCAAATCTCAGCTCTCTTCTTATTTGCTATGTGACCTTAGGCAAACTGGTTGATGCAAGCCACTGAAAATGGAAATAATAAAGCCTAAAGGAGATTAAATACAATGCTTGTATAGATCTCAACATACTGATCAATAAAGTCAGCTTATAATACTTGAGATAGGTATCATTTTGTACTGCTAAACAGTACAGTCTAAAACTGTGTCATCTAAATACTGGCCCTCCTCAAAAAGTTTGGTTAAGAGTTAAAGACACTTTGGCCATGGGCATAGCTCAGCAACTGGAGTATCTGCCTAGCATTCATGTGGCCCTGAGTTAAATCACCAGCACCACTGGGGGGGAAAAAAGAGTTACAAGACATTTAAAATATTAGTAATGGCTAATTCTAATATTAATAGTAATAGCTACTGAACACTATACTGGGGACTTTAAATGAAATCAAGTTACATACTTGATTTCATTTAAAACTTACAATAATCTATGAGTTAGATATTAGTCTCCCCTTTAAATTAGACAGGGGAAAAGATTTAGAAAAGTAAGTAACCTGCTAAAGGTCACAAAGGATAGTACTATTTACAAGGTCCTACGATATCACTTTCTCAAACACAGGCTGACTGCTTACTCTTTGCATAATGGCATCCTGTGCTTCCCTCAGCCTCAATAACACTTACTATCCTATGACACAGGTTCTTGATCTCAGCAGAGTAAGATCCTGTGTGTTGGCATTGTTTTCATTTGGTCAACAAATCCTCAACAAGCACCTACTTACAGGCCAACTCTCTATATATGATGAATAAACAAGACATGATCCCTTACCCTCAGGGAGCTTACAATCTAATAGGTGAAAAATAAATTAACCACTAGCAAAGTATGAGAAATTGTGGTAAGTTCTATAAAGGAAAAGAACAGAGGACCATGAGAAAGAATAGTAAGAGACAGCCAGTTTTAGGGAGGTAGGTGGATCAAGAAAGGTCTCTCTGAAGAATTATTTCATTAATCTCTCGATCCCCAATGTAGAGAATATCACTGGTACAGATTTTGCTTGATGAACATATGAATGAATGGACTGATGCTCATGAGACTTACCCGTAGGAGTGGTTACCAGTTTAGTTGTCATAATTGCACCATTACTGCTAACCACCATAATAGGGGAATTGCTACTGGTGGGAAGAGTTGCAGTCACTGGTTTAGGTAAGATTTTACTTGGCTGAACCTGTTGTGTGATGATTTTAACACCTTTGAAAGAAGAAAGATGAATCTCAGTACAAAGTTTTTTAAAAACATGTCCCTTATACCAACCCAAGAGGGCAGTAATACATATATTTACTCAGTCTTATGCAAGGAGATGTTTTTTTTTTTTCATATTGATGAGACTCTTTCAACTTTTAGCCTCAAATTCCTGTCTTTCCTAATTTTTTTCATTTCAGGAATGAAAGTAAGACATTACATTAACAAAGTTCTTGAAAAAAAATAAATCTTGACTTTTTGTATATGTTGGGATCATATAAGAGCTTTTAAATCAAAGTTAGCAATTGTACTTTTATAAGCAAATAATCTGTTCCACACAAATACTTGGGATGAAAGGAATATCATAAGAAGTCAAACCAAGTCACAATACTATTTTCACTGAATAATTCATGAGACAAAATATTTCACTATAGATAACCACCAAGGATTATAACTTTTTTAGATGGTGACTTAGGTTGAGACATTAGGAAGGAAACAGGTCTACGTATTTAACAGCCTTAATAATTAAATAATTCTTAATAACTTAATTCTTAAATAATAAACTTCTTATAGTCAATAAAAATTTAAAATTATGGTATCTAGGCATAATTAAACAAGTTACTTAATCTCTGTGACTTAGTTTTCTCATTATTAAGTAAAAATAATATTAGTTTATACCTCATCGGGCTATTGTGAGGATTAAATAAATTCAAATTACAAACTGACTAATACATGACAAAAATTCAATAATTATTATTGTGAAAATAAATAATTATTGATAATATAATAAGCTATAAACAGTGAAGCTGTAAGATGAAAAATGACTTCTATTTCATTAATGACTTCTAATAAAGCAAATATAAAAAGAAGCCACTAAAGAAATAATCACAGACACAGAAAAAAACAAGAGAATCATAAGAGATAATTCTGCTCAATCCTAAACAAATAAACTGAAAATCTGGATTGGATGATATTCTAGGAAAATATCCTTTACTAGAATTGACCCTGGGGGGGCTGGGGTTGTGGCTCAGTGATAGAGTGCTCACCTAGCACATGAAAGGCACTGGGTTTGATCTTCAGCATCACATAAAAATAAATAAATAAAAATAAAGGTATTGTGTCCGTCTATAAATAAAAACATATATATATTTTTTTTAAAGAAAATTGACCTTGGAAAAGAAAGTAAATTAAAATAGACATGTTTACATAAAAGAAAATTTTAAGAACTCCATCCCCCATCAATAAGTAGAAGACCCAGATACTTGCACTGGACAATTCTACCATCCTTTAAAAAATAATAATTCCAATGTACTTAAAACCATTCCAGAGATACATTTCTGGTAAGACAGCATGAAGGCCTAAGCTAATCTACTAATCCAGTGAAAAGTGATGAAAATTATGAAACAATAATCTTGAAAGGCTCTGGAAATGGTTTCTAGGTCAAACAGCAAATGAAAAAAAGAAATCTACTCAAGAAAATCCACCAAAAGTTCATAAGAAAGGCAAGATCCGTGCTATTTGAACTAAAATAGTTTCTTCCTTTGTCCCTTTCAGTTTCAGACTGTTGTGGGCAAGGACACACGGTTCCTTCTGCCCCTACTCCAGTTGGAGGGCCTTCTTCTTAGAAAGAACAGGACTTAAGCTATCTCATCTTGCTCCTAGCTATTTGTTGTTAAGGCTAAATTCTGAGCAAGTGCAGTTAAGCGGTGGGTGCTTCCTTCTTCTGTTCAGCCCCTAATTCATGGACAAATGCTCTAACTCAGGTGGGGCATTACTAAGAATACTGGAGCACTGATCACCTCAGCCCAGCTTATGAGGCAGTGGATCTACCACCAGGAGCGGCAAGCTTAACGAACTTCAGACTGCTCTCCAGATCCAACCTTCACTGAGCACTTAGTGCCTAAAGCAGGGGTGCTACCTGGAGAGTAGTTTACCATTGACCCCACTCCTCCCAGTTCTAGAGCGCTGGCTCAGGGACTAGTCTGAAAATAGAAATAAGTCATAAAAACAGACAGCTCCTACTATCTTCCCAAAGGAACTGACTTCATTTGTACCAGATTATGGATAAGTTCAAGCTTTGAGCATTTTCAAGAATACTGGAGGATGTGGTGAAAGGTAATTGGAAAGAGATTCAAGAATTTAATGAAGACAACAATCTAGATTACAGGCTAATTTATAGAAGAGAACTGGGGAAGAAGAAAACTGAAAGGAGCTCTCCTTGGGGTCAGAACAAGTATCAAAAATGAACCCCAGAAACTATTCTGTCAAAGGATTCAAAATTTGGATTTGTGTATAGAACAATTTGTGTCCCAGGCATTGTTCAAAACAACAGAGAAATTATTCAGCAGTTGTAGAGTTTAATAGCAGGATGTGGCCAGGGGAAAGAAAAAGCCATACTAATATTATTGTCATGCCAAAGTTCCCTGAGGAATAGTATCAGAGTTAACATGGTAGAGGAATGGGGGAAAGTGGGAAGATTGGAATGGGAAAGAAAGTAGAATGAATCAGACATAACTTTCCTATGTTCATATAAGAATACACGATCGGTGTAATTCCACATCAAGTACAACCCACAAGAATGGGAAGTTATATTCCATGTATTTATAATATGTCGAAATACATTCTACTGTCATGTGTAACTAAAAAGAACAGATAAAAAATAAAAACTTTGGGCTGCGGTTATGGCTCATGGCAGAGTGCTTGCCTTGCACAGGTGAGGCACTGGGTTCAATCCTCAGCACCACATAAAAATAAACAAACAAAATAAAGATATTGTGTCCATCTATAACTAAAATATTAAAAAATATATTTAAAAAAATAAATAAAAACACTATAGGGGAGGGGGTGCAGGAGGGAGAAGGAAATAGACTTCTAAAATAACTATCTAAATAACCAAGCAAATAACAATAACAAATTCTTGGAGGGAGGAGACCAGTACTTGGCTACATTATATTACCTAAATGTCCAATTTCCAATAAAAACATTAGGGGACATACAAAGAAACAGGAAGAAATAATGGCTGAAAACTTTCCAAATTTACCAAAATGCAATAACCTACACATCCAGATAGCTTAAAAAACTTCAAGTAAAATAAACATAAAAAGATCCATAGTAAAAATGCTAAAATTCAATGTTAAGGAGAAAAATCTTGTAAAAGAAAAACAATTCATCACTTATAAAGAACTGACATGAGGTTAACAGTTTACTTCTCAGTAAAAACAACAGAAGTTAGCAGGGTGCAGGATAAAATAGAGCTCAAAGAAAAAACTCACTGGAAAATCCTATAATTCAGCAAAGCTATCTTAACAATGAAGGTGAAACAAAGTCTTTATCATAGAAGTAAAAACTGAAAAAATGTGTTACCAGTACATCTGCCTCACAAGGGACACTAATGGTAGTTCTATGACTAGAAGGAATAAGGAATAAGAGAATAATGTCTGTTTTTCCCACTTCTGTTCAATACTGTACTAGAGGTTCAAGTCAGGGAAATTAGGCAAGAAAAAAGAAATTAAAATATTCAGATTGGAATAGCAGAAACTATCTCTATTGCAGATGACCTGATCTTTTATTTAGAAAAACTTAAGGAATCCACTAAAAAAAAAAAAAAAATTCGTTTTCTTTCCTTTTTTTTTTTATTTTTAAGACATGGGGTCCACTATGTTGCACAGGCTGGCCCTGAAATCCTGACCTCAAGCAACCAACCTGAACCTGCCTCAGTCACCTAACCCCCCACCAAGTAACTCAGACTATAGGGACACACCAATGTGCCAGGCTAGGAAAATCTAAATTATGGGAAAATATATCATGTCCACAAATCAAATGATTTAACATTAAGATGATAATATTCATCAAATTAATCTACAGAGTAAATCCAATTCCTATTCTGATGACTTTTGTAGAAATTGATAGGTGAATTACAAATTTCATATTACAACTGCTGAATAATTTCTCTGTTGTTTTGAACAAGGCCTGGGACACAAATTGTTCTATACATAAATCCAAAACAGAAAAATCCCACTTTAAGATTTCAAAACTTCATATAAACCAATGGAAATCAAACCAGTACATTACTGGCATAACACACAGACACAGACCAATGGAACAGAACTGAGACCAGAAATAAACCAATACACCTATGGTCAACTAATTTTTTTACAGAGTTACCAGGACAATTCGATGGGGAAAAGAAATATTTTTTCAATAAGTTATGCTGGGATAATTAGATAGCATATACAGAATAATGAAATAGGACCTTGTATTTGTCTGTTTTTTTATTACTACACCAAAATCCTTGGGACAGGCTAGTTTTATAAAGTAAAGAGGCTTATCTAGCTCACAGTTTTGGAGTATGAAAGTTCAAGATCATTGGCCCGACTGATTTAGCCTCTGGTGAGAGCACTGTGGTAGAGTGTAAGCAAGAATAAAACATCACCAAAGAATAATTCATGGGTAGAACTCAATTGTGTGTGTGTGTGTCTATGTGTGTGCTAGGGATCAAACTAAGGACCTTGCACATGCTAGTGCTTTAACACTACACTACATCCCCAACCCTAGGCTGTCTTGTAACAACAGACTCTCACAATAACTCAGGGGTACCACAAGAGTTTCTGAGGATAGCTGCTCAATGACCTAAGGATCTGCCATTAGACCCCATCTCTTAAAGGTCCACACCACCTCTCACATTATCACTCCGTGGACCAAACTTCTCACACATAAACCCTTATAAAACACACTCTAACCATATCCAAACAGCATACCTTTACCTCACACAATATACAAAATTAAGTCAAAAATGATCAAAGATACCAAAGAGGTAAAACAAAGTGTTAGAAGATAGGAAAAAAACTTTATGATCTTGGGTCTTGGCAAAGAATCATTAAATATAACACTAAAAACACACGCAAAAATGGGGCTGGGGTTGTAGCTCAGTGGCAGAGCATGTGTGAGGCACTGGGTTCTATCCTCAGCACCACATATAAATAAATAAAAAATAAAGGTACATCAACAACTAAAAAATATTTTTAAAAAAACACATGCAACAAAAGAAAATGATATGAACTAGACATCATCAAAAATTCAAATTTTTTGTACTTTAAAGGATATCAACAAGAAACTGAAGAAACAACTAAAGAGAATGGGAGGAATATATGCATATTGCATGTGATAAGAGTTTAATATAAGCATATAAATTCATACAATTCAATGGCAAAAAGACAAACAACCCAATTTAAAAATAAGCAAAGAATCTGAGTAGGTATTTCTTCAAGGAAGATATGTGAAAGGTCCAACAGGTACATAAAAAGATGCTTAACATCCTTGTCATCAGAGAAATGCAAATTCAGACCATAATGAAATACCACTTGTTAGAAACTAGGATGGCTAGAATCAAAAAGTAGGAGAACTACAAGTATTGGCAAGAATGTAGGGTATTTGGAATTCTCATGCATTCATTGTTGGTGGGAATGTAAAACGATGTAGTTCTTTAGAAAATAGTCTGGCAGTTCTTCAAAGAATTAAATATAGAGTTATCATATAACCCAGCAATTCTAATACACACACAACACACACACACAAACGAAAACTGAATATTCAAAAATTCATAGACAAATGTTTTTAGCAGCATTTTCATAATTGCCAGCAGGTAAAAACCATCCAAATATATATCAATGTCCATCCAAATAAACAAACACATGCATACCCATGTTTTTAGTAGCACAATCCACAACAGTCATAGTATGGATCCAGCCATGGTGTTCATTAACAGATGAATGGGCAAAGAAAATGTGGTATTTGTTCACAATGGATTCAATCATAAAGAAAAATGAAATTGTCATTTGCAGGAAAGTAGATGGAATATAAGAACATTATACCAAGCAAAATAAGCCAAAGATCATGGGTTGAATGTTTTCTCATATGTGGAAGCTAGACAGAAAAAAGGAAAAGAAAGGTGGAGGAGGGATCTCATGAAAAATCTAAGGGAGATCAGTAGAGTAAAGGAACCAGGGGGAGGAAGAAGGGGAGGGAAGGGGAAATACTGGGGAATGATACTGGCCAAATCATATTATGTGCATGTACAAATATATAACAACAAATCCCATGATAACACACTAATAAAAAATACAGAAAAAAAGAATCAAATACTAATATATGCAACAACATACATAAACCTTAAAAACATGTTAAGTGAATAAAACCAGACACAAAAGATCACATATTATATAATTTCTTCCATATCAAAGTACAGGATATGAAAATCTAGAAATCAAAAATAATAGGGAGCCAGGCATGGTAGCTCGTGCCTAAATAATCCCAGCACCTAGGGAGGCTGAGGCAGGAGGATAGCAAGTTCAAAACCAGCCTCAAGCAAATTAGCAAGGCCCTAAGCAACTCAGTGATACTCTGTCTCAAAAAATAAAAAATAAAAAGGGTTGGGGATGTGACTCAATGTTTAAGCATCCCTGGGTTCAATCCCTGGTACTAAAAATAAAAGAAAGAAAAAGAAAAGAAAAACATAACAGGGGATGCTTACGGATGGGTACAGGGAGTAGGAGGTAATAGCTAAAGGTTATAGGGTTTCTTTTTGAGGTGATAGAAATGTTTTAAAATCATAATAGATGATCTGTGAACATATTAAATACCACTGATGGGCTGAGGTTGTAGTTGTAGCTCAGTGGTAGAGTGCTCACCCAGCACGTGTGAGGCCCTGGGTTCCATCCCTAGCACCACATAAAAATAAGTAAATAAAATAAAGGCATTGTGTCCAACTACACCTAAAAATTAAATATTTTTTAAAAATACCATTGAATTGAACACATTTAATGAGTTAAGCAAATGCTTTGTGAAATAATCTCAAGAAAACTTGATTTTATTTTTAATTCACACAAAAAAGGGAAATTTTTAAAATTCTTGCTAGGAAGCACACATAAGATGGAAACAAAAACCTGACGAAGCCATGAGTGGTGGTGCACACCTGTAATCCCAATGGCTGGGGAGGTTGAGGCAGAAGGGTCGCAAGTTCAAAGCCAGCCTCGGCAAAATCAAGACGCTAAGCAACTTAGTGAGACCCTATTTCTAAATAAAATACAAATAGGGCTGAGGATGTGGCTTGTGGTCAAGTGCCCCTGAGTTCAATCCCTGGTACCAAATAAAAAAAAACAAAAACACCTGACATGAACTGTACACACACACACACACACACACACACAAAGACTACAGATGAATGTCAAAATAAATAAATAACTGGATCACAAATAAAAATGTAACCAAAACACCTCAGAAACTAGAACCTTGCAAAACTAGGAAACAGTGTATATACATATAATAAAATCCCCTTTTTACTAGAAAGATAAAACTATTTCAAATACAGAGTAATATGCAGGGGAAAAAAATCAACTGTGATAATTTTTTTCAGTATATTATAATACCACATTACACTAAACAAACACTAAGGAAGTAGAACAAAATGATATATATATACATTATAAATAAATCAAAATTGAATCCTAAAATATTTTCAAACAAGCTAGAGGAAGGCAAGAAAATACAAACAGAAAAACAAGAAACAGAAAACAAATAATAAAATAGCACTTAAGCTCTACCATATCAACAATTACCTTAAATGTAAGTGGTCCAAAGACATAATTTATAAGACAAAGACTGGCAGAGTGAATTTTAAAAAACCCAACCACACTATGTTCTGTCTACAAGAAAATCATTTCAAACACAACACACATAGGTTGAAAATAAGATGGGAAATTATATATTGTTGAGATAATGAATCCAAAGAAAACAGGAGTGGCTATCTTAATTATAGATAAAGTAGACTTTAAAAGGCAATACAATTCACTGTGTCCAATCAACATAATACCTGGCAAATCCAAAATCACTGTGGTTTTCTACTACATGGACTAAATATACTAATGTGGGTTTGATATCATCATTTTGTAGATTATGTGTCAAGCTTTCCAAATTGAAATTGGAATAAAACTTCAAGAGTGGAAATAAAAATAAAACATCATTTTTTTTTTCCCCCTAAGAAAAGTAGACTTCAGAGCAAAAGAAAATTACTGAGGGAAAAAAAATAAATGAAATAATAATGAAAAAGAACCAATCTACCAAGATATATGATGTTTCTAAATATATATGTATGAAACAACAGATGCATTAAAATACATGAAGGAGGGCGGGGTTGTGGCTCAGAGGTAGAGCGCTTGCGTTAGGCATTTGGTTCAATCCTCAGCACCACATAAAGTAAAATAAAGACACTGTATCCAACTATAACTAAAAAAATTTTAAAAATAAATAAATAAAATACATGAAGCAAAACCACATAAATAATTCTGGGATGAAGTCCTACAAATACAGTTGCAAACTTTAACATTTCATTCTGACCAGTGATAGATAACCATATGAGAAATTTAACCATATAGGAAATCTAACAAGACTACAGGATAACTGCCAGGCTTGGTGGCGCATGCCTCTAATCCCAGCAGTTTAGGAGACTGAGGCAGGAGGATTGCAAGTTCTAAGCCAGCCTCAGCAACTTAGTGAGGCTCTAAGTAACTCAGCAAGACCCTGTCTCTAAATAAAAGATAAAAAGGGCTGGGGAGGTGGCTCAGTGGTAAAGAGCCCCTGGTTTCAACCCCAGGTACCAAAAAACAAAGACAAAAACCAGGATAAATTAATAACACAAAGAACAAGATCTGACTTACACATTATACATATGCACCCAATATTAGTATATTTCTTTAAGCACCCGGAACATTTACCACAGTAGAACATATCTTGAGCCAAAAACAAGCCTCAACAAATTTAAAATAACTGAAATGATAGTATGTTCTCAGACCACAGTGAAATCAAACTAAAAAATCAATATTGAAAAGACCATAGAAAAATCTCCAACCGGTTTAGAAATAAAATAAAACACTTATAAATAATCCAGGGATCAAACAGGAGGTCTCAAAGGAAATTTTAAAAACACACAAAATTGGATGAAAATGAAAACACAACATATCAAAACATACAAGATACTACTAAAACATGCCTGAGGGAAATTTATCACAAACATATTTATACAGATGTAGACATAAATGTTAAATGCTTAGAAAAAGTCTTAATAATGTAAGTTCCAATCTCAAGAAAGTAGAAGAGCATATAAATCCACCCAAAATAAAAGTAAGGATATAATTCTGAATTTGAAAACAGAAAAATGATGGGAAGGAACAATCAAAAATCTATTTCTTAAAAAACAAAAATACTTGGGCTGGGGTTGTAGCTCAGTGGTAGAGTGCTCATCTCACATGTGGAAGGCACTGGATTCAATCCTCAGCACCACATAAAAATGAAAATAAGGGTATTGTGTCCATCTACAACCAAAAAAAAAAAAAAATACATTAAAAAAACAAAAAACTTCAGGCTGGGAATACGGTTCAGTGATAAAATGGGCTCAATCCCCATTACCACACACACACACAAAATCTTCAATAAAATAAATAAACCTTTTACAAGTCTGACAAAGAAAAAGACATAAAACCACTAATATAAAATGAAACAAGGAACATTAATATAGATCCTGTTGCCATGAAAAGGATAATAAGGAACTAATACTAATAAATATACATATATACAAATATATATATACTCATAAATTTTGATAACTTAGAAGAAATGGACTAAAAATCATAAATCATCAAAATTCAACCAAGATGAAACAGATAATCAGAATAGTCCTCTATTGAAAGAAACTGAATCATAATTTAAAAGCTCCCAAAACAGAAATCTCCAGGCCCTGATGGTTTCATGTAAAGAATTAATGCTAATGTTATACAATCTCTTTCAGAAAATAGAGAAGGAAGAAACACTTCCAAACTCATTTTATGAGGTCAAGCAAACTGAAGACAGTACAAAATAAGAAAACAACAGGTCAATATTTCTGATGAACAGAAACAAAAATTCAAGCCAGCAATGTGTAAAACAGAATTATACATCAAAACCAAGTAGGGTTTATTTCAGATATGCAAGGCTGATTCAACAGAAAAATCAATCAATGTAATCCAGCATACTAACAGACTAAAAAAAATCATATCCATTGAACAGAGAAAAGGTATTTAACAAAATCCAACATCTATTCATAACAAAGTCCCAGAAAAATAGGAGGGGTACTTCCTTGACTTGATAAAAAGCATGTTCAAAAACCTACAGCTGGCATCATACTTAACGATGAAAGCGAATGCTCTCTCATCAATCATTCAACAACATAGTACTGGGAATTCTAGCCAGTGGGAGAAGGCGGGAAGAAGGCAGGAGAGCAAGGAGGCAGGGAAGGAAAAAGAAAAAGAAAGGAAGGAAAGAAAGGAAAAGGAAGGGGGGAAAGAATGGAAGGAACGAAGGAAGGCAGGCAGACAGGCAAAAAGTTTTCTCTATTTATAGATGACATAATTAAAAAATTATTCTAGGCTGGGCACACATGCCTATAATCTCAGCAATTTAGGAGGCTGAGGCAGGAGGATCATAAGTTCAAGCCCAACCTCAGCAACTTAGTGAGACCCTGTGTCATAATAAAAAATAAAAAAAGGGCTGGGTATGTAGCTGAGTGATAAAGCACTTCTGGGATCCATTCCCAGTAACAAAAAAGAAAAAATGTAAAGGTAAATTATTCTATGTATGTAGAAAAATCTCAAGGAATTTACATAAATATTCCTAGATATAATAAGTGAGTTCAGCAAGGTTTAAGGACATACATTTAATACCATTTTTATACACCAATGAAAACCTAAAAAACTGATACTAAAAATCACAATGCCATTTATAATAATTCCAAGAAAATTAAATACCTGGGTATAAATCTAACAAAACATGTACAGCAATTGTCAAAGACAACCTAAATACATAGACACACCATGTTACGGACTGGAGGACTCAGAGAACGGGTGATTAGGAAAGAGGTAGCATATCTTGTAAACATTTTCCAATTACCTGACTCCTGTTTGATTTGGATGGTAGGTTTGATACCAGGTGGCAAAGGGGACTGCTGAGGCTGTTGCTGATGAGATACTGGAGAAGGCTGGGCCACTTGTTGCTGTGTCTGTTGTTGCACTTGATGTAACTGCTGCTTAGGAGACTGTTGATGCTGTTTAGGAAACTGTGCGAGAATCTGGGTTGGAGCACTCACTAAGCTTTTGGGGGAAGGAAGTCTTGTTGATGCCATTTTGATTGCTGATGTAGATACACCTATAGAGAGGTAAAGAGAATTTGACAGGAAAGCATAATTAAAATTACTTTAGATTACTACAGTAGACAATAAAGTCCAAGAAATTTAACAAAAACTATGGTTTTCTGAGCACCTTGTAAGATATAACGTATGGGGCTTTATATATTTGATGCCTTGTCCTCAAACTGCAAGGTAGTACTGCTCTCAGATGAAAACAACTGATTTTCCCTTGGTGAAGGGTAGAAAGAGTAGCAGACAGAAAATTTGCAGAAAGATCTCTCTATAGGAAGTGAACTAATTATTTAATCCTATATGCAATACATATTTATAATATTACTTTTCAAGTTGTCATCACCCAATTTAAACATAGCATCAGATAAAATAACTCACACTTAACCATTTGTCTTCTCAATTATTTAGCATGGCAAAGTAGCTTTTCTATATCTCATCGCTAATCATCTATAAATTCATTTCTTAAGAACTCTTGGCCATTAAATAATCTTGTGAAAAGTTATAAGTGTGCATATGCAATATATCCACAGTTAAAATTCTGGTGGTTCTTTTCAGTAGTATATTGGTATTAGCAAGCACACTCAGATAAAGAGTACTAGTAACTTCCACTAAATATATATGAGTTTGAAAAGTTCTTCCCTCTCAGAATTTTCAGCTGTAATATTATTGTAATTTATTAACTCTTCAACTGGACATTGTCAATGAGTTAATATTCCTAGCAGGAACAACTAGAATATAACTCACCATATTAATTTTTTAAGTTTTGCTGAAAAGATAAAAAGAAACTAAGTATAAGGCTGGGGTTGCAGCTCAGTGGTGGAGTGCATGTGTGAGGCACTGGGTTTGGTACTCAGCACCACATAAAAATAAATAAATAAAATGAAATGAAGGTATTGTGTCCATCTACAACTGAAAAAAAAATTAAAAATTAAAAAAAAAAACACCTAAGTATAAACAGCCTAATACTCAAGTACTAGGGATGTTATTTAACACCTTCCTCTACCACATTTCTACCATGGCAAATACATGCATTACAAAATAACAACAACAGCACATTCTCTTTTAATGCAGGGGATAGGTGGGCAATCTTTTGGGTGGAGGGATTGAATCCAGAGCATCCAGCAAGGCAAGTACTCTACCCCTGAACTACATCCCCAGTCCTAATACCACATTCTTACGTAAATGTCTCTCAAGAATAGCAAAGATGGAGATGGATAAACCTTAAGAAGTCAGTCTCTATAGGCTCAATGTCCTCATGTGTTGTAATTTTCCTTTCCTTACAATTCTGCAAGAGTTACTGTGCGGATTATGTAAAACCAAAGACGAGGAACACTTTTCATTACTAAGACATTTCCCCATCTCCTTCACTCCCACCCATTTCTTGAAATCAGCTTGTTGGAGCAGAAAAGGAATGCAAGTAGCAGATTCTAGAGGCAGGTTCTCATTTAACTCAAAGAGAGGACATTGGGAATTGTCCCTCATTACAGTACCAGGTTCACATTCTTCATTATGGTCTACTAGGGGCAGTGCTCATTATGTTAGGAGTCATTTTTGTGACACATGTATTCTATATTGCTTAATCATGTTGAATTAGACTATCTCTGGAGCCCCTTTTGGTGCCAACATTTTATGAGTTTATTATCCAATGAGTATAAAGTGTTATACAAGTGAAAGATTATTTTTAAACTATTTAACCTCTATATTACCTCTATATTATAATATTATTGTATTATATCCACATACTTTAAAAAAAATGGGACAATTTCCTTTATAATAAGAAAAATGAATATAACTTACCTGAAAGCTTTAGAGTTCTTCAGTATTGTCAAACAATATAACGAGTAAACCTCTGTGAGGTAAAAAGATTTTCACTCCATACGCTTTTTTTTTTAGTTGTAGTGGTATATATTTTATACATGTATGGTGCTAAGGATCAAATCCAGTGTCTCACACGTGCTAGGCAAGTGTTCTACCACTGAGCTACAACCCCAGCCCTCCATACACTTTTGTATAGGAAAAGTATCAGATGTAAAAGCATTCAGGGTGACTTAAGAATCAAAGAATTCTATTTAAATCATGCCTTCAACACATAAACACATAACAGCCTGTTACCTGAATGATGTACTTAGACTCTGAGTATTTATTCATTCAGTAATAACTCACTGAACACAAACTATATGCTACATCTTGGGGAAACTATTTTGCGAATAGTCCCTACCTTGGGGAGGGTTCAAGTTTAGAGAAGCCTAGCATAAATGAGGAGCCGGGTTTAAGTCCTAGCACTGCAAAAACAAAGCATACAGGAAAAAATAATCATATGTGATCACACAAATCTATCCTTTCAAAGAAAGGGGTTATGTGTGCTTTAACAAGTAAAAGGTCCTCTTCCTTTGCCCTTGGGTTCCCAAGCAAAGGGGTGGCTGGGGAATGGCGTTAGAACTCAACTAATGTGAGGCAGAAGTATGTAGGTTATCAGATCTAATGGAGGGAAGATAGGGAAGGGGGCCATAGCCTGAAGGATGAGAAATAGGTTACATATTAGAGGACTGATAAAACAAGCTAATATATGATGGTGGAGGCTAGGTTTTCCAGTATTAAAGTAGGGAAAGAGAAAAGTAGAATTTAACATGCAGTGTTTGATTGAAACTGGATGTATCAGTATGAACAGTTTTCAACATATGGGAAATACACGTAAACATAAATATGTGTGTGTATTAATGTGAGTGAACATGTGCATGTAGACACACGCACACAAGTTTTTATACGCACATATTCTCCATCAGTAAACATATTTAGCACTCATATCTTAGCTTCTACTTATCACTTTCCACTAAACAAACTATGGCTCCTTGGAGAAATAGCTGATCCCAAGGCTGGATTAGCAAAAGTACAGGATGAGCTTGATAATTACCCCCAGATTTTTTTTCACCCTCTTTTATAATTCCTTTAAAAAACAAACAAGTGCCTATTTAAGCCTATTAACAAGGCAAAGTTCATATAATAGAGGTTTGTACATATACAACAACCATAACACAAAGATGGGACAGAGGAAATACATTCTAACATAAAACCCAAAGTGTCTTATTGTTTGAAGGTAGATTGTCATAAATTTAAAATGCATATTGTAAGCTCTAAAGCTGGGTTCTCAATTGAGGGCAATTAAGATATTTGGCAATCACTGCAGACACTTTTTACTGTTGTGAGTGGGTACACTACCAGCATCTAATAGTTAAGGCCAAGGATAATGCTAAACATCCTACAATGAAAAAGTCAGTCCCTACAACAAAGAATTATCTGGACCAAAATGTCAATAATATGGAGTATAATAATACTGAGAACATATGCTGGAATACCTTACTTTAGGATACCTATTTTTTTTAAGTGTAACTATTAAGCCAATGGAGGAAATAAAATTGAAATCCTTTTTTTAAAAAAAGAAAACACAATAAACTCTAAAAAGGACTGGAAAGGGAACAAACAACAGATAAGATAAAAACAACTGTCAAGATGATGAACTTAAGCTAAATCATATTGATATTTAAATTAAATGTTAAATGGATAAAAACATTCCAATTAAAAGTTAGAAATGGTAAGACTGGATAGAAAAGCAAGACCTAATTATACAATGTTCATAGGAAATATATTTTTAAACAAAGACACAAGTTAAAATGAAAAGGACAATCATAATAACAAAGTTGGAGTAGCTATATTAATGTCAGAAAAGGTGTATATTGAAACACTAATGTTAATTAACATCAAGAGTTACCAGAGTTAAAGATGGGCATTTCATCTTTATGATTCATGAAGTGACCGAAAGGGTCAATTCATCAAGATACAACAATCCTAAATTTGTATACCTAATAAGAGAGTTCAAAATATATGAAACAAAACCCGACAAAATAAAAGGGAGAAATGTACAAAGCTATAAATATAGCTAGAAATTCTTATATTCCCCTCTCAGTAACTGACACAAGTAGACCCCCCCCCCCAAAAAAAAAAGAAAAGTCAATACAAGCAGGATTTAGCCGGGCATGCTGGTGCACGCCAGGCATGCTGGTTCACTCCCAGCAGCTCAAGAGGCTGAGGCAGGAGGATCTTGTTCAAAAGCCTCAGCAACTTAGCACGACCCTAAGCAACTTAGGGAGACCTGTCTTTAAATAAAATATAAAAAAGAGCTGGGGATGACTCAATGGCACCCAGGAGTTCAACTCCAGTACCCCAAAAAACCAAACAAACAAACAAAAAAACCAAGTAGGATTTACATAATTTTTATCAATCACTTTTAGGTTTATCAGTTTTATCAATCAGTTTTTGTTTTTTTTTTTTAGAGAGAGAGAGAATTTTTTAATATTTATTTTTTAGTTGCGGTGGACACAACATCTTTGTTTTTTTTTTATTTTTATGTGGTGCTGAGGATCGAACCCAGTGCCCCGCACATGCCAGGTGAGCACACTACCGCTTGAACCACATTCCCAGCCCATATCAATCAGTTTTATATTTAGATTTATCAATCTCAGACATGTACAGATTCAAATGAAAAATCAACTGTTCTAAGACCATCTATTAAATAATCTAATGCAGCACACACTCTTGGTTGTCAATCTGGTTTCTTTTCTCCTTTGCCCTCCATCCTTTTAAACAGAACCCTTTTTTATTCTTGTAAGGATCTATATTCCTGGATATTGGCATGTACTTTTGGGGAAAATGGCCCTAAGGCCAGCCCTAGAGGGCAATTCCTAACTGATTTAAGCTAGTCATGGTAGCTCAATTATTTTTGCCAACATAACATGAAGGGAATCTTGTCCTCAGAGACTTTTGGGAAAGGTTTTCTCTTTCCCAAGATATATCTAAATAAGGAAATTGTATCTTCAGTCTTTGGGGATGTTTTCAAACCTGAATGTAATACTTGGAATGTACTCATCCTGCTCATGATGGCATTACCTGGAAAAAAAGCTGATAAACCAAGAAAAGCCGAAAAGCAAAAAGTCCTTGATGGTCAATATGCTACTGCCTAACTTAAGTGAAGCCTTCCTCCTCTGGACTTCTGGATTTGTGAAATAATAATTTTTCTTTTTGTTAAAAATCAGTCATTCAACCAATACAGATTTATGTGAAGTCATGTATTCAATCACTTATCACTGTAACCACTGCAAACACTTACTTGGCAAGTAAAATTGGGTACTAGCAATCCAGGAGCTCTGTAACAATCAATTTATTAAACATTTGAATGTCCAAAAGAATATCAGTGAACACCACTAAAATAAACATATTAGTCCATGTTTGGAAGAACTATAGTTCAGGCTACATTTTGGTAATTCAGAATAAATATGTGCTATAGTTTAGATATGGTTTGAGTGTCTCCCCACAGGGCTCACATTCTGAAATTTAATACAAAAAATAATATATTAAAAGGGAGAAATAATCCAACTATGGTATTTAGAGGCAGAACATTTAGGAGGTGGCTCTGAAAAGGAGGGAAAGAAGCTAGGCAAGTGGTATAAACCTGCAATCCCAACAATTCAGGAGGCTGAGGCACAAAGATCTCAAGTTTGAGACCAGCTTCAGTGACTTAGCAACAAATCTTTAAGCAATTTAGAGACCCTCTCTCAAAATAAAAAATAAAAAGGGCTGGGATGTGGTAAAGCACCCTGGGATCAATCCCTAGGACCAAAAAAATTAGAAAAAAAACATGAAAAAAGACCTGAAGAGAGACACATTTGGGCTCCCTGTCTCTTGCCATGTAATGCACTACACTATCCTGGAACTCTGCCAGAAAGAAGGCCATCACCAGATGAGAGTCCTTGACCTTAGATCTTCAAAACCATAAGCCAAATAAACCTCTTTTGTTTATAAAGTTATACACTTTCAGATAGTTCATTGGAATAATAAAAAGGAATATGAAATATTTGAGTTGTAACATGAGCCCCAGAGAAAAAATGTAGGCCCCCCTAAACAAACATTAAAAAGTAAAGCCACGTAAATGAAAAGATGATATATAAATGTAAGAATATAACCTATGTTTTGTATTTTAGGATGTTAAAGAATATTAAACAATATGCTGGTTAAACAGTATCAATCATTTTCATCCTAGGCATTTTCCCTCTACCATTTTTTTTTTAGTTTTGTTTTGCTTTTTTTGTAAATTAAAAAGAATAAGGAATTAATATTGGCCAAATCCTAGAGAAATATTCCAAGATAACACGGTGTAGTCAGATAAAATATGACACACAGCAAACTCTACCAAAAAAATTCCAAACCTGCTGGGCAGTTAAGCCCCTAAGCAACTCAGCAAGACCCTGTCTCTAAATAAAAAATTAACAAAGGACTGGGAATGTAGCTTAGTGGTAAAGGCTCTGTGGTTCAATCCCCAGTATAAAAAGAAAATGGCAAAATACAATATATACATGTTTACTTCTTTGTTTAAAAATGGAGCGATAAATAAAAAACCAATTAAAAGAAAAAAAAAAAAAAAAAGATTAACCAAAAAAAAAAAAAAAAAAGAAGGACAAGACAGAATGTAGGAGTCAGATACAAGACAACTGAGTAACCTACCAATTTGACATTCTCAAACTGAGGTAAGTGGAAGAGTAAGTAATCACTTATCTAAGAGTACAGATCTTCACACATACCCAGTTTTCTTCAAATTTCCATACACCAACAGAGACAGAATTAAATGGTAAATCACTCACCTTGTGCTACTGTTGACATGACTACAGACGGTGTGGAGGATACCACAGCTGTTACTGCAACTGTATTAGGAATAGGTGATGGCGTAGAACTGCTGCTGCCACTGCTGCTACTACTGACCAGAGAGGACTGTGAAGCAGTTATAACAACCGGTGGCTTCTGAGTTGTGGAAGCAATGACTGATGTTGGTACAAGCTTAGTGACTGCTGCGTAATTATGGGATTTGGAGAGAATGTTGGGCACGAAGGTTGAACTTGGTGATGTGGTCACTATAATTACCTAAAGAAGGAAAAATGTGTTATTTCCACATATATCTACTATACTATTAATGCATTTAGACTCATATACCACTTAGAAATAGATTATAAACTACAAAAAAATTCAACAGAGAGGAATATACAACTAAAAATATATGACAACTCTACTAGCAATCATCAAAATTATTTAAAAGTAACAATTTTTGCTAAATATTTTAAAGGTAATATTCAGTAAGATGGAGTGAACATTTCAACCTACTACTTAGGGAGTATAAATTGGCACAATCTTTCTAAAAAGTAATTTGGACATTCATTTATAAATATATATTGAGCATCTACTATGTGCCAGGCATGGTTCTAGATGCAGGGGATAGAAAAAGAACAAAACAAAGTTCACACTTTCATGGAATTTACATTCTAGTATGGTGAGAGAAAATATAAAATAAATAATGTCATGAAGATATAACTGAAGGGACAATAAAGCGAGGTAAAGAAATAAAGCATGATAGGAGTACTGTATGGTATTTTACAAAGTATTCAATGAAAACCTCTCTTTAAGATGACATTTGAGCAGAAAGCAGGAGGTAGGTGTATGAACCGTATTTCTGTCTAGAGGAGTGTCTGATGGTACAGGGAGTAGCAAACACAAAGTCCTTAGGGCAGAAATGAGCTTGGTACAACCTAAAGAATATGACTGAAATTTATATGGCAGAGAGCGGTAGGAGACAACTACAAAGAGGTAATGATAGATTAGGTCATGTAAGACCATGATGACTCTTTATACCTTTAACAGGATGAGATGAAAGTGGTACTTTCTTTCTGTGGTTTTTCTCCCCGAAGCCTATAACCCTAATCTAATAATGAGAAAAACATCACACAAATCTTAATAGTGAGGCATCCTACAAAATATCTAAATGGTACTCTTCAAAATTATTAAAGTCATCTAAAACAAGGAAAGTCTGAAAAACTCCAGTCAAAAGGAGTTTAAGGAGACATGACAATTAAATACAAAGTAGCAATCCTGGAAGGAATCCTGGAACAGAAAAGGACAATAAGTAAAAACCAAATAAATCTAAATAAACTATGGACTTCAGTTAATACTAAAGCATTAATATTATTCATTACAACAATGTTTCATATAATGAAAAATATTAATGGGGGAAATAGTATAAGGTGTATGAAAACTCTCTGTTCCATCTTCTTAACTTTTCTGTAAATCTAAAACTGTTCTAACAAATAAGATTTTGTTGTTCTTTTTTAAGTGTCACTGTATCTGATAGGTAGAAAGTACAGGAGGGCAATGAAGGTAGAAACAGAGACAAATTAGGAACTTTTGTAATAAATGAAGCAGAAATGATGGTGACCAAAGTGTTTGCAGTGGAAGTCATAAAAAGTGAACAGATTCTGAATATGTTTTAAAGGAAAATCCAACAGAATTTGTTCATAGGTTGGTATGGAAAAAGGAAAAAAGAAAGGCAGGAAAAAGACATCAAGGTTTACAGCCTATACGGCTAGAAAATTGTAGATTGCTTTGAGAAAATGCATTTCAAACAAAGAGAACAGTATTGAATAAAAAACCTAAGGTCAGAATTAGCAATGTATTTATAAACAGAAAAAAAAAGGAAGTGTAGTAAAAGCATATAGGGCAAGGAGAGATTAGAGTAAGCAGAGGCCAGATCAAATTTGAAACCTAAAGAATTTAGATTTTATACTAAGAATAATGAGAAATTATGGGAGCACTTTACATAAAGAAACAACAAAATGGGTTTCATATTTAAGATTACTCTAGATGCTATGTAGTGAGAGGTAAGAATAGAAGCAGTGAGAAGCTACTGGAGTAGACTAGGCAAGTTTTTAGTAGTACAAATAAAAAGAAATTATCAAATTCAGATTATTCTGAGAAGTAGAGAAAATAAAACTGGTTGATGAATGGAAATGGCAAGATGAGGAAAAAAATAGAAAAGAGAATACCTCCTAGAGCTAACATATATTGGCTTTTTAAAATAAGCCAACAATCCTATGATACAGATACTATTATTATCCCCATTGTATAATTGAAAACCCTAAAACTATTCATAAATCTGTAGTATCACAGTTTTACTCTGAGGTGAAAAAAACGCTCCTTTAGCAATACCCAAAAGAGAACAGAGTATCTTCTTCCAAAACAGAACAGAGTATCTTCCTCTTCTTTCACTGACATTATCTTTACCTATCCAGCACAGAAAAAAAAAAAAAAGTTTTGAAAAATCCCAAGAATTTAAGGGAGAAATTATTTTTCATTTTTACACTGGTCGTAAAGAAAGCCTGAAGTTATATTAGTCAAAATGCACTAAATAAGTCTGTACTCAGTATCTGCATCTCAAAGAAGCTTCAACTGTTAACAATGTTATTTATTTTCAGTTTTATAAAGAATTGCAAGATATAAGTACTTGTTCATTACAAGTATTTGAAGAGTCAAGAAAGATAGGTCTTGAATAGTAAGCACCTTTATAGAGTTGACCAGCATATTTACATATAGACTTAATCAGCAAATATCTACATAGTATTTAAAAAAACAAAACAACCACCAAGAAACCATCATACAAACTGAGAAGACGACCAATAGGATAACAGGACTACAAACATAAGAGTCAAATGAACCTGTGCTTAGATCCTGCCTCAGCCACTTAGAAATGGCAGGCCCCTAGACGATAAAATCTCTGGTCTCCAGTTTTCATCTATAAAATGGGGATAATAATGCCCACTTTGCAAAAATCATTACAAGGGTTAGAAAAAAATAATCATGCAAAGCATTTACTAGGCACATAGCAGGTGGTCAATATTTGGCAGTTAACAAACAGTACTTATTAGTAGATTATTCCTACATAATAAATGTTAAAGGGTTATCAGTAAAGGCATTATGTATCAAATCAATCTGGAAATGTATTTAAATGTGCTTCATTTTTATTTCATTAAAAACATTTTCTTTATCTTCACTCCAAATTCTACTATCCCTTAAAATCCAAAAAATTCATAGCTACTACTACAACCAAACTTATTAGAGTAGCAACAGCCATTAGGTTTCACTTTTGTCAATTCTAAACCAGTAGTGGTTTCTTCCTGGAGACACAATGTTTATAATGACTGTGGTATAGAAGAGCATTTAACCACAGTGTGGCAGGAAAGTATGCCTCAGTTAATTAGCAATTTCTGTCATGGGCAAGGGAAAAGGAAGAGATCACTTTGTTATATATTGCAATTTCAGAACAAGAGTATGCATGTAGACTTATACATTAAGACAACAAAAATTTCAGCAAAATAAATCTGGAGAAGAGCACATTTTAGGTTATAGATACAAATGATAAAGCATATTTTGAGATTTCACTGTGCAAGATGATTTCTGATCTGTAAAGGGGCTACCCAAAATTAGAGATCCACCATGAGGAAATCTGCTTGCACTTTAAAGTTACTTGTTACAATAGGGAAGTAAAGGGGTTTTGAAACCAAGTGAACCAAACAGTGTTTATTCAGGCCATAATTCAAATTACTGACCTTCTAGCACTCACAAAAACTCCTTAAGAGTGCTGGGACTTGCACCCTAAGGACAAAATGAAAAATATCAATCAAGCACATGAAAGCATAAAGCTATATTCTGCTGCTTTGTTTATATCAGTGCTGTACCAATGTTATATTTAAAATTAAGGCACCACATTAATTAAAGGTGGAGATTTGTCTACTCTGAAAACGAACGACTTATCTGAATTTGAATAAAGTCCACAAATTGATAAATAATTATACTTAATTTAAAAGTCACTTTACCTAAAATAATGCCTAAGTTGACTTAAAACAAATTTGTGAGAAATTCAAGGCAAATGCAGTAATGACAACAGCCTTGGATAGATTCCAAGGAAATCCAATTACCAAGCAAAAGGACAACAAAAGAATAAAACAGCCACAGAATATTTCGTAGTCCAACCCATACTCCACTTGTCCAAGAAATAATAAAACTGATGGCACTGAGTACACATGAAGTAGAAGAGTTTTACCTCTGGAACTTAGTAGATGCTCAATAATTACTTGTAGAATAAATGAGTCTTTTTTTTTTTTTTTTTATCTCCCTTTAATGTTTAGCTTTAAATACAGTAAACAAATCTAAGATTTTAAATCTGAAATTTCATGGTATGGCTCATAAGTGACTTTGGAGATAAATGTGCCCTCTTAAAAGTACCACAAGCCTGATAAACTTAACTACCCACTCTCAACTGAAAATTCGAAAGAATAAAATAAAGACATACTAAAATCAATGAATCAAAAGAAACTTAGTTTACAGACATCACTTACACATGAACCCCAGCTATTATAAGCATTTTTACATGAGTCTACCAAGAAAGAAAGACTGTAAAGTTAATAATGTTAGGCGACATAAAGTACAATGTTAAGTATTTTCCAAGAATCATCCCTTTTAATTCTCCTAATAACTCAAGAAGTACTATTATTATCTTTATTTTACAAAGAAGCTGAGGCTCTAGGGAAGTAGCAGAGCTAGTATTGGAACCAGATCTATTTATCCATTTTAATTAATTCACTCATTCAACAAATATTAATTAGCAACTAGTACATACCAAGCACTATTCTAAACACTAGAGAATAAAGTGATGAATAGGACAAAGTCTCCATCCTCGGTAGCATATATTATATAGAAGAAATAGAAAATAAGCAAGTTTAAACTATAATGTGTCATTTTATTCATAAGTATAATGAATAAAAATAAAACACAGTAAGGGAGCAGAAGGATATGAATCAGAGATGGGTGCTCTTTTAGCTATGGGTTACTATGCTATTTCTCAGATACAACATTTTTAAAAACAGAAGACAGGAAGAGAGAATTACTACTGATTTATAATAAGATCCAGTAATGAAGGCAGTAAAAACATTACAGTAAATAGCCTTAGTAATTCAAAATATAGCAGGCTGATGCCACCTAATCTAGGACCAGCTCAGAAAACAAGAACTACAATACTATATAACAAGTAACATTCAGAAGGATTATCTTAAGCGTCATCAAATAAAATATAAAAATTATGCTCAGTATGACATTTAAGGAGTCATCAAAATAGTCAGTTTTAACACATCAAGGCGTAAGCTTTGGAAAACTGATAAACTTACTTAATTTGGAACAACTCCTTGCCAACAGTGTAGATAAACAAAACACTACTTTCTATAAAACACCTAGACAGAGACAGAAAGGAAGCTAACCTTCTTTTAGTACATACCTTATATTTCACTTTACCCAATCTCATTTAATCCTCACAAAAACCTCTTAAGATGGGCATTACTCTCATCTCAAAGATAAAGAAAAACATTTAGAAAGACTGATTTATCTGAATTCACGCTGGAAAACTGGATTTCCAACCCAAGACTCCTGAAACAAAATTTCTTGCTTGATTTTAATATTATACTATAACCTCTTATCCTCAGACTGAAAATAAAACCAGCTCCATTTATCACTTCCAGTCATTAAGAATAATTTATATATTATGTAATGATATTGTTTCAGAAAACTCAAAGAGATTCTAATAAAGTTATCATGAAATTAAAGATTCGAAAGTGGAAATAACATGCACTGAACAGAATTTATGTCTACTCCTAACCCATAATCTCTCTAAAACAGTAGGGTTTGTATTTATTTATTTGTTTGTTTGTTTATTAAGGGGGAAAAAGCACATAAACCTTATAGAGTTAAAACAAAAAACAGCCAGATGTAGAGGCACATTCCAGTAATCCCAGCTAAGTGGGAGGCTGAGGCAGGGGGATCATTTCTGCCCAAGAGTTCAAGGACAGCCTGGGCAACATGGTGAGATGTCATCTCAAAAGAAAAAAGAGAGAGGGAGACACAGCTACAAAGTTTTGGAAACTGGAAAACAGACAAGTAATGGATCAAGCATACCCAAGAAAGTGGGAACCTATGGCAGCAAACAAAAGAGCAAGAAAAAACAAACAAACAAACAAAAAAACCCTGAATATCCCAGAAAGACTCAGGAATTAAGAACACCAGACACTTCTGAAGTGAGAGTAAAAGTGGGACTAAAGAGAGGAAAATTAGTTAAAAATCTCAAGGAAGACTAGGACTTCACTGTCTTGAGAGAAGGACTAAATCTGAAGGAATCTGATAACACTAGACATAGCTGGGGTGGGTTGGTGTTATACTGAAAACAGATTAAGTCAAGTCAATATAATGAGTTTATCCAGACCTCTTCTTCTAGTTAATCTCAAATACTGGCAGTTAGAGTTATACTGCTCAAGGCAGGAGACTGGAAGATTCTTCTCTGAGGAATCTGACCAATCCAAGAAAAAGCCCTAAAAAACAGTGACAAGTGCTGGAGATAAAAAGATAGTGTTTCTTAACAAAACAGCCACTAGGAAAATTCACAAAAAAGTTACCAGTCGGGGCTCGGATTGTGGCTCAGTGGCAGAGTGCTTGCCTCACATGTATGTGGCACTGGGTTCAATCCTCAGCACCACATAAAAATAAATAAATAAAATAAAGGTATTGTGTCCACCTACAACTAAAAAAAATATTTAAAAAGTTACCAGTCAACATGCCCCACTCATATAGACAGATTTCTGTCTTCTTTAGTTCCCACTTTCATATATAAATAGACAGCCAGACACTTAAGGAAATTCTGAAATGAAAAAGATCAAAACAAATAGATAAAAGGAACTTACAAGTAAGATAAAGAACGTGAAAAAAATTATCATGAATATCATCAAATAAAATAATACAACGATTCTAAGCTTTCATAGAATCTTTAGCAACATGCTATTTCAATTAAAAAAAGGAACTTTCAGAGAAGAAAGAATTACTAGAAATTAAAAGTATGATAAGCAAAAATGAAAAATTCCATACAAATAGTGAAGAAGGTTAAAAGATCAGAATACACTAATAATACTTACAGAACATTTACTATGCACTAGGCTGTATTCAAGTAGCTTTACATAAATTATCTCATTTATTTATATCCCCAAATCCTAAAAAATATATTGTTTTCTCTATTTTATAGATAAGAATTTTTATTATACAGTTTAGTTTTCCCACAGTCTAGTAAGTGGCAAGAGCTGGGATTCGAATCCACAAAGTCTGCTTCCAGAATTCAAATTTTTAACAACTATGCAAAAGTGGGGAGTGGGGGAAGCAAATGGAAAATGGGAATGACAAGAAATAAGAAAACTTCAGGATCAATTCAGGTAGTTCAACATCCTAAATAATAGATGATGCAAAAAGAAGAAATGGGGGGGAAAAAAAAAAAGAAGTAACTCAAGAAATTTCTGAGTCCTGAAGAACATAAATGTTTAAAATGAAAAGGCCCACTGAGGATACAAGCTAATGGATAAAATGAAGATCCAAATCAAAGAACATTACCTTGAAATTTCAGAACTCTGAAAGTTATTGAGAGTGAATTTTCAAAGACAACTGGATTTGAAATTAGAATGGCTCTGGGTTTCCCAAAAGCAACAGTGGAAGCCAGAAGCCAATGGAACAATATCTTAAAAGCCTACAAGAAAAATGATTTCCAGCCTACAACACTTTACCTAACTAAACCATTAGGAAAGTGAAAGGGTAGGAAAAAAAAATTCTGCATTCTACCATGCAAAGTCTCAAGAAATTTACTTGTCATCTACCCATACACCAGAAAACTACTAGAAAATATGCTCTAGAAAAATGAATGCATAAACTAAAAGAGGGGAAGATCAGAATGATGGTAAAGGGAGATTCCAGAAATACAGATGCACAATAAGCCTAGAAAGCCATGAGTCCACATTAGTGTGGGAAGACTGGGGGTTCTAATAACATGAAATTGACAGAATACTGATGTCTTAAACATACCTAGGGAAGAGCTTAGGAACACATTCATGATAGCATTCAATGAATAAAAAAGAAAATAACAATTATTCACTTAATTATATTCCTCCATTTTTCTAAGAAACACCTATTCTGACAGCTTCATTATCTGACAGAGAAAAAAAAAATGAGTTCCTAAAGGTAAGCTTACTGTTAAGTTCAAAAAACTTATTTATTTCAAATTTTTTCCAAAAGACATTACAATTATCAAATAGAGCACAAGTCTAGAAGTATACCTGCTAGCTATGTCACCTTAGGCAAATCATTCCACATCTAAGTCTCATATACAAAAAGTGAAATAATAATACCTATCTCAAGTTTTACATGCAGAATTAAACAAGTAAGACATGTGAACATTCCCAGCATAATGCCAAGCACACAGTAAGCACTCAGTGCAAGTCTGTTAAATCAAAATCATACTTTCCCAAAGCAATGAAAAGAAAAACTGGTAGACAGAGACTCCCTCCACTACATACCTTCTGTGTTGTTGTGTTTGTCGTTTGTGTTGATGGTTTGGTGAAGGTTATTTTCACAGGAGACATGTGGGGTGGTAAGGAGTTGGCAATACTCTGCATGATATTGCTCATCTTGGGACTGCCACTCACAGGCACAGTGATGGTCTTTGAGACTGGAACAACAGCCTTTGGAACTTCCTTTAGGACAACGGGAGAGGAGCTAGAGGAGTTTGTTCGCCTTCGTTTTCTGGGTTTTTCATCTTCATCTGAACAGCTAACACCTGAAAGGCAATGATAATATTGTTATATTTACATCAAACTAATACTGTATTTTATACTTATCTTTAAAACCTGTTTGTGATCAAGTCATCCTTGACCTTTCCTTTTGCCTTTTGTCCAAACAACCAAGGAGCCCTGAAATTTCTCCCTTTTTTTTTCTAGCCACTTCTCCATGTCAAGCCTTCTTACCTCCTGCCTGTATTTTAGCAATCACCTCCTAAAAGATGTTGGTATTTCCAGTCTTTCCACCTCTATTCTACCTTCCATCCTTTTATCGGTTACTAAATTTCACATCTAATCATGACAAATTCACTGCCTAAAAATTTTTTAGTAGTTTTAGCTCCCTGTAAGATGTGGCACAAAATCATTACCATATCATTAAAGGCCCCATATCTTTCCAAAAACATAATGCCTTGTGCATCTGATCCTGGACACCTCTATAATCCTGGCATACTGAACTACTCATCATTTCCCAGAGATACTCAATTTCTGGGTCTCTATGTAGGATTGTCCTTTGGGGAAGAACAATTAAAGACCATTAAAGACCTCTTCATCATCCTGCAAACTATTTCCTTAGTGAAGCTTTCCCTTACTCCTCTAAGCAAAGCTAATCCACATCTCCTCAGAACTTACAAAGCACTTTGTAAATTCTCTTCTGTACCACTTATCACATGGCAATGTGACTACTTATGGGCATATCTCCCATTATTAAAAAGCTCCCAGAAGGAAATAACTAAATCTTACTGGTTGGTTTCCCCAATATAGTGCCTTACACATACAAAGTTAGGTAAATCAACAATTGATTATATCCTAAACTAATGTCATTTAGTCTGATTTCTGAGTATAAAGCAATATACTTCTTATTTAAAACTGCATGCTTTGTGAAATGGTTTCTTCATGTTGGAATTCACTTCCAGTGTTTAAAAACAAATGATCAAAAATTGGGTTTCTAGAGTTATTTTAAAAGACCACCTTGGCTAAATCCACAGAAATCAATTATAAACTTATTAATAGTCCAAGGCTCTCAGTTTATTCTTTATGCACTAAAAACCTCAACTGTATTTGTAGACTTTTAAAAAATCAAATTAGAAATATACATAGCAACAGAGCAACCTACACAGGAGATCTCCATAGGGAAGACATACAAAAAATTATACATTATAACTCATGGGTTGGTAATAAAATGTAACTCTTTATGCCTTTAATGTTTAGACACTAAACAGGGCTGACAATGATCTAGAATTAGCTCTATCTAAAACAGCAAACTCTAAATGTTCTAAATGTTACAAATTCACCTTACAACTACATTGAGTAAAATGAAAAGCAAATGCTAATGATTTCCAGTTGACATCAAAAGCGAAACAAAAAACAAAATCATTTTTAAGTAAAATAACTTTTTACAGTATCACTAAAGCCCCATATCTTTGACACCAAAAAAAAAAAAAAAAAAAAAAACAGAAAGCGAATAGCACATCAGAATGCTGCATAAGGTAGAATCAAGGAGTTAAAAAATCACAAAAATAAAAACTTTTTTAAAAGTTACAACCAAGTAGAAATATAAAAGACTCTGTAGAATGCTTCACTGAATTTAACATTTAGATAATATTTTATATGAAATATAAAACACTACAAAGATTACAATTATAGGAATAGACATTGAATAAATCACGTAAGCTCATTCTTTCCATTTCTATTCACACTTCTATTCCATGACAATCAAAACAAGTGAAAACTTGAAGGATAGCACGTTCAAAGCAGATTCCCCAGAGAGAACAAAAAAGAAGTTATTTCTCAAACCCCAGAACTGATTTGAAAGCAGTATATTCCTGGTCACATGTAAGAAAGGAATTCTTTAGAATCCTTGAAAACTAACCACTACTAATAGTGGCCTGATGATTTATTCCAGGAAGCAGATCTAATTGGAGCCTATGCTGCAGTATTTAGCCAAGATGGCCCTGATAACACTGAGAGTATCACTTACTTTTGACATAAACAGTACTTCCACTTGGCAAGACAACTACATTGGAGGCAGGACTGGCAGGTCTTGGAGACTTAACCGTTGCTATGCTGCCACTTGGAACAGGGGTAGAGGTTGGGGTTGACGTGGTACTTGTGTAGGAATAACAAACCACTACTGAAGGAACGATAAAAAAGTTTGCTGTTAACTTTTACCAAAATTGCCCAGGCACACAGAAAAATTATTTTTATTGCAGGCCAATTTTATTATTTTCATGTGATCAGAGATTAGAGGCCAGTACTAGGTATTAGGTCCATGGATTAAAAGATATTATCCTGAAAATCATCACTTAAAGGAGTTTTCCCCAAATATTTAACAGTTTATCTGCAGGTGACTTTGCCAATGGAAAACACAGCTACAAAGAAATCAAACTCAAAGCTATACTAAAAAAAAAATGAAAATCATTTTTCATTCATGGCAAGAGTTGGACAACGACACATATTTGTATTCCCTTTTAATACTAATGGCATCAAAGACGGGGTGATGGATAATTCTTCCCTAACCATAGCAATTTCTAGAAGAACCAAGATAAGGTTCTTTTATATAAGCCAACTCACTAGTCATTTGCCACCCAAGTGGTACAACAGTAACTCACTAAAATAATGACAACATTAAATTTCAACCTCTTTGTCATTCAGTGAAGGGATACAGCTCAACGACAGCAAGAATAATAGCTCATAGGCACCATTTACTGGATACCATGCACTATATGCCAAATCCTCTCCATACATTATCACTAATTTTCACACCACCGAATCCTCATTTTAGAGAGGATCCAAGGCTCACAGATGCTAAGACTTGCTGACAGTCACAAAACTAGGAAATGGCAAACTCAGATTCAAATATAGATTTGACTACTGGAAATCATATATTCTTTCCACTCTACCACAGTTGGTAGGTGGAAAAGGCAAAAGTGGGAAGAGAAGAAAGATGCCTCTCCAACAACAGAGAAAGCTGGAACCAAGTGGAGGCTAAGTTTTGCACACTAATAACTACTTCCCTGCAAATACAGCTTCCTTGAGAACCTGGCATGCATGAAGTGTCTCATTTTGCTCCATAGCCCATGGGTAAGCAAGAAAAAGCAATTCTTCATAGTCTGACAAAATACATTGTTTTCAGGGTTGTTATCTTACAAAACCAGCCTAAACTACTACAGTCAATTTAAATATGGTCTCAAATTTAATATTACTCTTAGTAGCCTCAGGAGAATTCAAGAATTTTTAAAGCATGTGTCAATTACTAGATTAAACAACAATGAGAAAGTATTTCCATCTGCCAGGTAATGGATTCAGCACACTGACTAGAACAGATTGGAGTCATATACCATTGATTCCAGAAGACAAAAAAAAAAAAAAATAGAGAGAGTTCTATTTTCTAAAGAAATTAGTTTAGTATTTTTTTTTCCAGCACCTAAATGACTTTTGCCATCTTATTTATTTTCTAATGCCTTCCATTAAAGTCTTCTACTCATTTCTAACAAGATACACTGATGTCAAAAATTCATCCCAAGAAGGCTTTGCAATTTTATATTAACATAATTCACATTTTCAATAAAAGGAAGATTTAATTTGGGCTGAGGCTAAAAACTTGGTAGTTTTTAGTTTCAGAATAGTAATCCATTATGTTTCATAACCTTTAAATACTGGGACAAAAATAGATGAAAAATAAGATAACTTTTATTGAAAATTCTGGGAAAAGTAATCACTAATACAGAATTATTTTTCTACTCACCTTCTTTGCTTCCTGTTTCTGCAGGCACTGGAAGGGATGCATTGTGCTGGATGGCTGCATTTGCAACAGCATTAGCTGTTACAGTGAAGGCAGTTTGGGGAACTAGCCGGGGCATCAGTGGTACCAACCGACGACCTTCAATGGACCATTCTGAGGAGCTATTAGGTCCAGACATACTAAACAAAAGAGAAAATGCTGCTACAAGGGTTCTCAATTATTAAAAATGAATCAAATAAACATAACTTTTTAAATTACAAAAAGTACTCTTAATGAATAGGAGAGGCTTTATTTTAAGCAAGCAAGATCAAACTTATGAATACAAGGGATATCATACACTTAGGTTTTATACATTTTATTCTATAATCTCAATCTTATAATAAACATAATTGATAATATGAAATTTTTCTTGCCTTCTAAATATTTTGTTTTCATTAATTTAAATGTTTTCACTAATAAAAACTGTTATTGCTACTAACTCTTAGAACTTTATTTTATACTTAAACCAAGAAAGTAAAAAGTGCTCATAAAAAATCAGATTTTCTTTAATAATTAAGGATAGAATTCACTGAACGTTTGCAGAATTACCTAACTGCCTGAATGGCCAGAGGTTCTAAAGGCTTTCAAACAAGGGAAACTGAGGCAGTAAACGAGGGGAACTAAGTAGTAAAGGAAGAAGACAGCTGTATGACAGTATGTGTCACTGTCCATGTTCATCATATTATTATATTAATCTCCTATTAAAAATAGATCAGATATGAGGATGGTAAAAGAAATCTGCTGCTATTTTATATTTATTTGTTGATACCACCCTTCACTCTAAGACAGATTTGAGGCAATTTGACTGTCTCTAGGCAGACAGCACTGTCAGTTTTCTACCCTAAATTCTTGAGCAAGTTTTGTTCCAGGAATCTGACCAGAGATTGCAATATCAAAAGACATTATCAGTTCTCTTAATTTGGTTCCATGAAAGACCCTAATGATTTATCCAGAAACAATTGATCTCTTCACAAAATCAGAAATATCTGGACTTTTTTTGAAACCACAGATTATACAACCCAACCTAGAGTTTAAGATTCTGTATATTCACTGATTCTTTAGATTTAGATAGACTACACAAAAGCCCTTGTTAGTGGGCGGTGGAATTATAACAATGATGATGATAATGATGATGGCAGCAAAGATAATTAAAATCAATTAAGGACTTAATATATATCAGGCATTATTCTAAACACTTTACGTGTATTAACTCATGTAATTCTCTCAACAACCTATGAAGTTGATAGTCTTATTATCTCTATTTTATAGATGAAGAAACTGAGTTACAGACCAGTGCAATAACTTGCCTAAGATCCCACAACTAACAAATGTCTCCTTCAACAAGCACACAACATGCTGCTGAAATTATCTGCTTACATAAGTAGAAAATATAAAATTTTCCAAATGGCTTTTATGTCTAACTTTTGCCCTTGATTTACACCAATTTGTGCACTGTTGTCTAATGACTACCAACTTTCACTGAATAGAATAAATTATTTCACAGCTTAAGAAGGACATTAGTTCAGAAAGGACTTTCTAGAAATTGACGAGTCAACATGTGTTACTGTGGAAAATCTATAAATTCCCTCATAATGTAACACAGTCCTATCTAAGACAAAGAAAAGAGGAGATCCTGAAACCCTGATAAGCCTCACAAATTACATAAGATCCACGTTGATACTAGTTGGAAAACTAAAGTGGCATGAATAAGACAGAAAAGAGTATAGCTAACTGCTTAAGGAAAAAATTCTAAAAGCTACTTAGTATTTATTGGCTTACTTCTATTTTGCTAACATTTTATTAGAGTATCCCTAATAAACTTGCGTGGTGTGAGTTACCACACAAAGTGATATCTACACTTACCTGGTGCATTGTTTAAATGGTGGCAGAAATTATGGAAGATTAATAATCTGAAGCACATGAATATATGCTATTGAAAAGACAAACTTACGGTGCGAAAGGCACAACTGCAACTTTTTAGATCTATAAATCTTCCAAATTTCCACTCATGCAAGCATGCTCAAACTTTTTTAAGTAAGTGAAATATTAAATACTGTGTTAGAATTAGATCAAAATTCCTATTTGCTTAGTAATGAAGGTGTAAATATGCATTAGTTTACACAAGTCATCTAAACTGAATTTACAAACTGTGAATATCTTACTGAAGGGCTTCATGGGATATCTTGGTGTAGATGTAAGCATGCCTCTCTATTTATACTAAGTAGGACAAAGTAAGGTGGAAACCTTGCTCTAGCCCTTATTCTAAGAAATCTAAAATGATACTAATGAAACTACCTTGACCCTCACATCAACCCTTTGGTGTGTTGGGTACCACCAATAAGAAATTCTCATCCTCACATAGAAACACAAGTATCCTGGGAACATGTGACTGATGGTGAAAGGATTAAAGAGGGCAGAAATTCCAGACAGCCACTTTATTCTTACTGTAGAGACAAAGCAGGCAAGAATGGCCCAACAACAACAACAACAACAAAAAATCTGAAGCTTTAATATTCTGTTATAATTCAAAACTGAATTATAGTATCAACTTAATAAGTGGCCTGGTGCTAAACAATAAACACGCGCTATGCTTTAAGCCACAAGCATGGCTTCACTTTGATCCCAGACACCTCACTTTTGATCCCTTTGTTCTCCTTCCTTTGTGCTCAATCTCTTCTGGGCTTTCTCATCACCTTTCAACCACATTCTTTCTGGCCTAAACTGCTGTAGTCAGTGGGGGAGGGAAAAGAGAGGAGACAGGGAATGCAGGCAGTTCAAATGCATTCCTCTAGTTGTTTTTTCAAACTCAGAGTATGAAGCCCTCCCATAGATAATCTTTGGAACTAGGCTCTGTTGCTACTTCTCAGAAGAAGGCAGTCATCAGTCCCCACTCACCCTTGGGCTCACCAAATAAATACATCTGGTCAAACCAAAACCACAATGTAAAATATTAAAACAGGAATATAGAAAGACCTAAGAAGCTTAAAATTATACACTGAAGTAAACTCTTCAAAAAACGAAATTCATATATTAAAGAAATCAGAAAGGAGAGAAAAAAAGAGGAAACACAGGCAGATAAAAGCCAACTCTCAATTATCCATGCTAATGGAGAGAGGAGGGAAAGGGAGAGGTCATATAGATTAAAGAAACCCATATATTATCCAAAAATATTTTGGCAAATACTAGTAAATTCTTCCATCAAATCTTTTCCAGGACAACTAACAAGTAGTAAAATGACTAATTAAAATTTTCACCTCCTCTCCCTTCCCACCCTCTGACTAGAGGTACTCCCAAGCAGCAAAATGGCTAAAGGATGGGCAATATTAGGAAGGGGAGGAGGGGAAGAGAAGGAAAAGCAAGGGGCATGGTTAATTAATAAATGGAATGATGTGCCCCTGAATAATTGAGAGCTTCAATTTGGAAATAAATACAAGAAAAAGCCTGAAATAATAATAACCTATTTGCATACCTGTAACTTGGTCTTTCACCCAAATATAAGGATAAATTCATTCTTTAAAGGGGAAAAAAGGAAAAGGAGACTAAATAAATGTTATCCTTTAAGTATGACACTGATGCATCAACTTACAACTAGTTGCCCCACAATACTGTTCCAACGCTTCTAAAGTACTAATTTTGTCTCTAAGTGCCTCTGAACACAAGCTACTGTTGTTTTCTGCTTTATTATCTAGCACAAAAATTTCCTATTACCAGTTCTCAAAATGGAATCTAAGGTCAGTTATTATTACTTTTAGAGCATCCCAATTCAAAAGTCTGGAAACAAATTAAAGAAGGAACACATTAACATTTGAATGTTTCAACCATGTTACCCTAACAACTAAATTCTAAATGTCTCTAATGAAAAATTTCCAAATTTCTACAGTGCATACCTCCCACTGAAGAATCTCAAAATTGCAGGATTAACACCTCAACTTTCAAACTATGCTGTTAAAAAGACAGCACCCCATTTTATGTGTTAAGTAAAATGAGGAACAGTGAAGCACAACATAAAATTAAAGGATCTTTAAGGTAAATTCAAATTCTGCCAATTGATTTAAATACAAGTTTAAGTTATCACATTATGGAAATGCACTGAATTTTTTCCTTTATTTTTATTTCATGTTAAAACATAAAAATAAAGAACAAATGAATTATAGTATAACATTTTATGAAATGTTTCTATCATCTTATATTAACAATGAAAGGATCATTTTGTTCCTCTCTATTCTTTAGGAGGCACTGTCTCCATTCATATTCAATTAATGTTTGATTCCTGCTCTCAGTCCTCCACCACCCTCCACCCATCTGTCACTTCTAATGATCTAAAATTTGATATGAATTTGATATGAATCCTTTATCATTTTGTTGGTTTTTTAAGGTAAATTAAAATATATTCATTTTTTTTAAAAGCAGAACATACCTTTTACAGTCTTGTTTTCTGAATATCAAAATATGTGAAATAATTAGAGCCAGATATCAAAGTTATAGTGCCTACTTATGAAATTACATACATATCAAATATCATTACAAAGAACCTCTAAGGGACTTTCAATTTGAGGAGGCATATTATTTTGTTATTGAACTTAGCCTTCATGTAAGTGAATCATCTGCTAACCTGAGTTGATCTTTGGTTAAACAGAGATTACCTTGTAACGGGATTTGACCTGAGTACTTCAAGCTTGCCTTCAGCTATCTACTAACAAAATGCAAAAAATATAACCAATTGAATAAACAGTTACCATTATGGTCAGGATCCCTGAGTATAGAGATATTGTTATTAAGATAAAGGACTCAGGAATCTGCTACACAATAGGAAGACTGTTTCAAAACTATGTTATACTATGTCATAAAAAATCAGGGTGGTATGACTAATGGCTTACTTATGTGCAATTGTTGTTAACCGTTCATCGTTTACTGCTCTCCGAACTTCAGCACGATGGCGTTCTGTTGAGATGCTATGAAAAAAAATAGCCATTATAGAACTCTGCCAAGCAGGCAGTTCTCTTCTATACTTTCATTAATGGTTAAACCAATATTTTGTTGCGGGCAGGAAACAAGATTGTTTTGTGAAAAGATATAGACAAGAGCCTAACATATATCTCTAAATGCTTCAAAGTCTTAGAAAAGGATTCATACTGATTCTGTGTTAACTGAAGAAAAAAAATAGCTGTAAACTAGAAATTACAGGCAGATAAATCAGCCTGCTACCTATCAAGGCATTACTTCCAAATCTTAGAAATCTTTGGTCATGGACAAGATTAGCAGAGTTTCTGTTTATCTAAATATGCAAACAGATATTCAATGACCTCCTAATCATGATGCTGATTGCTGATTGACTGACTGCATGAAAAGAAGATTTGGGACTTAGTACAAAATCTTCTAAGATCTTTCCTAAAGCTTAAGTGTCCATAATTCATGTTTAGTGAATATAATAAAGAAATGAGAGTGGCAATATAATGCTATATGCTATGAAACTTAACACCAGGGCAATAATATTTTATTACTCATTACTTCAGCTATCATCTACATTATTGTATGTTACCAGTGGTAAAAATGTGCTTATATTGATCCTTTGCCTGCAGTGAATACATATAAAGTTAATACTAAACAATTTTTTTAAAAGAAAAACCCATTCTATTCATAAATAATAAAATAAATACCACTCTCCCAGTTGGATTCTTTACTACTTAAAGCTAAAGGTGTACCATAGACCAAAACATTTAAACGGCTAAAAAGCAAAATTCATGAGGAAACATAAACAACAAACAATAAGACTGAGAATTTGGCTCAACAATACCCCTAAATTAATGTGAAATAAGAGGACGAGCCTCTTCCATATTTTCACTTAAAAAAAAAAAAAAAAAAAGACAAAATGGGTTTAAATGCAGAAAGCAAATTTCAGTTTAGAAAACATTTTCTAAAAACCGCTCCAGATGTTAGAATGGATCAAGACAAAAGTACCACGGAATACCTTTCACCATAACTTTTTATTGGATTCAAGTACCACTCTAGTAAAGCAGAAGGGACAGTTTGTGTAAGATTATAGTACCACCCACTTTCATATCAGGTATCTTCCTTGCATCCCTTTCTTCCCTCCAACTCTAGATCTTATATTCATTTGCTGCCACCTTTTCTTTCCTTCACCTACGTCAAAAGTATCTTCCTTTCCCAAGAGGTCCAAAATTAAAATAGCCTGCTTTATACCCTTTCTGAGTGGATTACAAAATAAAGGGTAAGTCACACAATTTTCTGTAATGAAGCACACAAACTGAAATAGGATCTCAAAGCACTAAAAATTTGAATACCTCTGTTCTTCAACTTTAGAGTGAAAAGTAATGAACCCCCTCAAAATGAAATGTCTAGAGTCACATCACCCAAACTTTTATGATAATTTACCTAAGAACTTTTGAGAGTTCTCCAAGAAGATCTTTCTTTTCCTTGGTGAGATCCCCCTGTGCCCGAAGTGCACTGATAACTCCAGCATATGCCTCCAATTCTAGAAGAAGAAAATTATTTTATCAAGATAGGCCTTTAATATTTTAATACTATGGCTATGCATACTTAAACTTCAGAGCTAGAAGCCTAAAATCAGTTAAAAGCAACTATTTTTTAAATTCCTTTCAAAAATTGAATCTAATAAGATTAAAATGTGGCTTTTACAATTTATAGCATTTATTTCCTATTGCCTCAAATCAATCATATGTAAAATGTTTTGGTATAAAAATCTCACACATCATCACTGAAGAAACTTTAATTCATATGCTACCAACACTTGGAATAAGTTCTAGGTTATATAATTAGGCTGATAAGTTCTTAGCATTATTGAAAGGTACCTTCATGATGTACCCTTGAAATAATTCCTTAAGCCTGACTAAGAACTTAAACTATACTCTGCCTGCCACCTGGGTAGTTTAGAATACTCTAAGTGCCTCAGAACTGAAATTCAGGAACAAAAATTCTGGTTCCAGCACTGCTGCTTACTAGGTGTGTGATCTTGGACAAATCCTTTCTCATCTCTGAACCTGTTTCTTTACCTAAAAGGAACTTTGTAGGTAACTTCCAGATCTAACATCCTCTACATCTACAAAAACTACCATCAAAATGTCTAGTTAAGTAACATGAAACATTCTTTAAAAAAAAAAAAAAAAAAAAAGTGGGGGGGCCATAATGTACTGAATTATAATACCCAACAGCTTCATTTCACTCTTCACACAGAAACAACCATTATGAAATGAAACTGTCAGTCTCTAGTACTGGTTAAAATATAAAACCAAAAGTTTTCAAGTGCTCTCAATGAAACATGCCTGCCTCCCTATGTAGCCTTTGTACAGTCCTCCCACACTGACTTTAGGCTTGGCGACTTGCTCTGACCCAAGGAATATGACAAATAGGGTGCAAGCAGATGCTTGCAAAGCACTTGCACTTGAGGCTTTACTCTCTTGAAACCCAAAGATCACCAATCTGTGAAGAAGCCCAGAAAAAAGGACACATGAAGAGATGCAGTCACCTCAGCTGTACCTAGTCCCCAGCTAAGCTCAGCTGAGTAAAGCTGTACAAGAGAGCTCAGATAATGCCAGCAATTTACAGAATGGAAAGAAATAATATTTGTTGTTTTCAGCCATTAACACTATGAAACAGATGTTTGAACAAAACAGAACAAAACTGAATGCCTCATTCAGTTCATATCATTCACAATTCTGTCAAAAAGAAGCTTTATATCGAAGAGTAGCCTAATTACATTAGACAGAAATGTCAGGTCCAACTGAACTACCCTAAGCACGGCCATCCTGAATGTTCACTCTGTACTAGATACTATGGACATTTACGGTTTCTCTTGAAGGACAAGGCTCTGCCACTCTGAAATAGTAAAGGAAATACTTAGTTCAAGGAAACAGACCCAGAATAGAGTACAGAAAGGCACTGAGGGTAACCAAATAAAGAATTCACTATACTCTCAATGTTTATGCCCCCATTTATAGACTATTTTATACAACAAATCAATAATGAGTTCTATTACACACATGCCAGATAAAACCATGCCCCTGAGGAGTTAACTGTAGAATACAGCTACAGTGATACCAGTCATTAGGCAATTATGATACAGTTTACATGCAGCGTAAAGGCACAGAAGAGAAACAATCCTCTAGTTTGGAAACACAAGCTTTAATCAGAAAGAGAATTGTTTCCAAGTGGAGAGGGGAGGGTGCAAATGTGGAAAAAGAATAGAGAGGGTAGAGTAGATAGTATTTTATATTACTTCTGTTAACTTCCAAAAACATTTAGTAACTTACAATTGAGAGTTTTACACTAAGGAAAGTAAAATGATTGACTTGGATAGTCACTAATTCATTTCAAACTACTAACTGAATATCACTACTATAAGATGCCACGAGAAACACTTATAGGACCAAAAGTTCATTCCTCAAAATGATTAAAACAGAAGAAGGGAACTATATAAATATATAACTATTATAAAAGTCTTATTCACACATGTACAGGAATAAAGAAGATAAAAATGGAAAAGTAGGGTTGGGGTTATGGCTCAGTGGCAGAGTGCTTACCCAGCACATATGAGGCACTGGGTTTGATCCTCAGCACCACATAAAAAATAAATAAATAAATAAAAGTCATGATGTCCATCTACAACTAAAAAATATATTTTTAAAAAAATATGGAAAAGTAGTTTGTGGCCAGGCTAAGAAAAGTCTTTGATTCCCGCCTAAAAAGTTTTATTTGCTAGGGCAAAGTAATTGACTAATTGTGGAAGTAATGGCAGAAGAAAAAAAGTCAAGTTTTACCATTTGTAAAGTGTTTAGAATGGCAATGCCATAAAAAGAAATAGATCAGAGGAAGGAGGAAGTTAGAGGAAAAAGAAAAAGAAATTCCCTTTGACCTATGGAATTTATGATGATCAAGATACTATTTCAGGCCTGGGGATGTGGCTCAAGCGGTAGCGCACTCGCCTGGCACGCATGCGGCCCGGTTCGATCCTCAGCACCACATACCAACAAAGATGTTGTGTCTGCCGAGAACTAAAATAAATAAATAAATAAATATTTTAAAAAATTTCTCTCTCTCTCTCTCTCTCTCTCTTTAAAAAAAAAAGAAGATACTATTTCAAAGAAAAAAAATATGGCAAATATTTAAGTCTCTCTCTCTCTTCCCCCCCCCCCACCTATTGAGGATTGAACTCAGGGGCATTTTGCCACAAAGCTACATCTGAGTCCTTTTTTTTTAAGAGAGAGACAGGATCTCACTAAATTGCTGAGGCTGACCCGCAAACCTGGATCCCTCAGTTTGAGCCTCCTGAACTTGCTAGTATTGACCACTGCATCCTGGTCAAGTCTCATTTTAAATCTAAATAAAAAGTCATACACAAAACTAGGAGGTAGTAACCTCCTACTAACAAAACTGGGACTCTGACCAGTTATCACATCTAGGCAATCCATAGCACTTCCTTCAAGAAATTCACTCACTGTGAAGAAGCCTTTCTAGCTTCCCAAATTCCTTCACGTTTCTTGACAACCATTTTCATGGGTTTTCTCAAATCTTCATATATGTTAAACTTGAATTTCTGGAATTGTTTTTAATCTTTAATTTTTTTTTTTTTTTTTTAGTTTTAAATGGACACAATACCTTTGTTTTATGTTTATGTGGTGTTGAGGGTTGAAACCAGTGCCTCACAGGTGCCAACTAAGTGATCTACCACTGAGCTACAATCGCAGCCCCTCTGGTATTATCATTATCATTAGTATTATTATTATTATTATTTGTGGTGCTGGGGATTGAACCCAGGGCCCTGTGCATACAAGGCAAGCACTCTACCAACTGAGCTATATCTCCAGCCCATATGGTATTATTTTTTATGCCATTCTTTTATAGTGTTAAAAGTATAATGAAATAATAAACAAGAACACTTCAGAAAACAAAAGATTAGTCAAACCATTTTTATAAAGCTCTCAAGCCATTCCATTTAGCCAAATCAGCTATTCAATTATACTCTAGTCCATAAAGCCTCATGTTAATGATATAGCTCAGGAGTGTTCTTAAAAATAGGACAAGGGAGAAACAGGACAGAAAGTAAAAAGCATTTACCTATCACTGGTATATTCAGTGTATCATAAAGGAATTCTCTATACTAATTTCCTGATAATTAAGTAAAATCTGTTTAGCACATAACTATTATAATTATTTTAAAAGGACAAAACTAATCTTACAACTGTTTTAATTTTTAAATAAGGACTCTTCCCTAAACTTTGGACCTTTGGCTAGCATTTGAAGGCAATTCAAAGGTTTATTGTTATGATAATGAGCCAATAGGTGGGGAGGAAGTGTTTTGGCAAATCACTAAGAAGACTCACACTCCCAAAGGGTCACAGAAGATGTTATTACCCTGTAGGATGGCTGTTTTCCTCCAGCAGCATTACTCACAGCTCTCACTAATTTTTTTTTAATTTGCATTTATTTTATAATGAATTTACTTCCGTACTGTACATTTTTGTTTCTTCAGTTTCTTCTGTGATACATTCTTTTTTCATGCAACCTTCTTTTCTGGTTTAGGAATAACTTGTTCCTTTTCAGTAAGGATCATCTTGATGTGATAGGGGGAGCTCATGAATGGGTTAATCTGATCCTAAACTAATTTGTTCACCTGGATATACTCAAAGACCACAAAAATCTACACATAAACCCCAAAGTTCAGCATTATTCACTGTATGTTAAAGCATGTGCTTCAAAAATTCAGCATTCTTTTCCGGATACTGACCCTGTATCCAGTTCCTGTTTGCTCTGGGCAAATCTCCTAGCATTGTAATGATAGAATGGTACTCATCACATCTACAAAATGACATCTTTCAGATACTTCCTGGCTTTCAGGTATGCATACCTTAACAGTCTGGGCAGCTTCACTGGTATGCTTAAAGTGAACATGAAGATTTTAACCTCTTGATTTTGTAGGGTTTTCTTGGTCACATGAATAACTAACCATTTTCATAGATCACTTCAGCCATTTATGAGAACAACTAGGGATAAATTTAGACTTAACAGATACTGGGTTACCATTTTTATATTAAAATATGACATCTAGATTCAGGCCCCAAAACCTAGAAAACTCTAATTTAATCTACTGTCTGTTCCTCCGTAACAATTTCAGTTATGAAATAAATATGAGTCTCGCTTATAATCAGCAGATAGGAAATTATGTTAATTGCTAGCGTATAGAAAACGATCTTCAAATTAGTACTAAAAGTTGAGATATAGCATAAAATTTTAAAGAGATGAATGATTGACATCTTCCAGCACACCCCCAGAAAAAATAACTCTCTTCAACTTGCTAAAATACAATACTAGGAAGTGGTTTGAAATCCTCAAAGTAGCCTGAGGGGAATAAAAAGGGCAAGAATTATTAGCAGGCAGGGCTAAAGTAGTGATGATTCTATCTGATTTAAATACAAGAATTCCCAACAAAGATTTCCTTTGAAGCAAAGATTTAGCTGCAAATAAGTGATGTTTGAAAGTAACTGCTTTAAACACGCTCAGATGTCAGGAATCATCACAGGCCCTTATCTAAGTAATTTATACCCACTGCCAACACATTTGCTTTCCTTTTTCAAGTTATTTTTCATTTATTTCATTTATTATACTAGCCTGAGACTTCAGTGATAAGTCTGCCTTAGAGTCTAAGACAGCATTTCTCAACTATGGATCTTCATCTGAATCAAAGAACACAGAAAACAATTTGGGTAACTTTTTCTCAAATTTTACCAATGATGACACATGACTAACACCATTCTAGATGCATGGGAGAAGTCAGTCCATTACATACAATAGCATTAGGACTTAATTCTCTCCCTAAATGTCAGTTGAGAAAGGTTGCTGTAAGGGAAAAGAAGCGCTAAATTGTATATTATTAATGTAAAGTGTGTTTTATTTCTGATACTAATAAAATATAAGTTAGAAAAGAAGGCAAATCTTGCATTAACTGAGAATACAAAAATAGTACATAATTCACATACATGCTAAAGTGTGACTGAAAATCATATTCTCTAGGTCAAATACCGACTCCAAGACTTACTGTCAGCTCTATCTTGGGTTCCAACCTTCAATCTTTAAGATACAGGACCAAAAAAAAGAACCCCTACCTTTTAGGCTTAAGTGAGAATTATGTAAGATACTGAGTGTAATGGACCCAGAATAGTCAAACAGCTCTCAATGAGTCTTAACTACTCATATTATGATGATTCATGCACCTCCTATGTACGAATCGCCATGCTAAGCACTAGAAAAATAACAAAAAAAGTGAGGACTATACCACCAAAGGATCTGCGGTATAGCAAGAGATATTACATCCATACAAACAACCATGATCCAAATAGAAAGGAAAAACATCATAGAATGAAATAATGAAACATCATTTCATTTCATCAAAAATGAAAATCATACCCAATTTTCGAAGAATCCTTTTGCATTCATCCCTGCTGAGATCCAAAAGGGTTGGCCACACAACAGGCATTGCTGCTTCTGTTTGGTAGCCCCAAAGAGCTTGTCCTCCCTACCAGAAGTAAAAACAAAATAGCAAATTACCAAAGTACATTCCAAAGGCCACTCACCTGGAAATCCATCCACGGGTTAAGAAGTTAAAAACAGTAAGATGTCTCACAATAATGTTTTACTATCACACTTTCCAACTTCTGACAAGTGAAAAATTAAATTACCATTGAAGAGTTTACTATCACAGGAAAGACCATAAGCTTTAGAGTCAGTTCCTAGTTCCAATTTACTGGTTGTGTGATCCTGGGTAAACTGACCTCTCTGAACCTACACTTTACAAATCTATTGAAACAGAGTAAATACTACCAGTTTGTTATGAGTATTAAAGAACAGTGCATGTCAAGTTCTTTCATAGTGGCTGACATGTAATTTAAAAATAGACGCGTGTATCTGTGCAACCTTGGACATGATAGTTGACTTCCCTGAGCTTCCTCTTGAGATAAATAAGTAAGGCTCCTAGCGTGTCACTTGGGTTAATGGAACTCAATAAAGAACTCTCCTGTCAAATCTTAGCCATGAAATATTAATTTAGACCCTGTAGTCATTAAACCATTACTTGCCGAAAGTTTAGATGCCAGGAACTTATTTCCTACTGGGAATTCCCTAGTCTAGAAGACAAAAAGACACAGCGCTGGGTGTTTACACAAAACCTGCTTAGCACACTGTAGACCCGCTGTAAATATTTGCAAAACAGATAAAAAGAATGGCTGGCGGGAGAATAAAATGAATGAATGAATGAATGAATGCGCTCACTTTCTAGCCTAGAAGTAAAACACTTAACAGAAATAACTGTGTATCCCTTTCCAGGTGCTGGGGCTGCTAACTCCGACTCTACGCCCGAAGTTGAGCCCCCCTCCCCCTACTTCCCATAGTCCTCTCAGCTCAGAACCAACCCAGAGCAAGCAGAACTGGACTGCGCGCCGCAGATGGCAGGATGACATAAAGAAAAGGGGTGTGGAGGAGGAAGAAGGGGCAGAGCCAAAGGAATCCTCTCCCTCCACAAGCCTGTCCCCGCCTCCCGATAGGATCCTGAAGGCGGCCGGCGGCCGCCGGAATCGAGCACCACGTCACGGCATCCCAACGCGTCCCCGCCAGCAGAACCCACCGCCCGGCCGCAGCGCATCAGAAACCGGGCAGTGGTTGCCAGAGCCCGCTCTCGGAACACGGATCTCGTAGAATCCTCCCCCACTCAAGTGTCAAGGAGGCATGCCCGCCCCGCCCCCTCTGCAAACACGCACTCTCTCGCACCACCACAACAAGAGCAGCCCGCCCAGGCCCTGCGCCCGCGCCTCTCAGAGCCGATCCCAATGTCAAGCCCGCGAGACCCAAGTCCCTTCAGCCAGCAGCTGGTGTCAGGGGCTCCAGCCGGCATCCGCGCCGCGCTCCCTCCTCAGCGGAGAGGACAACGGAGAAAGAGTAGGCGCGCGGACAGCCAGCCAGAGCGGACTCGACGGGAGGCTGCCAGAGCTGGACCCCGGCATCCCAGCACCAGGCCTGCCGGAGCTCCCCTCAGTCCACCTCCAGGAGCCCCACGATCCCGTTAGGAAACAACGGAGGATGGGGCTGGGCGCCCCAAGCCGGGCTCCGAATGCCTGGCTCGGCACTCCTCTGCCCTGGCTGCTTGCCAGTTCTTCCTAGGACCCTGCCTAAGAGTCACCCACCTGCCCGGCCTTTCGGGGCTCATCTAAAATGCTCCTCCGCCAAGACTAGGAGACACCAGGAATTGGGTTTGTTTGCGGTGCCTCAGAAGGGGCAAGATGGCGACAAGTACCAGGGCGCAGGCGCAGCCGCGCGCTGCCGGTCGGGAGGTGTAGTTCGCCTTTCCCGCCTTTCGAAGAACGGGTACCAAAAGGCCCTCCATTCATCCTGTCCCTCTTTTCCTTCGCGTATTGAAAGGGCAGGCATCGCGTGGGCTGCTGGGAGTTGTGGTCCGAATCCAAACTCCATCCTCTTTCGCTCCCGGTTTGCCGTCGCACGCGCAAAGAAGGCTGGGATTGTAGTTCCTTTGGCTTTGGCTTCTCCCACATACCCTCCTGTCTCCGGCTTCGCGCGCCTCTCCTTCGGTTGCTGTCTTCCATCCAATCGACTGCGCTCTCTGCTACGTGTGACGCCACACGTAGCGGCCAAGATGGCGCTGGTATCTGGAGCTGAGGCTTCTTGGCGACCTTTACTCCAGCGAGGTTAGGTACATAGCTTCGTTTCTGAAGGGCGATTGAGGATTAGGATCAGATTCCTCAGCGTCGTGGGGGCAAATATCAGTGTCCTCCAGCCGCCTAGACGACCACTCGAGAAGAGATAGTCCACGCTTTACGAGAACAGTGAACATCGCAGAGATCGTGCCCGATCTCGGGGTAACGGAGTTGCGAGTAGAGAAGGAGAACCGGAGGTTTTTCGACCGGGTTCCTGCATACGTGAAGTGGGAATGATAATGGTATCTGGCGCTATATCTGTCAAAGGAAAGAAGCAGAAGGGGTTTATTTGAGGCACTACAACGTGGTAGGTTCACCCTCAGCCTTTGGTCTTGTTTAATCACTCAACAATTTTGTAAAGGTCTTGTCACCCCATACTTTACAGATAGAAAAGCGCCCAGTATATTGTTATTCAGGGCCGTGAGATCGAAGCCAGTGCCTGGTATTTTTGAAGATTCTAGCAAATTTTGTGGTTGTCCTCCCTCTAAATTTTGCCCTTATGGTAATATAGGATGCGGTAGAAATGCTTAAGTCAAAAGGAGTTTTTATTATGCATTCTGCTATTTCCATTCCTTCTCAAAAAATAGAGTTGCGGCTGAGCAAGCAGCTGAGTGGTAGAGTGCGGGAGGTCCTCGGTTTGATTCCCCAGCTCCGCGGAGGGAAAAAAAGAAGAAAGGAAAGTAGGAAGGGTTAATACTACCCAGTGGAGATGTTGTGATACACAACTTAGATAAAAGGTTTTTTTATATAAATTATGAACCAGTATGAATAAATGTGTGAGATCATTGGTGTTGGAGGATAGGAAGAGAAAATAAGTGACAGCATTTAAATTTCCTACCCTACCTTACCCTTCCTCTTTGATCTTCCAGTACATTTGTTTGAGGCCAGTAGCTTAAGAATTCTTGGTAAGATGGTAAATGAAATCTTAATAGAAGACTTCGTAAAATTTAACATACATTCTTGGATTTGAGCCTTGCAACATCTCAGGCAATTGTAATTAAGGTCCAATTAAGGGCTGGGGATGTGGCTCAAGCGGTAGCGCGCTCGCCTGGCATGCCTGCGGCCGGTTGGATCCTCAGCACCACATACAAACAAAGATGTTGTGTCCGCCGAGAACTAAAAAATAAATATTAAAAAAAAATATCTCTCTCTCTCTCTCTCTCTCTCTCTCTCTCTCTCTCTCTCTCAAAAAAAAAAAAATCCAATTAATTAATTGGGGTTGTGGCTCAGTGGTAGAGCACTTTCCTAGCATGCATGAGTCTCTGGGTTCCATCTCTGGCACCACATAAAAATAAATAAAATGAAGGTACTGTGTCCATCTACAATTTATATATCCCCCATGCTGTGAATGAAACTGGAACTCATCCAGTTTCACACAGCTAGGAATTGATAACTGGGCTGTGTAACCCCAAGTCTTTTGGAACTCCAAGTGTCCTTTCTGTACAAGGAATATCAAAATGGCAGAAATGGAAATATAAGGACTTATAAAAACAGAGCCTTACATGAGAAGCACCATTTAAGTGAATGTGGTTACCTGCATTTTCTAGGTGCCAACCATTGTTCTAAACAATTTAAAGTTAGTATAGTTACCAACCACTTCTTGAGGTAGAAACTGGTATCCCTAATTACAGTTAAGGCAACTGAGGCAGAAGAAGGAGGTTAAATAGCTTGATAAAGGTCAGACGTAGTTTTTAATGAGCTCCTAAGTGATGGTGCTGTCAACCACTACTTTCTACCTCACTCCCCTTTTTTCCTAATAATTTTTATTTATTTATTTTACTTTTTTTTGCAATCAGAAACTACTGTTTACATTTTGTCTCTAGCTGCTTCATAATATTTTCTTCTTAAAGGATCAGACTCAAACTACCCTCAAAAAACTTTCCCTACCCCTACCATTCCCTATAGGATGAAACAGGCAGTCAATCCCATGTCTGTCCCCACATCACTTACTACACACGTCATTACAAAGCGCAGAACACTAATTTATGGTCATTTGAAAATTCCTGACTATAGATAACAATTTTTTTAAGGCAAGGGGCCCACCAGATCTGTGTACTCTTGTGCCTAACACATAACTAAAATGTATCCAGGGCTTTCTCTGTTCCAGGTGCCTCATACTAGCCCCATTTTATGAATGAAGAAATTAAGCCATAGAATGTTTAAATAACTTGCCCAAGGTAACAGGCTAGTAATTAGCAAAACCATGATTTCACGTGAAGGTACTTTGGCTCCAGGAAGTGTGTGGTCAATAAAATGAGAGTCACCCTACACTTACAAAGAAGAAACTTAAGTGTTTTGTTGGTTTGTTTGTTTTTTTTTTTTTTGGGGGGGGGGGGGATGGGTGTGATGCTGGGGATTGAACCCAGGGCCTTGTGCATGCAAGGCAAGCACTCTACCAACTGAGCTATATCTCCAGGCCCCAAAACTAAGATTTAATTATCCTATTAGACACAAATAATTATAACTACCTCTAGCCTGGGAAAATGTACAGAAGCATAATACCTGTATAAGCTTCATTCCCCTACTAACTAAGCAGCTTGGCCTTAAATTTCAAGATGCCTTCTATCTACCACTCTTTTATTGTCATGCTATATTGGTAAAGGTAGATCTCACCATTATGACAAAAGTGTCTGTGAAAGGCAAATTAGAATGGGTAAGTCCTTAGAGATTTGTTTCTACATTTTAAAAAAAGAAAAGAAAAATCAGTTATGGTTGTGGATGCCATTAATTAAGCAGCTTGGGAAGCTGAGGCAGGATGATCACAAGTTTAAGGCCAGTCTGGGCAACTTAGCAAGACTTGTCTAAAAATAAAAAAAGACTGGGAATGTGGCTCAGTGGTATAATGTCCCTGGATTCAATCCTCAGTACTGAAAAAATATAATGAGATCTGAAGAAGTCAAACAATTTAACCAAAGTCAATGGGAATTTCATGGCAGTACTGGAGCTGGACTTTGTTGACTGCTCTTCTCTATACAATATGGCCCTTAAATTCTTACTTTTAGGAAGTTTATTACCACACTGATAATAGCCAAAGTGTGTACTAAGAATGTGAAATAGCAAGACAAAAGAGTAGAATATCAAATATTAGATAACATAAGTAGATCCAGGAGACAGAAAAAAATAAACTGGAGATACCTTAGAATTACATGCCCAGGTTCAAAGGATTATCAAAAACAATTCTGAACAATCTAAAATGGATAGGAAAGTAATTATCAGTCGTCTTCATTCAGCACCCTCGCCTTCCATTGAATTTTTGTAGTTTCTGCTTCCCAAATAGCAAGCTTCATTATTTTAGTGGAGTGACAGGTCCTTATCACCTATGTGGATTGGGCTTTTTACAAACCCTTTTCCTTCACAGGAACTTCAGTGTAGCCTTTGCCCAGTACGTCCACCATATTGCTACGGCTGTCAGAGTGAGCAGTCAAAAACTCATTGTATCAGTTCTCTTAAATTTTTCCATGACTCCTAATTACCAACAAAATAAAAATTATAGTGTTTTTTGCAAGCAAGCCTGTGCTAGCTGTATATCTCACCTTTTCCTAGAGCACTGCTGCCACCTCTTTACCTTGTCTAGAATCTTGCATTTTCCTTAAATTCATTGGTTCTCTTGAAGTTCTTTTGAGACTTCTTCCTGCTCTCCCACCTTCCATGTCTTGAACCAGGAATAAAAATTGACATTCTTGTAACTTCTCACTACGATATCCAAACCAATCTACATTGAGGCTTTCACCATTAAGCCATGTAATCTCCATTCCTTCACTGTTAGGGAGAAGATTTTTGACAAGTGTGCTATCATCAGCTTAAGTTGCTTCATTGTCCACTGTGACCCTAACACCAGTATAAAAGCCTTTCATTACTGCTGCTGTTCATTTCTGGGACCATATCTTGCACTTTGTTCTCCTGAACTGTTCTGAATATCAGCAGCCATGGCAGTTCATGTTCTAAACAAATCCTTCTTTTATTTCAGATTTCTTAGTCCTTTGCACTCACCAAACCTGCTCTTCAACTTCAGTGAAATCTGCTGGCTTACAGTTTTCCTAGTTCTCCAAGTCTGTTCCCCTTCACTGGATTTACTTCTTCCCATTCTATCCTGGACCCTACAGTCATTTATTTCAAACTCAAGTCTTTTCAACACTTTTCAATGTCTCTCTCCTTCCACATTGACCCTAAAACAGACCTTAACTACAGGTCAGTTTCTTCCTTACATCCTTGCCCCTTATGTATAGAACTATTAACCATTAGTGCATCATAAATTATCCCAAATTTTAGGGGCTTAACAACATTTAATATGTGTATTATAAATTTCATACTGTTTTTGCAATTTCTGTTGGAATCAAAAGTGTCTTAGCATAGGGCAGAGGGGTGGGAAGGAAAGGGAAGGGGCAGGGGATTAGCAAGGATAGTGGAATGTGTTGGACATCATTATCCAAAGTACATGTATGAAGACACAAATTGGTGTCAACATACTTTATATACAACCAGAGATACGAAAAATTGTGCTGTATATGTGTAATAAGAATTGTAATGCATTCGCTGTCATTTAATTTTTAGAAAAATCAATAAAAAAAAAATGGAAACAAAAAGTGACTCAGCTAGGTGATTTTTGCTCAGGTCTCTCAAGAGTTTGCAGTCATCTGAGCCTAATAGACTGGTGGGTCAGTTTCCAAAGCAGCTCACTCAGTGTCAGTGTGGTTGGCAAGTTAGAAAGGCAAGAGGTCTCAGTTCCTTAGTAAGTGGATCTCCCTACAAGGTTGAGCATTTTCAGGATGTGGTAGCTGAGTTGCCCCAGAACAGTGATCCAAAAAAGAACAGTATAAAAGCTACAGTATCACAATGTGTACATATGTAGGAATATATGATATAAAATGAAGTTTATATATACATGCATAAATGGATATAACACATCCCCTGAAAGGGAATTTGTACAAAGCAGAAAAGCTAGAAAAACTTGATGGGAACAAGTTGAAAGAGCATTAGATAGCATTTGCCAGGTGCGGTGGTTCACTCCCGTAATACCAGTGGCTTGGGAGGCTGAGACAGGAAGATTTCCAGTTCAAAGGTAGCCTTAGCGAAAAAAAAAAAAAAAAAAGCATGGCACTAAGCAACTTAGTGAGACCCTATCTCTAAATAAAATACAAAATAGGGCTTAGGATGGGCTCAGTGATCAAGTGCTCCTGAGTTCAGTCCCCAGTACCCCCCCCCCAAAAAAAATGTGTGTGTGTGTGTGTGTGTATTAGATAGCATTTATTGAAGACCCATTATAAAAGAATAACTGGTGTGCATCTCATTTAAACCTTATGCTGTCCCTAAGATATAGTAATTATTGTTCATTTTACACCTGAGGAAACCAAGCCCTAGACAAAAAAATTATTCATCCAAAGTCACGTATCTCCGAAGACTCTTCCCAAGAACACACAGATATTAAGGAATTCTAGTTATCCATGTTTGCCTAACAAACCATTGCTCACAAATTTCTAATTTGAGTAGGGCTTTGTAGGGTTAATTAACCTCTACTCACATCATCTGGACCAGTCTGAAGGCTGAGAGATGAGGTATGGAATCATCTAAGAGCTCTTTTATTTCTATAATCAACGTAGGCTGTTGACTGGAATCTGGTGAGGTTATCAGCTGAAACATCTGTTTGTGGCATCTCCATATGAGGTAGGCTTCTTTACAACATATGGGCAGGTTCCAAGGCAAGTGACCAGAGAGAGAAAGATGAGGAAATTATCATTTTTATAATGAAACTCTGGAGGCAATTTAGCCTTATTTCTACCATATTTATTAGAACAGTCAAGCCTACCTAGATTCAAGGAAAAGGAAAATAGATTCCATCTCTTGATGGAAGTGTGGTAGAATTCATAAAGACCATGTGGGACCAGGACTATTACTGTGGCCATTTTTAGAAAATATCAACTGCCACAGTTCGTAACAATTTATATCCTCCCCTACATGCAAAAATAGTCCTTCAATTTCCTTTACCCAGGATCCCTCAGAGTTTCTTCCCATTATGGCAGAAGACTTGGGCTTGAGGACCAGGATTCTGTCATCTAAATCAGGGCCAGGTGTAGGTGAGATTTCTCAGATGTAGTTCCTCTCCCTGTGAAGACCTGAGAACTGAAGAGACTTTTCACTATACATCCAACATACAATGGTGGAACAGCCATAGGATAACCACTTTACACATTTATGTTAAAAAGGGAAGCAAAGGCACACAGAGTCATTGGACCATAATAATTCTGAAACTTTCTCTAATAAGGGCTCAAGTCTTATGGCCTATGCATGATCCTCTGCAGCTCTTGATTCCACCTTTAGTACTTTGTGAGTTCAGCTTTCTGAGTCATTCTTCTTTTTCCATAAAAAAAAAAAAAAAAAAAAAAAGCTGATGTTTGAAGCCAAGTAATTTCTCATTCTTCCAGCTCAGAGAAGTTCAGGAATCCAAAGGCCAATTTTCTTTTTAAGCATTCTGTTGCTTTTGATCTAAATGTGAAGTATTTACTTGGATACAATTCTCTTTAAAAGTTTTTTTAGTTGTTTTGTTTTGTTTGCAGTACTGGGGATCAAACCCACAGCTCACACATGCTGGGCAAGTCCTCTACCAAGGCTACATCTCCAACCCTGAATCTTTCTAACAAACCATATGAAAAACCCACTAACAAACCTCAAGATAAACTCTTCTGAATCTTGCTCTTCCTGTAAGGGTATTGTGGGGCAATAAGCTTAACATTTATTACAATTTTATTCTTTATTAAAGATCTTCAAGGCATACTTCTAAGATCCTCAGCAGGGAGCTGGGCTGTATGTAGCTCAGTGGCAGAGCTGCTTACTTAGCATGTATGAGGCACTATGTTCAATCCTTAGCACCACATAAAAATAAACAAATACAATAAAAGCATTCTGTCCATCTTCAACTACAAAAAAAAAAAATTTAAAAACAAAAAAGATCATCAGCAGGACTTTTGTCTGAAGCGCCACCATAACTGAGGTCATGCCCTTGACTTTACCTTTAGACCATGTTGTCCCAATAGCACCCAAGATTTAATCTCCATCCAGAAGTAATTTCTTAATTTTAATATCATCTGCCTTCTGTAGAAGCTAAGAATGATAAATTTTTATTTTTAAAATTACCAAGTCCTGGCTCCCTTATCATTTTTTTGAATACTTTTAGTTGTAGAAGAACACAATACCTTTATTTAATTTATTTAAATGTGATGCTGAGGATCTACCCAAATGCCTCACATATGCTAGGCAAGCAACCCCAACCCCTCCCTTATCCCTAATAGTTTATTCTTTCTTTCTCTCTACTTTGTTTAGAAAGCTTATCAATAAGGTCATCTAATCCATTAGGCACATTTTCTATTTCCATGTTATCACAAGTGACAATATCACTAGAATTTCTTCTTTTTTTCCCTTTTGCAAAAAACTGAGGATTTTTTTCCTTTGCTGTACTGAGGATTGAACCCAGGCTAGACAAGCTTTCTGCCACTGAGCTACAACTACCACCCCTTTTGTTTTTTGAGACAGTCTCACTAAGTTAATCAGGCTGGCCTCAAATTTATGAACCTCCTACCTTAGTAGCTGAGATTACAGGTGTGCTGTACTATGCCCAGCTGCTGACAGCCCTTTTGAAGACCTTTAGGTTTTCTCCAAGACAATCCACTAACACTGGTCACAAAACTGTATCTTAGATATATATTATAAGAGTATTCCACTCCTGGTATCAAAATTTGACCTGGTGATCAATTGCTGCATAACAAAACAAAATTTTTTGGCCCCAAATAGTAAGATTTATTTTCACCCAAGAATCTGAAATTTGATCAGGGTTTGGCAGGAACATTGGCCATTTTTAGGAAATGCAAACTGCAACAGTCAAACCAAGATTTAAAGTTAGATCTGATTTCAGAAACACATGGTTTTCCCACTGTATCTGCATGATACAATTGTCTTGCTTTTTAGATGGATGAATATTAAATTTTAAAACCAAAATGATCTGTGTGCAAAAGAAGAATTAAAGGGGGAAAGATATAATCTGAAAACAAACTACACAGAACTGCCAACCAGCTCCATACTAATATGGTGAAAGCAGTTAGTCTCTGCTTTTACTTTGCTGTAAAAAAGAATTGCGTTGTATAAGCAAGGGAGTAATTCTTTAAGGTTAGGTGTGTCATTTCTCTCCTAAAAAATGATTTCAGTTAAACATTAAAGAATTTGCATATTAGTAAAGTTCATTTTTTGTTTATTATTGAGTACTCACTGGGTGAAGCAGTGTGCCTGACTCTGGAGAACAGATTAATAAACTGCCTTTTGAGATCTCATGATTTACAGAGGGGAGACAGATGTATAGATAATTGCCATAGAGATGGTGTCTGTGGTTTTATGAAGTTGTGAGTAAAAGAGTTAAGGAGCCACTCACTCTTCTGGGAGCTAGCAAGAAAAAGTTACCAAAAAGACAACACATAAGCAGGGCCTTAACAGATAGGATTAAATAAAGAACAGATACTCAAAGCAGAGAAAGAAATAGCAATGGCAGATTCACAAGCATAAACACTGGAATTTGGGGAAACACAAACATTTCAGTTTAGTCAGGGATTTTTGAGTCGCCTCATCACTAATCAGAGATGAAAGTTCTGACTCTCACTAAGCCTTATCTGATACCTTCCCACCAGAGAAGGGGAGGGGCACTACATTACCACCAGGTGCAGATAGAAATCCATGGTCTACATGTGGCATTTATTGAGAGGGAAAGGGGGAAGTATTGAGAGAAGGCCTTGCTACTGCTCTTTGGGTTTTATATATATATATATGTAGTTGGACACAATACCTTTATTTTATTTGTTTATTTTTATGTGGTGCGGGGGATTTGAACCCAGTGCCTCACGCATGTTAGACAAGCACTCTACCACTGAGCCACAGCCCCATCCCTTGCTACTGCCCTTTGAGAATGATAGTCCAAGCTTCCCTCTGTCTTCTCTGACATGAACACAGGAGTGGGGAGAGGGAATTATTTCATTTCAGTCTGGCTAGGGTTTGGCCTTTGTGGGGGAAGAGGGTGTTCTGTTGTATTCAGCTGGAGTAAAGCACTTATAGTCTTAGCAGTTTTCTGTCTTGTGAGGCTGCTCCTTTCCTAAAGTTTCTTTTACAAGAGAGAGCTAGACTTCTCAAGGCTTTTAAAAAAAAAAAAATCTACCCATTGGGCATTTCTGAGTAGTAACTTCTCCCTTGCCCACTCCAGAATACATGAGATAAAAAGAAAACCCAAAGAACTCAGCACCATGGTATTCTTTGAGTATTAAGTTCTGCGCTGGCCAATCTGCTTCTCCACCTTTCATAGTCGTTGTCATCATCGTCGTCTTCTTCTTTGGTAATTATTCGTTCTTTTTAGTTATGCATGACAGTAGAGTGTATTTTGATATGTTTTATATATATGTCAGTGTTATGTTTATGTGTGTTTTACATATAATATTTTAAATGTAATGTCCAGGATTTTTAATTCTACCTAGAAAAAGAGTAGAAGTAAATAAACTACATCTTCCTGTAAATGAAAGTCTCAGTTGATTTTTCATAAAGGTGTGAAGGCAATGCTCTGTGCAAGAGACCTCAGAGAATGAAAAGGCAGGCTGCATGCAAAACACTTAACTGACAAAAATAAACAGCCCAATTTAAAAATAGGTTAAAAAAAAAAAAAAAAACAACAAAAAACCTTGAAAAGACTCTTAACCAAAGAGAAAAATATGCACACAAAATGTGCTGAACATGATAAGTTATTAGAGAAAAGCAAATAAAAAAATCACTATGTGATGCCACTAATAAAATGGCTAGAATAAAATATCCTGACAATGCCAAATTCTAGTGAGGATGTGGAGCCACTCATTCATTGCTGGTGGAATGCAAAATGGAACAGAAGGTTCAAAAATACACTTATGAAATGCTATGGGAGTAACGCCTATAATTCCTGCAGCATGGGAGGCTGAGGCAGGAGGATTGCAAGACCCTGTCTCTAAATAAAATATTTTTTTAAAGGGCTGGTGATATAGTTCAGTGGTTAACACCCCTGGGTTCAAAATCCCCAGTACAAAAAGAAAAATTATGGGAGCAAGAAAAGGATTTTTCCCATCACAGAGGGCTTCGTAGCATGGTAGCATTTAAACTGTGCCTCATAAAATTATCAGGTGTTTACCAGGCAGAAGTGAGGGGAGAATATTAGGAGTCTCAAGGCAGGGGAGTAAGAGATGCAAAGCACAGAAACACAAGAGGACATATAGCATGGCAACCTCTAAAAGCAAAGTGAGCTGAATGTGATGGCACAAGCCTATTATTGAGAGACATAGCAAAGAGGATTGTGAGTTCAAGGCCAGACTGAGCAAGTTATCTAGACCCTGTCTCAAAAAAAAAACAGCGTAACATGAGGAATGTTAGATTCTTTGTAGTCCTCAGCTGGGAGTTTTTGCCAAATAACTTCAAGCCCTCTATCAAAAACTGTGATGGACACTCTGGGATGAAAATCTTAGATGTCCTCTGAGCTGGTTTCTATGCCCTAACAGTTTCTGGGTCTGTAATTTCCATAGTACCTCATGGGAGAGCACAAGACTTAATAACACAAGTGATTGCTATTTAATCCATGTTGTAACCTGAGTGGCAAGAATTTTGCCTGTGCCTTGGACAGTGATTTGACACTGATTAATGACTTGATTATTAGGAAGCCAAAGAGAATTGCAAATGAAAACAGAAATAAAGACACAGTTTCACACATTGAGTTTTCCCTTAGTTCATTTTGGAAAAAAAAGGCATTTTTTTTAAGGTTCACCCAAGTGCTAAGATTCCTCAGGTGAAGAGCTGATGATAATCAGTAATTATCCAAGGTGAGATCCAAGATATTTCATAAAGATGGAAATAATAACCCTGTCAGAAATGGAAATGGAAATCAGCTATTATGGGGGAGGGACCTATAAATCCAAACATAATATCCAACTTGTCTTCACCTCAGAGAGTTTCCAGCTGTTTATGACGTTCTGCTATGATTTGCCAGAGATGAAATGCATTTTTTAAAACTCTGCTGTAAGCCAGCTGAACGTAAGGCTTGGAACCATATTCTTTTTCAAGAAGTGTTGAGCACTTGTGAAGTCTGCAGAGAAATGGTAGAAGGTGTCCACTTTCTTGTCAGTTCCAATTAAGATCTTTCCCTTGTGACCCCAGCGTTGATCATTATTTTCTAAGTGAGCTAGTAGAAGATCAGGTCAGGTCTCTCTTGGGTTGAAAGGGCACTTGTTGAGAAGCTGTGGGCTTTAAAGGTATCACTTCAAGGCCAGCAGTTCATATCCAACCCTTGTTAAAGGCAGAGGTAATAGAGGAACACACGCTTATGGAGAGCTCAGGGAGTATATTGTTGAGAAATGATTACAGGAAGGAAATGATCCAAATAATGCTTGTATGAGTATGTGCACATGCACACACAAACACACGCACATGCACACAAACATCCTGCATATAAGGCAGTAGTAATAGCAGTTATCTTACCATATTATGTTTAGTTGGAGACTCCTTGAGAGCAATGACTGAAGCTTTTAAAGCTCTGAATCCTCAGCAGTACAGAATTAATAAATGGAGTGTTGAATCTGAGAAGGCAGTGACACAGGCATGTGGCAATGTTTTTCCAATAGTCACACCACCCTACCTGAGTTCCCCACAAACAGGCCTTGCCCTTCATGCCCTACATTGTGGCTGTATCCCTCTCATTCATTCTCTTCCTAGAATATTTTACCACATCCCTTCTTCCACCTCTTTGCCTTTTTAAGTCCTTCAGAATCCTTGTTCTGTGTAGTCATCTCACTGTCTTTTCTTTTTTAGATTTCTTTTTTTTTACCTTTCTTTTATTTGTTTATTTTTATGTGGTGCCGGGGATCAAACCAGTGCCTCACGCATGCTAGGCAAGTGCTCTACCACTGAGCCACAACCCCAGCCCTGTCTTTTGAAAATAATTCTCTAAGCACTAATGGGAGCAGGGAATGTTCCTTAGAAGTCAGAAAGTTCTGAATTTGAATCCCAGTTCCACCATTTTTCAAGTTCTTTACATCAAGTTCAAGTTACATAACCTCTTTATGCTTCAATTTCCTCCAGATGGGTTTTTTGGAATGATTTTATGTGATAAAATATGTAAAGCACCTTGCTCAGTGACTGATACAGGATAGATTATCAATGAATAAATGTTAGCCTTGCTCACCTTCCTGTATGAAACCCAGGTCAGTTTATTAAGTATTAGTTTCCTCTGCCTATACATTATTTGACACCTCTCTGGTTCCTATCTCCAACTTCTCCATTTCTTTATCAGATACATTTACCACTTTCACCATTCCAGAGTTCTTATTTATGCCTTTTTTCTGGAACTTACTTACTATAGGCCAATTTGTGCTGTAACTTATTGTGTTTCCCTCCCCCATAGACTGAAAATGTCTCAAAGGCAATATCTCCAACAACTAGTATGGGGACTAGTTTAGGATAGACATTCCATAAATGGTTGTCTAATTGAAGTAATATTTAATCCTACATTCCACAAGGCAAATGAACATGTAATGTGTCTTTTCCCAACAAGTGCTGCATGGTCTAAGTAGCAAGGAGAAAATTTCCTGGCAATTAAGTGGTTTACAGTTGATTGTAGTCCATTCAGACCAAGTAAGCAGAGCCTCAATTCCCAGATGTCTTTGTCTCTCTCACTTCTAACCTAGCCAGGCCAGGGAAACATTCCCATAAGAGTAACCCAAAATATCTTCTTTTGCTGATCTGATTATAGAAGAAATACTTTCTTTGAAGAAAATGCACAAGAGTAAATTTTTTCTGCACTCCCCACCCCAACGATAGAAAGTGGAGAGAGGAAAATTGAAGCCAGGGGAAAATCTCAACTGAAGAGATGAAGAACAGATATAGCCAAGATAACAGATATTGTTCTGGGTCAAAACTTCAGAGTCTAGCCAGGCATGGTAGCACATGCCTGTAATCCCAGCAGCTTGGGAGGGTAAGACAGGAGGATCACAAGTTCAAAGCCAGCCTCAGCAAAAGTGAGGCACTAAGCAACTCAGTGAGACCCTGTCTCTAAGTAAAATACAAAATAGAGTGGGAGATGCGGCTCAGTGGCCAAGTGCCCCTGAGTTCAATCTTTGGCACCCCCCAACCCCGCCTAAAAAAAACTTTAAATAGAGTCTAAACCATAAAGGATTAGATCTATACCCTTAAATTGATCTTAGGAAAAGAAACAGAAGCAAAACAAAATCTTTCCCAGAAGCTATTTTTTGCAATAATATCTGCATTAACAACTAACTGGAAGTAATCTAAAACTTCAATTCAACAAATATTTTCTGAAATACCAAATACAGAGCACTGGACTTGTGGAAATGTAAACCTAATCTTAGTCTGTTATTTTGTGCACTCGATTATTTTCTTCATTGGGAAAGCACAGCATTTTAGCCAGTGTTCAACTAAAGAAGCAGAACTACTGTGAGTTAAGGAATAAAGGGTTTATTATTATAAGAATTTGAACTTTTATGACTGTGAGAGTAGCTGGGGAAAGCATACTCTAAAGATAGCTGGAAGCAAGGATCACCAACTAGTTAATTCCAGAAGAAGCCAAGCACAACCAGCTGTCATTTAGGGGCTATAAAAGAAGAGTTGATGAAACATCTACAGAATCTTTGGATCCGTAGCCAAATGTCTGGTGGTGGGCTTGAAGCAGGTCAGGAGTCAGGAAAAGCTGGGTGAGTTGAGGAAAGCGAGGACAAGCTGGAAACTTCTGTCACCTCTTCATCTGTTACTATTACAAACTCCCATTATTGTCAGAGCACAATGGCTGTAAATTCACTTCTCCTTCCCAAAACTCATGCAACTATTGCTTTTTAGTCAATTTTAATCAAGAACCATACAGTCGCAGCTTACCCAAGATGACCACACACAAATTTCTTCCATAACCATAAAGTCATTTCTATAGTGGAAAATAATTCACTAAAATGGAAAAAGTCTGGACTTTTAAGTCCATCAGGCCTGGGCTCTAATCCTGGTTCTGTTCCTCTAGCAGTATGACCACAGGTAAATTCTCATTTGGAGGACTTAATGGATCAGGCTTCCTTCCTCTATGCTGCCATAGTCCCTGTGCTTCTCTCTATTGAAACATTTATTGTGGAGAGCCATCCTCACGCGTGACTGGGTGACTTCCGGTTTGGGTCTGAGGCTTCTGGCTGTGTCGGAATTTTCCCGGCCCTCTCCTGATGAGAGAACCCGTCCGTGTGGGGGTGTAACTGACCACTGACCCCGGGGGCCCAATCACTGACCCTGACCTTGGAGTGCGGGCCCCCCCCCAACCTTCATTGGATGGAATTATCCCCTGAATTTCTTGTTCCCCAATAAAAGGCTACTCCCTGGCATGCTCGCTTTCTCTCTCTCCTGCTAGCCCTGAGTAATCCTTGCTGCCCTACGGGTGGTTCGAGGTTGGAGCCAGAGAGGGGAGCTGTCTCGGACCTGGTCATAGAAAAAGGTAACTGAGTCTGTGTGTTTTATTTCGATCTCTGCTAGCTAACTTTTATGCCAAGAACCTCATTAATGAAACCAATGCGCAGGCCGCATGGTGGAATTTATATTGTTTTATTGTCATTATCTGTTAGTTTATATGTTCATTTTATAACAGTTCATAGTTTTCTGTAAATTCAAGCACAGTGGTAATATCTGGCTCCTCTCTGTGTTTATCATGTTTGAGTGCCTAGCACAGTGTAAATGTCCAATAGATGTTTCCTTTGACAATGAGTTTTTTAAACAGAGAATAGAGGGGCTGGGTTTATAGCTTAGTTGGTAGAGTGCTTGCCTAGTATGCACAAGGCCCTGAGTTCAATCCCCAGCACCACCAAAAAAAGAAAGAAAGAAAGATTGAAACAGAAACTCATAAGACTATGAAGCTGGTAGTGGAACCCAGTACTAAGACATTAAGGCAGTGAGACCCATATCTCTGTCACACTATCAGCACCCTTTAAAAACAGGCTCCAGACACCCTCACCCCATCAGTAGCTTATGTCTTAAACCATTCACTGCATCCTACTTCTCAACTCATAATCATCCCTATTTCAGACTCCTGGGCTTGGCTTCTGTTTATGACCCATTATCACCTCTTAGACCTCTTACTTGAAATATTCAGGCCTTGGATCTCTCTCATTTGAGTTTTCATTTTCCTCTTTGATTACGCTATTTTTACTTTGATGGCATATTTTCTACCCCCTACCTGAGGTTCTTAGGTTAAATACTATGAAAGTCCTTGCCTTCGTGGAATTCTCAGGCTGGTAAACGTCAGAAAAGGAGGCCAGTAGTTTCAGGACAGTGTGGTAAGAGGTCTGGCTGAAGCATGTCCAGAGTACTGTGGGCAGATAGAAGAGCACCTAACCTCTCAGAGAGAAGGCTAGCCCTCAGAGGAGGGTAGTTTGATCTGAGTCTTGAGAAATTGCATAGGAGGTTCTCAGGCAGAGAAAGGGAGGATAGCCTTACAGAGAGTAGCAATGCAGAGGTGTGAGGACAGGAGAGATCAGAGTTTGGGGGACCACAGATGGCTTGGTGTGGTGGGAAGAACATGACAACATGGTTGGCAAATGGAGGAAGATGACTAAATTTCAGGTCATGAATGTCTTCGGTTCCAAACTAAGGAGTTCAAGCCTTACCCAGTAGGACAGAAGTTGTAAATTATCAAGATGATTTGGCCCAGATATGTGCTTTATTTGCCCTACATAATTTTTGTTTTTTCTTGTTTTGTTAAAATTTTTAAATTGAGAGCTCTCATAGGAAGTTCTGGATCTCTACCTTCTGTAGAAAAACAAGAAGATCTGGCCATGCCAGACTCTCATACATTCCCACATGAACTGAGTGTTGTTTGTCTTTTTAGATCCCATATGTGTTTTGGAACTGCTACTCTTCACCACACCCTTTGTCATCATATTTGCACTCTTGTTTTTCTTTAAAGGGAGAAATAGTTCTGAGTACCACTGTCTCTTTGAAAAGAAGAGAAATGGAGGTTTAGACCAAAGGAGCCAGGCATTTCACAAAATGGGAAAGATGCATGCCTCTGCATGGAAGCAAAGAAACTCCCCGCTTTGAAAGACTTCACATTTCTCCTAAAACCAGTTCTCTTCATTTGTTTGTTATCTGAAGAGTGATGACTTCACAGGGCCACCTTACTTTCATAAGATCTTGCAATACTCAGACCATCAGGAAGGAATGTGTCAGGTGTGCTAGTCTTAAAGAAGGTGTAGGAGACATGTACATGTCTGGGCAGAACTTGTCGAAGAGAGGCCAGCACTCGCTCTCAGAGCCTCAAATAAGTGATGAATCAAATAGAAAGAAATTGAGAAGACACAAAAGAGCTTGTCCTGGGCCCAAAAGCAGCTAATGGCAGGAGTTCTCTGCAGCCAGCAACAGCCCAGAGGGAGTGCAGTACACTCCCAACCCCTGGAACTAGGGCCAAAAGACTGAGCTGCTCCCATATAATTGGGGGCCTGGGAACTTCCCAGTTTTTCAGTAAGAGGGTTACTGAATCCTTCAGGCCACCGCCCACTCCCCCTAGCCACCCCATCCTGACATCCTAGGACTGCACTTCATTTCTAAGTATCCAGCCCCCTGAGATACTTGAACTCTTGCTTCTGCGCTCCAAACAGCTGGTGAGAGAAGGCTGCCTTGAGCTCCTTGGGGGCCTCCTGTCTTCAGTGATGATTCTCTGTAGCTCAGCTCTGGCAGTCTTACCTCCTCTCCCTGTGTAACTGATCCCAGTCCTCTGGTTCTGTCAGCGCCTCTGCGATGTAAACTATGACATGTGTGAGCCCCCAGCTGGGCGGGAACCCTAGAAGTGAAGTGTGAGTTTCCTCCCAGGTCATCAAAGCTGCCTCTCTGCAGCAAGCCAGATGTTTGGGATCCACTAGTCTTAGAAACAGTACTTTCACCAGGGGGATCAGGGAGAAGGGATCCCCAAGCTTTCAAATTGATCTCCCTGCTCCCCAACTTTTCCCACATCAATTCTGCTTATAACTGCAGAGTTAACATACATTATAGCACATGCTACATATGCCATGCTTCTGGTCAAAAGCCTTCAGCAGGTCCTCATTTTCTATAAAATTAAAACTAAATTATGTATCCTAGCATATTGGGCCTTTCCCAGGATGACTCCAAAATGCTTTATCTAGTCTTATCTCCCACTCTAAATGACACATGTGCCAGCTAGAGTGACATTTGGCATTCTCTGCAGGCATGGAACTTTCTTGCCCTGGTTCTTCTCTTCTTTCTTGCCCTGTCCATCCTATAAATCTCATCACAATGTCACCTTTTAATGCCCCTAATAGCCCAGTCACATGTTACTTCTTTAAGCTTGACGTACCTGCAACACATCCTGGGTATAGTCTACTTATTTTAATTATATGGCCTTATAATTATATAAAAATTATAATTTTAATTATACCTTAGCCTTTTTTTCCAGACTGAGCTTTGACAATGGGTCAGATATCATTTATCTGTATCACCATATCCTGGATAGGGCCTGGTGAATGCAAGATGCTCAGAAATATTTACTTGAATTGGTTTTGTTTCCCATTCCTGCCATATTTTAGGTGGATTTGAAAAAAGCTTTCATGGTACTTCTCATATAACCCTATATTCTTTAGCAAAGGACTAGCTCCTAGGTGTCATTTTGTCCAATCCTTAATATTAGGAATCTCCCTGGCATCCCTGCCAGGGGATGATATCAAGTCATTTTCCATCAGGACAGTCAGAAAAGTGGTTTGATCCATCCAGGTGGAAATAAATACCTGGGACAAGAGAGGAATTTTGTGCAGAAAGGCTCCAGATTTAGTCCCATTGTGTCTCACTGGGGTCTAGGCTAGATGTTCTCAATCCCCAGTGCCAAGAAAAGCCCAGACTGCTAGCAATAGAGGACTAAGGCCACACCAACTCGTGTGTTACTTGCAGCAAAACTGCCCTGTGTCCTGTGACTGACCTGCCTCATCCTTATGGGGGGCATCATGTTTTAAGTACCAAACATCAAAGATTCTATGAAGTTCATCCAGAAATCAGTAGGCAATGAAATGTGGAAGAAAGAGCATGGTTTTTGGAGTCAGCCAGACTGGATTCAGTTTTCATTGTCTTGCTCAGTGTGATTGGTTAAGAACTCTAGGGTTAAGCAGAACTAGGTTAAAATGTTTTTCTGGTATTTCCTATCTCTGACTTTGGACAAATTATGCAACTTCTCTGTGCTTTCATTTTCTAATATGTAAAATAGAGATAGTGACACCATCCTCATTGACTTTTTTTAAATAGAACTTTTTAAAAATATTTTTTTAGTTGTAATTGGATACAATACCTTTATTTTATTTATTATTTTTATGTGGTGCCTCACACATGCTGGGCAAGTGCTCCACTGCTGAGCCACAGCCCCGGCTCCTCATGACTTTTGGTGGCAATTAAATGAGAAAAATGTGTATCAGCCAGGATGCCAAGTAACAAATGAGAACTCAAAATAGCCAAAACAGTAAAGACAATTTATTATTTTACATAACAAGTTCAGAAGTAGAGAATTCTCTGGATTGGCTCATTCTTTTTTTTTTTAATAGCTTCTTTATCTTTATGTATTTATTTATTTATTTTTATGTGGTGCTGAGCATTAAACCCAGTACCTCACACATTCAAGGCAAGGCAAGTGCTCTATCACTGAGCTACAGCCCCAGTGCCTCATTTATTGTTTAAGTCAGTTTTTTCACTGCTATGACTAAAGGACCCGACCAGAACAAATGTAAAGGAAAAAAGGTTTATTTGGAGGCTCATGGTTTCACAGTTCTTAGTCCACAGAAGGCCAGCTCCATTCCTCATGGCTTGAGGTGAAGGAGGAGAGGGTAACAAAGGGAAGCAGAGAGAGTCCACTCCCCAAATACAACTTTACACCCAAAGCCACACCTCATTTCCCACCTTCTCCATCCATACCCTACCACTTCAGTTACCTCTCAGTTAATCCCTATCAGGGGATTAAACCACAGATTGGATTAAGACTCTCACAAACCCACCATTTCTCCTCTGAACCACCTTGCATTGTCTCACTCTGAGCTTTTGGAGGATACCACATCTAAACCATAACATTCATTAAGACCCAGGTTTGGGCTGGGGATGTGGCTCAAGCCGTAACGCACTCACTGGCATGCGCGGGGGCCCTGGGTTCGATCCTCAGCACCACATATAAAAAAAATAAAGATGTTGTGTCCACTGAAAACTAAAAAATAAATATTAAAAAAAAATTCCCTCTCTCTCTCTCTCTCTCTCTCTTTAAAAAAAAAAAAGACCCAGGTTTGTTTCATGGTTATCCTCTACACTAACCTCAGTGTGAAGGCTTTCCTAGGCTAGATTTCCTCATGATCTTAAGGGGCTGTTACAGTTCCAAGCATTACATACAGACCCCAATATGCAACAGCAGAAAAAGGTCATTTTTTTCTTTTGTGTCTAATAGTGAGAAAACCTTTTCTAGAAATTCCTTATTGATGTTTTCTCCCACATCTTTATCCAGAGCTGGGTAATAAACCTGACTGTAATTCAGTGACTGACAAAGGTGTGGCCAGTCATACTGGAGATAGAGTCCGTTTTCCTAAGGAATGTTTATCTGAACAAAATTAGGATCATGTTAGCAGAGGGCTAACAGAAAGACACCTAACAATGCCTGCTAAAACATTAAGTCTGGCACATGGTAATCATTGAATATTTGTTAGTTATTCTTGTTATTTATTCTTATTCACTGTACAAATTTATTCAAGTCACAAATCTCCTAAAGCCCCTATTTCCTCCTCTATAAATTAGGAATAGGATTATCTAATTTGTTGAATGGTTATAAAATTAAATGAAATCACATATGTAGTCTTTGGTGCTTAGTAAATAATAGCTAGTTACTATAATTATCTATAACTATTGCCAGAATACTTGGGCTACAGATCTCCTGTGAAGGATGTTGGGGTTGGTCCCAGCCTGAAAAAAAACTCTGAAGAATGTGCACTAGTAACAATTTATAATTATTGTTCTACAGTTGTGATTCTGTATATTAATGTGCCAGACCCTAATCCGTTCCATTCCCAGTAGTTCCCCTTTGTTTCAGGAGGCCCAATGACACAATGATCTGTGCTAAGTGGTCCATTCCCCTGGCTTCCTTGCCCTTAGATGGTACTAGAGGCAATCCCACCTCCCCTAATAAAGGGTTCGATGGCCAAGACTAAAAAGCCAGATCACTTTGAGTCCTCAACTCAGGATGGGAACTTGATGGGCAGGAAGCATCTCCTGTCTCCTTTGCTTCTCCACAGCACCCAGGACCATGGCTGTGTGTCAGATCCCAGCTCCTATCCCAGCTCTGTCACTTACTGGGAGTGTGACCTTACGCAAAGCATGTTATTCTAATTCCCAATATGTGTAAAATGGATTGGAGGGTCATCTTTTGTCACTTTCCCTCAACCTCAAGCCTCCAATCCTTGCAAAGACTTGGTGTTCCTGAATGACCACACTGCCTCTCCCCATCCTTTACCTATGCTACTTCCTCTGCTGAGATCAATGCCAACCTCATTACTATTCTCACCTGAGTCACCCCTCCTCTCCATTGAGGATGAGGTTCAGGAAAGTACTTCCTCTTTCTCCACTTCCCATCCACAACTTAAGTGATCTTAAAGCACCTTGCACTCAGTTGTATCACTGCATTGATCTCCCAGGATTGTAACTCTCACTTTTCTGTCTTCACCACTAGATTGAGAGCAAGGTCACACATAAATACACCCCTGACTTATTCACTGCTTTACCATCTGATGAGTAAAGGGCATGATCAAGTATTATCACTGCACTGAAGTCTTAATAAGACTTCAGGGAGCTCTGCAGTTCCCAGTAAAATTGCCATGGGTGTTGCATGGAGCCCCAGATAGCACCCTGGAATCATTCCCCCTTCGTCCTTCTTCACTCCTGGAATCCCAACCACAGCAAAAAAGCATGATGACTTACTTCCTGAGGAGACTGTCCCAGCAAGTGGAGCATTTCAATAAACAAATAATAAAAGTGTAGAACAAATGGAAGAGGGAAATATAAGCCCCCAAGAGGAGGATTGGAATCAGACTTGGCAAAGGGCTACGAATACATCCAAAGCTGACAGATTTATGATAGGGAATTTTGTGTTTCCACATGGACCTCGCCTGCCTCTAGTACAATAACAGGCAGGATGGGACATAGCAGCAGAGTGATTTGGAGGAGGTAGGACACCTAGATTCATTTTACTTGGAAAGAACTCTGAATTTTTACAGTACATCTTCAAACATACGAATCTTGAATGGTCTTAAGGGGATACAGATACCTTAATGCCCACATGTGCTCTCACTTTCTCTTTTCTTCCTACTCTCTCCCTACCCCCTTCTTTTCTTACACGCTCACTCTCTTTCCCCCCATCCCTCTCTTCCTTTTGCAGGATTAATTTTTTTAAAAAAAAAATCATGATCATATTCCCATCCTTCCCCCAACAAATTAGAAAAGAGACACTTAGCTTATTTTTTATATTTCTGGAGCTCAGAAGGATTTAGGCATACTAGATTCTTCTATTTGTCTGAGTTGACCCAAATGTCTCCATTCCACATTTTAAGGTCCCATTCCTTCCAATCTGGTGCCTTAACTTCCATGTAAGAAGCCTGAGGAATTTATGATTCCTAATAACATTATATCTTTGTGCCCAGAGGATCAAAATTTTCAATTATATTAGTCCTACATAGCTCAGACTTTTAAAAAATATTTTAGAACTATAACAGAAGCTCTCTGTTTCTTTGAATACACTTAGAACTAAGATTTTAGAACTCTAAACATGTAATCCTTTTTATGAGATATTTGACACAGTCGGAAGCAGCCAGTCCATTTAAAATCCTTTTAATTAGCCAGTGCAGTGATGCATGCCTACAATTCCAGTGACTTGGGACTCTGAGGCAGGAGGATTGCAAGTTCAAGGCCTCAGCAACTTTGTGAGACCCTGTCTCCCAAAAAAAAAGAAAAAAAAATGTCTGGGGATGTAGCTCAGTAGAAAAGTACCCCTGAGTTAAATCCCCAGTACCAAAAAATAAAAATAAAAATCCTTTTAATCACAAAGACTTGCCTTCAATAAGCATTTCATCCTAGGTACTCACATGTGAGTTTAAATAACTTTTCTTTTATTATTGGTTCTCTTTAGTTATACATGACAGTGGACTCCATTTTGATATAATTATACAAGCATGGGTATCTTATTCTAGTCGGGATCCCATTCTTAAGATTCACTGTGATGTTTTTATAAATGTACATAGCAAAATTAGGTCAGATTCATTCCACTGTCTTTCCTTTTCTTATCCTCCCTCCCTTCCCTCCATTCCTTATTGTCTAATCTACTAAACTTCTGTTCTCTTTTGATACTGCATGCCATGTCATGGACCATTAATTGTTGGGAAATGAAATTCACCAGAGGCTTCCAGATATGTCTTTGTATAGCCTCATAAAATGTGCCATACTGCAAGGGCTAACATCCTCTGGCCCTAAGTCATTTCGGTATAGTTACAAAGACAATAAGATAGGTCAAGGGGGCCACAGCATGGCTGCTATACCAACTGTTCATTCCCCAGGGAGGGAGATGTGCTTGTTGACTGCTTGTTAAGCCCTTGGCCTAGGGTTTATCCTTAGGAAGAGCACAACCTTACTACATGTAGTTGCCATGTGGGCCATTGCATGCCCCCTGAGACTTATTACTCTTTGCTATCTTCCAGGAGGTTAGGGCTCTTCCCTGACACAGTGTCCCATTTTCCACTGCAATGAGGTCATCACTGAATTTTAGCCTGCTAAGGTCATATTACAATTCCAGATTCCCATCTTTGAGGGTCAGTTTCCCATGACCACTTTTCTGTCAGTGAGTGTTCCATCAGGAAAACAATCATTCTAGATCAGTGTTAGCCAATATGATAGCCATGAACCCAGGGGCACTTTATCCCTGGATTACATCCTCAGGCTCCTCCCCATACCCTATCTAAAAAAAAAAATTGAGACAGGGTCTCTTAAGTTGCAGAGACTGGTCTTGAACTTGAGTTCCTCCTGCTTCATTCTCCTGTATTGCTGGGATTAAATGCATGTGTCACCATGCTCATCTACCACATGTAGCTATTTTCATTTAAATTATTAAAGAAAATGGAAAATTCAGTTCCTTAATCACATTAGCCACATATTGTTAGGAGGCACTGTGTTGGACTGTAGAATTAGGCTGTTTCTATCATCACAAAACGTTCTATGGGACAGTGCTGCTCTAGATAATTTCAAGCAGAAATAGATTTAATGCAGGAAACTGTTTACAAAGATGTTGAGAACTTGAAGGTGCCCACATTGGAAAGGGCATGGAAGGTTAGAGGAGAGAAGAGGAAGGTGCTGCCACCCTGGGTGAAACGGTCTCCTGTAGGTACTAGTTTACCAGGGACACGCTGCTGAGAAGGAATAGTGGCTCTGGAGGATCCTAGGTGCTGGTGCTGTTACCACTACTGCTAGAGTTGCCACCAAAAAGTAGAACAAAACAGAGCTTCTTATCCCTACACACTTTCACTCCCACCAACACCTTCTATCTAGCAAGGGGGTTCAAAGAATATAATTTGCAAGTTTCTATACTTCCTGTAATACTAAGGAGGGCAGAGAGGGTGGGAATATATCTTACAACAAATAGACAAATAACTGCAAAGTGGGGATTTTATCGATATTATTAGGACAGGAAACAGGGCCCCCTACCTTTGCTTATATTTATTGGCTTAGCTTTAGTAACAGCTCTTCCCCTTCATGCTCCAGCATATAGAACTTCTTTCCATTTTTCCTATCACCTGGAAACTTGTTCCTCCTCAGATCTTACACTTTTCTTCTCTCTCTCTTTACATGGCTGGCTATCCATATCCTTCAGATATCAGTCAGATTTGACTTGCCCAGAGAGACCTTCCATGACCTTGCCAACCTGCCTAAAATAGCTTCATCTCTTGACCTCCTGTCCAACCATCTACCATCATGGCACTCTGTTTATTTTACAATTCTTGTTTTATTTTAAATTATCTTCTGTGTTTATTTTCTGTCTCTCCTTACTAGAATGTAAGTTCCAGGAAGGCAGGAAGCTAACTGCCTTATATTGTGAAGTTCTGTATTCTCAGCACTTATAATAGTTCCTGGTATATAATAGGCACTCAGTAAATATATATTACCTGAATGAATAGTTTTCATTCACTCTTCAGGTGTGAAATCTTTCCTCTCTCCCTAACTGGGTGAGGTATTTCTGCTATATGTTCCCAGAGAACCCACCCTTCTGTCATTATAACAATTATTACAGATGGCCCTCTGCACCCACAAGTTCTGCGTCCACAGATTCAACCAAATAAGATTCAAAAATAGTTGAGGAAAAAATGCATTTATAATAAAAATGTACAGATTTTTTTCTTGTCATTAGTTCCTAAGCAATATGGTATAACTATGTACAGAACACTTATATTGTGTTGTGTTTATAACTAATCTAAAGATGACTCAAAGTATATGGGAGGATGCATGTAGGTTATATGCAAATACTAGTCCATTTTATATAAAGGGCATCTGTGGATTTTGGCACCTGTTAGAGTGGTCCTGGAATCAACCACCCATGAGTTCCAATGGATAACTGTGCTTCATATCTGATCCCTTGCTGGACTATAAACTCATTGAAATCAGAGACCATGTCTGTTTTTCTCCTAGATGAGTCCCTGCTGCCTAGCATAGTATCTGGGTTATAGCTAGAAATGATAAATTCCTGATACTGTTCCACCAAAGAGTTTGGAAGAAGATTTAGTGATGGTTATATAGAAACTAATCAAAAGAAAACATTAAGGCAGTTATTAACTCTAGGAAAAAACTAAAATCTTAACAAGAATGAAAACTTAACTATAGAGCTTTACACAACTTGATTGTGACTAATATTCATAGAGTCATAATCAGAGCCAATAAGACTGTGCTAGTTCTGTTGGACCTTATTAATTGTTAAACAATTGAAATATTTCTATGTTGGTTAGTAGACACTAACTACCCTGAACTCTGTATTCTGCTGCCACTGCCCTGGTTGCCCCTGCCCACACTTCCCTATCTTAGAGCTCTCTAGAACTTCCCAGGATCTAGCACTAAAAATACAATACCAGGTATAGCCAGGGGCTCTAGAACCTTGCCCAAAAGGCCAGCATCTGTTTAGATCAGTTAGTACTTATACCATCAGCCTCCAGTCCCTTCTGGGCACTGCCTTTGGCTCCCTCTGAAGGCCTATGTCAGCCTTACTTGCTACACCTGCCTGCCCAGGTACCCTGCATGGGAAACATCCAGAGTCTGTTCTGGTGCCCCCCGCCTGCCTGCCTCACCTCCCATGCATAATCCCAGGTCCCTAAGTATTCTGCCTGCCCCCAGCAGGCTTAGACCTTACCAGGAGAGACAGCAATCCTGGAGGGGATGTTGGCATCTCAGAGAAAAAAAATATTTTTCATGGTAATTCTGCTTATAATATGTAAGTACTGAACAATTATTTAACCAAAAATTATGATATAATTATAGGTCTAGTATACTGGATTATAGGCAAGAAAATGAGAAATCTATTGTCAAAGTCAGTAGATAATGTTTGAACTTAAGATCAGGAGACAGCAGTATAAGTATCTTTTGGGAAAATGGAAGCATATACCAAAGAAACAACTGAATGAATTAAAAAGTATTTTGTTGTCTCTGAGGAGCAAAGTTAGAAGTGGGGAAGGATAGGGCAGGACTCTACTATTTTTATTATAAACCCTAGAGAAAATTTTGACTTTTGAGCTATGTGCATTTACTCTTTTTTAAAAAAAATTAAATTTAGGAGATGGTTGCAAGAATCCTGATGAGAGGCAATAGCCAATAGCAAACGTAATGAGAAAGAGAAAAGTGGATCCAAGAATATTTAGATAATTCAGTATAACATGGTGATTGTTCAGTGCAAGAGGTTGAGGAAGCAGGGAGAGAAAAGAGACACAGATTGGTTAGCTGGGTTGGAAATGATTCTTTCTCAGTGAACACTTGGATGCCAAAGGTCCCTCTAGGCATCACATATAGCAGAAATGACTAACCCTTTTGGGCAGAATTGGAACTAGTTCACAGAGAATCAGAGATTTGAGCTGAGTCTTCAGGGAGTATAGACATGCCCAGTTCCACAGGGGCTGAGCTCTAGGTGAGAAGGCATTATAATGGAAGTTATTCTTGGACAAGGGTGGTAAAGATCAATAGGAAATACAAAGGCACAAAAGCATGGGAGCATCATTTTGTGGGGGAAATAGTCAGTTGTCCCATGCAGTGTGGGTGTTTGGGAGGCAGTTTGGGAGAAAAAAAAATAGTAGGAAACCAAGCAAGAAGAGAAATTTGCAGCCAGAGTCCAAGGACCTATAATGCAGCCCAAGTGGTCCTCTCCCTTGAACTTATGGCAGTGTAACAGGCACAAACCTTTTGGGAAACAATTTAGAAATTTACTTTAGAGGCCATTAAAAACGTTTCTAACCTCTATATTAGTGAATCTATTCCTGGGAATTGTTCCTAAGGAGATGCAGTTTTTAAAGGATGGGTGAGCACTATCCACTAAAATATTTATTGTATCATTATTGAAAATAGTGAAAGATTGGAAAATAACCAAAATTTCCATCAGTGGAGAATATGTAAGTAAAGGATGGCACATTCACTCAATGAGCAATAAATATGCAGACCAATATGCCTGTCAGAATTTGGGTGAGCTTCCCAGGAGTTCTTTTGGGCCTGGGGAAGGAAAGGTAGTCAAATGTAGGCAAGAGAGAAAAAAGCAAGGTGGATGCTGGGTGAACCTCTATAAGGGGAGCTACCTTTTTTTGAGCATTTCCTTTTGGTATCACTTAATTCTTTCTGCAGTCCAATACAGGTGGTACTAAAACCATATTTATTTTTTCAAATAAGATCCTAAGAACTCAAAGAGATGGAGTAATCCACCCAAGAGCATGTAGATTCAAAGTAGAGGAGCTGAGATTAACTCAAGTCAATGTGGTGGCAGGGCAGTGTTTTTCCTTTGCAACATGATGCTAATCATCAATAAAGATCATGTTATCTAAGGGAAGTCCCTTTTACATGGCTACTGGCATTTTTGTTCAGTTTTGGGTAATAAGGGCAAGACTGCATGGACACTGGTGAATAGCAAAATGGAAAATACTAAAATACAATGCTGAGCAGTAAAAATAGAATGTGTGAGGATCACGAGTTCAAAGCCAGCCTCAGCAACAGTGAGGCACTAAGTGAGACCCTGTCTCTAAATAAAATACAAAATAGGGGATGTGGCTCATAGTTGAATGCCGCTGGGTTCAATCTCTAGTACCAAAATAATAATAATAATAAAAATAGAATGTGTAGTTGTACCAGAGATAAAAGCAACCAAAAGCAATTATGTCCCAGAAAAGAGCAGAAATGAGCAAGGAGAAATGGGAACAGGTAATGTGTGAGTGTTCTTTTTCCTCTTTCTCTTATTTTTAGGGTTTCCATTCTTATCACTGTATCATTTGCACAATAAAAACCAATTTATAATGAAAGAGGGAAAGGACGGAGAAAATGTGAACCTCTGGGGTGGCCCACAGCATGCCTGGAGTCCATCTGTAGCTGTGGGTCTTCCAGAGTCATTCTGATGGCAGCACTGGTAAAGAAGCTGGCTCCTCCTGGACAGTGGAGGGAAGGAGAAAAATGCAGCATGTGACCCAGGCCAAGAGGCTTTGGTTCTCTGCAGTGTTGGTGTCATTGCCACATCTGACATGAATCTCTTGCCTGGCTGGGGAGGTACAGCTGGGATCCAGCACCATCTAGCCTGGGAGTGTTTTCATCTGTTGGTTCCCTGTCATTTTTCATATGTCATTAGCTTTCCTGGCGGGGGCTTTAGTTAACTGCACTGGAGGAAGGGCCTGCTTGAGATTCTGATTGAGAGACAGAGGCCAAGGTGACATCAGCCAGAAAAGCAAAATGCAACAGCAATGCCCATGCCTGGGTTTCTTTTGTTCATACTCATATTCACACCTCACTTGATTTCATTCTGTCCTTTAGGTCACCATTCCTTTCCAGATGCCACACATTTGCCCACATTGTTCTCTCAGTCTGGAGTGCCTTTTCTCCTGCTTCTTGAGAAAGCTAAACCCTGTTCATGCTTTAGTACCATTTCCTTGATGAACCTTTTCCCAGTGTCCTTTTGGGGAATGAATCATTCCCTCCTCTGGCTCACAAAGCACTTGACTTGTATTTTTCCTATGGCAATTGTAATTTTTTTTTTTTGCAGTACATTATAGTTATTTATGTCCATGTCTGTTTCTCCTACTAACTAGTGAGCTTCTCAAGGTGGCCAAGGAACATGTTTTATTCAATTCTGATTCCCCACACAGCATGGCCAAGTCTGGCATATGGTAGGTGCTCAATCAACATGTGGAATGACATTAAATTACAATGGCTGAGTTCTTCCTCTTTATATGTGATGGACTCTCTGGGAAAGCTATTGGGATTATAGGCAGATGACCAATTGGTTTTATATCCATTTCTTTCCTGAGCATTCTGAAAGAGGCAGGAAGAGGAAGAGAGTTAAAGTTATCTGTAGATCCATATTCCAGAGATTTCAGCCAGTGCTCTTTAGAGGGGGTGATAATATGATTAAAAACTAACATATACAAAGACTCTTATTCTGTCATACCCATATTAACTCTGTCAAGTCTCACAAAGACACTATAGGATAGGAAGTAGGCTGGGTGGGCAATATTTACTTGTTCCAGTTTTACAGCTGAGGAAACCAAAGCTCAGAAAAATGAAATGATTTGCCCAAGATTATATCAACTCAAGGTAGGGCTGGGATTCAAATTCATATCTCTGATCCACATCCCATTCTCCTGGCATTGTTGAGGTGACAGTGGCGTAGGCAACCATTCTCCCTGATAAAGGTTTGCAAAGGGAAGGAAGGAACCCTGTGGTTTAACCTTGATAGCATATATTTGCATCCAGCCCCAGTTATTATCCATTTACCTGCTCCACTAGTGGTTTAATTTCTCAAGGTCAAAAGCCATCCCTTTTCCTTTCTCTCTCTCAAACTCAGGTCTTTGGCAAGCCCCACACTTTTGCTGGGTCTTGGTTTTCATGTCGATAAATGAGGCTGAAGTTTAAATTGGGTCACATTTACGCCAGCGCCCAGCACAGATTCTGCCCACAATTTCCATCACCCTCCCAGTGGACGACTCCCAGTTCCAACACTAGAGGCCTCCAGGACTCCAGCTGACATGATGGAGTGTGGACCCTAAATGCTGAACCCTCTTCCCAGGCTGGCTGCGGAAACTGAACCTCCTCCAGACAGCAGGGCTGCTCCACTCACGCGGATCAAGTCCAGAGCCTCATTAGTCATGTCAGATGACATAGTTAACACTTGGGGCCAGCACAGCCAGTTCATCAAAAGCCCCTATGTGCCTGGCTCCATCACTGCAGCTGAGGAACTACTGTATGTAGAGCAGGCAGCACATCAGAGGAACAGCGCCAGAGTGCTTCCAAATTGGTTTTGATTAATTGCATAGACATGTCTTTAATTGGTGCCAGGATAGCGGCCAGAGAACTTATGGGAAAGCAGGATGTTATGCTTTCGTTCCCTGATGTCCCATAAAGCAGTGAAAGATGAGGAACAGAATCACTGCTCGTTGGAAATTTATCGACCGTGCAGATCCAGAAAACACAAATAACTATCTGAATCGAAACCTAACCTCATTTTCCCAACTCATTGGAAACCATGCATGTTCCCCTCTGCCCTGCCTGCCCGCCTGCCTGCTAAGATGTGCAGTTGAGCAAAACGTGTGATTTCTAAGAAATGAGCTAGACCTGAAACAGTGTCCTCAGCTTTCCCCAGGTCCTCCTAGAGAAGACCTGGAGATATCAGCCCCTTGAGAAGCTCCTCTTCCTCCAGCTCAACACCCTCCCATGAACTGATATCTGAAGCATTCATTCACACATTCATTCTTTCTTTTCTACCTCTTGTAGGTTTAAGACATATGTACTGAATATGTACTGTTCTGGTGCCAGAAGGAATATAGAATGGAGACAAGTACAGAGCCTTCCTTTGGGAAGTGGTTCTTTAAGAGAAGACAGATCCATGGATGAACTAATGCATTGCCAGTGGTACCACATAAGAGATGAAGCATTGGAATTTGGCATCAAGAGGACTTGGGCTTGAATCTCAACTCTGATTTATATTACTAAGCTTCCTCAGGTAGTCTCTTTGATGGTCTGAGTTTTAACTACAGAATAGAATAATACTGCACATGGCAGTTGTGAGGCCAGTAAAAGCACAAGGCCTGGCAGTGATCAATAAATGTTGCCACGTCTGAATAAGCACCATCAGGGAGGTTCTGATAGAGTGCTATGAGAGATTTCATATATTCCAGAAACAAATGGTTACTAATCACAGATCCTGTGCCAGGCTCTGTGCTATGCATTGGAAATTTACATAGGAGCTCAGTGCTGTCCTAAAGAGTAGCAATGATTTGGAATGGTAACAATGGCAGAGCATTACACTGTGCACACACAAGTCACTCAGGATTAATGGGGAGGCAGTGGTCACTTCTACCTGGGAAATCAAGATAGATTTGCCTGAAGAGGCAATACTTGAATTGAGTTCAGATGCATGATAAGATTTTCATTTGCAGATAAAGAAGGAAGGGTGTTCCAGGCATACTGCTATTGTTTTCTTCTGCTATGGTCTGGATGTGGTTTGTCTCCCAAAGGTTCATCTGACTGTTAGCTTGGTCCCTAGCATGGTGGTATTGAGAGGTGGTAAAAACTTTGGCTGCTTTGTGCCATGTATAACCTGATATTTTCATATTTTTAATTTGTTTATTATCTGTCTCTCCCACTAGAGTGACAGACAGGTTCATGAGAACCTGAGATCCTGGCTGTCTCTTCCTCCACTCTGTTAAAACATCTGGAGCATTGCCTGTAGGTGTTCCATACATGTCTGTTACATGACAAAATAAACAACTGGAGGCACAGGAGTGCATGCTGCAGTCAAAAAACCTAACATAAGCATAGGGCCTGGCACACTAAAAGCACTGGTTTTTTTTCATGAAATTAATAAGGCAAGAGGAATTGAGGTAGGTGGTAACAGAAGATGTGACCGCTGAGCTGCACCCTGAAAGCAGAGAAGTATAACAATGTAATGGGATTGTTGGTGGGAGGACCAGGAGGAACAGATCAGAAAACTTTGAAACCCTTTCCAATCTCGAGCTTCCAAAAATTTCTCCAGAACAGATCATCTCTTACCACCCTTCCTGGTCCCCTCACTCACACCCCTTCTTTCCACTCCACCCTGTCTGGAGGCTGTAAGACATCTGACACATCATTTCCTGCCAATGTAAATCACAGACTGATGTGTGATACTCTTTCTCAGTTTTTACCATCCCCCAGGTAGAGATGGCCCCATAGTCAGGGTGGAGGCCCCAAGCAAAGCCAGTCTTTCCACAGGGTGACAAACAGAGGGGAACTGTTTACCCACCAGCACCTTCCTGGCTCTGCTCCCAGATAATTTTATGTCCTTTGGTCCTGAATCTGGGCCTTAGTTGGATGCACCTCAGTTCACTTGCTGGAGCACTGACGTGTGACTGTTTTAACTGCTGCTGCTTCCTGTCCCAGCAATCCTGTGCTTCAGGGACCATGGGAAAGAGACAAGAAAGAGAGCTTTATATGAGGTAAGTCTTGGCAGTAATAATAAAGGCCAAAGACTAACTTCCACTTACATAGTGCTTAACAATTTAGATAGCCTTAGAGAACTCCTATTCATCCTTCAAGACCCTGCACAAATGTTTTCTCTTTTTACCAAACTTCAACTCTATCAGGTAGAGCGTTCCCTCTATTCTTGGTAAAAACTCTGTTGTTGCCGTTATTGCCTTGCAACACTCTTTATTTGTGTACCTGTCTGATTTCCTCCATTAAATCTTCAATTCCTTGGGTGTATATGTCTTCTCTCCCAGTAAAATATATTTCTTTATTTAAAAGCAATGTCAATGTTCATTATACATAATTTTCTAATTATAAAAGTAATATTTATAGTCACAATAATAAAATTGTATAAAAGTATAATGAAATTTTAAATCCTCTATAATTTCATCACCCAGATAAAACCACTATTAACATTTTGGGTGTATCTTGAGCCTTTTTTAGCATATAAGAAGTAAAAATGAGACTATACAATGTATATGTTTTTATAGTGTGATTTTATTAGCTATTGTTAACATCTTCAAAAAACATGGATGATTCTTTAAAAATATCATTTTAAATGGCTGCATTATCTTATTCAGTGTGTATACAATAATTAACCTAACAATTTCCCAATTGTGGGGCATTTTCTTTTTACTCTTTTACAAAAAAAATGCTGCAATGAATAAACTGCATATGTATACATGTCTTTGTTGGCATCTCTTTTCCTAAGAAGTATTCCTAGAAATGTTTTTTCTAGGCCAACTGGCTTAAACTCTTTTAAGGTTCATGATGCTCACTGCCAAATTGCTCTGTGAAAGAAAACCAATTTATAATTCCCCCATTGCAAGAGCATGCCCATCTCTTAAAATAAAGTGTTGTCTGGTTTGCAGCCAATTTTCAAATAAAAGGTATAGAAATTCTTAAAGCAATGGAAGCACTATTCAAATAAATATACCCTTTTAGGTTGAAGTCTTGGGAGAAGGCAACTCTAAGTTTGGTATAAATGTTGCTAAGTTTAAGAAAATTATCCTCCTCAAAGGAGCTTGGAGATGTTTCTGGATAGTGGGGGAAATACCTGTTGGCCTCTACGTCTTTCTAGAGGTTCTCAGGTTCATGAGAACATGGCTTCCCCTGTTTGCTTTCTACTCCACCCTCTTCTGCTCCCAAAACAGCCTTACCTAGTAAACAGGAGAAACCTCTTTCAGAGTATCTGCTTCAGCAAAATGCCAGTAAAATTGTCCATAAAGACTAATGATGGAGAGAAACCAAAGGTACCAATCTACCCTTAAGATACCTTGGAAGTCTTGCTTGAAATTTTATGGACAAACAGACTGAACACAAAACCTTTTTACCCACTTGAAGTCTTATGGCTTTGGCAATTCAGATAATCTTTCTGAGTAGTGAACTGGGTCTCCACTGAATACTAAAGCATAGAAGATGGAGCTTCATTTCCTGCCAAGTAAAGTAGCTAGAAATGAGATAAACTAGATTTTCATTTATATGAAATTTCCAGGATAAGCAAATCCACGAAACAAAAGTAGATCCGTGGTTTCCAGGGACTGGAGTAGGAGAAATTGGGAGTGATTAGTAATGGTAAATGGGTATGGGTTTGTTTGTTATTTTGGAGAATGACCACAATGTTCTAAAATTAGTGTTGAAAGTTACACAAAATTTTCTTTTATTGTGGTATTTGTGATTAAACCCAGGGGCTCTCTACCACTGAGCTATACCTTCAGCCCTCATTATTTCTTTTTTGAGAGAGAGTATTACTAAGTTCCTGAGGTTGTCCTTGAACTTGTGATCTTATATTACTATGCCTGGCTAGTTACATAATTTTTAAAATATATTCAAAACTATAGACTTACATTTTAAAAGGGTGAGTTTTACTGTATACTAGCCGTATTTCTATAAAAAGTAAGCAAAGAAACTGATACACAGATTTGCAAATATAAACAAACATTGGTTGTTAAAACATCTAATTGTGGGGTAAGTGGGTAAATGGTTAAAGTAAGTTAGAACTAAAATACTGAAACTCAAATTGCTTAGATGTCAGAAGAGGGTAGAGATTAGAAATAAATAATTCTAGGGGCTGGGGTTATAGTTCAGTGTTGAGCACTTGCCTAGCATGTATGAGGCACTGGGCTCAATTCTCAACCACTGCATATAAATAAATAAAATAAAGGTCCATCAACAACTAAAAAACTATTTAAAATAAATAAATAATTCTAAAGCTCCTGAAATCTTTACATTGAACTAGAGATACTGATTAACTTCATAGTGCTAAGTCAAGTATGCACATTAATCATGTTGGAACACCCATAGAAAAAATAGAACTAGAATAACTTTCAAAACACTAATGAGAATAAAAGGGATTAAATAAAATAACCATATCAATAGAAGGCAGAATAAGAGAATAAGAGAAAAAACATGGAAATTAGACAAAACAAAATGAGGTGGAATATCCCCCAATATATAATAATAATAAGAAATATATAAACTTGCTTAAGAAAAAGCAAATATTCTCAGATTGGATTTTTTTTTAATATCAGTGGTACATTGATTACTAGAATACATTAAAAAATAATGACACATATTAAAAGAATGGGGAAAATATACTAAGCAAAATAATGCAATATTAATCAACTTTATTAACCTAACTCACAAAAACATTGTTAATGATAGATGGTAAAAGAAAATTCATCAAGAAGATATGTCCTAGTAGAATGTGGTGATCATTATTATTCAAGTACAGGTATGAAGACACAAATTGGTGTGAATATACTATGTATACAACCAGAAATGAAAAATCGTGTTCTATGTGTGTAATAAGAAGTGTAATGCATTCCACTGTCATATATATATTAAAAAAAAAGAACAGAAATACCAAAAAAAATGCAGAGGGGGAAAAAAGATCATTCTAATATCATATACTCAGATAATAATAAAAGTGAAGTACATACATTTTCAAAGGTCACATTTACTATTCATGGACCCTTGCTAAATGACCATTAAAGAAATTATATCAATAAAAAATGTGTAATAAAAAAAAGAAGATATGTCCTAGAACCTCTATGTACCCACTGGCAACATTGCCTCCAAATATATAAAGCAAAAACTAACAGAATTACCAGAAAAAATAGGTAAGTCCATATGATGAGAGATTTTTTTTAAATATTAATTTTTTTCTTTAGTTTTAGGTGCACACAATATCTTTATTTTATTTTTATGTGGTGCTGAGGATCGAACCCAGTGCCTTGCTCATGCCAGGTGAGCGCGCTACCACTTGAGCCACATCCCCAGCCCCCAATGAGAGATTTTTAACATACTTCCCTCTATAACTGCTAGGGTAAGCTGACAAAATATTAGTATTGAAAATTTGAACACTATGACTATCAAGCTTCTAAGACTTTCCAAACTTAAGTTCCTAGACCCTGACAGTCCTTCTTCCCTTTGCCAAGGCGTGTGGAGGCTCCCTGTACAGTGCCATTATAAACCTTACCTCTGGATTCAGCCAGGGGAAATGTACTGCGATTTATCAGTTATGGTGAAATCACTTTTACTAGATTGAGCTCTGGTAGGAAGTTATGGGCTTATTTGAAAGGATGGTACAGAAAAAAAATCCTGGGGAATAGATCTCCATACTGGTACATTATTCAGATATCATACAGTATCTACTTAATAGGAATCTTGGGAGAAAAAATTGCAAAATCTGTGTTTCTCATGAATAATAAGTTTTGTGTATAGTTTACAGGCACTAAATTCTTAACTAATATTTCTACTTTGCTAGGATCACTGGGAAACTCGCAGCCAAAATTTGGTGACTTTATTCAACAAGTTATAAAAAATAATAATACTTAATACCTATTGAATGCTCCACGCACTATTCCAAATGCTTTACATGTATTTAACCTTCATCTCCTGCCAATGAAATAGGACTATTATTATTCCCATTTTAAGATAAGAAAATTGAGGTCCAGAAAGATTACATAATTGACTCAGGATATATAACTCATGAAGTACAGAACCATAATTTGAATCCAGGCAGTCATCCTTAAGCACTATTGACGTTACCTCTTTAGATCCTACAATATGCACACCTGTGTTCCAATAGTGGCCTCTGGCTCTAATAATTCCCTATGCTTAACTTTCACTTTTAGCCAAGATGTAGAAGTAGGGACTAGATTTATCTTCCTGCATGAAACAGCTTGAAATCTGGACAGAACATAAAATATAATGGTTTGAGCCAGCAACAGTGGTATATGCCTGTAGTCCCAGCTATTCAGGAGATCGAGAAAGGAGGATCACTTGATCTCAGGAGTTTTGAAATAAGCCTAGACAACACAGTGAGCCCCTATCTCAAATATTAGTAAAAAATTATTATTTTTATTATTATTAGTAAAAAATAATAATGATTTTTTTTTTAGCAGTGCTGGGGATTGAACTCAAGGCCTCACACATGCTAGGAAAGTGGCTTTTTACCAAGGAGCCACATCCCCAGCCCTAATAATAATGATTTTTTTAATATCTTTATTTTACTTTTACATGGTGCTGAGAATCGAACCCAGTGCCTCACGCATGCTAGGTGAGCGTGCTACCACTTGAGCCACATCCCCAGCGCTAATAATGATTTTTAAGACATTGAATATCATGGTCATCCCTGAGAACAAGGTAGAAATAAGGTCAGCTTTAAGATTCTCCCTGTTGACTTCCTGGGGAGGGTTTCTAGAAGCCATGATGTTGGGGGTAAACCCAGAATGAGCCTGCCTGATAGTTTATGTGAGTTGAATCTGGGAAATCAATGTGGCTAGAGTTTATAGGGAAGAACACCATAGAGAAGAGAATTGCACAGAAAGAAAGCTATGTCTATCTGCTGAGGATCCCCCACAAGTCTTCAGCATGCATAGGAGTAAACTACCTAAGGCCAGGGAAAGAACTAGAAGGGCCCATTCTCAGAGATAACAATGATTCAATTCCTGATTCTAACACTCAGCATGACAAGATAAGAGTTCACAAGAAATCCAGTGGGTTTTGCCACAACAGGTTACTCTGGTTCCATCCAACAAAGCTGAAGAGTAGTAGCCAAAAACTATTTCCAAAAAGCAAAAGGGCCCCATTATGAGGAGAAAAATCAATCAACTGAAACTGAGGGAAATAGGTAGAACTGATAAATCAGGACATTGTCACGTTCCTCACAACTAAAACACTCAGGGTCACTCCAAGTGAACTGGGCTGCATGAAATAATCACACAGAGACAGAGATACCTTTTTCTTTGGGATCCTGTGACAGCTCCTCTGATCCTTAGGGTCTGCAGAAGGAGAAAAGAAAGCATGTGCTGAACACTTTTATTGAGGAGAAGCCATTTAAATGAAGCACGGGGTCAGGTTTCAGGGAGTTGAGTATAGCTTTGTGATGTCTGGTGTCAGCAGGTTGACTGACATCTAGGAAGGCCACACCCAAAGGCAGAGCAAGAGAAGGGGACACACAGAGGGAGTTTCCATGGAACATTCTATCCCAAATTTGGCAAAGGGGTAGTATTACAAGGGAATAGGTGAGTGTAATTCAATCCATGGGGCGACACACTTACATCTTAAGACATGCCATCAACTTCCTGGCCTGGGACAATGTCCGGGTCACTACAAAATGTTAAAAAAACCGAACAAACAAACACAAAAACTCGCTTCAGGATGGAAGGCGCAACTCATTCAGAGTGGCTCCCCACAGACATTAAAATAGTTAAAAGTATTACATGTAATCAATAATCTAAAGACTGGACTTGTTAGTAGAGACACAGAACATATCAAAAAGACCCAAATCCCAGTAATAACACATACACTCAGTGTCCATATCTTGGTGTCTAAAAATTTTCAAATAATATATTTAGATATCACCTCTTGCCTTCCAGGACATGAAACTTAATCCTTCCCCCTTCCCCTGAGTGTGGGCTGAATGTGGTGATTTGTTTCCAGAGATGAGAAGGGGAAAAGAATAGCTTCACAGAAAGAAAAAAAAGTGGCAAAAATTTCCTTAAAGTTTTTATTAGCAAACTGGGCGCAGAGTGGCACAGGTCTATAATCCCAGTGACTCGGAGGCTGAGGCGGGAAGTTTTTGAGTTCATAAGCCATCCTCAGCAACTTGGACCTAAGCAACTTAGTGAGACCCTGTCTCAAAAACAAAACATTAAAAGGGCTAGGGATGTGGTTCAGTGGTAAAGTGCCCCTAGGTTAAATCCCCTATACCAAAAAAACAAAAAAGTTTTTATCATCCAGTAACTAAAGTTAATATCATCAATGTTTTGTGACTATTATACTTTCTATTATGATAATAAGAAGGGTATTTCAGCACAAGGCAGTGAGTTCAATGCCCAGCACTAAAAGAGAAAGGAGGAAACCAGTGAAACTCCACACCATGTACAACCACAAGAATGGGACCTGTTTCAGTTGACTTTTTCATGGCTGTGACCAAGGTTCTGACTAGAATAATTGTAAGGAGGAAAAGTTTATTTGAGGGCTCATGGTTTCAGAGATCTTAGTCCATAGAAGGCTGGCTCCATTCCTTGGGGCTTGAGATAAGGCTGAACATCATGGCGGGATAGTGTGGCAGAGGTAAGCAGCTTACATCAGGAAGCAGAGAAAAAGAGAGAGAGACTCCACTCTCTAGATACAAAATACATACCCCACAGTCATGCCCCTCAAAAAACCATTTTCTCCAGCCACACCCCATCTGCCTTGCTTGAGTTAAGACTCTCAAAATCCAATCATTTCTCCTCTGAACCTTCTTGCATTGTCTCACTTGTGAGCTTTTGGGGAACACCTCACATCCAAACCATAACAGATCCTAATTGGAATAAGTTATACTCCATGTATTATGTATAATGTGTCAAAATATACTCTACTGTCATGTCTCTAAAAAGAACACATAAAAAATATATATCCAAAAAAAAAAAAGAAAGGGAGGAGGAAAAAGGTTACTTCACTTCTGTTATTCTTTCCCCAAATCCATGACCTCAGTCTAATCATACCATAGTATCAGATAAACCCAAATTCAGGGATATTCTATAAAATATATGATCAGTATGCCTCAAAACATTCCAGATCATGAAAAACAAAGCCTGAGAAACTGTCAGATCAGAGGAAAATAAAGAGACATGACAATTCAATGGAAGGTGGTATATTCTCAGTTGATTTTGGAACAGAAAAAGGACTTTAGTGGAAAAACTTTTGAAATGTGAATAATGTGTGGAGTTTGTTTTGTAGTAACATAGTCAAAAAAATAGTAATGAACTTTTTTTAAAATATATTTTTTAGTTGTAGGTGGGCACAATACCTTTATTTTATTTTTATGTGGTATTGAGGATCAAACCAGTGCTTCATATATGCTAGGTGAGCACTCTACCACTGAGCCACAACCCCACCCCCTAATTAATATATATATATATATATTTTTTTTTTTAAATACCTAGGATTGAACCCAGGGGCACTTTATCACTGAACCACATCCCCAGCACTTTTTTTTTCTTTTTTTGAGACAGGGTCTAAGTTGCTTAGGGCCTTGCTAAATTGCCGAGGCTGGCCTCGAACTTGAGATCCTCCTGCCTCAGCTTCCTGAGCTGCTGAGGCATGCCCCACCACACCCAGCAGTATCTTACTTTTGATAATTGCACCACAGTACTATAAGATAAAACAGAGAGAACTGAAACTGAATGAGAAATCACTTTGTGATTGTGTGTGTGTGCTGACGATTAAGCTCAGGAGGGCCTCCATGTGCTCTAACACTGAGTTATATATCTCCAGTTATATTACCTTTGCAAATTTTCTGTAAATTTGAAATTATTCCAAAATTTAAAATAATCTAAAAATCCAAATCAAACTTCTTTAGAGATGGAATCTACAATATTTGAGATGAAAAATATACAAGATGGAATAAAAATAGAATAGACATTTCAGAATGAAAAATCAGTAAACTTGGAGACATAGCAAGAGAAACTATACCAAAAAAGTACAAAGAGGAGACAAACAAAATAAGAGCATCAGTTAGCTCTGGGACAACTTCAAGTGGTCCAGTGAGGTAACTGGAGTTCCTGAGAGGAGGGTGACAGAAAAAAATTGTGGAAATAATAGGCACAAATTTTCCTAATCTGATGAAAACTTTAGGCCTACAAATCCAAGAAGCTCAATGAAACCCAATCACAAAAAAACAAGAAAACTATACCAGGACATATCATAATCAAGCTGCATAAATTCTTAAGAGGGTAAGGAGACAGTGTGCACAGAGAAAGATAAGCATTTTACAGACTTTTCATCAGAAACAATGCAAACCAGGGAACAGTGGAACAATCTTTGTGGTACAGAAAAGAAAAAAAAAGGCCTGTCAATTTATAATTTGATCAAAAACAAAGGTGAGAATGGGGAAAGCATAGTGTTTATCAACAAGTGGTGCTTGGACAACTGGCTCTCTACAAGCAGAACAAATGAATATGGACATTTATCTCACATGATATACAAAAGCAAATTCAAAATAGATCAAAGACCAAAACTAAATAACTCTTAGACTTCATTAAAATTAAATTTGGGGGGCCTCAAAGAATACTATCTACTAAGCAAGGAAATCCAGAGTAAAAGAAAACATTTGCAAATAATATATCTGTTAAAGGTCTCGAGAACACAGAACTCATACAACTCAACAACAAAAGACAAAAAAATAAAATAAATAAAGGACAAAGGACTTGCATAGACATTTTCCCAAATCAGATATACACTTGTCAAACAAGCACTGGAAAAGATGTTCAATGCCATCATTAGGGAAATGCAAATGAAAATCACAATGAGATATCACAAGTGTTGAAAGAATATGGAGAAATTGGAACCCTCATGTCCTACATTGCTGTTGGGAATGTAAGATGGTACAGTGGCTATGAAAAATGATCTGTGAGTTCCTCAATAAGATAAACATAGGATTACCCTATAATCCTTCCAATTCCATTCCTCCTAGGTATATCCAAGGGAACTGAAAACAGGTATGCAAACAAAAATGTGTACATGTATGTTCATAGCAGCACTATTCACAATAGTCAATGGGTGAAAGAATAAACAAAATGTGATATATTGATACAATGGAGTATTATTCACCTTCAACGGAGAATGAAGCATTAATATGTACTGCAAAATGGATGAACCGCAAAAACTTGATACCAAGTAAAAGAAGCCAGCTACTAAAGGTCACATGTTGTATAATTCAATTTATATGAAATTTCCAGAATAGCAAAACCATTTAGAAAGAAAGTTGATTGATGACTGTCAGAGGATGGGGGTAAAAGGGAAGGGGAGTTACCATCTAATGGGTATGAGTTTTCCTGATGAAAATGCTCTGGAATTACATAGTAGTGATGGCTGAGCCACACTAGATGCCAATGAAACATACACTTTAACATGGATAAAATGGTGAATTTTGTTATGGGAATTTTACCACAACAAAAAAGCAATTACTATAAAAGTCCCTTCTTTCAAACATCCATCAAACATTTATTCAGCAGTTCCAAGCAAGATTAATCCTGGATGCCAGGAATACAGAGAAGAATCAGATGTGATGGAGAGGTTAAAACTCATCCTGCAAACAATTAAGTTCAGTTAAATGTTACAGTTTTGTTTTTTGGTACTAGGGATTGAACTCAGGGGCACTCAAGCACTGAGCCACATCCCTAGCCCCTTTTTGTATTTTATTTAGAGACAAGGTCTTGTTGAGTTGCTTAGCACCTCACTAAGTTGCTGAGGCTGGCTTTGAACTATGATCTTCCTGCCTCAGCCTCCCCAGCCACTGGAATTACAGGCATGTGCCACTGCACACAGACAAACATTACGGTTTTTTAACATAAGAATATGCATTGTGTACTGGGGATGACTGCTTTACCAATGGGGTGACAGGGAAGATATATGGTAAGGCTGAGACTTGAGTGTTGAGAGGGAGTCTGCCAGGTGGAGGGCAGCAGGAAGGCATTCCAAGGAGAGAATGGGGCTGAGCCAGCTCAAAACACTAGTGTCCAAGTCTCTGGTTTTTAACAAACTCCAAATCAAATAGCACAAGTGAAACATAGGGGGTGGATTTCAGGACAGTATGGCGAAAGGTAGGTGATAATAAGAAATGATAGAAGAGTGACGCAGACCCACCCAGATGTAAGGGTGAAAGAAAATGTAATTCTGAGTGGGTCACTTGGTGGGTGTCACCCACATAACAAGTTGAGTACAAACAATCTTGTGCTCTTGAGACACACCACACTAGAATAGAATATATAACCCCTTTCCCTACTACCTCACTTCATCTTATGTATTCTACTACTTGTAATAATTTTAATTATTTTCTTTCTTTTTCTTCTTCTCTTCCCTCTCTCCTCCTCTTCTTTTCACTGAAACCTTCTCTTTTCTTGGGCTCTTTTTGTTTTCCTGTTTGAAACATGTTACTATGGAAATGTCATGGCACACTATACTGGCATTACAAGTGAAGTGTAAAGAATTTTTAGAACATGTAGAAATACAAGATCAGGATATAGGGATATAAACCTTAATTATGTGATAGCATCATGACTTCAGACATTGTATCATAAATACAAATACACTTGGAAATCTGAGACAGCACAGAGGAGATAGTTGAGAGTTTTATTAAGATTTATGGTCCCAGACTTTAAGAATGTATGTGAGAAATATTAAAAACCCAAAACATAACACATCACTTGGGAAGAACATCTGGAAAAAAAGAATGACAGAATTCCAACATTTACTTAAGAATACACACCTCTGGAAGAAGGACCAGGGGACCTAGACACCCCAGGAAAATGTAGAAAAACCCTCTACCATGTTGCCATAAATATACTCTTTAAAAATTGTGTATAAATCAACTGTTGGTAAATCATTTGTTAAATGCAAGGTTGAACATGATTTTAATGCAAAGTTTAACATGATTTATAAAGGAAATTATTACCAATGGTATAATAGAAAAAACTCACTGGATTGAGAAAGGCTTAAGGTCCTTCATTATTATGCTGGCTCTGCCATCAACTAGATGTGTGATTCAAGAAAAGTCACTCAACTTCCCTGAGCCAATTTCCTCATCCAATCGGGGTTATAATTCTGATTTTTCACTTATTAGCTTCTTCAAGCAAGATAACAGGGGTACTGACCCACGGCCTAGTGTCCATTTTCTTCTGAGAGATATGCTAAGCCAAATCCTTGTGGATAGAGTTCAGGTCCCTTCTAGAAGAGTTAGGGGTGGCACAGCCAGAAAACAGTTATCACCTGTTCATACCACAGATTTCTCATTTCCACAAGTATGGTAAGTATAATGATTCCAATTTTTTTGTTCCAAATTGTTTACAAAAGCTTGTTCCTTAGACAGTCCTCTGGGAAAGATCTGTGGTTGGAGCCACCTCTGTCCCTTCTTCCCCTAGCTCACAAAGGTGGGTACTGTCTCAGGCAGGGGCTGTATCCTCTGTGCCTAATACAGGCCCAGGCCTAATGAAGAAATTCAGTAAATTCTGTTTGCTGGATATTTCTGAAGGAGGAAACTAAGACACTGAGAAAGACTTGAATACCAGAGATAAACTTCTGGCTGATTGTTCATACATTTCTGAACTTTCCAATTTTTCTACAGTGAGCAAAAATACCAACAAACCACAGATGTTAAAGCTTCCTTTTCCTGGCCCCAGTCTCCTACAAATAATGTCGTAGCCAGTCTCGTAACACTGCAAGTTTTCCTCAGTTTTCCAAAGTCTGGCATAGGACACAGGGCACACGCTTCTCTTTAAGAGAAACAGTCATTAATATGTCTTCTGGTTTGTTTTGCTTAAAAAGCAATTATAGTGTGCATTTGTCTTTGTGGACTAACACCTGCCATTCAGCCCTACTCAAAGACTCCTGCCAACTAGTTCCAGAAAAGGCCATTTCTAACAGTATTTAGGCACCACCTTGATTATTCTGCCATACAGGAAGTACAAAAATAACTAAGAATTTGTCTTTTTAGGTAAAAAGCAGGCTTAGGCCTTATTAATTAGCAGGAGACAGAAGGCAATAATTGCTCAGGCCTTTTGCAGATTGCTACAATCAGGTAGAATAATTCAGGTGCTGGCAGGAAGAAAAAGAAGCAAAAGATACTATCTACAGAGCACTTATTACATGCTAGGTCTTGTGTCGTGTACCTCATATACTTTATTGATATATATTATTTAATATAAGCTTCACATTTAATAATCACTAACAAATATATGTATAATGTGTATAGTTTATTTTTTCATTTGTAGTATGGAGGACAACTTGGGGTGCTCTACCACTGACCTACATCTCCAGCCCTTTTTATATTTTATTTTAAGATAGGATCTCACTAAGTTGCTGAGCCTGGCCTCAAACTTATGATCCTCCTGCCTCAACCTTCTGAGTGGCTAAGATTACAAGCCTATGCTACTGCATTTGGTTAATATACTATATTTGACTCATTTATCTTATTGCTTGTCTTGTCTCCCTCTCTTAAATGCATGCTCATGTGGAGGAATATATTTTGTCTTATTTATTGCTGTATTCTATGTCTGGAACAGTGTCAGATACATATAACACTCAATAAATATTTGTTGAATGAAAAAATGAACAATTTCATGAGATAAATGGTATTATTTTACTCTCATAGATGAGTAAGCTGAGATACTTGGAAGCTGCAAATGAACTGCCCAATCACCCAGCTAGCTGAGGAACCAAAACTAAACCCCAAGTCTCACTCTTGTCCTTTATATAAACGAGGGACTTACACTTTAAGATTTTGAAGAATTCATCCAGCTTGACAAATTTATAAACTATATGTCTATAAAACATGTATTTACCTTGTATACATATTTGAAGGCTTGAAACTTCACCAAGGAGATATATTTAACATTTTAATGATAATCATTTTTCTAAGACAACAAGTAAGTACATGTTTCCCCACCATAACAATTTCATCTATGGGTAGGCATTAGCAATATAATATCTCACTTTAAAATCCTACAATGTGATTATTATTCTTCAGACATAAATAAAAAGTACAATAATTTTGGACACCATCAAAATAACATTTGCAAACCTTAAGAGTTTTGTAAGTTACATTAAAGATGATTAATGATTTGCATGTAGCATTCTCAATGTTGAACATAAATATTCCAATATATCCTTGTTGCTTGAGTGTCCCAGTATGGGAGGAGGTAGACTTGGCACATTGAAAGCTATTCCTATTCTAAAGAAATTATATGGAAGGTTCAGAATTCTTCAGAGAATCAGCTATAATAAAATCCATGTTAAGAATTCATTTTGTATGAGAGAATGTGAGAGTAAAATCCAAAAGAGGTTAATTTTACCCAGGAGAGAATTTCATATCCTTTTTCATTTGTCAGAATATACTTGATTCATAAGTGTTCTTTCACCTACCTAGGGCCACATAACAGGAAATTCCACTCATGGTATCTCCTAATAACAACTTTGTTTTTTTTGTAGGCATTTTGGTCACTTCCCCTTCTCCTCTGGGGCAGGTCCTTTTCCCTTCTGTTGCAAACCAACACAATATCATACAGCCTCCATGTTGACCCAGCCAATTAATTTGTTCATGGATCACACTGCGGATGTAGCCTTACTCTCTATCGCCAACTTTTGATGCTATTTTTTATTGATAATAAAAGGAACATTATTTGGAGAAATATTCTTTAGAAGTATAAAAACCAGAAAAAATTAAAAACACCCATAAAATTCAACCACCTGGAATTGGCAGATCCATTCTAGCCATTGGGGGGAAAAACATTTTGGGGTTCCTATGTACAGTTTGTATCACTCTTTTCACTAAACATTATAAACTTTTGCTGTGCTGCTGAATACTCTTAATAAACATTTATTATGTTGACTGCATACTAGGTCTATTGTATAGTCATGCTATAATTTATTTAACCGATTTTCTCCTGTTGGACTTTTAGATAAGTAAGCATAAATTTTGCCCACATTTTAGACTATTTCTTTAGGACAGATTCCCAGAAGTGGAATTAGAGGATCAGGGGATATAAACATTTTTAAAGCTCCTCCTAATAGATACTGCCAAATTGCTTTTCAGAAAGCTGTTGCCAATTTACACTTCCAACATTGCCAGCATATTTTTCTACCAATATAGATCCATGTAAAGGATAATAAAATTTAAGTGGAGCATACAGTCCTCCCATTATTAATGCAGTTGGAGAAGCATCATGACCACGGCACAAAGTCTTAGGGCAAAGGTCATACCTATTTCCAGGTTTGCAGTTAACAAGGAGTTAGTATGAGCACATGGAACAGTGAAGAGTAAAGAGTCATATAATTAGATTTCAGACTGTCAAATGTAAGGCCTGTGTCTCTTTTGTTTATTGCTGTACCTCAGCACACAGGACAGTGCCTGGTACCTCAGCCATTCAACATTCATTGAGTAAATTAATACAGAATATTCTTTCAGATAGTGGAGGGTTCAGCCAGTGGAGGGTTGATTTACTCCTGGTTCAAGGGAAAAATGATTGGCTGATCACTCTTATAAAGTTCTGTTCAACCTTGAGATTCTATTGCAACTTTGGAAAATCAGCTTAAGTGAAGGTGATACAATAAAGATCTCTTTAGAGGAAAAACAAGTATACTCATCTAAAAGTACATACTCTGGCACCAGTTACAACAGTTACAAGGTTAAAAAAAATATACACACACATATACATATATACACACAATATATATATATATATATATATATATATATATATATATATATATATATACACACGAAAATATACATACATATACACACCCATATATAGTATTTATTTTTATAAACTTGCAAAAAAATTTGTGTTTTGCCACCTCCATAGTACACATTTTAATAGGTGATAACATATTCAAATGCCATGGTCAAAGCATTTTCAGAACTACCTTTAGTCCATTCCATTATTGCCAATTGTAACTTGGCACCATTTCTAATATTGCCAAAATAGGTTTTGAGATATTACATGGGAATAACACAGGTGGTAGTTTGCAAAAAATCATTTTTAATCAAAAAGCACAAAATTCATTTTGTGAACTGGAATATGGTCAAGGTGAAATAGCCAATCATTCAGTTCTAGGTCATTCTTTTGGTCTCAAGATTCCACAATTTCTGTATAGTAAATCGTCAGACACTGACAGATCCACTTGGCCTTAACAATGTTATTGATGGAAAACAAGCTATCATCTGTCATACACACACACACACACACACACACACACACACTAGATCAGAGGTAGGCAAACTATGGCCCATGGGCCAAGTCTGGTACACCACCTGTCTTTCCATGGTCTATAAGCTAAACAATTTTTTTTCTTAAATATTTTTTTAGTTGTCAGTGGACCTTTTTTTTTTTTTTTTTAATTTATTGATACGTGGTGCTGAGAATCAAACTCAGTGCCTCACACATGCTAGGCAAGCACTCTGCCACTGAGCCACAACCCCAGCCCAACAATTTTTTTTTTATATGTTTAGATGGTTGGGGAAAAAAATCAAGATTATATTTTGTAAAAACTATGTGAAATTCAAATTCTAGTATCCCTTTATAAAGTTTCATATGGAACATAGCCATGATCCTTTGTTTTCATATTAGCTTTGTCTACTTTAGCACTAACATGTTGAGTAACTGCAACAGAGATGATAGAGCACACAGAGCCTAGGATGCTTTCTTTATAGAAGTCTGCTGACCCTTCAGTAGACCCAAGTGGGTCCTTGGAGGTACTGAAGCTCCCCACTAGATTGTTTCTGGATATTTATACTGGGTGATACAACTTGCACAGTATTTGTAAAGATCTGATAAGGCAGAGACTAGAGAGAACATAAATATAGAAGGACTGCCTCCGATAAGATGTAAAAGCCTGGTAAAATCTAGGAGGGCTGATCCCTGCAGCAGTAGTTGAAGAATGCAGAATAACATAGTTCAGGAGCAAAGGGAGGCTCTCTAACTAAGATCCTGGTGAGACATAATCCCAGGGAGCCTAGCAAGGCTTGCTGGTGATGATATCTGCAAAGAGCAGGCAAAGTGAATCGTGTATGCAACGGAGTGACAGACAGTTCCCCAATAGTGATCCACTCCTTTAGTAGGTGTCCTCAAGTCATTTAGAATCCAGACTTATCTGGGCATCTCCCATATCAAGTGTGGACTTTGACAAAGAAATGGATCTGAAAGGAAGGCTCTGGAAAGTAGGTCCCAGGTATACATTCTTCCCAAAAGATAACATTTCAAAGAGGACTCAGAGCCAGGGGCAGAATTTAGAAGACTATAGAACTGTCCTTGTGTTTTTCTCAAAGATTGGTGAAATTTTTATTTTTTTCTCTTTTTAAAATAATTTTTAATGGGGTAAATGGAGCAGGGTGGAGAGTGAGAGAATTAGATAAAATTAATGATGGGATGATCTGCCCCAAGAACAATCTATTCCTCTTGGACTTTAGCTGTGGCACCGAACATTCCATGTGGACTCTGAATCAAAATGGGAGTGAGAATATGGGTGGGTAGGGGAAGATCTACCTAAATGCCAAAAAGATTCACTGATTGTGTTAAGCCTGAGAATTATGGTCAAGGTTTGCAGATTGCCAACTCTTCTCCTAATGTCCCACAGAGAGCCACGCTTGATCTGCAATTAGGTGAAACTTCTCCTGCCAGGCAGAATACAGTGGCTGGGAGAATGGGATTTGGATGTTATAGCTCTGAATACTCATGATTCTCAGGGCCAGAGGTAAGGAGATTGCTTTCTTGAGAAACTAGTTGCATCTGGGGAGTACAACCAACAGTGGCTAAGAGAGGCAAGGACCTCCTCCCATCCTCCTGGGCACCGATGCCCCTTATTAAAAAAAAAAAAAAAAAATCCAGAACATATATTCCCCTCGTTGCCCTACCCACTTCTTGAGAGGTGGGTAGGGGTAGAGCAGACAATTTCTGCTCCAATGGCACAGTGGCTAAAGCAGAGAGCTTGAAGAGGGACCCAAAATTCAGAGAAATAAGAGTAAACTGAGTGAAAGACCTTAACAAAAGAGCAATTCAAGGATCAACACATCAAAGTGGCCAAAAGGTGCTCTTGGAGGTGTGGTCCAGAACCAGAAAACAAACTGGTGAAGAATAAATTGAGAGGGGTATATGCATGAGCTAAAGACAAGAGCCTCGAGTGTGATGCAGGGCTGGATTTGAGATTACAAGATCAGGAGCTCAAGAGACCTGGCCCACAAGTGCATGCCAGGGTAAATGTGGGTCAGCAATGGAGTACATTTGGCAAGTGGGTACATAAGGAGTTCTAAGAACTCCCTTGGATACTCCAGGCGATCATGTGGAAGTCTTGGGTTTAGCGATTTGAGTACTATGTGAGAATACATTGCTCTGGATGAGTTTTAGGACAGAAATTTTACTTCTCAAAAATCTGAAGCATGACATTATCACTGAATATTTTATGGGAAGCCTTGCAAAGAGACAATGGGTTCAAGTAGTAGTTCAACCAATGACTATTTAGGACATCATCTAAGGATATAAGCTGTCCATTTCATGACAGACACTTGGAAAAATTTGAATTCACACTCCCAATTACCTTACTTCCAGGTGTTCTGTGTTCAAACCCTATCTGGGCCAACTTCACTTCTGGTATCCTACACTCCTGCATGGGTCTTGGTCCAGCATCATCACCAGGGAGCAGCATCATTATCCCAGTCCTGCTTACAGGGAATGCAATAAAACCCAGAAATAAGTTCTTGCAGGACCTCTGTGTTATTATAGGTTGGAGTTAATGTCTTCAGGTGTTGTGGGATTCTAGCCTGCGCCCAGGAACATGTGATTCTGCAATTATTACAACAGGGCCTGAGCAGGATAAATAAATTCAGCAATAAAATTGCAACAATGAGTGGTGGGGATTTGCTCCTGAAGTCCAGTGTGCTTATGGGGAACCCAGGACTTTGTCTGAGGTAAGAAGACTTAATGGTCCTAAAACAAAATGTCTAGAAATTGCAAGTAGTTGGAAATCTGCTGGGTTTAAGAGTTTTCTTATTATCTTTTCTTTGTAGCACAAGGTCTAGCTTTCAAAGTGTCTCCAAACTGACAGGTATTAGAGAGTAGTTTCTAACTTTTTGAAAGCGGTAGACAATGAAAGAACGGAACTAAAAGTTACTTGTGTGGAATGAATAAGTGTGGATCCTCTATTATTCCCCACTTTAGATTAGTTCCTTACTTGTTAAAGAGGAGCTATTGTTTCAAAATCCTTGGGTAACACAGACACCAACCAATGCTGTGAAATGCTATTACCCCCTGGCTTCTCCTGTTCCCTATCAGACATTCTGATAGTTTATGTGGTAATAGTTGGAAGCCCCTGGGGAAAAGTTCCGATCCATAAGTCCTAGCAGAGCAGCAGGAACACAGAAGACAGTTTGGACACAGAGAGACTACTTTTTGAGGTTCAATGGGAAAATCAGATAACCAAAGAAATGCATTATCATAAACCTACTCACAGACTCGGGGAAGTAATTTATAAACTGCCAGCAGGCATAGAGTTGAGGACAGCAAATTATCTCCCATTATTCATCTTCTGCAATACCACCACCTTCCCCTTTAATCTTTGTTATTTTAGCCAAGTATCATCACTTTCTGTGGCCACTTTCAGGTTGCCAGCCTCATGCTGTTTCACCGGCCTGGGAAGTGTTCCCTAATCTCATAGCCCTTTGTCTCACCCTTCCTCATGAATCCAGTTCAAGAACCAGCTCCTTTGTGAAGCCCAACTGCACCTGGTGATCTCATTTAAGAACTTTACATTGTCACTGCCCAGAAGTGTTCTAAAAACAGCAGGTGCTCAAAACACACCAAATAGACTGCGGACTCCCTTAATTTAGGGTCTGGAGAATCATCTGGTCTTTCTCCTCACATATCAGTCTTGGCCTGCGTCCCCTAGTTTATATTTCCTAGGGTCAGATTTTCCTCTTCCAGTGAGGGGAAACCCAAATAAATGGGGGGCCAAAGCTCAAGACTAGAATGAAACAGATCCAGTTGTTCTGTGAAAGGGAGGTCCAAAAGAAGATCAGTATTGGTGGCCACCCCCCCCCCCCCAGTTCTGAGGGGCTCCTACCCAGTCATTTGGGCCTTTGACCCAGATTGTTCAGGGGTCCACTGCCTTCTGTATCATACCTTAGGCTCTGACTGCAAAGTAAATGAAACAGTAGGCCTTTTGGGGTCCTCTCAGAAGAAATTTCTCCCTGTGCCCAAAGATATGGATGACCCCTGAGGCAGAACGTTGAGAACAAAAGAACAGGACAGCCACAACAAATTGACGTATGGGCAATGAAGAGATCCAAACTTGTTAAGCAAGAGAAATATAAAGAAGCAAGCAACAGAAGTCAACAACCAAAGCACTTCAAAGTGGTGAAAAACAAGGGAGATGGCCACAGTCCAGCATAAAATAGGAAGGCCATGCCAGCAAGGAGGAGCGGAAACAGGAGCAGCAAATGAAGTTGCCCAACAGTGATGCAACTTCCTAGCTCAGGTTCAGCTACCCTCAGATTCTTTTCACCAGGGTGTGAACCAATCCTGGGCCACTCTGATGGGAAAGCTGGCAGAAGATGATGGCTGCAGAGGTTGGTTGTCAGGGTAATGGATTCTGGGACCGGACACAGACAGAGGCATTTCCCCAACAGCTTCCCCCTGCAGATGACTCCATGTTTCAGAACTTGTTAACTTCTTCTTCACACATGAGCTGTTTTTCCTAGTGTCCTTTGACAGATGTGATCGCAAATCAAGTTTTCCAGGTTTAGGATCATCTTTCAAAATACCTGATATGACTTTGGCAGAAACCTTCCTCATGTTCAAGTTTTCTTTCAGAATGAGTCTAACGGTTTCTTTATCTAAATTTAACTCTTCAGCCATCATCCTCACGGTTAACTGCCTGTTTGAACAAACCAAGTCCTTGACCTTCTGGATATTTTCATCTGTCCTGTGGGTGACAGGCCGACCACTTCGTGCATCGTCTCGAACATCTTCCCGCCCTTCTTTAAATCGTTTGTGCCAGTCAAAAACTCGGGCCCTTGACATGACTTCATCCCCATAGGCTTCTTTTAAAAGATGGTGGGTCTCACTTGCAGACTTGTTCAATTTCACGCAAAATTTTATACTAATCCTTTGTTCTAAATAGCGGTCACTCATTTTGGCAGTATACACAGGAAAGTTAACAGGCCACAATTATGAGGGGAAGACAGAGGGACCAATCTCTATAGGGCTGTAGGCATAATCATGTCACTATTCTTTCTCCCCTGGAAACCCCGTCAGGGAAGAGTAATTGCTTTTCTGATTTTTCGCCCCTTAACGTCTGATCTGAGAAGCTAACGGGGCCAAAGAGGAGCTGCAAAGTCAAGAAAAATCAAATCCCCTGCAATCCACGTCTGCGTCCAACTCATACGCGCAGCTCTGCCTGGAGTTTACAAATTGGTCACCAAGGTCGTCCCAATTCCGCGGCTCTTAAGAATCTCTACGACTTCTGCCACACACGCCTAAAGTGGTGGCAACTTGAACAAGCAAGGAGAGATGCAATGGTGATGTAACGTGCAAGCTCGCCCCAGATCTGCAGAAACCCGCACACGCGAAACCTACCGGAGGAACCTAGCGCCCGCCAGCTACAGAGTCCCGAGAGGCTGTCCCGCATGCGCAACTCGCTCCCTGAGGGTTAGGCTGTGCGCAGGCGCACTGCGGTAGCCCACGCCAGGCCCCGCCTTCGCCTTGCCGCACCCGGGCAAAGGCGCGCTTCCGTGCGCGTGCCCGGCTGCGGGGAAGTCGACGGAAAGGAGGGCGGGGGAGGAAGACTGAGGGAAGAGAGGGCACCCCCGGGCGCCAGAGTGCATTGTGGGAAGGAGGCGGCAGCGTCCCGGGCGGGCGGGAGGTGCACCAGCGGCGGCGGCGGCGGTAAATCCTCCCGGCCGCTCACAGCACTGTGGAGCCGCGTCCCCAGCCCGGCCTCGGACCGCGCGCCCCTCCTGCCCCTCGCGGCTTCTCGCGCGCCCGCCCCTCCCCGCGCGCCGGCCCTGCCGAGCCGGCCAGCCGGCCTGGCTCCCCTCCCCGGCCCCGACGGGCGGGTGGCTGCCCTGAGGAGGCGGGGAGGGGAGGGCTGGACCGGCCGGCAGGCGGGCGACGATGCCGAACTTCTGCGCTGCCCCCAACTGCACGCGGAAGAGCACGCAGTCCGACCTGGCCTTCTTCAGGTTCCCGCGGGATCCGGCCAGGTAAGGGCGCCCTGGAGCGGGCGGCCGGGCCCACCTGCGCGGTGCGCGCTGCCGGCCGCAGGCTCTGGGCCGAGGGCCCTGGGAGGTACCGCACACTGTTGTCCGCTAGTCTTGGATCACAGAAGGGACCCGCTGCTGGCCGGCGGGTGGAGGGGACCTCGGAGCACGTGCGCTGGCTGGGGTTTGGCGCGGAGGCGGGATGAGGTGGGCTCTCACCCTGATTGACTTGCTGTGTGATCTCGGGCAAGTCACCTTCCTCTCTGGGCTTTCATTTCTTGAGCTGTCAAACTGGGACTTGGACTCTAGTTGTGGTCACTGGGCCTTTCTTTCTCCTTGCCATCCCCCACCCCAAGACAGCGTTTCTGTTCGGAACCGTGCCGCCCGCCGGCTTTGATCTCGAGTCTGGTGGCCACTATTCCTTTCTTCGGACTTGTCATTACACAATGATAAAGTTCAGGCTCTGACCGTTACTCATAATCTCTCTTGGTTATTGTGGGGCTATCAGGGAATCCACGTGAGGGCGTGGGAATTGATATTGAAACCTTTTTGAGGTAACCCACATACCGAACTTACATTTAGGAAGTGATAGAGTAGGGATTGTTGGAAAGATTGAGAATGTTTCATAGGCCTTTCTTGTTGATTCAGTCATTTAAAAGCATTGCCTACTATGTGCCGAACACTAATGTTAAGTGCTGGGAATACAGAGGTGAATAGCCAGTGTCGCTGTCATTGGGGGGAATATAGCAACAGGCGGTTACGATATAGCTATAGCATGCTATTTATTAATTCAACAAATATTTGTTGAAGGTCTATGTGCATGGTATTGTTTTGAGCACTGGTGGGTACAGTTGAAAAAAATCAAAAGTCCCTAGTCAAGGAGATTGCGTTCTGGGGGTGGAGGGTGCAATCATGTAAAATATATACAATAATGTGTCAGATAGTAATAAATACCATGGAGAAAAATGAAGCAAAGATTGGAGGGAAATTAGTGGTAGCAGGGAAGGCATAATTGCTATTTTACGTAGTTATTTTTGTAGTTGCAGATGGACAGCATGCCTTTATTTTATTTGTTTACTTTTATATGGTGCTAAGAATGGAACCCAGTGCCTCACACATGCTAGGCCAGTGCTCTGCCATTGAGCTACAGCCACAGTCCATAATTGTTATTTTAAGTAGAGTGATCAGAGAAGGCCTTGTTAGAATGGGGAATTTGAGCAAAGAGCTAAAGTAGGTGAGGGGGCCACCTATGAAGATATCTTTCAGCAAACAATAAGTGCAAAGACAGGGCATGCTTGTTGATGCAACCAGAAAGGGTATGTATAAGAGGAACAAATTGTACAGGAAGTTGTAGTCCATAGAAAACTTTGGCGTTTATTCTAAGATAGGGTTTAGAGCAGAGAAATTTTAACAGGATCACTAACTGCTTGTTAACTTGTAGAGAGGCAAAGGCAAAGTGGGAAGACTAGTTAAAGGCAGTTGCAGTAATCCAGATTAGTAAAAGAGGAGGTGGCAAATTGTTTCATTTGAGATAAGATTTGAAGATGATGTCAATAGGATACAGGTTTAAAAAAAAAAAAAGGAATCAAGAATGACTTCTGAAATTTTTAACCTGAGCATTTACTGAGACAGGAAACACTGGGAACTGTAGAGTTGGTGGTGGGATATTAAAAGTTTGATTTGGGTCATGTGAAGTTTGAAAGGCTTGATATTAAAAAATAGATGTCTGTCTTCATATATGCAAAAATGAACTCAAAATGGCTAATATTTAAATGGCCTAAACATGAAACTAATACCATTGAACTCTTAGAAGAAATCATGGAATTTGCAGCAGATTCTTAGATATGAAACCAAAACACATGAAATAAAAGCAAAAATACATGAATTGGGCATCATCAAAATAAACTTTTTTTTTGGGGGGGGGGGTACTGGGGATTGAACCCCAGAGGTGCTTAACCACTAAGCCACATTCCCAGCCCTTTTATTTTTAGGGGACAGTGTCTTGATAAGTTGCTTAGGGCCTCATTAAATTGCTGAGCCTGGCCTCAAACTTGTGATCTTCCTGCCTCAATCTCCCAAGTCACTGGATCATAGGCCTGCATGACCACATCTGACTCAAACTTTTGTTTATCAAGAGACATTACCAAGAAGGTGGAAAGAATGAAAGAAGATGTTTGTAAAGAATAGAACGGATGAGTCTAGAATACAAATATATTTTTTTAAAAAACTCTTAAATTCAGCAATCAAAAGACAAATACCCCAGTGAGGAAATGGGCAAAGGACCAGAATAGATATTTCTCCAAAGAGGAGATCCAGATGACTAACATGCACTTGAAAAGATGGTCCTACCATTAGTTATTAGGGAAGTTTAAATCGAAACCATAGTGAGGTGACAGTTAAACATAGAATTACCATACCACCCAGCAGTTCCATTCCAAGGTATATTGCCAAAAGAATTGCAAACTGGTGTTTAAATTTTTTTTTAAAAAAAGCACATACCAAACATTCACAGTAGCACTGCTTATAATTCTCAAAAAAGATGGAAATAACCCCAAGTCTGTCAGTGCTTGAATGAACAGACAGAATATGTACTAATACAGTGGAATATTGATCTACCATAAAAAGTAATGAAGTACTGCTACTGTTGATATGTAGGTGAACTTCAAACATTATGCTAAGTGAAAGAAGCCAGATATAAAAGATCATATATTTTATGATTCCATTTATATAAAATATAAATATATAGATTAAACCATAGACAGCAGATTTGTGGGTGCCAAGGAGTGGAGGACAGGAGGAATGGGAAACAACAGATTAAGGGATACTAGTGATTTCTGTCCATATGTAATTGAGTGCTCTTTTCATTACATTCAGGGAAATATGGTCTATTAGGGATTATATTCTCAGATTTGGAAGGAATTTTAGGTCTAGTGGAGTCTTCTTGGAATGCTGAAATTCCCTCTAGTCATGGCTTTTAACCTTCTTTGGAGTTATTGTCCCTTTTGAGAATCTAAAATAAGGACTCTTTCCTGAAAACAAAACAAATCCAGTTTTGCATTTCACCATAAAGGCAGTCATGGACTCTGGAGAGCCATATGCATTCCTGACAGGTGATATCTGCCTTTGCTAAAATACTCCAGGTTTCTTTGTGAGAGACATCTAAAGGTCCTGGACAGCGGCGGCTATTGTTTCTTCCTTGTTTTGAGTGCAAATCTGCCTCCTGTCATTTATGCTTTGGAGATTTAGTTTTGTCCCCAGATTGACACTGAGCAAGTCTGTTCCCTGTTTCTTGTAAGAGCCCTTTGAATAGTTCAAGACCAAATAATAAAACTTTTCTGAACTCTTTTTTAAAATATCTTTATTGAGATATAATTCACATATAATTCACTCATTTAATGTGTATAATTCAATGGCTTTTGGTATATTACATTATTTTAAAGTTTTTGGTGAAGTATATATAACAAAATTGATCATTTTGACCATTTTTATTTTTGTGGTATTAAGGATCAAACCTAAGACCTTACACAGGCTAGGCAAGGGCTCTACCACTGAACTATACCCCAGCCCCATTTTAACCATTTTTAAGTGTACAGTTAAGTGGTATTGATTATATTTACAATGTTGTGCAACGATCACCACCGTTTCCAAAACATTTTCATTATGCCAAAAAAATACCTCTGTAATCTTGAAGTGTCACTTCTCATTATTCTGTCCCTAGTCTCTGGTAACCTCTAATACACTTTCGGTCTCTGTAAACTTGCCTGTTCTGGGTACCTCAGATAGATGGAATAATAAGATTTGTTTTTTATGTCTGGTTTATTTTATTTAACATAATGTCTTCAAAGTAACTTTTCAGTTTCCTTTTCACTGTGCCCACAGTTAATCTGTACAAAGAAGTAGTTCTTTTTTTTTTTTTTCCTATAAACGGGTAGTAAGGAAGGTTGATAAAGGGTGTGTTACCAACCTACCTGTTGAAGTTAATTGACATTGTTAACTGACAACTAAGATAATATATTTAATGCTATTAAACAGTGCATTTCCCATCTATCATATTTATAAATTCCATGTTCACTTTTAGGAACAGATATTTAGAAATAATTAAAAATTCAAGAGCATAATCAGTAATGTACAATTTTACATACATAATAGTTCTTATTGGTTTAGAAAAAATGCCATTGATATGCTTTTCTTTTTTTTAAGTGAAATTATATGATCAGCTTAGCTTAGGGCAGGAGCATGGAGGTCACTGATTACTGAAAATTAAAGTTAAAAAATTATTGCCTGAAATTTTGGTTGTCTCAGGGTAGCTTGCCTAAGCAGAGTCTTGGCAGGAGGTACCTAGGGGCAGCTCTCAGCCAGGCTCAGGCCCAAATCAATGAATTGCACCCATTAGAGTGAGTTGGGCAATTGAAGCACTCTTCTTCCATCTCAGGCAGTTAGTGCCTACTCGCCTATGAGGCAGTGATGGTGATGGTTGTCTTCCAGGTTCCTTTGGCAGTTTAATCAAAGTTAATTGAGAGTTCTCTGTCTTGTAAAATTGTAAAAAACAGTGGTTTTCTGGGAACTCACAAAGGTTTGTATTTTAGACCAAGTAATCTGTTAATCAACAAATTTTATAACAAAATACCTTAGACTGGATAATTTATAAACAACAAATTTATTTCTCACAGTTTTGAAGCCTGGGAATTCCAAGGTCAAAGTGACAGCAGATTTATCTGGTGAGGGGCTTGCTTTCAACATCATTGGTGGGTACCTTGTTGCTGTATCCTAATATGACAGAATGGGCAAACAAGTTCTTTTGGGTCCCTTTTATAAGGGTTCTAAACCCATTCTTGAGGGTTCTGCCCTCGCGACCTAATCACTCCCAGATTACCCACCTTCCAAAAGCACTGCACTGGAGATTAAGTTTCATTAAACATGTGAATTTGGGGAGAATACAGACATTCAGACCTTAGCAGTTCCCAAGACTCTCAGGGAGTCTGCAGTGTCAACGCTATTTTCATAACACTGATGTTATTGTTCTTTTTCATGCTAATGCTCTCAGGAATATGCAGTGGAATTTTGGGGGCTATATAACACAAAATGGCATTATTGCTTAGATGTTATGTATTGATTGCGCTTTCTAGATTTAAAAAAAAAATTTAGGGTAGTGGGGGGTTGGATGCTGGGGCACTTTGTCACTGAGCTACATGCCCCAGTTCTTTTATTTTGAGACAGGGTCTCACTAAATTGCTGAGGGTTTTGCTAAATTGCTGAGGCTGTCCTCAAACTTGGGATTACTGCTTCCTCAGCCTCTGGATCGTTGAGATTATAGGCTTGTACCACCACATCCGCCAGGGAGGAGGTTTTAATAGCCTTTTAAAACTGCATATTAAGGGGCTGGGATTGTGGCTCAGTGGTAGAGGGCTTGCTTAGCATGGGCAGGACCCGGGTTCCATCCTCAGCACCACATAAAAATAAAGGCATTGTGTTGTGTCCATCTACACCAAAAAAATAAATATATTTTAAAAAACTGCATATTAATATAAGGCTGGATTTGTGGACATATTAAACACAGAAGCAGAGCTGAGAATCTATCTTTAAGTTATATATTAAAGAGAATTGCAGAGATGGAAAATATCATTCTCACTAAATGTGGGGTTTTTTTGTTATTCTAAATTAGTTATACATTTTGATACTTCATAAATAAATGGAGTATAAGTTCTCGTTCTTCCATTGTATGTGATATAGAGTCACACCAGTCATGTACTTGTATATGCACATAAGATCATAAATATCCTTCCTACCCCCACATCCTCTCCCCTCCCTTCCCTCCCCTCTGTCTAATCCAAAGTATGTGGTTTATTTTGAAAGTATATTTCCATTAAAATATTCATATGTTAACATGAAAGGAGGTTATTAATGAATTAATAAACATTTTTAAATTGTTCTCAGTTTTAATATCTATAATGATGTATATTGATAGATAAAAAGGTATTAGTGATGGAAAGAAATATGTGAATTCAGGGAGTCACCCCACTTTGTTAAAGGAAAAGCCCACAGTTTCTGGAATACAGGAAAAGGAAGCAAAACAATGACAAAGCTGGGAAAGGGGAGATGTTGGTAAAAATGTGAGAGATACGTATATAACTGTGTGAATGTATGTGTGTGTACTACATGTACACACAAATATATAAATAATATATTAAGAATATATACATGTATGTAGGAAAGACTGATCATAAATAATTTTTATAACTTTATTGATGTGAAAACATGCACAGATCACAAATCATAAGCCTACATCATGTTTGGACTTTCAGAGTGACATGTCCATGAAATTTTTTTTAAAAATAGGGTATTGCTAGTGCTCCAAACTCCTTTTCCTCTGTGGCCCTCCTAGTCATTATCTCATTTGCTCTAGCAATAACTACTTTAGATTAGTATACTTTCACATAATTTAGGTAAGTTAGGTTTTGGAGGCAGGGAGAAGAACGAGGAAAAGTTTTTTTATTTGAGATACAGAGCATTACTTGGATCCTAGAGGCCTCTTTTATGCCTACTACCAGTTGTTACCTCTCTCCAGTGGTATCTACAATTCTGACTTTCACTGTGTTGGGGAACCCTAAACCACCCCCTCTTTGGAGATTCATAGGAAGGACTCATGGGACTCTCCACGTGGTGGTACTCATAGCTAAGATATATTACAGCATTATAGTAAGGGTATACATCTGAATCATGAGGGGGAAAGACACCAGCAGAATTAAGAGGAGTTCATTGAGGCTTCCTTATACTTTATCCTTCCCATAGAGTTCAGAGACCATTTTCCCCCAGGAAATGCAGCAATCTATGGGCTATGTTTCTCCCTAGAGTAGTCTGTTAGCAACTCAGTGCCCAGGGTTTTTATTAGGGCCTGGTCAATAAGCAACTTCTGCCTAGTATATTCAAAAGTTCCAGACTCCCAGAAGGAGGGCAGTTATTCATTATAAATCATATTGTTTGCACAGTGTAGGCACAGTGCCACTTTACCAGTTAGGAAGTATTTTATGTCACTGTAGAGAACTATTTACCAGCTAATTTCCCAGACACTCTTTAACAAGCCTTTCTGGGGAAGGCAATTTTAGGCATATGATCTGTGTTAACTTTTTCTGAACAAAACCATAGATGAGTTTTGCCTGTTCATATAATATGTATTTTTGGCTTCTTCCACTTAACATGATTTGTGTGATCACAGGCAGTTTGTTCACTCCATCGGCAAGTCCCATTCCATGGAATGAACATACCAGTTTATCCTTTCTTTTGTCCATGGGTAAAGTTTTTTTATCTCCCCAACATTTGGTATTATGCCTTTTATACTATAGTCATTCTTTTGGGTATAGAGTAATATTTGGTTGTGGTTTTAGTTAGTGTTTTCTTTTTCTAAAAAAAAAAATTTTTTAGTTGCCAATGGACCATTTATTTATTTGCACTGCTAAGAATTAAACTCAGCGCCTCACACATACTAGGCGAACGTTCTATCACTGAGCTACAATTCTGCAAATAACCTCTTAGTTAAGCACTTAAGAGGACATGGACTTTATCTTGTTCAGGATCTTAATATTTTCTGTGTGTTGGATGGTGTAGATACAGTGCTGCATTCATGGAACTTGTAATCTAGTTTGTGTATCATTTTAGATAAATATAGTCTTCATACTTCCCTAAGAAACTCTAGTTATATATTGAACTTCTACCTGCTAATTTTCTGCAGTAATGGTGTTGTTTCATTTGCTTAATTTCTGAAAGGAATATTAGACTTTTGGCCTTGTACATCTTTTTCACTTTTACTGCTGATGGTTGAGTCCTGTCCAACGATGTTGCAACTGAATTTGGACATAACTAAGCACATTACTTCTTAATCTTGTCTGTAATCAAAGGGTTCATACTATATGATGTCTGAGGTCCCTTCCAACTCTCACTTTGCTATTAATCAACTTCTCCAAATTATATTCTAGGGGAGGGGAGCGGGAACTCATTGTTATTAATATGTATTTGCTTTAAAACCAAATGCTGAAATGTAAACGTTTAGCTCATGTTTTGTGATTGTATTTTGGTTTTATTTATAGATGCCAGAAGTGGGTAGAGAATTGTAGGAGAGCTGACTTGGAAGATAAAACACCTGATCAACTAAATAAACATTATCGTTTATGTGCCAAACACTTCGAGACCTCTATGATCTGTAGAACTGTAAGTAATAGGAGAACTTGCTTTCTTTCTCTCTCTTTCTGTCTGATTGGAAATGTAAGTTTTAATAATTGAAAGGTATCCTTCTACCCCACAATTATAAAAAAAAAATGAAGATAAATTTGGAGTGGAATAGCTTCTATTTTGTTCTAAAAATTCTGAGGTTTTCTTAATTCCCCTATTCCTGATGCCCCTTTCCCACTCACCAGAGGTGACCACTTTTAATCCTCTAGACAGTTCTAGATGATCATAATACTGTGTTTAACATGATGTTTTAACTTGGAGCAATTCCTCTAGAACTTTTTCATAAGTGATATCTTCATCTATGAGTAGTGCTCTTTGTTTTCATGTTTTTGAATGTACTTTTAGAACCAACACTTAATTTTTACATGCTAGATACTGTAGGAAATAAATCATAGGTAATTTGAAAAAAACATTTCCATCAGCAATTTGAAGCTTTGCATTCAGACCTTCCCCTTTCTGGGCCCCAGTTTCTAATGAGATTAGACCAGACCTAGATTTTTAACCCTCTAGGATTCTGTTACTGCTGTGATGCATAAAAGGCACAAATAGGTCAGATTTGATTAAAATGAAGCAAAAGTGAAACACTTTGTAATTAGTAAGGAACAAAGTTTTGGTAAATAATATATACAGTGTTCTTGTTTAGGTATAAGTAATGTATCATCTCAGATATCGAGATAAACTTTATTTGAAGGTACACTATATATTGTTATGCAGCAATTTATTTTGATATTTTTTTCAGATACATTTTGCAGAGGCATCAGAAAACTAAAGAATGATTGGGTTATTTTATTTCTCAAAATTAATTGAAGCAGATACTTGTGAAGTCATTGGGAGGTGAGCCAATTCCGGTTCAACAGTTTAATCACGAATATTTGAGGGATATTTTTTTGCCTTGCTTTGTTAAGAGCCTAATAATGATCAACCAAAATAAGAGGTTTTATACGTTTAAAAGGCAAACTGCTTTTATGTTCTTGACACTAAGTGAAAATATCCCAAATTATTTAAATGCCCTATGCATTTTTATTAAAATTTAGTCATAAATATGGTTTTTTAATTGGATAATTCCAACCATATATCAATGTGAGAAATTTAAAATGTAGTGTACTCTTGTATTCTTGTTTAGTCAGAGCATAGAACAAAAAGGTGAGATTTTGTTTTTATAATTTCTGAATGATTTGTCAGTCTCAAATAAATTAACCCAAATGTGAAAAATGTTCTTTATCTGTATGTAGAAGATGATGCTGGTATTAAAAGCTGGATTATTTGATATCTGTATTAAAATGTTTAAGAGTTTTTGCCTCATTAGTTTGGCATTTATGTACTCATTAGTAAATATTCATGACTAATTCAGCCAAAGCCAAATGTTTTATTATCTTTGATGCTAGAGTAAAATTAATATTCAGGCATGGTGGTGCACACCTGTAATCCCAGTGGCTGGGGAGGCTGAGGCAGGAGGATCATAAATTCAAAGCTAGCCCCAGCAACTTTGCAAGGCCCTATCTCAAAATAAAAGGGGGACAGGCTGGGGATGTGGCTCAGCGATTAAGCACCTCTGGGTTCAATCCCTGCCACTCCCCAAAGTAAAGTAAGATTAATACTGTTTGCACAAACCTTAAATCAGCTGTTAAAAAGATTAAATCTTGATACTGAATTAAAATGAATTGCATATAACTTTTTTGTCATGTATAATTATAAATAAGTATTTATAAAAGTCACGTTTTTGACTCATTGTTTTCTGGTCTTTGCTTTATTTGCTAAAAAAAATAGCAAATTAATTCAAATTTTTAAAATTCATTGACTGTTTTATCCCTTCCTTTACTTAATATCAAGAGTTGACTGTATGTGTGTATATGTTTGTTTATTTTTAAGGCTTTTGCTCAATGGGAAAGATGGGAAGCTTAGGATATCCGAGGTTTTGCTCCTTTCAGTGGTTGTGTCTCTGATTCCTGATCAAACTCCCTAGTAGACTCAGGATCACTAGCCAGTTGCTAGAAGCTGTATCATTAAGAAATCATATTTCCTTCTTTGTGTTTTTTATGATGCATGGGATTGAAGTGGAAAATATTGTCTCTGAATAGAAATCCTTCCGAAGTATAGTATCTTTTGGATAAAACCCAAGATCATTTGTTCCATTTAGATACATATTTTCCCTTCAGTCCTTTCTAACCTCTGTTCTCTGGATGAAAAAACTTATTTAGAAGGGTTATTATTTTTGCTTGATGTATTTGAATATACTTCAATAGTCAGCTTTGAAACAATTACTGCGCGCGCCCGTGTGTGTGTGTGTGTGTGTGTGTGTGTGTGTGTGTGTGTGGTGTTTTTCATAGCAACTTAAGGGAGAAAGTAAAGTTACTGTTTATTTTGACTAGCTAAGGATATAATAGAAGTTATTCATCTGTTACCCTCTTAATAAACTTCCTGTCCCACCTAGCTTGTTCTGGGCCAACTGTGGAAAACTGTCACCATCTAGGTATGGATCCAGCTTCTAGCTAAGTTGTATTAATTAACAGGAAGTAAAATAGAAAATAATCATCCTTCAATAATAAGATCATTAGAGCTAGAAGGGAATTTAAAATACCCAGTGTAGGGTTTGCAAAAATGATTATGTATGTGAGTTGTTGCTCTTGAGTCTATTTTTATCTTAGGATTTTATAATATGTATTTAAAATATAAATAGCCTGTTAAAGGTTATTCTTACGGTTTTGGTTGCTTAATACAGGGTTAACTAAATAGATTGTATGGAAGTGATAGTGGTACAACTGAAATGGCAAGCATTCTGATCACTAATGTGTGCATAGTTTCATTTTGAGAAATGTTGATCTAGTCAGTACCTGAATCAAAAGAGGAGGTCCACAAAAGGAAACTAATTTAGCTAAGGGGCTGTTAGTGAGTCACTAGTTGATTTTGGATTAGTTCCTAGATCTCCTGGGTCCCAGTGCAATATTATTTTCACTGTGCCTTGGTGCTTCTCAGTAATATTAGCAAAAGTGATGTGAATAGCAGGTAAGGAGGGAAGCATTGTTGTAGGACATATAGGAGGGTAGGTTATTTGGGAGATTTGTGCATCCTATAGCCTGGTGGGCTCATGGAAAGATAGAACAGATGAAGTGGCTGGGAAACTGAATTAGAAATATATGTACAAAATTTAAGTACCTTTTTTTTTTTTTACCTACTATCAATTCAGTTTCTGAATTTATAATAGTAAGATTACCAAAAGGGCAAATACAAAAACAGAAGTATAGACCGACTTAAATTGACATCAGATACTGCAAGTCTGTATATTAGAGCTAAAGAAATACTGGAGAAATCTTTAATATAGAATTTTATTTTTTCTGAAGGACCATCTCTGAATTAACACATTTTTCTTTTTCAGAGTCCTTATAGGACAGTACTTCGAGATAATGCAATACCAACAATATTTGATCTTACCAGTCATTTGAACAATCCACATAGTAGACACAGAAAACGAATAAAAGAATTGGTATGTCTTTGTACTTTCAGATTTCCCACCTCCCCGTAATACTGTGAAGTCAAATAAAGGTGCATTTATATTAAAAATTGACCCAAGTTGTTCTCTATTTCAAAGGTAACATAATGGGAAACAAATTCTATGATTACTAAGTAAACTTGGATGTAAGATAATTAATCTGTTTTGGTACAGTTGAAATTGGAAAACCTCCCTTGAATTTAGCCAACCAGTTGATACTAGTTGACTTGGGCTTAAGTGTGCTGCCACTTTCAGGCCACTAGTTCATTTTATTCTTGGGACTGGGGATAATCAGAAGAGCTACTTTTTCTTTGGTATTAAGGAAAATGGAGCTGAGGTAGGTTTCCAGAATCAAGCACAAAGGGATAAAGAGAAGGAAGAGATAAAAGTTGAGGCATGGATTGTTTTAGAGATGAGGATTCTGTCACTATTAAAATATTGACAAGGGTTAGAAAAGCTTTAAATCTTTGAATACAGCATAATTTACATGTGTTTCTATATTCCTTTGATCTTTTTCAGTTCTGATCATTTTCTGTTTTTGTTGACCTTAAGTGAACAAAATTAAGCTATTCAGACTCCTTAAGTCCATGGCTTCTGTTTCTCATTGCCACTGGCAAGGCCTTTATTTTGTTTTACTGTGTTTCCTTCTTCCACTATTATTTCCATTTCTCTTAGATAGTTAGGTAGTATATTTAATATGTCATTATCAATTCATTTATTATATGTTTTTTAAGATAATATCTAATTTTTCTCATTTTCTTCTGTTTACATTTCATATTTAGATCTTTGGTCCATTTGGACTTTTTATGGTGTCCAAGTGAAATTTAACTTTATATTTCTCCTTATGGAAAATTAGGTTTTTTGATGTGGCTGTGTTAATTTCCCATTCCTATGACAAATATATGGGACAACTGAAAGGTTTATTTGGGGCTCATGGTTTCAAAGGTATTAGTCCATTGTTAGCTGGATCTGTTGCTTTTGAGCCTATGGCGAAACAGTACTTTGTGGGAGGGAGCTCATGGTGGAACAAAACGGCTTACCTCATGGCAGTTTGGAAGCAAAAAGAGGAAAGGGCCAGGGTCCTACTGTATTTTTCTAGAGCACGCCCCCAGGGATCTAGATTCCTATTACTAGGCCCTACCTCCTAAAGGTTCCACTACCTCCCAGCAATGCCACAGACTGGCATGTGGGCCTTTTGGGGACATTTAAGATCCAAACCCTAACAATAATCTTGTTAATGAATTCATCCTTTCCTCCAGTGGTATAAAAATACCACCTTCGTTATATACCAGTTTAACACAAGGCTGCTTCTGGATCTGTTCCACTGGATTGTTTGTTTATATCTGTGCCACATTGTTTTTACTACTATGGTTTTGTAATATATCTTACTTTCAAATAGAGTGACTTTTAAGCTCTTCTTTTTCAAAACTTTCTTAGCTATTTGTGAACCTTTATTCCTCCATATGAATTTGAGAATTCTTGTGTCAAGTTCTCCTAGAAATCCTCTTGGATTTTCATTATATAATTGCTTTGAATTGACATTTTTATTATATTAATTAGTTCCATCCATGAATTTAAGAAACCCAATAAAATAGCTGCCAAATAACAGCAATCATTGATAAGTCTAAATGCTGGTTCTTTGAAGAAACTATTAAAATACTTTTAGGAACACACAAAGTCAAATTTTTGAAAATGTCGGATTTTTTTGGTGCTGAGGATTGAACCCAAAGCCTTGTGTATGCTAAGCAGGTGCTCTGTGATTGAGCTATACCCCAATCTCAGTTTGTGGAGGTGGGGTGGTTATATTTTTTTATTTGACATGTTACTAAGTGATGCATTGAGGGTGCACATAGTCAGTGGGAGAGGATTCTTCTTAGTTTTTTGTTTTTGTTTTGTTTTAGTTGTAGATGGACACAATAGCTTTATTTAATTAATTTATTTATATGTGGTGCTGAGGATCCAATTCAGTGCCTCTCACATGCTAGGCAAGTGGTCTACCACTAAACCACAACCCCAGCCCTCTTCCTAGTTTTTTGCCTTCATTCTTGCTGTTGAAATCTGACACCAGCTTTATTTCTATTCTTTTTGGGTGATCTACCTTTTCTCTCTCAAAACTTTTATAATTTTTTTTATATTTGACATTTAAAATTTCATTGAACTATATATATATATGTGTGTGTGTGTGTGTGTGTGTGTGTGAATTTTTTTCTTATCTAGCATATTGACCATTATCTGAAGACTTATGTCTTTATTTACAATTTCTTTACGTATTTATTTTTTTGTGGAACTATGGATTAAACTGGGGCCTCATGCATACTAGATAAACACTCTGCCACTAAGCTGCTTCCCCACCCTGGGACTTATATCTTTTAAATTCTGAGAAATTCTCAGTTTTAATTTCTTCATGCACTTCTTTCCTCTGTTATTTCTATTTTTCTGAAACTTCTTATACATAAATGCTGACATATTATTTTAATGAGTATTTTCAAAGGGCCTTTTCTTCTTAGTAATTTGTACCAGGGGTGAGGAGCTCAACCACTTCCAGTAGCTGTCATGCCCCTGTAACTCTCCCTCTTAAGAAACATCAAATACTTCATAGCAGGCACACTTCCAGGTCTTCCAGCCTTGTAACTGGGCAGCCCACCAGTTAAGGAGGGAGTGTTGCAGGTTGACCTGCCTGGAGACATTCTTATCAGCAGAATGTCCAGAGCTGTTCAGTGGGTACTGTGTGGTCCCAGCTATAACTGGCACTGGTACTTTCCTTCCACAAAAGTAATGGGTGGGTTGTGATCTGATTATCACTGAGGTTTGGAGGGAGAGTAAAGGACTCAGCTGGAAAGTTCCTCCTCCATCTATCCCTGTGTAGGGGTCATAGTGCATAAACTATGCTATATGCATTCATTTCTTCTCTATGCTGGCACTCTGTTAATTCTACTTCCCAGGGAATCCTCATCATTTTTATTAGGTTCTACAATTCAGCAGTCTCCCTCTTAGGAGGCATCTCCAAGGTTAGATTGGGAAGGGAGATAATTTGCTTCCTCTTGAATTTGATTTCAAGTGCCTTGGTATACTTTTCATTCCCTTTATTATTTAGTAAACACTTATAACCTAAAGTTAGGGTTTTTAGGGAGAAAATAAGTGATATATTTTTCCCCTCTAGGACTTTATTATAAGCTTGGAGTAATTAGCAAATAATTATTATTCTGGTTTTCTTATCATCTGTTTGAAGAACATATTTAATATAAATTATGCTCTTGAAAGAGTAAAACAATTCAAAATAGGTTTTTATTTGAGTTTAAGATGATACACTAGAGGTCAGTTTTCTAAAACATGCTTTTTTTTCTTTGTTCGTTTTTTCTTTCTTTTTTTGTTATTTAGAGTGAAGATGAAATCAGGACACTGAAACAGAAAAAAAGTAAGTGATAGTGTTAATGACTCAGCTTCTGAATGCCTTTTTAAAAGGCCTTGACCTGGTAAGAACAAATAAATATGTTTTATGTCCACAACCTACCTTGAGAATGGATGTAAGAGTGTGTCAGCTTTGTCCTGTGGTCTGAAATTATCAGAGACTAAAGTCTTACTTTAGTTTGTCTTTGTTGAGTTCTGCCAAGCCACACACTTTGCCCTGTGCTGGCCTTGAAAATGTGTTGCTTTCTATGTGGTTCGGGTGTCAGGAACACAGACAGTATCCCAGGACAGGGAAGGAAGGGCAGACATTTATGTCTACCCAACTTGTGCATAATAAGTTTTTGGTAAACATTTAAGAAATAAATGCTATGGGGGGCACTTGGTGTGTTGGATGTAGTGGCAGGTGCTGATGCCTGAGCTTTTGCCAAAGAATGGCAGCTAGAAGTTGTTTTTGTTCCTGTTATTACTATTATCCTCTTCGTCTCTCTCCTGTTGCTACAATTAACATAAACTTTTATTGAGGTCAAATCATCATTTTAAGTACTTAATATTAATTCATTTAATTATCACAGAGCTCTGTGTTAAGTAATATTTTAATTCTCCCTTTATAGATAAGGAGACATAGACTCAAGCAAAGAAAGGAGGGAAAGATTCTATACAAAAGTAGAGTGGCATGAAATAGGGTGCTAGATTTGGGAAAGTGCCCTCACTTTGGTGGTATTGGAATTTCTGATAAACCATGATACTTAGAAAATGAACCCAGAGGGGACCATAGAGGCCAGAATTTGCAGGGTGTGGCAGTGGGAACCATTGAGGAATTTGTAAGTAGGTGATGGCATGAACCTCATTTCATGTTATGTGGAACACTGTTGGAAGTAGGAAGAGTAACACTGTTGACAGGGAAGCCAGGACTCGGGGAACTTGTAAACAGATGACTTACATATGGAAAGACGTCCAAAGGAGAGTGACTAGCTTTTCACCTTATGTTTTTGCTCCTTAATGAACATCCCTTTAAAAAAATAAAACAATAGAATTAATACTTGTTGATTGAGAGTGGAGAAGTAATGGAGGTCAGAAGGAATATAGGAAGGAGGAAAGGAGACAGGCTGTCAGGCGGGCATCCAGGATAACCTCTTGCTTTCTGGATGGCAAAAACCTGCATAGTGTAGAAAACACTGTTTGCTTTGTAGTGTATGATGAATAGATGGCCTCTGAGCTGAGGAGGGGTGAGGAAAGAGTAATCCCTGCCCTTGCTCAACCCTGGTGTTGCTCTGGCAGGCCTGGAAGCACAGCTTACCCAGCCTCTAATCACACCAGATTTCGCTTTGTATTTGGGTAGCCCACTTCTCTGTTTTATCTTGGTGCTGTTGCTGGAATACTTTCTACCAACTGAAGTGCCCTCATGTCTTCTTATCTGGGTCAAAATCAAATGCAACTTCTCTCTTCTGAACATTTTTCCCTTCCCCCAGTGAAAATGTACAATTTTTGGTGGCCCTCTCATAGTCTTATATAAGAGCTAGGTCCGGTGATTCTTCAGATTGGATTATTTTCCTAGGGCTGCCAGTATGACTGTCGGCAGGACTCTTAACCTATAGGGCCTCACTTTTTTCATCCAAATATGAGATTAGGTGAAGATTTCTAATATTAGCCCTAACAGTTACATGAATCTATATTGGATTGGTTTGTATAACTGTCTCATCTCTCATATAAAAGTGTGGCTTAATGGTTTGGTAGAAACAGCATCTGTATGACCTTGGAGCCAGACAAGCTTGAATTTGAATTTCACTTTTATCCTTATAAATGCATTTGTGGCCTTGGGCAAATTATTTATTGTCAAGTGGGGTTGATACCATCTGCCTGAATAAAGATTAAAGTGATGCACACAAAATACTAAACACAGTGTCCTCCATAAATATTTACTTTTACTTCAGAAGGCATGGACTGTCACTGTTCTGTATAATATATATGTTGTCAGTTAAAATCATTCCAACTTTATTTACACGTATAATTAAAATCTGTTCCCAGTGTTTCTCCTTCTATTGTCTTTGTTTTATTCTGTCTTCCTCTGTGGTCTAGTAGATAGATGCTGTGAATGTTGGATGAATGAGTTTATGGTTTTAAAATATTAGCCAATCCAAAAATGTACTTTGTATTGTGTGATTTCTTATGGGATTGTAAAATTAACTCTCTGTTTTCCAGTTGATGAAACTTCTGAACAGGAACAAAAACATAAAGAAACAAACAATAGCAATGCTCAGAACCCCAGTGCAGAAGAAGGGGGTGATGAACAGGATGAAGATATTTTGCCTTTAACCCTTGAAGAGAAGGAAAACAAAGAATACTTAAAATCTTTATTTGAAATTTTGATTCTTATGGGAAAACAAAATATACCTCTGGACGGGCATGAGGCTGATGAAATCCCAGAAGGTCTCTTCACTCCTGATAACTTTCAGGCCCTGTTGGAGTGCCGGATAAATTCTGGTGAAGAGGTCCTGAGAAAACGCTTTGAGACCACAGCAGTTAACACATTGTTCTGTTCAAAAACACAACAGAAACAGATGCTGGAGATCTGTGAGAGTTGCATCCGGGAAGAAACCCTCAGGGAAGTGAGAGACTCGCACTTCTTTTCCATTATCACTGATGATGTGGTGGACATAGCAGGGGAAGAGCACCTTCCCGTGTTGGTGAGGTTTGTAGATGAGTCTCATAACTTGAGAGAGGAATTTGTGGGCTTCCTGCCTTATGAAGCTGATGCAGAAATTTTGGCTGTGAAATTTCACACTACCATAACTGAGAAGTGGGGACTAAATATGGAGTATTGTCGTGGCCAGGCTTACATTGTGTCTAGCGGATTCTCTTCCAAAATGAAAGTTGTTGCTTCTAGACTTTTAGAGAAATACCCTCAAGCTATCTACACACTCTGCTCTTCCTGTGCCTTAAACATGTGGTTGGCAAAATCAGTGCCTGTGATGGGGGTGTCTGTTGCATTAGGAACAATTGAAGAAGTTTGTTCTTTTTTCCATCGATCACCACAACTGCTATTAGAACTTGACAATGTAATTTCTGTTCTTTTTCAAAACAGTGAAGAAAGGGGTAAAGAACTGAAGGAAATTTGCCATTCTCAGTGGACAGGTAGGCATGATGCTTTTGAAATTTTGGTGGATCTCCTGCAAGCACTTGTTTTATGTTTAGATGGTATAAATAGTGACACAAATATTAGATGGAATAATTGTATAACTGGTCGAGCATTTGTACTCTGTAGTGCAGTAACAGATTTTGATTTCATTGTTACCATTGTTGTTCTTAAAAATGTCTTATCTTTTACAAGAGCCTTTGGGAAAAATCTCCAGGGACAAACTTCTGATGTCTTCTTTGCTGCCAGTAGCTTAACTGCAGTACTACATTCACTCAATGAAGTAATGGAAAATATTGAAGTTTATCATGAGTTTTGGTTTGAGGAAGCAACAAATTTGGCAACCAAACTTGATATTCAGATGAAACTCCCTGGGAAATTTCGTAGGGCTCAGCAGGGTAACCTGGAATCTCAGCTAACCTCTGAAAGTTACTATAAAGAAACCCTAAGTGTTCCAACAGTGGAGCACATCATTCAGGAACTTAAAGATATATTTTCAGAACAGCACCTCAAAGCTCTTAAATGCTTATCTCTGGTACCGTCAGTCATGGGACAGCTCAAATTTAATACATCAGAGGAGCACCATGCTGACATGTACAGAAGTGACTTGCCTAATCCCGACACGCTTTCAGCTGAGCTACACTGTTGGAGAATCAAATGGAAACATCGAGGGAAAGATATAGAGCTTCCATCCACCATTTATGAAGCCCTTCATTTGCCTGATATCAAGTTTTTTCCTAATGTATATGCTTTGCTGAAGGTCCTGTGTATTCTTCCTGTAATGAAGGTTGAGAATGAACGCTATGAAAATGGACGAAAGCGTCTTAAAGCATACTTGAGGAACACTTTGACAGACCAAAGGTCAAGTAACTTGGCTTTGCTTAACATAAATTTTGATATAAAACATGATCTGGATTTAATGGTAGACACATATATCAAACTATATACAACTAAGTCAGAGCTTCCTACAGATAATTCAGAAACTGTTGAAAATACCTAAAAGACTTTTTAAATGGGCTTTCTCTTATATTTGATTTTTGGAAGAAAAGCCGTAAGGTATATGTAGGTCACTTATCACTGAATATCTTTGCCTACAGGCCTCATGAATACATTAGCCATTGGTAATCTGCCTATATACATGGCACCTGTTTGAGCTCTCGTGCTTTGAAAAATTGTCTGTTCTTCCAGAAGACTGCATTGGAAGTACCACATTTCACCTCTGCGTGACCTCTGCTAGTAGCACTCTGAAATTGTTTTAGTTAAGTCTTTTAGGTTATAAAATGTATTATTACCATGGATCCAGTTGTCAGGTATTATTATCAATTTTGAAGAAATAAATTTTGAGGAGGTATAAGAAAAGAATGCATCTTATGAAATGTTACAATGAAGCCTACTGTTGACCTTTGACTATTAGGAGTTTTAAGTGTGTTAAAATCTGTAATGGACAATTAAGGGAATTAACCAGAGTTGTGAGCTTACCAAACAGATTTCAGTATAGATTTTGCCTTTATCAAATGAACTTAAAGAACAAGTTACAGTTAAAATTTGAGTGGAAGAGCTTGCCGTGGTTGTTCCACAACTGGTTGTTGCTGTTTACATTCCTTTGTTGAGCCTACGTCTTCATAAGCCTACACTTTCATTTTAGCAAGTAAATGGTGAACACTTCTGCTTCACGGTCAAGACAGAATCAGAGGCTGTTGATATGGGCAACTTATCTGTTTTCTTTTTCCATGACTATATCTACTGCCTCGTCTTGATTTATAAGCAAAACCTGGAAAACCTACAAAATAAATGTTTCACAGTTTATCTAGAAATAATACAGAATATATTGCTGTTATTTTTGGTGAAGAAAATCAATTTTGTATAGTTTATTTCAATCTAAATAAAATGTGAATTTTGTTTAAAGTTCAGGTACATTATTTTTTTTTGGGTCCAAAACATTCTTATGGTAAATTATTTTAAACTATATTTGATAACCAACTTCATGATTTTCATAATTTCAAAATGAAGGGGCTGGGGTTGTGGCTCAGTGGCAGAGTGCTTTCCTCACACATTTGAAGCACTGGGTTCAATCCTCAGCACCACATAAAAATAAATAAATAAACAAAGATGTTCATGTATAATTTTTTTTAAAATGAAGTGTTTTGTGGGGTTGTTGTCTTGGTATGTGTGTTTTCTACTTAGGGTATAGAAAAAGATGTTGATTTAAATTGAGAAACTACTAACCGTATGATTTGCCTGACTTGGTTTTTTTTTGGGGGGGGGGGGGGGCGGGTTTGGTTGCTGTTGTTTTTTGTTGTTCTTTTGCAGTGTTGGGGATTGAATTTAGGGCTTCATGTTTGCTAGTCAAGCACTCTACTGCTGAGCCTCATCCTCATCCCTATTTTAGCAGGGTTTGTGTTATTGCTGGATAAAATGTAAATGGATGAATTTAATTGCAGAGCTGCCACTGGACTGTTTTATGTTGGGATAAGTTGTTATTTGAGCTTCAGAAAGCAGAATGGGTGCATTTGCTGGAGTGCTGAGTCTGAATTATAACCCAAAATGCATTTCCTGTCATGGGCAAGCCCAGTGAATTTATCCAGTCAGGACACATTGCCCATGTAGCTTATAAAAAGATAAGACTTATTATAGCCAGAGTGCTAAGAGATGAGATGCTGCTGTCCTTGGCAGAAAGAACTGATCAAGTTCATGACGGCAGGATGACAGTGAAGGAGACACAGAACTCACCTGTCAGTGCCTGCATCTAGTTCTTAGGGCCTCCTGAGAGTGATGTGACCTCTAAATAATTTTAACCCTGCTTTGTTTTAGCTAGAAAACCTACCTTAAGGTCGTGCTGTGAGGATTAGGTAGTTTGTCATCAGTGACCTTTTGCTGCTTACCAGTGTACCCAAACTTAATGGCTTAAAGAAACAGTTCATCATTTCTCTCAATTTTGTGGGTTGCTTGGTTCTTTTGCTTGTCTCATCAGGGCTTTCTGCGTTCTACCAGCAGGTTGGCTGAGTCTGGGGTGGGATGACTTCATGTGACCTTTTTTCTTGGGCTTATGGATTGATGATCCTAGAGTACCATGAAAGAAATTAAGAAATCATGGCACATCACTTCACTACACTCTTTTTTTTTTTTAATATATTTTTAGTTGTAGGTGGACATAATACCTTTATTTTATTTATTTATTTTTTATGTGGTGCTGAGGATCAAACCCAGTGCCTCACACATGCCAGGCAAGTGCTCTACCGCTGAGCCACAATTTCAGCCCCTTTACCACACTCTTAAAGCAAATCACTTGGTCAGCCTATATTCAAGGGACAAGGAGTAGATTCCCCTTGTTAGGAGGAGCTGCAAAATATGGCCCGTGTTTCATCCATTACAATCATATATCCCAAAGCATTCAAATAACAAGGATTGATTAAGCTTTTAAGGTACCCATTATTTGTGTCTGTGCTATAACCCATATATATATATTCTCTAGTTTGGACATTTAATGAAGGCTTAAAAGTCCTAATTTTCAAAAACTGATCCTTGATGGCAATTTGAGTGAGTGTTAGGGTCACAGGTGAAAAAGATTGTTCTTGCAAGGTATTTGGAAAGAGATACCTGGGAGTGTTTATTCCACAAATATTAGTTGAATGCTTACTGTATGCCTGACTTCTCAGCTAGGTGCTGTCAATACCAGTTACATCTGACTCAGAATTTATAGCCTAGAGTTGGGAGTTGGCCCCTGGGACTATAATCTGCACTATTTATTTATTTATTTTGGCAGTACTGGGAATTGAACCCAGAACCTCACACATGCTAGGTTACTAGGCACAATCCCTGAGCTGCAATCTCAACCCTTTTTTTTTTTTTTTTTCATGTTGAGCCAAGGTCACATTAAGTTGCCCACACTGACCTCAAACTTGCAATCCTCCTGTCAATAGCTTCCTGAGTTACTGGGATTGCAGGTATACATCATCATGTCCAGCCGGTTGTACTTTTTATAATTACATACACAAATTAGATAGACCTTAGTAAATCAGATTTACCAAAATTAAAGGAAAGAAAAATAAACAGTATGCAGGAAAGCCTTGTGCATTTTTTTTTTTTTTAAGTAAGTTCTGCTGGGCATGGCAACACACCTATAATCACAGCAACTTGGGATGCTGAGGTAGAAGGATCATGAGTTCAAAGCCAGCCTCAGCAGTTTAGCAAGGTCCTAGTAACTTAGCAAGACCCTATCTCAAATTTTTAAAAAAGTGGGGCTGGGGATGTGTCTCAGTGGTTAAGCACTCCTGGATTCCATCCCCAGTACCAAAATAAATAAGTTCTGTATCATATCTAAACAGTTGTAAAATCTAAGAAAATACATTCAAGATTTAATGTGTCTAATTAGAGGAATCTTGGCTTTTTACACATGTACTCTCATCTTTTTGAAATTATCCAGTTGAAGCCCAATATGGGATATGGTACTATAAAATGAGAACAAATCCTTTATAATGTGTGTAATTTTCACTTAGTTCTTAGGATATCTGATGAGGTTAGTAGTTTGAGATGAAAGTTCTCTGGAGGCCCACTCCTCTGCAGTAATTTAGCTGAATCTGGTTTAATTTTGTTTTACTTTAGGGGCAGCCACTTTTTAAGAACTATTCAAAGTGAGTAATTCATAAAAGAGGGAAAGTGTACTTTGCAGTATTAGAGTTTACAAAGCGCCTTGATTATCTCATTTGAGTCCTCAGAAGAACTCAGGTTTTATTCCCATTTTTCAGTTGAGAAGTCAAGCTCACAGTAGTAAATTAATTGCCTCAAATTATGTAGCTAATAAGTGCCAGAGCTTGGCACTTCAGTTCACTCCTTCGATCTTAAAATTGATTGTGAAAGCCACTTCATTCTTAAGGTTTGCAAAAGCAATACTTGCTTTGGGAATAGACTTCTTTTATGTTCTTGCTTTATCCATTGCCAGCTTTCAGCACAACATCTAAAATACACTCATTATAGTCGACATGGGCTCCTTGCAAAAAAAAAGAAAAAGAACAACAACAGCAAAAAAACTTGGAGCCTGAGACTTTACAAACTGGGTGTAGAAATGCTGCCACCTTTGTTTGGCTGCCAAGACACTACCACAAAGGATCGTAGATCCAGGTTCATTTATTTCACAAGAGTGGGTGCAGCTGTCTTCTGGCCATAATCAAATGTTCTTCTGCAGCCAGCTTTTTGTGGCCAGAAAAAGCAAAGTAATTTTTAGTACAGATTAGCATAAAAATATCTACTAGATCAGTTTCAGGAAACAATTACTAACTTAGAAACAACAATAAGTGTGATCTATAGGTTGGTGAAAATGGCAGTAAATTTCCAGACCTTTTTAAATGCCCCTTATTTCTCGCCATGAATACTATATAAATAGAATACACTACCTGCCACTGTATTTGGTCCCATAAATTATTTGGACAGTGGACAATAGACTTCAAAACTAAGTAGAGGTAGTAAATCTGCCTCCTTTTAATGAGTTTAAATTTACAGTAGTAGTTTAAACATCTGGAAGTTTAATGTCTTAATTCATTCCAAATGTTCGACAAGGATATACTGCAAAAGAGGATATTGTAATTGGGGATCAAGAAAACTACTGTAGACTCAATCTAAGACCTTTCTACTTTTCTCTGTATACATTAATCACATAAAACTTGAGAGGCTGACAGTTCAGAGAGGAGATGAACCAAAATATCCAAGTTGGCATGCTCATATGAATAACTTTTTAGAGTATCATTACAAGAAAGATGAAGTTTAAATTGTTAATTAGCACAAGTAGAATGTAACTAGATGGTGCTGCCTTTTTTTTTTTTTTTTGTAATCTATGCTTATAAGGAGGAGGTTTTAGAAATTTATTATTAAAACTGGACTTAAAGGAGTAAAAACTTTTGACTTGTAGTTTGTAATTTTGACTAATGTATCTTGTAACCCAAGAATCTGGCCAGCACCCAGCTCCTAGCACTAGACTAAGCATTCATCTAGTGCACACTTACCAAGTCCCCACTAGGTGCTTCTTAGATGCTGATTTGATTTTCTTAAGGCAGAACATGTTGTGGCGGGGGGTGGGGGGGGCATTTGTCTACAGTAGCTGCAGCTGCTGACAGTGCTCCATATGCAAGTATGTGCTGAAGCACTTCATCCTACCTCGTTTAAACTCCTCTGTCCTGTGAGGAAGGTACTCATCCTGCTTTTTCCGATAAAATCCTAAGAATCAGAAGGGCACATAGAAAGATGGAATCAGGATTCCAACATGATGTAAAGATTCACAGGTTTGATGTGTTATCTCTTGAATTTGCTGTTCATTCTGATTTCACACATTGTTTTGGACAACTGTGTTGCTCAGTGTATTTACATCAGACACCAGGGTAAGTGGTGTGATACAAAAGTGACTGGAACAGCTTGCGAAGGAATTCAAAGGTGAATATGGAGTCTAGGCCCTTGGTGAGCTCAGTCACATGCAAGCCAGAGACTAAAAGGTAGGGTAACAGTGTAATCTATGATCCTAACCAGGGTACATCTGATTGTAAAGGGGGCACCATTAATGCTCAAGCAGGCGAAGTAGGACTTAAGGTCACTATAGCTAGAGGAAATCCCAGGGTATGTGGGGAGTACAGATGGGAGGGCCTTAACCAACTAGAAGAGGTGCCCTCTAGTTGGGTGCAGATAATGTGGCATGTCGTTACCCTCATACTCACTGCTCACTCTTTACCCCTTGGCTTAGATGTTACTTCCTCTGCAGGCCTCCCCATCCCTGGAATCTGGATCATAACCCTTACACATGCTTTCAGGTTTGCCAAGTCTTCCCCTGGTTGTATGAGTCCTGTGAGAAGCTTTATGGTTCTGATGAGGCCCCCAGTTTGAAGCTCAGTAGTATACCACATTGCATGCAGGAGGTTAAAGGGGTGGGCTACAGGTTTTTCAGAAACGTATAAAAGCAATAGCTGTTCCCCAAGCATTATTAAGTTAATGAATAATTTTGGTATATAAAACTAAGCCGGATTCACTACCATCATTGTCAATATAAACCCAGCTGGAATAGGTTTAAAGCCACTGAGAAACTGATATTTGCTACGAATAGATGGACCTTTGAAAATGGTACCAACTATAGGACTCATGACCCCAGATGTTTTCACGTTATTCTCTCATTTCCTTTTCAGTGAAAATGTGGCTGTTGTTTTCCTGGCATTAGAAGTACACCACATAATGTGTGATTTATTTTCCCCCAATAAACAGTGATGATAATTAAGATATTAAGTATGCTATTTCAAGTTTTCACAGCACCTGGTGAACATGTAATACTTCTTCCTCATACCTGTATTATACCTGTTAAACTAAATTTTGCATAATAGTAGAGTTTGAGAACTTATTGAATGAGTCTTGAAGAAAACCCCTCTCATTTTATGGAAGACTAGAGAGGACACTTGCTCAGAATCATATTGCTTGGTGATGGCAGAAGCCAGGGGTGACCAGAAGTGTCCCGAATTGGTGCTGTGCCCTGTCATACCACACAGGCGTAACTGAAGATGAAAAATCTGAAAGAATAATTTCTTGGCAGGTGAGAAATATCTGCCCTTTATACTGTTATTAATGTAAACTGTAATCCCATACATATGTCAGCTTTATAGGGGAGAGATTTATTAAACAGGCTAGGATCTGGGGTTAGTACTTGGCACAGTTCTGTTGTTTGCTACTATAAAATTTTGGTTTTAAAAATATTTGATATTGCTTACATCTTATTTGGCAAATTCCTACTCTTGGTATGATTATTTTTCCTTAGAGTACATATGATTAGATTGTAGATATGCAGATCCTTTTTCCTATGAAATGAGATGTTGAAAGCTTTCCTTATAATTGTATCTGTGATATTTGGACTTCTTTGTATTCATAACAGCTATCATATGTTGAGCACGTATTAAGTGCTTTGTATGAATCATTTAGGTTCACAATACGTGACACAGTAGGTGCTGCTATCTCCATTTTAAGGCTTAGAGAGTAAGTGACTTGTCCAAGGCCACTAGTGTTAAAGTGAAATTCAAACCCAAACCAACTGATTCCGGTAGACCAGGCCTCTTGTCAAAGTGGAAATACCCAGCTTTTTTTAAAATGAGCATGAAAAGACCAAGGGAAAAGTATTACACCAAATTACCAATGTTTGTCTCCAGGTGGTAGAAGTTTAAGGAATTATAAATTTTCCTTTCTTCACATTTCTATTTTCCACATTTTATATATATGTTTCCCCTCTCTTGGAATGGATTAAATAGCATTCTGAATTAGAAAATTCAGTGTTACATATATAACACTTTTCTTCCAGAATATTTGATACTTTTTCCAAGTCCACTTATATCATTCCAGTTATTGTGCTACATGTTTTGATTACAAAGATAAGACATTGATTCCCTGATGGCAAACTGTTAGATGCTAATTCTTCAAAGTCCCCTCAAGTGTCTTCCCAGGGCATCCCTATGTCTTTCCCCCAGGTATTTACCACCCTGCTGCTATTACCCTAGTCCAAGCCACTATCATCTCACATTTATCTTTCCCTTGAGTTTATTTCCTATCCTGCAGACAGAGTGATGATCATCTCCAGTGGTGTTCCCCTACACTTACACCAGAATCCACACTCCTGATCATGTCCTAAGGCCTTTGAACTGATCCATATCATCCTCTGTTCTTGTCCCCTAGACTCTGATTCTTCCTCACTCTGCCCATCTGTTAATGATCTTTGGTTTCTCCTGGTCCCAAACTCATTTAGAGAAGCTTGTTCAACATGTGCCTTAAAACGTGTGGCCTCATTTGCTCTTAGCTCACTTTTTGCATCATTCAAGTCTTTGCTTTCCTAAGTTATCTCTACAGAGAAGCTTTTTCTGCCTATTCTTTCAGAACTAGCCGCCTACCTTTCCTAGAAATGATTTGTCCTCTCACACTAGTATTTAAGTTCTACCAGGGCAGGGTCTTTGTCTTGTTCACTGTGGAGGTATCCCCACTGTGTGAAACTTCTAGGCAGGTAGTAGTCCCTCCACACTGTTAAATGAATGACCAAATGATGTGTTCTAGGACCAATGAGGAATTCAGAGTGGCTGGGGCATTTGGGGAGAGGAAAGCAACCAGAGGTGGAGAAGAAGAAGGGATTTAGAGATCAATCCATGAAAACCCTTGGAAGTCCTGCCCAGGTGTTGGCCAACATGTTCTGGTCAAGGGGTGTCCAAGAGATGCTGAATCTAGACTCCTATGTGAGCTGGCCATATAAGCAGTGTGCTTCATGTGCAGGATATATATGGCAGAGTGCACCCTACAGTTTCTGGGCACATTTACAAAGTGAGAGAGACAAACTAAAAAGCAAACCCTACCTTGGACATTGCTAATCATAATTAATAATATCTATGATTTGTATATTTTTCCCAAAATGTTCCAAGTCTTGAGACATGATCCCTTTGGTCCCCCCAGATCCCTGCCACAGTAATGACCTTAGCATGTGACTAACCACCCTCCTCTGCAATATAATACTCTCCTATTTATCACCAGTCTTACCCTTTCCTTTCCAAGTCAAGTAATTCCTGCAATGTTTTTTTCTTCCTTCCCTTCTCAAACTACAACCCATATAATTTTCATGACCCTTTTTAGAACCTGCTTGTGTCTTGGCTCCTGCCTTTTTGCAGAGAAGGGGGACAGACCTGAAACTGGATAAAGAGATGTGCCCCCCTAAATTGCCCCTGCTACACAGAGGCATTTTCCTCTGGACTACAATTCCTTTTCCAGTTTTGTAGCCTCCCTGTAAGACAGACGACTAAATGTAAAAGCAGTTGCTGGTGCTTTAAAATCATTGGCAATCTCAGTATTCATTTGAGGTTAAAACCCTGCCCATAACTTGAGATTTATCCACGTGCTTAAATAATAGAATTAAGGGTTTGACTTCTGAAATGTTTCATATGATGATGCTTTCTTAGGAGGGAATATATTAATTGAGTGCCTCCCATATGCCAGGGACTCATAATTTGATGAGCTCCATATACTATGCCCACAAGAGAACGGAATTTCAAAGAGATAATTTTCCTGAGATCACATGGTCCATGACTGTGCGAAGTCAGAGGCTCCAATCTACACGCGTGTGTAGCCAACTTCAAGCCCACCACGGTACTTGAAAGTGCACCACAAACTTGCATCATCTCAGTCCTTGTTACATTTTGGATATGAGATGTCACGCAAAAGCTCCTGTGGCAACGCAGGAATGCTCAGAGGTAAAATGATTAGATTATGAGAGCTATGACCAAATTGGGATTAATCCACTTGATGGATTAATAATTTGAATGGATTACTGGGTGATAAATGTAGACAGGTGGGCCTTGGCTGGAGGGAGTACATCACTGGAGGCATGCCGTGAAGGATTATATTCTGTTCCTGACTTCTCATTCTGCTTCCCAGCTGCCGTGAGCTAACAGCTTTCCTCTGCCACACCCTTCCACCATGCTGTTCTGATTCACCTTGGGCCCAGAGTGGAGTCAGTTGACCACAGACTGAGACCTGTGAAATCATTAGTCTGAATTAAGTTTTTATGTTGTTCTTGTGTATTTTGGCCCCAGCTACAAAAAGCTAATAGTCCTCATAATAACCTGTAAGAGGTAGAATCATCCCCAAGGAACTTACTTGCCCAGATGTTGCACCACCTGGGACTAGACTTCCTGTCTTCCTCCAGCCCTGTAGGCTTTCGGTCAGTTTTAGTCAGGTCACTGGTTAGGTTCGGGACTTGAGCCCAGCTCTTAAAATGTTAGAATATTGTTGGGGCATACTGGAGGGACAGACCACAACCCCTGTGACATCAGTGAGAGTCCTCGTTTTCTTGGGGAGGACTGGAAGAGGCTGCTGTCCCTTTCCTGCTGGTGAGAGTGGAGGCAGGCCTGGCCGGCTTTGGAAGCTCGAGTGAGAGAGGGTCAGGGCTGGACAGCCCAGCAGTGAAGAGCCCCTGTCTGAATTCTGCTGAGGTGCTATGGGGCCTTAGTTGAGTCTCTGTACCTCTCTGAGCTTAGATGTCACAGTTTTTACCATGGATTCATCCTGTAATGCCACTTTCTCCAAGAAAAACCTTGGCAGAACTGACGGCTCGCCAGCTGGTTGTGGTAAGCAGAGCAAGCATGAGGTGTCGATGTGAAGAATGTGGAGACTCTTCCCTTGCTGGCCTACCACTGACCTTGAGAGAAATGTTGGGCAAGTTGCTGTCCGTCTGTGGACCTCAGCCTCCTTTTCTACGAGGCAAAGATGCTAACATTGCCCATGATGAAGGAGAAGGTGTTTAGTCAGTCAAACACTCTATTACAGCTGAAATGATTGGGTAGAAAAAGAAACTTTAAGATGGAATTAGAAAAACTGGGATTCACATCAACGACCTGGCAAAACTTACTACAGGGGTGTGGTATGAACTGGGTCACCAGAGCTGGATGGGGGTTGACAGGTCAGGATTCTGGGTGGTGTGGTCAGTGGTGCAGAGGACAGGGTCTCACTCTTGAGGAGGAAGGACTGCCCTCTGTCTCTCTCCTTACCACCTCCGTCAGCATCTTCTACACTCACAGGCTGTAACTCAGCATCAGGAACAGCAGAGAGGAGGGGCTCACCAACACATTGCTCAAGTTCTCGATTCTCTTCTCACAGTTCTTTTCCTGAGGTACTAGAGATTGAACCCAGAGCCTTGCACGTGCTAGGTAAGCACTCTACCAGTGAGCTATATCCCAGCCCAAGCCCTTGATGCCCAATTCTAAGAGACTTGTTTTGTTGAGATGTACTTTTAATTAAATAATAGCTTTGGGAGGAATTAAAAATCTATAGAAGCATACACTAGTTTTAAGTTGCATCCCAATTCTAAAACCATTAAATTGTGAGGAGAATGTATATCTTAGAATTGAGAAAATATAATTCTGTCACTTCAGAATGAATACTACTAAAAAAGCCATGTGGATTTTGAGACCAAGTTTCAAATTCCTATTCTGCCACATACTGGCTTTTGTTATTCTGGGCAGGTCACTTGATTTCTCTAAGCATCAATTCATTCTTAAAATGGCCTATAAATTGCATGGGTGTAGGTGAGGAGTGAGCAGTTAGGGTTCACTGAATCTGAATGTTAATTCATTTTGGAAAGAGTTCTATAGAAACATTTTGTCTAAAATTAGGTATTGCCATATTTTTTAAAAAAAAAATAACCATATGCTATCATTTAGGATAGTATAACAGAGTGGAGTTCATAACGAGAAGTGATTTTGCCCCTCATGGGGTATTTGACATCTTTGGTTATTACAACCATGGGGAGGCAAGTGCTCCCATGCACCTAGGGAATAGAGACCAGGAATGCAACTTAGTATCCTACAGGGACTGGGGGTGTAGCTCAATGACAGAATACTTGACTAGTGTGTGCCAGGCCCTGGGTCTGATTCCCAGTACCTAAAATAAGCAAATAAATAAAAATGCTGTAATTCAGGACAGCCCCCATAACTCAGGATAATCTGGACCAAGTTGTTCATTTGGGTTAAGAAGCCCTGATACAGCTGGGCACAGTGGCACATGCCAATAATCCCAGCAGTATGGAAGGCTGAGGTGGGAGGATTGTAAAGCCAGCCTCAGCAACTTAGAGAGGCATTAAGCAACTCAGTGAGACTCTGTCTCAAAATAAAATACAAAATAGGGCTGGGGATATGACTCAGTGGTCGAGTGCCCCTGAGTTCAATTCCTGGTGCCAAAAAAAAGAGAAGAAGAAGCTGCCGCCCCTGATACAGAGGGGAATAAGATAGGCAGTGGAACTTGGCTGGCTGGGTTTGAACCCTGGCTCTGCTGCCTACCATCTGTGTATTCTTGGGTCAGTTCCTTCTGTCTGTCTTCATCTTTGCGAGGACTGGGGAGGTTGTGAGCAGTGTTAGGACATCATGCAGATGGAGCATTTCAAACAGACAGGCCTCAAGGAGGCACTCAGTGTCAGCTCTCATTTAAAGTACTGAATGAACACTAGATTTAGAGAAAATACCTAGTTACTGTACCAAGACCTCAGATAAGTTAATTAACTCCTTGAGCCAAAGTTTCTCCAGCTGTTTAAAATAAATGCTATGGAGGTCAAATGAAGTCAAGGATATTATAGAACTGTGGACACTGGAAAAATCTCACAGTACACTGTATCACTATTGCCTCACACTCCATCCAGTAAGAGTGTTCTGGAGTGAAGCAATGAACTCTCCTGGGTCAGGCTGTAACTCAGCAGAGAGGAGGGGATCACAACACATTGCAGGCCCTGCAGCAGATTGCGCCTAAGTTCATCCTCAGCTATGTGTCCAGGAAGCCGCCTGGTTTGTACTGTCATGGGCAGACTGCCCCAGCTTTACAGACCACTTTCCCTGAAGGCGCACTGGGTGAACCAGCATCTTGCCCACTCATCTGGCTCTAAACCTAGGGAAACAACACGTAGATAGAAAGCAAGTGCCCCGAGAGTTCTTGGCTGGGTTCTGTTCCTACTGCACCTCTGTCTTCCCTGTCCCCATTTTCTCAACTGTCAGGTGACAGCTGGATTTCTGGTCTCAATTCCAAGGTCTGCTGGAGACTTTGCTCTAACCACATAGGACTGAATGAATATTATTATCTCTAGCAGTTGTGTTAACAAAGAGTTATGTAGCAGAGACTATGTGGCAATTTATATAAACTCATGCAATCCTCAGAACAACTGTATGAAACATTGGGTGTTACGACCATGTTGCTGATGATGTCACTGGGGCTCAGAGATGTCAAGTAACTTGTCCGAGAATGCATAGTGCTAGATCCACATTCCTCTTATATAATATACTGAGTACCCCAAGCCAGAATGTGCAAAGATCCAGGCAAATGTAGATAGCTAGAACTTGTTAATCAAATTAATGAATGAATGCCCCAGAACAGGTCACAAAGTAGCTTGTTCGTCTCTGAGCTCCATCTGTCCTGCTTCTCACCTCCACCTCCCCTCTGTGCCTGAGCCCCCAGTGCCTGCTTACTTTTGCCAAGGGCTCCTTGAGCACCCTCTCTGCAACAAATTGTTCTTTTAGCTCCCTTCATTGACAACTGCAGATAACTGCCTTTCCAAACTTCTGTCTGGTAAGTGTGCTCTGTGCCAAGTCATTGAGGGCCTTGGGGACACAGATGAGCCATTCCTGGCACTTCACACGAAGGGAATTCACACCTATGGGAGGTAGATGGAGGTGAGGGAGAGTCTGATAGGAAAACCAGCTAGTCATAAGACAGCAAGGTAAGAGCAGTCTGCAGAGGGAGCAGCGTGGGAAAGCTGCCTTGAAATGGGTAGATCTGTATTTGGCATGAATTGGCCCACAGCTACCCTCTCATATCCATCCCAACTGATTCTTCAATGCCACACAGTGGAAAACTAAGAAGCAGTTTTTCTCCAGCAGCTCAGAATCGGCATTAGGGAAAACAGGAAGTAACTGCCGCTAAATACCTCCATGTGCCAGGCACTTTCTACTTTATTTATATTCATAGGTAGCCAGTGAGGTAGGCAGGCCTATTTTAGAGTTGGGGAAAATGAGGTTCAAAGAGGTTAGGCAATTTGCTGAAAGTTTCAGAGGAAATTGCTCTTAAGAAAACATTTTTAAGGTTACGCAGGTCAGTTGACCTCTTGCCATTTTGCATCCCTGGGGAGGTCCCCCTTCAGTGAGGGGGGCAGTTTTGGTGTATTCAGTGAACTACAGAGTCTGGGTGGAAAGCAAGGACAGCCCAGAGTCCCACAAGGTTTTTTGGTCCAACCAACTAAGACACCTGCTCCATGCAGTGCCATGGTCTAAAGGGCAGAGTGAGCCATGTGGCAAGTGACCCCCAGATCCATATCCAGAGGTGAGAAGTGTTCTTGGGACTTTAGACTGGGATGGGAGCCCTGTGGGGAGGTTTAAGAGCAAGGGACCTTTCTACTGTCCCTGGAGGTTTCCCAAGAGCTGTCCAACAAGTGCTTTAGCTGGAGTTTGAGTTCCTGCACCACCCACAATAAGTAGAATGGACACAGGAGCATACGTTTCTCCATGCCCCACTTAGCCCAATCACGGTCACCTCGTTAATCCTGCACCAAGCCTTCCTTTGTCTCTTCTTTCCCCCCTTCAGTCACCCCTCAATTGCTCCCAGTAACTTCTTTCTTTTAGTGACTATCTAGGACACCTATAAGGCATCTTTAGTATCTTGCCAGGATCCAAAAGCCTTCCTCAGGAATGCAGAAAGCGTGGGAACCAAGCCTTGATTCATGAGACAGAAATGGGTTGAAACAAAGAGCAGTCCAGATGGAAGGAATGGTGTGAGCAATCATTTGTCATCTATTTTGACAGAAAATTTCCCAAGAACATTTGACTGTGGAACCTATCATAGGCTCAGGGAAGTGCCGAGGTATCGTGTATGTGTGTTTAAAGTAGGGAGCAGAAAGTGTGAAAGCAGTTGTGCTTGCACCCAGAGGTAGCAACCCCAATCTCTCCACATGATGCTAGACCCCAGAGATGCGCCATGGAAAGAGTCCCAGCAATAAGCTTGGGAAGCACCGACGTTTGGGTGGATTCACAAGGCACAGAAGCATATTCAAGGCCACCCAGTCCCAAATCCTGCAGCAAAGACACTTACTTTGCTTAACCCTGAGTGTACCAAAGTCTTTATTTCGTTTCAGGAAACAACTTACTTGTAGGATGGAGGGGGTTTTTTTCTTTTGTTTTGTTTTTTGTTTTTAACAAAATTAACATATGCACCTGGTTTGGGGCAAGAACGGGAGTTCAAGAAACCTTGAATCCCTGAGGTGAACAGAAACTGCCCTACTAGGGTCCTGCAAAAGGCCAAATGTCTTCTCTAACAAAGGAGGAAAGTGGCTTTCAGGGATGAAGCCTCCCTGTCAGCAGAGACTTGAAGCAGGGCCCAAAGGATTAGACTAGCCACGTCACAGATGAGATATTGCCCTAGGAGCAGCCTAAGGTACAGGGACAATGCTGACCTCTCCTGGAGCAAGGGCCTCTCCCTGGCCCTCCACAGTCCTCCACTTCAGAGGATCCAAGGGAGAGAGAACCACATGTGCAAAGACAGTGGCAGCGTGGGAGGGGAGGAGGCTCAGCAGAGTCTGGAGAGTGGCTAAGACCAGACCTTCTGGCCTTGAATGCCAGGCTAAGGCAGGCAGAGGTTGCTAGAGGCTTTGGGGAGCAGAAAAGCCTAAGAACTGCTCCCTGCCTGGAGCTCCACCCCCAGGGTTCTCTGGGGGCGATGACAGGGATGAGGAGGGAGAGCCAAGAGCTCACAGAGGTTCCACTGTGCTTGGCCAGGGCCTCCATAGAGCCTGCTTCCTTGCTTGAAGGGAGGGAAGGATCTAAAGCCCTAGGGCTCAGGGCTGGGCCTGCTTGGCTGCTGGCCCCACTCAGCACCCCCACTCCAAGTTCCCCATCCTAGGGCCTCCTCATTCCACTCGGGTGCTCCCAGTTAGACCTGAGTAGGATTCCACAACCTTGGAGTGAGGACTCCAGCTCCAGGGATGTGTGTTCCTGATTGGGTTTGGCACAGGAACCCTTTGCAAGCAGAGAACTGCATGGGGGCTGCCTGCACTGAGTGTCTGCCTATGCCAAGCTCTGGGCAGAGCTCTTCATTTATAGGCTTTGAATTTCATCCTGCCAGCAACCCTCACAGTAGGTATTTTTTTCTTTTGGTACCAGGGATTGAACTTAGGGATGCTTAACCACTGAGGCACATCCCCAGCCTTTTAAAATATTTTGAGATGGGGGTCTCACTGTTATTTAGGGTCTCACTAAATTGCTGAGGCTGGCTTTGAACTCATGATCTTCCTGCCTTAGCCTCCTGAGCCACTGGGATTATAGGCATGTGCTACCATGCCTGGCTACAGTAGGTATTTTTGTCTCTATTTTTCAGATAAGAAAGGAGAATCCTAGTAAGGTTAAGTGACTTGTTAAGGGTCACAGTGAGTCAATTGATGGTTGGGCTAGAATCCTAACTCAAGCTTCTCACACCTGTCCCAACCTCTACACTGCTCTGTGCAGAAAATAATCCTCTGTCTTGCATGTGTCTGGCCCAGGGCAGGGGTCCCATAAATGTTGACTTTATCATGCACTTTCTTGGCTGGAGCTGTGAGCCACACAGCAGTCCTTCAGGGTCAGAATTTTCTCACTTTTTGATGAGCAGGCTTAAGCTTCGAGAAGCTGAGCAGCTGGCCTAGTCACACTACTGTCTCGGTTCTCAGCCTCACTCCCATGGAGGGGCAGAGAAGTTGGAGGAAGTTCAGTGAAAGACGGGTTACAGTGGGTTCAGCCACAGAATGGCAGGTTTTCAAGAAGCTGAAGGCTGGGAGTGTCATTGGAAGCTGCAGATTTGCCATGGAGTGGCCATCCCTGGCCTTCTGATGGACTGTCACAGTCAGGTGGCTGGGCTCAGGACTCCTGGCTGGTCCCCATGTGCTCCCACGATCTTCAGCAAAACAGCCCTTCACTGGGCCAGCTTCCTCTTCTGTCATATGAGGACAGCTGAATTGTTTAGTGGCACTCTTCTTTTAAAAAATCTTAAACTGAATTTTATTACTCTTTCATTCATCAACACTCAGAACTCCAAGTCCTTTCAACACGTAGTCGAAGGGATGTTTTTCCTGTTTTGAGTCTTTCTGACATGTGTTGAGGAAATTAAGGATTCCTACCCATTCCCTCAGAGTAGCATATACCACCTGGACTGCAGGGCCCGTGTCCCCCACCACAGTGGTTGGCATCGGCTTTCATAGGAACCTGAGAAATGTTCACATACTCACAACTGGCCATTTCACAGATTGGGTGGCAAAGGCCCAAAGAGTGGACCAGGTCCCTTGGGTTCCTTGAAGTAGCCTCTGTGGCATCATTAAGTAAAGAAGCATTGTGTAAACGGTGGAGACTGGGCATGTTTATGAAGAGAGAAGCAAGGAGGAGACGTGGCTGAGCAAAGCCTTTGAAGCATACAGAGGCCCATTTTGCAGAGGCCAAGCACCCCCTCCCCCAACTTGTCTGGCAGAGCATGCCTAACAACCTTCCTCTCCTCCATCACCCTCACTACCCTCTGCCCAGAGCCAGGGTGTCAGCTTGGGTTTGGTGACAGCAGCCCTGGAGGAGGTATTGGATGGCTGAAGCCCTCCATTGTAGCAGCTCTGGCATCCTACGTGGGCCCAGCCTCTCCAAGTTGTCCTCCTGCCAAGCTAGAGAGCTGCTGGCTTTGAGGGGGCCTCTCTGAGCAGGTAACTTGATTCCTGTAGCCCAGAACCAGCCCAGCTCTGGCCACCAGAGCCAGGGTTCTGAAGAGTTTATAGCAACATGGCAGGACCTGTGATCAGTTTTCAGGATCTGGAGAGGGTGACTTCCAGGGCCACAGAGCTGGTGGGTGGGGAGAGTACAGGGCTGACAGGCCAGAGACTGAGGTCCTAGCACCAGCTCTCCACTGAATTGCTGTGACTTTGAGTATATCAACTCCTCTCTCTGGCCCCAGTTTTCACATAAAGGAGCCTGACAGATGGTCCCTAAGTTTGCAAATGGGTTGCCTGGCCACCAGGTCCTTGGTCTCCAGCATCCCCTTCCCATAAAAGTGTAACTACTCTGTGCTGCACAATCAGGGTGCCTGATGGCTGAGTCCCCTGTGCCTGGCCTGACCCTGCAAGGGAGAGTGTGGATAGCAGTGGGGTCGGCAGCTGCTGTCTCAGTTCTCAGCCTCTCTCAGTGGTCAGAGAGTATTGCAAATGCAGTGCAACTATGCTGGGTGTGGCCTCCACTTCCCTCAAGATAACTAAGGGCAACTGGATTTTCTCAACAACAGTGATAGAGTTTAAGAACTGGCTGGATGGGCTGGGGATGTGGCTCAAGCAATAGCGCGCTCGCCTGGCATGCGTGCGGCCCGGGTTCGATCCTCAGCACCACATACAAACAAAGATGTTGTGTCTGCCGAAAACTGGAGGATAAATATTAAAGGAAGGGAATTCTCTCTCTCTCTTAAAAAAAAAAAGAACCGGCTGGATGTGGGACTCCTGGAGGATAAATATTAAAGGAAGGGAATTCTCTCTCTCTCTTAAAAAAAAAAAAAAAAAAAAAAAAGACTGACTGGATGTGGGACTCCACTCTGCATCCGAATCTAAATTGATGAAAGCAATGTATGAGTAATGTTGTGAAATAAAGCTTTTGATTGCTTTTTCCTGAAATTTGTTTTGCTATTATATGTAAAATAAATTTACTAATGTCTTTTTTAGGCTGATCTTTCATTGAAATTATGCATTTTTCATATTTTGGCATGAAAATGAGTTTTTCTTAGATGAAACAATGGTGCAATAGTATGTGATGATTTTTCAAGTAAACTTTTTACAAAGCTGTAACACATACTTGGAATATTCGTGCTTGTTAATGGACAGCTTGATTCACTTCCACAATGCAAACACTGTGTAACCCCCATGCAGGTCAAGACACAACATTGTGATGGTTGGTTGGTTCGTTTTTGTGCAGTGCTGGGAACAGGAGCTTACACATACTAGGTAAGTGTTCACTGAGCTGCATCCCCAGACAATGCCTTTGGTGTTTGTCTGTTTGGCACTGGGGGTTAAACTCAGGGGTGCTCTACCATTGAACCACATCCCCAGCATTTTCTTTTTTCTTTTTCTTTTTTTGAGATTGGGTCTCACTAAGCTTAGGGTGGCCTTGAACTTGGGATCCTCCTGCCTCAGCCTCCCAAGATGCTGGGATCACAGGTGCCACTGCATTCGGCTGGTGGTTCTTTTTAACATTTTTCCTTAGCAAAATAAGTTAGTAACTTTATTTTGGTCATCATCTCTTTATTTAAATTTTATCAGCCCATAAAATCTAAAATTTGGGGATCTTCCAGGCTAGATGATCTAATAATGTTTTGGGCAGGATGAGCATTCGGCAGTTCTACTGGAGCCCTTGAAGCAGTGAGGCACCAGCCAGAGAGAAGCAGGCCTGGGCCTGGGCCCCTGCCCACCCCATCCCAGGAAGTGGGAAGAATCTGGCAGAGACATCCCTCCAGATGAAGGGCTCAGCTTGACTGGACACTGGAAGCCAGGGTTAGTGAGGAAGAGTGGCTCTGGGTGGGACATTTCCAGGGATGAATCATTCCTCCATCTAGGCCACTCTGCAGCCGCTTTTCATTAGCTTTTGCTCTTCCCTCCCATCTCCCCAGGGGCAGATCCCCAGGACCCCTGTGGGTTCCCAGGCATACTTTGTGCCCCATCATCACATCCCATCTCCCCCAACTCAATTCCCAAGTCATGCCTTCCAGACCTGGAGATTATTTTCTACTCTCTTTTCTCTATTGAAATATAGGGAAGTCCTGGAACCCTTCTGAAAGGTTAAGAGATCTGTTCAAATCACACAGCAGGCTGGGTCAGGAGCACACACCCCTCAAGCAGGGAAATGCATTCATTGAGACTTGTTTCGTACCAAGAACTAAATTGATGAAAGCAATGTGTGAGTAATGTTGTGAAATAAAGCTTTTGATTGCTTTTTTCCTGAAAGGGTGATTCTAAGGAAGAAGATCCTTTCTGTTCAATAGTATTTTCCTATTCAGTAAGTATGTGCTCTCAGAAGGTGCTCATCATTTACACATTCAGCCAATGAAAAGCTTCTCTGTGTCACCAGGCTGAAGTCACTGTCCTTGGGGAGTTCATAGATAGGAGGGAAAGATGAGAGCAAACCAAATTGCCATGGTTGAATTCATATAGTCATCACATTAATGAAAGAGGGGAAGGGGTGAGGGAAGGAAGCATTACATGAGATTGCAGGGACCACAGGTGTCTCAAAGGCATGGCACTTGAATTTGCCTTGATGGGTGAATTGTGTTCCACCTACTCAGCCACCAGGGTCCCCCACTCTGTTCATCTCCTTTATGATTGTGGAAGTGTCAGGCTAGGCCTTCTATTGAAAATGACTGCCTTTTTGCCACTAGTGCCCCAGTTTAGAAGCTTGTTGTCACTCAATTTAAAAATTAAATTATAGACATATGGCAGCACATGTCTATAATCCCAGTGATTCTAGAGGCTGAGACAGGAGGATCATAAGTTTGAGGTCAGTCTGAACAATTTAAAGACTCTGTCTTGACATTAAATATATATATATATAAAAGGGCTGGAGATACAGCTCAGTGGTCAAGTGCTCTTGGATTCAATCCCAATACCACACCAAAATTTAAAAAACACAAAAATTGGTTATACATGCACATTGTTTAGAAAGTCTACAATGTTTGTCTTGGCAAAGAGCATTCCCCCAACCTCAACACACACCGTTTTCCACTCTGCAGAAGCAACTAATTTTGATTCTAAATTATTTGCTTATATTGGTACATCTTGATTTTTCAGTTTCTCTCTCCACCCCCGCACCACTCTTTCCATACCCACATGTCCATTTTGTGTTTCCCCACCTCCTCCCTGTATCATCACATCACAAGTTTGGTTGGAAGAGCGTTCACTGTTCTCATTATTAGCTCATGTCAGCGCTGCTGACAACTGAGCTGCGCAGTATTGTGATTACTTTTCCTTCCCTGAGTAACAATAACAGTTACAGTCATGCAAATCTCTCAACATGTTGACATGCTCTGGCTCTTCCACCAGTCTCATCTTCCTGAAGGGAGCGCTCCCAGTTTTTCAACCTGTTCCAGGTGGCGTTAGTTGCCTTCAGGTGCATGACCATGCCTGAGGATTGCTCAGCGCCTCTCCTGGTTGAATCTTCCCTTAGATGCCCTGCCTTCCTCTTTCTTGATTTACTCTCTCATTTGTGCTGAAGCACATCCTCCAGTAGCTTCCCAAGAAAGTGCACAGAGACCTTACATGACTGAAAATATTCTGTCTTCACCCTTGCTAATCATTTGGCCAGGTACAAAATTCTGGGATGGAAATTATTTCCCTCAGAATTTTGGAGGCATTTTCCTATCAACTCCTAGTTCCCATCTTGCTACTGAGAAATCTAATGACATTCTGATTCTGAATCCTTTCTATGAAGGCCACTTATTTTTATTTTCTACCTGGGAACTTTTGTGATCTTCTCTTGGTTCTCAGAGTTCTGAAGTTTTGATGGTTTGGTATGAATCTGTTTTCACACAATGTGCTGAGTTCTCAATGAGTCATTTAAATCTTAAACTCATGCGTTTCAGTTCTCAATATGCTCTCCAATTCTTTATTCTAGAATTCCTGTCATTCAAATGTTGAATCCCCTTGACTACCCTCTAATTTTCTTTATTTTCTCTTTGCCTTTTTGCTCTATTTTCTCAAGTTATCTACCAACCATGTTTTTTATTTTGTTTGTGGTAAAAAATTTAATTTTCTACCTCAGTTGCTTAAAGAAGGTGCTGTCATTAGGAAGCAGAACAGATGAGCTATTTACAGAGTTGAAGAAAATTCACAATGGCTGGAGTGTTTCTGAGGCATGAGGTCAAGTTCAACTAAGCAAAGAAATTCATAGCAAACCAACATAAGAAGTTGGGAAAAACCATACAAAATTTTAAAATTCGTGGAAAAGCTTATGAGAAAATCAAAGGAAACTAATCAATTTTTTGTTGTTTGTTTTTAATTTTTTATTATATATACATTTAAAATTTGTTCTATTCAGTTATACATGACAGTAAAATGCATTTCAATTCATCATACACAAATGGAGCGAAACAACGCATTGTAGAGATGCACCATTCGTGCAATCATACATATACCTAGGGTACTGATGTCCATCTCAATTCCACCATCTTTCCTACCCTCATAACCCTTCCTCACCATACCCTTTGGTAAATCCAAAGTTCCTTCTTTCTTCCCATGCTCCTGACATCCCCATTATAGATCAGCATCCACTAATCAGAGAAAACATTCAGCCTTTAGTTTTTGGGGATTGGCTTACTTTGCTTAGCATAATATTCTCCAACTCCATCCATTTACCTGCAAATGCCACAATTTTATTTTCCTTTAATGCTGAATAATATTCCATTGTGTATACATACCATAGTTTCTTTATCTACTCATCTATTGCTGGGCATCTAGATTGGTTCCACAGTTTAACTATTGTGAATTCAGCTGCTATAAACATAGATGTGGCTGTATCACTATAGTATGCTGATTTTAAGTCCTTTGGGTATAAACTGAGGAGTGGGATAGCTGGGTCAAATGGTGTTTCCATTCCAAATTTTCTGAGGAATCTCCATACTGCTTTCCAAAGTGGTTGCACCAAATCACACTCCCACCAGCAATGTATGAATGTACCTTTTCCCCCATATCCTCTACAACACTTATTGCTTGTATTCTTGATAACTGCCATTCTGACTGGAGTAAGATGAAATCTTAGAATAGTTTTGATTTGCATTTCTCTAATTACTATAGATGTTGAACACTTTTTCATATATTTGTTGACTGACTATATATCTTCTGAAAAGTGTCTGTTCAGCTCCTTAGCCCATTCATTGATTGGGTTTTTTTTTTTTTTTTGGTATTAAGTTTTTTGAGTTCTTTATATATCCTGGAGATTAGTGCTCTATCTGATGTGTGTGTGGTAAAAACTTGCTCCCATACTGTGGGCTCTCTCTTCACCTCAATGATTTATTTCTTTTCCTGAGAAGCAGGTTTTTAGTTTGAATCCATCTCATTTATTGATTCTTAATTTTATTTCTTGTGCTTTAGGAGTCTTTTTAAGAAAGTCAGGGCCTAATCCGACATGATGAAGATTTGGGCCTACTTCTTATTCTATTAGGTGCAGGATCTATGGTCTAATTCCTAGGTCTAACAAATTTTTATATCAAGCATCTTTAATAAGATAAGCCAAGCTATACATATTGGCTGTCAAGGACACTGACCTTCAAAAATATGGATTTTCTCACATTGGATGCATCAAATGGAAGCACTTGGGTCACTTCTCACAAGCTATGAGCACAAAGGGGTGACTCTTTCAGGTCCAACTGAGCTGAACACTATTACCCCAAGAGATTGAGAGTCTTTCAAAGAAGTCTTTCATAGAGGGGGTAAGGATCATGGGGGTGACCATCAGGGATGCCAGCCCTGAAAAGTGGTCTGATTGGGTGGTAGGCCCTCAGTGGCCCATCTCTTCCTAGCCTGGTGGAGCCAGTATGGGCAAGGAGGTGAGAGTATGAAGTTGAGAAAAAGCCTAGTATGTACTGGTGTCCATGGGCCAACACATGGAGGTGCCAGGGAAACTGTGTTGTCTGTTCCTTCTCAATGATGAATGCTTCTTATGGTGACAGCCACTGAGAGACTGGCTCCAAACAACCATCAGATAATGTTTCACAGTTGCTCCTCAAGTTTACATTTCTCACATACTTTTGTAGAGGAGTCCTGTGTGTGCTCATGAGAGAACATAGATGCTCCACGTCACACAGCCACAACCCTCTGGGCTACCAGCACTTAAAAGCTCACCCCATGAGGTGCCTCAACAAACCTGTTTGATCATTTTGACAGTTTTACACCTTCTTCCTAGATTCCCCACCCCCAACCCAGCAGGAGTCTCTATGAAGTTTGTGAGAAGTTCCCTTGGCCCCATTACATTTTGGGAATTTGAGAGTGAAGTTAGTCACAATGCACACTGGAGGCGAAATGGGAGGGAACTGGAAAATAAGTTTAGAAAAAACATGAAGTGAAGGAATAAGGTATTTTCCAAGAATAAATATGAGAAAAAGAATATTCATTCAAACAGGCAGTGGGAACAGAGTTTCAGTGGGCACTGGCAGTAGCAGGAGTGCTCCCAGCCCAGACTGCATGGTGCCAAACCCCAATTTGCTAGGCCTCATTTAAGTGTTAGTTGATAAAAATTATACCTTGTAAAATCAGCAAATAGTCTGGAAACTAATAGCTGTAGCTAGGAGTGAATCCAGGTAGCCTTGGCCATAGGTTATAACAAAGTTGGGGTAGCCCAGCATTCTCATGCCAAGCATGAACACATCCATGTGAGAATGTGACTTCCTTTGGCTGAGCTTTCTTATGTTCTACATTTTTTTTAAGAGAGAGTGAGTGACAGAGAGAGTGAGAGAGAATTTTTTAATATATATTTTTTTTTAGTTCTCGGCGGACACAACATCTTTGTTTGTATGTGGTGCTGAGGATCAAACCCGGGCCGCACGCATGCCAGCTGAGCGTGCTACCGCTTGAGCCACATCCCCAGCCCCTGTTCTACCTTTTTTAAAAATTATTAATTTCAAGGAATCAATAATTTATTAAATTATTGATTTCCTGAAAACAATCTCAGACTTTCTCCACAACATCTTCATTCTCAAAGGTGATGAAACCAAACCCTCTGTGCCTATTAGTGGTTTTATCAAATATTTTCCACTTTGCCAAACTGCTCAAAATATTGTTTTACATCTTCCACTAATGTGTTACGAGATAATCCACCTACAAATATTTGTTTTTGTGAACATCTTGGATTGTGCTGGAAGAAGAAATGCAACCTTGGAGTCAATCATCTTGAAACATGACTCATGGTGTGGCTGACCTAGCCCTTTATCTATACTTGTTGGGTCTGCAAACTTGTCAAAACCAAAGCCTCTGGAGCATTTCATAGTGGGGTCTCTCATGACCAGACATTCTCTAATTTCTCCAAAATTGCTAAAATAGTCTCTGACCCTTCTGGTGAGGTCTGCCAGCTCAGTCCACCCATAAACATTTTACCAGAGTCATGCTGGGAGTTGCTGGCACTGTCTGAGGTGCCTTGGCTCCCACTTGCCTCCATATTTGAGCCCCACCCTCCCACCTCCCCACTGGAAACACTGGGCCCCACAGCAAGTGGAGCAGCAACTGGATTCAAGCCCTGAGATCTCTGGTCTCTGCCCCCCAAACCATTATTTGTAACTTTTCAAATTTTGTTATTGTACATTTAATTCCCAGTAATTCTTTTTTTGTAGCATCCTAATCTTGTTCATAGGTGTAATATCTTATTTCTTTGGATATTAATTATAGTTTTCTTTTTTAATATTTCTGGATTTTGCAAAGTTACTCTTTTCTAATTTGTTTAATTTCTTCCTGCTGTTTGTTTTAATCTCTTTCTTATTAAAGGCTTTCCTCAAATCATCACTCATGCTTTGCTGTCTGCTTGTATTTAAGAATGAGGATACTAGATCACAGATTTGATACCCTGCAAACATGACTGGGGCTGTCTACAAAGATCTGATTGAGACATTCCATGTCTCTTGAGCTAGTCCAGAGAAAAGCTCCTTCTGTCTCCTGCCTGGACCATATTGTATGTCTGCTACAGGAAATATTAGCATTCTGCAGAGAGGTGGGGGAAAATACCTGGGAGTCTGATTCTAAAATAGGTTTCCAAGCAATCTTCCTGTTTTTAGCCTCCCCAATCCATCCAATTTCAGAAGTACCTGGTACAGCAAATGCCTGAACATGTGGGAGTTTCACAGTGTAAACTGGGCTGCTTTTCAATTTCCTTTATTGCCTGCTTAGGACTCAGTTATACTCATTCTTTGTTGGCTGTGTCTGATTTCCAATATTTTGATAAATCCCCTTACTGTTATTTTAGTTGGTTTCAGGAAAGACCACAGTGCAAGTTCAACTTGCTGTCTTTATCCTATTTCAACTCTAAATGAATAGCAACAACATATTTCAGAGCAGGAATTCTCTGCTGCGACTTATAAACAGAGTGTAAACATAATGTGAAAGAGGACTTGGAAGGGCCCTTTGCCACCAGTTCTTTACTTGTTACAAACTTTCATGGCTCCAAAAGCCCAGGTCAAAAGCCAACCCTTGCGATGCCCTCCTCAGTCTCCGAACATGTCTTGTTTGACCCAATTTGGACCAAATGAGTTACCGACATTACAGTACCTTATAGACATGATTCTGTTTAGGCCTTTCACTTTAGGAGTATAGAGGCTCAGAGAGCTTGATCAAGAGAAAAAGACCACAGCCAGTAAGTGACAGAACTAAGATTTGAACTCAGGTCTGTTTCCACCCTCCAGTCCCTGTGATATTATTGCTGACTTTGAGGCACCCCCCAAAGGAGAAGCTCACCTTCTGGTAAAAAAGTGGCACAGGTTCTTTAAAGAAGTCAGCCCAGGCATAGGAAAGCAGTACATACTTGGGAGCAGAAGTGGAGCCGAGCCATGTGTGGTTCAAGGAAGGAGCGTCTCATCCCAATCAGGGTGAATGTTAGGACAGGCATCTGAGCTCACCACCTCCACCCTCTGAGCCTGGAATCTCTCCTTACATAATCACAGTGAATAATAACATGGTGGTGGTGAAGTTTGCTAAGCCCTTTTACACAGATCGCTTATATTATACAACCTGGTAGGCCAAATGTGATCTCCATTTTCGCCAAGAGAAAATAAAAACAGAGAGGTTAACCACTCCGCTGCAAAGTGTTTGTCTTCGGATTCAAATCCATCCCTTCTAAGTGGAATTTCCCCAAATGTCCCCCTCTGGGCCTGTGCTTACTCTGTTCCTTCTGTCCTTCCAAGTCCAGGCTCTCTGACCACCCTGTCCACCTTTATTTTATCCAGGGCATCCTTTGAAGGGAGACTCCCCATTCCAGTCTTTTCACCAACGCTTCACAATGTGTGACTTTGTCTGCTTGTTTTAAAATGCTGATTGTTAGGTCTCACTCCAGATCTTCCAGGTTTCTGGGAGATGGACCCTGGAATCTGCATTAAAAAAAAAAAAACTGTCCTGTGATTCTTGTGTTCCTCTATAAGCGAGTTCCACTGGTGCCTAGAGGCACAGTGAACAGAGGGTACCCTGGAGTTAGCACCGCTCTTCCTAGTTCTGGCCTCGGCACCACCTCAGTTTCCCACCTGTGGAGTGGGCCGTGCGCGCAGTTCTGAAGGAGAGGCGCCCCCAGCTGCCGGAGGGCTGCTCAGGCGAGCGCCACACCTGTCTCCTTCCCAAGCTCTTTTCCACCTCCATCGGCCCGCTAGCGCGGTTGGAGGAAACAGCTGGGGGCTCTTGGCTTCCAGGCTGCGGTCGCTTTCTAATCGGCTGCGGACAGGCCCCAAAGCTGGGGGCTGGGGCCGCTTTCCGCACGCGCCGACCTCCCGCCGGAGACTGTAGGGGAGCCGAGTGCGCGGCGCTTCCCGCCCGCTGGGCAGCTGAGGCCCCTGCCTTCCCTCCAGCAGCCCATAAATATTCCCTGGGCCCGAAGGAAGCGGAAAAATGACTTTCCAGTGCGCTTTCTGGCCCCCACCCATCGTCGCCCGCGCAGAACCCTACAAGCAGGAGAGTCAGCGTCCCCCCTGCGCGGGCCGGGGGCGGGGCCAGGGACCCACACAGATCAGCCCCGGGTGTCTAGAGAAGGGCTCGGTACTCCACCCAGGTGGCAAGGAAGGCTTTTTGGAGAAGGTTAAGATAAGTTCGGAAAGATGAAAGAATATGAAGGACAGAAGGAACAGAATAGGCATGTCGGGAGGGTGACATTTGGGGGAAATTACAACTATTTTGTGCCACTGAAACATTGAGTTAAAGATGAAGTGTCACCAGATGGGGCTGGAGAAAGTGGCAAGGGTGGGTCCCAAGCAGGGTCTTGTACTACTGTGCTGGACGGGTACTGGCAAGCTGTGGGACACACCAGATTCTTTGCTTTCAAGGAAGCCCACTCCAGCGTGGTGTGGGAGGTGGAATGGAGAGGTCTCTGGAACATGGGTGAGGAGTCTGAATGCGAAGGTCATGGTGCCTGGGCCATGGTGAGAATAGAGAAGAGGGACTGAACGAAAGAGAATTTCAGAGGTAGAATGGATAGGACCTTAGTGGTGACAGAGTGAGATGGGATCAAGAATGAGACAATGAATGGAAGGAGGGCCTTTCCAAGTAGGAAACAAAGGGTTAAATGCTCCCTTTTCTCACAATGTGTCCCTCCTGGAAATTCCTTCCTCCCTAACTGTCCAGCTTTGATCCTTCTTTCAGCGTCCCCTCCCCCCACCTCAGGAACCCTTTTATCCTCCCTCAAAGGTTTCAGAAGGCAAAGCTTGTATTTGATTGTTTGCTGTCTGGTATTATACAATCATCAGCCTTTAAGGTCACAGTGGCTAAGACCACAGGAGAATTCTACCTCTATGGAAGACTTGTGACTTGAGAATGTCATTCATTCACTGAAAGTTTCTTCTCATATAAAATGGGGATCATGATCCCTCCCTTGAAGGATGCCATGTGCCTGGTGTATGGGGTGTGCCCAGTGAGTGGGCTTTTCTTCCACTAGAGCTGCTCAGCCTGGAAACCAAACTAGGACCCTTTGAGTGTCTCCTGAAACTTCTCCAAAGTTTTCTGACCAAAATAACAGTGCAGGAACAGAAAAATTGGAAGACCTGGGTTCCTGCTGTGGACTTTCTAAGTGACTTCAAACAAGTCAGGGTACCTCTGTGTACCCTGGACAACAAGAGGGTAGGCCCTAAAGTTCCCGCTGCTGCCTTTGGTCATTCAATTTCCAGTGGAGCCCTGAGCACTGTAGGATAGCAGTGCCCATTTCCAGGTGGTGACACTCCTCCTTCTGGCCTGGGAGTCTGGTTTCCCTCTGAGTCGCCCTGATAGGGACACAGGAGTATTACCTTGTACAGGCCTCTAGAGACCAGACTGAGGCTTGTCCTCCAGAGGAGCTTGTGATGTAATTGGATTGGGCCTTGGTTTCTTTAGGAGGCAGAGATACCTGGAAGACTAGTTCCAGCTGCAGATCTAAGACAGACTGTCAAGGGCCTGGCTTGGCACAGCTGTGGAAGACACCAGGGCATGGGAGGCAGGCATCCTAGGAGCAACAGGATGAGACATGTGAGCAGAGCCCCAGGATTTGGGTGGATCCCATCTGAAGAAGCCATAACAGTGGTGGTGTTGCACCCTTCTCTTTGCTCAGATGAAAGTCCATGGTCATGCAGCAAGCTCATGGCAGGAGCAAAATGGTAAAGGACCCTGTGTTCAACACAGGTGAACTGAGTCACCATAATGAGGTTAAGCACAGGAAAGCAGCTAGTCCAATGGCACATAGTAGATGCTTAATAAATACTGTTTTGCTCAACACAAGACCCTATGCTTGGAAACATAGATCTGGAACAGAGAAAAAATGGTCTCTTCCCTTGAGGAGTTCAAGCCTTGGGAGAGGAAGAGGTAGGTACACAAATATTGCTGGCCTATGCAGAGACAGAGGACAACACAGGGGTGGTGGGAAGATCAATATAACCTCTACTTCAGGCTCTGTGCTTGGTAGTGAACTTGGGGAGCAATGTTTGTTAAGGAAGCTTCATGGAGGGAGTGACATCTGCATTGGTCTTTGATGGTTGTGTAGGAGATTCCTAAGCCAAGAAGTCAGAAGGGTATTTCCAGCAGAGGCAAGAACATCTGCACAGCCATCAGGGTGGAGCAATATGAAGCATTTAGGGGACAGCTGAATATTTGCTGTGTAGGAAATGGGGCTGCCTAGGTCAGGTGCTGGTGGGAAGACCTTGAACGCCTGGCTGAGTGGTGAGTGTGGAATACAAAGGCAATGAGGAGCCATGAGATGTTTCTGAACAAAGGTGATGTGGTCAGACTCCGTTTTAGAAGAAAACATTCTGGGTCTAGTAAATGGCCTGGAAAGGCCTGGGGGAGCCCAGGGGGTAATGGGCCCCTCTAGGAACCCCTTGCTATGTTTCAGTCTATTGGGACTTAGGTCAGATCCAGGCTCCTGGGACTGGTCCCTCTTCCAGGTGGACAGTAGGTGGCGCTGCAGCTCTGTGCATTCAGCCTGCAAGGCGGGGCTACCTGTCCTCACCTGGGTAGGCTGGCCTCCTCATCCTGCTTGGCGGGCACCAGGGTCCTTTCCTCAGTGCGGAGACTGAGAAAAGGGCTGGGATGGGGTTGGGGAAGGCCACTTGCTTAATAGAACCACAGGTGTGTCATGTAAGCAGGGAGGGTCTCCAGGGCACTTGTTCCACAGGTGGGGAAACTAAGGCCTAGAGCGTGATGGGTTGAGTCCCTGGGCAGGCTAGTAGCTCAGAGGGATTTCCAGTTGCCAGATGTGGGAGGTCATCTGTCCCTTCCCCCTCCTGAAACCTTCACCAGTTCACTGCCTTCCTGCCACCCCCGGGTTGTTCCCCACTCAGCTGTGCTGTCTGCAGGCCTGGACCACTGCGCCAGCCTCCCCACAGGACCAGCTAGCAGGTCTTTTTCACACCTGCCTCTGCCCCTCCCCACCTAGCCCAGGGATTTTTCACACACAGATTCAACAACCACCCTCCCCCCTGAAACCCTTCCCTGCTTCCCATCCCCCAGGGCTGCTCAGCCAGTGACAATGCACCCCTCTTCTTAGAGGGTTGAGCATGCAAATCTGCCCTGCATCCCTGGCCTCTCACTCCACCAGGTCCTTGGCCTCAGCCTCTCCCCTGCTTCTGCTCCCTGTGCTGGCCTACTGTCAAACTCTGACCTGTCCTCAATGCCTCAGTGGGTACCTCTGAGATGGGGGCTTAGGTGTCCCTCCTGGGTTCCCACAACCGTGAGTGCACTGTGTGCCTGAGCTCCCTGCACTTGTCTCCTCTGCTGGATCGCTGAGAGCGCCTCTGATTTACTACTGTTCCCTGGGTCCAGGCCTTGGCCCTGCACTGGAGCTCAGGGGCAGCCTTTTTTGATGAGTGATTGATGGGCACACTCTGGGATGATCATGACCATGAAGAGTGTCCCCTGTCCTGGGCTAGATTTTGTGCCAGATGCTCTCACATGCAGCCTTTCACAACAAGGTCCAGCTGGAACTATTATCCTTGTTTTGCTGAAGAGATTGAAGCCCAGAGAGGGGGGTGGCTCACCTGTGGTCACATGGAAGTGAGTGGTGGAAGCTGGCTCACAGGTGACCTGGCCCAGCAAGGCCGCAGGCTGCCACTGAAGGCACTGGCTTGGCTGGGTAGGCCACTCTCAGGCTACAGGACAGTGGGGACCAGGTCTCCCACAGGGTCTGACCAAGGATAGTGTGGCGCTCTCAGAAAGCCATCTGGGGACCTGGGACAGAGGGCCTCAAGAAATAAGGTTCACAGGGGATGGGGGGGAAGGTTGGAGTTGTGGCTCAGCAGTAGAGCGCTCGCCTAGGATGTGTGAGGAACTGGGTTCAATCCTCAGCACCACATAAAAATAAATAAATAAATAAAGGTATTGTGTCCAACTACAACTAAAAAATAAACATCAAAAAGAATAAGAAGAAGGAGGAGGAGAAGAAGAAGAAGAGAGGTTCCCTCTCTGCCTGGGAGCAGGGGAGCCCAAGCTGTTCTGGAGTCAGGCAGGGGCTGGACAGATCTGAGCACCGTGGTGTTTCTGTGGCAGCCATGAGGCAGGGACCCGTGGCTAGAGGCCAGTGAAGAGGCTGACCGTGTGATCCAGGAGAGGCAAGGCCCAGGCGGACGGGAAACTCAGGGTCTGGGATCAGGCTGGGCCCAAATACCAAGACTTTCTAAGGAGCCCTGTGGCTGGCAGACAGGATGCCAAGCAGTCGGAGGTAAGCCGCCGCAGGGCTGTCCACAGAAGCCAGGCAGGGTGTGGTAACGAGCTGCAAATATTTATTGATGGGGCCAAGCTAATGAGAGGTCTGCAGCAGTAGTGTCAGGCTTCTGGGTCACAGCATAAAGAACGGGAGGACCCTCTGCGTGGTGAGTGATCCTGGCCCACTCCTGCCCCTCTAGGTACCACAGGTACCCCAGGCGCTCTATATCCTATGCCCAGACCTAAAGCCACACAGAAGTCAGAGATAGAGGGGGGTCAAAGCCCAGCCACTCATGATCTAAAGGAAAAACAGACCCAGAGGAGGATTGTGCCTGCCCAGGACCCAAGACAAGCCAGGCCCAGAGCCCAGGACTCCTCATTCCTAGACTTACTCAGTGACCATACAAAGCCACCGCCTCCTGTTCTTCCAAGACCGCTGCTCAGATCCTGTAGGAAGCCCTTTGGCGAATACTAGTGCAATGGCAGCTCCATCCTCATCCCTCAGAGGGAGCGTGCAGAAGCTTTCCTGGTCTGAATCCATCCAGACAGTGCTGGAGTCTACCTTGAGTCTACCCCCACTCCCTCTAGCTGCAGCCTCCCTGCGTGGGGGAATGTTTGGCATAGAGGTGGTGGCTGGGGAAGGGAGGGGTGTCTGCTTGGTGGCAATACCCAACACGGCAGCCACCCACTCACCAGCCCTGTGACACCACTTGGTGAGGTCATCCTCTCTCTGGAAGGCTTCCCCAGAGGCTCGTGTGGGGTCCTGGTCAGGGCTCCTCCTTGATGCAGCCAGGGGTCCACCCACTTTGTGAAGGTAGCTCTTCCTGGGTCATCAGTCTTAGGATGGGGGAACTCTTCTCCCCACTGCCCAGTTCTAGATGAAGGCCTCTGGTCACTACTGCCCTGTGTGGGTCTCTCTGGTTTCCTGGTGAGAAAAGTCAGACCAGCCCCTGGGACAGTGCCACCAATTCACCGCCAGAGATGGAGGGTAAAGCCTCATCCCAACCCCAAGTGGGAAACCAGGCGAGTCCCAGCATGCCCCGGGCCTCTCTGCCCAGTCTCCTGCTCTTCCCCAGGCCCCGCCTCAGCCCTCCCCTGCCCAGTGGAGGGCACTCGTCCCTTTTCAGCATAGGGGACACACTCTGTGCTCCTGCTCCATGTAAAGACCTCTTCCACCAGCCCTCATGGTCACTCTATGGCACAGGTGTCACCATCCCCACTGAGCAGCTGAGACCCTGAATTGCCAAGTCACTCAGGAGGGGAATCTATCGTCGAAGGTAGCTTTTCAAAACTACATTCATTCCCAAGTTGCCCCCCTTTGTGTACAGAGAAAGGTTGTTTACTTATTATTTTTCTTGAAATGACTATAATAGTGGGAATAACTCATTCATAATAGGGGCCCATCACTGTTTGTTGAATGACTGAAGTGGTACTTGGCCAGGGACTGGATGAGGTGACCTCTCATCTTGATGTCCTGTGCTGGTCCTACCGAGCAACGTGCAGATGGCTACTGGGCCAGAGAGAACGTGCCCCGGGGCCTGATGGCAGAGTCCTGCTTTCCTCACAGCTTGTGGGCATGTGGTTCCCCCTGTAACCCCCCACTATCGAGGGTAGGCAAAGCAAGTCTGAGGAGAGGAACAAAGACTCTGGATTTCGGTGGGGAGGTGGAATCAGCATGGAGTATCCCCTCGGTGGGTTCCTGTGCCTTGCCCTGGTGGGTGACCCTCATACCTCTGCTCCCTGCCCAGTGGGAATACAGCCCCAGGGGCCCCCTTCTGCAGACTCAGCCTCCCCAGGAAGCTGTTTTGCATCTGAGCCTGGAGGGGGCCTCCCTCTGAGCTCCCCTGGTCCTTGTGGATTGCTGTCACACAGGTTCCGTGTTGTCATTGACTAGTTCTGTGTTTGTTTCCCCATTAGACCCGGAGTTCCTGAGGGCAGGGGCTCGTCTGACTCCTCTCTGTGTCTGAGCTCCCTGACAGGGCCAGGAAGGAAGGTTGAAGACACAGAGACAGAAACAGAGAGAAGGAAAGAAAAGAAAGGGTCTGAGTTATTATCCCTGTTGTGCAAACTTTGGGCCTCAGTTCTGCCACCAGCCAACTGGGTTCCATGGGCCAAAGCCCTGTCCCCCCTGGTTTCAAATGCCCCAGCTGTGGTTTAAGTAATGGGTCCTCCCACTGCCCCTGAGAATCGGGAATATGGGCTGGACTAGAACATAGGCAGATGCTCAGCATAAAGCTGCCTCCCTGTTCTGTCCCCTCAGCTTAAGCCCCCCTCCCAGGGAAGGCGGAGGAAGAGCCCATTGAGTTGCCATAGCTCCTAGCTGCTTCTCATGGCCTCATCTCACAAACCTCTGTCTCAGCTGATCTCTCGCCCCAAGCAAGCCTGCTTGGCCCACAGACCCACTGACATCAGCCAGAGCCTGCGGGGGGCCGGCTGGGGGCAGGGCCTGCAATCCACCCACAGAGATGGAAAGTGTCTGCAATGCTCTGCAGGTCACCCAGCCTGTGCCACAGCTTGCCCAGCCCCCGCATGCCCCAGAGGGCTGGCATCTCCATCTTCATCTGGTCAATGAGGAAAGCGGGACCCACAGGGGGAGAGGCCAGACTACCCATAAGTACTCAGTGACCAGAGCCCCAGCTGGGAAAGTGTAGTCAACGCTTAAAACTCCAAACCCATTTTTTTAGTTGTAGTGGACACAATACCTTTATTTGATTGTATGTGATACTGAGGATCGAACCCAGGGCCTCACGCTTGCTAGGCGAGCGCACTACTACTGAGTCATAACACCAGCCCCTACACCCATTTATTTTAATACCTAGTCCTGACTGAGGGTATGAATTTGGGCAAGTGGGTGATTTCCTGCAGGCCTCTGTGTGTCAGGGACATAACTGTGGCCCAGCAATCCTTAGAGGTACTTGTAGGGATGAAGAGGCTCTTGGCAGGGCTAGGCTGTGAGCCGGTCTCAGCCATACCATTCTGGAAAATGGTACCTCAGCTCTCTGCCCGTTAGTGGAGGGCAGTGTCTATTCCCTGTTCCTCCCATTTCCTCCTCACTCTCTCCATCCTCCTCCTCACAGTGAGGGTAGTGGCTACAGTGGCATCCTGTGTAGTGGCTATGTTTGAGGCCCAGGACAGGTTGTGAACATAAAGAAGGGGTCCAGCCTTCACCCTTGGGGGAGCCTAAGCTCTACAGGGAGGAATACATCTATTTGTCTCTATCCATCCACCCGCCCACCCATCCACTTACCTCTCCAGTCATCCCTCCGCCCACCCAACCACACTGACCCAGCATGGTCTCTGTGCCAGGTATAGGCTATGTGGAACTGCAGAGCAGGCTCTGTAGGGTCCTTCCCTCAGAGACTCACCGTCCATCTCTAAGTTGCTTTCACATTTCTGCCCCAGCCTGAATATTTGTTTGTTTGTTTCACAGATGTCTGGACTTTATCCCTCGAAACCCTTTGCTCCTCAAACCTGAACACTTTAGCTGTGCCTCAGACCCCTCTCCACCTGCTTCTATTCAAGGTTTCCCCAGAGCAGTAAAAGACCCCATCCTAGGGCCTGGCCTAAAATCTAGGCATCCTTCCTGACTCCCCCCTCCTCTCTCTCACCCCAAGACCAACAAGCAGGAAGTAAAGTCTGAAGATACTGCCCCCAGTAGGCCCCTGCCATGTCCCCCTCTCTCCATCACACCATCCACGTCACCTAGGTCATGACTGTGACTGGTCTCCAGTCCTCCATGAGGCTAAGAAATGTCTTTCCAAAATGCACACCTCACTGTGTCTCTCTCTACTTTGTAAACTCTTCCAGCCTCCCCATTGCCCTCAGGCGAAAACCATACTCTACCGGTCAGTGTCCAGCTGGGCCCACCTCTTTGCCTCATCTATGCCTCGGTGGGCTTCACACCCAGCCTTCTTTCAGCTTCTTTGAGCCTTTTCCTGGAAGAATATGTCTTCCTGCCCTCCCCCCCACTGCATGGCCACCGCTGCTGGCCTGTCTCTTCCCTCACATTGGCTCAGTCCAAACCTTAATTCCCTGGTCCTGTTTTCCTTGACCCTGAACCAACCTGTGTGCTCTCAGCTGCCCCTCCCCCACTAAGGTCACCTGAACTTCCGCCCTTTCTGCCTTTCTTCTTTCTGCCCATATTTATCAAACATGGACGGTACACCAGGCCTAGTGCTACAGTGATAAAAAAGCAAACATGGTCCTTGCCTCCTGGAGCTTGGAATCTAGTCAGGGAGCCAAAGAAACACCAAGTGGATAACTATAAGTGGGGACCAGCACCTACCACTCCTCACGCAGCCTCGGTCACAGGCAGCTTCCTCTGCAATGGAGATTGATTGGGACGCAGGTTGTATCCAGAGTGCTCCTGGTGTTGTCCCCTCTAAAAGGGAAGGGGAGCAAGTAGGACTGAGCCGGGGGAGAAGCTGAGCTGAAGTGTGATCTCATGGAGGCCTCAGCTGGCCCCATGGGGGGCTCTGGAACTGGGATGAGACTCAGAGTTGTCTCAATTTGGGGTGAGAAGTCTGGGCTGTCCCTGTCCACAAGTCTCCTGGTCCCTAGATGAAGAGTGGTCTTGGGCAAGGCGATTTTCCTCAGCAGAGCTAAACGCCCCCCACCCACCAAGGGACTAACAGCTGAGGCCAAGGTACTTGTAGCACGTCATTCCTGAAGAGGGACGAGGAAAGCCCAGCACATGTGAGGTATGTGGCACCACCCGTACATGGTGTCTTGGTCTGTTTCGCGTCACTTTAACAGAAGGTGATTTATTTTATTTTTTTATTAGATCTATAGATACAGACTTTATTCTTTTTTCAGTCTGTTTTTTTTTATTTTAATTTGCTATATATGACAACAGGATGCATTACAATTCACATTACACATAAAAAGCACAATTTTCCATGTCTCTGGTTGTACACACAGTAGAGTCACACCATTGGTGTCTTCATACATGTACTTAGGGTAATGACGACCATCGCATTCCACCATCTTTCCTACCCTCTGCCCCCTCCCTTTCCCTCCCTCCCCTTTTCCCCTTTGCCCTATCTAGAGTTCATTTAATCCTCCCATCCTCCCCCCTCCCCCTGCAGCATATTATGGATCAGCATCCTTAAATCAGAGAAACCATTCAGCATTTGGTTTTCTGGGACTGGCTAATTTCACTTAGCGTTACATCCTCCAGCTCCATCCATTTAGACTAGGTAATTTACAATGAGCAGAAATTTATTCGGTTCACAGTGCTGGAAAGTTCAAGGTGTCCTCTCCTTCCTTGGCACCTGCTTTATGTTGGGGAACCATGAGGCAGCTGGGGACCAGTGTCTGAGGGGTGCTGCAAAGAACTCAGCAGTTCAGCACTGTGCACAGGAGGATTGAGGGGCCAGTGGAGGGGGCTGGTCCAGGGAGCCACCAGGGGCGCTTGGAGGGCCATTGCAGAGGCTGCCTCCAGTTACACAATCTGGAGGAGGGGGAGCTCTTGGGCCTCCTGCGGGAACTTCACAGCATCAGAACCGTCCTTGCTTGGCATCCCAGGCCCCATCCCCTCCAGGGACACAGCCCGGGTCCTGGCTGAGGGCCAGGGGGTGATGTAACATGTTTTAGGGGAAAGAAAGGTGAGCCAGAGCTGGGATGTGTGATTCCCAGGATCCTGGATCAAACAGGACAAACAATAAAGCCAAACCAACCCCCGACTCCCCAGCCATCCGTCACTGTCCTCCAAGAGCTGTGCTGTGTACACTACGGTGGTTCTCACAGCTCTGTGAGGAGGAACAGCGTCTTAACCCATTTTAAAGATGAGCCCGTGAGGCTCGCAGAGCAGCAGTGAGTTGCACTGTGATATCCAGCCAGGTGGTGGGAACCTAGATGTAGAACTCAGGATGGAGGGCAAGAGCAAGATGGGGGAGACCCCCTGACTTGAGGTGTGAGCCACCACTTTTCCAAGTCCCCAGCCCAGGCCTGGTCAAGTCATCTCAGGTCTGAACTTAGAGGTGTGTTGGAGGTTTTTCTGCCACAGAACCCTATGTGAATGTTGTCTGAACCTTTTTGGCCTGGATTCTGCTGAGTCCTGGGTGCTGAGGAAAAAGAAGAAACAGGGAGCAGAGTCATTCCCCCAGCTCCGACTGCTCAGTTGGCCACTGGCTCCAGAATGAGGGAGAGTCCATCTTGGATAATGAGGCTGGGATCCTGATTTCCCACTGCTCAACCCTGTGGGAGAGTCCTTTGGGTTACAAGTGGAGGGCAGGGGGTTGATTTCTATGAAGCCTCTTCTTGCAGAGGTAAGGAGTTGATTGAGCATTCTCTTGGCTTGGCACTCCTAGGGCTGAGTTCACATGCTGTGCCAAGCCCCACATGGGGTTTGTAAGCTAGTGCCCCCTCCCCCAATTTGCACAGCAGCCCAGCGGGAGGGAGGATCTCTCCCATTGCTTTGAGGGGGAGATTGAGAGCCCGAGAGGCAAAGGGACTCCTAAATCTCCTAACTCCCAACCCAGGGTTCTTTCCATTTTCCCCAGTTTCATCCAAAAAGATCAGACCTATTTCCTACCATCCCTGAGTCAGGGAACAGATATCAGCAGGCAGAGGGCTTTGGTTTTACTTTTGTACTTGTTAAGAAAAGAGAGATCCTGGTTGGACCTGACAGCTCTTACTTTCCCTGTCCATTAATAGGTATTGACGTTAGGAGTCTGGTGACCCATGCCTATAATCCCAAACCCAGCTACTTAGCAGGAGGCTAAGGCAGGATCACAATTTCAAGGCCAGCCTGGGCAATTTAGAGAGACCCTGTCTCAAAAGAAGAAGAAGGAGAAGGAGAAGAAGAAGAGAAGGAGGAGGAGGAGGAGGAGGAGAAGGAGAAGGAGAAGAAGAAGAGGAGGAGGAGGAGGAGGAGGAGGAGGAGGAGGAGGAGGAGGAGGAGGAGGAGGTAGTACCTGGGATGTAGCTCAGTGGTAGATAAAGCGCCCCTGGGTTCCATCACCATCCATACACACAATTAGAAGCATGGTTTGTAAATGGTCTTTAGGATGCCGTGTGGCTTAGATGGCCAGGGCTGGCACAGGCCCAGAGCCTGGAGGCTTCCCACTGTTAGTTGGTAAGGGAGGGGCCAGGCCCATAGTGAATCCTCAGTCTCTCCAACTTCAGGAGGCCAATGTTCCTCACTCTCCTGAGGAGTCCTGGTGGCACCTGCCCCTCTGGTGTGTATGGGCACACTCGCAGTCACGCCTGAGTGTGCTGCTTCTGCCCTTGGGCCAGGACCCCTGAGGGCCCCTGAGGCCGTGTCTCCCCTTCAAATTTGGGCTCAACCGGTAGGTTCATGGTGCCTGATTGCTTAATGAGCTTGGCATCAGGGTATGAATAATTGCACCATAAGTTATGCAAATTGAATCATAACAACACCATACTAGGCAACTTGCATTCTCTCAGCTCTCAGGTGTCCTAATCCTGGGACAAAACTTTCGTGGGAACCACGCCATCCCGCTCCCTCCTGCTTTTCTGAAATTATAACTACAATGTGCACCTTGGTCTCCACAATTACAGTTCCACAGAGGGCTCCCTGCCACCATCCCATCTGAGTATCACAGTACTAACATGGGAACATGTACAGAGTGCTTACTGTATGCCCGACGCAGTTCCATCCTGTTATTCACATTAACTCATTGAATCCTTTCAACAACACCATTAGGTATTATTAGGTTCCCTGTTTCATTGGGGAGGAAACTGAGTCTTAAGAGAACTTGCCAAAGGTCATGTAGTTCACAGATACTAAAGAGAGAAGCCAGAAAAATTTACAAGGAAGGCAAACTGAGGCACAGAAAGGAGAAAAAAAAAATCTTACCCCAAATCTCATAGTAATCTGGGGTACACCCAGGTTTTCTAGGACCTTTGGATTTGTATTTTGGGTCTGTGAGGGCCCAAGTGTCGCCCCCAACATGTGTCTGTGTGGCTGAGCGTGTGTTTGAGGGGTGGGTGTGGGCTGGGGCTTCCTTCTGGGAAAGCCAGGGGAGGCAGCCAAGGCAAGAGCTATTTTAAGGCCTCCCCTGCCCGCCCTGCTCCCCGCATGGCCCCTCCGCTGAGCCAGGTTGCAGTGGCCCAGGGCCGGGGCCAAGTGTGGAGAGGTTTGTTCCGTGAGCAGAGGGAAGTCTTGGCTCCAGGACACTTCACACCCAATGAATTACTTCAACGCTAGATTAGACTTGCAGGCCCAGAGCAAAGTGATAATAGGACCCAATTAAATTAATTTATACAGACTCTGTGCTCCAGTCCTCCCCAGGCAGCAGTGGGGCAGGCCTGACCCACCGCACTTTGGCCCCCAGGCCTGGCCCACGCTGGGAGTTCCGGATAACGGTAGGGAAATGGGTGTGGGGGCTGCTTTCTACCTGGTGGGAAAATCAGTTCAAAGCATCAGAGGGAGAGGTCAAGATTGTTGTTTTGTTTTTGTTTTTAGCCTGAAACACAGGAGAAAATGAGCCTAATTAAATAAAGACTTCAGGAAGCTGACTTCTGGCTAGAGAAGACTGGCAGTTCTGGCCAAGGATGAGATTCCCAAGGTCCCAGAAAGGGGACCTTGAAAAGATCATGGGGTGGAGGATGACCTCAGCCTGTGCATGGGCAGATCTTGGTGCCTCACGATCCCAGGCCAGGGGACACATGGCTCTTTGTAGTGAATGAGAGAGCTGGGCACCTGGGTGTTGGTTTGGTTCTACCACAACCAGCTGTGTGGGTGAGGGATGGCCTTGAATCCTGTTGAGCTCAGGGGACTGCCTACCTCCTTCACTTGGCCCACAAAGCCCTTGCCAACCCAGCCTTGCCTGCCTCTCCTGCTTTATTTCCTGCTTCTCTTCTCCCCCCTACCCCAACTCCACTCTTTACCTTACTGTGCAGAATCCACCTGTTCCCTGGCTGGGTGTGCTGTCTGGGCCTTTGCACATACTGGTTCCTGCCCAGGTCTCCTTTACCCACTTTCCCTTAAGGTCACCTGATTTTGTCCCTATGCCTGCATTTCTGGTGGGGTCTCTCCCAGGATCTATCTCACCAGGAAACTATCAGGAAGGCCCTGGGCACATCTGATAGTCCTAGGGCCTCAGGTCAGGCCTGGGCTTGGCACAGAGATGGTATCAAGGGAGGTTGGGTGAGTGCTGCCTGTTAGCTCTCCTCCTGGGAGCTATGTCCTCACCCAGACAGGGGATCACTCGGCTGCACGGACCACCCTGAATGAAGACCCAGTTCACCACTTAGCTTGGCTCCCTCAGTTTCAGTTTCCCATTCTGCAAAACCTGGGCTTTTGGTGTTAGGAGCCCTGCAGGCCCCCCCCACCTCGGGGATTCAAAAGCAGTTTCTGGGGTGTCTTGCCTCACCGACTTGAGGCCAGTGTTGGTGCCAGCTTCTGAGAGCAGGAAACTGAAGGTCTCAGGTGGCCCTGGCCTGCTCACTGCCCTGGCATTCCCCAGGGCTGTTTTCTCCTGGGGTAATCCCGTAACCACTGATCACCTCCTCGTTGTGTCCTGGTAGACCTCTATTGCTGCCACATTCACTTTGGGGTCCTGGCTGTGGTCTACAGGAGTGGCTGCTTCTGCCCAATCTGCATGGCTCTGGGCCTGAAGCCCCCCCACCAGGGTCTGTGGATGAGAAGTCAACCTCCTCCCCTTCCCCTGTTTTTGACTCCAGTTCACAGGACTTGAGCTCTCTCCTAAGAGGAACGGGAGCCTGTGCTAAGCCGGAAATGGCCTGGTGGTTTGGGGTGCGAGCAGTGTCGTCCTGTGAGGCCCTTGTGGGCAGGCCCCGTTTCCCAGAGCCAGGCCCAGCCTTTCCCCAGCATGGATGAACCACTTTGTCCTCAGATTTTCCAACAAGTCGTGGACTCTGTAGGGCATGCTGGCCGGCCATGGAGCCCCTCCCCCGCCCCAGCAGGCAGGCCTTTTTGGGGGGTTGTAAATTTATGGCGGAAGCTGAGGGCTGGCGCCTGCTGCAGGCAGCCTTTGAACCTCAGGCTTACACCCACCGGGGCCTTCCTCCAGCCTCCAGCAGTGCAGGAGCAGGCCCGTGGCCTGGAAAACGAGAGGCCTCTGTGGGGAGGCAGAAGCCTCAGTAACGCCCCCTGACCCCCAGCTCACCCCTCCTGGGCCCCAGAGGCAGCCTCAGGAACTCCTCAGCAGCGTGGCTGACTTGAGCATTGAGTGGTGTACCTTGGGTCTCCACGGGCCTCTTCTTTGTCGTGTTGGCCTCCTTCTTTCTTTGGTCAGGACATCTAATGGGATGGTAACTTAGTGCTTGGATCCCCATCCTCCCATCTCTTTCCTCTCTGGGGCTCAGCTTCCTCTCCCGGAAGAGCAGGGGTTTAGATAGGGTCATCGTGACATTTCACCGGGGGTCCACTGTTGCCTGGCGTTCCACATTCCTTTCTGAGCCCCTCTTCCGTGCCAGGGCCACCTGGGAAGTGTGTGGGGAGCAGGAGTCCAGAACTAGCCTCACCCTGGAGGCAGCAGGCAGGAAGACTCCATGGTGGGGAGAGTTGAGTTGAGGACTGACTTTATGGATGCATTCATGTATTGATTATGCAAACACAGAGCACCTACTGTGTGTCAGAACAGAGTAGGCACAGGCGCTAGGGGTGTGTGTGAAACAGCGATGAAGAGAGACATAACTGAGAAAGGAAGTGTTTCCTCTCCTGGATGTGGAAGAAGAACATTCCAGGCACAAGGAGGTAGCAGGCAAAGGTGGTGGCTCCTGAAGAGCATTGCAGACGAGGAGGACAAGAAGTTCCATGTGGCAGCAGGAGAGAGAATGATCTGTAGTGTAGATGGCTTTGTAACCGCAAGACCGAACCCCAGCTCTTTTGTTAGCTGTGGAACTTTAAGAGAGGGATCTGACTTGTCTGAGCCTCAGAATTTGTAGAAATTAGACATCATTTCTCATCGTTGTGGGAACTGGATGAAGGAAGGATGGTGAAGCACCCAGTCCAGCATCTGGCAGAGGTTGTGCAGATGTAACAGAAGGGGCACCACAAATAGGCAGGACTTACTATCAGCCAAAATTTTGTTACCATGGAAACACCTGGCAGGTGGGAGGAAGCTCCCTGTCACAGGAAGTGTGGGTGCTGGACTAGAGTTTGACCATCAGGGAGCCCATGGGGAGAGACTGAGTCAGAAATCTCTGAGGTCTTCTAGCTCTCAAGTCTCAGCACATGTGACCCTCTGTCCCAAGATGCCCTCAGAAGCTTGGAGCTTGGCAGCACCCTTGTCTCCTAAGTTTGCTTTTCTTCCAGCTGACCTGGCCCAGCTACCTCAACATTCTCCGTGTTCTAGGTTCCAGAACTCCCGCCTCCCTGGTCGCCTCCTCTGGTTATACTCAAAGTTCTGCTCCCACACTGATCACCCCTCTCTAGGAATCTAGTTGTATGGAGTAAGTTGGGAAAACTGCCTTTCTGGATTTGGGTCCAAGATCTCTATTGATGTGGCAAAGAGGTCATTGGGTGTTTGGCAGCTTATCTTTCTTTCAGCTGCTGCGGGGAGACCCACCCACTTTGGCTAGATCATCTCAGACATCCTAAGATTTATAGAAGAAGCACGGTGCATTCCTGGGAAGCAATAAATCCTTGTGGGATGAATGAATGAAGTGTCTGGCTTTTGGCTCAGGCTAGCCCTGAGGAGGGAAATCTGGAGAATTAGGGGGCACAGAGAGATCCTCCAGGTTGGGGGTGGTGTTACAGTTTTTCCCTGGGAGCTCAAAATACTTCCTGTCTCCCCATTCATCATGCCCCCACCCCGCTGCTTGCCTTCTGCAATTCCTCTCTTTGGGGAACGGAACAGCTGGCTAATAGACTCATAGAATCACAGGTTGTCAGCACCGGAAGGGCCTCTATGAGGGTCCAGCTCAAGCTCCTCACCCAATAGATGGTGAAACTGAGGCTGGAGTGGCCAGAGGCTGGCAAGGATTCTAGAGTCACCCAGGGAACCCCTTTTGGAAGATGGTGCAGGTGGAGGACAAGGGCCACATTGGATAGTGCCTATACTGGTGGCCTCTGCCCTACTAGGTCTCCATGCTAGCCCCATCCACCACTGCCTCCCAGTAACCTGAGTTTCTGCGCTCAGAGACCCTGGCAGAGTTCCTCTTCCTTAGACCCTGCTGGGATGTAATCACGAGGCCCATTCAAGAAGAGAGCCTCCACCTCGGTTTCTGGTTCCCACATTGACCCTGCTCTCTAGGAGACCCCATGTAGATGCACCTGTTTCTGGCCTCAGTTTCCCCCACTGGGGAAATGATGGCCCCAAACAAGACTAGAGGCCTCTAAGTGCTCACCTGTGCTCGTCCGGATGCTTTAGCAGGGAGGAGCCCGTGCTCACTTTCATCACTTCGTGCCTTGGCACACAGCAAGCCCTCTGTCCAATCCTGAGCTCCCAGACCTGCCCTCCAGGGAGAAATTGCTGTGATTTAAGGTTCCAGATTTCCTGGACCATTAGTGTCACGATACTTTATATCTGTGCCTCTATTGCTTTTTAATTAAAAACGAATCCCCCCCAATCCCTAGTTTTATGTATCTCCGGGAGCCTGCAGAGGTCCTGCTCTACCTGAGGCTCAGGGGTAGCCCTGCTCTCAGCTGTGCTGTTTCCTCCCTTGAATCTGCATCTCCCTCTGTTTCAGGAAGAGTCTGGAATCTTCTTTGGACATTTTCTTTGTTTTAGGTGCTGAGATCCCAAACCACACACCACAGATGCCCAGGAAGAAGAAATGGCCCTAAACCAGTTCTGTGACCAGCACCCACTTCCAGCCAGGAATGAGATGAGACAGAGGACAGACAGAGGCCATGTATGCAAGGACTGTCCCTCCCCAGGGCAAGTCCAGGAGTTGAGGACACAGGGATGCATATAAAAGCTTAGTATTGGAGGGATTGCTGGGGGGCTGTGGGATACACCTCTGCCTGGCCAAAGGGTGGCAGGCAAAGAAACAAGTTTTTTGTGGACCAAAGTGGACACTCCAGAGTCATTTAGTAAGGACCAGTCCAGGGAATCTGCTAAAGGTATCCACATGGAGTTGAAGGAAAAATTGAAGACACTGACTGGGGGATTAGAGGAAGGGTGAAGACAGCAGGAGGAGGAGGAGGCCTTGTCAATGAATTGCAAGTCAGAGAGTCACTGAGAAGGAGAGGGTCACCGAGAAGCCCACAGTATACCCCAAAGCAGAAGCTGGTGTTTGGACTGTGCTCCTGAGAGAAGCCGCCAGATCAGATTCAGAAGCCCAGGAAGGCCCCAGGTAAGGTTTTCTGCTCCCCATCCTAGATCTGACCAAGGCGGAAGTCTGCAAGGAAGTGAAGAAACAGGAAGCCAGCTAACCCCTCCCTCCCATCTGGGGATCAGGAATGGACCTGCAATGGAGGAAAAGGAGCTTTGAATTGAGGGTCAGATTAACCCACTGGAGTCAGACTGGATGCACCTGCTACCACCTGAAAGTGAGCCTGTCTGTTAAACTGAACACATAGCAGGGGCTGGGGGTCCACCTGGCTCTCTTTCAGAATGAGGAGAGGCATCCAACAGGGAAGGTTTTAAAGATGGTGGTGAAAAGGAGTTGTTGTAGTGGCAAGCCACTAAGTCCAGACTGTTCCACAGGCCATACGTGGACACTACAGCACCAATGTGGCCATGAGCTTTTTCAGCCCCAAAGTATAGATGAGAAATTAGAGGCTCAGAGAAAATTCTTGGCTTGTCCTATGCACCTGGTTGCAGCATTTGAAGGGATTCTGACATCCACCGAGCTCTCTTTACCCCAGCGTTCCCTCCTGGCTCCTGAGCTTCTAATTCAGCAGCTTCGCTGGGGAACATGCCTCCACAGGTGCCTGGAGGCGCTCTGTGGTCCAGCGGCTCCTTCTGGAAAACACCACTCTCGCCTGATGCTTTCACAGAGGGATAATGTCAGGGGCAACCAGGAGCAGGGTCCTGAATGCCAGGCTCTGAAGACACCAGGCCATCCAAGCGCTTTCTGGGCCCTTGAGTATGGGGGTCCCGGGGTCCTTCACTTCCCTTGTGTGGGCCTGGGCTGCGCTGCTCCTTCCCCTCTTTAGCCCCAACCATCCCGCCCCTGGGGTCATGGTTTGAGTAGTACATCTGCATTTGGACTTTGTGACTGTCCAGACAAGAGGACACCCCTCTGTTTCCCTGTTCCCATGGTCCCTGTGCTTCCAGTCTCCATTCACATCTCATGAGGGAATGTATGGCCTGGTCATTTGGAGGCCTGGAACCAGGCTTCACAAGTCTCAGTCCCTGTTCTGCTACTTGTGAGTTTGGAGCAAGTTACTTCCCTCTGTGCCTCCGTGTCCTCATCTGTACCACGATGAGGCTTAAGTGAGTTCATATATGTAAGTCAGTTACATATATGAACATGTAACATGTAAGTATATCTAACATGTAACATGTACATGGAGAATGAGACTCCGCAAATGCTAGTTGTTGTTATTGTCACCATTAGTGGTAGCATCGCCTGTGAGACTGAAGCACATCAGGCCCTGTAAGCATGGACCAGATCAAAATCAGGTTAGGGACCTGAGGGGAGTGCTGGGTGAACAGTTTTGTGGCACATCTTTGATGGGAGGTGGGTCCTGGCTGGGCTGATATATTATTTCCTCTGAAATTCAGATACCACTGAAGTCACTGCAGGTAGAAACTCTCTCACCCCCTCCACTGGGAGAGTGTTCTGTGGCGCCCTCTCAAGACTCTCGGAGCAGCAGGGCAGATGGAGGGATTTATCCCAGTCCCCAGGTCCCCTTGGCTTGTCTTCTGGTTTGGGAACCCCGTTCCTCACTATCCAGAAAGCTCAGGGTTCCCTGGGTCAGGGGATCCCGGGCGGTCTCAGGGCCTATAAACTATCTAAAGCAACTTTATAGGCTGCTGCGTTCCCAGGGCCCATAAAACACGTGGTGTCTGAAGCCCTCAGAGTTTCCATGTGTCCCAGGCGATGGGCCAAAGCCAGAGGGGCAAAGTAGGAGAGCGAGAGGAAGCAGCCCTTCGTGGGCAGTGCCCAGGCTCCTGCTGCCTGGCCACCCAGTGGCATCTGCAGGGCCTGCCGGGGCCCAACAGGTTCGAGGCTGCATATCACTCCCAGTAGCCCCAAATCCGGTGGGGGAATTCTTTTATTTTTATAACTTTGTTCAGTTTGTTTTGATTGCGCATGATAGTCTTACATTCTCAATCTATAGAGGATGAAACTGAGACTCAGAGATGTGAAAGGACTGGAGGAAGGAGGTGGCCCTGGGGAAGATAAAGAGGAAGAAGAAATGACCCAGAACAGACCGTTCTGGGGACCACCCCCACCCCTAACTCTAGCAGGAGGCTCTTGTACCTAAAAAACTATATCTGAGTATGAGGTCCTCCCACCCCATGTATATAAAAAAGAAAAATGTAGACAAGGTTTTAGTTTGCAAAGTGGGGGGAATGGGAGTTAGTTTCTGTCAGAACATCCCTGAGGGCACTGAGGAGATGCCCTTCATGAAGCCATATGGTGAAGCCAAATGGCCCTGCCTCCTCCCACTGTCCGAGGGGCCACCTTTCAGCTGGCTGGGTCACTGGCTCTTGTCCCTGGTGGAATCTGGGAGCTAGAGACGAGATCTTCAGGGGGGAATCCTGACTGTGGCCCTCCTGACCAAGGCCCCCCCAGGAAGTAACCCTCACCCCTCCCTGATGGAGGGCAGCGCCTTCATGTGAGCTCATCTGCTTGGGAGAAATCCCTCTCGGATTCCGGTTCCAACATCTGCCTTCCTGTGCCTCCTTTACATTGTCCTCGCTGTGCACCCTGGGACCTACCCATTCGCCCATCACTCATCCATTCAGCAGGTTTGTGCGGCCCAGTGTGTGTGGATCCTGTCTGCCATTCCCTCTGTTCGGACAGCCCCTCTGGGAAATGAGTCTCCCACTGTGTCCTCTTGAAGCTGTGCCAGGCTAGTGGTCAGTTCTTCTCTGCTCCCACCTCCTTGCCACTTGGCCACCCCTCTGAACAGTGGTCGAGGACCCTTGGGAAGCTGTGGGTAGAGTATAAAGCTGGAGCCCTAGGCCGGGTGTAAGGGCCTGGGTTACAAGCCCAGCTCTCTCTCCCTCTGCTCCCTGTGTTCTTCTGTGTCTCTTCTGCATCGCGGGGGACTTGAAGCAATGGCCAGAGGCTCATCTCTCTGCTCAAGACTGCACAGAGGCCATTCTACCCTCCCCTCCAGCTCAGATTCCTCTCTGGGAATGGCTCCTTCTCTTAGCATTGTCTATGTGGGTCCAATGTGCCCTGGCAGAGCCTGCAGTTCTATGCTGTCGCCCAGCCCCAGTGCCAGGCTGGCACAGAGCAGGGCTTGGTACCAGGGGCCTGGCATGGGGAGGCAGGGTGTGCCTCTTGAACTCCGGCCATAGCACATGCCTTCTTTGTGAACTTGAGCATGTTTTTAACTTCCCAAGCCTCAGTTTCCCCACCTGTAAAGTAGGGCTAATCCTCTGAGAGGGAATTAAATTATATAAATGTTTTACGTATCCTTGGCACTCAGTAAGTGGCTAATATGACTTTATTTTACTCTGCCCACATGAGGCCAGGGGTTTCAGTCTCTCACAGAGGTACTTGCATTCTATGGGGTCTCCACTCACTTGGGTGCCCAGCCTTGTACCTTGAGCTCCTAACCATGCACACCAGGCTTCAGGAATTCCACAGGGTGGGGAGCCAAGCAAGCTGTGTGGCCAGTGGCTGGCCGTGTGGCAGACAGGCCTTAGAACACCCCGTTGTTGGGGGCCTGGCAGCCGACACAGGCAGACTCGGGGGCCAGGCTGCCTGCCAACATAGGGTAGGCTTGATCGCCTCCACCCACCCTTCAGGCCTGGCCCAATTAAAAGGTTCTGCCTCACTAGACTTGGAGCCAAGGAGTTCATGGGAGAGAGGAGGCGCCTGCTTGGGATAAGCTCTTCTCAGCCAGTTCAATTCCTTCTCCAGCCCTTTCCTGATCACCTACTATGGGGCAGGTGCAGGTTGAGTGCTTTGCACATATTTTCTCACTGGTTCTTCACTGATTTGCATCCTAGGGATCATTAAGTCTATTTTAGAGGTGAAGCTCAGAGACAACTAGTGACTTGTCCAAGGTCACATAGCTGGCAGACACTGAAGCCAAGATTTAAACCTAAGTGTGTATGACTCCACAGTCCCAGTGTTCCTGCTACTGTGCCATGAGTGATGGGGTTACCATCTAGGAAATATCCTGCCCCCATACTTCCCTCTCTCTGTAAATATGGAGTGAGAACTGGAGCCATCTGGAGAGAGCCTGGGTGCATAAAGCCCTGGCCTGGAGGGGCTCTTCCCTAGCAGGGAAGATAGGAGCTGACTGCTACACTATGAGAGACCAAGAGCATTGTGAGCAGGGTGGGGCTCAGGGGAGGACATTATAGGATCTATCATTCAACCACTTTTAACTTTTGTTAAACCCTTAATGTCTCCCCAGCTTACCTCATTCCAAAAGGGCGGGGCCCACAGACATATGTAATACATGACCAGATTTTAAAAGGAGAAGGGAAAATCAGATCAGGGAAAAAGAGATACAAGCATGAAAGGTAAGGTGAGCTCACAGCCCCTCTCTGCTTTCCGAGTGTGAGCCTCCATCACCATTCAGAGCTTTCTAGAAGCTGCACAAGGTAGGAGGGACACCGTCATTTTTCCATCCAGTTTTGGGGATTGTATCACACTTTCTGAGGGAACTCCCTCAATCAATAAGTCAAATAAAAAGGACGGTGCTCTGATTGCAGGAAGGTGAGGGGGACTTGGAGCCCTGCTGACTCAGCTGTCCCTTGGCCAATGAGGCTGACCCCACCCCAGAGATCCTGAGGGATCAGTTGAAGACCACCAAGTTGCACTCTCGCTCCATGAGATACAGTGGAGGAAGCCAGGAGCAGCCCAGCTGTGGCTGTCACCAAGCCTGATTCCCGCCGTGGGTCTGCCCACCTCCTCCAAACGGGGCCTGCTCCCTGGGGACACAGGGGAGTCACACACAGCCTTGCCTGGCCTCCCTCTCTGGTGGGAAAGGCAGGGACATTGTCTGGTTGAGCTGGGCTCAGAGCAGCCATCACTGAGCTTGTATTTGTCCCTGTATTGTCATGTACCTGTTTATACCTACCTAGGATTTTTCAACCTTATAGTGGCACAGAAGCAATATACATGGGGCCCCGCTATGTTGCCCAGGCTGGTCTTGAGCTTGTGGGCTTTAGTGACCTCCCATCTCAGCCTCCTAAATAGTTGGGTCTACAGGCAGGTACCCCCAGCTCTCAGAATTTTGAAGGTACATCTTTTCTGGGGTAGCAATAGGCTTATATGATCTTCCCTCGAGATGCTGGGCTATGCGGGAAGTCAGCCAAGGATCACCAGGATGAACATCTTCTTCTCCAGGTACCGTGTAGCTAGGCGGACAGCGGGTTGCCAAGTTCACTGTCAGGTGCATTATTGACTTACGATAGGTTCATTGGGATGTAACCCTATTGTGTAAGTCAAGGGACATCTGCAAGTGTGAAATGTTGGGGGGCACGATGGGAGGAGGGGGACCTCAACTGGAATCCTACCAGGATGAGGACCAAGTCAGAAGGCTCTAACTGAGCAATTAATGGATCCAGTTTGTTGGGGTAGGGGGGGTCAGGGTTAAATTTGAGTGTCTTTCTTTAAGAAGAAAAATACAAAATACAAAATTACAAAGCCTAGTACAAAAGTGAATATTTTTTAGAGAAAGATCACAATTACAAAATTTTAAAGCCAAATATTACCACAAATATCACCAAAGTCAGTAAAACAACACATTTTCATATGCTAGACATATCCCTATAATACTTCTCTTATAATTTTGAATTCTGTGCTTTTTGTCTCCTCATATTACAATAACTTTTGCAATATTGTCTGTAGAAAGAGTAGAAAGTAATTCCGTGTTTCCTCTCATAGGATTTACTAGTTTATTATCATCAATAGTTGGGATGCCTAAAACATGCACCTTCAGACCCAAATATATTTGCTATTTGTGGTATTGCTCTAGGTTTGTGCCTTACAAATATAGGACTTCTGGTAAATTCTATTTCACATGATTCCTATCAAGGGAAAAAAGTTTTTATAATTTCTGATTAGACTGCATTGTCAGTTATATTCTTGACAGGAAAGGTTTTGTTTTGTTTTGATAGAGCCCAAATTCTTTGCCTACAGTGAAACACATTTGATGCCGGGAAGAATATTCCACAGACCAGCTTCTGGCTCCACACACTTCAAACTTTATCTCTCACTATCCACAGACTTCCAGGGCCAGTCGCAGTTATGAGGCCAAATGAGTTGGTACGGTGGGCAGCAGGGGTGTTCATTCTGGAAGCTGTTCCTACACCAGGACCTTTAGTAATAACTGTACCCACAAGTGACCGCAAACCATATAAGTGTACACCACTAAACCCAAATTACTGTAAAAGGATTCTCGACTAGCTCCCCTTGGCAAAATCCCCAAATACCTCAGCCACTCAACACCCCTTGACAGGAGGGGAAGATGGAGGGGTAAGTCAGAGGGGAAAGAAACAGTGGTACCAGAGCTTTGTGGCCAACACAGCTTACTTTTTACAAAATTTTACAAAAGCATATGACCATGGGAACACACTGATGGGGTCTGTTCCAGAGAAGGGGCAAGTGCAGGGAAGGGACCAGGAACTAGAGACTTGATCCACTTCCTGGGATGTCTGCCTCAATGTCAGGAGCTGTCATGGTCTGTGTACCTGCATCCTCTCAGAGAAGCTCCGTAACTGACAGAAGCCAAAAGTCATACAGTGGGGGATAGGTTTAAAGTCAGAGTCATGTGATCCCAGAGTCTTCACTGGTAACTTTGCTCCCTAGAAGCTGATGGAACTGTTCTCAAGAGATGGATGGGTGGATGGGTGGATGGGTGGAAGGATGCATGGAAGGATGGATGGGTGGGTGGAGGATGGATGGGTGGGTGGGTGGAGGATGGATGGGTGATTGGATGGGTGGGTGGGTGGAGGATGGATGGGTGATTGGATGGGTGGGTGGGTGGAGGATGGATGGGTGATTGGATGGATGGAATTCTTGCCATATGTTCTAATTTACTGGGGACCCAGCTGGTTTCTTGGCTAGACTAAACCCCCCAAGGGCAAGCCTAAGTCTGATGGTTCCCTGGTCTGGAGAGCTCAGGGCAGTGCATAGAAGAGCTCCAGGGCCAGGCTGGATGACAGAGGATGAAGAGACCCAGGGCTCTGACCCCAGAGTTCTCTATAAGTGTGGGGAAAGAAGACATAGGCCAGGCAGAGGTGACCCGTCACGGAGCCATGTCCCCTGGATACCAGTTGAGTGGTCTGAGGGGACGCTTACCGGAAAAGCCCAAGTCGTCCTTCCCTTGGGTCATCATGCAGCCTGCAGAGGATTCTTGCATGTGGCAGGGGGCTGGACAAGTTGGCCTCTCAGGTCCCCAAGCCCTGCAACCCATCTCTGTCCAGTTTTCATATCCAAAGCATTCCCAAGCTCTCCTCTGGAGTTTTCCAAGGTGTCTAGGGAATGAAATGCCCACCCGGGTGGTCCATTCCAAGGCTCCGCAGTGGAACGGACAATGCCCAGAGCTCGAAGCCAAGTTCAGTTCCGCTTGAGGCATTTTATGGGCCCAGCTTGGGTAAACATGGGCCCCATTAATGCAGCGGGCTTCATCTCTGCTGCTGTCAGTCTCACCCCCCAGAGCCACAGGCGCTGGAGCATGAGGCCCAGGGGCAGCTTGGAGAAGACAAGCAAGGGCTGAAACTGGCGTATGGCAAAGACTCGCAGACACCTTCCAGTCTCCCCAGCCCCCCTCACAGCCATTGGTGTCGGTGCCACTTGGAAGAGTCCATTAGAGCATCTCTTCTCAGCTCTGCCTTCAGTGACATCACCTTGGCAGTTTGAAGTGGGCTTGGGGAGGGGAGGGAGCAGGGGTCCACTGAGGCAGAGGCAGAGCTAGAACCCCATCCCTGGCTACCAGCCCACTATGCACCCCACACCTCAGGCTCCGGCCTCTCCTGTAGACAGTTGGTGCTCTCTAAAACAGCAGTGAGACCAGTGGTCTGACCATAGCTGGGTTCTCGCGGGAGCACTTGCAAAGGACCTGAACTGAAGCCATTGAAAGCTCCAGGGCTGCTCCCCCACTCCTGTATCAGCCATTCCTCCACCTGCGCCCGCTGCCAGCTCTGCTCCAGGACTTAGGGGGGCTAGGGACCTCAAGATGAGTCAGACCTGGCCTTTGTCCAGAATGAGCTCACAGTCTGGTGAGGAGACAGGTGTGGACATAGGCAATGACAATGACAAACCAGTATACTCAATGCAGGGACAAAGGGAAGCCCTAAGAATGGCCCCTAACACAGCCTGGGGGCAGGAGGGTCAGGGAATCCCCTGGGATGGCAGAGGTGGGGGGAGAGGGGACCTGACCTAAATGTTGAAGATGAATTAATTGGGCAGCTAAGTTCTGGGGAGGCTCAGAGACAGAGGGAATGGCACCTGCAAAGTGACAGTCCTTTAGAGGGACCCTTTAGAGCTGGGGGAGAGGCCTGATGCAATGAGTGCTTGGTCAACATGCTTTAAATGAAAGAATGAGAGAGGGTAAAGAACTTGGCTTAGGGCTGGGGATGTGGCTCAAGCGGTAACGCACTCGCCTGGTATGCGCAGGGCACTGGGTTCGATCCTCAGCACCACATAAAAAAAAAATAAAGATTTGTGTCCACCGAAAACTAAAAATTAATATTAAAAGAACTCTCTCTCTCTCTCTCTCTAAAAAAAAAAAAAGAAGAAGAAGAATTTGGCTTGGGGGGTTGAAAGAGGTTGGGACTGGCAGCTGAGAAAGTCTTGAATGTCACATTTGGGAATTTGGTGTGTCCCTTGGCCAGGGGCAGCTGGGGTAGGGGTTTAAGCTGCGAGTAGAGGTTTAAGAAGGGGTTGGGGGGAACTGAACTGCCTTTCATCCTTTTCTGAGAGGATGGCATAGAGTTCTCAGGAGGCTGGCGTACAGTTTTCAGGTGAAGCAGGATGCCCAGTTAAATCTGCATCTCAGATGAACAGCAAGTGCTGCCTTTGGCATTAGGTGAGGCGGAGGCCAGGGCAGTGGTCCAGGGGAGATGATGAGGGCCGTGGGAGGAGTGAGGGGAAGCCAAGGTTGCATTGTGATCTTTATAAATGAAAACTTTTTTGAATTATAACATGCGTACCAGAAAGTGCACAAGTCATAAATACTCCCCTCAGTAAATTATCCAGTGAGCACCTGTGCTAGCCACCTGGGAGGCCCAGAAGCAGAACGATGGCATTGCCCTTGCCCTTGCCCTCCTCCTCCTCCTTAGTTCCTGGCCTTTTTGCCTCGGTGGAATTTCACAGCTCTGCCTGGCTTCTCTGTTCTGCGTTGGGCAGTGAGCTGCAACAGGGCTGCGGGCCCTGGAAGCTCAGGTCTCACTTCCATCACTGCATGGCGGTCCTTGTGTGAAGAGACCACAGTTTATTTCCTTCTTGTGGTTGGCAGGCGTTTGGGTAGTGTCCTGTTGGAATACTGCTGCTATGAACATTCTAATATGTGTGTGTGTTAGGGGACATTTGGGCACGTGTTTGGGACACTCAGCCATTTGTGACTCTGTCTTCGGTGACATCACCTTGGAAGTCTGAAGTGGGCCAGCGTGGGATTATTTACACCACAGGAATTGGCAACTTTTATAAATCACAGCTTCTTTTCTTTAAAGCCAGTTTTTAAACATGTACCCACACCTGGGCTCAGAGGACACAGTCAGCTTCAACTGCAACAGCTTCTCAAAGTGTTTGTAGTGACTTCCACTCCCCTCTGTAGTGTGTAAGCTCTGGGCTCAGCATTGTCACCGGGGTCCATACCGGTGAAGGTTCACTATGAGGAGGGGAGAGGCAGGACCGTTGGGCATGCCTACTCTCTGGCTGTCGTTCTGAAGAGCATGGATGCCATCTCAGGGAGAGAGAGAGAGAGAGAGAGAGAGAGGACAGAAGGAGAGTTGGTCTGGGGGTGGATGGGCATGTTGAACCTGCAGGGCTTGTGGGATGTCCAGGGGTCACCAGCCATGTGTCAGCAGCCAGGACGAGGCCTGGGCTTCCTGGGGTGGATGTTCATCAAGAATCTAGTGACCTGCTTCCCCACACCCACACCTGGACTCACCTCACACCTTCTGGGGCCTCATCCTTGCCACAGCCTCTCTCTCCTGCCTCCATCTTCCTCTTTTCCTTTCTCTGGGGTTGGGAACACCCCCAGTGACCCTAGGCTCCATGGCGCCTCCCACCCCAGCCACTGCCACACCTGGGCGTGGACCTGAGACAAGGTCCTGCTCCTCTCTGGACTTCCCCTTCTGTACAGCAAGAGGCCTGCTGTAGGCAGTAAGGACAGACCTCCTGGCTCTGGCCCCTGGGGACTCGGGCTGCCATTCTCATCCACACCATAATTTGAAAGCTCTTCAGCCCTTCCAGAGGCAAGTGCCTGCTCAGCTCTGAGTACCTGGCTTGCCACCTGCCTGTCAGGTAAGGCTTGCCAGGGGCTCCACAGTGAAGCACCTCTGTTCTCAGCCCTGCATCCTCTGCATCCAGTACCAAAGTCCAGGAGTGGCTCAGCCAGGATGCAAATCCAGTTTGGAGTGACAAATCTGGCTTCTTTTCTCTGGACCTCAGGGCATGCTCACCTGTCAGCCTGATGGCCAGTCCAGGCCCTGGCATAGAGAAGGTGCCTGTGGAAGTTTGCTGAACTCTTCTTGCCCTGTCCCCTGCCCAGGGCCACACAGGCAGGAGTCCCTGATGAAGACTGCGATGGGCTGATGCCGTGTGTTGGGGAGGGGCCCATCTCTGAGCAGCTGGGTGGAGGGGGTGCACAGACTTCTCTCTGACCATGGCCCATTTCACCCAGGCAGTTCTCTGCGAGGCCAGGAAGTGGTTAGTATTTTCAGAAGTTGATTTAGTGGAGGCTCAGGAAGGGCTGTTCTGGGGTAGAGTGGATTTTGCTCGTGGGTAGCAGGCAGCTCTGGAACAGGCTCCAAGGGAAACAGGCCACCGGAGGGGAGGCCAGAGCCGGCTTCTCCCTGCGGGTTGGGCAGGTGTTGGCCAGCAGGGCTGACAAATGAGCTGATCATGTCCCTCCCCTGATGCTGTTGAGAGATGCCTCCCCCCAGGGGTCTTCTCTGGCACGGAGTCTGCAAGAGGGACATATGGGCCAAGTAGGAAGGGGAAGGGGCCCAGACTCCTTTCACCACCTCGGGGGACCCCCCCAGATCAGAGTTGGCAAGGCGGGGCAGGGCCTACTGCTGTCCAACTGGGAGGCTAGAGCAGGAGGTGCCAGGGACCAGGAGAACTGCTCGGGGCTTCGGGGAAACTGGAGACTTCCTTTAATCCTGCTGTCCATCTGTCCTTCCTCCCACCCTCCATCTATCTACCCCAAACCAAACTCAACTAAGGTCCCAGGGCTGGGTAGGGGATGTAGAGTGGGCGTGCACGAGGGGGCAGGCCTGGACCCTGCCTCCAAGGGGCTGCAAACCCCATGTCCTGTTTGTGGGGGGTGGGGACAGGGTGAGGACTAACTGGCAGGCAGCTGATGACATGTGGGTGCTCTGAGATGGGTGACCAACCCATCTGACAGCATCAGCAAGGGCTTCAGGAGAGGGAAGATACCAGGTGGCTCTTCATGGCCAAAGGGGAAGGTGGGCATCTGGCCCTCCTGGTCTGTGGGTGAAACTCCCCAGGTTCTCACGACTTCACGGAACTGTGAGGAGAAAGTGTGGGGGCAAGGGTGGGAGGAGGTTCAGGCCCAGGCTGGCACAGGGGGCTGGCACCGGGGTTCTGCTGTGGCCCCTGACTCTTGGTGTGAGGCCCAGGAGTGGCTCTGCCCAGTCCCACCTGTGAGGTAGTGTGGGACTCTGGATGCAGGGCCAGGAGAGGGGCTCCTCTCCCTGCCCGCCCTGCCTGCCTCTGGGATCTGATCAGGAACTGCCCCCTGGGCCTCTCTGAGGTCCCTGCCCTCATGGGACTTACAGCAAGGTGGGAGACAGCCATAAGCCTCATATGTGACCATGTGGAGAGGGGTCTGTAGGGATGGGAGTTGATTTAACTGGAGGGTCGGGAAGGGCTGTTCTGGGGTAGGGATGGTCCTTAAAGGCAAGGCCTGAGGGAGAGCTGAGATGCTCAGAGGAGGGGTGAGGAGTCACATCCCAGGCAGAGGGAAGAACCCATGGAGGCTGGGGAAGAAGGAGTGGCCAAGGCCAGTGTGGCTGGAGGGCAGGAGCCTGGGGGTACAGGCTCCTGCACCCTGGGTGCCAGCGCCTCCTCTGTCTGAAGAATCGTACCCACCATTCACAATCCAGCTCTGCGCCACCTCCTCTGAGGAGCCTTCCTAGGTTAGTCCCTGTTCTAACAAGGTTAAGTCCCCTCCTCTCCTCTGGGTGGTCCCTGGCCTCCTACATGCTCAGACGTCTGTGTTTCAGAGGGTGTCAAATGTCTGTTGTCCCCAACAGACTGGAAGCAGGCTGCAGGCAGTTCACAGGGCAGGAGCTCAGGAAAGGAGCTGAATGGTAAAGTGAGCAAGGGTCCCTGTCAGGCCAGGAATCTGGTCAAGGGATGTGTCTTGTGGAGGGGGCATGGTGTGTGTTCAGTGCCAGCCACAACGGGCACTTGACAGAGAGGAGAAGACGTCGAAGTGGTGGGTGGGAGAAATGGGCAAGTCCCTGGGGAAGATAGATGCCCTTCCCCGTTGGCATCCCCCAACCCTCTCCCCCAACAGGATCTGAGGATTGAACCCACTGAACTACATCCCCAGCCCTTTATATTTTTATTTTGAGACCTGGTCTCACTAAGTTGCTGAGGCTGGCCTCAAATTTGCAATCCTCCAGCCCTGGGGGCATTTAAACTCAGGAGAGGATCAGCTGAGAGAAGCTGGGCAGGGACAGCACTAGGAAAGGCAAGGGGCAGAGTCCCCCAGGAGTCAGTGCTGGGAGCAAATAATGGCAGAAGCGTTGCTGGGGAGGCTGCCAAAGGTGCCTTAGGAATGGCTGTCCCCCTTGAGCCTCACCAGGACCGGGACCTGCGGGTGTCTTAGTCAGTTTGGACCCTATAACAAAATACTAGGCTGGTGCCTTAGCCAGGGAACTGGCTGGAAGTCCCAGATGGAGGCACGAGGGGAGCCAGAGTGTGGCGAGGGCCTGCTTCCTGGGTCACAGTTGGCTGTGGGCTTGCCATGTGCTCACGTGGCAGAGAACAGACAGGAAGTGATCTCTCTCCTGTCTCTTCCTACAAGAACACTAACCCCATCTTGAGAGCTCTACCCCAGGACCTAATGACCTGCCAAAGTCCCCGCCTCCCAATCACATTGGGATGAGGGGTTAAACGAATGGCTTTGCGGGCACAGGGTTGCTGTGAAGCTCCTCTCACTCCATTACCTCCTGTGAGACGGGCTGGCATTGCCCCCATTGATGGAGGAGAACACTGAGACCTGGCGGAACCTGGCAACCTGCATGGGTCAAGGCTGGAAGCAGAGCCCAAGGGTGTCTGACTGCAAAGCTGGGGCTCATGACCCCGAAGCCTCTGGTCTCTCTTTACACAGGGGGCAACTGAGGTCCCAAGATGGCAGTCGCTTAACCAGGGCTGTCCAGCCTACCAAGGAAGGGGCTGGCCTGAGTCCAGGCAAGCCAAGCTCAACCTCACTGGTCAGGCCCTGGACGCACCCTGCACCGCAGGGTCCCTCCTCATCACCATCTGGAGAACCACAGAGGCACTAGACCTTGAAAGGCGGGAAGGTGCTGGAGGAACTCTTAGTCTGGCACTTCTGCTGGGACAGACCCCAGCCCCGGCCCAGCGGCCTCTTTGAAGGAGGCTGAGGGCAGGGGTGGGGGCTGTGGAATTCTTGGAATGGAATGTGCATTGTCCTCAGAGTTCCAAGCTGGGAGGGTGATCCTGGAGAACAATGAGGGTGCCTGGCTTTTGGGACAGATGGGGCAGGGCATGGGGGGGAAGGACTGGGGAAGGCCAAGGGTGCAGGAGGCTCCGTGTGAAGATGGGAGGGGCTGCCTGCCCCCAGCACCAGCTCCAGGAGGATGCTGACTGGCAGCTTCCTTGCGCAGGACGCCTACCTGGCCCAGAATGCCCTGGCTGTCCACAGCCCTAGACTGAGCCGCTAGGACTCAGAGTCACGAATTCCTCACAGCCACTCTCATCGCGTGGGGATTATGTTCCTGAACCCTGCTGAACCTCCATCTGTTGAACCTGCCAATGTGATTGGGGGGGTGGCCTGGGGGGTGCTCGGTCTTGGGATGAGCCACGTGGGGCTTCCCTTTGGACACCTCCATGGCGCATCTCATTCCCCAGTGTGACCCCACGGAACTCGGGGAGGCCCATCACTTTGTTAGGTGGGTTAGTTAGCGATGAACAGGTGGGTGGAGGGAAAGGACAATGAAGGACAGACATCAGGCCTATGGACAGAAGAATCCAGGAGCCACAAACCTGAAATTGTGGGCCACCTTCTCTGAACAGGCAAGCATTGGAAATGCGACCCGGAATGCCTAGCCTTCCCCAGGCTGCAGAGAACTGGAGGACCCCGAGGGAATTAGTACTTCAAATCCTGGGACCCCAACTAACACAGATAAGCGGGGTCTGGTCCATCAAGACCCCCAGCTACAGCTGATTATAACTCCTCAAGGGGCACTGTGGTTTCCAGATAAGTGCCATCATGATCTCTCGCAACTGACCACGTCACACAGCCCCTGTCAACCAGAGTATCCAGGCCCTCACAGGGGAAGTTGCTGGAGGCCAGCCACAGGGTAATAAGCCAATTTAGAGGAGGCAGGGAAATCAAGGCAAGAGCCAAGGACTCGGTTTCCTTAAAAGCTCCAGCCATGTGAGCACCGCACCATCCTCTCTTCTCTTCAAGGTGGTCCGTGCAGTCAGTGCCTGTGCTCCACGTGACCTCCTCCTTTTGCTCTATTAAACTTTTGCTTCCTAGTCTGTGTTTCACTCAAATTCTTTCTGGGGAAGACAGATGCCCTTCCCCATTGACATCCTACCAAGAGTCACAAGAACTGGCACCCAAGGATTGCGTTGGCCGCCCCAGCTCAACCCAGTAGGTCCCCAGCTCTGTAACAACTTAGGACAAAGACACGTCAACCCTGGGAGGGTCCTGGACCAGGGTGGGCGCCAGGCAGCCAGGGAGTGGCTCTGGCAGGTACTGACTCTTCCCCTCCCTGGCTGGGCCCTCCCCTCCCTTTCCTCCCCTCCTTGATCTTCCCGGGGAACTTTGCAGACTGGGAGCTCCGGTGGGACTGTGGGTTCACTGCTGCCTCTCACTTCCCAGTTTGGGTCAGCAGCCCACAAAGTGGGAAAAGATAGGCGAAGGCTTTGGGGGTGAGTCCAGCTCTGCCAACTCTTGCAGTGTAACCTTAGGCAAGACACTTTACCTCCCCTGTCTCTTTTGAAAGCTGCTGGGAGGATTTAATGAGATGCCTTGCATGAAATCTCCAGGCCATAGGAAGCCCTGGTTGTGGTGTCCCTCCTTGTCCCCACCAACCTCATGTCCTTCTCTCCATGCCCTCTGCCCCTGGGGCAAGGCAGCAGAGCCAGGCCAGTGGAGGGCCCAGCTCAGGCTAAGGCAGAGAAGGGTCCTGGTGTTGCTTCTAGCTGATCCCAGAGTGGGTGCCCTGGGAGTATCTGCTGGGTGTCCCCAGTGGGTTTTCTGCCACAGGGAGAAACAGGCCCAGGCAGAGTGTGGGGTAGAGCTAACCAGCTGCTCCTTGGGATTCTGATGCACCAGAGGCTGAGTATACCCTCATTCCCAGCACTCAGCCCCTCTTACTTCATGCATGTGATGTTCATGTGCTCTTGACCCAAGTGTCTGCAAAGTCACATGCATGCTCCCTCACCACTAATCTTCCCAGCCACCCACCCATCCACCTGTTCACCCGTCCATCATTCCACCCATCTACCACCCATCCATCCATCCATCCATCCATCCACCTATCCATCCACCCATCCATCCATCCATCCATCCATCCATCCATCCATCCACCTATCCATCCATCTACCCACCCACCCACCCACCCATCCAACCACTCACCCACCCATCCACTCACCCATTCATCCACCCATCCTTTTCCACATTTATTGAGAGCCAATAGCTCCAGGTCCAGTGTTGGAATCTCTGGACATAGAGGAGTCATCTTCAGGAGTCCCAGACCTCAGGGTGTCCCTGGGTTCATGAGGTAATGACCTGTCCACAACCCAAGGTGCCCTGGGCACTACCTGCTGGCAACCTCAGGAAACCCAGAGGTCCAGCGAAGGCTCCAGCCAGAGGGTGGGCACCGGTTGCTGGGCCAGTGTGACCCTTCAGTCAAGGCTGGGGAATCCTCTGCTCCCCACCCCGCCCACCTCCAGGCTGTGGGCCTGTCTCTCTGTCCCCTTTCCTGGCTCTGTGCTGTGCCCTCCATGCTGAAGGCTGGAAGCTTCTTCCCCCAGCAAATGTGACCTGCACAGTGGCTCCCATCACAGCCCACCTGGCACACAAATGTCCCCTCAGCCCTTTGTTCCCACCCCATCTTAGTCCTTGAGCCACATCAGGGACACCTTACCATCCAAATGAGCCAGGTCTCCTCAGGCCTCTGGACAGGTCATGCTGTTCTCTCTGCTGCCTGGACAAGCTCCCTGAAGTGGCCATGCCCAGGCAGGGCCTCCTGCCCGCCCCAACTCGACTTGCCCTGGAGAAGCCTTGCTTATTTGTTGAGGGGTGATGTGTGCACCCCTCTGGGAGGAGTGAGATCGATGCAGGAGTCAGGGAGCCTGGGGAGCATGGGGCTCAGTCCAGATGGATCAGGACCCTGAAGGAACAGGCAGACAGAAGTGGGGCCCTGGGGTGGGCTGCCTGAGCCAGAGGCCCAACTCTCCCTGGGGCCATTCAGCCACAGGCTCTGTGGACAACCCCCAGGTCTTGATCCCAGAATCAGAAAGACACCTGAGCTGAGCACAGTCAGCACACACCTGTAATCCCAGCAGCTCAGGAGGCTGAGGCAGGAGGATTGCTGTGAGCCTCAGCAATTTAGCCAGGTCCTAAGTGACTTAGGGAGACCCTGTCTCTAAATAAAATACAAAAAAGGGCTGGGGATGTGGCTCAGTGGTTAAGTGTCCCTGGGTTCACTCCCTAGTACCAAAAATAAATAAATAAAAGAGAAGAAAGACAGACACCCCTGCCGTCCAGAGAGAGCCAGGGACCTCCAAGATCACATGGAGGCAGGGACTGGGCCTTCCCAGAGTCCCAAAGCAGACAGATGCAGGGACCACAGGCTTTCCCACACTACCCCCCAGCCCCTGTACTTCCTATCTGTCCCCTCTGGGAGCACAGAGGTGAAGGCGGCAGGATTATTTGTTGTTCCCCGGGTTTGTCTGTTAGGATGGACCCTACAATCACAGACGGTGCCACTGCCATCCTGTTTGGGAGTGACAGGCCCTTATCTGAGCAGACCACACTGCTGCCTTCCACTGGGACACTGCCAGGACAGCCAGGCCCACGTCCTGAGCTGTACATCAACAACAAGAGAAAGGCCCGCGGGGGACTTCACGCCCATCGCCTCGCTGGACACTCTGCCAACCAAAGAGTCCTCTGGGCAGCAACTGAGGCTCTAGAAACTGAGCTCAAGACCACCCCATGGCTCCCAAACTTCCAAGTCCTGCCTTTCTCTGCCTCCGCCCTGGTGGGACGGGGAGGTTGCAGTTCCTGGTCATTCCTGCAGACACAGCTGTCCCTTCTCCCTGCTCCTCCTCTTTCAGGACAGAACCCAGCCAGGGTCCCCGCTGGGCCTGGGTGTGGCAAGCCGTGGGATGCTGGACTCCTGCCTACTGAGGCCCCCTCCTTGGTAATGGCGGAATTCTCACTCCCCTTTCCCAGGCCCCTTCTCTCCCCAGGACACCAGGGTCCCTAGGCTCTCCCTGCCCTGAGAGGGGGCTCAGCAGGCAGTGGACAGCTCTGCCTCTAGGACCAGTGGCACCTTCCCATTAGCTGCTCTAAGGTCAATAGGGGGCAGGAGGCGGCTGTGCCAGAAACGTGGCCAGGTGGCAACTGCAGAGGGGGAGTGGCCAAGGGACCTGCAGCACCCACAGCCAGGCTGGCACAACCCTGAGTGGGCTCATGTGCTGGTCTTGCAACAGGGAGGCCTCTCAGCTCCCCAGCTTCAGAATCTTCATCTCTCAGGAGCACCGGGCAGCTGCCACTTCTAGAAGTTGCCGGGAAGGGCCACATGCAGGGCATGGCTCTTGGCCCAGGCCTGACAGGATGCAGCTGCAAGTCATTCTGAAGCAGAGGTGGACGGAAGGGCGGGCTTCCCACGAGCAGCCAGGCTGGACCCTACCTGACCGGACACTGCAGCTCCTCTCCCCAGTGCCCCTGGGTCAGCCTCCACCGCCCCGCCCTGAATGGCCCCAGGGATGGTGGCACTGTTATCTCTGCTGGACGGGGTGAGATGTGTGGGGGCGTGGGAGGGGCCCACAGAGGGGAGGTGTCCTGGCTGAGGCTGACAGATTCAGGGTGGCAGTGGGACTCTATGCGGTTATGAGTCCAGCACACTGCACAGCCAAACCTGTCCCCAAGATGACCCCAATAGGCTCCTGTCCCTCGGCCTGCTTGGGGACCTGACCTGTCTTCTCATGCCAGCTCAGAACAGTGACCCTGAAGCTGTCTTCCCTGCCTTTGATACACCTGTTCAATGTCTAATCTGACCCTGGTCTTTTCCCTCAGCTTTTGAACTTGACCCCGGTGGGGGCTGGGTCCCCACTGGCTGGGCCTCTTCACAGGTGGGGACTTATTCTTTCCCCAGTGATTGCCCCTTTTTGCCTCCAGCAAGCCACACAGACACCTGCTGTGTTGTCTTTGGTGACAATGCATTCCCTCCATCAGCAAATATTTGCCACCTGTGTTTCAGCCCACCGGCAGGCCACCCAGAATCGGAGCAGAGGCTAGAATGGCCATGAGCCAGCAGAGGGAGGCTGCAAAGGAAACCAGTATTATTTCTGGCTGCATCACTAGAGGCATAAGGGGCTATAACCAGGGAGAGGATGGGTGTCTTGGAGAGAACGAGCATCTCTGTGCTCCATGGAATAACTGGAGATAAAGTTCAAGTCTCAAATGTGTCCGGGGAAGCCAGGTTGAAGGTTGCATACAGGTGGGAGTATTTGAGATGATTTTGGGTGACTCATGAGAATTAAAAACTTTAATTCAGGAAATATAAAACACATGCAAAATAATTACACAGAACAGTGTAATGAACACCCAATGTCAACAATTATGAAAAAACATTGTCACTTCCATGCCAACACAAAGCCCTTGATTATCCCAACATTTTTGGCCACAGCATTGGCTTCTCCAGTCACCCTTGAGCTCAATTTCAGCAAGACCAAGGCTGGTCTGTGTGGGGCCCCCGCCTGCACCAGGGCCTGCTCCACTTTAGGAGCATCAGGGTGGGTGGACTGAGTCACCGAAAGGAGGGGAAGTAGCAGCATCTTCTAGGAGCCCACTCTGGCTCCCACATGCCATCACCTGTGACAGAGGGGCCATTAGCTCCATTTTACACAGAAGGAAATGGAAGCCCAGGGAGACTAAGTGTGTCACCCAAGGTCACACAGCATTCAGGGGAAAAGGTGGGCTGGGGACCTATGTATGTCCAGTTCCAAATCACACGGCAATCTTTGTCAATGCACACCAAAGAGAAAAACTGAGACTTTCTTTTTGACTTTTGAAGGAGAACTGGATCGGGGGAGCAGCGAAGTGCCCCAATCTTCATCCTCTTCCCACTGCCTCAGGGCCCTGGCCTGTTAGCTGGGCAGGTGATGTGGGTAAAATGGTCGCCACCCACCTACCCACCCTGGGAACACTCCCCAAACTCTGCCACCACTGTGTCCTTCAGGAAACCATCTCTCCTTCCTGCCTCCTGCATCTGGCTGTCACCTATGTAATCCTATAGACACCCTCCCCTCAGGGCTCAGGATGGCAGGTGTGCTCAAAGACTCCTTCCTAGGCCAACCCACTCCCTGCAGACAGACAGACTGAGCCCCAGAGAGGAGCAGGGAGGCTGGAGAGGGGCAGCCGGGGTAGGAAGGAGACCTGGTGCTCAGCCCAGGCGCTTGGGTGGCTGAGATGGGAACCAGGATATGGCTCCCAAGTGGCCATCCCTGACTAATCTGCTGTTGTTAGGTGGGGGAGGGGATGCTGTCCTTGGCTGGAAGTACCCGCCCCCCTCCAGCCCACTCCTCAGAAGCCCACCGCACAGGGGACCCGAGTGGCCTATCTGCCTCCACACTCCAAGGGGCAGGGAAGCAGGAGGGCCCAGGCAGCGCTGCCGGCTCCCCTGGCTCAGCAAGGGCCCCCAACCTACCCAGGCAGGGCCCAGGTGGGCCTTGCCACTTCATGCGCTGGCAAAGCCAACAGACCGTGGCTCTGCAGACCGTGACCGCTTCTCAGCAGACGGCAGCTCAGTCGTCACCACCAATACCAACGCCTCAGTGCACTTGGCAGGACGGCCTCCCGCCTCCCCGAGCCCACCCGTGTGAGCCAGAGAGAGGCTGGCGGCAAGGGAGGCCTGTAATGGAGAAGCAGGCTGGTGCTCAGGCTCAGCGGGGCTGCAGTGTGACTGTGTGACCTTGGGCAAGTTACTGAGGCTCTCTGAGTCTCCCTTGCCTCACCAGTCTTTTGTAGGTTCAGAGTGAACTACTATATACTAGCCAGGATGAAGCTGGGCAGATAGATGGAAGCACTAGCTGTGCTTTGCTCCCTCCCATGACCCATTTCTCCCGCCCTTTCCAACTGACCCCTGCAGTCACGTCACATTGACAAGGAATGCTCTCCTGGCTTCAAGGACCATTGCCTTGGCTTGAGAGCGAGTTTGCACCCCTGGCACAGGAACCCAGGCCTCCAAGGGAGGCGGATGCTGGGGACCCCGCCCCAGCCCCTGCTGTGCCTGGAGGAGCCCGCCCAGGCGGAGGCCGAGCGAGCACAGGGCGGGCGGCGGCAGGGTGAAGGCGGGACCTGGTGGACCTAGAACAGTGGGAAAGGCACCAGCTTGGAGCCTGGGAGAGCTAGGCTCGGGTTATGCCCTGGGGACCTGGGGTGCAGCCAGCCAGGCAGGTGCAGCCCTGTGCCACTCCAGGGCGCCTTCAGGGGCCGTCCACAGGGATGTGTGTGTCCAGGGAGCAGTTTTCTGCCTGGAGGAGGAGGTGCCTTTGTGCCCAAGGATCAGCTCCCTGCATTTTTGTCCTTTTTCTCTTCCTGCGCCTCCTGCACTGGCCTGGGGACTGCTCCTGGACAGACATAGGTCCAATTATTCCTGTCCCCAGAGCCAGGACAGGGCCTGACACCCTCGTGAAGGGACTGAGTGACCCCCATTATGGTTTGGTGATATGTCCTCCAAAGACCCCAGCGTGGAAGCTCGGTGCCCAGCGCAGCAGTGTTCAGAGGTAGGCGCTGGGGAAGGGGCTGTGTCGCAGGGCTCTGCCCTCACCCAAGGACCACTCCACTGACAGCTGTCGGGGCAGCGGTGATGTAGGGCATAGTTGGAGGAAGCAGGTCTCTGGGGGAGTGTCCTTGGGGACTGTCTTGCCCCTGGCCTTTCCCCTTCCCCCTCTGCTTCCCAGTGGCCACGAGCTAACAGCTTGCCTTCTCCTGGCCCTTCCACCTCTCTCAGGCCTGGAGCCATTTCACCGGCCCACCAGGCACGGAAACCCCTGAAACTGCAAGCCAAAACAAATCCCTCCCGCTCTGAGTTGTTCTCCTCAGGTATTTTGTTTGTTAACAGTGACAAAAAGCTGGCCACCCACCTCTGCATATGCCCTGCAGGTGAGGCCCCCACTGCAGGGCCTGCACCTCAAGAAGCCCCTGAGGCCCCAGACAGATGGAGAGACTCAGAAACGCACAGATAGGGGAGTGCGGGGGTCAGGAAGGGTGTCCCCCCAGGATCAAGGCCCAAAGTGCAGGGGTGCCCTCTCTCCCACCTGCCCACCTTCAGGTTGTACACTGCACAGGAGATGACAGAGGGGTGGATCCCGCCTCTACCCCTTGTCCAGACTGGGGCCTCCCTCTGGAGCCTCCTTAGCTCCCAGTCACCTCCTTGGGTCTGCCTTCAGCAAGCTGGAACAGGGAAAGGGAAGAGTCTATACTGCTGACAGGTGACACGGCAGTGTGGTGAGAGGTGGCTCTGCCAGTTGTGTAAGCTTAAAAAGCCATTGGACCTCTCCATTTCTTTTCTTCTTTTTCAAACTTTTTAAAATTTTAAATATTTATTTTTTAGTTGTAGTTGGACACAATACCTTTATTTATTTATTTATTTATTTTTATGTGGTGCTGAGGATCGAACCCAGGCCTCGCTAGTGCTAGGCAAGTGCTCTACTGCTGAGCCACAAACCCAGCCCTGTGAGCCTCATGTTCACAGCATTTAAACAATCAATCTCACATGCACAGCTCGATTATTTTTTCCATATGTATGTACCGTACCTATGTAACCACAACCCACATTAAGATAAAGCTTTTCAGTCACGTGTGGTGTGGCACACGCCTGTAATCCCAGCAGCTCATGAGGCTAAAGCAGGAGGATTGAGAGTTCAAAGCCAGTCTCAGCAACTTAGCAAGGCCCTAAGCAACTCAGTGAGACCCTGTCTCTAAATAAAATACTAAAAAGGGCTGAGGATGTGGCTCAGTGGTCAAGAGCCCCTGGGTTTCATCCCTGGTACCAAAAAAAAAAAAAAAAGATACAGCTTTTCATCCCCTAAAAAGCTCCCTTGTTGAGCCTTAGTTTCATCGTCTATCAAGTGGAGGAAATGGCTTCACAGAATGTTTTGACAATGGAATGAGATGAGATTTGTCAAGCGTTTAGCCCAGTGTCTGGCCTGAAGCATGTGTTCAATCTGCAGCAGGCTGTGATTATTTCCCTCTCACATTTACTTAGCAATTTCTGCCTCATTTGAGATCCTCAATTAGTCTGCGTTTAAACTCTAGGAAACTGAGGCTCCATGATGCAGTCGTCTTTGCTTTACTGTGTGACCTTAGAAAAGTGACCTCCCTTCTTTGGGCCAGTAAAGAGGTCAGATTAGATGTTCTCCTAGGTCATTTGACCTCTAGAGTCTGTTTATGTCCTGGGACCCTTGACTTCCCCCCATTGGGTCAAGGGGTGTGGGCCTGGCCTCTGGGTGACTTGTATGTATTAGGGATGGAGGAGGCAGTTGTTTGGGGGCTGTCAGCTGGCCAGGCCAGCCCTGAGGTGCACCCGCTGAGCCCTATCTCTATGTGAACTTACTCTCAACCTCAAATTGCACACAAGGCATTTCGAGGATCTATTTACCTCCCCTGGGTCCCCCAACCCATTTCACATTTGTCAGGAAGAAACTGGAGGAGCCTGAGGAGCCCTTCCTCCCCTCAGCCACCTGTGGGACCTTCTTGGATCAAGTGAGAGTGGGGGTGACAAGAGTGAGAAGAATAAATCCTGGAAGACAAAGCCCCACGGTTCTCCACTGAGTACAAGGCAATGCGGTCACAGCGTCTCAGTGGAGCTGGAGACGGGATGAGAGCCCAAGTTGAGGATTGACTAAAAAGAGCCTGTTCCCCTGAGGGTGCAGCCCAGTTTCAGCCGGCCATCAGCGGCCTCAGGTCCCAGATTCAACATTCAGCCCCCACCGTGGGCTGTCCCTGACACCAGAACCAGGCAGGGAAACTGGAGCCTTGCAGGGCGGAAGCCCCCTGTAGCCAGAGGGTCTATTCAGGGATGGCAGTGCAGCTGGGGATGAAGATCTGCCTTTGGCTCCCTATCTATCTCCCTATCTACCTATCTCCCTATCTATCCCTATCTGTCTATCAGCGGCTGACTTCTGAACTGAGGACGATCACACCCATCATCCAAGATTGTCCTGAGGACCAACAGTGGAAGTGTCTTTAAAGCTCAGCCAGAGACTTCAAAGGAACACCAGCCTAGTGGGATTTATTCTGCAGTTTTATTTTTATTTTATTTTATTTTGTCCAGCAGGTCATTTCTTTTCATCACCAAATGATTCTGCACCGTATGGATGGACCACGTTCTCTTTATTCATGAGGCAGTGGATGGATGTTATTGTGAATAATGCCACCATGAACGTTCATATGCAAATTTTTGTGTGAAATATGTTTTCATTTCTCTTGGGTCCGTATCTAGGAGGGGAATTGCTGGGTTGCATGATAATCCCGGGTTTTATCTTTTGAAGAGCTGCCAGCCTGCTTTCCAGAGCGGACGCGCCCTTTAACATGACCATCAGCAACGCACGAGGGTTCTGGTTTCCCCCCACGGGCACCTACGTTCATGCTGGCCTTCTTTATTAGAGCCATCCTAGTGGGTGGGAGGTGGTGTCTCATGGTGGCTTTTTTATTGGTAGCACCAATTATACAGAAGAGTAATCTTTATTTATTGGCCTATTAGTACATTCCCATAACATAATTTGACAGTCTCACTCCCAGCACCTCCTGTAGCCTCCCCTCCTTCCTCGCCCATGACCTTCCTCTACCCTAATCCTCTCCCTTCCGCTTTTGTGACGTGCTGTTTTTTTTTTTTTTTAATTTTCCCTTTTCCCCCTCCAGCTTCCACATATGAAAGAAAACATACAGCACTTGTCTTCCTGAGTCTGGCTTATTTTGCTTGACATGACGTTCTCCAGTTCCATCCATTTTCCTGAAAAGGACACGGCTTTGTTCTTCTTTCTGGCTGAATAAAGCCCTATCGTGTACATAGACCCCATTTTCTTTATTCAGTCATCTGCTGACCACACCGAGGCTGATTCCCAAACTTGGCGATGCGATGGGGAGTCCCGTAGCAGTGAACTCGGGTGCGCATGAGTCTGTTTTCATTCTTTGCAGCTATTGGAATGAATTGCCACAAACTTAGTGTGGCTTTAACACCACACAATTTACTATCTTGAAGTTCTACAGGACAGAAGTCCAAAATAGGTCTCACTGGACTAAAACCAAGGTTCAGCAAGGCTGCGTTCCTTCTTGGAGGCACTGGGAAGATCCATTCCCTTAGTTCTCCCAGCTTCTAGAAGCTGCCTATGTTCCTGGGCTCATGGCTCCTTTCTCTCTTCAAAGCCAGCAATGGCCACTGCGTCTTTCTCATGTGCCATGGCTCTGACATCGACTCTTCCTCCCTTTCCCCTTCTTGCTTTCCTCCTGATCACAGTGGGCTCATCCAGGTGATGCAGGATCACCTCCCTATTTTGAGGTGGATTGATTAGCAGCTCACCATAGTTTGGATGTGGCTTGAGTGCTCATGTACCGAGGGCTGGTGTATTGGGAGCTTGGCACTGGGTCTGCTAACGTCAAGAGGTGATGGGGGTGAGGCCTGGTAGAAGGCCATTGTTGGACCCTCTCCTCTCTCTGGCTTCCTGTCTGACCACAATATCTTCCCCTCTTGGAAGTGTTCCTGCAATGAAGCCAGCCACCATGAGGCGAGGCAGCCAGGGGTCTCACCAGAGCCCGCCTGCTCCTCCCCTCTGTGGAGGGATGGCGTTGGGGGGCAGTTACTCTGGCACAGATGGCAGGATCTCAAGAACATGCCCAACTCTGACAGAAAAGAGCACAAGTCACCTGGAGATTCTGAACTCAGTAATTATGACTCTTTATTTATCTTTTGAGGAGGAGAGAATATGGGAGGATATTTTTTTAGGCAAATAAATTCACAGGTAGATGTTAGCCCATCAGAGGGGTGGACTGTGGGGGGCAGTTATCATTTTTGCCATGGACACTCTCTCTGCCTTTGTTCTGGGAAGAGCACTCTGATTTTGCTCTAGGGACGCCCTTTTCCTCACCCTCTCTTCCCCACACTTTTGTTCATGTATCAGAGAGTACGATCCCAGCCCCTTCAGAGCCAGTGGTGAGACCTCAGAGGGACCTGTCAGAGCACCACATTGTCCTGGCCACAGGAAGGGTGTGTGACCCCTCAGAAGCAATGAGACTTGATATTTGAATACTTGCTGGGACCACTGAGAAAAGAGCACTTCCTTTCTTTCTTCTCTCCTCCGCCTCCTTCTTTGGATTCAATCCTAAGATAACTTCACAGTTATCTTTCCACCCCATGAAGCCTAAGAATGATGCCAGCATGGAATCCAGGAGAACCTAGAGAAGGAGCAAACAGGTCCTGGGGACAGAACTTGAGCCCCTGAAAAAAGCTATGGATTTCAATCCTCATGCCCTTGGACTTTTAAGTTACATGAGTCAATACTTTTTTTTGGCACTAAGGATTGAACCCAGAGGCACTTTGCCACTAAGTCACATCCCCAGCCCCCTCTTTAAAATTTTTTCAGTTATAGATATTGTGGACACAGTATCTTTATTTTACTTTGTGTGGTGCTGAGGATTGAACCCAGTGCCTCACGCACGCTAGGTGAGCACTTTACCTCTGAGCCACAACCCCAGCCCCCACCCCAAGCCCTTTTTTTATTTTGAAACAGAGTCTTGCCAAGTTGATTAGGGCCTTGCTAAATTGATGAGGCTGGCCTCAAACTTGTGATCCTCTGCCTCAGCCTCCCGAGTCACTGGGATTACAGGTATGTGCCACCGCGTCTGTTCATACCTTTTTGCTTAAGCCAATTTGTGTCACGACATGGTAATGGGGTCATAAATGATCTCCTGACTGCACTCTGACATTTACAAAGAACTGTTTTATCCATACCTCATTTAATTGTCATACCAAGTTCATGAAGTTAGGATTATTAGCCCTATTTTTATGGATCTGAAAACAGCTTGTGAGAAGAAATGCCACTGCTTCTTGGTGATACACTAGTTAAATGTTAGGGCCAGGTTTTCTAAGATGAGAACTTGGGCTTCTTCTCCACTCTGATGTCACCTTCCCAGAAGGTGAAGACTCGAAACGTGTTTCAGGTAGAAGTTTGAGCTGGGCCTTGAAGAATGGATAGGAGTCCAGTGGAAGACGCTGAGAAGGGCATTTGGGGGGAGAAATAATGTGAGTAAAAGCCTGGAGGTGGGAGGGGGTGTGTGGTGAAGATGTGGGCTGTCTGGGGCCCTCAGAGCCTTGAGGGGTGGGGACAGGACAGGCAGTGGACAGGCCTTACCTGCCAGGTCAAGAACTGCTGCCTAGAAGTCCCCTGGGTACCCCTGGGGATGCAGGGGGCTGGAAGGGCTGAAGAGGACCAGGCTCAACAGAGGGGCAGGGCATCAATGATGGACGTTCAGGTCCCTGACCTCTGAGAAGACGGGACTTGAATGAAGCTGCAGGGTCTGTCCTGAGTTCCCCAGATCCCATGCTATACTGTGAAATGATGCCCACTGCGCTCGGTGTCCAGGGACGCCTCTGTTTCATGGTCCCATCCGAAGCTGGACATAGGTACACGGGTTTGTACTCTGGGCTTCCATGTCGCATTCCTGCTCCCAAGAGTGTGACGTGGGACGCCTCCCTCCACCTCTCTGAACCCTGGTTGTCCCCTCTGTAAGTTACAGAGTCCTGATGGGGATTCACAATCAGAATAGCAAAGCCCAGTGCTTGGCGCTGAGTATGTGCCCTGTGAATGGCAGCTGTCACCTTCCTCCTCCTGCTCTTCATGGCTGTCATTGGGCCACATCTGGACCCACCCCTCCTCCTGTTGCTGCTCCCTCTGCAGCTCACATTCCAGAAGGCTGATTCTTCTCACCGGTGCCTTTGGGCCTGGATTTCTGTTTGGCTGCTGATCCTTGCCCCGAGGAAGGAAATATTCCATCCTTTGACTCAGGGACAGTGCAGTTCTTACTGTGACTGCAATTCATTACTTAACCTTTCGTGTATATCCCTCCTTCTCTGGTCACTCTTTCTGGGGCGGGCGTCGGTCTGTCTTGGTCAGTGTCTTGCTTAGAGCCTGGTGTATAGAAGAGGCTCTCTAAATATTTACTGGAGGAAAGACTGAATGGGTGACCTGCGATTGAACCCTGCAGTGGACAGATAGTAGCACCTGGAGCTGTGGCGAGGCCCAGCCTCTGAGGTTCCTGGGAGGCCCCTGGCGGCCGGCCGCATGTGAGGGTAGTGGGCCAGGGAGCTTGTCTGGCAGCTGTCTGAGGAAGGGAGGACTCACCCGCATTCTCAGTGGAAGAACTGAGGTTCACAGTGGCTCACTCGGGTCAGCCTTCCAGTAAGTGGTGGGCTGGCACTTGACCCACGATCTGTGTCCAGGGCCTCTCTCTTCTTTCAAAGCCCTCTACTGCTCAGTTCAGTGCCCACAGATCTGCATGTTTATTTTCATCTGAGTGCTTTATTTATTTCACCAGTGATTTCTGTTTGCAATAGAGCTTTTTGTTCTTCAAAATCATGTTAGACAAGGATAGAAAAAAAAGCGGCGGTCATTCTTGAAGTGCTTTCCAAAGCCGATTATGATGGGGAACTCCGTGGGGGTGCCAGCCCACACCACTGTTCTCAAAGACCCTAATGAAAGTCATTACACGAGTGAGCGCACTGCTAACCTGTAAGCAAATATGGCAACTTATGAACAATCCAGTCATTCCCTGATCCCTGCTGGATATTAGCCAGGAGCTGGATATTAGCCAGCTCAGAGAGTTGCTAAACATTCTCCCTGGAGGGGGATCGTTGCATAGGAGGGATTTTCCTGCTCGTGACTTGGATGAACCTGAAGTTATTTCCCTATTGAATGGCCCCAGCCTGAGAGGCACCAATAGCCTCCACGGAGGGTGGCTGGGACAGAGCAGGGGTGGGGGCCAGCCCAGTCTGTCCACGCCTGGCTCCACAGCGTGGCCCTCAAAATTTGCAGTAGGGTTGGGGCCTACCCTCACCACAGCAAGAAGAGCCCCCTGGAAATCCAGGAATTGGGTCGGGGGGGGGGAATGGTTTCCAGGGAAATGGGGGGGGGGGCACCCTCTGTCCAGTGAGGAGGGAGGGCGAGAAACCGAGAAGACCAGAGCGCCCGAGGAAGAGACCCCAGCCCTTAGAGTTGAAGGGCCCAAGGTGGGTGGGGGAGGAGGAGGTTGCACAAAAAGAGGGCAGAAAGGGGGATTTGGCACGGGCCTCTTCTGCCTGGTCTCAATTTACTTGTGAGGAGCCTCCTAATAGTCGGGTGAGAGCCGTGCACGCTTTCCTGAGAGCCTGCTAAGTGTTTATGGAATGATTTGTGAGGAGAAGTTTCTTTGGAAGCAGTTTGGGGAAGGTATGTTATTAAGAGCTCTTTCTCCAAGTTCCCCTTGGCCCGCTTCCCCCAGGCCCCTGGGGTCTGGGCAGCCCATGGTCACAGCAGCTGTTTGCTATTTTGTAGGCTGTGGGGCTGGGACATGCTAGGGCTGGGGGGAGATGGGGAAGTGGGGCAATTTCCTCCTCCCCGAGGGGGCGCAAGGCAGCCAAGAGCCAGGAGCCTCCCTCGGAGGGGGTGTGGGGTCTGCCACAGGACCCCAGGACTGGGGCGCTCCGCAGGGCCAGAGGCAGCCCAGAGCTGGGGGATGATGGGGACTGGAGTGTGGCCATTAGCCATTAGCCATCTAGTCATTGGTGAGCAATGTAGGCAAGCCAAAAGGACAGGGAGGGGCCGGCAGTGTGTTTGCCTTCTTCACCAGACGGGAGCTTCCTGGAGTCAGGAACTGTCTGCTCATCTGAATATCCCCCTTTAGTGGACACTCGGGGTTCTAGGAGTGGCAGCCACTGCAGGGCCTCTGAGTGGCTGCTGATCCTCCCCCTAGGTGGGGTCACTCTAGCTAGGTGGGGTCACTCGAACCAGCAGGATCACACTGAGGGCACTGGCCAGTCTGGCAGTTCTGTGATTCTGTGAATCTCCATTTGGGGAGTCCAGGATGATCTATGAATTGTCCCATCAGCAGAAATCTGCCCAACCTGGCTGCCACAGCCTCCTCACTATCAAGGTCAGCAGCTGGCTCTACTGGTCCACTAGGAGGGAGCCAGGGGCTGGCCATCCAGGCTCTCTGAGACCAGTGCCAAGGCCTCTGTCCCAATGTCTGAGCACAACAGCTCTGGAGGACAAGCTTTTATCTGCCCTCATTGTATAGCTGAGAAAATTGACACCAAGAATGAAGCCATACTCCTGAGGTCACATAGGGAGCACCTGCCTAGGAAGGAATCAAAGTGGGGTGGGTGTTCAGGACCAAAGCTCGTGCCCTCACCTGTAAGCTACGCTGACTGAAGATGCTCCTGTGAGCTCACTGGGTACATGACTTTGTCATGATCTGTGATGTCCGTCTGTGTGTCTGACTTCCACTTACCTGGGAGCTCCCTGAGAATGGGGTCAGGTGGGCTTCCTCCTGAGCTCTTAGGCCCCAGTACTGGCCTGAAATAGAGGAGATGGATGGATGGATGGATGGCTAACGTCTAGGTCAGAGGAACTGCATGAACAAATTAACAAGCTCCCAACCTAGTAGCCGTTTTGGAAAGCCGCTGCTTGGGGTAAAGGTTGGAAGCCGTGAATCTCAAAAGGTGCCAAGTACCATAATCAGGGGCTGTAATGGAGATTTTATTCTAGAGATTTAAGGAATTGAGTTTTGAATGTCACAATGATTGAGGGTCCCCACTAGCATTTTGTGAGTGGGAAAATTTGTAAATCTTGTGGGACATGTAGGTGAATGAAGAGCCTATTTAAAATTACCTGTGGCTTGAAACTGCTTTTCATATAAGCACAATTTTTTTTTTTTTTTGTATAGCTGAGAAAATTGACACCAGGGGCACTTTACCACTGAGCAACAACTCCCGCCCTTTTTATTTTTTATTTTGAGACAGGGTCTTGCTAAATTGCTTAGGACCTTGCTAAATTGCTTAGGCTGGCCTCAAACTTGTGACCCTCCTGTCTCAGCCTCCTGAGTCCGTGGGATTTTAGGCATGTGCCACTATGCCTGGCTTTTATTTATTTATTTTATTTTTAAAAAAATATTTATTTTTCAGTTTTCAGTGGACACAACGTCTTAATTTTATTTTTATGTGGTGCTGAGGATTGAACCCAGCGCCCGTGCATGCCAGGCCAATGCGTTACCGCTTGACCCACATCCCCAGCCCCAGCTTTTATTTTTTATTCTGAGGCAGGGTCTGCTAACTTGCCCAGCCTGGACTTAAGCTTGCAATCATCCTGCCTCAGCCTTCTGAATTGCTGGGATTATAGGTGTGCACCACTGGGCCTGGTGCCAATCATCTTTTGCAGGATTTAAATACACCCTGAATTTTCCAGGAATACAATGACTTTGTAAATTGGGGAAAGTTTGTCTATCCTTTGTTCAGAGCATTATTAAGACTGGCTCACCATTTCATAAAAATGATGTCACCAACAGCTACACTTCTCCTGACTAGTCCAGCACACCCAAAAGCACCTACACATATAAGCAGTCAGAATCACAATGAAATACACCTAGAACCTTCTGTTACACCTTCTAAGATAGTCAGCTCTGAGTACAAAAATAGTGAAATATGTATTTTTATTATAAGCTTCCCTCCATTTGTTTCATTTTGGTTTTATTCAGTGGTACGCTGGGGCCAAATCACATGCAGCAGACTGTGAGCTTCTCTTCCCAGCTCTGCATTTGGCATGTTATGGTGGGAGTTTGAAATCAACCAGGAAGGAAGTATTTACACCATGGAAATTGGCAAAATGATATAAATCAAGTTGTCTTCTTTCTATAGAGAGAAGAACGCTTGGCCCTCCATTGGTCACCCTGCCATTTGCATTGGGTGGAGATAAACTATGTTCTCTTTGAAGGGGAAAGGGGTGCACAGGTTGGGAACATCAGCTGAAGGGAAAGGAGATGGCAGGTAGTTAGGGAAGTAGGGACTTTCTGCCTGAGGTGAGAAGTCAGGGAGGTTTGAATCCTTGAGACCTGTGAGGGGGAGTCAAAAAGCCTTGGAAGGTTCTGCCTTGTCCCCTCCTACCCAGCAGGTAGCCTCTGCTCCCTTCCCCTGAAGAATTTAGCAAGTAGAGATTGGTGATTTTGCATAACACTGGGGTCCCTGGGGCTGCTGTGTTGTTCTGGAAAACTTGACAGAAAAGGAGAGGCCATGTGGCCTTGACAGTGACCAGCTTTGGAGCAGTCTCCTGGGTGTCAGTCTTGACTGTCCATATTCTGCTGAGCTCCAGCCCAAGCCCAGGGGCTCAACCTCCGTTTACATTAACTTCCAGCTTCAGGGCATTTACATCCTTCTCTTCCCTCCCACCTCACAGGGGAGACCATTTACCTGCCTCCCAACTTTTTTTCAGATAAGAAGACAATCTCTGAGAGTGGAGATGACTTGTCCAAGGTCACCCAGCGGGCAAGTCGTGGAATCAGGACTCAAAGCCAAGCTGTCTGACTTCTAACCCAGGCTCCTAACCCACACTCAACTTTCAAAAGGAAGATGGTATCTGCTCAACCCCTCCCTTTTGGAGGTCCAACACGTAGGTCAGAGCTGGAAGGGGCTGGAGAATGATCTAATCCTCTGATTCCAACAGTTCGTAAATCCACCCCACCCCCAGCAACAGCAGCTTCGTTCTCCGTGCAACTGGTCCCTCCACAAAGAGAAGCAGGGCCCTCTTTTTCTAAGCATGGATGTTTCTGCTGGCCTGTGTATCCATGTAGGTAGGGTCAAGCTGAATAATGGTGATTTCAGTGCAGTTACCGAGAGCCAATGTTATTGCTATGGCTTTAAAACACAAACAGAAAAAGAATCTATTAGTCACTAAGGAGTGTAATAAGCCTGTTGAGTAATCATCCTGCCGGCCTTGGTACCTGTGGACCACAGGATGATAAATGAAGTACCACAGCCAAGTCCTGGACACTTGTGGGTGGGTGTGGGGCCTGCAGGATAGGGAGGTCATGGACTTCCTTCTGGAAACCCTGCTTCCTACCCATGGGCTGAGGACTCTGGCTCGCATTCAGCCTCCCATTTCACAGGCAGGGAAACCAAGGCCCAGGAAAGAGAAATGGTTTACCCAAGGTCACCAGCAGTTTCCTCGCAGAGTCCTGGGCTGGAAGCCAGTTCTTGCTGGCTGGCTGCATTCTGGGAGGACAGCAAGTGCTCTCAGGCCACAACTGGGGTCCCATGGGGTGCTCTCCAGCCTTCTCTGCCCTGCTTTCTTCCTCCCTCTGACATTTCCTGAGCTGATCCCAGCCCTCTTCCCCTCCCCTTTGCAGATAAAGCTGCCAAGGTTTCCAGAGAGGCTTGGGGACAGGGTGTGGCTTTCGGAATGTCCAGAATTGGTGAGGGACTGGAGAGAAACCAGGATCTGTGTCTCCTCTCCCCTACTCCAGGCTGTCCATCCGCAATCATGTGGGTGGATCCAGACAATATCTGGGATATGCCAAATGCACAGGGACCCCAAATTTTTCTCCAGAACCCAATCAAAAAGGGCTCGCGGGGTGGGGGGTGGGGTGGGTGGAGACTGGGAAGGATGTGACAGAGCTTTGACTTCTAAGCACTCATGATCTTAGCTGCCTGGGGCTCAGTTTTCCTCTTCTGTAAAATGGTATAGGGATGCTCATTCATTCAGCAAAAATGCTGAGTTCCCAGTCATCAGAGTTAACACTTCCAGGGTTACTCGGTTCCAGATGCTAAGCTAAGTTACTCTCCTGCATTCTCACATCTAAATCTCATAATCACCTTAAAGCTAGGTGTTATAGTTTATAGTTCAGTAACAAGGCAACTGAAGTTCAGAATGATTTAGTAACCTGTCCAAGATCCCACAACAGATCCAGGATCCAACCCCACGAGGTGAGGGGCCATATTTTGAGGATACTTTAGGCAGAGGAATAGCATCTGCTGGAGCAGGAATCTGAAGCCCAACCATGACATCAGGGCAGACCTCAGAGGACCGTATTGTACCCTGAGCACAGAACAAAGTTCTGACCCTGATAGCAGGGTCCATGGACAGAGCTGGGAGGCATAAGAGTTCCCTAGTCTCTCCCAATTCCAGCCAACTCCTCTCAAGTAGCTGAGTGGATGCTGTGGAGATAGCTGGCTTCACAGGATGATCGCAGTCCCAAGGCCACAAGACAAGGAGCCAGGTGTTTCCCAGACTTGTGTAGATTTGGTCCTCCACACAGTCAGGTGAATGGGGATTCAGTCTTGGTTTATGGGTTAGGAGACAGAGCCCTAGAGACAAGTGACCCAGTTCAAAGGCACCCAGGACCACGACTTTAACCTGTGTCTCTGCCATGGTTTTTTACTATCCCCAGCACCTGTCCATACTTATTACAGGACATCACATGAATCACTGTGTCCCCCCTGGATCTCAGTCTCCATGAAATGAGAAAATTTATTCCTGCCCTAGTTAAAAAGTATTGGAAGATTTCAGTGAGATCATGGGTGATGTGCTTTGAATTTCCACCCATGACTGACATTTTGCTATTATGGGAATTTCAGGTGCTACTGAAGATTCCTTAACCTGTAAGTTTCCTCTCCTCTGGCCTGCCCAGTATTTTGAATTCCTCCATTTAGAGCTGCCTCCCCAGGGTCACACTTTGTCCCAATAAGACCTTTAGGAGAGTGGCGGGGTTAGGGCAGGATTATCTATTATCCTCAGACACTAGAGCCTTGACAGCATTGCCATGTGTTGGATCAAGTCCTAGCTGCTAAGTCGGCCACATTATTTCCTAGGCAAAAATGCCCCACGTTGGGTGGAAGGAAGGGAGGGGACGGGGAGAACTGGTCAAGATTCTGTGGTCACAACAATTTGGACCCAAACAGGACTGGTGACCCAGGTCTGGGAGTCAGAGAGGTGGGCTCTGGAGGCCCTGCTGTGTGCAATCTAGATGAGCAGGGGGCATTTGGGGAAGACCTAGAGCCCCCTTGGGGGGACTGGAATCAACCTAGAGTGGGTACGACCCACTCAGAGCTCAGAGGCCAAGGTGGCTTAGCCCAGAATGAACCAGCAGTGTGAAGCTACAAGCAGAATATGGGTGGCAGGATGTCTCCCTTGTTTCCCCAGGGACTTTAATTTATAAAGGGTACTGAGTGAGTGAAGCTGTCTCCGATGCAGGGTGGCGAGGTCATCACTGATGGTGAGATCTTGGGTTGGGGCGATGTTGTCATCTGACAGCATCTGAGATTGTCATCTTTGGGCATGAGCTACTGGGTCAGGGCAGGGTTGTCTGGGCTGTGGGACTGGGGCTCATCCTTTTTGAGAGATTGCCCACTCAGGCTGATGCAGACTTCAGCATTTGCCACATTGGAATAAACAATGGCTCACTTGGAAGGTGTGGACCTTTGGATTGTAAATCAATGAAATCACCCAGACCAGGGGTAATAAGGCAGTTGACATAGGAGTGTGCAGCTGCATTCGACGGATTTGGGGTGAGAGTTTAGATTCAAATCATCCCCCATCAGATGAGCATCTCTACCTGGCCTTTGTGATCATGTATGGGTAAAGGGTCCTAGGAATGTGTGTGTCTTGCCTCTGTCCACTAGTCCTTGAGAGATGGGACAAGATGGAAAACTTAGAGAAAGGTTAAGGCCTGGAGCATGAGAGAGAATCATTTTAGGGGTTTATTTGCTGGATCAGAATGTTAAAGAAGTACTTTGAAGAGACCATTATGTCTCTAAAATGAATCTGGTCATCTGGGACCTATCGAGTGCCTTTCCAAGTGTTGTACATTTTGAGACATGGAAATGTGCGTGTTGCTCGCTGTCACGAATGTCTGTCATTCCAAAGCAAATAAGGACCATTTTAGCATTTATTTTGTGACCTTAGTCTATGTAGAGACATGTGTGATTTTGATTTACATTTTGATGTCTATGAGGCAAGAGGTTCCCAGTATTCTTTATCTTGAAGGGGACGATTTACAGGTAATGGGTCAGTCATTTATTATCAGTTTGAAGATGGGAACACTTTGTTGGCCAGGACATCCAGTGCTAAGATGACGGCCTGAAGTTTAGCCAAGTGTATTATTTCTTGGTCTCCAGCCTTCACCGGGGACATCCTGGCTACAGGGCGGAGCAAGCAGCATCCCATGATGCTGTGGGACCTCTATGGTGGGGAGCTGTGTGGTTTGCGTAGTCTGTGAATGCCCACAGATGGCTTGCTCACTTGATCCGGGGTCTCCCCACTGGGGAGGGGCCTGGGGGAGGGGTGACTCACCCCAGGACCATGACACTTGGTAAAGGACAGAGGACTGGGGAAGCCACCCCTTCCTGTAAATAGAATATGCCAGAGGGTTCGGGTTTGGATTCATCCTGTCTTTAAGATGCCTCCGTGACCCACATCATGCTGGGTAGCTGGGGAAGGGAGGTCTGGAGCCCGGAGTCTGTGGGAGCCTCTGTTTCCATGAGTCCAGTAGGTAGTCACGCTGGGTGGAGGGAACCTGAGAACATGGGTGAGACCACAATGGGAAGCAGGGGTTCAAAAGGGCAGGCCCATGGTGGAGGAGGGGCTAGCGCAGGAGGCACGGAGCAGTCAAGCCTTGGCCTGCCTCTCTGTCTATTCCAGGAACTGCTGTCTGTCCAGCCCTGGAAGACCAGGAAGGGCTCTGGAGGCTGAAGTGGCCTCATGTTGAGGTGTCTGATTCAGTGTGAACCACTGTATAAGGGCAAGACTTTTTCATTTCATCCTAAATACACAGCAGAGTGGGGCGGCACATCCATTGCCCTATTTCCAGGAAAAGAAGCCCAGTGTTAGAATACGGAGCCCCACAATTCAACCTCAAAAGCAGTGCAGAAAAGTCTTCCTGTCCCAGCTTCCCCCTGCCCTGGCCACCATCCATCCAGAATGAACCCGTCAGAGAGGAGAGTGGAACCTCCTTGCCCTGTTTTCCCTTCTGCCTCCCTCAATCCCAACAGAACTCTTTTTTTTTTTTAACTTAAAAATATTATAGTTTCACAGAAGTTGATCTCTAGGTTCAACTCAATTCCTATCAAAATCCCAGCAAAAAAAAAAAAATTTGTTTTTGTAGCTTAGATTATTCTATAAGTTGTATGGGAAGGCAAAGAAACTAGAATAAAACTCTTTTGAAAAGGAATTTAAAAATGGGAGAAATCACCTACCTGCTTGAAAGCCTTATTCTCCAGCTACAGTAGTCTGTGTGTGATAGAAGGAGGGACAGACATACAGATCCACGGCACTGGCTAGTTCACCAACAGATCTCACAAACATGGCCATTTGATTATTTAACAAAGTTCTTTATTTTGGAATTACTAGAGGGTCACAGGAAGTTGTAAAGTTAGTACAGACAGCCCCACCACCTCTCACTTAATACCCACCAACGGCTCCACCTTAGACAATTACAGTACCATACAAAGCCAGAAAACTGACATCAGAATAATGTGTGAGTGTGATTCTGTCATTGAATCCCATGGGCAAGTTCATGTAGCCACACCACAGTCAAGACCCAGATGCTTTCAGGACCACCAAAGTGTCACTCTTGCCACACTCAGAGGCACCCCCACACACACACTCGCTAGCCAGGGGACTCACTGCCTCGTTCCTCTCATGTCTCCGTCCTCTTAGGTACCTGGCTGCCCCTCATGGTCCCACCTGCTGCCAGATTCCTGTCACCCAGCCTGACCATAGCAACCCCTAGCAACCACTGATCTCTCTCCAACTCTGTAATGTGATCATTCAAGAATATGATAGAAATGGAATCCTATACTATGCAACCTTTGAGATTGACTTTTTTTTTTTTTCATTCAGCATAATGCCCTGAGACCCAACCAAGGGATGGTGGGTATCAGTAGTTCATTCTTTCTATTATTGAATTGAAGAGGCAACTCCTTCCTAAGACGTTTCTTATTTTAATCTCTGAATAACTGCAACCTACTAGTTTCTGCTTATGTAACCATGCTTGCTCAGCAGCTGTGGCAGGAACCAGAGCTTCCTGAAGAAAGGGGGAGAATCAAGGTAACTTGCAGGAGAAGGACTTAAAACCCGGAAGTCTGTGCTGTATAAAAGATACTGAGAACAAAGGGGCTGAGCTCAGCTTTCGGAGAGGACCCGCTGAGCCCACACCGGTGCTGAATTAACCTTGCTTTTCTGCATCTCCCAGTGCCACTTGTCTCTTTCCTGCACCATAATCTTTTGTATTTTCCATAACAGAATAGTATTCCCTGGTCTTTTCTGTATGTTAAACTTTCCTTCTTCCCGATCTTTTCTTCTCCTCCTGACCTCTGAGCCTTCATCAGAGCCACTTCCCACCTCCCTCTTCAAGCTCTAGCAACATGGAACCAGCCAGTCACCCCCAGACTCTCGGAGCACCCTTCCCTTGCTGATCTGCTGCCCTTGACTCCCTGTGAAGATGTTACCTCCTCTTGGACTGTCCCCACATCCCAACAGAGTGAGTCCTCCCGCCTACTTCTGTTCTCATCAGACATCACACTGATCTCATCTGCCTGGTCCCTCCCTGCACCTGACTGGCCACTCCTGTCACATGGGCACAGGGAAGAATGACACAGGGCCCAGTTGCCCAATGCGGTGCCAGGACAGCCTGGACACTGGTGGAGGGGGAGAGGCTGGGTGCCTCCTACTCTTCCTCCCCGATTTCTCTTTCTTCTTCCCTCCTTCCCCCTCCTCCCCACTCCTCCAGCTCTGCGGGCTCTTCTGCCTGGGGTGGGTGAACTCGCATTCTGATGTGGCTTGGCTAAGCTCAGCACTTTCCTTTTGAACACAATGAAAAATCAAACAACACACGGCTCTCTGTCATTGTTAGAAAAGTCATAGGATGGAAAAGCTGTCTCTTTATCCCCCTCACCACCCCAGCAGGATTTTCCTATTCCTCAGAGCCAAAGCTCTCAGGGGAACTTAGAATTCTAGGATCTTGGAATCACAGGATAATGGAAGCTTAGACTGATGTAATCCTAGATTCCTACAATCATCGAATCATAGAAAGCCACAATAATAATATCTGAGTGTTCTATTATGTTAAACCAGAGATTCCATTTGCAACATGGAATCTTTGTATATGGAATCCTACAATCCCCAGCGCATTGGTGCCAAAAATGTCAAATTGGATCCAAGAGTCCACCACCTGCAGCATCCATGAAAAACTTTCTGTCCAGGGTCACACAGCAATTGACGCGGGGAAGGCTGTGGCCTCCCAGTTGGGAGCCTGACTTCCTCAGGACTGGCAGGAAGGCAGTCACGACGGGCAGTCCTAAGTCTGATCCTGGCTCTGGTGAGCCCTCAGTGTCCCCTCCTGGACAACCGTTCAACCTCCTGAGTAACTGTAAGTGACCCACAGCCTGTATCTGCTCAGTATTCTAAGGTCTCTCCCTACAGGACACGGGCAGGGACTTGACTAGTGATGAGCTCCAGCAACCTGGAGAGATTCAGAGGTGGTGGCAGGGAACACAGGTAGCTGGAGACAAAGTGGGTACTGAGGACAGGGATCTCAAGCTCACAGGGAAAGGCACAGGTGAGTCCTTGGTAAAGCCTTTCCTGAATAGTCACCTCCACCCCAAACAGCCTGCATGACAATAAATCTGGGTTGTTCATGAAATTGCTGGGCCTCACCTATAGAGTACAGGGAAGGACATTCTTGGCCTCCGGAGTCCAGCCCCATCAGCTCCTGGATATCACTTTTCCTCTGAGGCTCAGCTGATCCTGGAGGACGAATTTCCTTGAAGGTAGAGCTTAAATTTATTCATTTTTTTAACCTACAGCATAGAATGTACCAGAAGAACACAATACACATGAAGAATCAAGCATCTGAACCCATCTGCATTGGAAGAGACTGTGGGGTGTCATCTGGTCCATTTGTCATGGATTCTATCCAGGCTGCCATTAATGCTGCCCTTTCAGCCAACTCCCATGGGCTTAAGAGTCTTCTTCTAGGGCACAAAGTAAGGAACTTGACCCAACTTCTCCATCTCCCTCTGCCTGGCTTTCTTTTTCGTTTTCCTCCACAGGGTGGCATTTGGTCTTCACCATCTCTGACGTACTTATGCATGGAGGGAGAGGGGTTGAGGCTGGGGGGCCTCCTTTCAGGACATCAAAGTGGTCGCAGCCTCCTCGTGCCCTTGGTGGGAGGTCTGAAGGAGGCTGCCCCGTCAGCATGTGGGTGAAGTCAAGCTCCCTCCAGAGCGCCAGGCATGCGGGGCAGTGGGGGGTGGGAGGCACGGCTGGGATCAAGTTGCCCTGAATGGAAACAAACTCCAACCCCAAACCAAACCCAAACAGAGATTCCAGGAGGAACTGGGTGTCCCAAGCCGCCCCTGGAGAGGCTGGGACAGGGAGGGTCAAACAATGAACTCAGGGCTCCAGGCTCCCCAGGCGAGTGCGGTTCCCAGGCCTGTGCTGAGCAGCCCTCCCTGGGAGACAGGAAGATAGAATCCTGTCCTGGGAGCCAGCAGTCAGCCATGGGGGAGGGAGTGCCAGGCCTCTGTTTACATCTGTCAGACAAACATCCACAGAGGGCTCACTGTCTCCCAGCCAGGAGCCGAGGAGACCAGGCCCACGCCATTGTGTCTAGGTTCACAGCATGAACATGTGGGCCCTTTAAAGGATGGTAGCAGGGCGCTAACCATCTCCTAGGGCACTGGATCAGGCAAAGGTGACGCTAAGTCGGGGAGCTGTGGCCAGAGATGGGCTCCCATTTGGATATGTTTCTGGTTTCTGAGGGAAATGGTGTAAAGTAACCCTCTAGGCCCCATACTCAGGAGCGGGCTGAGAAGCACATGAGCTGGATGTTGTATTTAAAGTCTTGGGACCCTGGGATAGGAGAGAAATGGAGAGACCCTGCAAATGCGGAGGGGCCCTGAGACCTGGGGTGAGCTCTTTAGGAAAACTCGCCCTCTCATTGTGCCTGACGGATGAGGCTGATTAGGTCCCCATTTGACAGATGAAGAAACAGAGGCCCCGAGTGGTGCTCAGCCAAAGGCACAGGCTGAATGAGATAGGCAGGGGTCACACCCAGGGGCATGGGGGCCAAAGTTCCCCACTATGGCAGGTGGCCCAGGCATCGGCTCGCTGCTCTTTTCCACTTCACCAGGATGAAGAGTGTCACCCTGGGGAGGCCTCCATGGGGCCTCTGCAGCCTCTTATGGTGGGGTTTGGGGATGTGCCTGTCACTTTTTCTTTATCCTGGTTTATATTCCCTCTGCACTACGGTTCTCCGTGGACCTGTATACGCCTTGTGTCTCATCATGAACTCATTTTTCCTCTTAATTTGATCAATCCTTGATGTTACCCGGTAGGCAGATATTCTCTGGGGCAAGCTTTGCCCAGAACCCCTTTCTCCCTACTGATGTCACCACTTTCCTGTCCCGTGTTCCAAGTGGGACACCTAGAGCACAGCTCCAGTGGTGGCAGAGCCCACCATGCTGCCACCATGCGGAGACATGGGCCCTGACAGCCGTGTTTGCCCTGCCCTGGTCGTGACTCCTGACTGGGTCAGGGTGGACAAGTGACCTGGCTGGATCTGTTTGTAGTACGTGGTTCAGGGTCAGGTGTGGCTGTTATTGAGAGATGGTTGCAGGGAGTGCTGTGGGGGTGTTGTCCTCTCCACAAGTCCAGGAAGCCAGCTGCCGGGAGAGGCAGTGATGGGAGGTGACACTCTGTCCACCTCAGCTCCTGGCTGCATTTCTAGCCCCCAGAAGACCGAGGCTGGCCCTCATTCTGTATGGTGTTTCTACGGAGCACACCACATTCTTCCTGTAAATAACCCTTGGCCTCCCTCACTCCAGTTTTAACAGAAAAGTCGATTCATTGCAACTTAGAATGGGGAGTGCCATTAACCCCTTCCTCGGATTCACTGTGGCAGCCAACAGTTTTGTCCCGTTTCTGAGACCTCCCCTCTTGAGTACAAATAAAACGTCTCTAGGGGTCCCTGTCCCTTCAAGGCCGTGCCCCACTCCACCCACCCACACTCACACCTATTCCTACTGCCCAGCCATGTCACTTTGTCCTCCCACTATCATCTGCCTTCTTAATCCCACCTGGAGCCACCTACCTTACAGGGGATACCAAACTCCAGTACCTTCTGGTTTGCCACTGCTAATTCTAACCCTCCAGGTGCCAAGGACAAAATATAACCCCCAAAGGCACATCCCCAGTGATCTATTTCCTCCAGCCACACCCACCTACTTACAGTTACCACCCAGTTAATGCATTCAAGTGATTAATCCACAGATTAGGTTGCAGTTAGCATAATCTAATTACTGACCTCTGACCATTCTTGTATTGTCTCTCACATGAATTTTGGGGAGCACTTCATATCCAAGCCACAACATATCCCCTGGCTTTTTATTAAATTTTATTTTGAGACAGGGCCTTGCTAAATTGCTGAAGCTGGCCTTGAACTTGCAATCCTCCTCCCTCAGCCTCCTGAGCAGCTGGGATCATAGTGTGCACCACCAGGCCTGGTTTGGACATTGTTTTAATTCCACAGCATTGTTGAGCCTTCACAGCTGGTGCCTGGGACACTAGCCAGTCTTCACCTCCTTCCTCCTCACTGATATTTCCACTTCCTCGTCTTGTGTCCAGGTAGGATAGCCTCAGAGGACACTCAGAGCAAGGACCACCTGCGCAGCTCAGGTGATGGCAGGGCTGTGGGGTAGGAAGCAGGGAATGTGTTCTAGTCCCCACTCTGCTGTGAACCCACTGTTGCCACCTTGGGGGAAGAATGTCCTTGCTACCTGCTACTATGACACAGAAGTCCATTCCAATGACTCTGCCTATTGTGAGGATGCAGAGAGGAGCCCGTGACTCTTGAACAGCTGGCTGGTGGCCACAGCTGTCCAGTGACTGCCCTGCTCCCCACTAACCACCTTGGCCAGCCCAGTTCTCTTGTCACCTGTGTGGCTTCTGCTGCTGTTCAGGCTCTTGGGCAGCCAGACTTCACTACCCACCTCTGACCATGCTGCACCTGGAAGGGTAGCCATGAGACCCTCCCTCTGCGAGGCCTTCACAGCTCTCCTTCCCCTCCATCTGCGGCCTGCCCTGCTCTGGTCTTCCTTCTCCACCGCCAGCCCAAGCCTCAGATGCCCCTTTCCTCCTTCCCTGCTCACAGCTTCATGCTGCTCCTATTCCCAGGGGCTTCTCCCCAGGGAACTGTCCCCCAGTACTATGATTCTCCACACTACTTCCAACCAAAAGCAGGGGACATTCCTCATAGATGGGTCCTGGGATCCAGAGCCCCTGGACTCCTCAATGACTGAGGGACTGAGGACAGAGGGGTTGCTGGGGTCCACTGTGAGTCGAATTCCAATCCTCCCCCCAAAATGATGAAGTCCTAACCCCCAAGTCCTTGTGAATATGACCTTATTTGGAAATCAGATCTTTGTAGCTATGTTCAATTAAGTAGAGGTCATACTGGATTACAGTGGGCCCTGAATAGGTAGGACTGGGGTCATTATAAGAAGGACAGAGACCCAGGGAAGAATGACATGGAGCAACAGAGACAGAAATTGGAGTCAAGGATTGCTGAAAGTCAGGGATTGCTGGTGGCCACCAGAAGCTGGAAGGGCAGGGAAAACTTCTTTTCTAGAACCTTCCGAGGGAGCAGCGCTCTGCCAATACTTGGATTTGGACTTCTAGCATCCAGACGGTGGGAGTTAGTTTCTGTTGGTTTAACACTAACACTAACACCAGGCCTGGCAGCAGCTTCCCTCCCAGCCCTGGGTGCTCTTGGAAATGGCGGAATCAGATCCCAACTCTCCCAGCTCGCAGCTCTTCTTTGGTTCCCTGTTGCCCTGGTATGTGGGAACCTTTCTTACCACTCCAACAGATCTCTCTGGCTCCTTCTCCCTCTACTTGCTCTCTGCCTTCTCTCATTTTTGATTGTGTCCTCTCTCTCTGTGCTTATGCTGTGTCAGAACACATCTTTGCCCAGTTCACTACTGCTAAAACTTCTCTGGGTTCCTGAAATAATAACAGACACTTCTTGAGGCCTGCCTTGCAGGCCAGGTACGAAACTTCCTATGAATTACTTAATTCACAGCTTACCTTTGAGAGCTATGTGGCCTTATCTCCATTTTACAGAATGGGGATAAGTTTCCCTAAACTAAGACCCAGACAGAGCTCCATAAGCTTGCCCCAGTTAGAAGGGACATAGGGTCAGGCTGGGTCCCGCCTGGCTCCTCTGCTGCCCCATGATTCTGCCATTCCCACCTGGGGAGCCCTCACCTTCCCCAGGAACATCTGTTCCTCGAGGCCTCCAGCTGCTGCACGTTTCAGGATAACAAATTATGCTGTAACAAGAGGTGAAATCAAATGCGGGCCAAATAGTTTTCCACAGCAATTTCATGCAAAATAATTCCAAGGCATCCGTCTTCCTCACCGTGTGGGGTGAGGACACATGGAGACAGGAGGATGGAGGAGCCAGAACCCAACTGGCTCTCACAAATAAATAAACAAAGTACAGACGACATCATGGCCAGCAGGCGGCTGCAGCATAAATCAGGACTTTTATGGGGCGGGTGGCCTGTCAGGGACCAGACCCCCTACCTGGTCTCTGAAAGAGAATGCCAGTGGATGTCTTTGTGATCCGGGTCAGGACCACTCACCAATACACCCACTCGGGGTTCCCTGCCAGGACCTTGGGCCCACCTGGCAGCCCCCTGAGGATTACCAAGGGTGATTCCCACATACACACCCACCCACTGATTTTCTCATTGGTTCCTTCTCTCTGTACTCCATGTTAGCAAGCACGCTGTAGAAATTTCCTGAATGATTACATCTGCTCATTTTTTCCCTCCTTTCCACCTCTCTCACACCTGCTACCCATAAGAATTTCTCAGCTGTGTCTGTGGCATGGAGGTCACCTCTTCAAGATTCAAAGCCCCTGGCTGGGGCACCTGATTGGCTAGACTAAGAAGTGGGTGGGACCGAGGGGAGATTGGCAGCTAGGCGGCCAATCCTGCCTCCTGCCAAGACTCTTTCAGAGGAGGACTTCCCCACAACCAGAAGCTGGTGTGGAGGTGGGCCGCCTCCAGGCCCTGCGTCACCCGGAAGTGCCTGCACCTCTGCCCAGACTCCCTTCTATTTGTGCCTCACTATCCTCTAGCATGTTCTAGGAAGACCCCTTTCTCCCAAAGGCTTGAGGCTTGCTGACTAGGCCAGTGGTTCCATCACCCCCAAGCCCGCCAACATTTTCCCTTCTAGGTCCTACAGTGAGCAAGTGTTGAATGAATAACAGCTGCGACAGACCCCCATTTTCTGTTCCAATGATCATTACAGCTTTTTACCCCATTCACTCATTTTTTAAAAAATTGTTATGTTAAAATGCACAAAATATCAAATTTACCATTCGTGACATTAACACATTAATACACAGTGCAACCATCAGCACTATCTAGCTCCAGAACATTTTCGTCACCCTGAAAAGGAAAACCCCTACTCACAATGCAGTAACTCCCCAGGCCCCAGGCCCTGGAAACTACTGGTCTCGTCACAGCCTTTGAATGATAACTAACATCAACAAGCCAGCATGCCATTACCCCCAACTCAGGAAACATGAGCAGACACACACAGGTGCGCGCGCGCGCGCACACACACGCACACACGTGCGCACACACAGCTTGCACAGTGGGGCCCCACCCAATGTCCACAGAGCGATGTGTCTTGGGTCTCTCTCTGAGCCAGTTCTGGCACCTTCGAGGGGAAGCCAAGGCCCACTCCTCCATCTCCGGGCTTCTTTCCTTGGTAAGTGTGAAGGAAGGGATGGAGCTAGTCTTCAGAGCTGCAGTCTTAGTCACCCAGTAAATCTAGGCTGTTGATTGACAGCTGATGGCGCGGGTCAGGCAGGGAAGGTGTGGGGAGGGTGCCAGCGGGCATGTTGGTTTTGGCCCCTGGGCAGAAGTTGACACTGTTCTCCAGGGCTGGCCCGTGGTGGGTTTGGTTACATACATAGTCCCTCCGGTCACACCTCTGGGCCTCTGCACAGTTTCCACTGGCTGGACTCTTTCCTCCCAAACTTCTCTGGCCTGTGGCGCCTACTAATTCTTCAAAACCCACCTTTTCCCCATGTAATCTCAGCAGCAGATTCTCCATGGGGCATTCAGGGCATTGAGGAGCTTCAAGTCTGCTCAGGAAGTCTAGCCTGAGGCCCATGGTGACTGTCTGTGATTGAGAGGCCCCTTCCCTGGGACCCAGCATGTGCTTCCCCATCAGAGTTCCTTCCTCCCTGTGTGGGGGTGTCTGATTCCCCCACTGTCCCTCCAGCTCCTTGAGATAGGAGTCTGCACAGCATCCTGGTACAGAGGCAAACAGTTTCCCTGAGATATTACTTACACACCATACAATTCTCCTAATTAAAGTGTACAATTAATGTTTTTTTGATAGAGTGCATTATTCATCTTTTTAAAGTTATGGTAAAATACATATGCAATAAAATTTTCATTTTAATGATTTTTAAACCTACAACTCAATACCTCTTACCACATCTATCATGTAGTCCAACGGCAAGAGCCCAAGGCTCTGGCTTCAGTAGCCCTGGCTCTGTTCTGATTCATCTACTCACAGCTGTGTGTCCTCACCTCCAGGGCCTCACTTACCCACCTGGAAATGAGGGTTCCTGGGGCTGCATCAGACTGTCATGGCAAGGATTAAATAAGGCTGTGGAGCCCTGTGACATGCCACTGCCGTGGAGCCTGACCAACAAGTACCTTGTAGCCTTAGGCCCCAGCTTTAACAAGTCAGTTTGTCCTGGCTGACCTGAGGGTCTACTGCTCCCGGGTCTGGGCCGTCCGAAGCTCCGCCCTCACTGTGCTGTTAGTCCCCAGACTCACGCCTCCTCTGAGAACTTTCCCACGCCCCAGCCACTCAGGAACCCATGAACCATGTGTCATGGCCACAGATGACTGGACCTGGAAGGATGTGTGACACGAGAGAATTTGGACCTGGGATTCTCACACCTGTGTGTACTCTGGGGTGCTGGAGCTGGCAGTGGAGACGGGCAGGACGTATTGGGGTCTGAGCTCCGCTAGGGGGAGAAGACAGTCATGGGGGCCAGTGTTGGAGCAGGAGGCAGGGGCAGATCCTAACACAGCTGCCGCAGTCTGGCTGCAGCAAAATAACCCGGGGGTGGGGGTGGGGGTGGGGTGGGGGGGTGAATAACTTGTGTACGTTGATACAGCAGGAGTAGGAGCCCTTTATTGCAGGACAGGAGCAGTATTTATACATTCCACACAGCTTATCTAATTAGCATAAACTAGATACATCAGTCAACCAATAAGGAATCTCCACACTTAATGGCTCACTTTTGTTACTTCTCAAACCACTCCCTCTGGCATTTTGCCAAGCACCATCCAGACTTGTTTATGAACTTTAACATTCCCCTGACAAAATGCCAGGTGTTATTTTGACTTGTTTACAGACTCTAACACACAGCAGGCCAAAGAAATGGGACTCTATCCTGGGAGAAGTGGAAGTTTGTCATTCTCGAGGATCCCATGGTGGAGCCCCAGAGGGCTGAGCTGGGAGAAGGGCTTGGCCACGGGGCGAGGGAATCTGACAGAGTCCTGGGGCTGTGTGGCTGTGGGCCAGTGCAGGTCTCCCTCGCGGCTTCCATTTCCCCACTGGTAGTGGGGCTGGGCTCAGCGGTCACCAGGCCCTTCCAGCACTGATCTTCCCTGACAGAAAGATGTGAGACCAGAGCTGAAGCAGGGAGGGCTGGGGAGGCCCAAACAGCTCCGTCCATCCCCACAGCTGCTCCTGTCAGTGCATGTGAAGGCCGGCCCCAGAGACCAGAGGGATGCCGCTCCAGGTGTGCAGGGTGGGACAGGGGACTGGGAACTCCAGGGTCCCTGGAGGCAGCCTGGAGGCTGCAGCTCCTCCAGGCTTACGCCTTGTGCCAGATCCAGTAGGGGCTTCCCTTTCAGTCTACAGAGCTGCAGAAAACCCTCCAGACTGAGCCCCAGCCAGGAGGCCCTCCTGTGCCGCAGGCCTGAGGGCCGGGGTCCGTGTAGCTGCAGAAAACAACGCAGTGCTGGCTCCTCTGCAGGCCCAGGCCTGGTCCATCTTCCCCGAGATTCAGACACTGGGCCTGTCCAATTGTCATGTTGGTCAGCCAGTAGGATGAGGGAGTTGCTAGGAATGGACTCTGTTCTTTGAGCTGACATTTACTTACTGTGACTGTGTTTCCACCCCCTGTAACCTGGGAATAGCAATTCCTGTCCCTTGTGCAGCTGTTGTGAGGCTTAGATGATATGATGCATCATGCTTAGCAAGTAGGCCTGGTATAGCCAACGCTCTCAAAACGGCAGCCATCACTCCAGCAACCCAGACTGGGCCTTCTAGGATGGGCAGAGGACAGCACCAGGGAGATGTACAGGGAGAGGTGGTGAATCCCAGGAAGTCAAGGGAGAAAGAGAAAACCCCTTACTTTGGGGTGGAGGCACCTTGCCTCCTGAATCCCTTCCCATTTGGGCTTTGGGTCCTGCCTGAGTTTCCCCAACTCCTGTTTCCATGTGGGACATCTGCTTCTGCTCACAGGAGCCACCAGGCACGATGGGGCAGGAGCAGATTCCAGCTCCATCACCTGCCCATGGTGTGGTCTTGGGCCTTAGTTTCCCCACCTGCCAAATGGGAATAATGCCATCCGCTAAATTCAGATAGGAACGGACTCAGATGAGGTGATGGAGGTGAAGGTGTGTACACAGGTAATGGGATTAGGGCCTGAGAGTTAGGGGAGAGCAGGTGGGAGGCCTCAACATCACTGCTGTAGAGAGGGGAGAATGATGTGCCATTGCCCACATACAGAGCATGAGACAAGGCATCTGCCAGTTGCAGGCTCAGCCCCAGGAGGGCCCCCACACCCCTCAGGGCGAGCATGAGTGTGGCCGCCATCTCATTTGAGAGGTGTCATTCGGGCAAGTGCCCAACAGAGCCCAGCAGAGCCTCAGAAGAACCCCCGTCTCCAGCCAAGCCACACAACTCTACCAGCAGGTCCCCCAGTGTCCGTCACAGACCCATTTCCTCAGGCTGGATGCTCAGCCAGCAGGGAGGCTCATTTACCCTCCTTGTCCAGAGGAGTCAGGTTGTATTTTGAAAGGACGAGAGACAGACAGATTTTGCTGGGTCCTGCCAGGCTCCCACCTTTTCAGCTCCCAATTTTCTTCTGAGGCCCTTTTTGCTCTTGCACAGGCACAGAGCCCAGTGAGAGTCTATGGTGTCTATGGTGCCCTGAGTCAGGTGGGATGGCACATGCCTGTAATCCCAGCTACTCAGGAGGCTGGGGCAGGAGGATCACAAGTTTGAGGCTAGACTCAGCAACTTAGTGAGCCCAACCTCAAAATAAAAAAATAAAAAGGGATGTGGGTGTAGCTGTAGCTTAGTTCAATTCCCAGTGCCGAAAAAGGAAAAAGAAAAAGGAGCCCTGATGCCAGGTTTCCATACCCCGCCCCTATTCACCCCCCAGATGATGCCCCTGTGTAGTGAACATCCTGTACAACTGGGCTCTGCCCATCCCTCTCTGCTACTCCCTTTCAGCTGGGAGGAGCTCTATCCCTGAGGCTCTTCAAAATTGTACAGGCAAGAGGTACCCTCTCCCCAGTACCAGAACCCTTTTCTTTCCCTCCAGGACCAGCCCAGAGCTCCTCCCCACTCTGTGTTGGGGTGCCCTATGGAGCCTGGGCAGAGGGAAGGACCATGCCCAAGTTTCTGGACCTTCCAGAATTTTCCAGTTTAGCTTCTGCCTTCTGGATCCACACTCCAACTCTGATGGGGCACCAGAGCTCCCTCTCTTCCTGCGGATGGGGCTTAGCAGCCCTTACCCCTAGTGGTCTCTTCTTTGAAGGCCTCTCTATATTCCTGACAGAGATGGCACAGTCTGTCCTCTCCAGCCGCCATGCTGATCTGGTTCTATAGGTGCCCACTGGAAATTTGTCACCCCAGGACAAAGTTGGAGCTCATTACTCTGTCCCCAAGGCCCTCATGCTGGGCTCTGTGTTTTCTTCCAGCCTTACCCCAAAGCCCTCCCCTTTTTCTTCTGGGCTCCAGTCAGGTGGAGCCTTCAAGTCCCAGGAGGCTATGGATGCCACATGGGTGGCATTCAGCCCTCCTGTTGCTCCCCTCACTCAGCAGATCCCAGCACTTTACCCAGAGTCTTCACAGCCATTAGCTCTTTCAAATCTCACTACAGCCCTGTGAGGGGAAGAGCCACAGGGCTGAGATTTCACATGTGTGCCACCAACTTTGACATCTGGCAATCTACCCTCTCAGAGATGCTGAATGAACCAAGGTTGGATATGACGGGTGGGTGGGCGAATGGGTGGATGGATACACTGGTGTCTTATCTATCTAGGCTACCGGAACAAAATACCACAGATTGGGTGACTTTGAAATAACAGAAATTTATTGCTTACAGTTCTGGAGGCTGGAAAGTCCGAGATCAAGGTGCAGACAGATTTAATATGTGGTGGGTCCCTTTTGGCTCATAGACAGCCATTTTTTTGCTGTGTCCTCAGATGGCAGGAGGAATGAGGGATCTCTCTGGAGTCCCTTTTATTTTTTTAGTGCTGGGAATTGAACCTAGGGGTGCTCAACCACTGAGCCACATCCTCAGCCCTTTTATTAAAAATTTTTTTGAGACGGGGTCTTGCTGATTTGCTGAGGCTGGCTTTGAACTTGTGATCCTCCTGCCTCAGCCTCCTGAGTCGCTGGGATTACAGGTGTCCACCATTCCTGGTTTGGGGGTTCCTTTTATAAGGTCATATAAGCTTCACTCTTATGACCTACTCATTTTTAAAAGCCCCCCCCCCACCACCACCACACACACTCTCCTGAGACCATCACACTGGGGAAGAGGTTTCAATATATGACTTTGGAGAGGACACATTTAGATCACAGCAGATGGACATAGGCGGAATGAATGGGTGACCTGATGGACAGGCAGGGCATGGATGCAGAGCAGGAAAAGTTGAATGTGCCAGAATCTGTGCAGCCCAGGGAATCCACTGAAGGGGGTGCTAGGGAAGCAGCCTGTGTTCTCTGGAGGACCAAGAGGGAAGGAAGAGACTCCAGGAGGGAACAGGGCTTGCTGGGAGGCAGCAGCAGCCGCAGACGCCCCTTTCTCCTGGTTAGTCAGGCAGTACTCAGCGATGATGAACTTGGCTTCCGCCAGGACTCCCCAAGCCACCCAGCAAACACCACACCACCCCTCTCTGCTCCCGCTGCCCACACCTGGCTCTGGGAGCCCTTTCCCGGGCAAAGGCTTGAGCTGCAGGTAAAGTATGGGGGCAGGAGGTGAGTCAGGCAGCCTACCCTGGCGGTGAGGGCTTAGCATCCTCCATCATGTGGGCCCAGATTTAGATTTCTGTGTTCTACCAACTTCTGCCATGAGGTAAGTCAGGGCTCTGGGTGGCAGGGAAGGGTAGTCTGAATATCCTTACTGAATAATCCTTGTCCAAGAGAGACAGAGACAGGTGGGCTGCGGAGCCTTGCCAGGAGAAGGGTGGGGAGGTGAAGAGTGACCAAGAGCTGGAGAGCAGAGGCATCTCTCAATCAGGGCTGACCCCACCCCCTCCCCTTCTCCAGCTTCTTCCCCAAGCTGGATATGAACCCGGGTAGGCCCATGTCTGTGTGTCTGTATGTGTGTACATATGAATTGGACCTGAGTAGGAAGCTTCAAAAAGTTAAAACTTATAAAAGGCTGGGTGCAGGGCCTGGCACTTGGTAAATTCCCTGTCAATACCAGCAGCCATTACAAAGGAAGAGAGTGAACGGGCTAGGACTCAGGCTAGGGGTTACCTCATAAGTCAGGCTGCCTGGGCTCATGGCCTGGCTCCTGGGACCACTGTCTAGGAGTTAGGATGATTAGAGGCAGCGGTTGCTGTGGGTCTCTGTCCACTCAGTTTTGGTCCTCAGAGGTAACAGCGTCTACAGGCCTGGTGAGCACCCTACCTCAGCGCCCCACACCCACGGTCCTCAAGGCACTTCACCCCCATGGACAGAACCCTCTTTGCTTCACAGGAAACATGCCTTAATGTTCTGTCCCCCAAACTCACCTGATCTATTCCTGCTTTTTGCACCACATCCCTGGACCCCATGGTAACTGTCCCCCTCCCTCCTCCCTAATGAGCACCTTCCCTCTTCAGTTACCCCCTCCCGTTCCCAGGGGACACATGCACTTGTCCCTTCCACTTGCTCCTGGCCCTGTCCATCCTAATCCCCAAAGAGATAATGACTCAGTAATCCACTTGTTAAAATCCCTTAAAGAACTTTTGAAATTCTTTTTCCAGAGTTACGCTTTGAAGATTTTGATCTTTCAGGATTTTAAAATTTAGGAAATTTGATCTTTGGGGATTTTGACATCCTGGATTGTGTTTGGGGGGATTACGGTCCAAACCCGCTCCTGCCACTCCCTGATGCTGCCACTGCTGCCCATGTAGCTTTGCAGGACTTTCAGCCTTGGTTTCCTGTTTCCCTTTGAACTGGAGGGAAGTGAGTTGTCCTTAGTGACCTTAGGGCCTCAGTGGGTCCTCTCCTTTGTTTTGAATGTCACCTGGGGCGGTACTCTCCTCTTCCCCAAATGAAGCAAGCCTCAGGCTGCCATCCAAGAGCTGTGGGCCAGAGCTCAAGGTGGGGACAGGGGAGGGGAGGGGCAGAGAAGGCTGCAGACCGGGTCTGGGGACTGGCCTCAGGCTGTGGGTCCTCAGTGCAATCCCTTCGGAGATTTCAGAGACAGCAACCTGACCCACTGTGTAGCATGCATATAGGGCCCCCGTTTACTCCCATGGTCACAGAATTCCTTGGACAGGGGCTCTACCTCACAGACAGGAAGACCCAGGTCCCATGGCAGGAGGGAGTCTGCCTAGATTCACAAGCTGGGCTGCACCTAAGGTGGAACTCAGAACTTGTGGGAATTCCATGACTTCACATTCCTTGTCACTGACTGACAGTACCCCCTGCACAGGATAGTCATTTGGTCCACCCCACGTGGTGCAGGCCTAGAAGGGTGCAGGGCCCCCGCATTCTCCCTGCTGACCTCAGTTGCAGTGGCACTGACAGCCCCTGAATGTCTCCCCTAGCAGCCAGGCTTGCAGCCTAAGATCCCACCATCGGAGCCCCCATATTTGGGTAAAGCATGTATCCAAGGGCCCTCGTGCTGAGAGGGACAGAAAGACAAGAATTACAGGCATGTGGTGTCCTCAGATTCCCAGAACAGCCGAGGAAGGAGCCTGGGGAGCAGTGAGGGGCTGTCAGGAGAGGCGCTTACTGGGATCACAGAGTGTGGGGCTGTCAGGCTGCAGACCTAGGCCTGCTTCCTGGACCCCAGTTGCCCTCCCCTGTCCCTCCATGCAGCCCCCCCTGCCACTCTCATGCATGGTCCTAGGAGGAGGAAGGCCTGGAGGGACAGGCCCAGCGATGAAGATAGGGTACAGGGTGCATGGGAACACCTGCCCCCACCGGGGCCACCTTTAGAGAGGGTGCCGCAGGCTGCCGCAGATTAATGGTGCAGAGGCCACTCATTTCCTCTGGCCTGGAAACAGGCTGCGCCACACAGCCCCCCATTGTTGGCCGCCCTTATCTCGGGAAGTTCTGCCTGCCCCATCCGGAAGAGGCAGCTCGGCCCCCATGCCCCTGGCTTCACCTTTCGTTGCCTCTGGGAAGTGGAGAGCTTGACAAGGCTCAGGTCATCCAGGCCCTCCCCCCAGGAGAAGCAACTGAGCGCCCAGGAGAGTTGAGTGGGGCAGGGCCCGGGCCTCAGCTGGGCTCAGGAGGGCAATCCTAGGAGGGTCAAGGACAACGTGATGGGGTAAGGCTAGGCAGGACAGGGAGATAGTGATAGGGCTGCACTCGGGGACCCCACTGGGACAGGACAGGGCAGGACAGGGCAGGCTGCCATCTTCCTCTGCTTAAACCTCTCCTTCAGGAAGGCTCACGGCTTTTGATTCCATTCTAGGATGCAGCTCAGGAACAAGCAGCTCCTCCAGGAGCCTTCCAGGACACCCCCCCAGGGGGCTCAGTCCCCAACACATCCCGTCTAGAGCTTGGGAGTACCCTGTGTGGGTGAAGGTCACCCACCAGACTGGACTGCTTTGATGGCAGAGACCCCTTGGCTGCAGGTCTCACCCCGCCCTTGCCCTTTCCAGCCTGGTAAGAAGAGGATCCACTGAAGCTGGCTACAGCTCCTCCCCTCCCCAACTTCTCCCACAGTCACCCGAGCCCCTCCCCACAGACCTTCCCTGTGATGGATCCAGCATCTCTCTTCCTCCTGCCCTCCTGCCACCATGCTTTTGAACAAGGACACCCCTCCACCCAGAATGCCCTTTGCACATCTCCCCTGGCTGAATCTCAGCCATGCATTAAGGATTCCGAGGTGCCAGCCCTCCTTGAGGCCCCTCTGTGCCCACACCATGCCAGGGGGTGCAGTAGATGCCACTCTTCTACCAGAGCAACTTTATTCCATAAACCGAGAAAAAGTTCTCAGCTCAAAAAAAAAAAAAAAGTTTCAGGGGCTGGGCTGTGGCTCAGTGGCAGGGCACTTGCCTGGCATGTGTGAGGCACTGGGTTCGATTCTCACACTGCATATAAATAAAAAGGTCCATGGACGACTTAAAAAAAGGTTCAAATCACTCATTTGGCCATCCTGATTCTTATCAGGTGAAGATACCAGCTCACAGAAGGTCTAGTAAACTAGGTTTTCATTTTCTTGGAGGAAGCTGTTGACAATTGCCAAGCAGGAGCCTCACCATTTCCCAAGGCCCAGAGGTCTTCCCATGGCATCTGCCCCTCAGGAAAAGTGGAGGACAGGGGAAAGGTGAGCATCAGGAAAGTAGGGGGTCCTGAGGGCAAGTGCAGAACCCTGTCTGCAGCTCCTCTGCTGGGCCTGTGTGTCTGAACCAGCACCAGGTTGGCCCCTGTGCCTCCCTCTCCTGTGTGAGTCCTTAGGACAGGAGCAGGGGCCTCTGGGGCTCCAGGCCTGACCCAACCCCAGCCCCTCCCTTCCTGGCTCCAGGAAGTCTGGAGCCCTGAGACTCCCAGGAAGGTCCCTGGCCTGGGCCTGCCAGGGCCTCTGTGGCTGAGACACAGGGCAGATCCAGGCCCTCCAAGCACCAGTCTTTCATGTGGTGGAGCCAGGGCAGCATGTGGAGATGGAGCAGAGCCAGGAGCAACCTTGGCGGTCATCTGGTTATTAGAGAGGCAGGTCCCAGAGACAGTCATGTCTTACCCAAGGATACACAGTACATTTGAGGACATACAGTGGACGACTCCATAAAGCAGGGAACTTTCATGTCAGTCCTCATCCTGATCCTCCCTGCAGGACCATGATATCAGAGGCAGGGATCATAGTCCCCACTTTACAAAATGGGAATGAATTTCCGTGTGAGGCAGTTATTTGCCCAGAGTCACAGGGTATACCCGCTGGCTATGAATATGGGTCTTTCCCAGTTCCCATTCACTCTTTCTCACTGCTGACCCATCAGCAAATTCTTTTCAGCACTTAGCTTAGCAGAGGACCCAGAGAGGAAATGGCCACACTCTGGCCTCTGGGGACTCCTTGTCTGTAGTGGCCAAGGAACGATAAGTACCTGTGAAGGAGACTGATACCTAAGAGGAATGGCTAGGGGCATGAGGGCTAGAGCAGTCAGTCTGAGAAGACTTCCTGCAGGAGGAAGCATTCCCAGAACTGCTGGAATGAGGGAATTAAAGAGAATGTTCAAAAGCAGGAACTGGGGAGGCTGGAGAGAAGGAGTTAGTGAACCAGAATGGCAGCACAGGCCTCATGGAGGAGGGGAAGCCTTTTTTTCAAAGGCTGTGTAGGGTGTGATGGAAAGAGGTCTTGCTGTGTGACCAGACAGACCCAGACGCTAGCAAAATCCCAGAGGGTAGAGGCTGGGTGCTCCTCACCCTGAATCTTCAGCTCCTAGCGTGGGGTCCTGCACCACAAGTCAACCATAAATGAATGACTCCAGTTCTGACAATGATTGGCTTATGTGCCATTGGGCAGCTGCTTCACTCAACTTCCTTATCTGTGAAGCGGGGATAGCTACAAAATACCCTTGAGCTGATTGTTTCAAGGATTCAGCAAGAAAACATCTGCAAGATGCCTTATATAGCGCTCAACACATGGTAAGGTGCTTAATATCTTCAGATATTTTTACTTTCCTTCATTCGCTCTTCTCACGTGCAACTTGAAAGTGCTTCAAAAACCACAGAAACACTGGCCCACTCTGTGAGCCCTTCTCAAGTGTGCAGACAGGAATGTACATAAAGTGGAGGCCTTGCTGGGACAGGCTGAAGTAATGTCATTTTCAGAAGTAGCAGAATGCAGCAGAGCCAGGAGTTATTTGGGGTTTGGTGACTCAGGGACAAATGAATCTTGGGAACTGCCCTTTTCTTTATAGATTGCTTTCACACAATTTCAAATATTTCTTGGATAACGTGAATATAAATATGATGTAAATATGTACATGGAAATGTATATAGGGGGACAGACAAGGCAAGCAGTGAGAGATGACTAACACCAGAATTTCAATCCCAGCTTTGCCATTCACAGCTGTGTGATCTTGAGTTAAGACACCAAACCTCTTTGATCCCTTTACTCACCTGTGACATGGGGATATTTCTTAACTTGAGGGGTTACTGGAGAATTAAACTGCTGCAGCTGCTGGTGGTGGTACTAGGTATTAACATCATCACCACCATCATCATCATCATCATTAATTTGTCTACAGCAAGCACTGTTCCATATCCTACTTCTATTTGGCTCCTGCCCCCATAGAGTTTCCAGTCTGGAGACTGGAGCTGGTTGTAGAGAAGAACGCAGGACCCCAGGGGAGGCTGGCGATTGCCCCGAGCTAAAGACAAAAGAGATAACTGTACTGGTGTCTAGGTGTAACATTCATTAACCCGAAATATGAAGAAAAATCCCAAAAGCCAGGTAGTCCGTGCGCACGCGATGTTACTCTTGCATCCAAATCTCCTGGCCCAGAGTCCCTTCGCCGAGCGGCCACCGGGTCACCACTATTTAGGGTTGTGGAAAGTCTCCGTGCTCAGTTGCTGCCCCTGCCACCCACCCGTGTAGCAGTGGGATGGTGCCGCCTCGGCCCCCTGGAGATGTCCTTCCTTGGACTGCCACCGTCCTTCCTGTGCTGCCCTCACCTAGACCCGGGACAGTCACATTTAGAGGCGGATGCATGGTACCCAATATTCTGCTTTAACTGATTAAGCACTTGCTAAATGCCAGGCCCCAGGCTAGGCAGACTGAGGCGGCTGAAGCTCCCCAGGGGCGACGCCCGCCGTCCGGAGTTGGGTGCTGAAGGCTAGAAGTCCGCAGCAGGGCACCTAAGCCAGCGGGAGGTCGAGGATCCGAGGAGGCGGCACGGGGGAGGAGGGAAAAAAGAGGAAAGAGCGTCTGTGGTCAGAAAAGGGTGCAGCGCTTCTGGGAGCAAACGCTAGGCGCAGGCAGTGGCCCGACGTCCCAGCTAAGTCCCACAAAGACCACAGCGGGTGGATCTCTTTTCCGTGAGCCTCCTGCTCTGCAAAGTTCCGCGTCCCCGCAAGCGCTTGTTAGTGGCTCACTCTAGTATACTCAAGAGAAGTGAATCACGCAGCTGGCTCGTTGGTCTAGGGGTATGATTCTCGGTTTGGGTCCGAGAGGTCCCGGGTTCAAATCCCGGACGAGCCCCTCTTTTTTTCAACTTTTTTGCTACTCCTGTACCTGTAATTTAATCACTAGGAAGACAGAATGGAAGCTCCAATTTTGAAAAACCCAGAACGCCGCTTAAAAACAAGTGAGAGTTTTCGCTCACTAGCTGCCATCTTAGGAATTCTTTCAGGTGAAAAATACTATCGGTTTTAAAGACTGGAGATCGGGAAGAAAACAGTTTGAGCAAGGAAAAAAAAATAAAAACCTAGGGCTCGTCCGGGATTTGAACCCGGGACCTCTCGCACCCTAAGCGAGAATCATACCCCTAGACCAACGAGCCGGCGGTAAGGAAGCTGCTCGGTTGTCTTTCTAAGTGAAAGGAACGGACTCTGCGCTTGCGCAGTCTTCCCTCAGTGTCTGATCTCGCGAGATCCTGTTGCAGCGTTGTCCCAGGGCCCGCCGAGCCGAGCCAACGACCTTAGATCTCCCAGCGGGAGCCGGAATGTCGACTCGCTTGTTGCCGGCGAGCTCTTGGTCTGTTCGCTGGCGAAAAACGGCAGCCACTCCACCGCGCATTAGGGAGATGCGGGGAACACGGGTTTCACTGGACCTGGGAGTTGGGGCTGGGTCTCCGAGAGGCGGTGCAGGAGGCGTTCTCCCTGAGCCCTGGGGTCAGGCTCCTTGATGCCTTCAAGTTCTGGGCGCCACCGCCACCGCCACCGCCACCGCGGTAGTTGTGACTGCGCCGCCTGGATATTGGGTCCCTGGACACTTAGCTTTGTGGGAGAATAGCCAGACGTAGCGAGGCTTTGCCTGATGCCTGGGTCAGGGCTGGGTCAGACGTGCAGACTCTCCTGGTGTAGCGCTGGACTCAGGCGCGACTCCGGACTTGCAGCCGGGCGGGCGGGCCTGCCAGCAAGCTTTGTGCGTGACCCGGCTGCGCCTCTGTGCCGGTGGTCAAGGGTTCTGGGTGCCCCAGAGGCCTCTGCAGGAGAACTGGGTGCCAAACTCACCCAGAAACACAGGTTCCGCGGAGCCTTTTCACCGCTTACTCCCCAGGGTCCGGGGAAATGCAGCCGGGGGTGGGGAGGGCGGGGCTACTCTCAGAGTGAAATGGAGGTGGCGGGAGCTGCCCTCTTGCTTGTCCAGAGGGCTGGGATCGCTCCACTAACACACAAACACCTGGAGTGGAAGGTAGGACTGAGCTGGCCCCTATTACAAGGCCACCTGCAGCCCAGACAGTTCCAATCCATTTCCGTTGCTTGTTGTCCCTCCTGTCCTTGCGCGTGCATGTGCTAACGGACACAAACGCGCTTTCACACATTCTGACTCCAAGATAGGGAAACTGAGACCCAAAGGACCCAGAGGGGTTTTTTCCCAGGGATCTCAAACTCTTTGCAGCTGTGTCCGGCACCTTCAGGAGCTGGCTACAGCCTCACGCTTCCTTATTCCCAGGTTTGAGGATGTGTGACAGGAAGAAATACCTGCTGGTAGCGTTTGTAAAGCTTCTTTCAGTCCACAGCAGGCTTTCACTGGCGCCTGCACTGCCCCAGCCTTGGGCTGGGCCGAGGTATACTGATGAGTCAGATTTGTCTCCTGAACCCCCTGCCCATTGGTGGCCACACTGGCTGTGCCCTCTGCCTTGCCCAGGGCTGTGGGCTGGTCTGCAAGGAGCTCAGTCTGGGCCCTGGCCGGCTGTGGTTGTAGCTAAACGAGACTGTGGCCTGGATACACACCCAGGACCTTCCGTCCTGTGCTCAGGCCTCCATGCCCCCCAGACATGCCTTTCTTGTGGATAGTTCATATATCCACACTTGCTTCCAATACTGCAGTGGCTTCCCAGGCCCTGAGAGTAGTGGCCAAGCCACTGTGGGCTCTCAGAGGCCTGACCTCTCCCCGGATAGCCTCTCAGTGGGCCTCCTCATTCCACCTTGGATATTAGGCCATCCCTCAATTCAGAGCTGCCCCTTCCATGAAGGAGGCCCAGCTTCCTGCAAATTCCCAGCTTTGCCATTTCTGCTCCTCTACTACCTCCTCCAGGTAGACCCTCCTCCAGGTGCTCCCAGCCCTTGCACTCCCTGTTACCTGGTTGCCTGACCCCTGCACACCTGTGTCTCCACCTGCAGGGGCAGGGTGAGGGCTCCCTGAGAAAGGGCAGTGGTCAACCTGGGGCCTGAAACAGATGACCTGTGGAGAAGTGTTTGTTGAATGAGTAGTATTTTGTCTTTCTTTAAAAGCTGAAGCCAAAAAAAAATACATCATCACAGCTCAAAGCCTGGTGTGAGTCAGAAGTTCAAGGCTGTTTGCCTCCTTCATTGGCATCAAAATGCCTGTGAGCAAAGAAATGGCCTAGGGAGGTGGCAGAATTCTCTGGCCCCTCCGCCAGAACTGGGGCACTTGGAGATGATTTCACTAGACAGAGGGGCCCCAGTGGTAAGAAGGTGACTTTCCACCCAGAAAGGTCATCTCAGGGGCCTCAACATGGGGCAAGTCAACTCCAGAATAACATAGGGAGACCAAATCATGGGGACCTACCAAAGTGGGCATCCTGTATGTGCTTCCCCTCAAAATTTGCTGAGAGGAAAGGTACAAGGGTGTAAGTATGTGTTGGGGGCGGGGGTGCAGGGGTCTGTCTGCCTGCCTGCTCAGCCAGGAGGTGGGATAAAAAACCATCAGGCTGAAGGCCACTCCTCCAGGCAAATCTAAGTAGATGGTGCGATGTAAATATTTAGGCCCCAGGAGCTGTTCCCTCTCCCCCTGGGGAGGCCTGGAGACTTCACAGATGCAGGCCTGTGATTGATACCATGTTCTGGACGTCGGCTGGAGAAGCAGCCTGGACCTGGTGAAGCAGGGAATCTTGGAGATTCTTGGCTCAAGAGCACAAGGGAAGGGGCAGGGAGGGGGAGAAGGAGTAGAGCAGCCTCCCCTCACACTGCCCTCATTTCCACTGCTCCTTCTGTCAACAGCCTACAGCCCCAGGTCAGCATGTAGGGGAGGCAGGCAGAGAGATAAAGACTAGTGGATTCCTAAGGGGCTAAGGCGCTCTGGGGCTAGTTAGGGTGCTGGTGATCCAGAGAGGAGAGGACAAGTGGGGAGAGAAGGGAGGGGAAGGGAGGGGAGCAGGAGCTGAGGTGAGGGGGAGAAGGAGAACCCAGCCTGTTGGTGGTTGTTTCTTCTTCTTCTTCTTTTTTTTTTTTTTAAGAGCCACAAGCTGAGATCAAAGGTGATATTTTTACAGCAACTGAAATAGAAAACCACTGGACGCACAGTGGGAGGTGAGCAGCCGGGACACAGGCTCCTTTATGCAGCCTGTGGCCACAGCAAGCACGTTGCCCTCTGCCATAGGGCGTGGGGGACAGTGTGCTGGTGATCTTCCCAACTCAGGTTCAAGGAAGAAACCTGGATGAGCTGCAGCCCTCCATGCTGGGAGAGGAGAGGGACAATGAAAGATCATAGTGGGCATCAGATGCCTTCCACCCAGGTCCACCCCTGTCCTTTGCTGCCCAGTCAGCTGTTCCAGGCTTTCTACATATGTGAGAGCCCTGTGATAGAGGGTTATCACCCATTTTACAGAGGAGGAAACCCAGGCTGCAAGGGATGAGCTCAAGTCCTATAGGGAATTGGGAGCGAATTCAGGACTAGTTGCACAGAGCTTCTAGTCCAAGGTCCTTCCTGCTCTCCATAATCTCCCACCCACCTATTCACACACCAGATTATTTATTGTTCCCACCATTCCTGGTCCTAGCTGACCCTGGCAGAACAGGACCCATTTGAACAATGGATCTGAAACCACAGTGGTTCCCTGACCAGCGGCATCAACAGTACCCACGAACATGCTGGGAAAGCATATTCTCAGGTCCCAACCTGGACTTACTGAACCAGAAGTTCTGGAAGTGGGGCCTGGCTCTCAGAATTTTATTTTTTTATTTTTGTTTTGTTTTTGTACTGGGGATTAAACCCAGGGTGCTTAACCACCGAGCCACATCCCCAGCCCTTATATTTAGAGACAGGGTCTCAGTGAGTTAAGGCATCACCAAGTTCCTAAGGCTGGCTTCGAACTTGAGATCCTCCTGCCTCAGTCTCCGGAGCTGCTGGGGTTATAGGAGGCACCACTGCTCTGGGCACCATGGCACAGGCATGTAATCCCAGTAGCTCGGAAGGTTGAGGCAGGAGGATCTCGAGTTCAAAGCCAGCCTCAGCAATGGTAAGGTGCTCAGCAACTCAGTGAGACCCTGTCTCTAAATAAAATACAAAATAGAGCTGGGGATGTGGCTCAGTGGTCAAGTGCCCCTGAGTTCAGTCCCCGGTACGACGCCCTCCCCATGCACAAAAAAAGAATCGCTGCCTAGCATTACCTCAGTTTCCACATTCTCCTCTGAGGAAAAGAACACTAGTCTTAAGGTCGAGCCCGTTATTAGCTGATACACGTGCCAGGTGCGTGCCCTGCGCCAGGCATCCTTCTAGCCCTGTACAAATACTAAACCATTTAATTTTACAACAACCCTCTGAGATGGAAATTAATTATCTCCACCACATAGGTGAGAAAATGGAGGCACGGGGAGGCAAAGGAACCGGCCTGGCTGGCCCGGCTGGAAAGCAGCGGTGCTAGAATCCAAGCTCTTCACAACTCACCAACGGAAAGCCCCCAGCAAGGGTCTGGCTCCCAGATTGTGTTCTGGGCTTGGCTGAGAATGCGATGATGGCAATCAGTATTACCTCACCTGAACTTGAGATGATGACCCTCATTCTGTGAATGTGAAATCTGCTGCCTTGTCAAGAGCCAGGCGTGAGTCAGCTGCAACCACAGCCTCGGTGTCTGAAACCCCAGAGCCGCACAGGCCCTCACCCTGCACCCAGCTTAGAGACCATAGTCTACCATTCTGGGCTCCTGAAACATCCCAGCTTGTCCCAGGGCAGAACACAGATGCTGACAGAGGGTCTGGAACACCAGTTTGGCTACTCAGGGTCTGTGTGACCTCTCTGGGCTCTGTTTCCTCCTCTGTCAACTGATGGATGACAGTCCTAAATGCAGTGTTCCTGTGAGGTTGAGCTTGCACAGAGCTGGCTGCCCTGTCTTCCCCCTCCCTGCCATGAGTTCGGTGGAAACTTCTTAGGACCCAGAAAAGGTGTGAAAGAAGAAGAAATGATGCAAATGCATTTGTCCTCTAGCTCCCTGCCCTTTTCCAGATCTCCTCCACACAGCGGCCCTGATCAAGTTCTGGGACCAACTACTGGCAGCTGCTGCATCCAAGCCAGCTCAGTTACCTGTGAGGGGGACAGGAGTCTTCCTCTCCTCCAGACCCCTGGCCAGGGCAGGCATCCACAATCAGCAGGATCATTTGAGCACCCGCAGCCACCAGGCCGAGTCTGGCTGGGACATCTGATGTTCGTTAGCTGCCTGCTCCCGGGGGGCTGACCCCACTTGGCGAGAATAACCCAAGACAGAGATGTAGAGGACGCGGCAAACAAAGACCAGGTGAGGGGTGGCCATGGGGGGGAGGGGGAACAGAGTCTCCAGAGTGGCCTCTGGGGACCCACAGAGAGCTGAGGAGGCTGGGAGAAAGCCCTGGGCCTGGCCCAGCTCCAGCCCAGCACCGACTCACCGGCTGTGCAAACTGGGGGCTGGGACAGACTCTCCCTCTCCAGGCCTCGGTTCTCCATGTGCGTATCAACGGAGGGGGGCAAACTGGGCCTCCCGATCTAGAATTCCACTTCTCTAGGAAGTGAATGATGGAAGGTGTTTTGGAGGGAGGGATATAACTCAGAGGTGGAGAACCACGATCCACCCTCAGGACCAGAGGGGAACAGGCAAGACCAGGAAGGGACGACACAGAGGAGTCAGCTGGGTGCTCTCGTGGTGCCTGTAAGTGGCAGACACAGTCATGCTAGTCACAAGGAGGAGAGTGGTGTGGGCTGAGCCTTCCAGAAACAAGGCTTCCAGTGGGACCAAGGGGCTCCTCCATTTCTGAACTCACCACTCCAAGATGCTGTCCGGATAGGTCACAGCTAACTTTTCATTGAACAGTTCTTATTGTCCACTTATTTTATGCCAGGCTTGGGTCTAGGACCTGCACACATATTAAAATCATTTAACCTTTTCACTAGATGGCAGGTGCGGGGTGAATGACCAGCCTGGAGTCTGACCCTCACCTGGCAGGCCCTGGTATTAACCTTTCTCCAGGCATCTAGAAGTCAGTCAGGCTGGCCCAAACAGGTCTCTCAAGATGGTGCCTCCTCCCAGCGCAAATATATATGACACCAGGCAGTCTCCCTTCCCACTGACAGCAGTGCTCCTGTCCCCTTCCCATCTCCCACCCTCCTGGGAGCCAGGTCACTAGAAACCTGTTGCCTAGTAGGTCTGGAATATGGTGAGGACTGAGTGCCCACCTCCACTCTCCTCAGGGAGGCCCTCTGTGGGGACTCAGGTGGGCACATGTCAGGCAACATCCCTGACCTGCACAGCACTGGACACGCACCAGCCAGAGGGGGCTTCTCAGAGCCCTGGCTTTTCTGTGGATGCCTCCCTCCTTGGTTGCTGCGTTCTGTCCTTAGATAGGTGAGCGTCCCTCGTCGACAGGCCACAGAGCTGTTTGCTGAGCCAGGAGTCTTTAGATTCATTTGCCTTTCAGCATTTCTAAGAAAACCCCAAACAGGAGTGGGAAGCTGCCCAGGTTCACATAGCAGGGCAGGGACGACACAGCCTTGATTTCTAGATCATTCCCAATTAAACAGTTTATCACTTTCAAATATGAATTACATAACAGTAGGAAATGAAAAAATATGGACAAGCAATAGTTAAAATGATAACTTTGGTTAGTTTTTCAGAGAAACTTGCACTGTCCCCTCCCTTCTCACTCCCCCTCATCCTCCCACGACCCAAGCCCACCCCCCCACCAACCCCAGCCGTGATCAATATCTCGCCTACTTTTGCCAACAGCTGTTCCCTGAGGAATAAAACCTGTCAGCAGATGCTGGAAGACAGCCTTAGACCGGATTCTGGAAAGGCCTGGCGTCTCTTCCAGAACAGCAGAGTTTCCGCCTGAACGGAACAGTTTAAGTGCAGGATACAGTAAGAACTTCTCCCAGTCAGGAACCCAGGGACTACCTCTGGCACTGCCCAGTCTGAGGAGTGGTTGTGTGATCTTGGGTCAGTCCCTGTCCCTCTCTGAACCCTGGTGTCTTCCACTGTAAAGTGAAGACTATGACTTAATCAAGTAGTTTCCCCATGGCCAGTCTCAGGCTGTCGACTTCTCTTAAGTAGGACCCATGCCTTCTCTTTTCAAGTAGAACAGAGAACTTACGATCAAAGGACAGGGTTCAAGTCTGAGGCTGTCATTTCTTCTCTTGTGTGAGTGAGCTCAGGCAGGGTACCACACCACCCTTAGCTCCTTGCGGAAAGGCACAGATTAGAGTGCAGGCCCTGTGTGTCCCACAAGTGGTGAACGTCTGTCCCCAGCCATCCATGGGCTGTGTGTGTGTGGACTATTGCACACAGAAGCCAAATGAGGCCTGGCACTGGGGGCTTCCTGTCAGGGACTGATGGCAGGATGCAGGTGCGCCTCCCCGTCTAGCCCTGCCTAAGAGCCCACCCAGACCTGAGATGGGTGTGACTTGCCAAGAAGTCACTCAATCTGCTGACCACAAGACATCTCAAAGCAAGACTCCACCCTTGAAACCTAATCCTTGCCTCTGATGTCCGCGCTATAAAATAAAGAAAATGCGGGCCCACTCTCTTTCCAGCATGGACACTGACCCTTAAGGTCACAGAGCCATCGTGCCCTCCATCTAAAATCTCTGTGTTGCGTGATTTTTCACTGCTTTCTTAGCTTTTCACCAGCTCTTTAAAACCCAGTTCCTCTCGTCTGCACGGGTCGTGGGCGAGAGCTGAAGTTCGCCCCTGCCTGCCCGGCGCCTGGCTTCGCCCTGGCTCCGAGGGTCTGGGCCCAGGCCTGTCCACGGAGCCAGGAGCCACCGTCTGCCCACAGTGCTCACATAGCTCTGGGGAGAGGAGCGTGTGGACCCTGGGCCCAGCCCACTGTGTGAAGCGTCAGAGCTTTGCTCAGAGGGCCTCGGGGCCCATGACATCATGGGTAGAATTCCATGTTGGAGCTAAGGCCATTTGAAAAGCTAGCACTGCCTTCCTTCTTTCTTTTTCCATTTTGGCTAAGGCAGGAATGTGAGAGCTGCTAAATGACTGCAGGAAGGAGGAGAGGCTAAGTTTCAAAACTGACTATGGTTTCTGGGGGTCCTAAAAACAATGGTGAACCCCAGAAGTCTGGCCTCTGCTTCTTCTTTTTTTTTTAGAGAGAATTTTAATATTTATTTTTTTAGTTTTCAGGGGACACAACATCTTTGTTTGTATGTGATGCTGAGGATCAAACCTGGGCCGGGCCGCATGCATGCAAGGCGAGCGCGCTACCGCTTGAGCCACATCCCCAGCCCTGGCCTCTGCTTCTTAAGCCCACTTTGACCCCAGTCCAGGCTCCTGCAACAGGACCAAGGTCAGGGGTACAATGGCCTCCCTAGTGCCCACGAGCTCTTTGGACCTCAGTTTGCCATCTATGGAGCAGGCATATTAGCCCTTCCTCTGTGTACTGCTGATAAGAAACAATCTGCCACATCCATTCATTCATTCAACCAATATTTATGAAGCACCTTCTATATACCAGGCACTGTCCCCAAAATGGAGGTACAGCAGTGAGCAAAGCAGATAAAATTCCTGCCATTATAGAGCTGACATTGTGATGGGGGAAGACAGACAAGGACCAGATAAAAAGGTGCCTTTGTCTTCTATTGCTACAACAAAGTACCAGAAACTGGGTACCTTATGAAGAAAAAAAGTTTGTTTTGGCTTGTGATTCTAGACCCTGGAAAGTCCAAGATTGGGAGGCCATAACCAATGAGCTTCTGGCAAAGGTTTCATACTGCATCTACACACAGTGAGGAAGCAGAAAGGGGAAGCAGGCACATACAGAAAGACTATGTGCATGAGAGAGAGAGACAGGGCCTAACTCACTCCTGTGAGACCTAAAAATCCAATCCCAAGAGAAGTAACCCAGTCTCTTCAGAAACACATTGTTAACCCCTTCATGAAAGTGGAGCCCCGGTGACCCCCATTGCTTCCCACCAGGCCCCGCCTCTTAAAAGCTCCAGGGCCTCTCAGTATCATTACATGAGGGTCTGAGCTTTCAGCACCGGAACCTTTGGGAGACATGTCATACCCAGACTGTCGCAGAAGGGAGGGATACAGTATATCACAGGGATGGCCAGTGCTGTGGAGGAGAAATCCCTCCAGAGGGAGGACAGAGAGTACCAGTGGGGAGGGGCAGAGCCTGTTGGGAATTCCACACAGAATGGTCGGCACGGGCCTCACTGAGGATGGGGCCTTTGAGAGGATGGGAAAGGAGGCTGTAAGGCCTTATAGTCATTTGGGGGAAGGGCATTCCCAGCCCTGGAAGGACACTGGCTACTGTGGGAGCAGGATACAGTTATAAGTGGCTTCCCAAGTGTCCCTCCTACACCTCAGAAGCCCTCAGCTCTGTTCTGGGCATGGGCAGTTAAGGACATGGTCACAGATGGTATGGCCACATTGCTGGGTGGACTCCCTTCAGCAGGCCTGTGCTAAACACTGCTCCAGTCAGGCCGGCACGTGCCTGAGGTGCAGGAAGAGCCCACCGCTGCCTGCCCAGTTGTGGGGGCTGGTGTTGGGAGGCCCAGCTCCACTCCCGGCTCTGCTGTGGCTGGCGGGCAATGTGACATAAGGTAAGGCACTGCCCCACTCTGAGCCTCTGTTTCCCTGTCTTTTTTTAGTTGTTAATGGACCCTTACTTATATAAGGTGCTGAGAATCGAACCCAGTGCCTCACACATGCTAGGCAAGCGCCACGACCTCCGCCCACTTTCCCTGTCTTTAAAATAAGATGATTGGTGATTGCCAGGGGTGGAGGCAAGAAGAATAGGGACACGGCTGCTATTAGGGATGGGGCTTCTTTAGGGAACAATAAAATGTTCTGGAATGAGATAGCAGTGATGGTTGTACAACTTTGTGAATATTCTAAAGTGAATTGTACACTTTAAAACTCTTCCTGCTGGGCGCAGCGGTGCACGCCTATAATCCCAGTAGCTCAAGAGGCCAAGGGAGGAGGATCACGAGTTCAAAGCCAGCTCAGCAATTTAGTGATGCCCTAAGCAACTTAGTAAGACACACTGTCTCAAAATTTTAAAACCTTTAGTGAAAGACATGAGGATGTGGCTCAGTGGTTAAGTGTCCCTAGGTTCAATCTCCAGTACCAAAAAACAAAACTCAAAAAAGATGGTTGCTTAGACAAGGTGACCTCTACAGGGAGGAAGACTACTAGTCTACTTCGTGTCTACAACACCCCCAGGCCTGGACTCAGCATTTATGTGGTATTTCATGATCCTTCCAGTTCTGACTTTCCATGATTCCCCACTATGATGTTCAACATTTTAGAGGATCCTTCAGTCCAGCCTGAGCCCATGAGGCCGGTCGGAGCCAGGCTAGACCCTGGGAAGTGAGCACAGGGATTCAGGCCCTTCCTGAAGGGGCTCAGCCCATGGAAGAAACCAGAAGTATGTGTTGTGCCCAGGAGTTATTTTTCAGGGTCTGCTCCTTCCCTTCCTCCTTTGTATAGGAAAAAACCAAAGAGCACAAGTCTGGGCACACAGCTCTGGCAGCACAGGAACCCTGGGAGGTGACTGGGGCCTCTGGGAGGTGATCAGGATGCAAGGTGGACAGGTCGGCCCAGCCTGCCCATAGGGAGAGCACAGACTGAAACAAGCACACTGCCCAGAGCGCATTTTATTATTCTGATGGGTGCAGGCCCCTGCCACGCAGGAGTCGCGTGCACGGTTCTGAATGGCTTCACAAGACGCTGCTCTTGCCTGAGCTGAGTTTAAGGGTGCGCAGGAACAATGAAGGGTATGGAGAAGTGTCCATGGTGACACAGGTGAGGGTATCCACAATATGCAAAGGCCCTCAGTGTCCTCTGTGGCGGAAGCCCGTGTGGATGAAGGGCAGAGATCTGGCAGGCTGTGGAGAACGGGCCAGGCTGACTGAGCAGGGCCCTGGCGGCCCGTACATCTCCATCTATGCCTGCTGTCCCCCTTCAGTGTCCCAGTTGGGATGATAAACTAGAAAGCCACCCTCCTTACACACTAAGGGGTTTGTCCTTAGAACAACCAGTATTCCAGGAAGGCCTGGTCATTCCTCTCTCTGTCTTGGCCTGCAGGCCTGCTGCTCTGCACGTCCAGGAGCAAGGGCCTGCCAGCCCGAGAAGCCACAGAGGTTACTAGAGCCGGATGATGTCCCTGCTTGGCAGGCCCTGGCCATCCGGCCCGGCTGCCCTCTTCCCAGGCAGACCCTGATGCCCTCATGCCAGCTCCCCTCTCTCCAGTCTCCCGAGGTGAGAGCTTTTCCACCATGCTGCAGGCCAAGCCTGGCTCTTGGCTCCAGGTTCTCTGAGCCGGTTTCCGGCCGTTCCCACCCTCGGCTACTCCCTGAGGACCCGCCCCGGGCCTCGGCCTGGCCAGGCCTTCACGCTCTTTCCACTGTCGCTTTTTATTTTGGCCTCTCCATATTCCCCTCGGTGTTCGGGTCTTTCCCTCTGCTGGGCTCTTCTCCGCCTCGCCCTCCTCTCGCTCCCTCTCCTCTATGGTAGGCCTGAGCCATTGCCCAGACCCCAGATCCCTGTATGGTAGGGTTGGCATCATGAGAACACACGCCCAGGAGAGACGGAACAGGGTCAGACCCCAGTGTTCCCTGTCTGATCAGTTTCCTGTCCTGGCAGGGGGATGGGCCTCACGGCTCCTGCTCCTCCGGGTGGATGTGAGCTGAGATGAAGTCCACCAAGTGTCTCCGGCATCCAGTAGGTGCTCAACAGATGGCACTCTCCTCTTCCCTGCCTTCTGCACATTCTTCTCCCTGGCCTTCTGCAGGTCTTGCTTCCATGACCAAAGAAGAAACAAAAGCCTCCCGCTCCTGCTGGACCCCAACCATGCGTTCTGGGCACGGCCCCCTGAGCCAAGAGCGGCCCATCAGCCTGCTCCCTGCCGGCCCCGTGATGGGAGGCTGGCCTGGATGTCATGGCAGGCCTCTGTCTTGGGGCCCCTGAGGGGACCCAGGAGACTCTTCTGAGCTGCAACTCAGGCCCCAGAGTCTTGTTTTCTCACTCGCCACCACTCCTTGGCCCACAGACTCCTCACCGCTCCCACATCACACTCCCTGCCCTCCCCAGCCCCCCACCATTGCCCAGACCCCGGATCCCACATGAAGTACCTGCCAGTCCCCCCCCCCCCCCGCCCTTCTCACTATAAATCTCTCTCCAGGGGCTTGGATAACATGAGAGAGGAGGGAACTGAGGCTCAAGCACAGAACTATGGGGTTTTTTTGGGGGGGGGCAGAGTTACTAGGGGTTGAACTCAGGGGCACTGGACCACTGAGCCACGTCCCTTGTCCTAATTTTTTGTATTTTATTGAGTTGCTTAGTGCTTCACTTTGCTGAGGCTGGCTTTGAACTCATGATCCTCCTGCCTCAGCCTCCTGAGCCCCTGGGTTATAGATGTGCACTGCTGTGCCTGGCCCGTGGGGATATTTTTTGAGAATGTGTTCAGTGGGATATATCATGGTTTTTTGGTTTTTGTTTTGCAGTACTAGGTATTAAATCCAGGGCCTCACACATGCTAGACAAGCACTTTACCACTGAGCCACTTCTCCAGCTCTTTGCTTATTTTATCTTCTTTCTTTCTTTTCTTTTCTTTTTTTTTTGTTGTTTTTAGATGGACACAATATCTTTATTTTCATTTATTTTTTTATTTTTTATGTGGTGCTGAGGATCGATCCCAGGGTCTCACGTGGGCAATGCAAACGCTCTACCACTGAGCTACAACCCAGCCCTTTTCTTTTTTTGCTACCAGGGATTGAACTCAGGGGCACTCGACCACTGAGCCACATTCCCAGCCCTGTTTTGTATTTTATTGAGAGACAGGGTCTCACTGAGTTGCTTAGAGCCTCGCTTTTGCTGAAGCTGGCTTTAAACTCCTGATCCTCCTGCCTCAGCCTCCTGAGCCACTGGAATTACCCAGCTCTTTTCATTTTGAGACAGGATCTCCCTAAGTTGCCAGAGCTGGCCTCAAGCTTGATATCATGGTGCCTCAGCCTCCCAAGTGACAGTACTACAGGGTACATCACTACTCCCGGCTTCGAGTCGTTTCTTTTTTCTTTTTTTGGTGGTGCTGGGGTTCAAACTCAAGGCTTTGCACATGGTAGGCAAGTGCTCTATCATTGAGCCATCTGTTTGAGTTCCTTTGTGTTGTTTCTTTAAAAACAAAGTAAAACAATTTGTTTGGGGTTTTAGTGGTTTTGGAATAGAAATGCAGATCTTCAGGACTCTAAATATCGTATTCTTTCTCCTCCTCCTGCCATTCCACCCCTCACATGGTTGTGATTACAGGGACCCTACTGTAACTTATTTCATGGCTGTCATTTAATGGGAAATTGTGTAAATAATCTCAGATATTTATGGTTAATTGAGATGATATGTATCTTAGGATCTCACTAAGTTGCTTAGGGCCTCGACAAGTTGCTGAGGCTGGCCATGTACTTGCAATCCTCCTGCCTCAGCTTTCAGAGCCACTAGGATTACAGACATGCACCACTGTTCCTGGCTGGTTAATTGATTTTTCACGAATACCATGAAAATTCAATGAAGAAAAAAACAGTCTTTAACAAATGATAATGGGACAACTGGATATCTACATGCAAAAGGAACAAAGATGAACCCCTACCTCACATCATATACAAAAATTAACTCAAAATAGATCAAAGACCTGAATGTACAAGTTGCAACTAGAAAATTCTTAGGGGGAAACATATATAAAAATCTTGTTCATAGAAAACTTCATGACCTTAGATTAGACAATGATTTCTTTTGTATGTTGCCCCAAATGCAAGAAACCAAATAAAAAAAAATAGTGAGATTGAAATTCATCAAAATTAAAAGCTTTTTGCTTCAAAGGACACTACCAAGAAAATAAAAAGACAACCCACAGAATGGGAAAAAATAATTACAAAAAAGTATCTGGCAAATGTTTCATATCCTAGTATCCAGTATACATAAGGAATCCTTACAACTATAACTCAATAAGGAAAGGACTTATAACCCAACTTTTCAAATGGAAAAAAAGATTAGAATAGACATTTCTCTGTAGAAGATATTCAAATGTCCAATAACCCCAGATGCTCCACATCATTAGCCATAGGGGAAATTCAAATGAGAATCATAATGAGATACCACTTTGTACTTACCAGAATAGCTAGAATAAAAAATAAAATAACTAGCATTGTCAAGAACATGGAGAAATTGGAATCCTCAGACATTACTGCTAGTAATGTAAAATGGTACAGCCACTTTGGGAAGAGTTTGGCAGTTCCCCAAAATCATATAGAGTTACCATATGATCCAGCAATTTCTCTCCTACATGTGTATGCCAAGAACTGGTAACTGTATCTCACACAAAGGCTTGCACATGACTGTTATCTATAATAACCCAAAAGTGGAAGCAACCCAAATGTCTACCTGACTGATAAATGGGTTAACAAAACAAGGAACATTCATGTTGTGGGTTATCTAGCCATTAAGAACAAACCAAGGGGCTGGGGCTGGGGCTCAGTAGTGGTGCACTTGCCTGGCATGTGTGAGGCACTGGGTTCGATTCTTGACACCACATATAAATAAATAAATAAAATAAAGGTCTATCAACAACTAAAAAATTATTTAAAAAAAGAACAAACCAAGTGTTGATATAATATGAATAAACCTGAAAATGAACTTGGGATGTCCAGGATAGAAAAATCCATAGAGACAAAAAATAGAAAAGGAGATTTGTGTTTTCTTGAGGCTGGAACAGTAGGGGAATGGAAAATGACTGCTAATGGGTGTGGGATTTTTTTTTTTTTTTTTGTGGGGTGATGGATGGAAATGTTTTCCAATTAGAAGTGGTGATGGCTGCACATCTTTGCGAGTATACTAAACATCACTAACCGTACACTTCAAAAGGGTCAATTATGTGTCAATTTTTTTCACGTAGTTGTATAGGTCTGGAGGGGATCCTGCAGAACACTGAGCCCAGTGCCCCCCACAGCTTCATGGTTAAGATGGGGAGATGGTAGCCCAGAGAAGGGAAGGATCAGGCAGCAAGTCTGAGGCAAAGCAGAGATCAGAATCAAAAACCATTGCCCCTGCCCCACCACCTAGATTGCTAGTTTCTGAGGACAGGAACATTTATCCATCTTGTTCCTCCTGTAACAACAGCATGGGAACAGGCACATCACTGAGGACACAGGATTCACTCATTAAAGGAAGGGGACAGAGACCCACTTCTGGGAATACCGAGTAAAATGGGCACCTGCCCTCATAACTGGGAAGACAGGGGTATGCTCAGGGTGCACAGAACCTCCTGCACCACCTGCCTGGTCCTTCTCTTCTTTGTTCTCCTACTTTTCCTCCCATAGTGGGGAATACCGGGCTGGACGCTCAGGATCCCACTTTTAAAGCTTGCATTCCAGGGGAGCCTAACTGCTTCCTCCCAGAACCCATATGCACACTCCCAAGGAGGCCTCTCTGCCCCAGTTGGCTCATATACTCCTCCTGGGTCATTTATATAGCCAGGAAAATAGAATTCTCTAGAAGGCCAAGCCTTCTATCAGGGTACTGGGCTCTATGACAGGTGGCCCTACCAGAAGCTCAGGAAGGGGGGTGGGGCTCGAAGGGAGGGGCATTTTGCCATCAGAAGTGGGAGGGAGGCTGGTCAGGCACAGACTCAGCTGCCCTCTCCCTCGCACAGGGACTCAGAACCATGTGGGACAATCTGCCAGCCAGGAAAGAAGGCAGCCAGAGTGTTTGGATGCAGTGACCTGGGGCTCATGGCCCAGGTATCTTGCTTTCTGCGTACAGGTAGCAAGTGACAGAGCCTCCATTTTCTGGACTCAAGACAAAAACAATAATTCAGGGTCACAGAGTTGTAAAGATTTGAGGTAAGGAAATAGAGTGACAGCCCAGAGCCTGGCACATAGTAGGGGCTGTTATTATCATTATTGATGTTTTGGCAGGGTTGATCTTTATCCTCCAGAGTGGGAATGCTGAGAAAGTGCCACAGAAAATGGGGACCACCCAATGCCTAGATCCCTGCCCCAGGGTGAGGGGGATGGCAGTGAGGACCACTGCTCCAGAGGGAAGGATTATATGTTATACCCCTGGGGCTAAGAGGGGACTTGACTGTAGGCTCTGGATCAGCCCAGTGTACCCCAACCTGCTGGGTGACTTTGGCTTGGTGACCTGCCTTTTCTAAGCTCAGTGTCTTCTGCACTGAACTGCTCAGGGCTCCTGCTCTTTTAAAGCTGCTATGAATTCCCCAGCATCGCCTTTCAAAGTGGCCTGTACTGCCTGTTTCCTACAGCAACTGAGCAGCCCTTGCTGTGAAGCTGAGCATTTACTCTTTGCAAAACCCTGTGCTGGTCACTGGGATTCCTAGGTGACTCCTCAAGGTGCCTGCAGCCTGGCTAGAGGAATAGCCAGCATCACCTGGTCCGGGGCTGTCTAGGCTCTGACTCCCTGTGTGAGGAGGATTCTCTTCCAGACAGAGTCACACAGCAAGTCACCACCTTCCCCTAGAGCTCCTGGGAGCCCCATCTGTAACAGAACTGCTTAACTGCAAAGGTGTGAGGACCTGGGCCCAAGGAGGTAAACGGCAGCCCAGCCCCCAAGCCTCAACCAGAGTCAGTGACATCATCCCGAGCCCTCTCCTGTTTCCCCAGCAACAGGGGTGCTGGCCGAGGCTCCCCAGGACCCAGACCATCTGGATTTCCTTGCGCATAACTGTACCTCATCCACGTTGTCACAATTAGATTGTCAGTTTGGATTAAGTACTGTTGGCTGACAGCTGTCCACCTCCTCTGGCTCCCCACACTCCTCACATCAAGCAGGCAAAAGCATCCTGCTGTGTCCCGCAATGCCATGGACAGAGTTTAGGGACGCAGCAACCCCGCCCTGCCACGCACCTGCTATGTGGTCTTGGATAAGTGGCTTTCCATCTCCGGGCCCACCTTGGTCTCCCTATCTTCAAAATAAGGCTAATAGTGTTTGCCCAGCACTCGGCTTTCTCAAGGAAGCTGCAAGGTTCAGAAGAAACCGTAACTGTAGCAGGGAACTGTGCCGCTCAGCCTGAGGTCCATGAAGGCTAAGAAAATGAGGAGACTCTGAAGGGACCTCTTTAAATCCCCACCAGACAGACAAGTAAGGTTAGTCTCTCCAGTGGTCTACCTTGAATATATCTGGAGGCAGATGTGACCCAGGTCTTCTCTGATCTCCCTCACAATCTGTTCCTAAATTGAAAAGATGCTTTTCCCTATAGGACCTGAAGATTTGGAGTAGACCTACTGGGTGGGAGAGTCTAGCACCCTGCTTCCCACACCAGCTTCCCCCTCCCCCTGTCCCCTCCCTGCAGCATGCACAAAATTCTCCTGCTGCCACCCCAACAGACTCCCAGGAACTCCCTGTGGCCTCACCTCTCGGTGAAGCACCAGACCTGCCCCAGACTGGAGTCCTGCATCTGACCTTGCCCCTCCCCCTCCTGACCTCTCCTTGTCTCCCTCGGCAGCCCAAGGCAGGGCTGGTCCTCCCCTCCCTTTTCCCTCCTGTCACTCTTCAAGCACTGGCAGCTCCTAGCCACCCACCGCTCGCCCTTCCTAGCACACGGTTTTCTCTAGTCTTTGCTCCCTCTGCTCTCCCTGCTGGGAACCACCCCCCCACCCCTGCCCAGGCCACCTGACGGTTCCTCCCCCACCTGCACATTATTTATACAGACATGAATGCTAAGCATAGATGAGCTTTCCATCTGGAACAGTTTATGTACCTGGCAGAAGAGGAACTAACCTTTATCAAGGACCAATTCCATCCCCAGCACTCCACATCCATCATCTCCCCTTTAGGCCCAGTGGCAACCCCGGGCAGTAAATTTCACTTCTGTTTTCCAGGTGAGAAAACTGAGGCTAAGACAGGAGCGTCTTCCACACAGAGGCTGGGTTGGTGCCAAAGCCCCTAACGGTGGTCACGGAGCTAGCGCTGGTTTAGACCCTGGTAGACACACTTCCCGTAAGGCCGTGTCATGGCCTGGGCACGGGTACATGAAAATACTTGCTATCGAGTGAGATTGTGCTGCTTTGCAAATGCTAGGGACAACTGTGATGCACTCAGGGCTGTGGGACAGGAGAGGGGACCTCAGGGAGAGAATCTGGGTCCCAGAAGGAATGATGTCGGTCTTTGTTCTCGTGGGAGGAGGATTCTCTTCCAGACAGAGTCACTCAGTAATGGAAGAAACTGTCCTGGGGTATGAAAACAGGGGCTTGGCATTTGTGTGGCAGTCTAGAGGAGTAGCAGGTGTCCTCTGCATTGATGTGTTACTGGGGATGCAGTAGTGGATGACAGAGCCATCATGGACCCCCATGCTGCTCCCAGATCACTGGTGACATTACAGGGGCTCTGAAGGTCAGAACCTCAGGGATCTAAGAGGGGGTCACCCGCCTCTCAGACTGAGAAATGACATTGGACAAATTCAAATTAATGCATATTGTTAATCTTTTCACTCTTTAAGCCTGGCTGCTTCATGTCTCCACTGCTACATAATAAACCAGGCAAGACTTAGTGGCTTGAAACAACGATGGGTTCTTCTGCTCCTGGGACTGGCTGGGACGTCCAGCCGACCTCACTGAGCTGACTCGTGTGGCTTCATGTGACGGGTGGGTCAGCCAGGACTGGGTTGGGTGAGGACGGCAGGCCTCTCTGCACCAAACTCATCATTCAGTAGCCCAGCCTGGGCTTCTCACTGCAGCTGGGCTGGGCTTCGAGAAAGTGGGAGAGAAGCTGTAAGGTCCCCGAGATTTGGGCTCACAGACACAGAGAGAGAGCTTGCCTTCTGCCATCCCTGCTGGACAAGCAAATCATGAGGCCACCCACGAGAGGTGGGGGAATAGATCTCACCTTTGGATGTACTCACGTTCTGTGTGTCCTGGGATGGGAGATATCAGTGATGTTAAAAAGCTATCTCACTGGCCTCCCCAGAAAGGGTTTAGAGCCAGTGACAAATGACTACAGGGCTTCCAGGCTGGGTGTCAGGAACCTAATTTCCCTGTCTCCTGCAACCTCTGTGTGTACAGTGAGGGCACTGGGCATGGTGGACTCTGGCCCTGTGCATGGTGGGGGCAAAACTTGGATGACATTTCCCCTCTTCCTCTAGGCACAGAGACACTGACTTGTGTTCAAATCAGAGAAGTAGAAGTCCAATCACAGAAGAAGCCACCACCCAGACACACGCCTCAGTGACCCATTGTTTTCTATTTCTTGTCTTCTGGTAACAGGAAACCCCTGGCAATTCCCAGGGCAGTGCTCCATGGCAATATCCTCTGTCACTCAAAGGGAGAGCATGTGACTTAAGGAGCCAATCAGCCCCTTCCCAGGGACTGATACAGAGAACCCAGAAGACAGGTCTCCTCTGAATGGAATTTCTAACTGGGACTTTTGGGGCAGGTTGATGTGCCTCCAGTGAGGAGCCCAGCCAAATGGGCTCGAGAACAGCAAGAAACAGAAATGAATATTAGACACATGGTGTTCTGGAGGCCCTGGCAAGCCCGGCTCTACCTTCAGGTCACCGGCCACCCTGATGTCTCCTGCAGAGGAACAGCCAGTTAGCAGTTCTTGTGTTTAAGTCAATTGCAGTGGGGTTTCTCTCCTGGAGCTGAAAGAAGACAGAGAAACACAAACATTGTCTCCTGAGCAGCCACCACCACCAAGATTAAACACCCAAGAGCTGAAAGCAGCCTTTCAGAAGTGAGGCCCTCAGCAGACATGAGGGTGGTGTTTTGTTATGTGCACCCTGGAAAGAAACCTCTCCATCAGCCCCTGCCCCAGGCTGCTCCAGAGCGCTGTAAAATAACAATACCTCCCCTGAGGTCCCTGAGGAGGAGGAGGACCTGCCCACAGACCTGAGCATGCAGCTGAGCTCACTCAAGGGCTGAGGGATCTTGCACACACTACCCAGCAGGCCTGGGGCTCGGTCAGCTCAGCCACAGAGCAATGCCTACATGCAGGACCTGCCAGCACATGGGGGAGCTTCCCTATCCTGTGATCTCCCAGTAACACGGGGAGGGAAGGAGTTAGTGATTTTCCTATTGTGCTAAGGATGAGACAAGGATTCTAGCTGCCCAGTGACATCTCCATCCCTGGAGTCCCAAATGCTTAAACAGAGGATGTAAATCTGAACCCAGGCCCAGGAGCTCCGATGGCACACCTGTTACTGTTTAGTCCCTCTCCCTGCCCCTTGCCTGGACCATCTGGTATCATAGAGACAGTGGGCTGGGCTGCTCTGCTCAGACCCTGTTCATCTGGCTTCATGGGCAGGCCTTTCTCAAAGCACTCTGGTGCCGGAAACCGCACCCTTCAGTCTCTCTCTGTCCACCTGGGAGGTGGTGATGAGGGCTTCTGCCAGTTTTGTCCAGGACCAAGATCAGGGTTCTTTAAAAATGCTTCTGTGAGCCAGGCTCAGTGGTGCACATCTGTAATCCCAGGGGTTTAGGAGGCTGAGGCAGGAGGATCATGAGTTCAAAGCCAGCCTCAGCAAAAGCAAGGTGCTAAGCAACTCAGCGAGGCCCTGTCTCTCAATAAAATACAAAATAGGGCTGGGGATGTGGCTCAGTGGTCAAGTGCCCCTGAGTTCAAACCCCGGTAGCAAAAATGAAAAGGGCTGGGGTTGTAGCTCAGTGATAGAGCGCTTGTGTCGCCCACATGAGGCCCTGGGTTTGATCTTCAGCACCACATAAAAAATAAAAAAAAAATGAAAATAAAGATATTGTGTCCATCTTTTTAGAAAAAGAAAGAAAGAAAGAAAGAAGAAAAGAGCTAGGGAAGTGGCTCAGTGGTAAAGTGCTTGTCTAGCATGTGTGAGGCCTGGATTTAATACCTAGTACTGCAAAACAAAAACCAAAAAACCATGATATATCCCACTGAACACGTTCTCAAAAAATATCCCCACAGGCCAGGCACAGCAGTGCACATCTATAACCCAGGGGCTCAGGAGGCTGAGGCAGGAGGATCATGAGTTCAAAGCCAGACTCAGCAAAGTGCCCCTGAGTTCAATCCCTGGTAGCAAAAAAAAAAAAAAAAAAAAATAGTTCTCAGAAGCCAGTACTTGTGGGGGACCTAGGGTCAGAAAAGGGGGAGGGAGTGTATCTGAGGTTTCTTCTTTCACATTCATTTGGCCCATCCTATGACACAGGTCAGAGTCAGAGACTAAGATTTGGGTTGAGCCAAAAAAAGCCCTTGGAGTCTTTCTAGTTCAGTCCTTCACCTACAGACAGGTGGAGCTCAGAGAACAAAAGTATACTTGCTATCACAGTGCAAATCAGCGGAAGAGGTCCACACCAGAGCCAGTTCTCCTAGCCCCTCAACCAGGGCCCCTGAAAACAGCCAACTGCCCCCTGCCCGCATCTCCACGGAAGCTTTGGCCTCCAGGGAAGGAAGCTGAGGAGAAAGAGGGGTCAATAGAGGTCAGCACGGTGAACGGAACTATGGCTGCCCTCACCCCCTCACCCCCATGTCCTTTCAGCCTGGGTGCCTCCCTAGGCAGGGCATATGCAGGGTTGGTGCTGGAAAGATGTCCAGTGGCAGTCAGGCAGGGACTGAGATTCTGGCTAGCAGGAAGCCGTCAGCACGACTGGGCAATCAGATAACCAGACTCACTGGGGGTGACGGAGGAGAAGGTGGCAGCTACCGCCAAGAGAGGGCTTGCCCTGCCCCGCCCCGCCCGCTGGGACCTCCTCCCCTCCAAGAGGAGCCTGAAGCCCAGTGGCCAGCGCAGGCCTGCCACACAGCAAAAGCTGGACAGAGGAAAGGAGGAGGAGAAGGAAATGGAAAGGTCAGTGGGTTCTAAGGATGAAAAGAAATCCTCTCACAGATGTCTCAGGGAATCCCCTGCTAAAGTGCTCCTATTGTACAAGTGGAGAGACTGGAGTACAGGGAGGGACAGACCCTTGCTCTTGTGCCCTTGGCCTTTTTTATTTTTATTTTTTGGTATTGGGGATCTAACCCAGGAGTGCTTTACCACTGAGCCACATCCCCAGCCCTTTGTATTTTTTTTTATTTCAAGACAGGGTCTGTCTAAATTGCTGAGGCTGACCTAGAACTCATGATCCTCCTGCCTTGGCCTCCTGAGTGGTTGGGATTACAGATGTGGGCCACACCCCCCCAACCCTCCCCCCCTCTTGGCTTTCAAACCAAGCTTTTGGGACCACTTCCTCATAGCCCTCTCTCCCTCCCCCTCCCCCAGGACAGGGTTTCCAGCCCTAGCTGAGCCTGGATCTTCATCAACTAGACTAACTGGGGAGCTGGGAAGGGCTAGGAGGGGTCAGGCTTGGGCTTCAGAAGTTCTGGGACCATCTCCTGGCCTCCCTAAACTGCCATGAGACCATGGAAAGTCATTATCCTCTTCCCCTTTGTTCACTGTGAGCCACAGCTGCAGTAGACTCTGAGCTGGAGGGATCTGGCTTCTAATACCCATTCCTACAGTTGTCAGCACTTCCTCTTTGAGTCTCAGCTTTCAAGTCTGTGAAATGGGAATACTAATCTTAGTTATGGAGGACATAGAACATTTTGTGGGATTGTATTATAAGTCTCCAAGGAATTTATACAACTTGCTGAATATCACACACCTAAAAATAAAATCAGACAAAATCTATATTGGAACCCAAAGTCTATATTATGATTGTTTTCAGTTTTTACTCCAGCTGGGAACCAGAAGGGGATTTTTGGCAGAAGCGCTCCTTACAATGTGTGGGGGCTACTGATTTAGCTTCTCAACCGAGCAGATAGAGTGCATCCTAATCAGACAGGCCACCTGGAATGGTTCTCACCAGTTGATCATGGTGGCCAAAATACAGGGGCAGAGGAGCTAAGGACATTCTTGAGCCCCCAAAGAACTTTGTTGCCAACCTCTCAGGGGCAATAGCCTTGCTCCTCCTTTACCTCCTAAATACGCCACCCAAAGCCCCACTATTTTCCCACTTCTTTTATAATGAGATTGACCCCAGTGCTCTGGGATGGGAGATGGGGATGTGTTCACAAGGATATCCCCATGACTGTGTGCAGGTGTACGTGTGCATTTAGCTCTGCATGCTTGAGAGCTATGTGTGAGTTCTGACTGCATGTGTGGAAACTTGTGTTTGTGCCTGAACTGATTGGGGGCGGTCTATAGATTCAGCCTCATCCTAATGACATGTGTACAGCCACTTCACACCTGTGTGCTCCTGAGTGTGTGTGGGCATATGATGTGTCTAAGCATCTCCCATGTAGTGAACCTGTAACCTTTTGTAGTAATGTGTCTCAGCCCTGTGTGGAAAGAGGGACTGGCTGTAGAACTGGGGTAGTATTTGTTTGGCTGGGAGTTTGCTATAGACATTGTGGGCCCAGGTGTGTGTGTTGCATGTGGAGGTACCTGTGGCCAGGTATTGGGCAGCCTGTGAATACCACTTCATTTGCAGCTGCAAAGAATGAGGAAAAGAGCATTAGGGGTGGGGGGGTGGGGAGACAAGTCCTTTCTAGGTCTCCATTTTCCTTTCTACTAATGAGCTAGATTATCCTTGAGCACATTCTGCGATTGGAGCCCCTAGAAGGAGGAGAAGACAGAAGAGGATGGCACCACAGCACCCAAGGGGCAGCTAGAATCACTGAGGAGGGGACTTTGGAGAAGTTAGAGTTAGCTACAGGCCAGGCCAGGGGAGGCCAAGGGAAGGAGAAAGTGACTCCAACCCCCAGCTGGGCTAGCTTCATAGGAAGTCTTCTATAGTATCGTTTACCTTCTGAAACTCGGTCCTCAGCTGGGACCCACTATGGGGAATGCGCCCAGAAGACTCCCCAACAGTTGCCCCAGCAGCTGGGATTCCCAGACAGAAGCCAGGACTGAAGCCTAAGGTTTAAAACACCCTTGCAGAGCAGAGTCATGGCGCCTCTTTTCTCCTGGGATCATTTAACTGGTTCCAGAGGCCTAAAGAGATGGCCCCGCGAGAGACCAGGACCTGGACACCAGCCAGAGTCTCAAGATCGCGGACGTCATCAGCAGCCAAGCTGCGAGATGAGCACCCTAGTGATGCTGGCGTTCCAGACTGGGACCTAAGATGGACTTTGTCTGGCGGGTTGAAGTTCCTTTGCCGGGTTTCTGCGAGGATTGGAGATGGGCCTTACCTGGGCCCGGCGCTCGGCTGGCACTCAGTAGGCACGCAGCGGTCGCGCTTAGTAAACACTAGCTGTGATGAGCAAGACCCCTTTTGTACCTCAACGGGCTGCGAAGTCTTTTCGAGCCGCCGGCGGCGCGGCGAGTCCCAAGCATCCGCAGGGATCCCGCCCCCGCCCCCAGCGCGCCGCCGGAGCCACCCGGTGGGGTTCGGCGCGCTGACGTGGGCGGATCAAAGCGGCTGCCCGCGCCTTATAAAGCAGTTTGGGGCGGCCGGCGCTGCAGATCGCGCCCGGCGAAGGGGAGAGCTCCAGCGAGCAGATGAGTGCAGGGCCCAGGCGCTGAGCCCAGCGGAAAGCAGCTCGGCTCCGCGCCACGGTTCGTGCTGCACGCAAGCCGATCTCCGTTTGCGGGTATCCTCGGGATTCTTCTCCAGCCGCTCCACAGTGAGGGCGTCCTCGCTGCTCGCTCTGCCGAAGTGCGTTCGGGTCCACTAGGGGCCGCGCTCGCCGCTCGAGACCCATCTGGACAGCGGGGTACGCAGGGCGCGCACGAAGAGCGCCCTGAGAGGTGAGCAGTGGTTGTGGGCAGCCGGCAGACACTCAGCGGGGATCCGCTAAGGCTGGGGGCGCCCGAGTCCGAGGGGACCGCTCTTCTAGCACCCGCCACGACCTCCTTGGGCACCCATTCCCGGGCAAGCACAGCATGTCCTCCGTACCTCTCTTCTGCGGCAGTCCTAGGAATTCCGCTTGCGCAGCGCAGCTTCGGTACCTGACTTGTGAGTGTTGCGGGATGGGGTGGGCTGCGCAGTTCCTAGGGCCCTCACGGACCTTTCCTGGCCCTGTCCCCCACTCCGGGACTCGACCCCCTCCCTTCTAGTCAGCCCGCTGATGAGGTCATGCCCGAGCCATCCCGGGGATGGGGGACTTGGATCCCTCGGCAAAGGGAGTGTGTGTGCGAGGCGGGAGAGGGTAGCGAAAGGCAGAGAAATTCGGCAGCTCCTACCAAATTGGAGGATGGGGGACGGATGCCTTGTTTTGAGAACTTCCAAAGGCAACAGGGGTAAGGCAAAAACCGAGTTTGTTTACAGACCTGAGTTCCAGGATGGGGGTTGGGGAGGAGGAGAGATCTGACCCCTGCCCCGCGGCACATCTGGAGCCACCCCAACATCTGGCTGAGTTCGCTCAGGAGCCTACACCTCCCGCCACAACCCCCATACCCGGCGCTGCGGTGTCTCCCGGTCCCTCATGGACCTAGGGTACGCAAAGTTGAGCTCCAGGGTAGGGATCCCAAGCTCCCCACCCTCCTCTTCCACTTCCAAAACACCGGATCTCCGCGGTGACGCTGCGCAGCGGCCGCAGCTGAGCAGACATATCCCGAAAGACTCGGGACTGGGGTAAAAGCCCGGTGGCGGTTGCTGCCTCGCTACACTTCTCCAGGTAACCTTGAAGCCGTGGCTCACCCGGTCCACTTTGAGGGCTGCACTACCCGAGGCTGGACCCGCCAGTGCGGACCTTCCGTGCAGCGTGGACACTGCCCCTGGTCGCGGCGCTCGCTCCGGGCCCAGCACCGGCGTGTCGGGGTAAGGGAGGCTATGCAAATCCTCGCCTCCTTAAGCTCAGAGCGTAGGCTGCCCTAGAGGCGAGGTTTCCAAAGTCCTCCACGGCAAGAGACATGACCACCTGTTGTCGGCACTACGCTCACGGTGTCCAGCGTGTGCACAGCCGTGGCGGTCCCCTTCTCCACCTGCTGCAGGTTGGGTAGCTTGGACCTATTCTCCAGGAGGAGGGAGGAAAGGACCTCTGTCTCTGCAGACACTGCACTTTAACGCGAGCGCACTACTACGCGCCTGGCCCCTAACGAGGCTCCACGCAAGGCCCGAAGCAAGTGGTCAGGACTGACCAAGGCATGTAGATGTCTTATAGAAAGACCGGAACGGAGAGGGGACTCATTCCACACGTCATCTCACCCTCAGAAGAGGACACCCGGACCCAGGAAGAGGAGGGGAATTGCCCAAAGTCTCACCGCTGGGGAGACAGTTAATAGATCCCACCTTGAACCCCGGCTTAGCGCCCCCTGGCGGGCCGGGGACTCCGAGAGGCGAGTGCGCTCTGACCCGCAGGGCTTAGGTTGAGGGTGACCCAGCGGCCCGTGTGGCTGTCCTGGAGATTCTTACACGGGACGGGAATATCCGTCAGGACCCAGAGGCCCAGGTCAAAAACTTCCTCCACCAGCGACGAGGTGGAGCGCCGGAAGAAACCTGGAACTGTCGGAGCCACTCGGAAAGAGCAGAGAGTTGCTGCAGGCCTAGGTCCCGGTGCACCGTGTGACCTGGGCGGTCTCTCCTCTCCCTAGGAGAGTTGGGCTGGACACTGATCCTCCGCTGTAAGTCTGCGCGCCTTCTTCCTTGTGCAGCCCTTGGACCCTCCCCACCCAGTTATGCTGGGGGCCATGGGGGAGAGCCCACACTTCAGGGGGCGGAGAGGAGAGACGGTGACTGGAATTTTGATCCCCTCCCCCAATCAGCAGATATTTTTCTCGTTCTGAGGAGTGCGGTAAACTTCCAGGACTAGTAAGACAAAGGATTCGGATGTAGACTAGGTGGAAGGAGGGGTTCAGCTACACCCATAACCCTGCTGTCACTGAGCGCCACTGTGCTGGGCGCTTAGCTGGGGGACTCTGTAGAGGAGGAAAAAAAGCAATTTGGAGTTTTCTCTTTGCCTTCCCCCCCCCCCCCCTTTGCTTGCTTATGGCACACATGTACTAGCACATACTACACAAGTATACGTAATAATGGAAACCGGCAGAAGGAGGCTCAAAGACTCAAAAGAGGATTGGGAGGTTGAAAAGACCTCAGCAGATGTGTGAAGTTCAGTCCCTTGATTTTACAGAAAGGGAAACTGAGGCTGGAAGTGTTTGAGGCTTTGCCCAAGCTCACCGTGCCAGACGAGAACTCTTTCTCTTCTAGCGACCCCCCACCCCCAGTCGGGCTCCTCCTTTTTCTAACTCTGCAATTCCTTTAGAAAGGAATCCCTTTGTCTCTGCTCCTCAGAGGGGAAAGGGGCTGCTGGGGCTGTGTAGGACTCCAGGCGAACGCCAGGTGTTGGTAAATTTGGGAGAAGCTGGGAAGGCAGTTAATGAGGTGAGAATGAAGAGGGGGAGAAAGCCGCAGAAAGCAGCTCTGCGGATTGTGAGCGGGCGGGGTGGCAGCAGCTGCGCGGCCCTGGGACGCCGCCTGGCGGTGTGAGGCAGCATCGTGCCGGCTCGGCGAGCTACCCGGCTCTGCCAAGGCCGCGTGGCCCCGCCTGGAGCCTGGCCACGCACCTCACTCTCTCTTGCCCTCCAAAGTGGATCCACCAAATAGGAACTCGGAGATTCCAGACCCTGATTCATTATTGTTTTATAAAGAACTTTGCCATCCCATTCCTCATCCTCCCCTTCCCAGACAGAAACAGATGGCCCGGAGCAAGCCCTCATTTCCTGACTTCTCACTCGCTTGATCTCACCGGACACCGGTAGACCTGAGAACAGAACACCGAGTACAGACGGCTCACTGGAACAGCCTGTTTCACATCTCGTGGCCTCAGTTTTCTCATCTGTGAGATGGGCTGCCGAGAGGAGCAAAGGCTATCATGTTAGGAGAACGTTCCTTATAAAAAGTGAACTGTGCCCAAATCACCCCAGTTTACAGAAGGGTTCAGGAGAATCGCCAAGGTCATAATTAAGCTACTAATCAATAGTTCGGAGATAAGAACCCGGATCCCAGGCCCCGAAGCTGCTGTCTCCAGCCGGGACCCCTCTTGTTTCCGTCCCTGGGTCTGTAGGTCTGTCCAGTTTCTCCCTCTGCCTCTGCAGCTTTCAGCCTCGTTCTCTGAGTCTGTCTCTCCCTCTCGCTGTCACTGCGCCTGGTCTCTCCCAGCGACTCTGGTTCTGTAGCCTCCTGCCCTTCCTGGGCGGCCGGCGCTGCGCTAGGTGGACACGCCCTCGGCCGCGCTCTGGCCGCACCTAATTCGAGCCAGACTCTGGCGGGTCCCGGGGCCGTGCCGGGCGGGAGAGGACTCCGGCCGCGCGCTTGGCCTCCCCGGGTCCGACCCCTCCTTTGTAATTTGAATAAAACGCCTCCCCGTCCGCGCGCCGCCTTAACCCGCCGCCTCGCTCTCCTCTCCCCGACTGCAGGCGGCGTGCGCGCAGGACCCGCGGCGGTGGCGGTGCAGGCAGCGGGACTTCGGCGCGGCTTCTGCAGGGTGCGACCCCCGGGCGTGCCCGCGGCGCGACGATGAGGGCGCGGCCGCAGGTCTGCGAGGCTCTGCTCTTCGCCTTGGCACTCCAGACCGGCGTGTGCTATGGCATCAAGTGGCTGTAAGTAGGGACCTCGCCTCCACGCAGACGGGCCCGGGGCGGGAGTTTTGGGCAGGGGAGGGCCTAAAGGGGTCTCCTGGATTGGTCGAGTTTGCCAAGACCCGGGAGTCCAAGATGACTTGGGGGTCGTGAGGAATTCATTCTTCTTTAGCCTCGATTTCCTCCTCTGCAAAATGCCGTCCTTTCCAAGGGCTTTCGCAGCGGGCAGTGGAATTGTCCCGTCCTGGCCCGCTGATGTTTGCGCAAAAGCCACCGAGGTGTCTGTCACACACCTCCGCAAGACATCCTTGTCGAGGGGCGCACTCGCTCAAGGCGGCGAGCTCTAGATCGTCTCCCTTCTCAGGCTGTTGACCCTAGCTGGGGGTTCACAACGACATTCTTGACCTCTCCGCCTAGGTGACCTTGGGGAAGTGTCATTCTACCTCTGAGAGCCTCAGTGTCTTCCTCCCTCAGAGGAGGGGAGACTCAGCTCACTTAGATTCCATGGGAAAAGAGGCTCGGGGAGGACCTCTGAGCTGTCAGCGGCTGTGCACATGTGCAGGGGTTCCTTTGGGTATGAATATCAGGGGGCCATAGGAGACGGTCAGGTCTCCTCTCCGTGGGCAGCGCAAGGGACAGAGATGGGTGCGGAGAGAGAAGTGAAACCCGGCCCCTTGCTGGAGGAGCTGCCCTCTGGGTTGGGAGAGATAAGCCCAGGCCGTAAATAACTCCACAAGTGTCCAAGTGTCCTAGAAGAGACCGGTGCTGGGGTGTGGGGGCCCAGAGGTGGGGAAGCCACCTGGCGGGGTCACACACTTGGGACGCTGGGGAGATTTTCCAGGGCTTGCCCCCTTGCCACTGCAGAGCTCCATGCAGATAGTTAGGCAGGGCACAGTGGGGAGGAGAGTATGATGGTGGAGGAGACTCCCAGGGTGGGAAGGTCCAGGACAGGACACAGGTCTGGAGTTGGGGCAGGGGCAGCGGCAGCGAACCATGCAGATAAAACAGCAGGGAACAGATTATGGGGGCTGGGGAGGGGCCCCTAGGAGGGCTTGGGGATTAACTGGAACACAGGGAGATAGCTGCTGGGCCGTCAGCAAACAGTCTGGAGGTCATGGGCCCTGCCCCTTCTGGAACTGAGTTATCAATTAATTGATGACTCAAGAGGGGAGTCCTGTCTTCTGGTGCTTCCTGTTTGTAAGGAGAGGCCTGGGCAGGTGGTCTCCCCTCCCTGGGGCATAGGCTCCTCCCAGCTGCCCCTCATGAACTTTGAGAAACCACCACCTTCCTCTGGCCGTAGGCACCAGGATTCTTCCTGTGGGCAGGAACCCCAGTCATTGAGGGAATCCCCCCTCACCCTCGCCCACTTTACGGATAAGGAAATGAGGTCCTGGGGAAGGGAAGGATTTGCTGAGGGCACAAAGAGCATCAGAGACCTGGAACTGACTGGGCTTAGGTGACATTTGTAGTTCACAGGGAGACACAGGAATGCTGCTAACATCCAGGCCCTATGGTGGCAGGAGTGAAGCTCTGAGAAGTGCGTGATTCACACAGGCCCCCAAGCTGGCATATGGCAGGACAGGTAGCTGGCTCAGCCCGACACCCACGCTATCTGCACTGTGTAGCCCAGGCGCTACCCACTTAGTGTCTGCCTTCAAGAAGCTCCAGCCTCTTGGTGGGGAGGGACATGTGAAAATGCAAGGTGGGCTGTGAGCTGTCCTGGGAGGGAGCATAGGATCCCAGAGGAGAAGTGGTCAGTTCCACCCAAGGGAGGTAATTGCAGTTGGGCTTGGAAAGACACGGAGGATTCTGATGGGCAGAGATGGAAGGCCAAGCCAGTGTCCCAGATGGAGGAATAGCAGGAGCATAGCAGGAGGCAGGACCCTGCCTCAGGGAAGCTGGGAGAGACCAGGAACCATGAGCACCTGCTAGTAAGTGCCCCGGATATGGCTCCAAGAGCTGTGGTCATTTAATTCGTGAATGCTCCTATGTGGCAGGTGATAATTTCATCCCTACCATTTTTACAAACAAGGAGATTAAGGTAGAGAGAGGGTAAATAACTCACGCAAGGTCACACAGCTGGTTCAGGGTGTCTGTAGGGAAACCCCAGCACAGTGGTACAGTGGGAGCAGGATGCTGGGGACTCATCCAGGAGGATCAGCTGTCCTGGGGCAATCCTGGGGCAGTGCTGCCCTGGGCTTTGGAAAGTAACTTATAGATGAAAGGGACATTTGACACAGAATCTGAAACCAGATGTGGCTGAGTAACTTGGGACGCTCACCTGGTGGGCTCACCTGCCTGAGCAGGTGGGGTGGTAGTCAGGATGGAAGCACCTGCTTCCTGGAGACCCTCCTATAACTTACCTCTCAAGTCAAGTGCTTGGAGATCCCCAGACCAGCAAGTATTGGGGGGAGGTCTGGGCACCCACCCCTTTGGTTGTCTGGGTGAGGGAGGGCTGAGGGTGGTCCCATTACCTGTGGGATTGCCCCATGAGAAGACAGGCCCTCCCTGTGCTGCCCTGAGCCTGCCACTCACACAGGGGTGGGGCCTCTTAAGGAAGAGTCCCAAGAAACTCTAGAAGGGCCATAGCTGCTGCAAAGTGAAGTGGAAGGAGGGAGTCTCAGCTTGGGCTCATTCTACCAACATAGCCCCAGGCAACCCTTCAGCCTCTCAGAGCCTCAGCTCCCCAGCTCTGCCATGCAGGGGAGGAGCCCCCGCCTGGCCCTGGGAGGCCTGGGTTCCAGCTCGGTCTGTACGATTGGCTGTGCACAGGCTGGGCAAGCCCTGCCCTTCTCTGGGCCTCAGTTTTCCCATTCGCACCCTGGGAACTGGCACTGCCCTTTAGCTTTTCGATTGTCAAATCTGATGGAGGCTGTTGGGGCTTCCTTGCGGGATGGGACACAGAGGGGTCAGCACGTGTGGGGCCAGGGCAGGGAGCTTCTGAGGTCTAGGAGGTCTCCTCTAGGTAGGGCTCCATCTGCAAGTTCCAGGCCTTCACCACCCTTAGTTACCACAGGTACACAGTGGAGGAAGGGAGCTGGCCTGGTCCCTCTTGACTGTGAAGCCCTGGGACAAATTCTTAGGAGGAATAGGAGGACTCTTGCCATGTGGCCTGGGGGCTTCTTCCTGGGCTGGCAGCTGCAGTCCCCTGCCTGGTGTGGCTGGAGAAGGAGGAGCATTTCTGAGGAGCCTGGTTCCTAAACCTAAGGCCTAACTGAAGAGTCTTGCTTGTCACAGATGGAAGAGTTCTCCAAGCCCACCCAGGGGGCTAGACAGAAGCCCAGCTCTTGCTCCACCCTCCCTGCCTGTGAGCATCAGAATGAGGTGTAGTCCAGGAAAGCCCAAGGTGCTGGGCAGGTGGGTTAGAGTCCCCAGCTCCTCAGACTCCATCGCTTTCCCACCCCTGGGTCAACAGATCCACAGAGGCAGAACCACTGGGTCAAAATTTGTGGTCCCCTAATGTCCACCCAAAGCCCTACCCAAGGTCCTCCTTATCCTGAGGATGCCTCTGCCACTGACTGTTGACCTCATCCCATCTCTCCATGGGGGAAGCAGGAGCTTCCAGGCCACATTCTGGGTGTGCTGGTAGGGACCCTTCTGAGGCCTCATGAGCCCAGAGCTGTGACCGAAGCATCTGATAAAGAATGGACTGCAGAATGGCAGAGACCCTGGGGCTCTCGAAGCCTGACCGTAGGTCTTTGGCTAAGATCTCATCATATGGCCTGCCCCTGTGCCTGGGCAAGAGGGATGGAGGCCCTTCTTGCAAGGTGGCCTTACCTTAGGGAGGTGAAGGTAGGGCTGCTGACAACCTCAGGAAGACCACTCAGTGATAGGCTGGGCAGGGTGGGCACTGGGGAGACTGGAGGAAGCTGGGCAGATGCCTTGTCCCTGCAGGAGGCGGAGGGGGAAGGACCACCCAGGCGCAGAGATGGGCTGGTGTAGCAGAAAGGAGAGGGAATACATGGCTCAGGCGATGGGGGAGAGGTGAAGCCATTTGCCCAGCTTGTGTCACCCTAAAATGTCCCCGCCATCAGAGCCTGTGTCAGTCCTGGGCATAGAACACTATGGATGTGTTCTATGGGGCTGGGAGAAGGGTAGCAACATGCAGGGTCACGTGGTAGGTGGTGACTGAGCCAGAGTTTGAACCAAGCCTCTGTCAGAGCCAGTCCCAGCAGACCCCTGAATCCTGAGTGAGAGAAGCCTGCTGCCCACCACCACCCCTGTAGAACCCAGGCACAGGCCTCCGGGTGAACTCTCTGTTCCCTCCTGTCCTTTCTTCCACCCTCTCCCCCACGCCCCACCCCTAGATAAACCAAAATGTTTCCAATTAGGGGTCTGCGGAGGGAGGCAAGCCTGGGGAGACTTCCACACAGTGACTCCCCCGCCTCCTGCCTTAGTCCTTGATTACCTCCCCAAGGGGGATTTAGTAAGAAACGGTCATTACCACTAATTACCAGAGGACTGCGGGCCTCCTCTGCTATGGAGTCTGCTGCCTCCCCCTGGTGCTTCCAGGGGTGAAGCCTCCCCTGCAGACTGCGGCCAGCTGCTCCTGTCCCAGCCAGTGGGTCCCTGGGGCCTCCCTCATAGGACCTTGCTCACTGCTAGCTGGGGAGGCTCTTGCTTGATGACTTCATAGATGGAAGTTAAGACCCAAAGTGGCTGCCAGGGTCCTCAGGGCCCCAGGCAATGAGCATCAGATCCTGGGAGCTCAGAGCTCCCCTCCTTTGGAGCTGTGGCACCCAGCACTCAGGCACTGCCTGCACTGAGACAGGATCAGCCCTCACCCCACTTCTTGGCTGGAGCAGGAGCCCAGGGAATGGACGGCAGCCCACGCTGCATGAGCTCGCACTGTGCGCCTGCCATTAGGCCACATGTTTGATTTGCTGTCACTCATGCAATCCTTCCCATTTTAAAACTGAGAAAACAGGCTCAAAGTAAAGGAACAAACTGGCAAGAGCAAGAGCAGGGAGGCTCGGGCCAGCTGTGCAGAGCAGGGCGCCCAGGAAGGAGGCCCACGCATCCCTTAGGGCCTGGGCCTGCTGGGGAGGGAAGACGGGACTCACAGGGGGATGCCGGGAAGCTCCACCACTGGCTGGGCCTCTGTCCTCATATGTGATAATCTGGTCCAGGATGACCCCTGAGCCAAGGAGTGAGAGCTCTGTTCACTGGGAAACGGACAGCCGACGCTGGGAGGAGCTGGAGGGGCTATGAACAACCAAGAGCCCACAGAGGCGTTGGCGTTGGCGTGCGCAGTCAGAGCCCTCCCAGTCAGGGCTTTGGGGGTTTAGACAACAGGCACCCCAAGAAGGCGAGGCCTAGGCAGCCTGGAACTGGTCCAGTTAGGTCAGGAAGCCCTGTCTGACAAGGCTCTGTGGACCACTGGTGCTGACGCTGCTGTCCAAACACATCAACATGTCCCTGCTCATGGCTTGGGGCCACTCTGCGCCTTTGATCTTGCCTCTTCCTCTGCCTGGAAGTCTTCCCTCCTCGTCCAAGCGCATTCTCTCATTCTGTAGGGCTCTGGAATCCTGTTAGCCGCCTGCACCCCCACCCCAACATCCTCGTGGACAGCTTGCTGATTTTATCTGGGGAAAGGGTCCAAATCTTTTGCCTGGCTACAGGCCTCTCGACATAGCAAATGGGTTCAGTAATTAAATGAAAAGATAAAGAGCTCCTAACTCATCCTGGGCATATAGTAAATGCTCAATTAATAGTATATGTAATTATTATGATTATAATAATCTAGCAGTTAGCACAGTTTTTGGCACATGTGCTGAATGAATGTTGAGTAAAGAGAAATCATTCACAGCTGCGTGAGAACTCCGGATGGCAAGGGATGAGAGGGCTTTGTGAGGTGCAAACCCTTTTAGTGCTGGTACAATTGTCATGTGGCTCAGGTGGGTTGGGGTTGTGATCCTATGTTATGGTTAGGGCTTTAGGTCCAGAGGTGGCAAAGGATGTGCCCAAGGTCACACCGAGTGGGAGGGGGAACTGCTGCTCCATCCGTGGCTCTTTACCTCTGGTTTTCCTGGCTCCCTCCAAGAAAAGCTCCAGTCACTGAGGGGAAAGCTGAGCTGGCAGGGCCAGCGGCGGCAACAGGGCCCCTCACAGCCCTGTCTTTCTTCCTTGGGTCGTTTTCGGCGGTGTGCAGGGCGCTGTCCAAGACACCGGCCGCCCTGGCGCTGAACCAGACGCAGCACTGCAAGCAGCTGGAGGGCCTGGTGTCTGCACAGGTCCAGCTGTGCCGCAGCAACCTGGAGCTCATGCATACCATCGTGCGCGCTGCCCGCGAGGTCACCAAGGCCTGCCGCAGGGCCTTCGCCGACATGCGCTGGAACTGTTCCTCCATTGAGCTCGCCCCCAACTACCTGCTTGACCTGGAGAGAGGTAGGGCGGGGGCTGCCGACAGCACGCGGTGGGGGGGGTGGTGGTGGGTGGGATATGAGTGAATTCAGGCGTGAATCTAGGTGTGTTTGGATAGGTGGGTGGATTCACGGATGGGTGGATTCGCAGGCTCGTGGATGGATGAGTGGATCGGTGGATGACGGACCGGCACGGACGCAGGCACGGCTGGGCAGGCCGATGGGTGCATGAGTCATTCATAGGTACGGACGGGCATTCAGGCGTGAGCCAGCGAGTGAGTGAACACTGGCGAGTGACACGCCAGTGCAGGGAGCCTGAGACTTTACAGGTACACACGCACCCCTCAGCATGGGCGGAGGAAGCAGGAGGCTCACAGCATGCCCCAAGGTCGTTCCCATGGTCCTGAAGGTCAGCCAGGGACTATATCAGTGAGGAGGCCATAGAGCCCACCCTCAGGTAGCAGGTGTGCCCCAGGCAATCCTAGACCAGCTGATGGAAATTTTTTTTGTGGGGGTGAGGAGTACTGGGGATTGAATTTAACCACTGAGCCACATCCCCCCCCCCCCTTTTTTGTATTTTTTTTTTGAGACAGGGCCTCACTGAGTTGCTTAGGGCCTCACTAAGTTGCTGAGGCTGGCTTTGAACCTCCTGATCCTCCTGCCTCAGCCTCCCAAGCTGCTGGAATTACAGGCGTGCACCCAGGTGCCAGGCTCAGCTGATGGAAATTGAGGGTCTTGCAGGTGCATGTGGGGGTTAGGGACAGGACATCTGTGAAGCAGGCTTCCTGGAGGAGGCGGGTGTTGGAGACCTGGCTATGATAGAGAGACTTTTGACAGACAGAAACGCCCAAGTGGGTCTTATCTCTCCACTGTGTGATAATAACTCCCCTTGTGGATCCTAAGCAGTGACAGCTCCTGTTTGTGTAGCACTCGATGCGGCCTCCTTCCTTCCTCCCCAGTTATCTGGAGGCCAGCACGGGCCTGCCGGGGGTATATCTCTATACTCTGCGGCTAAGGAAACTGAGGCTCCCGAAGGGGAAGTGCCTGCCAGTTAAGAGATGGAGCAGGGCTCGGACCCGGGGGACAGTGTCCAGCCAAGGCGCCTTGCCTCTGCCCGGATTAGTTTCCTGGGCTGCTGTGACGGTGTGCTACAGACTGGCTGGCTTCAAACAACCAAAATGTACCCTCTCCCAGTTCCGGAGCCTGGAAGTCTGAAATGGAGTCCTTGGCAGGGTCTGCTTCCTCTGCAGGCCCCTGGGAAAGCTCCTTCCTTGCCTGTTCCCAGCTTCTGGTGGCTGCAGGCATCCCTGCAGCTGCAGCACGACAGTCCCCATCTGCCACGTTCTTCAGCCCTTCCTCCCGGGCGCAGAGGGGGCTGTGGGCCACCACACCTCATAGGAAGGAGTCCCCTCCTGGCATTCTCCCTGTGTGTCATGGATCCCAAATCCCCTCTCCTCTAAGGGCACCGGCCACTGATTCAAGGTCTTTGATGTGGTCCGACTTCATCTTAGCTCGGTGCCATCTGCAAAGACCCTGTTTCTAAATAAGGTCACACAGGCGCTAGGAGGCAGGACTTGAACATGTCCTTTTTTGGGGACGTGATTCAACCTGCAGCAGGCTCTCTGCGCACTCACCTGTCCCATCAGGCTCTGAGTGCCTTGAGGATCTCAGGGCCTGGCCTTTGCTTCTCTAGAGCGAAGGGGTCCTGGTAGGATGTGAGTGGGGTGAGCTGTGGGTGTGCAGGGGCTGAGGGGAGCGCGCCAGCCAGCTGGGGGACACCTGTGGGATAAGACTGACAGACTGATGGCCTTAGTGCCATCCTCCATCTACACCACCCTGTCCCTGTCTGACCCCCCAGTGGGGTGGGGGTGATGCAGGAGGGTCTCAGACCTGGGTCCGGTTCTATCCCTGGACCATCTGCCCCAAGTGACCTTGCACTTCTCACCCCACAGGGACCCGGGAGTCGGCCTTCGTGTATGCGCTGTCGGCGGCCGCCATCAGCCACGCCATCGCCCGGGCCTGCACCTCTGGCGACCTGCCCGGCTGCTCCTGCGGCCCCGTCCCAGGTGAGCCACCCGGGCCTGGGAACCGCTGGGGAGGATGTGCGGACAACCTCAGCTACGGGCTCCTCATGGGAGCCAAGTTTTCCGATGCTCCTATGAAGGTGAAAAAAACAGGATCCCAAGCCAATAAACTGATGCGTCTACACAACAGTGAAGTGGGGAGACAGGTAACCACCCACCCCCGGATGGTGTGCTTGTGCCATTGGCCAGAGAAGGCCGTCGGTGTGCCCCTGGAGGGGGGCGGGGGACGGGCCCTGACTGCCCACACCTGACGCACCTGCAACCTCCCTCAGCTCTTCCCTCTCCAGCCAGCTGCTTGGGGCTTGGCTGGTCCCTCCTCCCCAGGTCCACCGGATCTGGCTTGTCCCAGCAGAAGGAGCCCTGAGCTGGGAGTCACGAGCTCTGAATGGCTGAGGTGATGCTGGACAGTCACTTCCTCTCTGGCCTCAATTGTTCCCATCTATAAAATGGTGCGTGGGTGCTCAGCCCCCCTGTGCCTTGCTCCACAGCCCTGGGAGGGACCAGGAACCATGGAAACTTAGGCTAAGGAGTCATCTCCTTGGATTGGACAGGGAGCCCCAGCCAAGCCGACCCCAGCCTCTAAAACACACCCCAGCATCTATCATCATCAATTTTTCATTAGTTCCTCATCTAATAGCACAAAAAATAGCACAAGTGAACCAACGGACCTTTTTAGTTTCAAAAAAATTAAAACAAACAAGCACATTTCACACCAATCCATGGTCCAAACCCTGCGACAGATGCTTGATTTTCTTTCCTCTGGTCCGTAAACCACTCGGGGCAGCAGCTGTTCTCCCCTTTGTACAGATGGGAAGAGGCCCCAGACGGGCAGGGGCTCCTCAGCCAGAGTCATGTACAGATGGCGTCTCACATGCCCCTTAGCCCCGCGGTTCAGAGATGCCAGGTGAGGCAGAAAGAATCTACCTAGGTGGCCCAGCCAAGGACACAAGGCGCAATGGAGCCCAAGTTTGTGGGACTCTATGACCAGAGGCTTCAGTGCCTCTCAAAGGTCTCCCTCATGTGAGGTTTCTAGAATGTACAGGCCATCCTTGCCCAATCTGGGAAACTGAGGCCAAATCCCAGAGCTTGTATGGGAGTCTGTGTCCTGCCTCCCAGCTCTGCTGACCTGCACCTATCCATGGAGACCCCACCCCAGGGCCAGCCCCAGGCCTCCTGCCACCCGGTCATAGTACCCCCAACCCCTCCCTGCCAGTGCAGTGAATGACATTGTAAATGCCACAGGTTGGCACTGGCACGGGGTGGCCGAGTCTGCCTTACCTTCTGAGGACTCCAGGCCGAAGCCTGCTGTGCTGTTTAACCCCGTGCCCTCCTCAGGTTCTGCTCAGCAAATTCCAGATTTTACATCCAAAATGGACTCCCTCAGTCCCCACATTCTGCCACTCATGAGGGAGAAGGAGCTCTAGGAACTTGAAACAGCTCCCTCCCTCGCTACTGAGTGATTTTAGGCAATTCCATGCCCACTTGGTGCCTTAGTTTCCCCATCTCTCCGATGCAGGGGGTGAGCACAGGTGACTAATGACCCTTGTAGATCTTTGCACAGGGCAGGTGGGAGGCCAGGCCCAGGTAGGGGTTTGAGTCCTGTGAAAATAAAAGGGGGTTAAAAAGCTGAATAAAAAGGCCCTTAGCCAAGCATGGTGGCACATATCTGTGATCCTAGTGACTTAGGAGGCTGAGGCAGGAGGATCACGAGTTCAAAGCCAGCCTCAGCAACTTAGTGAGGCCCTAAGCAACTCAGTGACACCCTGTCCCTAAATGAAATATAAAAAAGGGCTGGGGATGTGGCTCAGTGATTGAGTGCCCCTGAGTTCAATCCCTGGTACCACACACACACAAACACATAGGCCCTTAGATGGCACCAAACTCCTGCCCCTCAAACACAAATGGAGAAACTGAGGCCCAGGGAGAAGGTGGGGCTGCATTGAGCCTGAAGCCAGGTCTAGAGTCTACCTGAGCCTCCAGGCCCAAGCCTCCCACTTTCCACAGGGTTGTTATTTTCAAAATTCACAAACCCTTTATTACCTATCACCTCACTGAATCCCAGGGCACTCTGCAAGGTAGAAATGGCACTCCTGCTTTGCATGGAAAAAGACAGAGCAGTGACGCTGAGGGGTGCCATGCTTGCTAAGGGTCTTCCGGGCAGAAGCACTGGCAGTGGAGAGCCACGGCTGGCCCAGGGCTGATGGGGAGGAGGTGCCCCAGCACTCGCCCTGCCTCTTCTCCCTCCCTCTCTTCCTCGCCATCCCTCCCCAACTCCCTTCCTTCCATTCTTTCGTTTTTATCCTCCCCCTCCCCAGCAAGCATTTAGCAAGCCCAAGTTTTGTGGGAGAGAAAAGGCATGGAAGAATTAAAGCCCACAGCTTTTGGAATCACCCTCAAACCTGGGTTCAAATCCCAGCTTCATGATTTTTCTATCTGTGCAAACTTGGGCATGAACCTTCACCTCTCCGAGCCTTCATTGCCTCTTTAAAGTGGGGGAGATAATGGTACCTCCTAGATGGGCTGTGATGGTGATTCACCTGTATCATGTGTTAGAATGCTTGGTATACAGTAGGTGCTTAATAAGTGGCATCTGTTGTCCCTGCAAATGCTACTCTTTTCCTGCCCCTCCCAGCTGTCCTCCTACCTCTGGGTTGGACCACAACTCACAGACCTCCAAGCTTTAGAGCCGAACAGTCCATCCTTGGAGGCCATTGGGCATGAGTCTCGTGAGAATGCCCAGCCACATGCTGGGGGGCAAGGGTCCTGGGCAGGCCAGGGAGGGGGCTCCGGCCGCCCAGCCCGACGTCCCCCCTGTCTGCAGGCTCTACGCGCCTCTTTGGAAACGAAGTGTAAGTGCCATGGGGTGTCTGGCTCCTGCTCCATCCGCACCTGCTGGAAGGGGCTGCAGGAGCTGCGGGACGTGGCCGCTGACCTCAAGACCCGCTACCTGTCAGCCACCAAGGTAGTTCACCGACCCATGGGCACCCGCAAGCACCTGGTGCCCAAGGACCTGGATATCCGGCCTGTGAAGGACTCAGAACTCGTCTATCTGCAGAGCTCGCCTGACTTCTGCATGAAGAACGAGAAGGTGGGCTCCCACGGCACACAGGACAGGTAAGGGCAGGTCACCCCCGGTCACTGCACTCGGCTTGGGTCACACACGGTGGGGCTCCACTGGCACCCGGGGAGTGGAGCCCCTGCCCAGCAGAGGGGGAGGCCCCAGGAATGCTGAGTGGAGATGAGAGATCCAAGGGTCGCTGCAGCACTTCTGGGAGGGCCGGAAGTGGGCAGTGGAGGCTGGCATGAGACCCCCGGCCGCCTCTCCCCTAGATGGCCAGAGACAATGACCGAGAGAGGAGAAAGGCTTTCCAACAGAAAAACAGGTGCTCAATAAATGTTTGTCAAGTAACCTGGTGAAGGATAAGGGATGTGATCAGCTGAGAGGCACCAGGGAGGTGGGCACAGGGGTCAGCTGGGCCACCCAACCAGTCTGGGGAACTGGGGGACAGTGTGGTCTGCCTGCCTTCTATAGAGGGATGACCCTGTGCCCCCTGACATGTGCAAGCCCTTCCCCAGTCCCATCTTCTCCCTGTCCTCCCAGTTTTAGAGCTGGGGCTGGGGTCCCCCATAGCTGGTCAATCACAGCTGCCACAGGGAGCTCAGGACAGGAGAGAGGGAGGGGCCGGGGTGGCTGAAGACCTGCTGTGAGACAGGACTGGTGAGGATCCAGGTGAGCACCTTGTGGAGAGAAAGCTAGTCTTGAGCTACGGGGACAGAAAGAGCTCCCTGGTCAGGCCAGGGCAGCAGGCTCTGTGAGGAGGCCCAGGTCCCATATGTCTGGGAAGCTCTCCTTGGCCATGCACAAGGCACAAGGACATATTGACGGGCCTGAGGAAGCCTCAGTGAAGGATTGGATTAAGGCAGTGTTTCCCAGAGGTGCTTGGCTGGGGAACTCTTTTATTAAGGAGCCCCTAATAGCATTCCACAAAACTGGTGTTCAGCGGGGTTAGAGGAATATTGAACTGAGAGCGGGTGTCTGGGAACGCGTCTGGCACATAGTTGGTGCCCAGCCAGCATCTGCTTCCTCCGCGGCCCACGTTCCTGTCTCCAGGAGGGGGGTGGCTTGGGGGCTCTGTCCCCACAGGCCAGGGCAGCAGGCTCTGTGAGGAGGCCCAGGCCCCATCTGGAGGCCAGATTGAGGGGTTGGGCTGAGTGGAGATGAAATGGGTCAGGCCAGGGAGACAGGAAGGAGCGAGAGTCTGGGCTGAGGCTGCAGGGCGGGTGTGAGGGGGCAAGGAGAGGGAGGAAGGTTCTAGAGCACAGAGGGGCTAAACAAAGTCCACTGAAGACCCCAGAGTGAAGAGAGGGTCTCCTTGGACCTGTGAGTGGCTTTGTGTGGGTTGCGAAAGGCCACAGCTTCCCAGCTGGATGAGCCTGGCGCCTGTACTGATCTGAGGTTCAGGCTCATCTTCCTGAACCAGATGGAGCTCCAGTCTCACTTCCCAGCATCTCCTCTGTGCTGGGCTGACAGTCTCTCTCCTTTCTGCCCCTCTCCCACCACTGTTGGGAGGCCCACGGACCAGCACCATGCCTGCTCTCTTAGCACACCGGCTTGCAGGCATTCCCCCATGGCCCTCGCAGGCCCTGGTGCTGGTTGGCTTTTGCTGTAGTAACAAACAGCCCCCAGTGTCTCTGTGCCAACAGGCTTAGCATCTCAGGTCAGCTGTGGTTCACCTACCTGGGAAGTGGGGAGAGTCCTCAGGTGTCCAGGAGCAAGGGGATCCCAGAGGGGCCCTGACCTGGCCTGGGCTTCTAGAAGACTTCTTGGAGGAGGAGGTGTGGTTAGGGGCTGGGGCCTTGGGAGCAGGGGCTGCATGACCAGGCCTTGGTGGCAGTGCGGCCTGTGCACTCTGGAGCCAGCTCCCTTGTGGAGAATGCCTTGCAGCTCCTCATATCTGAGCTGGGGAAACTGAGGCCTCACCTGCTGCCAGCATTCCAAACCACAGCCCTCTCATGATTCTTTCAGAGGCCTGCACCCAGAAACCTGCCCTCCCCCCACAGCCTGTGCCACCACTCCCAGGCGTCCCCGAGGATCTTCCCCAGCCCCACGGCACCACCTTCCCAACTCCCACTCCCAGGCACAATTTCATGTCAACAGTCAAGGAATAAAAAGAAACCCTGTCCCCTTCCTATTCCAGAGGGTAGAGTGGTTAACCAGAGACCTGCTGGATAGGGATAAGGGGACTTATGGGTGTTGAGTGACTAAATAAGGGTTAAGTGACTTAAATCACACAGCCAGTGAAGAGCAGAGCTGGTATTGGAACCCAGGTCTGCCTGGCTCTAAGGCATGTGATCTTCCAGGCATGAAGATCACATGCCTGCCTCCTGCCCCCAGCTCCATATTTGAGTCACCTGCTGACTCTCCAGGGTGTCCCCTCCCGCAAGCCCTCTCTCACTCCAAGGCCCTGCCCAGTTCAGGCCAGCATCCTCCTGGCCTTCCTGCCTCCAGCCCTACCCTTCTACCTGTTCTCTCACTATTCTGACACATGCTCTTTGCTTTTGCCTGGGCTGCTCCCTCTATCCAACACCCTTCCCCTCCTCTGCCGGTTAGATGCCTGCTCATCTCATGTGGGTTAGCTTAGATGACCCTCCTGTCTCCTGAACTCTTGCAGAGCCTGTGCTCAACCTGTGGGACCTTGGGCAAGTCCCCTCTTCATACTCTGCTGTAGTTTCCTCATCCATAAAGATGAGGATTGGTTAGCTGGATACAGTGACGCACATCTGGAATCCCAGTGACTTGGGAGGCTGAGGCAGGAGGATCACAAGTTAGCAAGACCCTATCTCAACATAAAATTAAATATAAAAGGGGATGTAGCTCAGTGATAGAGTGCCCCTGGGTTCAATCCCCAGCACCATGGAGCACCCAGGAGAGATGAGATGCCTCAGTCATCTCTAGGGCTTGCCACCTTGGGCATTCTGGGATGCCTCTGTCCACATGGCTGTGGGAGCCTTTTGTTTCTGCCTGGTGCCCAGATTCCTGCTGCTCTGTTCCCATAAAATATTCCCTCTCCAGCCTCAGCCTGGCTAGAGGAGACCATCTGAACAGATGTCTCTTGACTAGATGGAGCTGATAGCAGCAGAAGGGTGTGTGCACTTCAGAGGAAACTTTGGTGGCTCCTCATCCTACAGTAATGAGCCATGGGTCTTAGGGGAGAGACATGAGCAGTGGCTCTGGTGCCAGAAAGAACGTAAGCCCTGCTTGTCCATAGACCCAAGTGGGAGTCCTAGGCCTCTGCCCTTTGGTGAGCCTGCATTCTCTGGATAATGGGGGCAACAGCATCCTCCAACCAAGGACATTGCAGGCCTCCAGAAAGTTAAAATTCTGGAGGGACACGGCTGACACCTGGGAGTTGAGTGCCAGCAGCCTCTCTCCCTCCACAGTGTGCCAAACTCACTTCACCTCTCCTCCAAGGCCATTTTAGGTGTTTCAGAATTTGTCCTGAGATTCTGAAAGTAAATTTGACTCTCACATCTATTATAATATATTTCAATGTGAAGTTAGGACGATTGGACTGGTGCGGGGAGCCTTTCGGTATTTAGAAGTAGAAGAAACAGAGACACCTCCCAGGAAACAAAACAGCCCCATCATTTTGGTAATGGAAATAGAGGGGATTAGACCTACCCTAGGCAAGAGGATTACTTCAAATTCCCCAGAGATCAAGAGGGGCTGAGAACCGCGGCCTTGGGGAGGCTTGCAGGTGGGGCCCTGGGGGCGACCCACGGAGCACTCACCGACCTCGCGTTCCCACCCCCCAGGCAGTGCAACAAGACGTCCAACGGCAGTGACAGCTGCGACCTCATGTGCTGTGGCCGTGGCTACAACCCCTACACGGACCGCGTGGTAGAGCGGTGCCGCTGCAAGTATCACTGGTGCTGCTACGTCACCTGCCACAGCTGCGAGCGCACCGTGGAGCGCTACGTCTGCAAGTGAGGCCACGCCCTCGCCCAGCAGGAGCGCGGACTCCTCGGGACCCTCCGCCGGGCGGGGCCTGGAGGCACCCCCTGGACTTTTCCCATGCGAATTCCAGATGCCAGGCGCGGGAGGCGGCTTGTGTTTTGCCTCCACTTGGAAGCCACCAGGAACAGAAGGCCTGGTCACTCTGGAAGGAGGGCCGAGACATCAAAGGAACCGACAAGATTAAAAATAACCTGGCAGCCCCAGGCCCTGGAGTGTCGCGCTGCCTTCCAGACTGGTCCAAGCAGCCAGGGTGAGAGGCTGGTGAGACTGTGTGGACTTGACCTTTCGGGGCCACGAAGATCAGCCTTTGGGAATGTTCTGCGGGGCCCTCGGCCCACCACATGGAACCACTAGATTGGGTTGTAAATGTTTTTCGGGTTTTTTTTTTTTTTTTTTCTTCTTCCTCCTTTGGGATGTGGGAGCTACAGAAATATTTATAAAACATAGCTTTTTCTTTGGGGTGGCTCACCTCAGTTCCTCTTTATATATTTTATATATAAATATATATATATATATATATAATGATTATATTTTAAACAAGCTTTTTAAACAGCTGTATGGAATAAATGCTGAGCGAGCCCCAGCCGGCCCCTGCAGTTTCTGGCCTCCTCAAGTGATCCTGGGGCTGGCGGGGAGGACTCTCCGGTTTCCAGGCAAGGCGGCTTCCGATTGATGTCCCAGCTCCCCCTTGTTCCCCCCACACTCGGCCCTGGCCCCAGTTTCCCTCTAGGATCTCTTGGTCAAGGGCGGGGACAGACGTCTTGAAACATAAACCCAGCTGGCAGCTCTTTGTTCCTCAGGGACACACACGAAGGCGCACAGCCCGCTCCTCCATGTGGTCCGACCTGCTAAGCCAGCTGTAAGAGAAAACTCCACCAGGGAGCTGCGGACCTCAGGGAAGTGGCAGACCTGGTTCCGCTAGCCCAAGTGGGTTTTCTGTGTGATCCTGGGGAAGAGCCCTCAGTTTCCCCACTTGTAAAACAGGACTGGTGGTGATCAAGCTTGGAGGTTGGGAAAGGGCCCAGCCCTGGGCCTGGACCAGGCTGGTGGACATGATGAGGGGGGCTGGGTTCCCATTCCGTTTTGGCAGTGGAGCCAACAGGATTTGTTCTCTTTTTCATGGGGGAGAGGGCTGGGAAGGAGGTCCAAGGAGGAGGTTCAAGAAGGACTGCCAGGGGAGGGGTGGGAGCATTTGGAAGGACAGAGGGGCCAATTGCAAGGCAGAGGTGGAGAGAGGAGAGGACTGGGACTCAGATTTGGACACATGGGGATGGAGATGTCAGTTAGGTTCCATGTGGAAATTCTGAGGAGTTGGGTAGACACTGGGGCCTGGAGTTCTGGGAAGAGGCCAGTGCTGGAGGCACATTTGGGTGTCATCTGTAAGGGACTGGGTGGGCTAGGGAAGCCTGGGAACCAGGCCCAGGCCTGGGGTGCTTCTGGGACAGAGAGGTACAGAAGGAATAGGGGCAGAGATAGAACAGCCAGGAAGGTGGCAGGAAACAGGTGGGGGTCCTGACAGGGTCCCCAGGGGAGCAGGATGGCTGTGGGCATATAGCTTTCTGTCTAGCATCATTTCCTGCATGTGGGCAGAACTGAGAAGCAAGTAATGAGCAAGGGAACATTCTTGGGGACCCAGCCCATGACAGGTGCATCTAAATGGGAACAGTAATTAATCGCTGGTATCCTGCTCTGCCTGTGAGGAGACCATTCAGGGCAAAGAATATACAAGAATGTTCTAAACAATTTCTCTGAGTGGCCCCCACACATGGACACTGAGGGGTGGGCTCTGTCCTCTCCAGAGCCAGGTAAAGACTGAGATACCAGCTAGCAGGACTGGGGTAGAGGGGTACCTCAGAAACTGAGCAAGGGTTGTGAGGTGAAGTAGGGATTCCTGGGGATGGAATGGCATTGATGAACCCCCAGGGGCTGGACCATGAACAGAGTGGGGGGAGGGAGAACTTTGATGGCATCCTCCAAAAGGTGAAAGCTTGAAGTGGGCGTGGCCTGAATCGTAGACTCCCAGGCTGGAAGGAACCTCAGATAAGTCTTCTGGTCTCCTCTCAGTCTGCTTTGCAGATGTGGAAATCAGAGACGGGAAGGGCCTTTCCTGCAGTCACAGAGCTGATAAGGGGTAGGGGATGGGTTGGGAGCATTCCAGGGTGTAGTCCCTGCTAGGCCCTCTCCCTCCACTACCCTGGAGTATGCTCTTCTCCAAGCCAAGGGTTCATTGACCCCATGGCCCACAAAATCAATGCCCAGTCCCCTGGCCTGGCACCCGAGCCCATCCCCTAATCCCAGGGAGCCTTCCAGCTACAGGCGCTCCCTCTGCTCCAGCCACAAGCAGAGAAGCTCGCTTACCACTAGGGAAATGCTGGAATCAGCCTGCTCAGAAGCCTGCCTCTGGGCATCTGTGGGTCCCTTGGAGACCAGGAATGACCCTCTTGGAACCCTCTTTTGGAGCACTCTTCCCAAAGCCTTCCCCAGTGATCTTTCTTCCTCCATTCCCATCATCCTTAAAACCTTTAATGCAGCCATGGTCCTCATCCTCCAGTGACCAGCCCACGCCTTCTCCTCCTGCAAGGCCCAGGATGCCCCTTCTGCAGGAACCCCTCCCTGATCACCATCAGTCTGGACCAGGGGCTTCCCCTGGATGCCCACAGCCTCTGGGTTCCTCTAAGGCTGAGCTGAGCCAGGGTGTCGTAGGGGCCTGGGTTGTGTCTGTATCTGCCTCCCCGACTGTCTTGGGCCACCTCATGAACTGGGACAAGCACCATGCACCCATTAAGCCCTGGGAGCTGAGTACAAAACATGCCTCAAAAATGTTGGATTTGCTGGGTTGGGGATTAAGCTCAGTAGCAGAGCGCTTGCCTAGCACGTGTAAGGCCCTGAGTTCGGTTTCAGCCCTGAAAAAAAAAAAGAATAAAAATGTTGAATTTGGGGTGTCCTTTGGACTTTAACCAAGCAAATGGGGAAAACAGAAGAAGGAACCAGAATGCCTCAGAAAGGGTGAACAGGTAACATGAATGCTAATATTTATTGGGTACCTCCTGTGTCTTGTTCCAAACACATTGTCCCAAGTAATTTTTATGGCAGCCTCTCCCCAGGTGGGAGAGGACCCTCTGACAGGAGGAAACTAGGCCCTGAGGGTCAGGTGGCTTGCCCCAGGCCCCTGGAAAGTTCACAGCAGAGCTGTGTCCCTTCTCCAGTTGGCCAGCAGGGGAGCCCTCGAGGCACAGGACAGTAGACCCAGTGGGTCCCTGACTAATGGGTCTTGTGTACCTGCCACTGGCCAGTCCTGGACCTCTGACAAAGCCCTGCACCTTTCTGACTGGCCAGGGGCTAGGAAATCAAGAGGATGTGGGAGTAGGTCCCTGGATGGTGCTCCTTCTGGCAGGCTGGGTTCTGAGCAGGTGAGGCAGGGGCCTCCTCCAGTGTGAGTGACAGGCCCCAGAGGCTGCTGGGTCTCAGGCCTCCAGCAGCTCAGGAGCCACTGTGTTCAGAGATTTATGAGAATAAAATCTTGGTGCCTGAGACTTTTAGAATAAAATCCTCAAACCTGGCACTGGAAGCCCTGTACAGGCCACGCCCAGGGACTGACGGGTGGGCGCCACAGCTCTTGATTGTCACGTCGGGACTCCCTGCCCAGGCCATATTCTACGTGTCCAGTGTGTAAGGGGCAGCGCTCCCGGCCAGGCTCCCTGAGGTTGGGAGATGGAAGCACCTGGCCAGGACTGCACCAGCTGCACTGAGGCTGAGCAGCGGGGGAGGCTGGGGGGCTGGCTGGGATCAGGATCGGAGAAACCAGGCGGCAGAGAGGAAGCAGGAACTCCTGGAAGGGGGAGAGATTAGTTTGGTGGGAAAGGAGAGACTGGAAGATAAGGCCCCCCGGGGAGGACTGCTCAGGTCAGAGAGGCCACCAAGGGGCCCACACCCAGCCCAAGCAAGCCCTGGTCTGTTGTTTCTAAGGCACGGAGGCCAACAGCCGAGTACACAGGCCAGGCCTCCAGCCTGACACAGGCCCCCGTCCAGGACCCCAGGCCCAGGAGCGGCTACCTGGGCTGGGGAGAGGTCTGGGCTAATCCCAGTATCTTTTCTGTTCTCTTGCTGTGTGACTCCAGGTAACCAGGTCAGAGCCTTCTCTGACCTTTTTGATTTTCACAACTATTCTAAGGAATATGTCCTAGTATCTCTATTTTATAAGTGGGGAAACAGGCTCAGAGTGGGAAGTATCTGGCCCAAGGTTGCAGAGCCAGAATTAAAAAACTCCAGACTGTCTGGCTCCAATTCTCGAGTCTATACTCAGCCTCCATCACCAGCATCCTAGGGACGAAGGTGGACTCATGCTAAGGAGTGGTCAGCATCACGGGGGTGGGGGCCTCTCCTACCCTATCCTCCACAGGTGAGTTGTTCGCCATTGCCTGGGTTCCTGGCCTCCACCTGTGTGGCAGAAAGATTGAAGAGCAGGTGTCCCCCTTAAGTGGCCCACAGCTCTTAGTATAATAGCAAAGGACAGAGGCAGGAGACAGGCAGAGTCCTGGGGGCTCCAGGGATCTGGGCCGGAAAGTCCACTTCTCTCTGGGCGTTGGGTATAGGAAGTAGAGTTCAGGAAGACTTCCTGGAAGAGGTGCCATCTGCACTGGGTTCAGAAGGCTGAGTAGAATTTCAGGAGATGGAAAGGGAGGTCAAGGGGAGAGAGGTGCCTAAGCAGAGTGACTCCAGGACCACACAGAGGGTGTCGGGAAGTGGAGACAGCTGGAGCTCTGGGGCAGCAAAGGTCAGAGCCAGGCTACCACAGACCCCAGGGTGGTTTGTTAGAGTGGGGGTGTCTGAGTCCACCCCCCAGGTGCTGGCTGCCAGCTGGACTGTCCACTGCCTGCAGAGATGGCTGGCTTCAGGCAGAGCAATTTATCAGTCGCATACTTAATGGGTCCCCTTGCTCCCGTAGACCAAATCAATATCCGCTCTGCTCCCCGGGCCGGTGGCTGCTGAAGACATTCTCCTTGTCAGCCCCTTGGTCCCCCACTGCCTCACCTGTGGGGCTCCAGGGACAAGGGTGGAGGTGAGGGGCTGATGGTGGAGGAGGTGGCAGGTTAGGACAACCGTCCCAGACGCCGCCCAACTCTGGCTGGCAGAAGGACCAGAGTGCCCCACAGCCACGAGGCCACCAGGTAAGGTCGGGTTTGCAAGAGGCCCAGGCCAGTGCTCCCCGGCAGGACCACAGATGCAGGCCACAGACTTTGTGTCTCCATAAAAGTGTGCTGTGATCAAGGGGCGGGGGAGAGGGAGCTGTCTGGGAGGTGCGGGGACAGTATCATGTTAAACACTGTGACCCCGAGGGCTTATTTCCTGTCCAGATTCTCAGAGTCAGTTTGTCTTGGGTTCAGGCCCTCCACCCGGAAGCCTCCCACAGTCCTGTGAGTTCAGCTGATGGAGGCTGACAGTCCTGAACTGTGCCTCGACCTCGCTCCGCCAGAAGGGTGAGGCTCATCTTTTCTTGAGTCTGCATTGCCCTGCCCTCCCGCACGGTCCCTCTCCAAGTGCTGTCCTCACTCCACACCTGACCCCTCGGCCCTGGGGCAGGAAGCTGCTCATGTAGACCCTGCTTCTGTGGAGTCCTGGCATTTCCCTGGGCATTTCTAGGCAAAAGGCTGGACACCCTGGGCACCATGTGATCCGAGGCCGGTTCCAGGGGACTGGACCATCTATTTTTTTGGACCATCTCCCTGTGGGTCTGGCTGAGGCTTGTTCTTGGTGCTCCCGTGACATCTACCAGCAGCTGCCTAGTCCTATGGATGTCACTTTGGGGGCCCATTCCTGTCCTGGCAGTCGCTGTCCCTCCATCCTGCTTTCTTGCAGGTCCCCAGGGTTCCTCTCCCTACAAATAGACTCCCTCATCACCATGAGGGAGGCCAGGATCTCAGGGATGATGGCTGCCTTCACACTCCCCATCCAGGCTGAAGCACTGGCTTGGTTTAATATCCATTTTGGGAGCAAACATGTCCCCACCTCTTGCACACACAGCATACCTCCCCAACACCTGCAGACGCCCCTCCTTCTCTCTCAGAACACACTTGAGTGCACAAACTGAGCAGGGAGCCATTGTACAGCAGGCAGGTGAGGCCTATGCAAGCCACACACCCAAGTCTTTCTCTGCCATGGCTCCTGATAAACTGAGTGACCCTGGACACATCACAGCACCGGACACTCCACTTCCTCAACCGTAAAATGGGGTGAACACAGGCATGTCCTGACCTCTCAGTGTTGTCCTGACACTAGGGAGAGGTCAAGTGGTAAAGCCTTCAGCGCTGAGCCCGGGTGGATTGGGCCCAGCTGGGGCGAGGACAGTCCTTATTAGGAAGAGTCATTCCTCCTTTGGGTCCATGCCCTGCCCTGTGCTGTGTGCTGGGGACATAGGAAAGCCAGCCCCAGATCCTGAACCACGCACTTGCCATAGGATGTGTTGAGTGCTGAGGAGGAGGACCCGGCTGCGGGGGACTCAGGAGCACAGCTTTGATCCTAGCCAGGCCTGACTGGGGCTCCCAGGGCTGCCCCTGCTGGCTGTGTGGCCTGGAGCAAGTTACCTCACCTTTTTGTCTCAGAGTGTTCATCTGTGAAGTAGGATTAACACCACCCACCTCGTTGGATTGTGGTCTGGCTCCAGCTGGGTGATGCGTGTCAAGCCCTTGGTGGACAGTAGGGGTTATTCTTTGGTGGCCATTGTGGTTGAAGAATCCAGTCACTGTCTGTCAACAAACTGTCACTGAGCAGGCTCTGCTGCGTGCTGGGGAATCAGAGCAGAGATGGCTATGGCTCCGCTGCCGAGTTCCCTTGGGCAAGAGACTAACTGGCGGCTGAGAAAAGTGGGTCCAGGGCAGTCAGGGAGTCAGGGCGGCCTTCCTGGGAAGGACCCGTGGGTGCCGCTCTGGATTTGGAAAGACAAGCAGTGCCCAGGTGGCCTGGAGGAGGACCTAAGCAGGCAGCGGGGCAAGGCTCAGGGGTGGAAGAACAAGTCTCTTGGGAGACACACTCTTGAGCCTCCAGGTTTGTGGAGAATCCAACTCTGAGGAGCCCCACACAGGGCCCTGAAGGAGTGAAGCCTGCTCCACATGCGCCTCTGACAGCTGACTGTCTGAGTAGAGGGACGCTGTGCCCAGCTCCTTGATGGAGTCCTGAAGCCATGGCCTCTGCTCCCCAGGAGACTGGGGCCTCTGCAAGGGCCTTTCCCACCGCCAGATCCCAGCCCTCACCCCTCATGCTCCTCTGTTCCCAGGGCTGGACACCATCTTGTCCTGTGTCTCCCCCAGAATCCGCCCAAGTGTGTCCAGAGATGGAGCAGAAGACTGGTGTGGAGAGGGCCGCATCAGAGGTCAGGTGGCCCCCAGGGCCCAAGGCTGGGGTCGAGGCTCCAGGTGGGTGTCACCTGCCTGGCACATAAGGACTTCTTCATATTTTGGAGGACACTGCCCTCCTGTGACTGGTGGGTACCCAGACCTCATTCTCCTCTAGTCAACCCCAATTTACAGATGAGAAAAACAGAGGTGAGAGGCTGGGCTGTTTCTTCTCAGCCCTGACTCCCCGTGTTCTGGCCTCCCAGTGGTTCTAGCCCCAGGGGCCCCATGAGGGAGGCCCAGCCCTGAGCTGAGGTCCTGCTACATTCCCACTGTGAGTGTGGTAGGGGCATCTTCCCCCACCTCTCTGGGGACCTGGCCCATGGAGGGTCTGAGGCAGAAGCTACAGAGGCCACAGCACCCTCCATCCTAGGACCTGGCTGCTTGAGGCAGGACATCTGTTCCCTGGAAGAAGCTCCCCAAGGGGGCGCAGCCAGAGGCCTCTGTGGCCAAGAATCAGATTCACAGACTCTTCAGTCCTGCACCCCTTGGAACATGGACGCTTAGATGGGGCCACCCCCTCTCTTGTGACTGGGCCCCCGCTGTGCAAACATGCACATAACCAGCTTTCCTTGAGCACCCAGGCACTACACATTCATGTGTCCCAATGTCTTAACTGTTATCCAACCCTGGGAGCCTGTCATGGCATCCCTACACAGGTGACCACAGGTGCAGGTGACTACAGAGCCAGGCCAAGGCCGGGCTCTGCCATGTCATTCCTGGGTAGTCTGTGCCACCTTCCATACCTTAGTTTCTTTATCTGAAAAATGAGGACAATTGCAGTCCTCCCCTCTGAGATCCTAAGTAGGTTAGCTGAAGCTCCTGGCAAAGCTGAAGCCCTGTAAGCGGTCACCACGAAGATTACGGTGCCAGGATCGGCTCCCTGTGCTCTTCAGACCCAGCTCTACCCTTGCAGCTGATCCATCAGGCCATGTCCATGGGACCATGACTCTCTGGGGTGCTTGAGGCCTGGCCTCCTGCTACAGCCACTGCCACAGTGCCGGCACTGGCTAGGTGCTCACAAATGGCCAGTTTTTATTATTTGGGGAGGAAGGAGAAGGGAAGCGATACTTGGGGTCACTTTATATAAACCTGGCCCTCCCCCTCTCCTGGGACCTTCCTTGGTAAAGAACACCAACCACATTGTCACTGGGCCCTCCCCTTTGCTGCTGCTCTGCAACAGGTGCCCGTGGAGGAGGCTGGAGGAGGCTCAAGGAGTCCATGGAGACAGAAAGAAGGTACTTTGGAAAGTCTGTCTAACCCTTCAGTCTCCAACGCACTCCGTAAAAGGGAAACTGAGACCCAGAGGGAAGGACAGCCTCGGGACCACAGTGCATCAGAGGCAGATTCCTGGCTGAGCTGTGGGGCCTCCAAGGGGCTGGTGTGCGGGTGAAGCCTCCACTGAGCAGGGCCTGCTGGAATCCATCCCCACCACCTTCGTCACAGGCCCTGAGGCAGAATCCTCTGCCTTCCAAGCCAGAGTGGGTCTTGGGTCCAGGCTGGCTGGGGAAGGAGGCGCCCAAATATTTAGTCTGTGTGGAAGGGAGCAGGCACAGATCCTCGTGCCAGGAGCCACATCACAGAGAGACCCACCCACCCATGTCGTAGGGTCCCATCACATACTTTTTTACTCAAATCTGTTACGATGCCCCAAATGCCCCATTTTATGATTCCTTAGGGTTAAGGCACCCTGTCTTCCTATTAGGTTCCCATTCCCTGAAATCATAATAAAAATAACAACTCACGCAAGCACAGGGGTGTGCAGTTCACGCAGGGCCTTCATATACCACAGCACCCCCACAGCACTATAGGGCAGTGTGGGAAGAAGAGCGTGGGGCCAGAGTGGGGGTATTGACTTGCTCAGGGTCACAGAGACCTGGAGGGCAAGAAGACTGAGGTCCAGGTGTGACTGCAGAGCGGGCAATGACAGCTGGAGGTGGGGCTCATTCCTTGCCATCTATTACCAAGCTGGGCCTCTGATCAACCCCCTTGCAGAGATGGGACCAGCCGTCCCACAGGCTCCTCCCCTTTCTCTCTACAATTAGACCCTGGCCCTTGCCTCAAATTGACAACACGGGCTGATTCCTGCTGGTCCCCTGGGAGCCTCCCCTCCTCACCCTGCAGTCCTGAGCCCCTTTGGGTTCCCATCTCCACAAATGGGAAGCACTATCTTCCTCCTCCTTCCCCCAAGTGCTATAAATGCCAATTCTGCTACCCTACATCAGACCTACTGACTCAGGAACTCTGTTAACAGCCTTGAAAGCTGGACGCAGTGGCACACGCCTGTATCCTAGTGGCTCAGGAGGCTGAGGCAGGAGGATCCAGAGTTCAAAGCTAGCCTCAGCAAATAAGTGAGCCCCTAAGCAACTCAGTGAAACCCTGTGTCTAATTAAAGTACAAAAAAGGGCTGGGGATGTGGCTCGGTGGTTAAGTGCCCCTGGGTTCAATCTCTGGGACCAAAGAAAAAATAGCTTTGAGTTGATTCTGATTCTAGAAACTGGGGGCCCCTCTTCACTCTCCGGCTCCCACGCCTGCGGGATTCATCCCAGCTTCTTGGCCTGCATGTGCAGCCCCGCCCCCTTCTCTCCCAGCCCCCTCCTCTGAGACATGTTCCCCACCTGTAGTGCACCCTCCACTGTCCTGCGCTCCGTGCTCCTCACACGAGCGGTCTTCTTTCTCATCTCCAGGCCTTGCACTGGTCGCCCCTCCTGCCTGTCCCTGGGCAGCCTGGAAACTTCTGTGACCCTTCAGCACTCTGTCTCCTGGAAGTCCTCCCTGAAGTGTTCCCACCTGAGCTCAATCCCTGGTACCTGTTTGTTCTGACCCCAACAGGCCTGTTCTTTAACCAGACCTGGCCGGGAAGGTCCCAGTGAACACTGGTGTGAAGACAGCAGGGAAGTGTGGCCCGCGGGCTTGTATCTTCTCCCCAGCCCATCTGGCTTGGACCAAGGGTCAGGCCCTGCCCTCCCTGCCTCGCTGAGGCCCTGCCCACCTCTGGCCTCTGTCTATCCGTGTGTGGGAAGTGGAGCCGAAGCAGCCCCTTGATGCAGTTTAGTGGCCCCTGGGTGTCTCTAACTCTGGGTGAAGGTCACAGTGCCCCTCACTCGAGGGCTGCAGTCCCACTCTGCCCCTGTGGCCCGCCCCCACCCCAGGAGTGGTGACCACAGCACTGGCCTGGGTCCCTACATGGCCAGAGTGTTATCTACATCTTCCACCTCATGTTGGTCCATTTTACAAGATGGCAGGTGAGCCTGGGACAACGAGACCTGTCCGCGCTGAGCACGAGGATGGCTCAGTCGCCTCACTGGACTGGCTGGAAAGGGAGCCAGTTCCCCGCAGCTTCCCCGAGAGGCCAGCTACCATGTTATGCTGCTGGGGTTGGGGAGGGGACAGAGGAGGAACGCACTGAGGTTAAAATGAACCACCATGATGCTGGGAGCCACAGGGGACTTGAGTAGAGGAGGCCAGTGGTCCAAATCTGCAGGAGATGTTCCACCCACTCTCCATCCCAGGGGAGGAGAGGCCCCTTCAGGGTGTTCAAACTGGCTTCTCAAGGGAGGGATTTGGAAACCTAGGCCTTGGTTCCAAAAAAGTGTTTGTCATGTCCCCCACTTGACCAGCCTTCTCTGCTCCCCACAGTTCAGAGACATGAGATTCTCTACGGCTGGGAGTCTCCAGTCTCAACTGGACTGTGGTCCAGAGCCCCTGAGGGGCTGTAGCTGCTGCGGGGTCAGGAGGGACCCCAGCACTCTAGGCCAATGGCTTGTCCATTAGGCTCTTGTCCTACCCCTATTCCTGGATGCCCCCCTTTGGTGACACCTTCCCTTGGCCTTCAAAGCCTCGATCCCCAGTTCAAATCTCAGCAACTCCCCTTACTAACCGCATGGCCTCGGCCAGTGACTTCACATCTCTGAGCCGCTGCTTTCCCAGTACTGCCAAATGCTAAGCAAATAGTGCCCGTCACCGGAGTATGAAACAGGGTGGACAAACCAGGGCTCCAGATGGGCACCTCACTCATCGCTCGTTCCCTCTGCTTTCTGCAGTGAAACCGTAGGATAAGTCACTCCTAGAATTTAGCATCAGAAAGAAAACACATTCTCTCCCCAGGAACTGGTGTGCTTTTTTGGATTGTATGTCGCAAAAATATTTAGCTCATCATTATTGCTGTGGGTACAGGAAGTTCAGAGATAAATGTCATCTTCATCGTAGCCATTATATCAGTCACTATGTGGTTGACAAGTTACTTCCTACTCTAGGGATTTGGGTTAAGGCTTTACAGCATCCTTTTTAAAAACTACTCCTAATCTTTAAAAAATAGAATCCTGCCGGGCACAGTGGCACATGACTGTAATCCCAGTGGCTGGGGAGGCTGAGGCAGGAGGATCACAAGTTCAAAGCCAGCCTCAGCAATGGTGAGGTGCTAAGCAACTTAATAAGACCTTGTCTCTCAAAAAAATACAAATTAGGGCTGGGGATGTGGCTCAGTGGTTGAGTACCAAAGAAAATTAAAAATGGAAAAAAAAAAAAGAAAATCCTGTGGCAGTTTCAACTTTTTTCCGTCCTGCCTGCTAAGGGAGCTCTCTGCCACCCCTGTCCCTCCTCCAGACTTCCTCCCTGGCAGGTCTGGCCTCCTGGTCCCATGTCCACCAGGTCATGCCTGTTACCTGGAATTGTTGTGCCCCAGACTAGAGTGTGTTCCGGTGTCTAGCAAAGGCTGACCCTCCTCTAGACGCTACCTGAGGGATGAGCCTCTGCTCCCTCCTCCCCGCCCATCTTGAATATCTCCTTTGTCCCAGGCGCTGTTCTAGGACTTCTGCTCCACATAACTGGCACTCCTGTTGGGGAGGACAATGTACCACAATTAAATAAGTAAAACTTGTAGGTTTTTTTTTTTTTTTTCTTCTTCTTCAACCAGGTGGTGGCAAATATTAAGGAAATTGAATCAAAACAGCCCGGCAGGGCAGGGAGTACTGGTGGGAGGGAGGCTCCTGGGCCACTCAGGTTGTCCAGAGAGGCCTCACGGGGGTGGGGGTGGGGGGTGGGGGGCAGCACTTGCACCCGTGGCTGATGCTGGGGGTGGGAGCAGGCGGAGCCCTGGTCAGGGGGGAGGGGGAGAGTTCCAGGCAGTGGAAAGCCAGGACCAGGGGCTGCCTTGGAGTGAGCCAATGGTGGGGCTGAGACAAGTCAGACAGGGAATAGGGTCAGACTGAGGGGGTGTGGGAGCTGCTGGGGGCTTGGGAGCAGAGGCAGGAAGTGACTGCTTCATGCCAGGCTCTGAGCTGAATGCTTAATGGCCAACTTCTCACTTTACCTTCCTGGCAATTCTGAGATTTGGGTTTTGTTTTCAGACCTATTTCAAAGGGAGCAGAAGCCCAGAGAGGGAAGGGACCCAGCCAAGGTCCCACAGCAGGAGGCTCTTTCCCTTTCTCCGGAATCTGTGGCAGGTTAGTGGCTGGGAGGAGAGGGGATGGGACGTGCCCTGAGACTGCTTATTTTCCTCTGCCTCTTTTCTCAGCATCTGCCCATAAATCACTTTGACACCCCGACAAGGGGGGCACGGATAGATTCAACATCACCTCCGTGGGTGAGTCGTTCCCAGGCCCTTGCACTCCAGCTGAGCTTGTGGTTCTTGGCTCTGGACACTGGCTGCCCAGCTCTGGGCTCCGCACGCTGGGCCCAGAACACCAGGGGAGTTGTGTTTTTCCCCGGGCTGGGAAGGGGTTCGGGAGAAAGGAGAGGCCCCCCACCCCCCCGGGCCTGGGGATCTGGCTACCAGATGAGGGGTTGGGAAGGCTGGGGTCTGCTTCGCAGAGGTCTGGGTGAGTCCTGCCGGCCCACCGGAGGTGTGGAGGATGAGGAGCACCCTCTCCTGCACCCCTGGGCACCAGAGTTGTGTTGGAGCTGGCACTGCAGTAGAGGCAGACTAAACGGGGGTACTGACCAGAGAGGGAGGACCCCTCTCAACCGTGGCTATCCTGCCCCACTGGCAAGTAGCCACCGGAAACCGCCAAGGGATGCTGTGGACTCAGAAATAGGCGGGGCCTTCCCTGGAGAAGAGGCCCCTGTCTGGACATGGTGGGGGGCTTGGAGAACACCTGCCCTCTGAACCCTGCTGCCGCAGCCTCAGGAACATGCACCCTGCCCCTGAGAAACTGTGGTCTCCAAGTGCAGCCCACTTCTCAGTTTCACACTCAAGGCCCTGGGGGTGACCTGGTCACCTGTCCCTCTCTCCTTCCCACTCACTGTGAAGTCATGACCTTGGTTCAGGCTGCCCTGTCTGCCTGGTACAACCCCGTCACCCTGGTCATTGTCACAGTTGGCATCAAGTCCCCTGCCCCTGCTTGTCCGAAGGCCCCCCGCCCACACGGCACCTCATTTCCAGGTCGATTGTTGCTGGGCTGGGGTCTCGCCCTGTGTTGGGAGGCAGCATAGGGAAAGGGGTGGGAAGTCATGAATTCTGGAATCAGAGGGATCCGATGACCCCTTCCTAGTGGCCCTGCCAGCTGCTGGAGGACTGACAGGGCGAGTGTCTACCTCTCTGAGCCTCAGCACCTCTGGAGGGGGTCACATGTCAGGCCTGGCTCAGGAAGATGAAACCAAGGCCACCCCAATTTGGGCCCACCCGGAGCTAGAGTCCGAGAAGGGTAGAGGTGACGCCTGCCCCTCCCCAGCCCACCAAACCCTCTTCCCCTTCAGAGTCATGCCCTCTCCCATACTGGCTGGGGTTCCCTCACCTTTTTTTCTGTAGCGCATGTTTCTTTGGCAGGAGGCAGGACTGGCTGTGCCCCCATCCCTCACCTGCAGACCCGCCCTGGGGCCTCGCTGAGCCCAGCCCTCTGAACCGTGACTGTGAGGCCAGGCTGGGTGGGAAGGAGGGGGTGCTTTCCGTCTGCAAGCCTGGCCTGCGCTGGAGTGAGTGTGTCCTCGGACTCCCTTTGGAGTGGTGCTGGAAGGGGGCTGGACTGAGCCTCCCTCACTGTGGGGCCTTGGACCCAATGCTGCCCCTCTCTGGGCCTCATTTCCCCTTTGCCAGTGAGAGGGCTGGCCCCTCAGCGTTGGGCAGGAGTCCATCCTTGGGCAAAACCCCTCCACCCCAACCTATGTTCCCTCAGAGCAGGGAGCGTCCTGGGAAAGAGCAGGGAGGGGAGCAGGGGCCTGTGGGGTACTGGCAAGGACCTGATGGGGGTCCAGGTGGAAGGGACTCCTGGGGGATGGCAGGGGTAGGCAGGAGAGGGCAGCGAAGTGGGGTTGGCCAGTGGCCAGCCTCACCACAGACCTCCACAGGCCCCCTAATGGACCCCACAGAGGCTGTTCGTCAAGGTCTCTTGCCTAATTAACAAATTGTTCCCAGCTCCCCTCCCACAGCCTGACCTCCTCAGCCTGAGTCTGTTAGGAAGCCCCATCTGGGGGAAGGGTGCCGGCTGCCAGGGCAGAGGGCCCTGCCCAAGCCCCTTGCTGCTCCCACATTCCTGGGAGGCACAGAGCACCCCACTACACAGTCCCCAGCCCCGTGTGGCCAGGTGGTGAGGTAGGATTCAGCCCTGCTAGGGGGCCTTGGCTGGGTCCCCTGGCTTCCGGTTTCTTCCTCAGTGGAATGAGGATTTCAACCCTGACCTCACAGCACCATTGAGAAAGTTTGTGCTGAATCCTGGGGGAGCCAGAGCCCTCTCCCCCTGAACCAGACCCCTAGAGACAGAGTGTGACCCATGGCCACCCTTTGTCCATGCTTGACACCAGCTCTCTGCCCTCAGCAGCTTCCCTTAAAGGGAAGACCCTCCCCCACATGGAAGGCAGCCCCTGTGCTTCTGCGACCACTTCTTGCAGGACAGAGGGGACATTTGGGCACATCACAGCCCAGAACCCAGCCTGAATCCTTGCCCTCAAGTGCACTGCCCAAGGCCAGAGGGCCAGGGGGCTAGGGTTCAGAGAGAGCAAGGACTTCCCAGGATCCCACAGGGAGCTCAGACAGAGCCAGTCCCTTCCCTCATGCCCAGGTGGGGCTTCTTGGTGGCTGCTCACACCTGTGTGCACACACACATGCACACTCAGGCACACACACGCAAAGCCCAGCCAGGATAATGGGGAGCTGACATCTGCCCACCAGGTGCAACCCAGCTGTTAATCAGTGCTTGGAAGGAGCCCTGGCGCAGCGACCCCCAGGGAGATGGGGGCAGCCAAAGGTCATTTGAGGTTCCCACAGCCCCTCACGGTGGCCGTAGGAGGTGAGCCAAGAGCCTGTCAGCCCCTCAGCTGCCTTGTCCCATTTCCATATGGGAAAGTAGGACTCAGAGAGGAGGAGCAGGGACTTAGTGGGACCTTGCACCATTGGGAGGTGGGCTGGACTTCCTGCCTCACCCCTGTAGCCTGAGCCAGGACTCACCCCTCCCCACCCCCACCCCAGATGCCTCTTGGAAGGAAGAGGACCTAAGACCCTCCAAACTCTGGTGGCCCAGGAGGCCAGGGCACTTAGCTCCTTAGGCAGAAAGGTGCTGTTCCCACAAGGACAGGGCTGCCACAAGTGGAAGTGAGTTCCCTGTCCCTGAGGGTGTTCAAGCAAGGGCTTGGGGCTTCCAGGGAGTGACCCCTGAGTTGAAAATTCCTCTGAAGATTGGATTAAGTACAAGTCTCTCCTCAGACTTTCTCCAACTCCAACTCCAGATTTTCTGAGCTTCTAGAATCCTCTTGGCCAAACCTCACAGCACATGAGCATACAGAATTCCAATCCCTGCTCACTGAGGAGGCCAAGGTGGTTGCCTCTCCAAGCCTCAGTGTTCCACCTGCACAAGAAGACCAACACACAGCACCTGCTTCACAGGTGGTGCTAGGTCAAGTACAGTCCACTGTGAACAGACCAGGCACAAACATGGCTCTGGGTTCACTGAATGTGGCTGGGAGACAAGAGCTGAGTGGACAAGAGGGCTGGGTGTGGGTCAGGGAGCCATGGGGGCTGGGGATGCCAGACAGTACCCCAGCACCTGTGTGAGTGGACATGTGTTTCCCAGTGGGACACCAGGCAAGCATGTCCATCACTGTCCAAGCCCTGCCAGCCCTGGCTTTGGCTATGGGAAGCGGCAACACATCAAAGGGCCCTGAGGGTGAGGCTGACAGCCGGGCAGGGCCCACTGACCACACTGACCCCAAATGGTGACCTGGGCCTTGGGAAAGGAGACTGAGTGGGGCCTGAGGATGAGGCTGGAGAGAGGCACACTCTGGTCCAACAAGTGAGTACCTCCTGGAGGCCAGGCTCAGGCAGGGTGTCACCTTCATTATTGAACGGGTGCCCAGACTATGATAGCCAATTTCACAAGTGGATGCACCAAAATAGACAAACCATAAAATGCAATAAGAAGATAATACCTGTTTAAACAACAACAACAAACAAACAAACAAGTGGGTGGATACACCAAAGCCCAGAGACCGCTTTTGCCTGGATGTCCTCCTGCCCCTGTCCCCAACCACAAAAGAAACTGTCCAGATGAATCTAGGAGAGGTGCTGGAAAGCTGAGACCAGGGTGTGTGTGTGGGGGGGGTGGTGGGTGGAAGCCTAAGGAAATGTCTCTGGACCTAAATGTTCAGCTCAGAGAGCTCCAGGACCACAGATCCCCGCCAGCTCGTTCTCCCAGATCCTCAGCAACCACAGTGGCCGTGGAGAAGTTCCTCTGGGCCTCTGTCTCCTTGTCTGTGAAATGGGTGGATGGGACTCACAGCTCTCCAAGGGGGTGCTTTCCAGCCTTGAGGTGGGAGGGACCTGGTCAGGACTTCCAGAAAAGAGGCCCCTTCAGCTCAGATTTAACAAGCCATCCATTCGTCCATTTGGTTGGAACTGATCAAAACCAGACCTGAGCTGAGCTGTCTCTCTGATTCACAGGGACTGAAGCCGCCAAGAATTCATCCCTCACTGTTTCCAGTAAATAATTGGGCTCTTGTGGGGTTCCCAGGGTGGGCCTCATGTCTCACCTCCTCTCTTCATGGTGAACTTGACCAGGAGAGGCCAGGTCAGAAAAAGACCCATGACCACAGGTCTGGCCATGGGCCTCCAGTGGTGCTCTACCACACCAACCCGAACCCTTGGTGGGTGGTTTTCTGGGGACCCCGTCACATTGTCAGAGGGGTCAGGGCTGCAGGCTAGACCCTACTGGACTCACATGCCAGGGAGCCTGGCTCTAATATGTCCTTCATTTGTGTTGTCAACAAACTCCATAAAGTTCCCAAGAACCCTGAGGGGAGACCACCACCTCCTCAGCACATCCCAACTCTCAGGGGTCTTAAAGGGTCACTGTCTCTACCTCTTTTGTTCCTCCTGGTTTGTAAAGGAGATGAGAAAATGCTAAACTGGGTTTCAAAAAGTGACAGTACGTCATCTACACTGTGGGCATCTTCTTGCAGGTCCATGGTCACCTCTCTGACTGTGTATGCCAGTCTCCGGGGAGGGGCCTGCAAAGTCAAGCGGGGAGACACCTGGGCTGAAAGGCCCCTGCAGCACACACCCACCCATCCACCCCACCATTTTGTGTTCAAACCTGATTATTGATTTTAGGAAGGGTTCAGTGATACTCCTGGGCCTCCAAGTCACCTTTTTTTGCTCTTAATAAGTAAATAAAAAGTCACAGAGACTATCAAGGCATTGGTGGTGACAGGTCATTTGCTGACATTTCAGGACTCTTCACTGGCAGCTCCATGTTCCCAGGGCCATGTCCGTTTGTCCTTCCCTTGGGTCTACAGAATCCTGGTTGGGAGGAGGTGGTCCCCCAGGGGCTACAACGTTCATTCTCTTGGGACTCTGGAAAGGGGATTTGGATAAATGTGCCTTTCAAGCCCCCACCCTGCCATCACCTGGCCCCCTCCTGCCTGCCATGGTCCCCATGGCCCTTCTGTGAGCAGTCAGCCTGGCTTCGGGCACCAGTGCTGTGGCTCAAGCCTGCTCCACAGCCTTCCTGGCTGCCCCCATGCTGCCTCTTGTACTCTGTGGCCCCCACACAGCAGAGCTGTCTTGGGGGAAGAAGGGAGACGTTGTGGTTTGGATATAAAGTGTCCTCCAAAAGCTCATGTGTTAGAAGCATGACACCCAGTGTAGGAATCTTCAGAGGTGAATGATTGCATTACGAGACCTGGAACTTCATCAGCGAATTAATTGTTTTGATGGGTGAATAATGTGAATGGATTATGGGTGGTGACTACAGGCAGGTGGGCATGGCTAGAGGAACTAGGTCACTGGGGGCATGTCCTAGGGGATTATATTTTGTCCTGACTCTTGGCACTCTCTCTCACTCTCATTCTCTCTCCTGTCTGTCTGTCTGTCTGCTTCCTGGCTGCCATGAGCTGAGCAACTTCCTCCATCACACCCTTTCACCACGATGTTCTGCTTCACTTCAGCTCAAAGCAGTGGATTTGGCTGACAATGGACTGAACCTCTGGAACTGAGCCCCAAATAGAGTTCCTCTTGTTAGGCATTCTTGGTCACAGCATTGAGAAGTGACTTCCACAGGGCACTGCGACCCTTGCCTCCCACCTCAGGTGGGCCTGTCAGATCATCTTGCACATTTTAACAATGTTGGGGAGGTCAATAGGTCAACTGCCCCCATCAGCCACTTGTTCCCTTAACAAACTATTATTTGGCCTCTGGGGACCCAAGAGGATTCAAACCCACCAGGTTCAGGCCCATATCAGACGACCCCTAGCTCTCCCCAAGCCCAGATTCAAGGTACCTCCTCACAGGGGTGGGGTCGGATCCTCCTCTGGGTCTCAGCATCCAGACTATACAGGGAGGGGCAGAAGGTTCCAGAAAATATGAGTGAAACCAGCCTACCCCAAACTTACACTATCCACCATAGGTCTGCCTCGGAGGCGGTGAGGAGCAGGGAGCCTCCCTACAGAGCCTGGTGAAGACGGCACAGCATGCTGAGAGCAGGATCAGAGGCTCAAGGCTTGCAGGCCAAGGGCCCTGTGCATGAGCTGGCCTGCTAGACACCTCCCCTTTGCAGGGACCTTCTGACCTCCAGGAAGCCTGCCCTGAGCTGTCCAGCCGCAGAGGAGACAGATTTCTAGTAGAGGGGTGAAGCGGGGGTGCTTGTGGATGGCTTGGCTTTCAAGGAGCCGGATAACTTCCCCTGCCTTCTGCTCCCCTCCTAAAAGACCAGGCGAGAAACTCCATCTAATTTGTTAGCTCCCAGCGTAACAGAGCACCCTCTGGGACCCCAGGAACTGCTGGGAGAGGCCCAGCCCAGGCTCCCTTTACCATGCAGGCCAAGGGCCCCATTGCTGGGGAGCAGCCCTGGCTCTGCTGCATCTGTACCCAGGCCTTCAGCGGGTGGCAGACAGTGCCCACGTCCTCACTACTTCCAAGTCTTTCCCAGCCTCGGCCAAAGAAAGTCACTACCTGGCAAGCACTTGGCCTTGAGTGCCATCACATGAGGTTCTGGTCACCTATGGGAGGGGAGCTGGGTACCAGCATGGGTACAGCTGGCTTGGGGTCCCTGATGGGAAGGTTGCTTGACTTCATCCATGGACACATGCCCAGCCACATTGTCAGCTGCCTTTGTGATTTCTGATTGTGGTGTACCCCGATCCTGACAGAGTCTGACAGTGCCACACCCAACCCTTGATTCCCTCAATGGGGAGACTGGGTTGAAGGATTCAGAAGGCTGCTTCTTATTCTTCAAGGTTATTGTCATTTCTCCAGCTGGGAAGCAAGAAGCCCAGCAGGATTGAGGAATAAGATCCACAGAACATTAGGGCTCACTTGGGCCCCCAGAAGTGAGATTCTGGGGTCTTCTGGAAGCCGCCAGAGTCCAGCAGAGCCCCTCCCATCTGCCACAGCCTGGAGCCGGGCCAGGCATGCAGAGCTAGAACTGAAACCGGCCGGGGTCTGGGGTGAGGGGTGGAGGGAGTGGGGGTCTGTCACCCGCCAGGCAGGCAGGATGAGCTGAGTCTAAATAAATCACTAACACACGGGTGGAGAATTCCTTGAACAGGCGCCCAGGATTATGGACAATAGAAGGGGGGGGGGATGTGGAGGTTTCAGGAGAACCATGCCTGCAACGCCCCCCCTCTCGTGACAGTCCATTCCTCTCCCGCTGTAGGGCCTGTGGCTGGCTGTGCAGGGAGGGGGCGGCCTTGGTTGGGGGCCTTTTCTGCCCAGGCCCAGCCCCTTGATCCCTGTGTGAGAAACTCCCAAAGCCCCGCGCCTGTCTGAGGGGAGGGAGGTGTTGAAAGCCGCATCCTGCTCTGAGGGCTGAGCTGAGGCCAGAGATAATATCATGCATGCGCTGGAGAGCAGCAGGGCTGGGCCTCCACGGCCCCCTACTCGACATCCCCCAAACTCTGCACCCCTGCCTGGCCTGAGCCCCAGCAGCCAGGCAGGGGCGGGCGGCTCCCAGCCTGGGAGGTGGCCTGGCTCTTGGCCCACTGGACTCACTCCAAGCCTGAGAAACCCCGGGGCTGGCCCAAGGCAGGGTCCGAGATGGGATCAGGAAGGGGACATCCAAGGCTGAGGTCTGGAGCCGGCTGAGATCATCCCAGTCCCCCCACCTCTGCTTGCTTCTCTCTCTATCTCATTTTCTACATTTGGAAAATGTAGTCAGGAGACCTGCTCACCTCAAGGGTCTCCAGGTGCTCACAGGGCCTGCACTGGATTGTGCTAATTGGGTTTTAACTGCAACTCCTGGGGTGGGCAGGGGCCACTGGATGAATCGATGGATAGATGAGCGACTGAACAAGCATCAGCCGAGGTCCCATGAGACTACAGTCCAAGCATTCCTGGGGACCAGGTCCTGAGAGGTGTCTCTTGCCCTGCTCTTCAGTAATGAGCCCTTGTGAGTCCTGCACTTCACAGTTTGCCAAGGGCCTCTGCACTGCCTCCTTAACCCTGCGAGGGAATATAGGGAGGGCCTGATGTCCCTGTGGCAGATAAAGAAACAAAGAGGGCACGACTGAGCTCACTGCCAGGCAGTTCCCAAAGGCCTCTGTGCTCTCTGAGAGCCCAGGAGCCCAGGACTGCACGCGGGGCAGGGCTCAGGGAGGGCTGATGCTGGGGAATTACAGGCCAGCAGGGACAGAAATCAGGTGTCCAGCTCTCAGCCCAGCCCTGTCCAGTTGTCCTGTTGTGGAGGATCTCGCACGACCATATCCCCAAGCTGAGGGCCTCTGCTGGGTCAGGGCCCTCCACGGAGCCAGGCCCCAGCTCCTGTCTGCCTAAAACTCTCCCTTGCCCCGGCTCCAAGGGCAGTCCCTGCACCCTCCTCCCTGCCCCACTGGCCCTCCTGCTGTGGCCCCTGTCCACCTTTGTGGTGTGTCCTGCTGCCTGCTGCCCCTGCAGTGGGAACTTGACCACATCCCAAGGTTAGAGGGGGCCTTTCCCACAACTCAGGGACAGCCTCTGACCTGCAGCCTGGGCTATCAGACCTTGGCCCTCCTCCCTGACCCATGTCTGTTCTGGCTCCACTGCAGAGGAGCGCTCTCCATGCATTTCCAAGCTTATCTGCAACCCCAATCACAGGGTTAAACCTTGGTTCCCTGCCTGACCTCAGGCCCCTGCCGGCAAGGGTGGAGAAATCCCCAACTTAGGAATCTGCCTCACCACTTGGTATCGGCTGGCCACATCCGAGCCATGGTTTGTCTCTTCATCTATAAAATAAGATGGCGAGTCACACCTCAGAGGATGCACAGAATGACAAGACTCAAAGGCAAGGAGAGATGTGAATGGACTTTGAGAATTGTTGAATGTTCGAAATGCAAATGAAGCATAAGGGAACCTGGGTGGGGCTTCCCAGGGCCACACAGAGGTGTGGCCTTTCCTATGCAAAGGCCTGGAGGTGGACAACTCCAGTGTGTGTCCTAAGGCCAGTTGTTCCACATGGGGAGGGCCCAGCTGTGGGGCATGTTATTCTGGAAGACATGGGGAGTCTCTGAAGGGCTGCTCACTGCCAATGCCAAGTGCTTCTCAGGGAGCACTTACCAAGGCATTGACTGCAAGGCTGCTTCTCTGGGGCCTTTCCTAAAACCCTCTCCACAGCCCCATTTCTTAGAGAACAAAGGTTCATCGAGGAAAGAGACCAGCCCACAGTCACATGGTCACCCAGGCCAGGGTCTCCCCAGCTGGGTCAGCTTCCCATTTTCTGGGGGCCTATGAGCCCTCACACCCTCAGGCCTAGGAGCCTAAGCCTTCCACCCTAAGCCACTGCCTCGGCCTCCAGCCTCCACAGCCTGATGAGGGTCAGTGGGTGGGAGGTGTGTCTCCAGGAGAACCAGAAGTGGAGCTGAAAGGAGTCTGGAGGAGGCTGACTTGAAAGGATAAGGGAGAGAATGGTAGTGGGAAGCAGAAGCCCCGTGGACTGGCGCTCTGGCTCCTCCTGGCCTATTCCCTCACCATTCAGTCAGGGAGACTGAGGCCACGGCCCAGTGTCCTCTCACACTGGGTGTTGCCCATAGCACAGGGGTGTGGCAGCCAGGGCTGGAAATTGAGGATTTTGTGGTGCTTCAGGATGGGGCCAGGTGGCATTTACCCTTCAGCTGAGTTTGTGAAGCTAATAAAGAGCAAACACCGGGAAGGGCATTGCGGCAGCCATGAGGAGGTCCTGGGGCCGCTCGGAAGCAGGATCAGCGAAGCAGCTCCGTGTCCGCTGCTGGCAGGGGCTGGTGAGGCCCCTCTGCGCCAGCTCCCTCCTGACACTTGTTTCCTTTATTCCTCTCAAAAATCAGAAACGAGTATTTTCTCATTTAGAGGTGAAGATTCTGAAATTTGGAGAGATAAAGTCACTTTCCCAAGGTCACACAGCCAACAAAGGACAGGGAAGGACCTTCAACTCAGGTCTATGGGTTTCAGGTTGGGGGACCTTTCCACTGTCCCCCCTTACTGTACCCCTACTCCCCACCCCTGTCCCCTGTCCCGTGGTCCAGAAAGGAATTTCACAGAAGGGGGCTCTCCTCAGCATCCCACTGGCCTCTACAGGGGACATGCTGCCATCAGGGTGCCATCCCAACCCACGGACCCCCATGGACGCAGGTGCTTCCTTGGGGAGCAGAGATGCCTTGTCCCTGCAGCACTATGGGCATCGCTGTGTCCCAAGGTCTATCGTCCCTGCTGTCCATCTTTGTTCTCCCCTAAAAAGCCCACTTCCCACAGATGCTCAGGAAACAAGGGGGGCTAGTGAGGTTCCCGTGGGCACTGTGGACCTGAATGGCCACCTGTGTCTGAGGGCTCCGGAGAGCCACAGGAGGGCACCGCGCAGGAAAAATGGAGCTGATGAACTTGAGCTTCAGTCTCCACAGTCACCAGGGTCCCTTTCAAGACTGGGGATGGGGGAGAGGTGGGGAACAACAGTGTGTGCAAGTGATCATGTTTCTGTAAAATCTGCAGAGCTGCCATATTTTAGCTTCCATTGGCAGAGGCCTCTGTCCCTCTCCACTGTGGCGCGCACTGCTTTCCTTCTCTGGAGCAGCCATAGATGTCTGGAAACTTGGCCGGGGGAAGTTGAGTGGAGGACACTCTCATTTCGGCTCAGGGGTGTATTTATGTGGCGGCATAGATACTTAGTTGCATGAACGTTCTGCTGCTGGGGCCATGCTGTGTGCCATGGCTCTCAGGAACACTCCTGCTCCCACCCAGCCTCGTGGCACTGTGGCACAGGGTCCCATGTCATCTTGTGACATCAGCATGTCCTACAGACGCTGGTAGTGGCAACATGTGGGCAGTGGTGGAGAAGCAATATCTGAAACAGACGGAGCCGGATGCCAGCCTGTAGAAGAGTCTTCCTTGCAATCAGGTGGTGTAAAATCACAAGACTGGTTCTCATCGACGCAGTCTCCACACGGATGTTTGCTTCTGTCAGGGTTAGTAATGTTGACTATAAATGGACCGTTCATTTTTCTCTCTTTTCTGATGACAATCACACAAAACACAATTTATCAGAGTTCCTGTATTCTTGACAAATCTGCAGTGGTACTGCAAACAACTGTATGTCTACTAAGTTGCATGTTTTGGGCATCCCCACCCACGGACCCATGCGATAATTCCCCAGCTCAGCCCAACCCACCGAGTCTGACTGTTCTAAATGAAATGTCATATATGTGTCACACACACACACACACACACACACACACACACACACACACATTCTCCCCTCAATAAGAGCCCTCTGAATTGTGTAAGTTGCAGCCTTTCACAACTCCATGTACTAGCCTGGCATGGTGGTGCATGCCTGTAATCCCAGCAACTCAGAAGGCTGAGGCAGGAGGATCACAAATTTGAGGCCAGCCTCAGCAATTAAGCAAGACCTAAGCAACTTACTAAGACTCTGTTTCAAAATAAAAAATAAAAAGAGCTGGGGATGTAGCTTAATGGTTAAGCACCCCTGGGTTCAATCAATCTCAGGTACTGAAACAAAACAACTCTAGTACCCCTGATCTACCATAAGACCTCCCAGCCTTGCTCATAATGCCTGCAATACTCTTTCTCTGGTGTAGGTACTGTGACCATAGCCAGGGACCCTTCCAGACCCAGGCACCCACAGGCCTCGCCTATTCTTTTGGAAGCTTTGATTCCTTAACTACATACACCTTACACTTAGAACATACCCCTTCCTGAGCCCCCTCTTGCTGGAGGTGCATTTTAGCAGGTAGGCCTGAGGGCTGAGAGGGGCCGGAGGGCAGGGCTCTGCAGGACCAGACACTGGGCCTCTGCAGCTGGGCTGCACATGGCTGATGGAATCCCCAGGAGAACAGCCTGTTAGGAAAAGAGGCTGGTGGGGCTGCGTTTCCACAGTTCAGGGTGCAGCTGCTCGCACTGGCCAGAGCCTCTGCAGCCTTCCTCCTCTTGGGTGCTCAGCTTCTGCCTCTGCCCACACATCTGTCCACAGCTCCCCAGAGGACTCCTTCTCCAGGAGGTCGCTTGCACCCTGACCAACGCAGTGGTGAGGAAGCATGGAGAGAGCATCTGCCTCCTGTGGTGGCCAATCACCCTCAGCTCCTGGGTCCACCCTCGGACCACATGGGATAACTCAATCTCTCTTTCAGCAACTGCAAAACCTGCTCTCCCACTTGTCCTTTGTGGCCTATGCCAAACACCCCTCCTCTGAGTCTCCCTTCTCCCCACCTCACCTCGGTGTCTGGAGGCTCCCGTGCAGGCACTGCAATCACCCACCCACATGTAGCAGAGAGGGAGCCTCAGGGACAGAGAGACCAGCCGGTTCTGTCTGTGCCTCAGACTTTAGATGGTCAAGGAGGCTGGGCTCAGCAGAGGTTCGCCAGCTGTCCACCTGCCTGGGGAGCATGCCTGGCCAGGGGTGAGGTTCGAGTCACACTACCCGGCTCCTCTGTGCCCCTTCCACTGTCGTGCTTCAGGGCAGACACCTGGCTCCTGTCCTCTGCCTCCCTCCTTCCAGGCCCTGTTCTGACTTGCCCCTGCATTGCCAGATATTGTCTACCTGATTTCCTCAACACGACCATTTTTCCCCCTTTTCCTTTTTTGAGATGGCAGCTCACTGTGTTGCCCAGACTGGCCTTGAACCCCTAGACTCAAATGATTCTCCTGCCTCAGCCTCCACATAGCTGGACTATAGGCCTGGGCCCCTGGGCCTAGCTCCCCCTTTCCCCTCGGCTCCTGGTTCCCTTCCAGCTCTCTGGCCATTCTTCCAGGGCCCCTGTGGGAGCTCCTCTGCCCCTCTTCCTCCACCTCTACATGAACCCAGGGCTCAGTTCTATTCCACTCCACTCTGCAGTATCTCCTGAGATAGTGCCAAAGAGCTCTCATCTGCACATCTAGAAGCTACAAGCATTTTCCTTTTCAAATCTGACAGGCCTCTCAAACTGAAATTATAATGTCCCCCACCACCCGCTCTTCCTCAGTGCCTTACGCCCATCCTGCCTCCACCCCAGTGTAAGGAAGCAGCAGTTTTTGTCTGGGTTAGTATAGCCGAGTCTGCTCTCCCACCCTCAGCCCCCACTGCACTTTGCTTAAGAAAAACAAACAAAACCAAACAACAACTGTATTGAAGGACTATTTACATGTAATAAACTGCATCCATTTAAAATGTACATTTAATATTCTCATATTTCTCAGTGCATTGAGCTTTTTTTTAAATTGTCATTATGACATATTCTTCTTTAGGCCTGGAGACCTCTTGTTCCCAAGTGTCCTTTATCTCCTGTCTCCTTTCACCTTTGGCATGATCCATCTCTCACGCTTTTACACTCAGCCAGTTTTGCAGTTAACGTCTATTACGACTAGACAGCCTGGAAACGTTCTCGCTTTTATTAATCCAGTCTACCTCTATTTATTGGAACATTTGTTCCCTTAGTATTTATTATAAATTATTAAAATGGTTTTATTCATGTCTGCCTTTCCTGTGTTCTGTTTGTCTCATCTGGGTCTTGGTTCTCAGTTTTTTCTTTCTGGCTTTCTTTGTTGTTAATCAAATAGTTTTTAGTCTTTCATTTTATTTCATTTCTATTGTCATTCTACCTATATTTCTTTGCATACTTTTTGCCATTGCTCTAGAGATTACAATATGCATCTTTTAAAATTTTTTTATTTGTTTTAATTAGTTATACATGACAGTAGAATGCATTTATGCAGTTTGATATATCATACATACATGGGATATAATTTCTCATTTTTCTGAGTGTACATATTGCAGAATCATATTGCTCACGTAGTCATATACATACAGTAATGATATCTGTTTCCCCTTCCCTCCCCTCCTATCACTTCCCTCTACCTAATCTAAGGTAACTTTCTTCTTCCTTAGTGCCCCCACCTTATTGTGAATTAACATCTGCATATTAGAGAAAACATTTGGCCTTTGGTTTTGGGGATTGGCTCATTTTGCTTAGCATGATATTCTCCAACTCCATCCATTTACTGGCAAATGTCATAATTTCACTCTTCTTTAAAGCTGAGTAATATACACCACATTTTCTTTATCTATTCATCTATTGAGGGACACCTAGGTTGGTTCCATAGTCTAGCTATTGTGAATTGAGCTGCTATAAACATTGATGTGGCTGCGTCACTATAGTATGCTGATTTTAAGTCCTTTGGGTATAAACCAAGGAGTGGGAAGGCTGGGTCAAATGTGGTTTCATTCCCAGTTTTCTGAGGAATCTCCATACTGCTTTCCATAGTGGTTGCACCAATTTGCAGTCCTACCAGCAATGTATGAATGTACCTTTTTCTCCACATCCTTGCCAACATTGATTGTTGCCCGTATTCTTGATGGTTGCCATTCTGACAGGAGTGAGATGAAATATTCGTTTTGATTTGAATATTTTTTCATATATTTGTTGATTGTATATTATCTTCTGAGAAGTGTCTGTTTAGTTCCTGGCCCATTTATTGATTTGGTTATTTGTTTTTTTTTTTTTTTGGTGTTAAGTTTTTTGAGTTCTTTATATGTCCTAGAGATTAATGCTTTATCAGAGGTGCATGTGGTAAAGATTTTCTCCCAATCTGTAGGCTCTCTCCTCATGAATAAAACCATTTTAATAATTTATAATAAATACTAATTATTTCCTTTACTGATAAGAAGCTTTTCAATTTGAATCCATCCCGTTTATTGATTCTTGATGTTATGAGTCTTGTTAAGGAAGTCAGATCCTAGGCAGACGTAGTGAATATTTGGGCCTATTTTTTCTTCTTTTAGGCAGGGTCTGTGTTCTAGTGCCTAAGTCTTTATTCAACTTTGAGTTAATTTTTGTTCAGGGTGAGAGATAAAGGTTTAATTTCATTTTACTATATGTTTATATGATATGCCTACCAATGCATATCATTATTGTAGTCTACTTGGAGTTAATGAATTACTTCACATAAAATTTAGAAATGTTGCAATAATATGTTTCTATTTCTCCTCCCAATTCTCCTTAATGCTATTATTTTCAAAATATACTGTCCTACACTTTATAATCCCCCCAAAATATATTTATTTTTTTGTAGTACTAGGGATTGAACTCAGTGCCTCACTCATGCTAGGCAAGCCTGCTACCACTAAGTTACATCCCCAGTCCTTCCCTTTTAAAAAAATTTTATTTTGAGACAGGGTCTCAATAAATTGCTGAGGATGGCCTTGAACTTGTGATCCTCCTACCTCAACCTCCTGAGTAGCTGGGATTACAGGCATGTGCCTCCATGGCTAGCATATGTAGTCTTTCACTTGATCCATGTATTTACCAATATCAGTTCTCCTTTCCTCACTGTAGATCTGAGTTCCTTCAACCTGAAGAATTTCCTTTAGCACTTTTGTCAGACACGTCTCCTGGGGATAAATCATCTCCTTATTTTTGTATCTTAGAGTATCTTATTTTCTCCTTTATTTTTGGAGACTAGTTTTGCTAAGTAAAGAATAGATTCTTTTTTAAAATATATTTTTAGTTATACATGGGCACAATATCTTTATTTTTTAAAATTTATTTTTATGTGGTGCTGAGGATCGAACCCAGGAGAGGCGAACCCGTGAGAGGCGAGTGCTCTACCACTGAGCCACAACCCCAGCCCCAAGAATAGGTTCTTCAGCCCTTTGAATGTGTTCCAGTATTTCTTATCCCACTGTTTCTGATGGAAAACTGTTCTTCAGTATGCAAGGTATCTTTTATTTATTTGTTTAATGGATGCTTTCAAGATTTCACTTTATGTTTGGCTTCTCATCTGTTTGACTATTAAGTGCCTAGACATGGTTTTCTTTGTGTTTATCCTGTTTAAGATGGGTTGAGATTCTTAGCTCTTAAAGTTTTTTTTTTTTTTTTTTTTTTTTAACAAATTTGGGGAGTTTTTGAGTAGTTTGTACTTAAATATTTTTTCCTGCCTTTTTCTCCTGTTTCTTTCCTTCTGGTACTCCAATTACACATATTTTGGACCTCTTGGTATTCTTTCTCAAGTGAACAAGGCTGTTAATTTTTCCCCAAACTTTTCCTCATATTAAGTAATTTCAGTACTAATCTATCATCATGGTCAATTATATTTGTCTCTGTTCTCCATACTCTATTATTGAACCCAATCAGTGAATTTTCCACTTTAGTTATTGTACTTTTCTTCTTTGTACTTTCCATTTAGTGTGCATATATGTAATGTGTGTGTTTCCATTTTTCTTTTGAGAATTTCTTTCTTTTCACTCATTACAACCACTTTGTCCTTTAACATTTTCAACATAGTTTACCTTTATCATATTTATAAAGCTGTTTTGAAAACTTTATTGGTAAATTCAACATTGAGACCCATTCAGAGTCAGTTGCTGTTGTAACCTCCTTGTATGGTTCATAGTTTCTTGTTTCTCTGTGATTTCAAAACTAGATATTGTAGTAATTTTTTTGTGTGTATTTATTTGTTTCTTCTGATGACTGTTAGTATTTATTTTGGTGGGAAGTCTATTTGCTTGGGTTCAACCAGCAAACTATTTCTTCCGCAGTGTGTAGCAGATTATGTCTCTGCTTTGTTGCTACCACTTCCAGCTCCTGTTTTTTTGTGGCTCTCAGGAGTCTCCTGTACCTCTGTAATTTGGCATTTGCCTGAAGATTTGGGAAGTCCGCATTCAAATTTTGGTGCTCCCCTTTCTGTGGCTCCCTAGTTTCTATGGATTCTCCCCTAAATTTCCAGATGTTCTGTCCTCTGACACCTCAAGCTAGTGAGGCGGAAGCTTTCTGCTCCATGTGTACAGACTGGGAAAGACACTCTATAAATGCAGCTCGCTCACGCACTGCACCCTGACGAGGCAGCTCTGTCTTTCAAGGTTAGCCTTTCTCTTGCCCCTGTTTTTTGTTTTCACCAGACACTTTAGCATTTGAGTAAAGATCTGGACATTGGTGCTCAGCTCTTGGGTCTCAGGCCTTCTGCAGTCTCTCTCTCCCTGAATTTTTCAGCTGCCCTCACAGCTTTGAACCTACCCTCTGCCAGCCACAGTGGCAAGGCTGGTTCCCACCTGCTAGGGCCCAGGCGTTTGGGAGCCCTTGTGAGTCTTACCTCTTCTAGTTGCAGGTATTTAAAAAAAAATATGTATATATATATATATATATATATATATATATATATATATAGTTGTAGTTGGACACAATACCTTTATTGTATTTATTTATTTTTATGTGGTGCTGAGGATTGAACCCAATGCCTTGCACTTTCTAGGCAAGTGCTCTACCACTGAGCCACAACCCCAGCCCCAAGTTGCAGGTATTTAGGGGTAAACCTTCCTCTGGCTTCTGTTTTTAAAAGACACATCACAGTTTCTCTAAATGGTTGTTTTTCAAAAAATATTTTCCCCACAAAGAGACATGTAACTAACTGCTTTATGCCACCACGTTAAAGACGTTTCTCCCACTGCACTCTTTAAAACACATAATAGAACATGTCAGCCCCCATGCTTAAGTCCTTTCAAAGATTTCCCATTGCACTGAAGATCAAGTAAAAATCCCTAGTGAGACATATAACACCATGAAAAAGTAATGTACCGATTCTATCAAGGTTAGAAATTCCTGTTAAACCCCCTAAGATTACAAATTTACCCTTATCTGTAATATTGTCTGAATAAGTCTATGCTGGGACTGGATCCTTTCCTTTTCCACTTCCTTCCTGCTGGGGTTGAGGCTCAGTGGCACAGCGCTTGCCTAGCATGTTTGAGGCACTGGGTTCTATCCTCAGCACCACTTAAAAATAAATAAATAAATAAATAAAGGTCTATTGACAATTAAAAAAAAAAAAAGAAAGAAAGAGACAGTGGAGGCACTTTGGAAGTGAGGCACAGGGACTCTTTCAGCATCAAACTGCTGGAGGGCTCCATCTGAGCCCCACAAATGGCCAGTTCGTTTGGTGGATATTCTGGAGCAGTCTCCAAAGCCCCTTTCCTTCTGCCAAGACCTCCAGAGGCTGAGCATAAGAAAACATGGAAACTTAAGGGCCAGGGAAACTCAAGGGCCAGGAAACTCAGGGGTTAAAGACATCAGGGGAATAATTCAGAGGAAAGAGGGCCAGGCAGAAAGGGGAGGCCACAGGGGGTACCAAGGATCTAGAACCAAGACCAAGGTTGGAACAGATGAACAGGCCCCCTCCCCTATCCCGGGGATGGCAGATATGCTCCAACCCTCAAGTAAAGGCTGTGCACATTTCCTCTGGATCCTTGTATTTTTGAGCCGCAAGGGTGGCTGGGAGACAGATAGTGACAGTGGCAAGGAAGAAGCATTGGGACCCCCTGTTTCACCTCTTGTTTTTACTCTTAAACATATTTTACAAACAAAAACCTAAATATAAACGAATGTTTATAGCTCTCCCACAACCCTAAAACCAAAACAAATTTACAAATTAAAACCACACGAAAATATTAAGCCAATTAAATTCATATTAGTAATATTAACTTAATGAGATGGATGATGTTTTGCTGAAACCAAATTGCGCTCCCTCATGTGACTCTGGCACTCCCTGCCACGTTGCAAGTCCCTCTGCTTTCAATGCGCTCACACACCATGCGCCAGTGACGACCTCTTCTCCCACTGTCGCTCTCCCTCTGAACTTCTGGGGTTCCTTTGTTTGGGCTGCAGCCCTGACATCATTTGGACCTCACTCAGTAGGAATGCTTCTTTATGGGTCCTGTCACCCGGGTTGTCCCTGCTCCTCGCAGTCAGTGAGAGCCGCCCAGGGAGGCTGGCTGTCCAGCTAGTGTTTTTCATTCCTTGGATGCCCTGCCCCTCCCCCGTTACTGCCTTGGGGCTTCGAGGACACAGTGCAGAACAATAAAGAGAATGAAGAGCTGAAGGTCTCCAGAGCCAAGCTTTCATTGCAAGGCCAGGCTTTGTTGAGCAAGGAAAGGATCTGTGACTTTTGACCTGACAGAGCCTGGAGGACTCTGAATGGAGATGGGGGAGGCAGGCCCAGGGAGAGAAGGCAGGCTGTTGGTGAGGGAGGAACTTTTTCTCACCTCTCAAAAGGAACTGAAAGTTTGAACAGCTCAGTGGAAGGGGCAAAGCCAGACCCCCAAATTCAAAAGACTAGGGGAGCCTGAGAGGAGCCCTTCCTTCTTCCTCTGTCTCTGTCCCCTACTGGGCTCCACATGGGCAATAGGGCCTGACTGCCCAGGGCCTGCTGGGAAGGCCCAGGGGGGCCTGCACTGGAGCTCTGGGTGCCTCAGGGTGTGGGTGCCACCAGCATCCGGGAACAGGGAGGGAGGGGGGCCAGTGCCTGAGCCCCGACAGAGGCCAGCAGGGCTGGGGAGTCTGATCTGAAGGAGAGCCAGGTGAGGACTGTGGAAGGCCTTAGCAGTGACCGTGTGTGGCATCCAAATGAAGGCTGAACTCTGGCATATGACGAAACAGAGGGCTGCTGTGGGTTAGGGGCAGAGACATTCTAGGCAGACACCATGGGGGCAAAGGCCCTGAAAAAGCAGGAGCAGGGTCACTCTGGGAATGGGAAGTACTTCACGTTGCTGGAGGGCAGGGTGTGTGCTGGAAGGCTTAGGGATGAAGTTGTCTGACACCCATTGTCCCCAGCTGATTCTGCCCATTGTCCCCAGCTGATCCTGTTTCATTTACAACTGCTCACATCCCACCCCCAATCTCAAACATGCACATTTAATCTATAAATATTTCAGTACGCATCTGTAAGCAATAAGCACATTAAAAACTATAACCATAACACTATTAAGCCTAAAAAACAATGTCTTTAGTATAATATTTAGTCAATGTTTATATTTTGATTGTCCCTTAATTTTTTTTCACTTTGTTTAGTTTATAGGAACCAAAAGGTCCATCATAGGACTGATTGATATATCTCTTTTCTTTTTTCTTGCAATATATTCTTTTGAGAAACCAGGTTATTTGTCCTGCAGTTTCCCACCATCTGGACTTTTTGGGTGCGTTTTCCAGGTGTTAACAAGCTCTCTGCATTTCCTATAAACCAGCAGTGACACCTAGAGCAGCCCAATGGTGAGTAGTGTGAGTCACCAGCAAGTCACAAAGGGAATTTAAACATGTTTCATAGCCACATTTTTGAGAAGCAAAAAGAAATTGATGAAATTAATTGTGATAATACACTTAATTCAATCTATCCAAAATATTACCATTTCAAATGTGATCAATATATAAATATAAAATTATTTAATTATTTTTTAAAAACAAATCCAAAATTCAGTGTGTAATTTACACTTGAGCATATCTCAATTTGGACTAGCCATGCCTCAACTCCTTAAGAGCCACCTGGCTAGCATCCAATGTACTGGGCAGCAGATAGAGGTTTGATTATATCAAACTTTTGCCAAGAATACTTTCTGGGTGCTGTGTTTTCCCATCAGGAGGAATAAAATGTCTGGTTGCCTCTCATTTTGTGACATTAGCAGCCACTGGTGGTCATTGTTTTTGATGTGCTAATTCATTAGGAATTACAAAGTGGTGATGCTCTAATTCTCTGATCCCTTTTGATTCTTTTCACTTGGAACCCTTCCATAAGAGAAACTGCCCTTGCCAACTACTTGGTCAGCCAGCGTGTGTGTACACATAACAGCAAGGGAGGCAACAGCTTGGCTTTCTCTTTTCCTTCACAGTTTAGAGTGGCCAGGGTGTTTGGGACCGGTCACTGTGTCTGTAGTGTGCAGAGGGGGATGACCGCTCAAGAGTGGCCGAAGAAGCCTGGTGGGGAGGCGGTCATAATCCAGGTGGCTTCCCTCACACAGAGTATCCACAGGCAGCTCCTCTAAACCTCAGGTATCTCCTCCAACAGGCCCCCAAAGCTCTCAGTCACCCTCAGGGGCTTCTTCTACTCTGGCCTGTCCTGTGACAGGCACTCCCATCAGGCCCAGTGCCAGGCCTTGGGTCCTTGGGCGGGAAGTCCCCAGCCCGGCACCCTACACAGGGCACAGAGGGGCTCCAGTGGACCCCGCCGTCCTTCCCTCTCTGCTTGCTGTCCTCACCACACTCAGCTCTGCCTTCTCCTGTGCCCTCTCTCCAGTGCCTCCCTTCTTTCATCCTCCCGTCTTCTCCCTGCTGCCGGCTCCTTCCCACTAGCACTGACAGGACATTTTCTCTCTGTCTCACATTCCCCTCCACCTCCCACCCTACTTTTCTCCACCTCTTTACAGCTAAACTGCTCCCAAGAGTTGTCTCCACTTCCCCCAATCCTGGCTCTCATGCTCACCAGCAGCCTAGAGGCTGCGTATGTCCTCACATGCTGGGCCTCATCTTCTCCCCTGGGAGAGACCCCTCACAGTCTCCATTGTTTCCCTGGTTTCTCTTCCCACCTTCCTGTGCTCAGCCTGGTGGAAGCTCCTCTGCTCTGGCCTCTCTTCTGCTAATCCTGCGCACAGGCCCCCAGTAGCCTCTGCCCTCCTCCAGTTGCAGACTCAGTCCCCTCCTCTGCCCTCACCTCAACCAGCTCTTTGCCCTCTGAACATTCCTGTCTTGGTCACACACCTGGCAGCTCCCTGAAGGGCAGGGCTGTCCACTTAGTGCGTTTGTCACCCTGGAGCCTGGGTCTGGCTCTGCATGCAATACCCAGTGACTAGCTGTCCCATGAATGAGTATATGCAGGTCCCTGGCAATGCCTTTGCTCTTGCTTCTCACCCTGGCAGACCTGCCCTGTTCATCCCCTTGACCTACCTGTCTAAGGTGAGTCTTTCAAAGAAGCCTCTCCTAGTCGTTTGCCCCCCACATCTTGTGTGCCTATGAGTTGCAATTTACCCGGCAGACCTCATGGATTCTGTAAATGTCATTTCTGATAATTACAATATCTACCTTCCCCTTAAGTTGTACTTCGCTCCATGACCAAACTTATGAGGTGCTGATTTCCTCATTCTGTGCACAGACATGTCCTCCAAGATCTGCTCCTCCCTCTTAGTGAGGTGCTGCTAAGCAGGATGAGTTGTCAGCAGACACCAGGCTGTTTGGACAGGTCAGAGGGAATAATCTGTGGGGCCTCAATGGGATTTGGGGTGCAGAAGAAAACCCTGGGGGAGAGGTCAGGGCCTAGGATCTGTGTGAACTTGGGCAGGTCACTTCCCTGGGGAACTTCTGGGTCAAGTGGTGATAGTAACACCTTGCCCTCATCCTTTGAAGGCTCTAGAAAGCAGGCACTGTGGTGCAGATGTCTGTAAGACAGGAGAGGCGGGGCTGGGGATGTGGCTCAAGCGGTAGTGCGCTCGCCTGGCATGCGTGCGGCCCAGGTTCGATCCTCAGCAGCACATACAAATAAAGATGTTGTGACTGCCGAGAACTAAAAAAGAAATAAATATTTAAAAATTCTCTCTCTCTCTCTCTCTTTAAAAAAACAGGAGAGGCGGCAGGGCCTCAGCTCCTGTACCAGCTGCCCCACCTGTGGGTGCTCTTTGTCAATTGGGACATTTACTGCAAATCTGTGTGATTTTCCCTCAAATGCAGACCGTTTTCTATTGTTTACAGTCAGTTCTACAGTCTTATTTGATTCTGCAACAGTTCTGCCTCTTCATGAATGAGTTTTGATGCTGACCCTGAGCACACTGGGCCTCCGCAGATCTTCCAGGAGACCAAGAGACACATGAGTGTGAATTACACAACTTGGGGTCTAAGCTCTGTCTCATCCACACTCCCCTACACCCTGACACACACACATACACCCACCTTGTGCCACTAAAGGGAAAGCTTAGGCAGAAGAGCAGAGAGGTTGCCTGGCAGGTTTGTGGGAGCAAAGGGCCTGGCCTGGAAGCTTACAAGTTCTGGAAACAAACTTGCATGATCCAAGGGTCACATATCACTTGCATATGAGGTAGACTGGGAGGACCTCACATTGTAATAGGTGTGGCTGAGCCCCTGGCCCAAAGATCAAGTAATTTGTGAAAATTAATTTGTGGAAATTCTTTGAGGAATAAGGTCTCCTCTCCTTCTCTCCGCCCAATTTATGTATCTTGTTTTTATTTTTTGGTATTAGCAGGGATTGAACCCAGGGCACTTAACCATGAGCCACATATTTTATTTTGAGACAGGGTCTCACTAAATTGCTTAGGGCCTTGCTAAGTTGTTGAGGCTGGCTTTGAACTTTTGATCCTCCTTTCTCACCCTCCCAAGGTGCTATAAATAAATTTTTAAAAAGTTTTTTCAAGTAAATTTTTGAAAGAACAAGTCTACCCCTGAAAGCATCAAAACATCTTTTAATCATTTGGAATCATACACTGTCTTAAACTACTTTATGTATTTTCCTTTCAAACTAAATCTAATGTACCTTTTTTTCTGCTGACTAGGGTCTATCTTTAGGAAGTCACATGCAAGCTAGGATTGTATTTGGTGAGGCGGGGTGGGTTGCTGGGATCTCTACCACTGAGCCACCTCAGCCAAGCTGACTTTTTAAAAAAGTTTACTTTTATTACTTTTTGCTACATATTTTACAAGTCCTTGTGTCTAGGATTTTGAGCAGATGGCAGGGTGGTAGTGGTTCTGCAACACCCTCTGGTCAAAAGCAGCCTGCCAACAAATGTTTTAGCTCTCAATTCCTCACAAACAGGCAGAGCAACAAGTTAGAGCCCTCTCCTGTCCTGCCAAGTTCTGGACTCCAAGGCAATCGGAGACAGGTTTTGAAGAATGAATACAAATTTGCTTGTAGGGCTAGAGGAACCTCTGTCCAGGCTCAAAGGAAAACCTAAGCGAGGGCTGATGTCACTTTGCAGAGGGACAATGGGCTCAGAGAAGATAAATGGCTTATCTGTCACAAAGCCAGTGAGGGACAGACTGGGACTGGGGTCTGACTTGTCCTCCTGGCCTGTGGGCATCTCCCTCCACCACACCTGCTTCCTTCCTGAGGCCTCCTAGCAGTTTCTCAGTCAGGTTATCCACTATTTCTGCCCACCCTAATCCTCCATGCTTTTCTAATTTGCTGCTCAAGTTGAACAAGGACTGAGAGCTCATTAGAATGGTGTGCACACAGCAGACCAAAGGCTGTCAGCCTGCCACTGTCCCCTTATGTTCCTGTGCCTGAGCTCAATTGCAGCTATTTCATCAACTGGCTTTTTCATTTTTCTTTAGATGTGTGATCATTCTTTATCTGAATTGCTGGCTTCTAGAAAAGTGTGGAATTATTTTATAGGCATGCATTTTTTTATTCATTTAAAATCCACAAGGCTGAGCTGTCTGCCTACAAAACAGTAATTAGATATGCTAAGAGGAAAAAAAGAACAAGAAAGCTATCAACTTCAAAAAAAAAATCAAGAGCTCTGGGCACCAATTCAGCAATGAAGTAGTCAACAGCTGTGAGAAAGACTTACTGATGAGGTGGGCCCACACAAGCTCATCTGCCAGGCGGCAGACAGGAGGATGAAGCTAATTAGGCGCATAGGCCGCATCTCGGCACTATGTCCACAGCACTCTCCATCAAACAGCTCAAAACACTTCAATTTGTTGAGAGCTTTTGCAGAAAAGTAGTGTCAGCCCTGGTACCTATTCTCCGTGTGTGCCTCAGTGACCTGACCAAAGCCCAATGCAGCCCACACAAGGAATCCTTGTTGAATGACTAACTCCTCCCAATGTGCACAGTGCTTTGTAAAAATCTTTAAATGCTGTCATTAAAATGTTGCTCCTTCTCACCACCTCACAGGATTGGGGTATTAGCCCTACTTTACAAATTAGGATCCAGATTCAGAGAGATTAAGTGGCTATGCCTGAGCTCCATCAGGAAGCCTGATGAGAAGCCTCAGGCACCCTTACTATCTCTGTAAAGTGGCCTCTCCATGACAAAAGGAAGCCAGTACTGAAGGGGCCTCTATGATGGTGCAGGCCCCAAACTAATGTAATCAGAAAAGGGCAGGGTTGTTCTCAAGGTTTTAGAAATTAAGAAATGGGGGTTCTTAAAATGCTCAATAACTCCATGAGAGTCACAGCTTCAAAGTTGCAGAGCTGCAGAGACATGCCCGTTGCCACTGGGCATTCAGAATCCAGCTTCTACAGAGCAGGTACTGACTGCACTGTACCACCCAGCAAACTCTACTCTATGTGTATCCTGAGAACATGAGGGACACAGGGATGAACTTTTTTCCAGACACAGATCTATTTAGTAAATAAAAAAGAAAAAAAGATTAATCAGACTCAAACAAGGATCACTGGAATCCAGCCTTGGCTGGGCTGCTAGTCATAATTCAGATCTGAGTTACTCTTCTGCTTTGAAAACCTCACAAAACTTCTTAATAGTAGCCCACTGAATTCACGCAGCAAACTCTTACTGTTTGCCAAATACACACACATGGCCCTGCCCTGCCTCTGGGAACTTTGCCCATTCTGTCTCCCCCCTCTATAATGTAAGCTTTTATACATCTTTCACCCAAATAACTTCCACGAATCTTCCCTTTTCTTTGAGCCAGAATTAAGTTTTCTCTGCATTCCATAGCCAGGTTCTACAGCTCCATGACAGAATTTATCATATGGAGTTATAAGTAATTGCTAATATACCTGTGCCCCCCCCAAGAGAATGTGGCCGAGGTCAAGGCTTCTTAATTTGTATTAATTTTGTTTAGCTCAGTCCCCTGTATGTGTGTATGTGCACGCACACACATGGTGCACTCAATAAATGCTAAATGGTTGGCTGACTGTGTAAAGAACAAGATTTTAATAGTTAACCCAGTTTCAATATGAAATTCAAAACAATGAAGACAGGACTCAAACATAGCAGGAAAATAACATACTTTTAACTCTCAAAATAAATACTAATCAATTTTATTTTATAAATACAGACGCTCAGTTTTTTTCCAATTACCAACAGATTAGTTTCACATGCCATTTATTATTGGTGGTGGTTTAAAAAATTATTTAAATAACCAGTTAGGTCAGGATAAATGGGCACCATTAGAACTGCTAAAAAAATATAGCTGGGTATACAATCTTCCAAAACTAATATTCTGAGGGAAAAAAAATCTGTGGAATTTCTAAAGTGGTTAAGGAGAAGTGGAGAGAGAAAACATAATCAAATATTCATTTGATAACATTTGCTGGCTGTTAAAAGTATCTTAGCTATATGAAAACCAAAGGGGTTCTTAGCAGTTCAGAAATAAGTAATAATGAGTTTCCATTTCAACTTATCTCTTCCAAGCAAATTCTACTTTTTTGAATGATTTACAAGAGTAATTAAAAAGATGAATAGGAGATAGACCATCTTGTCTTTTGGCCTTAGCCACTTTAAACAGAGGTAAAATGAATTCTTAAGTTTTGGAAAATATCAAACCATTATTCTTGGAGACATGTAATTCTGTAGATTCTACCCAGGTCACGGCAGAAAGTGCAGGCATCAAACAATCTCAAATGAAAACCCCAAGCCCAAACTAAATTCATCCAAACCTAAGTGATGTTTTGATGCATACATCGGTAGACAGCATGGATCACGTGAAAGTATAGGCAACTACTGATCAGTTCTGTGCAATCCAATTACAGTCAAGGGCAGGGCTCCACGCTACCTTGTCTACAAAGTGAAGAGCTCCAGGCTCTATCTGTTTGTGTGGAATCTGAGATGAACCCTGTAGTCCTGAGGCTCTGTATGTGGCCCTACTGCTTGATGGTGCCAGAGGCGAGCTGTGTGGTACCACAGGGGCTATGACTGAACTCACCTAGTGAGGTTAGCAGCCCCACTTCTGGAGAAATCATAAATCAGACATGATTCACCTTCCTCTCTTCAATACTAAAACTGATCTCCAAACAGCTTTTCCCTTAGCAGATGTTACTTCATGGGAGAACCCCATAGCATGATGCACTTATCTAAGATGGTGCCTCTCTCTACCCTCTTTGACTCTTAACATGAATGACAGCACACTGCAAAGAAGTTCCTGCTCAGATGGCCTTTGCTCAAGTTCTAAAGTAGCCCCACTCTTGATGTGGGATAAGATGGGCTTTCTTTCTTTTTTTTTTTTTTAATATTTTTTTAGTTGTAGATGGACACAATACTTTTTATTTTATTTGTTCATTTCTATGTGGTGTCGGGGATTAAACCCAGTGCCTCACGCATGCTAGGCAAGTGCTCTACCACTGAGCCACAACCCTGGGCCCAAGATGGGCTTTCTTAATAAAATTCAAGCTTTATCAAATCGCATGAGAGCTGGATCTGTCTGCTATACAATTAATTCTGTGAGTTCTCTACATGGAAAATAACAACATGAAGTAGTCCATTTAATAATGTAGCTGTGAATTAAAACTAGGCCCAGGAATGCTTGGACATAATGTGAAAATAATGAGACCTATGAGTTAAGCTGCTATGTAGGACAAATGAAGCTATTGGAAAGTATACCTGTGAAGTATGTTGTGTTGCTACACACAAAATGTAAACTCAAATGAAGTCAACAGTGTCAGCTTAGAGACAGCTATGGCTCTTGTTCAGGCTAGTCTTGTCATGATGTAATATAAGGAGACGTACATTTAAAAGGAATTTCAGAACTGGGGAAAAAAATCAGGTTGAGTGAAGTAAGTTCAATTTTTATTTTTCTATACAATACATGGATATATGGATAAATTTTCCTTAAAGAGCTTGCAACCCTGAGGCAATGTCCTTGGGTACATAATGTATAAAGCAACAGCAAATGAAATTTGAATGCAGGAATGACAATTGGACTGCAAAACATAATTTAATATTTATGAAATTGCACACATACCAATAATAATATTCTCTATGGCTCTCTAATCACTTAATCCAACTATCTCAACTGCTTTGCAGTTTGTATATTGGACAGCCTGACCCTCTACATATATTTTGTCATTTACAAAGCCTTTCTTCTGACTGGAATTTAATAAATTAACAAGGGATTTACATATAGGGATTTTTGTCTGGTGTACTGCCAGAATGCACGCCTAGTTCTTGCCCATATAAAAACTTTGCCCCCTCCCCCCATGTCAAAGAAAACTGGATGCCATCTGACTGCAGTAATCTTGGGGTCCTTCAGGTTCCCCTGGGAGTTCCTCAGAGGAAGTTTCTCATCTAATTTGAAAGTTAATCAAAGGTGTGGCAAAGGAGATGAAAGGTCATGACTGATTAGAAGAAATGGAACCTCAAGACTACTGGGTTTTAGACCAGTGAACCTGACCTGTTCCCGGGCTACACGGCCCAACCATGGTGAAGATGAGGCAGTGGGGGAGTCTACAGATTGAGTGTGGTGTCTGGGGGCAGGACACGGGCAAAGGGGCCTGGGAATAAGGAGACCACTCTACTTCTTATTCACCAACCTACAAGATGGCCACAGATCCTTCAGAAATGGTAGAAAGCTGTTTCTGAATATTCCATTTCCCCAAAGTTTTATAAACTATGGTGAGGGCAAATGCTCATGAGAAACTAAAGGTGAGTTCATTATATTACTTATATATTATCATCTTCCCTCTGAGGATTACATAGATGTGTAAATGAAAAGCAGACAAATGCCTATAAGGTGACTCGAGCTATAAGCTCGTTCAACTAGAGGGTGACTTTTGCCTTAAAACAATCATCAGGGCTAAAAAGCAAATCCTGAAAGCAAAATCTAATTTCGCCTGGCCCATTGATATACAATGATCCTGAGTCCCTCCTCTAGTCCCAAAGTTTGTTTCTCTGAGGAATATCCTCCATTAATATTTGCTTTGTGTCATAATTATTAAAAAGGGTAAGTGCAGCTTTTCCCATTTGGGGCAGGGATGCTGCCCTGGTCCTGGTGTCTGTCTGCTCACTTCACTTATCAGAACTCCTGCGAGGCCGGCGGAAGCTGGATACGTTTTCATTGAGAGCATAGATCCTGCGGGAGAACTCCTCGAACTCTCCTAGGACCTGTTCGTCACACTCTACTGCCACAGCACTGTCCACTGGGATGCAGTTAAACGCTTCCAGCTGATCGCCTGAGGTGAAACCTGTGGCTTCCAGCCCAATGATTTCTTCTGCCTGCTCCACGGTACAGCAAAGCTCAGCTCCTGAGGCCGGGTGGAACTCACCTGGAAGCTGGACGCCGGCAGAGCCAGCCTCGCCGGGCAGCAGGGTGCCATTTACTGTGGTAGGATGCCAAGAGGTGGCTTTTCCTCGATCCTGGTTAGTGGTCACACTCACATGGTCTTCATTTAAGCTGTCATGCAAATCTATTCCTTTTTTCTGGTTTTCTTTGGAGAAGTCCAAGGAGGTGTCCAAGGAGGACGACAGAGATGCTGTCTTTCTCTCAGACTCTCCCACAGAAGGGATGGTGGTTACAGGCTGTGCTAACGCTGAGTTGTAACTGGGAGGAGGGGTTTTGTACTGGAGTCTCTCATTCTCTGAGTTGGCCCGTTTTCGATGTCCTTTGTCTGGTGAAGGGATCCCCCCTGAGAAGCCTACATCTGCACCCCCAAATATGGAGCTTTGTCTCTTTGGAACAGGGATTGCGCTGGAGGTGTGATGTCTGTCACTAGAAGACAAACAAAAATGAGAAGTTACTTTCTACTTCAGCACTCAGCTTAAGCCTTCTGGGTCCAGGGACAGGAAACGGCATATTTTAGGTTTGAGATAATAATCAATCTTAAGACAGTACTTATATTGTCCCAATGCAAGAAACAGCATGAAGAATGCTGGATCCAGCCTTGGGAAACTTCAAGGATACAGACACATTCACTATATTTAAGAGAAGAGTGCCCAGGAAGGAATGGGGCTAGAACACCCAGGACGCAGTGGAAGGAGCTGGCTGACTGGATCTGGAAAGAAAACACATGAAGGATGCAGTTGATGCCACAGATATCTGAAGGGCACTGAATGTCTTGTTTTTAATATTCAATCCTTAGTTTATCTTCATGGAACAGTCATCCTCATCTGGCAGAGAAGATAAAGGACTTGCCCTTGATAACTCAGGAAGGCAGTTGACAGAGTAGACTAAAACCTGGGACTCGAGACTTGACAATTAACAGCCTCTCCAATACCCAAATGCTAACCACTCTGCATTAAAGAACTGGAAGAGAACATCAAGGGGACTTTTTCTTTCTTTCGTTTTAATGAAAAATTAACTTGGGAGATGACTTCTCCTTTACAAGGCTAGCCACACACATGTTTTACAGTCCTCAGTCTTCAGTGCCTTCGTTTGAGCCTGAATTACTTCTCAGGAAGATATCTTTGAGCCAGCAATAATAATCACTGTTGAGCTATACAAAGCTTTATAGTTTCTGAAGTAATTTCACATACATCATTTTGCTTAGTCCTTGTAAAAACCCTGTCAAGAAAGCAGGGTAGGCATTATTATACTTGAGTCTGAAATAATAAATAATAATCAGTTAATGGCAATAGACTATCCAGACCCTGGAAATGATGGTTGTATTATATACTATGTTAGTTAAGCCCCTGCCAGAATATTGATAACAGTTCTAGATATTACTATATGTGGATGAAATTGGCTTTAATATAACTAAATCCACAGACTGGGTTGAGAGGCAGAGAGAGGCATGATCACAAGAACCACTTGACATGTATTCTTCAGATGAGGAAATATACACAGAATAGTTAAGTGGTTGGTAAAAGGGTAGCACTAGGCAGGAGCAGAGGCAGGACTTGAAATCATAGACATCTGACAACTAGTTACTATGTGCACTAGGCCTTGCGGAGGGAGACGGATGCACATCAGCAGGCTCTGACTGTAAGAAACTTCCAGTCTTGCAGGAGAATAACATCCATAATTATTCAAGTAATACATTTTCAAATTACAATTTCTGTAAGTGCACTAACAAAGAAGAAGGGATCTAGGGTCCCTCTACCTGTGTCTATAGCCCAAGCTCCGAATGAGCTCTCTGCTCCCCCTTCTCTCAGGTGTTCTCATGCTGGATTAATCCTGTGGCCTCAGACACTCAAGCAGCCTTGAGAAAAGGTGACCATGAGGTTTGTAACCACAGGCCTGTGAGACCTTCTTGCTTCACTCTAAGTGTGGGGTGCCAGGAGAGATTTCATAATTAGGGGTGGTCACCGGGGTACTTATTAAACTGGGCAAGAAGATCAGTAAATTACCATTTTTAGTTTCCAAGAAATACAGAAAAAAACTAAGCAAAATCCAGTTTAATCTAGGTCTTCAGTTAATATGTTGTCAAAACTCACAGTAATTGGTTAAGCTACACATGTGGCCGGCTTTATTGTTTTTGCTTTACCACTTGCTGACAGTGTCCCTCTCTAAACGATTTTGCTGGTTGACTAGGTAATCAAACCAAAACAGAGCATCAGCACCACCCAGAGAGTCTCCTCTGTACAGACAAGCCCAGGAGGCTGGCAGCATCAGCTGGGCCAGCCTGCAACATCCAAGCAGAGGGTGCAGGGGCGTGATTAGAGGCCAGGGCCTCAAGTGCTCCAGGCTGTGAAGAGTGAAGAACCTGATAGCTCCCTCTGCCTGCCCTTGCCCCCAAGCCCCTCGAATCCTGCTCTGCTTCTCTGCTGGGCTCCTGGTGGGCTGAAAAAAGGCAGAGCATCAGGAACCAGCTTGGACACACCTAGAAGTGCCTAAGACACAAGAGGAAAAGAGTTTCACTGATTTCACCTCCCAGAGAGCTTTCTTTAACACTGCATTCCACAGAAGTAATAAAGTGTGATACCTGGACCACCAACTACAAAGGAAAGGGAATGAGATCGCTAATGTTCCTAGCACTGTGGAAAGTCCTCTGCTACTCTTGGAACCCTTACATGTGCCCTGTGATAAAGGTAGGCAGGTAGCGATCATGTGGGTTATTTAAAGCTGAAGACCTACAATGGAACTGACCTTGAGCCCATGCTGACTCGGCGTCCCAGCGGGGAACTTTATATTCAAACTCAACTAATATTTTCTAAGTAAGTGCCAATAAATGGCACACAAGCCAAACGCCATTACACAGGGCTTCTCAATTTCCCACAAGCCCTAAGCTGCCATGCTACCCCTCTTCGTGGATGGATTCTAAAACTTGAGAGGTGGAGACTTATATACCAATTTTGTGATATTGTTCTTCTGTTCCCTTGAATGTTTATGAGAACTCAGGTAACAGTATCAGATAAAATTGGAAAATTATCAAGAAAACATTCTCTCTTATGAATGGTGAGGAAATGAGGTATTCTGGATAAACAACAAAAAAGTCTACATAATACCTAAAATTTTATCACATTTTATTTTTTTCTTTCGATTTTCAGCTATGTGAGAGAAAAACTTAACTATTTTTTAAAATAAAGTCTTACATTTTAAAAGAACTAAACAAAATGGGCATTTTCTTGATGACTTGATGATTGTGGGCCATTATTCTGGACCTGTATTATTAAGTGATGACACAGTCCAGAGTCCAGAGGGTTTTCAGTGACACTGGTTTCTTAGGATCCAAGGTTTTTTTTGTCTTCTCTCACTGTAGATTTAGAATGTTTCTAAACTTTTATTATTAGAGAATAAATTGCTATAAGCATTTCTGTGTAAAAACAATGTATATATTTTAAGTGAAACAATTCTGATTTTCATATTTAAGAGGTTTTTGAGAAGGACCCTTTATTAGTCATTAGTACAAGTTAAATTTTTTAAAAAAATATTTCTTTAGTTGTAGGTGGACACAATACCTTTATTTTATTTATATGTGGTGCTGAGGATCGAACCCAGTGCCTCACATGCATGAGGCGAGTGCTCTACTGCTGAGCCACAACCCTAGCCCCACAAGTTAAATTTTTTTTTTTTTAAAGAGAGAGTGAGAGAGAGAGAGGTAGAGAGAGAGAGAATTTTAATATTTATTTTTTAGTATTTGGCGGACACAACATCCTTGTTTGTATGTGGTGCTGAGGATCGAACCCGGGCCGCACGCATGCCAGGCGAGCGCGCTACTGCTTGAGCCACATCCCCAGCCCACAAGTTAAATTTTTTAAAAAAGAATTTTATCTATTATTGCCTAAAAAGAGAAAGCTAGCAGTTAAGAAGGCCAATAACAGATTTTAAAAAAAGGAAAAAACAAAAACAAAACAAAACGCTTAGGCTTTAAGATTCTTCTTGTTTGACTAGTCTTACTTCATCATTATTTCATCAACAAAGCTCATAGACTTTCTAATTATATGACCAATTTTTAAATGCTGTTGACAATTTACTTATCAAATTAAATTAGTACATTATATAAGATGTGATAAAAAACTTAAAAAGAGTTTCTACTCTTTAAAAAAAACCAAAACAACAAAAAACCCCCAAGGGGCTGGGAATGCAGCTCAGTGGTAGAACATGTGCTTAACATGGGTGAAGACCTGGATTCAGTCCCTAGCACTGCTACAGAGACAAAAAATAAACTCCCTCTGCCAAAAGCATAAATGTGAGTAGAGGAGAAGGTGTAGCAGAAAAGGTGGCAGCTTTTCTTTGCCATACACTCCTACCAAAGGGCCCCATGTATCCTGAGGCTCTAGACTTTGGGGTGCAGAACCTGAGATTTAAGCAATGGGCCTGAGTCCACCAGTTCACTGTACACCTTTCTCCCCATCAGCCACTTGCCCCAGATGATGGCTCTTCCAGCTTGGCTCAGGTCCAAACTGGAAACATGATATCTCAGGGTTAATGCTACAATTAATAGGAATTTATTAAAAAACAACAACCCAAAGATTATTGTAATTGCAAATTTACTAGGCTGTAGTTTAGTAAGACACGGCATAGAGTGTTGAATAACTGAACCGTATCAGTGACTGTTAAATTTTTTAATAATAAACCTTTTGCTGTAAGTGAAAAAGGATTTCCTTGGGTCACAAATAATAGTGTAATGAGGGAAAAGCCAAGTGGCTTGAAGTTTAGAGGTCAAGGAGGACAGTTTGGTTTAAATTTGGCTTCTTTGACTCAAGTTTTCTCTGAGCTCTCAATTAAGGTGATAAATTTCTTTCTTATTTTGTTAGTCCTTCTTTATTGCAGCCAGTTACCTTTCCTTATCTCTTCAGTTCTATCTAGAAATAGTGGTCTGCAGAAAGGCTGTTTGAAGACCGGGATTCTTGGCCAGTTTGGTCACTACGATCCCATACATCTGGAGTTATAGCTTCACCATTTATTAGTTATATGACTGGGGGCAGTTTTCTTCTTTGTACAATAGATCACTGGACCTTGTAAGGATTAAATAATGCACTTAAAATCCTTGGCAGAATGCCTGGCACATACACTGGCAGTAGTGGCTGGAAATGCAGTTGCTGTCATTATGATTAGCTTCCATGGGCTTCATAATTCCAAAAGCATTATCCTTATTTTACAGAAGTGGCTCAAAGACATTCAGGGCTTATATAGGAGCACAGAGGAATAAGCAGCAGAGGAAAGACCAGAACCCAGACCTCCTTTCCACTACTGTTCTCTCCCATACAGCATGCTGCTTAAAGCAGGAGCAGAACTCATCTCCGATTCCGTACATCTGTATATGTTGTCAATGGACATTTATTTATTTATTTATCTGTGGTGCTGAAAATCGAACCCAGTGTCTCACACATGCCAGGCAAGTGCTCTGCCACTCAGCCACAATTCCAGCCCAAGTGTAAAAGTTTTTTGTGGTTTTTTTTTTTTTTTTTTTTTTGTAAGGGGGTACTGGGGATTGAACTCAGGGGCATTCCACAACTAAGCCACATCCCCAGCCCTATTTTGTATTTTATTTAGAGACAGGGTCTCACTGAGTTGCTTAGCACCTCGCTTATGCTAATGCTGGCTTTGAACTCATGATCCTCCTGTCTCAACCTCCCAGCCGCTGGGATTATATGTCTGTGCCTCTGCACCCAGCAGCCAAGTATAAGAGTTTTACAGAAAAAGTACCAAAATTTTCAACAGATTTGTTCTGTCCAATGTGAGTGGGAAATTCTTTTTTTCTTGGGAGCATGGAGTGGGGAAGGCTTTGAATAAGGCAGAAATGCTCAAATGCCCCTATTCAGATATCTACCAGCTGCTTAGGGAGTACAAGAATTACCCAGAATCCTTTAAGAAACATTCCAATTGTCCCTAAATCCCTGATATACCATTTTTCTTTAAGAATTTAGCTTGAGAGGGAGAGAAAGGAAGATATAAATGAATTATTGTAAGAGGAAGACTTTCTATCTTTGCCTAACTAATACCTAGCCATGATGCCAATCTGGAAATAGTAGAGGCTAGTTCCCTCTACTCTTTTATCCTTGCCCTATCATCTTCTTTTCTTCTTGGTTTTATTGCTTAAAGCTACCGCCTCCTTTTATAGAGAGAAGATGAGGAGAGAGAAAACAAGGTAAGAAAACACCAAAATGTGATTCCACATCTCCAGTATGCATCACTGCAGAACTCCAAATGTCACTCCACCACTGTGAAGTGCTGGACACTGCTAAAGCACTCCACTGCTCCAAACTGGTTTACTCATCTGTAAAATAAGTATATCCACCTAATAGCCATTGCAGTAGGGATTGAATGAGATACACAAGTAAAATTTTTAGTACAAGCAACAATGAATTATTAATAACAAAACAACAGCAACTAACATGAATGGGGTGCTATGTTAAGGCTTTATCCTGGTCTCATTTAATCTTCACAATGTATCTATGAAGGGCTACAAACGTCATCCTCATTTCACAGATAAAGAAACTGGGGCACAGATCAGGTAACTTGTTCAAGGCTACAAAGCTACTAGGTAGTAAGCTGTGATTTAACCAAGTCAGTCTAACTACAAATAGATGTTAGTTCCTTTCTCTTTTTTGGCACCAAAATACCAAAATTTGATCTCTATTTCTGTTTGAGGGAGGAGTGAGAATCAGATGAATCATTTTTAGGTCATGTGGATTAGTATCATTTCCTTCTCTGCTTGCCTACATTAAGTTTGTTTGGCTTTTCTTTTCTTTAACTTTATAGGACTTGTTATACTGTTAGGCATTATAAGCATCAATTATGAGCAGAAATAAATTCTGCCATAAAATGATGTAAATGTGGAAACTTAGGGGAAAATGAAATAAAGAAAGATGTAAAGATTGACCACATCAAGAGAGTTCTTGAAGCCGGGATGGGTTTTCACTTAAAAACAGTTCCTTTCACCTGCTGTTCTCTTCCAGATTCACTTGGGCTTGTTTTATCTATCTACAAGCAGGTCTCATACTGTAAAGTATTAGGAAGGAGTACAATTCACACAGTCTCAGATATGTGTCTTTCCCTCCCTACAAAATGTTTCCTCTGAGGAACATTACTAGATCACAGCTGGTCAAAACACTAAATCTTGATTGTCTGGATCCTGGCCAAAATCTACAGCTACATCTTGGTGGAATAAGAATACTTAAAAAGAAAGAAAGAAAGAAAAAAAAAAAAACCCAAACCTTTTAAACAACATTTGATCTTCTTCTTTCTCCCCTGTAGCAAGCTATGACCTCATGGCAGTGAGACCTCTACATGGAGGTGTTTAAGTTGGTTTACGGCCATCAGAAATGTTTGAAGCTCTAGGTACTGCTCCGCGCCAATATCATGTCAACTGTGCTAAAAAGCAATAATAGTTTCTCACCTTCTTAAAGATTACTGCTTAAATAATGCAGAGCAATGACAGGGCTCCACAGAGTGCCAAAAGCAGGTTGCCAAGGCGAAGCTGAGGCAGAATTACGTCTTTTGGCAGCTAAGAAATTATGACATAAAGTTAAGGTTTTTCAAAAAAACAACCTCCATAAATTAAGCTACTATCCCTTTTCGAAATTGAGCAAAGGGTGGGATTTATCTTTCTCCTTTCCCTCTCTCCAAACACAAGTGCAGTGCCTCCTTCTGTGAAAGCTACATTTCACAGCCTGATCTGATGCCCCTGAAGGCAGCAGGGGGTTAACAGTGGTAAGCGCCATCTCCAGCCATAGCAAGCCATCAAATGGCCTCTCACCATTACCAGATAAGTGCAAGTGCTTAATCTTTGCCCTGCATGTTAACAAAAACACCAAACAAAATAAAAATAGAAATAATCCTGAGCCAAAAACACAGGCTGCAATGTGTGCCAATGGTTACTTTCCCCTGAGCTCAGTTTGGAAGGTTTCCTGCCAAAGTCTGACTAAATAAAAACAGAGTATAAAAAGGTATAACTTAACAGGGGAGACTTTAGATTTTATTTAAACCAAGTAGTGATGGAAAGATGAATCTATGAAAGAGAATGTTCTACAGAAAAGGATGAAATAAGCAAGCTGAGGAAATCCAGTTCCCTAAGTGATGTGATGTGAGGACCTGGCCATCAGAGACCAGCTTTGAGGAGCCCACAATCCATGTGGGTCTCAAGGTTGAGCTCCCTGGGGTTGGGGAATACACAGGGATCCTCTAGGAAGACAGAAAGAGGTTCTAGAAGAGGTCAAGTCAACCACTTTACCCATCAGCTTTCACTTTAAGAAATCATCATATAAATTAATGTACTGAAATTATAATCAGGCAACCAACCTTATAAGGACTATAAAATGGTCTGTAGAAAGAGACACAGACCATCTTGATGTCATTTATACAGAGCATAAGTAACATCCCACAAGACAGCATGTAAAGAACAGGAAAGAGATGCCAGGAATGATACCTGGGGACCCCTTGGAGTATCTGGACAGCACTTGAGACTTGGGAATAATAAATTGTTTATGCTGAAAACTAGAAAAAACCCTGTAACTCTACCTTTGCCAGGGAAACCAGAGGAACAGCAATCTCACAGAACCTAGCCACAGAAAGAACTCGATAGGGAAATTAAAACTCTGGTCAGAGAAGGCTTTCAGAATTTTAAAACTAGACTTGGAAGGGAGCTAAAGGAAGCTAGGACTCCTGAGGCCGATGACAGAAACCGTGAAATGAAGTCTCTGACTGCTAAAGCTGAGCTACCACCAAATTTCTAATAAACTCTGACATGAACCAAACCACGGGACTTTAGTTGTTTGTTATTTTAAAAGAAAAATGGATAGCTCCGCCACCACTTTCAGAGATGCTGAGGTCCTGGGCAAAAGTGCCTGAGTCAACAGTGCCAGTGAATTATCACTTCATAGAGACTGTGGGACTCTGGGGAAAGCGTCTTGATAATCACATCCTTTTGGTTGTCTGTATTAAGAGGTGCAGCATAGAACTACATGCTTATTAACCAGACAACCAACGAGTAACTGATTTACTCCTTCCTCAAATATATATTGAGCATCTGCTAGGCACTACACTAGACTCTGGGGATATAGTAACAATGGAAAAAGCCAAGTTTCTTTCTTTTCTTTTTCTTTTTTAATGGGGCTTATTGTCTAGTGTGTGTGTGTGTGGGGGGGGGGACCAGGCATGTATCACAGAATCATAGTCAACAGCCTCTGCCAAGTGGGATGCCGGGGCACATGGGTTAAGAAAGCTCATAAATGAGAACTGACCCAGGAGAGACCAAGGCTCAAAGGGCCAGTAGAGTTCTTCACTAGATGACAAATGGGCTGGGTAGAAAGTATTTTCTAATAGAAAAACAGCATATGACAAAACTCTATGTCAAGAAGAACAGGGGCTAGAGTTGTGATTCATTGGTAGAGCGCTTGCCTGGCATGTGTGAGGTCCTGGGTTTGATCCTCAGTAATGCATATGGGGGTGGGGGAAGAATTCATTGACAACTAAAAAAAGAAAGAAAAAAAAAAAGAACAATATTTGAGGACCCAAAAGGGTACTAAGTGAGGAGTTGGCGTGGTAGAAGATGAAGTTGGAGAGGAAAACAAAATCTAGACCCTGCAGAAGCCCATTTCTGCTTAAGTCATTAAAGTGTGCTCTAGTGTGATTCTGGAAGGTCCTCCAAAGGCCCACGTGTTAAAGGCCTGGTTTTCAGATTGGTGTCACTGGGAGATGGTGGACCTTTAAAAGGTGGAGCCTAGTTGGAGGTCTTAGGTCAGGGGTGTGGTCTTGACAAGACAGTGGTACACCAGCCCCTTCCTCTTTCTCTTTTCTGCATCTTGACCATGTGGTGAACAGTTCTGCTATGCTGTGTACTCCCCCCTGCCCCTGCCCAGAGGGCTAAAAGCAATGGTTCTGGCATATTACGAATTGAAACCTCAAAAGCTGTGAGCCAAAATAAACCTTTTCTCTTTATAAGTTATTTGTTATATACAGTAACAGTTATTTGTTATATACAGTAACAAAAAGCTGACCAATACAAAGTTTTAAGCAAGGGTATGTGTGTGTGTGAGAGAGAGAGGGAGGGAGGGAGGGGAGGGGAGGAGGAGAGAGGGAGAGTAAGAGAGTGAGTGTGTGTGTGTCAGTCTTTGGTTGAACTTGGAAAGGGGGCCCACAGTGGATGCCAGGGGGACTATAAGCTGTGTGGTGGTACAGGCCAGAGGTGATGGAAGATTGGGCCAGAATGCAAAAGTAAAGATACAGGCAGATTAGGGGTTAAAAAAGAACAAAAGAGTTTTGTCTGGCTTCTTGGCTCATGTAAAAGATGAATGCACCTTTCTCCATTGCTAAGAACAGCCTGGTAACCCCAAGGCTCATGGTGTCTGGAATGGAAGATAGGTAGAAACAAACAGAGGTGTGTGGATATGCTGTGGAAGATGTACAGGAGGCAATTTAAACAGAGGTCTGAGATCAGAACTGTCTACACTAAGAATGAGGGAAGAGAATGGCCTGTGACCGGACCTTTAGAGATGGCAGGTTTTATGATGAGGTAGAAAAGAAGTCCACGACATAAGGAGGAGTAGTCCAAGAGGAACGAAGAAAACCAGGAGAAGGCGGTAATTACAGGGTTCCTTTTCTAGAACCACTAGATGCCAAATGATCCCTCGTATGAAACATTTTGTTCTTCACGTAGGCGTGAGAGGCTGTATTGCATAGTAACTAAAGCAGAGTAAAGTAACTGTGTAGAAACTGTTCTGCCTGGGTTCAAATCTTAGCTCTGCCACCTGATCGCTGTGTCACCTTCAAATTATTTTGACCCTTCAGTTCCTCATTTGTAATATGGAAGAACATAATGGGCCCTAATTCACAGGGTTGTTGGACTAAATGAATTATTTAAACAATACATTTAAAGTACTTTGGAAGAGTGCTTGGTTCACAGTAACGGTCACTTGGTTCACGGTAATGGTCACTATAATGATATTACCCATTACTATCCACCAACAGAAGAACTGTTGAACAAGTATCATATAAAATGATCTTTAACAACTCCAAATTGACACACAGGGAATTGTATCTAAATTGAGCTTAACCCAAAGGTCAGCGATCAGTGATGATTTCTAATGCTGTAAACCCTGTCAGCTTTAGATGGGCAAAGACCTTATCTCCAAGCCTTCCTGAAATGGTACAGTACATTAGAAGCATGGCTCTCTACTGACACTTGTTAGCACCTGCTAAAGAAATACTCCTGAAAACAGTGACCTTTTGTATAGAATATTTAAGTGCTTTTCTGTTAATTCTCTCTCCCCATTTACTTAAGTATCCATTTCCCCAAACTCAATTCAAGTCCCAATTCCTTCACTGAACCTTCTTTACCCATGCCATTCTAAAATAATGCCTTTGAACTCTGAATATCAACAGTATTTCTTATTGTACCATCTTACTAATGCTTAAATATGATTATTTGCATTTCAACCATATTTCAGTATATACTGGGAAGCCTACATGAGGCTCTGGGAATAATAACATATATAAAATAAGGTTCCTATCTTTAAGGAGTTTCTACTCCAGTAGACAGAGAATAAGCCAATAACCAGAACACCATGGTGTTTTGTATGTTCTTTGCTATTACAATGGAGAAGCGAGCCAGTGGTCAGCTAGAAGTCTCATGAAAGAAGGCTATATTTGATTGACATCTTGAAGGACGAGTTAATCGGGGGATGGGGGAGAGAGAGACAGAGAGAAAGACTGTGTGTGTGTGTGGGGGGGATGGAAAGGAAGGGCAGGGTATTTAAGGTAGAATAAAATGCAGTATGTGAGCAGTCCAGCTGTGGAGTCAGGTCTTATAAATAGTGTTTGTCTTTTATTTCTTGAATTCCACTCCTCCAATTTCCAATCTAACTTAGTACAGAACAAGAAATACTCAGTGAATCTATTTGTTTTTATAAATAAGTGGATTTAATTAGTTGTATTCAGATGGAGAAATTTAGGTGTTTTTGTTTTGGGCTATATAATGAGAAGTATTTACTTAATGTGAAAAAAAAAAAAAGAATAAAAAAGAACCCAAGTACTTACAACATGGGAAACAAAACTATCTAAATCTATAAAGTAAGTCTGTAAGTTAAATATAGGGAAGAATTTCCTATATTTATGGAGACATTAAAATAGTGCTAAAAAGTTTTTAATGACATTGAAAAATGCATAAGATGTGATATTATATGAAAAAGCAGGACATATAGCTGTAGAGACAACACTGTCCAGCATTATTGCCATTAGTAACTCATTCCTGGGACTAGACATGTGGCAAGTCTGATTTGAGATGTGCTATAAGGGTGAAATGTATACTGAGTTTAGAAGGCTTAGTATGGGAAAAGGGAAGATAAATGTTTTATTGATAATTTTAAAGTTACAACTGGGGTTGCAGCTCAATGGTAGAGCATTTGCCTAGTGTGTGTGAAGCACGGGGTTCGATCCTCAGTACCACATAAAAAAAATAAATGTATAACATAAGCGTATTGTGTCTATCTACAACTAATATTATGTTAGATATATAAGCTGATTTTATTTGGATTAAATCAAATGTATTACTAAAACTAATTTATCTGTTTTTTTTTTTTGCCTTTTATAATGTGGCTGCCAGAAAACTGAAATTTACATATGCAGCTCACACTATATTTACATCAAATAGTGCTGGTATAGAGGAAAGGATCTCAATTAGAAAAGAAATACCTAAAAAACTGGCTAAAATGACAGTGGATTTTGTCTCTGGATCATGGGACTATTGTTTCTTCTTCTTCTGTTTATTTCTGCAACTTCCAATTTTATTCATTGAACACATATTATTTTATAATTAAAAGAGTAAACAGAAATAAACAAGACACAAAAACAAAAAGATCTCAAAGGCTTGGTTGCTGGTGGTGGAGAAAAGCAGCCCAGGATACCCAAATGGCTTTTTGTCACTGGTGGAGGTTTAGTGCACAAAGGATGTTGGACAGCTGTTCTCCATCCTGACTGAAGACAGAAAAAAGCGGAAATGGGTGTTAACCGCAGGAGGGGGCCTGTAAGTTAAATATAGGGAAGAATTTCCTGAAGTGAGGGTGTTTAAACTCTGGAATGAGTTATGGAAGAAGCCTGGTCCCCCAAGGTCTTTTAAAATGCTACAGATACCCATATGCCTTGTGTGTTCCTGTCTAGAAGCAGGGAGATGACTTGTCAGGGTTCCTTCTAACATAGCTGTCCTAGAGTAAATAACTCCAATAAAACTTTCTTCTCCATTTACTTCTAACTAGGCTTCACTTTTCCCTTTAGGGATGCCAGCCTGCAGGCAGTGCTTTCAGGGGCAGCCCATGCGACAAGGCTACCTTAAGCAGTACTCTTGAGACTTCAAAGACAATGTCATTTGATCTAAATTTAAAGATCAACATCAGCTAGACATGTTTTTTAAGCCGGGGGTGGGGTGGGGTGGGGGGGTTTGTCACCTGCCAGAATTCAGTTCTGAATTTTACATAAGCATGATGAAGGGAAGGGAAGAGGATAGATTTGTTTATAAAAAGTGAGGCTTTGAAAAGCTTTTAATACTGGATACTCTCTCATTTTCAAATTTAAATGGATTAGCTTCAAAGCAGAACTCTCATATCATCACTGTGATTTTAAAGAAAGTCAACTGGCTTACTTATTTTAGAGATTTTTATGATTTTCAGTTTACTGAAAAACCATTTTCCTAAATTTGCCAAAGTTCTTGGGTACTTTCTTTTTCTACTATTTTTATTTAAGTGTTGAGCTTGATTCTATTTATAAAAAGGAATGGAAGAGTAGGTCAGAAGTAAGCCAGTGGGGCTCCATGTGGAGATTTTACCACTGAAGTGGGGCGACCTCACCTAAAAGTACAAGTTGCTTCTCTCAACATTAAATGCCAGTGTCCATCGAACACCACAAGGAATCTGGAGGAATATTCTTGTACACTGTTTAACTGTCAAGGACACTTTTCCTCCTGTCCTTACCAAGGTCACTGAGAATGACTGTCACTTTAAAAATGGCCCAGCTGGTCCTGAGACTTCTACTAAGTCAGGGAAGGCTGCTTTCCACCTCGCAGCAGCCTGCCACCTATACTGGGGCTTGGGCTCCAAGTCACAAACATCAGGAAACATGAACGACGCACAGGGAATATTTTTGCCAGTCATGTCCTTCAAAATATTTAATTTATCTTATCTACTCCTTTAGATTAGAAACTAAACAGCTGTCATCCAGGCAAAGGCAGGGAAAATCTTACACTTCTGAATCTCCCTTCATCTCTTGAATAGTGATGGTGTATGCACAGGAGACATTGAATGGATTGTCAAATGAATGAATAATACTTAATATTTTATATTGTTCTTTTTAGTTTATAAACCACTTTGACAGACACTCTCTCATTTGTTCCATACAACTATACTTGGGAAATAGGGCTGATGCTATTGGCTTAATTTAAAAATGGATACTTGAAAACAATTTTTGAAAATTATCAGGTAGAGGTGAAATTGGAACCCACACTTTCTGATCCTCAAATCTAGTGCTCCTTCCTCTGTATCACACACTGCCATACATGAAGGTGTTAGACAGTTTAGGCTATATAATCAGGAAAAATTAAACAGAATAAAAACTTCCATGAATAAAACATGACAGATGGCTTTGAAATCCTGTTCTTATTTTGTCTTACTCTGAAAAAAGAACATGGCATTCAAGGAAGACAAAGAGTCTGGGCAAACATGCTGCAGGCCACACATCTAACCCGTGGGCTTCTTTCTTCCCTTTTTCTGTTATATCAGTACAACTGAAATAAATAATTTTGTTTGTTTGGCTCTTTCTTTCAGTCTTAAGTTTCTCAAAGTCTTCACAAAGTTTTAAGGCTTGTAGTTTCCTTTTTCTCTGAGGTCAATGGGGTAGGATAAGCAGCAAAGAGCATTTCCATCAGAATCACTACTAAAGTTTTGCAGAGTGTTTCGTGGAAAATGAAGGGTGTTAGAACACAGGTGGCAGAGATAGGAGGGGCCAAGGAAGGGCAGAGAAGAACAGAATGACCACTAACAAACATGGGCTATCATGGTAGGGGACAAAGAACAGGAGGCTAGGGGACTAGGAGTCAGATAACCTGAGTTTTTGGTTCCATCACTTATCATAATGTGATCCTGGCCAGTCATTTCACGTTTCTGAATCTGTTTTCTGACCAGTAAAATAGTGACTGTTACTCTTACCCTCTTTCCCTCATAGAGTTGTTGTAAGCTTAAGTAAAAACAGAAAGTTTTGCAAATAAGAATTTTTTATTTTTCAGGACTTCTAAATATGGGTGAGGTTTACCTAAGAAGGCAGGTTCTAAAAATATTTGTAGGCAAATGGATTTTAAGGTTCTTATCTTGAAGGCTTCAGAAAGGCCTTATAAAGGATTTGGGGTGAGAAGGAGGTGGTGAGCCTGGGCACTTAACCACTGAACCACATTCCCCATTATTTTGAGACAGGGGCTCACTAAGTTGCTGAGGCTGGCCTCAAACTTGTAAACTTCCTGCCTCAGCTTCCGGAGTTGCTGGGATTAGAGATGTGCACCACCACACCTGGCTCTGTATCTGTTTTTTAAGATGACCATAAATTTTACAGGAAGAACAAAATTCCAATAACCAAAAATGGATTTAAATTTTTAAAAATACAGACAGTAACTATGATTCACTTGTTCATTTGGATAGGCTATTCTAGGTAGTGGGAACTCATCAGAGTAAAGAACTGAGATCAGAAATGAGTGTGTTGTGTCTGGGATCAGCTGAGACGCAGTGGGAGAGTGGTGGAGAGATATAACCGAGGCACTGTCTCAGGACCTGGATGCCAGGGCCCACTGTACAGCCTGTTCACAGCAACCACAGCACATTGTCTCCGAGATTCAGTGCTGACCTTATCCTCTCACGGCAGCCATCAGCAGCGGCTCGTTGCACATTCTTCCTTGACCATAACTCAGCACTGTGGCAGCTGTGCATGTGCAGGTCAGTCTGAGTCTTGGACCACTCCACAGTCAGTAGGAAGAGAAAGACAAGTGGGATGTGTTAAGTGGAATTCTGGTGACATTTAACCAAGTATTCAAAAGCAGTCTCTGGGCTGAAACTCTGCTTTTCAAAGTGTGTTGCTTGGCAGTTATGACTGGGTTTGTGATCCTAGGGTGAGAAAGTGGGGATTTCTTTTGGAAAGAGCTGGCATAGATGATTGAGAACTGTTCCCATACAAGTGTGTTCATGACGAAAAAGGGTTTGTTTTAGGATTAATCAGTAGATTCTTCTAATATTAGTTAAGAATTCTATAATGTACAAGGAAAAAAAATCACTTCATTAATTTTTTTTTTTTATCACAGTCTTTCTTTACAAAGTAAGACAAAACAAGCTGTTACATAACTTTGAAGCTTACCATAAGGAGGAATTCAGTGAATGCACTGATCCTCAGCCAGTCTGAAATCCTCGACACCAAAAGAACAGACAGCAAAGTACTTCCACAGGGACCAATCTGTGAATGGCAACAACCACACAGAAAATGGGAGTGTTTCCTTTTAGGAAAGATGTAAGTGCCTCCCTTAGGAGTGTGAGTTTTTTTACCCTTTGCCCTAAAGGAGCATAGGCTTGGGAGGTAACTCCTCAACCCCAGGTTGCTTTTGGAAGTTCTCAGATTTCCTGAGGCTAACAGAGCTTGTCCCAGCTTTGTTTAGATTTGTAACTTCCAGCCTGGCTTCCTGCAGTGGTCCTGCTTGGAACCACTGCATAGCATTCATTTCCCCCGTCCTTCGCATCTACCTTCACAGCCCATTTTTCACTGGAGTACCATAAAGTGCTCATTACTGTTCATTCCGTGTTAATGTGCTTGGCACAGGTGGCACAGAGGGGCACTATGTAAATATGTAAGTTTGGGGCTTAATGGGTTTGCTACATCAGTGCCAGGAGACCTAGATTCTTGTTTTATTGCTATAGGTTCATGGGTCAAACATATTCAGCAAGTCATTTAATTTCTCTGTACCCCAGAACTGAGAATTACTGGAAATCAAAGTGTTTTAGGAGGGGAAGGGCAGTGTGGAAGCATTTCCATGTAAATATTTTGGGTCCATTGTCTAAAGAGATCTTTAAGGTGCCAGTAGTTGTGATTTGTTTCTCATTACAAATACATATTTTTTTCTAATTCTGTACTTGTAATTTTGTACTCTTTTTCTTAAAAAGGGTTGCCAAATTGTATGAGCTTTCTTAAAACCCAGTTTCTCCCATTCCTAAAATGAGTGTGCACTCTAGTCTTGGGGGTTTATTCTTTGCCAATAAAGCTGGGGTGGCTTTCCTTAAAGTTGTTCTCTGTTTGTGAGGAGTGGGTGGGAGGGCAAATTCTAGACAAGACAACAGTGAGTGGAATGACTCAGACAGGAAAGAATTCGCTCCAGATCTAAATGGAGCCTGGGAGAGCACTGGTACGAGAGTGGAGAAAATGATACCAGATGAGGCAGGGACCAGGTAGGCCATAAAAGAACTTATTCTACTTATTATATCCATGGAAGATGCAGAGCAACCAAGCTATAGCTAGAATTTAAAGATGGTGCTGACTACTAATGAGAATGGACAGTAAGGGGGACAAGAGTAAAATCAGAAAGATAAGTTATACCCACACAGCTGTCTGGTTAAGAAAAGGTGAGGGTGGCAACAGTAGAGATGGTGGGAAACGGTCAGATTGATGTGGACATTAAGGGTTTGCTGATGCATTAGACTGGATATGGTGGGAGTAAAGAAAAGAAGAAAAAACAAGGGTGATTTCCAGTTGGAGCAACTGGGTAGATGGGGTGTGATCTGCTGAAAGAAAGAAGACTGGCAGAAGGATAGTTTTAAACATGTTGAGGCTGATGACTGTGATTCTCCAAGGGACAGTGTCTGGTAGGTCTCTGGCTATCCAGTTTTCAGGAGAGGTTTGCACTGGGAATTTAACTTTAGGAGTCATAAGCACATTGTAGATGGTTTTTAAAACTATGGAGATGAGAACAGAGCAGAGAGGGAAAAAGAGGAGAACCTAAGGGAACCAGGGAGAACTCCCAACCTTTAATGATCAAGTAGAGGTGCAGGGATGGGCAGAAGAAAGAAAGAGCAGCCAGAAGAGGGAAGTCAAGAAAGGACAAGGTGCCTAAAAGACAACGAGGCTGAAGGCCACTGAGATGACAAAAGGGATAAGAATGAAAAAGTGACCTTTGGGTTTGGCAACACAGTTCAGCAAGCACCTAGCTGGATAAAAGGAATTTTAGCTTACTGATAGGACAGGAAATCAGATTGCAGTGAGTTAATGAGGAATTGAACAGAAACATAACAGAACATAAACAAATCTGTAATCATTACAGAAATTAAATCCATAGTTAACAATCAACAATCTCTCCCTCAACAAACAGAAACTACTGGGTTTTTGCTTGCTGTATCAGACCTTCAAGACAACTCCTATCTTTTATAAACTGTTTCAGAGCACTGAAGAGAAAAAGACTCTCAATTTATTCTATGAAGCTGTTAAAATCTCATCATGTTTAGTCATCCAAATCAGGCAAGGATGTTAAAAGAAGAAAAAATTATAGGCCAGACTCATTTCATTTCACAGATGTAGACATTCTAAAAAATTAGCAAACTAATCCAATAATGTAGAAAAAGTAGTATATTATAACTAAGAATAGTTCATACTAGAAGGTGAAGATGGTTTATCATTAGAAAATGCATTACTATTAATGTTAACACATTAGAGGAGAAACAAATATAGTATTCTCTCAACAGATTCAGAACAAGCATTTGGTAAAATCCAAAATACACAAATTCATGATTTAAAGACAACTCCTAGCAAGCTGGGAATAGAAAGAAACCTCCTTGCTCTGAAGAATGGTATCTATTTAGACCTGCAATAAATATAATCCTTAATGGTAGAAATTTAGAAGCTTTCTCTTTAAAATGAGGAACAAGATAAGAATATCCACTATAGTTGCTCCTATTTCATATAAATTGTAAGACAAGGAAAAGTAATAAAAGTTGTGAAAATACAAACAACATTATCTAGTGAAGTTATAATCGTATACAGAGAAAATCTAAAATGCTCTAAGATAAACAACTGTAATTAATGTTAGTAAGGCCGTTGACTGTATTGTCCACATTAAAACAAACAAACAAACAAACAAAACAGTTGTATACCTGTATACCAGTCACAAAAAGGTTGAATATTGTGATAAAAAAATTTGACAGCAATCTAAACTGTAAACTACCTAAGACTAAGTATCTAGTGACCAAATATATACTTATATATTTCGTGAAGAAAATTATAAAATGTCACTGAGGTATGTTTAAAAAAAGAAAAATAAAAGAATTTTAGTTCACAGAAAGATTGAATATTATAAAATAATTGAATCACTCAAATAAGATTCTAAAATTAAAAAAAGCCAAGAGTTTTGAAGAATCCCCTTAACTAGGAGCTTCTCCCTGCTGGTTTTTCCTTCCCCGGAAGGGCCTGGCTGAGGAACAGCACTCCTGGTTTTCTCCACACTCGTTCTCACTCTCTCTCTGAGGAGCACTTCTCTGGTGACTTAGAGGGCCAAACCCAATCTGGACAGTCATTGCTTAGGCCTACCTGGGTCTCCTGCCTCTGTCGGAAAAGCTGTGGCTCTCCAGTTCATATTATGAAGGTAGGGTAAGTTTAATTTCGAGTGATGTCTTTGTAATCCCTTTTTATTACAGATCTAAAGCCACATTTCCAAGCAGCTTTATCAGTAATAAAACTGACATTTTGATTGTATTAGCCTGTCTCTTATATCCTGTCTCTCAAATGGTTCCAAATGTTGGGGGTGGGGAAAGCATGCTATTTATTGAGTATCCTCAAATCTCAACCAGACTTACAGAAACTACATCTTATAATAATTAAGAATGTGGCACTAGCCCATGGATAAACAAATGAAACAATGGAGAAGACGTGGTCTGAAATATGAGGAATCTCGTATATAGAGAAGTGGCATTTCAACCAGAGGAGGAAAGACAGACCATTCAATAAATGATACAGGGACAATTTGTATCAGTACTAAGGTAGACCTAAGCAATGATGGTTTCCCTCCAGAGTGCCTACCACAGAGCTTTACACAGAGATTGTGCTAAATAAATGTCTGCCAGCTCACTTTTGTTATAATTATTATCATTATTATTTTCCACTTAAGCTTGATTCCTTTCCTAGCTTCCTTAGGCATCTAATTCCATATTAATACCAAATTTTGAAAATAATTTTGATATTCTGAGTAGAATTATTTAAAGAACTGTGTGTTTGCTTAACAGGAGTTCTACCAAAAGCCGGATGTCTAGAACTTGTCATTTTGAGGATCATATGGAACAAAAATCAAAAATGTCAAAGTAAAGATCAACCACAGATGTCACTTTCTCATTATCTTCAAGGCCTAGCTTTATGGCACGGGAGAAAATGAAACCAATATTATATCCTCTACTCTGTCCCTCCTCAATATATTTACCACCTAATATCTCACTTCATCCTTACAACACACTGGTGAGATGAGCAGGGCAGGGACTACAGATGAGGAAACCAAGTTCAGAGAGGCAGGACTTCAAACCCACACAGCAGGTTATTTAGGAAAAGACCTGGGATCAGAAGCCATTACTCTTTACAGGAGACCATGCTGTTCCAGTAGTCTAACTCTACAGGCTGATTCCCGGTCTCATGGTTTTGTATGTTATTGTCTATCACCCAAGGATGGACCTTCAGGAATAAGTAGCTAGAGTCTACAGCTTTCCATTTATTTTAGTCACATAAATCAATCTAATGATTTCTTTGTATCAATCTTCACCTTTTCCTTTCTCTTTTTAAAAGGGTCAAGTCTTTTTTGACAAAGCAGGTTACTCATTATGTTACACCGTACTATTTATGGAACACCTGTAAAAACTGAAATTGAGCAACAAATAGACCATATACTACTTATGGTAACCTTATGGTAACTCTTTTTTTGGTACTGGAGATTTAACCCAGGGGTGCTTAACCACTGCACCACATCTCCAGGTCTTTTTATTTTTAATTTTGAGATAGGGTCTCACAAAGTTGCTTAGGGCTTCTCAAACCTGCTGAGGCTGGCTTTGAACTTGTGATCCTCTTGCCTTAGCCTCCCAGGTTATTGGGATTTTAGGCATGTGCTGGCCTCCACTTACGGTAACTTTGAAACAAATATTCATGTTGTGGGAGTTCAGTCTTTTGAGAAAAGTAATAGGTGAATGATTAATAATATTCATGAATATTATTAATGACATATCAATAATATTAAAGATAATAAATTATATAATAAGCTTTAGATTATGACTTCCATCCTATTTTCGTGTACCTATGTCAATTTCCGTGAAACATTTGCAGAATTGAAAATTGGGATTTAATAGGTTAAGGAGTGGCTTGCCTTCATGGTACAATAGTCACTGGCACTAAACATAAGACAATTTTAGTATGTGCTCTGGTCTCAGACTAGGGGCTGACAACGTTTTTTTTTTGGGGGGGGGGGTGGGGGCGCAGGGTACCAGGGATTGAACTCAGGGGCGTTTGACCACTGAGCCACATCTCCAGCCCTATTTAGTATTTTATTTAGAGAAAGGGTCTCACTGAGTTGCTGAGTCTGGCTTTGAACTCAGGATCCTCTTGCCTCATCCTCAGGAATCCCTGGGATTACAGGCGTGTGGCACTCCTGACAACTTGACTTACTCCTCACCACTTTTCTCCCTTAAGTCTCATAGCCACTGACTCTGATGTTCACTTGACAGGCATGTTCTTAGCATGCTCTTCAGAAAAGTTCTAGGGGTCTGTGTCTCCTTTCCATGAACCACACTGGCTACCCTCCGGGCCTGCCTCAGCAATGCACTGTCCTCATACTATCCCTGGGGCCACCTCTCCCCCAGAGGGTTCCTTACCCTCCTTAGTCAGACTGGACCTTAGATCTTCCCAGGTAGAATGGCTGCCTTTCTTTTTCTTCAAATACCTAAGTGCAGAGGAAAACCCAGAGGGCAGGTGTGGAGCAACGTGGAAGTCAGGAAAGTTTTTCAGGTTCATTTTGAATTTTATAGTTTCCAATGTCAGAGATAAAGATACTCACCACCTGACCATTAATCCGTGCTCCATGAAGTTTTTCAGGTTAGGAAGTGTTTGTCTCAAGTCTGGGGTCCCTAGTCCATGTTGGTATCTTAGCTGCGAAGGTAGAAGAAGAATTAAAAGACATTTTGGCAGATTCTAAGGCAATGCTTCAGCAAGAAACATTCAAGTAACTTTTAGAATTCTGAAAGGGGAAATGTAAATGTATGATCCTGATATCAACCACACTGTTGTTTACTGTTCCCTTGTGCCTTAAACTTGGAGAAGACTAAGTGGCCAGCTAGGAAATCAGGATATTTAAGACTGCTGTATCTAGCCTTCTCTTCTACTTCCGACCTGGGTAGGGTTTGCTAACACCAATTCCAAGAACTCATACCATGAAGCCAGTATTTCATCGTAGATACTGGCAGTTTTCCTTTTGAGTAACTCTTCCTTCTATATAAACAAGGGTAGGGATCATCTTGTATTCATCTCTAATTCAAGTGGCTGGCACACTGCTGGTGCACGCTCAATGTTCATTAAACAAACAATCAGCAAGTCACTTTGACAGGGGCTGTGCTTTATATTTCTCTTCAGTCTCCACCCCTCCTTTTTGTCCAGAACCAGAGCACAGAGCTGGAGGGCTAGTCTGAGGAAACCACTGGCTTGTGGGCTAGATTTGCCCTTTGTTGGACTTATTTCTAACAGAGACAGTTTCTAAAATTAAGTATTCTTTGTACTACTAAATGTTTCCACAGCCTCCTCCAAATACTATCATTTGGTTCCTTAATTGACCATACAGATGTGCATATTCACACGTTCATCTGCATCTCAGGTACACAGAAAGTGGACAACACACCCTTTCAAAAATGTTTTAGTCAAATGACATATATGAAGACAGTTCATAAACTTTAGAAACTGTATACTGATAAGACAAATGTGAAGAGGAATTGGTCTTAAGGTTTTATTTCTTCAGTACTTTAAGTATGGCTAAGTAAATTTTTCTTCTCTTAAAAAATAAAACCATTGTAACAACAAATCCCACTATTATGTACAATTATAATGATCCAATAAAAAATAATAAAAATAAAACCATTACCAACAAGAGTAACTTTTTTGGGGGGCAGCGGAGGTACTGAACCCGGGGGTGCTTAACCGCTGAGCCTCATCCCCAACCCTTTTTATGTTTCATTTTGAGACAGGGTCTCACTCAACTGCTTAGGGCCTCACCATATTGCTGAGGCTGGCTTTGAACTCACAATCCTCCTGAATTGCTGGGATTATAGGCATGGGCCACCATGCCCAGAGTAATTTTTCTATTGCTTGCATCTAGTATTCAGTTAATTCTTCTCTGGGTATGTGTGACACTTAACAGGAAGAGTTCACTCTCACTGATACTAAGCTTTTTAAGGAAAACTCCAAAACATAATGGGGTCTCCAGAGTGGGCTGAATGAATACACACACAAAGCTGCCGCAGTCTGGCTGGGCACAAATCAGGAGCCACTGAAGCAGGAACAAACTTTATTTTTAAACTGCAGGAAAACACTTCACACAGCTCCCGGGGAATCCTCCCGAACGCCAGGAGGCTTGTCCAGGAACCCCCAGCCGGAAATATCTCTCCCGGAAATCCCTCCTCCTGCACTTCCCCAACCAATGGGAACTCTCGGGGAATCCCCGGAAATCCCCACGAGAACTCCAAAATAGTGCGAGAACTCAAAAGTTGCGGCAGAGGCGGATAGTAATGCCTCGCCTGTCAATCAATACTGTTGGCAAAATGCCAGGGGCCATACAGACTCAGCCGTGGCTCTCAGCACAAAGCAAGGGGGAAGAAACATACAATGTTAAAATTAAAAGGTAGCTTGAATATTATTGAAGCCAATCTTTTCCATTTGCAGAAGGGGAAACTAAAGCCCGGAAAGGGGAAGCAAATTCTCTAGGGCCACAGATAACAATTAGCTAGGGCTCCTGTTCAAAATCCATGCTATTCCACCACCACCCAAAAGTCTGAGAAGAAAATTGCTAACGGTACTTGAGAAGACAGAGGGAAAATATTCTTTTTCTTTTTCAAACCTAGGCTTGGTGACCTAAATCACCTCCTGAGATTTGCTGACCTTGAATTATAAGATCTATCCCATGTTAAATGACATCATTTCTTACATTAATATAAAGGCATTTTTTCATACATTGATAAAAGCAAAATGGCTGATATCCCAATATGACATTCCTGAATTCATTGTTTCAATAAAAAAGTGAAATTGTTTACATATGGCATGAAAATTTCACCTGTGATTCATACTGAAAAATATTAAATATAAAAAACCCCCATACCGAAATAACACCAAGCTATGTGTCTCTGAGCCAGTACACAGTCAATTGCCTGCCTTAGGCTCCACAATAGAAGGTGGGTGTTGAATTCTTTTCAGAGACCACAGTGAAACTGTCTCTCCAAGTCTGATTTCAACCAAAAAGGGAAAATGTAAGAACTTCAAATCTCCACCCAGGTCTTAACTCTTTAATTACTGTAGAGCACTATCTTTTATCATAGTCTATTAGGATTATATAGCTTAAAGAAACCTTGGAGATCATCTTTCCAAACTCTGTCCTTCTATAAAAGAAGAAACAAAGGCTTAAGGCACATGTCCCGACCAAAATCACAGAACTGATGAGGGCCAAAGCCAAGGCTACAACTTCTTAATCACAGCTCCAAATTCTTTCTACCATTTCATCTTTTTAGTTTCCCACATAGAGAGCTAAAAGAAATGAACACCTAATATAAATTTAATTTTTATTAATAAAGTACATGGACTGTTTAAGAAGTCTAAATATATGGTTTGTGTTTTCCTTTCATCTTTCTAGATAATATGTTCATGTTAATATTTTTATTCCATCCACTTTAGGTTTCATCTACTGTGTTTCTACCATAAAAGATGAGAATTTAAGCTTTCTTACACCACTCTTCTCTCACACATTTTATCCTTTCTTCCATTCATTATCTGCTGATTTTTTATTTATGAGAATTTGATACTCTACCCTCCCACAATACTTCCCTTCCTCATCCTCTCAATATATTCAATAAAAACTCATCTTTCATTAAATCCGTATTTAGTGTTCACTTCATCATACTTACTTACACAAACACTGCTTATGACTGAGCCATGTAATGTACTATTCCTTTCTTGTACTTTTTTATTTGTTTTTCTGGTAGTGATAACTGCCATTTTTTTCTCCACTTGTTGGATTTTTCTGCGTACCTATTGCTACATATTTCCCAAACACCCACAAAGCCTTAAAACTCTTCATTTGATTGAATATACCATATAATCTCTCAAGTCTACCTCTCCCCTTAGAAATTTATTTCCTGAAACCTGTGTGGATCACTTCACTTCTTAGAGGTCATTTTGTTTATTTGTAAAATATGGATGGTTACTTGTCTTGCACATCTTAAATAAGATAAATAGTGTCCCAAGCAATATCTGGTACATGTAAGTGCTTGCTATACAATATTTACTATTATTATTAATACACATATACTCACTTTCATCATAGCATCTACCACTAGGCTAGGCTGGCTTAAAACTGATACTCAATAATAACTTATTATTTAACTAATTAGAATGGGAATCAGAAAAAGATGAAAAAATGAGTTACTCTGAATCAAAGAGAAAGACCTTGAGCATACTGCTCACTACTTTTAAAAGTTTTACTAAGCCTCTGACTGGAGAGTCGGCAGTAAATACACACACGTCAATGTCTTCAAAATAATTACCTAGTGAATGGAAAGACTGACACATGCTGTGTGTGGTCAGAAGACCTGGGTGACAGACCCGGCTTTACTGTAAGGACATGTGCAAATTCCTTCCTTGCTTGGGTTAGTCAAATAATTTTCCAACTTTTAAAATTAAGTAATCTTTAACAAGTTACCCTGGTAAGGTATTATCAAAAATAGAAAGGAAAAGAAGGACCCAAGCCAAGGAGAAAAGGACAAGGTTAGGGAAAAAGGGAAAAGGGAGAAAGAACTATATTTATTACATTCCTACATGTGCTATTCCTTCATTCAATAAATATCGACTGATGTCCACTAGGCTAGGCTGTGTAATCTGCTCTTTGTATTTGGAACCACAGGCCTGGACTGAGCCGGTTCTCACCATATAATACCTTGAGCTTGTTGCATAACCAGTTGGTGCCTTCTCTAAAAAACAGGGCCAACAATATTTGTTTCATAAAATTGTCGTGGAGCTTAATTAGACTTTTATAGAGAATGGAAGCTCCTGAAGACTGACTTTTAGAGGATACTGGTTAAAACTTTTGGGCCTAGAGTGCTAAGCTGAAACAGAACTAATGCCAGGGCTTTAAACGGGAGAGTTTTAAAAGAGGAAAACAACTCCAGAGGCAGCTGTGAAGGACAGGTTAAAAGATGTTCTCTTTCCTCTAAGGGATCTTAACTCGGCTTCCATCAAAACCTGCCCTTAGCAACTACGATCAGTATCACACTTCTCTAAGCATGGGTCCTTCTGCTCTCTCTTCTGATGGGAAGGCAGATGCCAAGAAACCGAGGCAAATAAAACATTGCTTTGGGTCTAACTGCCTCAAATTAGCCTCTGAAATAAACACCTTTTGTAACAACTTCCTACTGCACTACCACCCGGAGTCGGAGTAGTTTTTAAGTGGAATTTTGGTTTCAATTAGCTTAGACTTCAGCTTTACTCTGATTGGCTTAGGACTGCATGGAAGCAATTAAACTTTTGTTCAATTCAATGGCTGGTAGGCAACTAAGGCGAAACCTACATACAGATAATAAATTAGATGGGAAGTGGGGAGAAGCAATGTTCAGTAATTTCGCAGGGAAGGTTAACAAATGGTATTGTCTACTTACTAGTAAAAGAAAATCCCCACATTTACTAAAACAGCCAGGAGGATCTAGCTTTATAGTTACTGGAACAAGCAGAAAGAAAGAAAACTAAGAGCACATTTAGACCACAACATACAACTATAACCATGTCAATTCCATTAACTACCTTTTCTGTTTTCCTTTCCCACACTCTTTTCTGTATAAAAATAGAGTATTTTTCCCAGGCCACATGCTGGTCTCATCCCTAATCACTATAGATTTACTGTGAGTTGCACCAAATAAGGTAGATCAACTGTGATGTTAGAGCTATCATGATTCGGAATTAATTAGTTCACGCAGCATGATAAATGTGGCTACCTTGACTAGGAAAAAGCATTGCAGCTCTGGAGATCATATTTAAACATAAAGCGTGACTGTACTTCTGAGAAATAAATGCTGTGTTCTTGTACTCAGCATACTCCTATTGAGCTGAGAAGTCTAATTTAATATCAAAGTGCTCAATTTTATTTTTATTTTTCAAAACACAAATTTTCCAGGCCAGGAAAGACTCTGGGGGTTCAGGAATCATTTTGTCATTTAAGTTTTGGCAGAGGAAAAATTCACTTTAGACAACACACACACACACACACACACTCCCTTCCAAACTACATTCATCTACACAAGGCCACTTATTGCATGGTTTATTAGTTCCATATGGAGTCTGAGCTGAACTGCATGATATGTTTGATACAAACCGTCTGTTACTGTGAGGGAATGTGGATTAATATGATGCTTCAATGAAGGTTACTAAAAGATCAACACTTTCGTGATGGGATTACAATGAATTTGACTACAAAGAGAACTGGTCTACAGGAACTGAAAAATAAGAAATTAAGAATGCACATATGCATCAAAGACTTAACTTTAGAGTTCTAGCTTAGGTAGTAAAAAATCTCTGTAGGGCTGGTTATCAATATTTCAATTCATTTTCAAATACCAAGGTTTCGCTGACATGAGAAGAACTAGATCATGAACTTTTAAAAAAGGGCACCACTATGTCAAAAATGAAATCTGCATTCCTAGAAGAAACTACGATTCTCTCAAAGATATGGAAAAGCTACTTAAAGAATATTAAATATGAGCCAGATGCAGTAGTTCACCCCTGTAATCCCAGTGGTTCAAGAGGCTGAGACAGGAGGATCGAAAATTCGAGGTCAGCCTTAGCAACTTAGCGAGGCCCTATGCAACTTAGTAAGACCCTGTCTCAAAATAAAAAAAATAAAATAAAAAGGGCTGGGGATGTGTCTCAGTGGTTAAGTGTCCTTGGGTTCAAGTCCCAGTACCTCCCCCCTGCCAAAAAAAAAAAAAAAAAAAAGAAAGAAAGAAAGAAATGAATACTTAACATGAGTAATAATAAATGTTTAATAATAAATGTTTCTTATAGCGAGTCACTGCTAAGGAAAAGCATAAAAACTTGATTATAAGCCTCTGGTTATAAGAATAACTCAAATACTTTCCCAACTCATTTGTAAACACATGCCAGTCTTTTCCAATATAGATATATTATCAGGTAAACACTGAACAGAGAGATGAGGCCTACCATTCTGAGGTCTGAAGCTGAAAAGTCAAGCCTAAAAGTGCTATAGTCTAAGAGAGCCTCCTCCCAGTCATTCTATCAATTGCTTTTGGAAGCATGGAATTAATATTAGAGTCCAGTGGTACTTTGAAAGCCTCAACTCACCTATGTCATTTACCCTGTAAATGGAGAGGTTATATAGTTTACCTAAGTTTGAACAGGTGGAGTCCAGGGACCAGAATCTAAGTTTGCTAAGTTCTAACCCCAGGTTCTTTTTTAAAAATCATGTGTTGCTTTGTTGCATTTATGAGACAGCTTACATTTAAGTCAAACTTACTCTTATAAAATCAGTCATTTTAAAAACAATTTAATTAAGATAGTGCTTTGCATCAGAATCCATGTTGGCTGGAAATAACCAAGAGCACCATTAAAGTGATGCAAAATTGTTTGGAAAGTAGTTAGGCTGCTTTTTTTTCAGTCTACCATATGTCTGCCACTGAACTCAGCAATTCTATTCCTGGGTATAGGTGCAAGAGAAACAAAAATACAAGCCCAAACAAAAACCTGTGCCAAAATATTTATAGCATCTTACAAAATAAGATTCACAAAACAGGAACCAACTCAAATGTCATAATTATGAATGTTTGCGTTGCTCTGCATTGTTGTCAGCATGTGGTACCCGTCATTTAAAATTTTTTTAGCCATCCTAGTGGCTGCATGGTAGTATCTCATTGTGGTTTTAATTTGCATGTCTCTAATGACTAATTATTCTGAATATTTTTCTTTTTTAAAAAATAAATTTATTTATTTATTTATTAAATGTGGTGCTGAGGATCAAACCCAGTGCCTCACATGTGCTAGGCAAGCACTCTACCACTAAGCCACAACCCTAGTCCTATACTGAACATTTTTCATAGGCATAGTTACCATCTATATTTCTCTGGCCCTCCTATAGTTTCTGTGAGCTACCTAATGATGAATGTGAGTACCTTTGATGATTACCTAATAGCTTTTAATTATCCTTAATATCTTCTAATTAGTAACCCTCTATCTAATACCATTAATGTTATTTAATACTATTTCTGTTTATTTCTAGCTAGACTGTTGCCTGCAATAACACAATCCTGTATGCAATGAAGAGTACAGAGAATTCCAATGTGTGGGGAAAAAAAGAAAGTGCGATCATAAATAACTACAGAGATTATTTCATAAAAATTCAGATAAATCTGAGTATCAAAGTTTTATTAGAACACAAATGAATTAAATCTTTTGCCAATAATCTGTTTACATAAGGAACACAGAGGTCCATTCTAGTACCTCCCAGGTAACATAGATTGGTCACAAATACCCGACATGATCATAAACAGAAATCACTCAATTCAACAATAATTCAATAATTGCCCAATAGTTTTCTGTGTGCAAAGAACTGAATATTCAGATAAGGACTGTAGTCTAATAATGGTGGTAGAGGTGAAGATAGAAATGGAAATACATGTATTATACCATTTTTAGTAGGGGAAACTTAGGAAATTTTGAGACTTAGAGACAAAGTTAAATGGTGGAGTTTGAATTTGCATCTCAGGCTTGTCTGAACCCTAATACTTTAAACTCTAACCCATGTAATAATAATGATGCTAATGGAGATATCAATAGCAGTTACATGTTTTTCTCTATGATCTGTGCCAGACATGGAACTTGATGGATTACTTCTTTCATTTAATATTCAAAATAATACTTTGAGGTAGGCGGCATAATTCCCACTCTATGCATGACTAAGTTTAAAAGGTTAAAAAAAGTGGTCTAGAATTTCCAAGTAGCAAAATAGAGGTTTGAATTCTACTCTGATAGTTTACATCACAGCACATAGTCTAAATATTGCTTATAAGCTGGTTAGAAAATATTATTTTTTAATTCCTCATTTAATTCTAATACTTATAAAAGAGACCCTCAACTCTCTTTTATCAGAGAAACACATTCTTCTCTTGATTTCAGAAATTTGACAACAGTTATATCTCTAGTCACCTGTCATTCAGCTAAATAATACATATTTAGTCTTTTAAAATTTTAGCTAGTAAACCAATCTCTGCAGTGTTTTAATCATTCTTCCTTCCTCTGAACTCCTTCCTGTTTCCCTTAAAGAATCTGGTAAAAAGTGCTTTACATAGAAAACAATTTTCCAGAATGTTCTTTTCTCTCATTAATGACTTTTTCCTTAAAATATTAATTTTACTATAATAGCTACTTCATGACTTTAAAGTTGTTTTGTGGAATTTCTCTGACCTCACCTAAATTACAACAGAGTTTCTAAGTCCATGTATTCAGTTTACTATGTCTGGTTGATCATAAGTAAATGGAGCTTGAAAAAAACCCAAACCAGCAATGAACATTGACATTGCCGCCCCTCCAACTAAACTGATGCTTTTTACAATTTGTTTTGGAATAAATTTAACCATTGTTTAATCTAACAATTCATTTAACAAGAAATTAATTTATTAGATATGAACTTGTATTAGTTACCTTCCCATCACTATAACAACATTTTTGAGAGAATTTACTTTTAAAGAAAAAAGGTTTATTTTGGTTCTGTGGCCAAGTGGCCTTACTTCTTTGAGCCTGTGGTAAGGCAACATATCATGGTCATTTGAGGTCATATCCTCAATGATCTAATGATGTCCTCCTACAGGGCTCCACTTCCTAAAGCACCACTCTGGTTTGGTGGCTTTAATACATGGACCTTTGGAGGCCACTCATCAACCATGGCAATACTGAACACCAACCACTTGCAAGGTGTGAAAGGTATGATGGAGTTATTACAAAATGACTCAACCAGGAATAACACTCTGAAAGGTTCTTAATGTGTAGAGTGATAATTAAATGAAGTTATAGGGAAAGTATAAGAGAGTCTAAAGGGTGTGGGAAAGGGCATAATTTTAAGATGTCCCATCATCTTTACCCTCTGGTGTTATTCCTTTGATAATTTATTCTTATAGCAAATGGAGATTTATGTGGGTGGACCTAACCTTATCACAACAAACCTTTCAAAAATAGTTTTCTCTGTCTGACAGCAAAAGAGAAAATCAGGGGGATCTGAAGTATGAGAAGGGCTGGATGGAACATTATTGGTCTGACGATGGAAGAGCCATAAGAAGAAATATGGATGGCCTCTAAGAGCAAAGAATGGCCCCTGGCTGAAACCCAGGAAGTAAATGGGAACCTCAGACCTGTAGCTGAAAAGAAAAGGATTCTGCCAACAATTTAAATGAGTTTGGGAGTGGATTATTCCCAAGAGCCTCCAGATAAGAGCCAAGTGTGACCAACACCTTGATTTTGGCCTTGTGAGACCCTGAGCAGAGAAACCAGCTGAGCCTACCCAGATTTCTGACTTGAAAAAAAAAAAAAAGTGAGATAAGCTGTTAAATCTGTGATAATTTTTTTTGAGACACACACAGAGAGAGAGAGAGAGAGAGAGAGAGAGAGAGAGAGAGAGAGAGAATTTTTATTTATTTATTTATTTTAGTTTTCGGCGGACACAACATCTTTGCTTGTATGTGGTGCTGAGGATTGAACCCGGGCCGCACGCATGCCAGGTGAGCGCGCTACCGCTTGAGCCACATCCCCAGCCCAAATCTGTGATAATTTGTTATAAAGCAAAAGATGACTAATGCAGGTAAGAAAGATTACTTCTATTTTTTTTTTACCTGAAGATATAAGAAGTAATTTCATGAGAGCTGGCTGGAGGAGCTCTTTTGTGGACAGATAATATTTAGATGTAAGAAGACCAAGGGGAAAGCGTTTCTGGAACTTCATTCAACACTTCAAATAAACATTTTTGTGTATTTACTATATGCAGGCACAAAGGGCCTAGCTCTAAATAAGAGAACTAAAATTTTTAGTAAGCAAATAGTATTTTTGAATGTTCAATACAAGCTGGAACATACTCTCTAATGGCTAATTTAAATGTCTGGGGAAAGGGTTACAAACACTGAATCATCCCCAACTTTATCTCCTTTTGGAAGTCTGAGCTCTTATTCCACATTGCTTATGGTTTCCTAAAATATTCTTGAAGATTTTCATCAGAGTAAGCCATAAGCCAAGATTATGGATGTTCAAGTTTATGGAAGACAGACTGGACAACTAAAAAACACAAGAATAACTGGTTTAGAACAGGCTAAAATCTTTGGTACCTAAAGTAAAGCACAGTATGAAGTGATCTTTTTTATCATACCGGGTAAGCACAACATAAGTATAATGATTTTTTAAAGTATAAAGGTCACAAGTCAAAAATTCATCACGACAAAAATTATTTAGCAAAAAAATTAAAAAACAAAAATCAATAGTCTTCCTTTTATAAATAACAATGAATTAGAATAGTACATGGTACCATTTTAAATAGCAATAAAGACAAAATATTTAGAAATAAACATAACCAAAATGGTAAGATCTATTTAAAAAAAAACTTTTTTGTTGAGGGATGTAAAAGATATTAATAAGTGAAAACTCATACCTTGTTTTGACTAGGAAGACTAATTATTTATTTAATTTCATGTGATGCTGAGGATTGAACCCTGGGCCTCACACACGCTAGGCAAGTGCTCTACCACTGAGCTACAACCCCAGTCACAAGACTAATTATAAAGAAGATATTTCTCTATAAACTAACATATATACCCTATGACTTTTTTAAGAACTAGAAAACTGATTTCAAAGTCCAGTTTAATTTTGGCAAATGAAAACACTTCTATAGCATTTTATGTGCCCTGTTTCAAGTATTTTATAACCATTAACTTCAATCATCATTAGGCCAGAACAAAGCAGGTATTATTTTATCCCCATGATACGTGGAAGAAACCGAGGCACATAGTGTTTAAATAATTTACACCCAAAGCCCTGATATAAGGCCTACAACAAAACTCTAAATACTTCAGTGGCAGAGAACCTATTTTATTCATTGTTAAGTTCTCAGGACCTAATATCATGCCCGTGCCACACTTTTTTGGGGGGGTGGGTGTGTGTCACTGAATTGTGAATTTCAAGGGAAACATGTATTTATTTCCTTATTTGATTTATGGAGAGATCCCTTTAGGAAAGCGTCTGTGAGGTGTGGGACCTAAACCATAACTGGACAGAAAGTGAGCTGAACTATGCAGTCAGCAGCAGGAAAGGAGGCAGGTCACTAGAGATAGAGAAAAGAATCTCAGCTAAGCTCTGAGGCAGGTAAGTACATCCGATGAGTGTGTGTGCTGGGGGCAGGAGACAGGGCAAGGAACCCTTTTGTTTAACTTCACACACAAAAAACAGGAATGAAATTTTTCTTGATAAAGTGCTTTCAAAATAAAGTTTATACAATGAATTAATCATCTAAACAGGTATGAACAATTTTGAATGACTGATTTGGGGGATATATAAAATCAGCACGAATTTGTTTTAGATATGCTAAAGTTTCCACCAAAAGAGTTGGTAGATGAGAGCTCAGTTTGCTATTTAAATATTACATTTTGGTACTATTAATCTTTGAACAAGTAATGATAAAAAAAACTATCCCTCAGCTCAATTAGTGGTTCCAAGGACTATGCCAAGGTTATTAAACAATGTGATCTTCCTCATTCAAATTGCTACTTTCACATTAACTTCCTAGCTAACTGCCAAAACTCCTGACTTAAAAATTAATTAAAAGCCAATTCATAAGAAATGGCTTAGAAGAAACAAAAAATTGAAGTGGTCTTAGACTGGAGTTGTAGGTTTCCTAGTTACTAACTGTGTGACCCTGGGCAAGCTGTTCACCACCCTCAAACTTCTGGTCCTCTCCTATACATGCACATAACAATATCTATTTCATACAGTTATTGTTTGGGTTAATTAAAATACTGCTGTAAAACTCTCAACATAGTCTGCAGGTTCTAAGTATCTTACAAATGTTAGCTCTCTTCCTTTTCCCTCAATAGCCATTTCTAAAAACATTACTTTTTTTTTTTTACACTAATCCATTAGTACTTTATTTTTTTCTATATCATTCATTACTAGTTTATTTTTCTAACTACCTTAAGACTCTATGTTGCTATTTTTTGGGTCTCAATAGGCATGTCTAAAAAAGATAAGACCCATAAAAAAGAAAAGCATCCGATGGGAACCAATAAGATACACAACATCTTGAAGATAAGAATTGCCAAAATTCTGTGAATCAGAGTAGATTGGAAAGCTGACAGGAAAACAAAAGTGGGAAGATACTGATGGGGTTATCAGGTCGAGAGCAAGAGACTACAGGAGGTAAAGGGCAGACATGAAATCTGAACCTAAGTTCATCAGCATATATATTTTTAACTGATATAAAACTATGTTTCAAACAGAATCGAATGAACTATATAAACTAGCTTTGGTACCAACACAAAGTTTATTTCCTTTTTGTTCCACCTTCAGTCTTGAATAGGTGCTAGAACACAAACAACTAGAAACATGCATTCATTCAGGTAATAATAGATACTTAACACCTTCTAGGGGCTAGACCATGGGCTAGGTGACAAAGGTAAAGAAGAAAGGCAGTTCCTGCTTTTAAGTAATCACAATAAAATGGAAAAGATTTTAAAATCAGAAATAGTTATATTAAAAATAAAAAGTATCACATTAAAGGGAAATATAGGCACACAGAGAAGGGTCACCTAACCAAGTCTCAGGGTGACAGGGAAGCTTAGAAGGAATTGATAACCTGACTGGACTATGTAGCACAGGAGGGGGAGTTTAGCAGGTGAGAGTCATATCCTAAAGTCATATCCTAAAGAAAGGACACTCATGTGCAAATGCCCAGAAGAAGAGAGAGCTTCATGTGAAATAGCACGTCTAGATAGGGGGAGATGTGAGATTACCACTAGGGTAACGCAGGTACTAGAGGGGTGGCAGCCAAGAAACAAGATGTCAATCAAGACTCCAAACTGTGAGTGTCCCCAAAGCAGTAACCAATACTTCAGGTGACGATGACTAGGTATGACAGAGGGCTAAATAGTTAACAGGCCTCAAAGAACGATGATGATCTTACACAAGGAGGGTAAAGAAATGGTCTGGAGATATGGACAAACTTCCCATCCCTCCCTCTACCTAAGCACTTTGTTGCTCTGTTGAAATGTCAGAAAACAAGTCTCCAAGTGGAAGGGGATACAGGTTTCAGTTAAAAGAGAAAAGAAGGAAAAGGTCCCCAGCTCCTAGGATGGTTTGCAAGGGCCCGGCTGACCCTGTCTGGAGATGTCTGGAGGCTCTACTCTGGATGAGGATGCCCCTGAGGCCCATGGAGTGTCACCCAAAGCTTCATTGGATGGCAGCTGTCTCACTGTACTCAACAGGACTGCAGAGAAGGCCCATGGCTAAGGGCCCAGCTGAAAATGGTAACTCCAGGAAGGGACAGCCTTAGGGAATGTGTTTGTGAAAGAGGTTCCTATGAACAAAGTTTGCTGCAAGGTTTACATGTAGATGATAGCAAGGGCCACAGAGGGGCACAGCATCATAGGGATCAGAGCATAACCTTTGTAGGCAGTTTTTATTGTTTCACAAAACATACTTCTTTCCTAGAGTACCCTGATGATCATCTGGCTTTAGCATCCACACCTTTAATGACCTAGAGATTTAATTCATCCAGGTTTCCCAATCCATTGTTGGGCAGTTTTATTTATTAAAAATATTATTTCTCACATAAGCTAAAATTTTCTCCTTTCTGGTATCTTTCTATTTGTATTAATTCAATACCTCAGCAAGGTTTAATTTTACTTCTCCTTGACAGCCTTTCAAATGTGAAGATGGCTATCTCCTTCCCTTGGACATATTCTTTACTTATGTTTTTAACTTGTCTAGAATGGCTATATATTTAATACATTTCCAAGCTTATCAATAGCTGCCATTACAATCCTACCCTCTATCAGATTAAGCTGTTAAAAAACCTTATTAAATAAACTTCAACAGAGAAGGGGTCTTGATTCCCCAGTGAGTCTTTGTTTTGTCTGGGCCTTCCTGAGTGCTGCAGTGTGTAATCACACCAACTTTTCTTCTGAGGTGCCATGTCAAATCCTTCTCAGCCTGGTGCACACTGTGCTGCACCTCTTCCTGTGCTCTACTATCCAAATGCTAAATAACACTTGCCATTCCTTAAACCAGCCTAAGACATTTTGACACATGCTATTCCTTCAGCCTGGAAGGTTTTTCCCAGTATTTTCCATCCCTGGCTGCTATGGGCTAAGTGTTTATTTCTCTCAAATCCACATGTTGAAACCCTAATCCACAATGTGATGGTATTTGGTGATAGGGCCTTTGAGAAGTAACTGTCATAAGTGTAGAGTCCTCATGATGGGATTAGAGCTCTTATAAGAGGAGACAGGAGAGAATGTGTTTCCTTGTTCTCTGCCCTTGAGATACAATGAGGAACGGGCTATCTGCAAACCAGGAAGCAGTCTTTAGAGAATGAATCTGTTGGTGTAGCCTCCAGAAAACTGTGAGAAATAAATGTTGGCTGTTCAAGCAGCCCAATCTGACTAAGACATTGGCTTATCTATTACTATCTTACCCTTTCTTTAGATTTTAGTCCAAACCTTATACAATGAGAAGTTTCCCTGAATAAACCAGTAAGAAAAATAATGCATACCATTTAGTGATCAGTTTTTATCTGTCAAGCTCTTTGACATGTTGTAGTGTATTTTATTTACAGTTCATGAAACCATTGAGGTATTCTTTGCTTCACAGATGACAACAGTGAGGTCCAGATGGCTATGCAATTCCTCAAAGTTACACAACTAATAAAATAGCCAAGATGATACTTAAACTCTGATTCTGATTTCAAGCCCACAAATAACAAATACTGCTGTTCCCAGCATGTGTATTACAGATAAACATTACAGAGACTTCTTCAGCATGAAGAACCTTTCTCTCTCCTATCCCCCTTTCTTTCACTAAAATTACAGGCAGCCTAAATGTAATGATCATTTCAGAATGTAATAAATTCCTCATTGATTAGAGTTTTAGGAAAAAGTACCATGACTGTCTCTTAACAATACTGCAGAAAAGTTTTTACATGGTGTTGGGAGTTAGAGGAGATATCTCTGATTTCTAAATTCTATGACTCTTTGGATTTTAATTCTTGACCAGGACGAGATAAGTATTTAGGAAAGGCTGTTTGTGCTTGGAACATCCACGCGTGTGTTTGAATCTCACTCTTCTATTGCTGAAAATACGATAAAATAAGGCTAAATCTGGTTAAAATCAAGAGAATACTTTAAAGATCACTGTTAAAGTTCTTTCTTATACCTTAAAAGAAAAAAAAAAAAAAACCACAGCTTCCTCCATCTAGTAACTTCTTTGTGTGTGTGTGTGTGGGGGGGGGCGGGGGGTGCTGGGGATTGAACCCAGGGCTTTGTGCATGTGAGGCAAGCACTCTACTAAGTAAGCTATATCCCCAGCCCCTCCATTTAGTAATTTCTATTGAGGACTTTGGTCTAAGAAAGCAGATTGAACATATATACTGACCTTTGCCACCTGTTTAAACTTTAATAAAATGTTGGTGATATGATTTTCTTTAGCATTTAAAAAATGTGCTTTCACTATCTTCATGCTTCCAATAGAAAACAGTAGGTCTCCCCCCCACCACTGCCTTCAGTGCTGGGGATTGAACCCAAGGTCTCATACATGTCAGGCAAGCACTCTATCACTGAGCCACATCTCAAATCTGACAGTAGTATTTTAAATAGACATATAGTGTTTTTCCTAGGCTATTTTACCTAGTTGATTCTTTATCTTTGATTTTAGCCATTTGACTATTATGTGTTTAGTGTGTATGTATGTGTGTTGTATTTATCCTGATTGGGGCTTGCTGAGTTTCCTGAATCTATAAATTTCTTTTTTAGAAATCAAATTTGGAAAAAACATTATACCTTTAAAATATTTTTTCTGCACTATTCTTTCTCTCCTCTAATTACATGAATGATAGACCTTTTCATATTGTCCCACAGGTACCTAGGAATCTATGCAATTTTTTTCTTTTTTTCATTTCTCTCCTCTTCCAGTTGCACATAGATTGGACCCTTTAACACTTGTTTCACAAGCCCCTGGTCTCTAATTATTTATTTTTCAATCTTAATTTTTCCTTCAATTGTTTTTATTGCTCTATGTTCGAGTTCACTGGCTTTTTTGTCATTTGTATTTTGCTAATAAACCCATCTAGAGATTTTTATTTTAGATATTGTATTTTTCAGTATCCATATTTTTGTTTGTTTGTTTCCTTCCTTTTATTTTCCTTTTATAGTTCTACTTCTCTGCTGAGATTTCCTGACAGTTGTGCCTCAGTTTTAAGGGGAACTCGTTCCAGGACCTCCTACAGCTACTGAAATCTGCAGATGTTCAAGTCCCTTACATGAAATGGCATAACAGCTAGGTGTGGGGTAGAGGCCTGTAATCCCAGTGGCTTGTGAGGCTGAAGCAGGAGGATAATGAGTTCAAAGCCCGCCTCAGCAACTTAGCAAGGCCCTAAGCAAGTTAGTGAGACCCTGTCTCTAAATAAAAAAAAAAAAAAAAAAATATATATATATATATATATATATATATATATATATATATATATATATATATATATATATATATAAAAAAGGGCTGGGGATGTAGCTCAGTGGTTAAGCACCCCTGGGTTCAATCCCTGGTTACCCATCCCCCCCCACAAAGAAGAAGAAAAATAGCACAGTATTTGCATACAACCCACACGTATCTTCCCATATAATTTAAACCATCTCTAGATTACTTATGATTCCTAATACAATGCAAATGCTATATAAGTAGCTGTTATACTGTTTAAGGAATGATGACAAGAAAAAAATCTGTACATACTTAGTACAAATGCATTACCCCCTCCCCCAAATATTTTCGATTTATGGTTGGTTGAATCCACAGATGTTGAACCCATGGATATGAAGGACCAGCTGTATTTACTTTCATTAAAGCATATTCTTTTATATCCTTGATCACAGTTATAATAGCTGTTTAAAAATTCTTTGTCAGCTAATTCCAACATCTGGGTCATCTTGGGGTTGATCTTCACTGATTTCTCTTGAGAATGGCTTACATTTTCCTGTTTCTTTCTATGTCAAACAATTTTGGGTTATATCCTAGACATTGCGAGAGCACTGAATTTTTATGTTTTAGTTGTTCAACAGACAATAATAGATAGATTCAAAAAACAAATCCTATCTGCCCTATGCTGATAGTATGGAAGGTTCTCAGCATCTAGATTGGGCATGAATGGCTCATGAGGCAGTCAGAAATTTGGGCGGAGTTACACAGAACTGGGGGCTCTAGTTCTCACCTTTATACAATTTTTTTTCCTTAATTTTCCAATAGCTATGGATCCCTGAATCCAGTCCTGATTTTTCAACCCAGAAAGACCATAGTTCTGAAAAATTTAGCTGCCCCTATATAGTACAAATTGGGGCTTGCCCTGGGACTAAAAGCTACACAAATGAGATACTAACCAAGCACCTCCTTCTAAGTTTTACTCTCCTTCAGTAATTAACTATTTTGGCACTCCAGTGCCTTCAGTTATTTGTCTTATAATCTATTGTTCTTAATCTGTTGAAGGTTTGGTCTGATGAGATACTCAGCAATTAGAAGCAGAACCTTCAAGGGTTTTAAAAATATATATGAAAGTATTTATTTTTATATATTAAAATATTTACAAGTGTACCCTTTTCCCCACATCCTCGCCAGCACTTGTTGTTTGACTTCATAATGGCTGCCAATCTTACTGGAGTGAGATGGTATCTTAGGGTGGTTTTGATTTGCATTTCTCTGACTGCTAGAGATGGTGAGCACTTTTTCATGTACTTGTTGATTGATTGTATGTCCTCCTCTGAGAAGTGTCTGTTCAGGTCCTTGGCCCATTTGTTGATTGGGTTATTTGTTATCTTATTGTCTAATGTTCTGAGTTCTTTGTGTACTCTGGATATTAGGGCTCTATCTGAAGTGTGAGGAGTAAAGATTTGTTCCCAGGATGTAGGCTCCCTATTTACCTCTCTTATTGTTTCTTTTGCTGATAAAAAACTTTTTAGTTTGAGTAAGTCCCATTTGTTGATTCTAGTTATTAACTCTTGTGCTATGGGTGTCCTATTGAGGAATTTGGAGCCCGACCCCACCGTATGTAGATCGTAGCCAACTTTTTCTTCTATCAGACGCAGAGTCTCTGATTTGATATCAAGCTCTGTGATCCATTTTGAGTTAACTTTTGTGCATGGCGAGAGAAGGGGATTCAGTTTCATTTTGTTGCATATGGATTTCCAGTTTACCCAGCACCATTTGTTGAAGATGCTATCCTTCCTCCATTGCATGCTTTTAGCCCCTTTATCAAATATAAGATAGTTGTAGTTTTGTGGATTGGTTTCTGTGTCCTCTATTCTGTACCATTGGTCCACCCGCCTGTTTTGGTGCCAGTACCATGCTGTTTTTGTTACTATTGCTCTGTAGTATAGTTTGAAGTCTGGTATCGCTATACCGCCTGATTCACACTTCCTGCTTAGCATTGTTTTTGCTATTCTGGGTCTTTTATTTTTCCATATGAATTTCATGATTGCTTTCTCTATTTCTACAAGAAATGCCGTTGGGATTTTGATTGGCATTGCATTAAACCTATAGAGAACTTTTGGTAATATCGCCATTTTGATGATGTTAGTTCTGCCTAAAGGGTACACTTGTACATTGCTGGTGGGACTGCAAATTGGTGCAGCCAATTTGGAAAGCAGTATGGAGATTTCTTGGAAAGCTGGGAATGGAACCACCATTTGACCCAGCTATTCCCCTTCTTGGTCTATTCCCTAAAGACCTAAAAAGAGCATGCTACAGGGACACTGCTACATCGATGTTCATAGCAGCACAATTCACAATATCAAGACTGTGGAACCAACCTAGATGCCCTTCAATAGACGAATGGATAAAAAAAAATGTGGCATTTATACACAATGGAGTATTACTCTGCATTAAAAAATGACAAAATCATAGAATTTGCAGGGAAATGGATGGCATTAGAGCAGATTATGCTAAGTGAAGCTAGCCAATCCTTAAAAAACAAATGCCAAATGTCTTCTTTGATATAAGGAGAGTAACTAAGAACAGAGTAGGGACGAAGAGCATGAGAAGAAGATTAACATTAAACAGGGATGAGAGGTGGGAGGGAAAGGGAGAGAGAAGGGAAATTGCATGGAAATGGAAGGAGACCCTCATTGTTATACAAAATTACATACAAGAGGAAGTGAGGGGAAAGGGAAAAATAATACAAGGGGGAGAAATGAATGACAGTAGAGGGGGTAGAGAGAGGAGAGAAGAGGGGAGGGGAGGGGAGGGGGGATAGTAGAGGATAGGAAAGGCAGCAGAATACAACAGACACTAGTATGGCAATATGTAAATCAATGGATGTGTAACTGATGTGATTCTGCAATCTGTATATGGGGTAAAAATGGGAGTTCATAACCCACTTGAATCAAAGTGTGAAATATGATATATCAAGAACTATGTAATGTTTTGAACAACCAACAATAAAAAAATATTCCTACAGGAGAAAAAAAATAAAATATTTAAAAATAAACAAGTAAAACTAAGAGAAAATGGAAGAAGATATAATAGCAACAAAATTTTGAAAGTTAAAAAACAAGTGGACTATTGGTAACTAATTTAGCATATTTGAAAAACTTAAATTCTAAGCCAAAAATTGGAAAGGAGAGAGGCAATCAGAGTTATTCCTCGAGAATCCCCATAAGCTCAGGAATTGGTGGCTTAGGTACCACTCTTGAATTGGCAGTAAAACTGGGGTTAAGAATAGGAAGACTGGATGAAATTCTGTAATACAATTATATCCCCAGGTCCCTTTCCCAGTTTTCAGACATATAAAGTCTTAATTATTAACCTCCATTCACTCTGGCTTAGGAAGTTACAGAAGAATGTGCTCCAACAAAACAAAAGAATAAACTGAGAAAGAGGAAGACATGAATCCACCTAAGAAACAGGGCTTTCAAATCAAAAAGAAATTATAGAAATCCCTAGGATTTTGGTAAAGACACAGAAAGCAATATGATAGATTAGAGCAGATCAAAGATTCCAGGAGAGATTTCTTCTAAAGATGAAACTGTCTGAATATAAGACATGTAATTGATAGTATGTATATCTGACATGTCTGAACATCTTGAAAAGAGATTTAGATAACTGCTCCCCACTCTTTAGGTGTTGGGAACCAAACTCAGGGCCTTGTGCATGCCAGGCAGACATTTTATCATTGAGCCACATCCCCAGTCCCTAATGGGTTGCTTTTTAATTTTATGTAATTTTTTTTTTTTTTAAGATTTAGATAGCTAATAGAGAGTTTGGGTAGAATGAGTTAAAAGCATGATGAAAACTAATAAAATAAAATAAAATAAAATCATAAGCTCCAGTGAGAATAAAAACCATTAGGTAGAAAAAAATACTATACTACACAGCTTATCTTCAAGTGGGATTACATTGATATAGTAATTTAAATAATAACCTATAATGGTAGAACAAGAGAACAGAAAGGGGATATAAATGAGTGAAAGAGAGCTTAACTTCACATCTCCCATGGAAAAAATCCATCCTAAAACAAGAAGTTGCTGTATTATTTAAATATTTAATGATTTGGAGAAAAATACTAAGAGTATCTCCCAAATTGTTGAAAGTGACCATCTTTGTAAAACAAGGAAAAATGAGATTTTCATATTAAGCTTTAAGAAACTATATGACTCTTTAAACTAATAGCATGTACGATTTTATAAAACTAAAAGTGCTAAGGGACTGGGGTTATCTAAAGGTACCCCCACTTCCCCTCCATTTTGAATGTTTCCAATGGCAGCATCTCATGCATCCTTGTGAGTTGGCAACCATCTGTACTATACTGTAATTTTTCACTTATTTATTTATTATTTATTTTTTAGTTGTAGATGAACACAATACCTTTATTTTATTAATTTTTTATATGTTATGCTGAGGATCGAACCCAGGATCCCACATGTACAAGGTTAGTGCTCTACCACTGAGCCACAACCCCAGCAACCCTTTTTTTTTTTTTTTTTGATACCAGGGATTGAACTCATGGGTACTCAACCACTGAGCCACATCCCTAGCCCTATTTTGTATCTTATTTAGAGATAGGATCTCACCGATTTGCTTAGTGCCTCGCTCTGAACTCATGAGCCTCCTATCTTAGCCTCCTGAGCTGCTGGGATTACAGGCGTGCACTAATGGGCCTGGCAATACCTTTATTTTTATTTATTTATTTTTATGTGGTGCTGAGGATTGAACCCAGTGCCCTACATGTGCTAGGCAAGAGCTCTACCACTAAGCCTCAACCCCAACCCTATATTGTCATTTTTAAATATTTATTTTTTAGTTATAGTTGCACACAATATCTTTATTTTATTTTTATGTGGTGCTGAGGATCGAACCCAGGGCCTCACACATGCTAGGTGAGTGCTCTACATTGAGAAACAACCCCAGCCTCTATACTGTCATTTTTAATATAGTAGTTGAATTACACATTAGGACAGTAATTCAGTTAGATACAAAGCCACTACTGTAATTGAGATAGTTACATAAAATTATCGGTTAAAAAACTATTAGAAAACACTAATAACACTTTGAAAATGTTTGTCAGCTCTGTTTTGACTAGAAGAATGGGGAAAAGCACTCAGTAACATATAATGACTTATTAGCAAAGGCATATGTTGGGAAAAATGTTTACTTATTGTAGAATTTCTCCTTAATCTTGCCTTACTTCTAAAAGTCCTACGTTTTCTTCCTAGACACATGCAAAGCCAAGTACATTTTTAAGTGAAGAAAGTAATTTCATCTTATACAAATATGCATTTACTCTCTCCTTTTAAATAGCAGGCTATTTCTTTCATTATTGCATTCTGAGCCCATAATCCAAGCGAAAGTAGAATGATTCAGTCTATCTTATATTCACAAACCTTTCCTGAATCCATGTGATATGTGAGGCATTGTGTTAGAATAAAGGGATAAGTAAATTTCAGTCTCTGGTTTGTAAGAAACTTAACAGTTCATCAGGGGAGACATTCAGAACAACAGAAATGTTACAATATTGATGTATCTGATTGCTTGGTTTTTAAAACAAATTCAGCAGGAAGAACAGAAGATGATTAAAACCTCTGTGCAGGAAGGTAAAGAAAGGCCTAGTAAGACACTGGAGAATGAGGGAGCTTACTGCATGGACAAAAGGGGCAGGCAATTTCAGGAAAAGGGAGTACAAAAGCAAAAGTAGATTGGCCTTTAAGTTCAACTTTCCTGGCATCAAAGGGCCAGTTGTGGGAATTTGGGCACAAGTGGTAGCAAGAGTTTAGGCTGAAAAGCTAGGAGGGAGATAGGTCATGTGAAGCCTTTGCCATGCTAAAAAACTTTTCTGTGAGGGAGGAAATGGGGGAGAGGAAAGACTGGGGGAAGGTAGCCTATGAAGACTATTAAAAGGTTTCATGCAAGGTCTTGACATGAACAGAATTGCAAGGTCCCCCTGCCCCGCCCCAATCCCTTCTGCTTTTTCTCATTATAAAAGGGCTCACTTGAATGCCAAGTATTTGAGTGGAGAATCTACCTAGGAAGCACGAGTAACACAAATCAGCCAATGGAAAACGACAGGAGCTCTAGTGGTGTAACTAATGTCATTACTGGTCTATAAATTTTTACAAATGTCAAGTAATATCAGAGTTCAGAGGACAGCCCTAAGCTGAACTAGGCCCCATTATAGTGGCTATGGGTTAAGTTACTATTTGGTTGTAAAATGGGAAAAGAAAAAGATTCGTTCTGTCTACCTTAAGCAATATTATCAGGATCAAATAAAATAATACGCACAAAAATACTTTGATAAAGAGTCCTGTTCCTTCATTTAAACTTTATGACTTAGGCGAGTTCTTTAATTTTCCTAAGCTTCAAGGTGCTCATTTGTAGAGTGAGGACACTCAGTAATTATGATTATTATCTGCAGCGTATCTTATGGAATCTTTATGGAATGTCAATTGGTTAGCTGTGTAGTCAATTATTCTCTGAGGAATAAGTATTCACAGAGTCTTGATCAGCCAAAATTTCTAAGGAAAATGGGGATAGGGACAAGATTAAAATCACTATCATACTGCTTGCATTAAGGTCAATTTTAGAACATGATAACTAATATCTTGTTATTTTTATTTTTTTGGTGCTGAGGATTGAATCCAGGGGCACTCAACCACTAAGCCACATACCCAGCTCTTTTTATTTTTTGAGACAGCGTTTTGCTAAGTTTTGAACTTGCAACCCTCCTGCCTCAGCCTCCAGAGTTGCCAAGATTACAGGTGTGCACCACTGGGCCCAGCTGTATCTTTTAGGTTTAAATATTTCTACAGTATCTCATGCAAGAACATATCTGACTTTCTCATTGGTGTTCCTATGTACCCACACACATTCACCAGTGTAAATAAAAGAAAAATAAAGCTCTCACACTTGAAAATTAAGGAACTGCATAGGCAGCAAATCTCTGAGAGAAGCTGATGCCGTGGGTTATACAAGCCAATAATTTACGTTAGGGCTTCACAAAATGTTAGACACTAGGAAAGGAACCAAAATCAGTCAAATTACTTTAATAAAAAGGTATGACTAGCTGTGCTGCCTCAGCTGGGATGCCATTTCTTGCTATAAACAGCAGTGGTTAGAATCTGGATGACTAGCTAAGCATTGCAATAATGAAAAAAAAAAAAACAAAACATGTTATAATAGCTGTTGCTAGATCCCCAACCTTGGGGATCAATGAAATAATGCCTGTCCATATATGCACAATCTTGTGGGCTTTTTTTTTTTGTGTGTGTGTGTGTGGAGCGGAATAAGTTTAGATCATTTCTAAACTAGCATTTGTCTGCCTAGATTTTGCTAAGTCTGTTATGGTTACGGTAAAATATGATCTTTCATATTAAATCACTTATGACCTTGGTAAAATATTACTTTATATTAACTGGCTCTCGGGGCATTTTAATTTTATGAAACATGCACTTTAGTTTTTTAAAGTATGAAAGCAAAACTGGATATTCCTAGTACTATATCATGTTAACAAAAGCTATCAAAGATCTGGGAACACACACACAAAAATACACCAACTCTCCATCTAATTAGTTTCAAATATGAAAGGATACTTACAATTAAAAACAAAATACAGCCAATACTTTAAATGCTTAAACATATAGGAACAGGTCTGACTGACTTCCTGGATTCATGTCTCCCTGCCCAAGGTTATTCCATGGAGAAAGTAATCAAAGTGAAAGATTGTGGGAAAATCCAACACCCACATTAGGGTGGGAGTCAGCAGCTTTACAGATGTGTAATGGCGAGTATTTCTAGAAAAAAAATCTAAAGAAAGATATGAGGCTCATGGATTGAAGTTAGGGCATCCATCTTTAAAAAAATAGGTCTTACATAGTTCTATTAACAATCCCAATTATAAATTATAAATGTGTAACTAGGAGGTAAGTCATCTTTGTCTCATTTAGTTAAGTCAGATTATTTTCCTTGTAATTAGCTGTCTACCTGCTCACTGCGAAAATGGCAGTGAGCCCTCAGGAACAGCGAGGGAAAGTTGACTGTGGTGCAGCACCCCAACCTGCTGTCCACGACTTCCTTGCCAGCCCTCCTTCCTTCCTTCTCTCTTCTACAGGGATCATATCTGCACTGTAGCCTGAAGACTCTTTCCACCTCCTTCCACTCCCTTCCCCAATGACTCATTTGGACATGTTACTCCAGCCTGGAACCCAAACTAATGCAGCTAGCTACTGAATGTGAATCTTCTTATTGAACTATAGGATTATTTGAGAGGAAGAGAATGCTAACACAGAATTAACTACAGTGATTCTAAAACATTGCGTTTCACTCACAATAGGGAAGTCTAATACAAGAAGCAAATTAAAAAGGCTCCTTCACTGCTTAACTTCCTATCTATACTTGGGGTAACACACTGGGAGTGAGGACTCAAAGGTGGAAGGTAATGATATTGAATGTGAGATGAAAGTGTGGGTGCTAGCAGATTTACAAAACTGTCATTTCTTGGTATTAACTTCAAACTGCTAATTCTGAAAAACCAGTAAACAGCAAAAGTTGAAAGCAAAACAAAAGGGTACCATATTGCCATGTAGCTGAAGGCAATAATTTATGGATTCCACAAACAATAAGTTACATTAGCAATTTTGCCAAATGGCTTAACAGGAAATTATAATGAATGGAATTAAAGAGATATTTACTTAATGGATACTTTGGTTAAGGTGATGTGAAGGGGAACTCATCAGGAAAATCAGATTTTATACACATGTGGACTATTTTTCATAAGGGGAAAATTCTTTTGTATTCCTCCACCACAATCTAGAGCCCAACACAGGACATTCAATTAGTACTTTCTTTGGCTCAGGTGTACAAAAGGTGGACAAAACTCTGTATATATTCTGATTAAAATTGGCAAACCAAGATAACATATAAAGTACTGAAAAATAGGATAATACATTTTGTTTAGAAAAAATCAAATGTAAGTAAAATATGGATTAACTTTTAAAATAAATGATAGTAAGTGTATTTTAATGGCTACATTTTAGGGAGGGAAAAAGAATAAAAGTGACAAAATAATAATGAATGACTTTGCTTTTCACCTCTTCCACATCTTACCAGAATAAAAAATCTTAGACCATTAACTAAAAGCTTTGCATTCTCTTAGACTCTTAAGTTCAGCTATTAATACCGCCTTTATAGAAATAAATAAAAAAGCACTGATGGAAGATGTAAAGTGCATTAGTGTTCATGTTATCTCCCGTGGTATGAATTTAATGGGTATCTTAATAAGGAGATATAAACTAATGTCACTGATTAGGAAATATATCCACTCACATCATTTAGTAGCCTTCAGTGGGGCTTGATGATGATGTCTGAGTGGAATTACTATAAAGCAAATGATGAATTAGTGTCAGGGGCAAAGGGACACATAAATGTGCCTCAGAGATGAAGCAATTACATTCTAGTACATCACAAGTTACAGGTCAACTCAAAAGACAGTGCAGCCGGTGCTAAAGTACCCTAACCAACCTGGCTAAGCCCACTGCTTAGAACTTGCTGAAGCTAAGCTATTTTGATAGCTGGACCACAGGCTTCCCTGGTTATAATAACCTGAAAGTAACATTTACATGTTTAAGTCTCTTTTAATATCCTAAATACCACAAAGTGATTTTTATCGGATTTTAAGACACAGGCACATTCCGCTCAAATGATTTCATTCTCAAGGGACCTTGTCATTACGAAGGCTTATTAAAAGAAGGCAAAGGTTCACAGCTTTTAAGAAGAATCCTAAGTGACATTACAAACGAAATCTAAAAAAATAAATAAATAAAATTTATTTTTTTGGCTTAGTTACACAAAGTAATTTCCTTTTTGTGGTTAGTTTGGTGGTCAGAGTTCAGCAAACTTTGGAAAGAGTGACCACCACAATTAATGCATCAAAAATGTAGACACTGTCTCTCCCACTTTCTCTTCTATTTTAGGTTTGATTTCAACGCTCAGTGAAGGGCTTGACCTACAAGCAGTAAATGCCCCAAATGCCCACAAATTCACTGGAACATTTGAAAGAAAAGAAATCTGTCCAAAACTCAGTCAACATTTGTTTAGAGATTGTTTTTATATTACATATTCTTAAAATGATCACAACTGTTGTTTCTAATTTACCTTTCCATAACATGAACGAGGGAAGAAAAAAAATCAAAAGTACTTCATGCAGATTTGTTTCAGTGATTTCTTTAAAATTTCTCCTCCACAAAAAATTACTCTAAGCTTGTTTCCAACATCTATAAAATGAAGATAATAACAAAACCTGAAAGTATTACTTTGAAGATTAAGGATAAAGAATTTAAAAAAAGTTTTGCACGTAGGTAACAGATAAAAGCAGATATTCTTATCTGCAAAGCTAAAAGGTGTTCTGGGTCAAAATTCTTTATCTTATGGTATATGACATCAAAATATGAAGCCTTTTGTAATGATGATTACTTCTCAAGAGATGACAAGAATTCATTGAAATAGTGTCATACATGCTTTTCAATCTTTTTTTTTTTTTTTTTTTTTTTTTTAGAGAGAGAGAGAGAATTTTTTAATATTTATTTTTCAGTTTTTGGTGGACACAACATCTTTGTTTGTATGTGGTGCTGAGGATCGAACCTGGGCCGCACGCATGCCAGGCGAGTGCGCTACCGCTTGAACCACATCCCCAGCCCACATGCTTTTCATTCTTAAAATGGTAGGATAAAATATACCTGTAGAAAAACACATAAAATACACATATTCACTGTTTAAAGGAGAGGACTGATGCAAACTTCTGCATAGCCATACTCTGTCAACAGACAAACGCTGCCATGCCCAGGTTCCCTCATGAGCCCCTTTCTTCTTATAATCCCTTCCCTTCCCTACCCAGAGGTAATCTATCCTTGCTGTTTTGTATAGTTTTTATCTCTAAACAATGTCATCCAATCTGGCCTGTTTTTGACTATACATAAAAAGAATAACACAGCAGAGATGTTTTATGTTTTGCTTTGCTTTTTTACTCAACATTAAGTTCATGAAATCTACCCCTACCATTGCTATGGTTTCATGGCATCACATTATTCCATAACATAAACATACCAGGATTAATGATGAACATATTGCTGATGGATTTGAAGCTGTTTCTAGTCTTTGGCTATTTATGAACAGTGCTGCTTTTATAAACACTCTCATATGCTATGTTCAACTTCATTGGAGAGTGCCAAATTATTTTCTAAAATGGTCAACTTGCCCTCCCATTACCTCTATTTTAAGAGTAACCAATTTATTGTGATTTTTATCATGTATGTACTAAAATGCTAAAAGGAGAAGGAGAACTCTTGATTTACTTCAACCTCTTTATAATAGAAGGATCCAGGGTGTAGAAAGATTGAGACTGGCCCAATGTCACAGTGAGAAAGAGGCAGATTGGGTAGAAGAACCAAAGAGAGTCAACTCTGAAGCTAGAATACAACCTGGAGCTCTTTCCAAGACCTTAAGCTACCTTGCAAGACAGTCTGGCAATGAGATACAATTATTATCTATGAATGTGGACACAATGGGGACAAAGATAGAAACTTTAGAAAAACTTGACAACATTATGTTGTACAATGGAATTTTTGAGCCCAATTATGTAAGAAAGGAAATTGAGGCCTGAAGAGAAATTGCTTATGCAGTGCCACCATCACCAAGTGTCAACAATGACCAGCAATTGAACCCAGGTCTACCTGTACTTGTGTTCCTAGCCACATATTCTGCCCTGAAATCCAGGAAATAGCACTATACTTTAGACTTCATGAAAAAATAATACTGATTTTGGTGATTTTACTATGAAGTAATGAATCCCAAAGAGGAAATACATACTTTAAAAATGTAGCTATTTGACCTTGTTTAAGTGGGAATCTCTGCATCTTCTGGTGTATCCTGTAATCTGATGCCATACACTAATGAATAGATTGAGAGAAGAAACCTGGTTTCCAGTCCTAGATTCATAACTGGGTATCTGTACCATTTTGGGAATGTAAAAAATTATGAGTAAGGGGTGGGTATATAGTCAGTGATGAAGGGCTTGCCTATGTATGGGGCTCTGGGTTTGATCCCCAGCACCCCACCCCCCAAAGACTAGATCTCAGTTTTTATTGAAGAAATTATAGTAATTTTACACAACCATTCTCTCTCTCTCTCTCTCTCTCTCTCTCCACCTCTCCCTCCCTCCCTCCCTCCCTCTCTCTCTCTCTCTCTCTCTCCACCTCTCCCTCTCCCTCTCTCCTATAAAAGCAACACATGATCAGGAACATCATAAATAAAAAGATAAATAAAAGAATTATCCAAACAAACATACTATAATTTTGGCATATATCAGGGTAGTATTTCCCCTCTATGTACAGGGTAGTTTGGTGCCTTTAAAATTTTTTTTTAAAAGCAACTTTTTTTTAAATAGTATTTTTTAAAATAAATTTTTAATTGTGGATGGACACAATAACTTATTTATATGGTGCTGAGGATAGAACTCCGTGCCCCACACATGTGAGGCACGTGTTCTTCCACTAAGCCACAACTCCAGTCCCTTAAAACGACTTTAATCAGACTGTGAATTCAATGCCACACTCTTCTTTCTCCAATATTATCAAAAGTATTTTTTGTGCTACTTATTATTCGTAAAAATTTGATCACTGTGGATGCTCCTCAGTTTACTTAATCTGTCTCTAGATAGCTATTTTCAGTTATAATAAACATCTTGAACTGTTTTCAGGAAGTTGTAAGTTTTCAGGAAGAGAAATTACTAAATCAAAGGCAAATGTTCATATAAATCTATTTCAGAGAAGAAACTGAAGACTGTATGAACTTTTTGTGTAAGTACTTTGAAAACTATGAAGTATTGGATGAATGTAATAATAATAATGGTATTATCATTATTTCTAAAAATCCATATTGTATTGGACTTACAAAAATGTTAGGTACCTGGTATAAATCTCGGAATATTTTCTATAAACAAAATCACTCATATAGCATCCTGTTTGCAAATCGTATCTTGGAGAATCCTAAAATTCTTCAGATCATGTTGTAGTGAATCAAAAAACTTGATGCTTCAACATCTTTAGCAATTAGGGAAATACAAATCAAAAGTACACTAAGATTTCACTTCACTCCAGTTTGGAATGGTAACCATAAAGAACTCACACAATAATAAATAATGGAGAGAATATGGGGGAAAAGGAACACTTTTACACTGGGATTGTAAATTAGTACAACCACTATGGATACCAGTATGGAGGTTCCTCAAAAGACTGGGAATGGAATAATCATATGACCCAGCTATACCACTCACTGCTATTTATCATAAAGATTCAAAGGTAGCATACTATAGTGATACAGGGAAACCTATGTTTAAAGCAGCAGAATTCACAATAGCCAAATTATGGAACCAGCCTAGGTGTCCATCAATGAATCAATGGATAAAGAGAATGAGTTACATCTACACAATGGAGTTTTATTCATTCATAAAGAAGTATGGAATTATGTCATTTGCAGGAAAATGCATGGAACTTGAGAGTATTATGTTAAGCAAAATTTAAAAAATTCAAAAAATCAAGGGTTGTATGTTTTCTCTCATTTGTAAGCTAGAGAGAAAAAAGAAGGGTGTGTATGTGTGTGTGTGTGTGTGTGTGTGTGTGTTTATGTGAGTTCTCATGAAAACAGAAGGAAAACTAGTAAATATAGGAAGGAGACTGGGTACTAGGGAATAAAATTGGCCAAATTATTGTTATATTGTGTGCATACACAAATACTTAACAAATTCCATTATTATGGATTATATCTTTCCATTAAACCATTTCATGTACTTTTTTTAAATCTATGGATGACAAAATTTCATTCCTTTCATTGTCTACCTAAGTTATTTAAATACAAAGTGCTAGAATGAGTTTACCATGTAAAAGATATACATACACACATCTTTTAAACCAACAATTTATACAAGTATCTCTATAGAACTATGATTTGGGTATATTCAGAGATAACTGTGGGCCTGTTAGAGAAGATAAAGGTTTTTTTTCTCTCTCCTTTTGAAAAAGATAAAAAACTAAAATATAATGTGATCGGAGTTCCAAAATCTAGAACTTCAGATCTACTGTGCAACCTTTCTCTAAAAACTACAGACTCTGGGTTTTGAATCAGAAGACCAAAGTTTAAGTTCGGTCTCTACCATTGGACAGATCTGTGTGACCTTGGGGTAGTGCACTTAATTTCCCAGAGGTAGATTCTCTGTCAGCAAAAGAGGATGACAGTAATTCTACATCTCACAGGGCTGTGGGAGCCTCTAAGAAAAGTGTCCTGTACAATAGTTAGTTATAATTATACTGGTATTATTATCTGTATTACTATTATAATGAGCAATGGAGAAGAGATAAAAGCTTGAGCTGCAAAGACCTATCTACCCTGCTTCAGCCATATGAATCAAAACCTGACTTAGTTTCTATTCTCAAAGGGATCAGTAGAACAAAGAGACGTGTATTTTTTATTTTAGTATCTTGGAAACATAACATCAATTTTTTTTTTTTTTTTTTTGGCGGGGAGGGCAGGTACCAGGGCTTGAACTCAGGTGCACTTGACCACTGAGCCACATCCCCAGCCCTATTTTGTATCTTATTGAGAGACAGGGTCTCAACTGAGTTGCTTAGTGCCTTGAGGATGCTGAGGCTGGCTTTAAACTCATGATCCTCCTGCCTCAGCCTCTCAAGCCGCAGGGATTACAGGCGTGTACCACTATACCTGGCCAAAATGTCAATTTAAATTTTTTTTTTTTATAGTTGTAGATCAACAGGATACCTTTATTTTATGTGTTCATTTATATGTGGTACTAAGGAGTGAACCCAGTGTCTCACCCATGCTAGGCAAGCGCTCTGCCACTCAGCTCCAGCTCCAGCCCTCATAACATCAATTTTTAATTCAGTTCTAAAATGGCTTCACTTTATTATGAGCTAAAAATAGCTTCATTTACTGATAGCAAACAGAAAATATACAGCTAATTGTTTTAGAGGAGCCCCAGGAATGCTATATTCCACTTGATTAAAAATATAATATGCCTGAAAATGGTACCATGGCTTAGCGTAGGAATGTAGATAGAGGCAGAGAGAAGGGGACTTTAATCACTTACGAACAGAGTCTGGGTTATGTTTTCAAGAGGTTCATGGGAGAGACGATGACTGATTCATGTGTGTGCTACCTGCAAGACTCCCTCATGCTACCTCTGCCAGGAGATTCACCTACCCCTCTCCTTTCTTTAGAAGAAAGTGTAGACTTTCTTCTAAAAGCTGTCTTCAGTCTAGCCTTCTTCCTACAGACATAGACTTCTTTAATATGACAAGGGAACTGAGAATGCTTAAGAGGGCCAGGTGGGATGTGTGGCAAGGTGGTAAAATCAGAGAAGTCAAGGCTGGCATAAATCTATGACTTAGCAAATCTAACCCTCTTAGCTGGAAGGCATATACGTCATTTCCTTAGATCTTATGTTATCTGGGGAACTCTGCAGTCTACCAATAATTTTTAAAAAGGCCTTTTTAAAAAATTAAAAGTACATTTTTATTCACAAAAGAAATTAAATAGCAAATAGACATGAAATACATGAACTTAACATTCACTAATAAAAAGAGCTATAAATATAAACATAGATATTGTCATATGAAAAAGGTTAATAACACAAAATACTGGCAAGAGGACAAAAAACCGGTATGTCAAACTCTAATTATATATTCTTTGACCCATTAATTAGGTATTTATTCTAAGGAAATAAGTGAACACACATGCAAATATCTAAGTGAGTAGGATGCTTATTCACTGCAATGTTGTTCACAATGGGGAAACACTGGAAATGATCTACATGTGTATCAACAAGGAAACTGTTAGATAAATTATAGTACTTCCATAGAATAGAATGAAATACAAGCAAAATTTTATATAGCTATATTTATCAACAGGAAAGTCTTCACAATAGAGTTAAATGAAAAAAAGCAGGAAGCACAATAGAATGCATAGTATCACACCATTTATGAAAAATGTTATCTACTTAACCTATGCATATTTGCACAGATATTTAGAAAGACTTTCACTAAACTATTAACAATGGTTACTTCCAAATAGTGGCATCTTACATGATTTTTATTTTTTCCTAATGATTTTCCATGTTTAAAATAAATTATACTGAGATTGAATCATTCACTTAATAAAATATAATTTTTATTTTCAAAAATGGCATGAAAAAATATTACCTCGACACTAAAGGTTCAACAAGAATGCATATGGTATCTGGATACCTTTTCTTCTGTATACAAAAGTAATCTGATGGATGTAGCTACTCCCCTTTATGTATTCACTCTCAAATTTTGCCTGTAATCTCTGTTCACATATTTTCAATTTGTGAAATATGGGATTTCTTAATCACAATGAAAATGTGAAGTTAAGTAATTTATCCAAAACCACATAGCTAGAATGAAGCAAGTGGGATATGAACCCATGTGGCCTAGATCCAGAGTACCTGCTCTTAATCACTTGCCATGTTGCCTTTATTTTGGACTCTCGCTTGCTAAATTAACATTCATTAAATTACTGATTTTATTGTCACTGAACCAAGTCTGAAAATTGTAAATGTTCTTCTCTAAAAACACCAAAATTTACACACAACAAATTTTGAGTTTATTTTTCCAAATGTTTTTTATCTAAGCTATAATGATTACTTTGATGCCAATTAAACCAGACTAAATTCATTTTTAAAATATTTTTTTTTAGTTGTAGGTGGACACAATACCTTTATTTATTTTTTTTTATTTTTATGTGGTGCTGAGGATAGAGCCCAGTGCCTTCTACATGCAAGGTGAGCACTCTACCACAGAGCTACAACCTCAGCCCCCAAATTCATTTTTCATATAGCTCATAATTCATTTCATAGAGCTTAATAATAAAAATGATAGCTAGAATTTATATCGCACCTCTCTGAACTAAGCACTGGATATTTCATTTCAGGTGACATGCATCTTTAAATATTTTCTTCCCAGCAAAAGATGTCACTCACGGTGGTGCTTTGGAAAAGGCCAATCTAGTCTCATTACTGAACAAGCAAAAGGCTAAAGTGAATCTCTTAAAACAACTAGATAAAGGAAGAGATACAGGTTACCAAAGATGCTAAGCCAAGTATGGTGCTAAATTTACACTTAGCTTTTAAATAGCCACAGAAAAAAGGAAACCTGTTATATAATGTGTTTCCTTGCTGTCTGATAACAGGAAAACAGCAAGTGTGTTCCCCTGAACTTAGAGTCAGATGATTAGGGTCTTAATTTCTTTGGTCGTCTAACTGCTGTGTAACTGTGTGTAAAAAATTCACCCTTTAGAGGCTTGGTTTATCTAAATGCAATATTTCTTACACTTTTAGGACTTTTAAAAAAATTAAAGAGATAATGTACCCTAATATAAGCTATTTAAATATGTTACAATTGTTCTAATTTTTATTTGTAAAAATGTTCTTGGGATTGGATTTCTAGTTTCAGTTTTTAAAGTAGAAAAAAATGTCCAAAGAGTTAAAAATAGTTTTATTTTACCAATTTATCAGTTTCTATAGTTGAAGAGTACAGTGATTATAACCAATATAATATCAATGATGTTTAGTAAATTGGTTAATGACTGATGTCTTTTTTAAGAAAAATATTTATTTTTTAGTTGTAGTTGGACACAAAACCTTTATTTTACTTATTTTTATGTGATGCTGAGGATTGAACCCAGGGCCTCACACTTGCTAGGCGAGTGCTCTACCGCTGAGCTTTCAACCCCAGTCCAATGGCTGATATTTATGAAAAAAACAAAAAACAAATTATATATAAACACCTAACCAATGATTTCAACTACAAAAGATAGTATGTTATCCTTTTAAATACAGACTGGATACTTTAGAAAACTACCATATATATTCTTATCTCAAGTCTATTTAAAATTCAACACACACACATAAATGGAGAGAGAGAAGTGGATGGATGAATGGATGGATAGATAAAGTTAATTATCAACCTTTAAGGCAGAAAGTACAATTTTCTGGCTAATCCATTCACTACTTATTCTTTCAACAAATATTTGTTTATTTATTTTGTAGTACTGGGGTTTAAACCCTAGTACTGGGGTTTGCTAGGCAAACACTGTATAACTGAGCTACAGACCCAGCCCCCCAGGGTCTCACTAAGTTGATCAGGTTGGCCTCAAACTTGTAGTCCTTCTGCCTCAGCCTCCAGAGTAGGAGGATTAGAGGGGTACACCACCATGCCAGACCCAATGAACATTTCACACCTGAAACATGCCTGGGAGCTCATCTAGACCATACTTAGGTCCAGGAATAACACCGAAAAATCCATCCTTCTGGGGCCAACAGTGGTCTGCCCAAACCATCTTTCCTGTCTTCACCATTAAGGTAATCTTCTGCTCTAACCAGGCTGGTCGAAACATACCCTTGGCAGTCTCTCCTCTGTGTGTTGGTTCCCTTCCTCTCTCACTAGCCAGATATTTTTCATTCTTGAATTTCCAGTTTGGATATCATATCCTATGAAGCATCCCTCTTCACATCAGTTTAATAGTATAACAACAACAAATGGCAACTATCATTCACTGAGTATCCTTTTTTGTGGACAAAACCTCATCTACAATATTATCTCAATTAGCTAAGAAAAAGAAAAAAAATTTGGAAGATCCAGAGGGTGCCTGTGAGTGGTGGGGTTATGAACAAATTCAAAAACCCTACCTTCTTTTGTACTTTTTATAATTTCTATAGTTGGCATACATTATCTTTGAATTTAGATTCCTTTTTTCAGTACTGGGGATTGAAAAATCCAGGTCCTCATGCATGCTAGGCAAGTGCTCTACTACCAAGCTATGCCCTCAGTCTAGAAATTATTATTATTATTTTTGAATATCTTTACTTCTTTTTTTTTTTTTTATGTGGTGCTGAGGATCGAACCCAGGGCCTTGTACATGCTAAGCGAGCGTTCTACCACTGAGCCACAACCCCAGCCTTAGAAATTATTTTTTTTTTAAAGATTTTTTTTAAGATGGACACAATATCCTTATTTATTTATTTTTATGTGGTGTTGGGGATCGAACCCAGTGCCTCACATGTGCAAGGCAAGTGCTTTACCACTGAGCCACAACCCCAGCCCATTTATTACTTTTTTTTTTTTAAAGGATACAGGATGCTACTAACATAAGGGTGGACATAACAGATTAATGGGATAGAATTCAGAGTTCAGAAATAAATTCTCACACTTTAATTTTGCCATGAGTGTCAAGATAATTCAATGGATAAAGAGTAGTAAGGAGTAGTCTTTTCAACAAGTGTTTCTGGTTCAACTGGGTATCTGCATGCAAAAGGAGAAACATCCCCTTTTTTATACCTATAGAGGTCAATCTGAACTGTCAATTTGATTGGATTAAGAGGTTTATGGGTGTGTCAGTGAGGGTGTGTCCAGGAATGATTGGCACATGGGATAGTCAACTGAAATGGAGACCCTCCCTGTGCATGGGCAGAGCTGTCCAATGACTTGGATGAAATAAAAGTTGGAAGAACAGGGAAGCAGCAATAGAGGCAAGCTGGATTCTTCTTGAATGGGTTCTTGATTGCTGTGGCTATCATCTGAGGATATTGGACTCTCATACCTTCACTCTTCTTGAATGGGTTCTTGACTCTCATATCTTTACTCTTCTTGAATGGGTTCTTGATTGCTGTGGCTATCATCTGAGGATATTGGACTCTCATATCTTCACTCTTCCAAAGTAGACTCTGCCAGTGATTCTCCAGAAGCCTTGGGTCTCGGATTAAGGTAGCACCGCTGATCCCTCTAGTTCTAGCTACTAGTTCTTCCAGCTCTCCAGCCTGCAGATGGCCACTGTGGACTATCCAGCTTCTGGTCCCCTAAGCCAACTAGTAAGTCCACTTTTTATAATTATACTTCTTGTTTATTCTGTTCCTCTAGAGAACCCTAATACAATACCATACATAAAAATCAATTCAAATCAACCACAGTCCTAAAAGTAGAGCTTAAAAACTACACAGAAAGCCTAAGAGTAATTATCTGTAACCTTGGCTAAATATTCTTAGATACAAAAGCACAAACAAGAAATGAAAAACAGATGAAATTGGACATCATCAAAACTATAAACCTTTGTGCTTCAATAAATATGATCAAGAAAATTGAAAAGGGATGGGTTGTAGCTCAGTGGTAGAGTGCTTGCCTAGCATGCATGAGGCACTGGGTTCGATTCTCAGCACTGCATACAAACAAATAAAATAACAACTAAAAGAATTAAAAAAAAATTGAAAAGATAACCTGAAGAATGGCAGAAAATAGTTCTAAATCATTTGTCTGAAAAGAGAACTTGTATCTAGAATGTACAGACACCTCTTTGGATTCAACAATAAAAACAATCCAATTTTAAAGTGGGTAAAAGGTCTGAGTAGATATTTCTCCATATAAGATAAGTAAATGTTTAGCTGAATACTTTAGAAAGTGTTAGGCATCTTAGCTATTGGAAAAAAATCAAATCTTTGAAATCACTTTCATTTAAATCTTCCATTTTATCATTCGTTGATTTCCTTTGAGTGATAAACTTACTCCACTCATTTTTGAAAAAATTTTTTGCCAAATAGAGGAATAAAGAAAGACTCTGAATGGGCATAGAGAGTCTTTTTAGGGCAATGAAAATGTCCTAAAATTGTGGTGGTAGATGCATTATTTGGTGATTATACTAAAAACCATTGAATTTGTACTCTGAATGGGTGAACTGTATGATATATTAATTACATTGTAGTAAAGCTTTTTTTTCTTTAAATTTTTTCAAACTGTAGCACTTTTTATAAAGAACTTCCAATACATTAAATGGCAAATTTTGTAGGCAGCAGGGAGAGGGGGCATTTTGACTATAAAACATCCTTGGAATGTGTATTCTTGATTCCCATAAGAATTACAAAAATAAAAATGCATTTTCTCCCCATGTGTCATATACATTGGACTATATGTTGAAGAAATACATTTCAATTTAAGCTTGTGGGTGTAAATTGGCATCAATCCCTTCTAAATAGCAGTGTGCTAAATAGTGTGGGCCCTAAGAGTGGCTAGGTTTTAGAGAAAGACCATGTCCTTGGCAAAATAAGGGTTGTTTTGCCAAGAGAAGCTACTTTTACTTCCTATGAAGACTTAAAATAACTTACAAGGTGGGGGTGGGGGAAGATAACAGAGCCAAAGTAAAGAGCTCACGAAATCCTCAGGTTTTACTCCTAATTCTACTTAACCCATAGTGTCAGGAGTTCAACTATAAAATGTAGACTTGTCTGTGCCCTACCTCGCAGGATTATAAGGTCCAAATTTAAAAGAAAAGGAAATAATGTTAGTAGTGCTAGTGGGATATAACTGAGTTTGGCTTTAGAAGATTTGGTCATGAATTTTCTTTGATAATAGCTGAGTTGACCTAGGGAAATTAGCATTGGAACAGCTCAATTTCTTACCTCTTCTTATTTGTTACAGACCTATTCAACACACTTCAGAGTCTGAAATGAGCTTCATGCATAAAAGTATACCAAAGCCTTAAATGTAAGTCATCATTGTCATTTGTAAAGTATACCTTTCAAAGTATTAGCCCTGTGCTTTTAAGAAAGGAGTGAAGAGGCCCAATTTAAGAAAAGCCAAAGGCAGTAGGGAACAATCCTCTGGGAGCTGCCAGCTCTGACTTGCACTGGCAAGCATTACTGGAATTCAGATTGGCAGGTCTCTTATATAATGTTCCTACATTTGGGGAACTGACACATGTGTCTTGGTTTATCAGACTATGAGCACTTGAGGGGGTTTATAGGAAATTTCAGGGTGGCTACATTCTCTAGGAGAGCAGTTTTCAAACTTTTTTTGTCTGAAAATCCCTTTATACTCTTAAAAATTATTGAGGAACCCAAAGAGCTTTTTGTTTAGGCAGGTCAAATATATATTAATATTTATCATGTTAGAATTAAAATTAAGAAACCTTAAATATTTATTAATCCATTTTCAAAAAACAATAGAAACCCACTACTTGTTAATACACATAATATTCTAATGAAGAACAAGCATATTTTCCAAAAAGAAATTTAGTGAGATAAATGACACTGTTTTATATTTTTGCAGTCTCTTTTGCAATGCCCAGGCTTAATAGAAAACAGCTGGAGTTTCATGTTTACTTCTGCATTCATTTTGTTACCATATGTTGTTTTGTAAGAAAATCCTGCTTATACAGATTATAGTTGGAAAAGAAAGGAAATTTTTTATAGTCTTTTCAGATAATTGTGGATATTCTTCTTTGATACTACTCCCAAACTCATCAAGTAATAGACAGTTTTTATTGGTTAGCAGCAAGGAGAGTCTAAAACCCCATAAAAAACTTTCCACATCTAATACATTAAAATTCATTGGTCTACAAAATACATTCTACTGTCATGTATAACTAAAAAGAACAAATACAAAATAAAAAAAAATCATTGGTCTTTCTTGCAATTCAAAAGAATCTTCACCCATCCATGATTTCACAACATCATATACCGGTCATTTGGAAGACACTGGCTCACTGAATTTGTGTGTATGTGTGTATAATCTGATATATTCTATTATAAAATATTTAAGAATCATATGTGTTTATATCACTACTAATATTTCCAAAAACATTTTTAAGAACTGGAAAGCTATCAATCTCATGGTGGCAAATGCAAATGTTCTGAAATTCTAAGTTTCACTTAAATCTTCAATTTTATCATCAGTTGATTTCCTTTGAATGACAGGTTCACTTCATTCACTTTTGAGAAAATGTTCTGCCATATGCCTTAGATGGAATACCCAGAGTTTGGCAGTCATTCTCTGAAGCAAAGGTAATGATGACTCCATTAAAAGGCTGTTATTCAGTCAGTAACTCAGTGGCTCAGAGCAAAGCAAAAGTGCTTTCTGCATACTTGCTTTTCACCACAAAGAATATTAAAAAGCTGGGCATACCAGGGTCAATATTTAATATAATTAATAATTTTTACTGCTTCAATGTGGACCATCTTAAGTGAAAATGATTTTAAAAATATGAGTTGCAGTGTTACAGAAGATAAACACCACCAGTGGTGTTGAGTGCCTCTACTTTGATTTATTCTAAGGGGCCAGTAATTTTTGTCAGTATCATTTTGTATTATCATGCAAATATCAATACAATGTAACAGGCAAAAATGTCTTAGTAATATTATAAAAATAACCCTGTCCTCTGGGACCTCCAGAGAACCAGGGGCAATTATATTTTTACTCTAAAGAGAAAAGGCAACCTTTGTCACTTAGCTTATGCACATTGGCATGCTCATGTGGAATACTCTGAAAATCTACTGCAAGTTCAGCTTTAACCTCAAAAAACACTTAGCTTCACTGCACCTGCTTGTTTCACTTTATTCAAGTGGTGAACTAACTTAATGCATGTACATATGGCCAATTCATCCTCAAATTAAAAAGGCATTCACAGTATGGCATGAACTGTAATAAGAACTATACATTTAAGACAAACCCATCACAGTTCTTCACATTATAAGATAAATCTCCTAGTTATTTTCCTTATACAGAGCATCCTTGTTTTTTCTTTTAGGGCTGAAGATTGAATCCTAGCACACTTGTATGTGCTAGTCAAGTACTCTGCCATTGAATTAAGTCCCCTAATACTGGGGGCAACCTCAATGCATCTGAAAAAGGCTGTTTGGAATAAGTGGCAACATTTTAAACTCTCACCAGCATAAATATGCCCTGATAGTTACCATCTTAAAAAGCAAAATAAACATCTCCACAAAACTGATTAAAAAAAAAATACCCCCCCCCCAAATCTCCCTTTATTCCACAGTCCTATCCAGTTATGAAGTCATAACTGGATATAGTCGATTACTCCTTTATTCCAGAAACAAAAAAGTTCTTGTCTTACTTTCCATATTATTACTCTTTGCTCATTTTCTCCCCAGCCAACTAGTCATTTCTTGGTCTTTGCTGGTTTGTCCTCCTTCTTTCAGCTTCTATGTGTGATTTCGTGAGGCTAAATTCCACTGTACGTATCCATCTGTATCTCTCTCTCTCTCTTCAGCTCTGCATTCTACCCCTGGTTAACCTTGTTTGATTCCATGGATTTAAATAAGATCTTAGGTTGATGACTCCCAATTTTCTAACCCTAGTACTGACCTACTCCAGATCCTTATATTCTGTTGTTCACTTAATGATTCTATTTATTTCTAAAAGTCAACTCAGTTTAACAATTCCAAATCAGATCTTCTGATGTCCTCTTCCCCAGTTCCATCTTCTGGAACTCATCTCAATAAACACAATCATCCAGTTGCTCATATATAAAACAGAAATCATTTTTTGATAATTCCTTTCTCTGTCATCTCCCATATTCAATCCATTTGCTCATCTCCCATGATATATTTCAAATCTGCTTATTTCTCTCCATCTCTACCTCTACCATCCTGGTCCACATCTCCACCAATCCTCCTCTCATCTTCTGAAATTGCTTCCTGACTAGTAACTTCAATTAAATTGTAGTTGCCTGCAATCCACTACAGCAACTAGAGTGATCTGAAGACACAAATCAAATCATTCCTCTCAGAAAATTTAAATCATTCATTCAATAGTTTCATTTGTATTTAGAATAAAATTAAAATTCTTTCCCTGATCTCTAAGGCTCTGGATGATATATGCTGCCTGCCTACCTCAGCCTCTCAATTACAATTAAGTCCATAAATCTGCTGTGTCTTGACAAGACCTTTTCTACTTCAAGGACTTTGCCCTTGCAGTTCCAGTGGCCTCAGGGAACTTTCTATTCCCTAGCTGTTCACATGGCTGGTTCCCTGTCATGTTCAACAGTCAATTCCTCAATAACACTTATTTGACAACTTTATCTAAAGTAGGTCTGTCTTCAGACCTATATTCAATTAATTTCTACTGCAGGACTTATGGCAATCTAAAATAATTTTCATTATTTAGTGTTTTTCCAGTTAAATTATATGTTTAATAAGTCAGGGATAAGAGCTTAATTGAGACATAATTCACATACCATACAATTCACCCATCGAACATATATAATTCAGTGGCTTTTGGTATATTACAAAAATCATGGTAAAATAGATAATACAAAATTTATTATTTTAACCATTTATTATTGATTATCTAAACCATTTTAGTGGCATTAATCACATTCTCTATGTTATGCAAACATCATCACCATATATTTCTTAAACTTTTTCATCACCTCAAACTCTATAACCATTAAGCAATGGTTCTCCCACTTGCTCCTTCTCCCAGTACTCCAATCTACTTGTCTGTATGCTCTTGTCTTCTCTAGATATTTCATGTAAGTGGAATCATATAATACTTGTCTCTTTGCACCTAGCTTATCAGTGAGGCAGGCATCTGGGATCTTGCGTGTCTTACAACCTAATTAGGCATACACAGCTAGCTTATAGTACATGCTCAATAAACAAAAAACAATTTTAAAAATGTATTTTTATTATATATATTTAAGACACAGCACAATGTTTTGATACATATGTAAAGACATACACAATACAATTGTTACAACAAATTACATACTTGTCACTTTCCAGTTAACTTTTCTGGTATGGTGACAACACCTAAAATCTACTTTTACTAAATTGTAAAAATACAATATTATTGACTATAAGTCTCATGAAGTATATTAATGCCTCTGTTCTTAAGGAACTATCTGGGAATGTCATCTTCTTTGAACTACACATTTAGGATGGAAATATATACAACAATGAAGCATGTAAAAGTAAGGGAATTTTTTTGCTGAGCCTGTTAGATTATAGTGACGGAGGTCAAATCCACATTTGTCTTCAAATTCATTTAACATTATCTGTTCTTTATTTCTACAGGGTGATGATAAGGATCATATAGAGCCATATGCATATTCCTTACTAACTATGAGGAAAAAGGATTATAATTTTTGTTATACTACTTTTTATGCTCTGGGAATTAAAAGCAAACTATTGTTCTATATGTAAATTCTAATACAATATGCTTAAAAGCTTACTGACAATTATGGTAGTACCTCATTTCTGAATCAATGCTAATTATGCCATGTCTGAGTTTTGACAGGATCATTTCTATATTATTACAATGTCAACCAATAAGGAAGGCTATTTCCAAATGAAGGGGCTGGCACTTGACACATTAGTGAATGGTGCTCAAAACAAGGCATTTGCTTGACTCACTTTCAATATCTGATCCAGCACATATATACATACCTTTAGTCAGCAGTGACATGAAGAAGGCAAGCAGGCCTGATCAATGCTCCCTGCTCTTTAAACAACACTTGAGGATTTCTACTTGAAGGCCTGTCTTTCCAAGCCTGTGCTTTCAAAACATGGGCTGGACTGATCCCAAATACTGAAGTAACAAATATTACTAAATTCTGTCATTTCCTCTACCAAAAAGTGATTTTACTACTACTTCTGGTTGTGATGAAAGGCCCTATTGACTATTCAAATCCTCGACCAAGTTATGGATGCAGTATTAAATGACTTCACTCCTTTTTCTCTGGCACTTTAACACATGCCAATGCTTTCATCCACCTCCACTAAAGTGGCTTATAAATTACTGAGGTGGGGCCATTTTAATAGTATGATTTGTTCACATCTCTAGAGATGAGGTACAAATGAAACTGGCTGAGAAGACAAACTCCCCTTTGACAATACACATTAGTATACATAAATAGACCTTCAAAAGCTGGAAATATCTTATTGCTGTAACACTTGGTTAGGAGTCACAATAATTAATGGTTCTTTGATTTGTTACAAATGAAAATGTGAAAAAGTGGTGGTAGTAAGGTTAAAGACAAAAAAAAAAGAAGCCTTCCCCAAGGTCACAAATTTGAAAGATCACATGTTTGACAGAAGTTTCCATCCAAATATTTAAATTGGAAGTTTACTGTCCCCTCCTTTTAAAACTGCCACAGGGTGGTAAAAAGATACTTGCTTCCCATGATGCAGAGTGGCTGATCTATTGATCTTAACACCCTCACATTCAAATCTCTCAATTTACAAAAAGAATGGAGAGGATTCAAAGTTTCTAGAAACAATCCAGTTTTTAAACAGATGTATAAAACTTGTTGAGCATATCTGTGGCTTTGGACTAGTTAAGGAGAAAGTCAGAGACTACTTGGGAAGTTCTTCCAAGTGAGATCAAACAGTCACTAGAGCCATGAGTCTGGTATGCAGGGCTCACTTCCTGTTTCCCATTGCAAATAGACTCCATTTGGTCTTGCTCCCAAAGCAAGCTGGGCTATTCTCAGTTCCTCTCTATACCATTCTTTGCATTCCTACTACGCCCTGAGAAGAAAGAAGGGTGTAGTTGCATGTGTATGTATGTCTGCATGTGTGCATGCATATGTGCGTGTATGAAGCTGGGATTTATGAGGAAATCCAGGCATTTTGGTAGGGGTGAGTTTCACCTGGAAGCTTCTGACAACCTTTCAACCTTAGGACAAGGACCTAAGGGCACAGAGCAAGAAATGGAAAACAGGGCAGAAAAAAACTTCTGAACTCAAACAGAACTTAGTTCTACTAAAGAACACCAATTTTGCTCCCAGACTCTGCACCCTGTTGCATCCAAGTGCTCTTTCCACCTACTGACTTCACTGGAGGTGCCGCCTAATTGACTTACTAATTTACTTCATCTTCCTTAGTGCCGTGTTCTTTAGCAGTTTGTCAAAGCACTGCCTTTTCCATGGTATGACACCACTGTGATCAGCACAGCTAGACAGTCTTGACATTAAAGTCCTGCTCTTTGACTGAAATACTTATCTGCCAAAAATGGAGGAAAGGAAAGCATCTTGTGGGAAGAACAGCACATGAAAAGGTGAGTCATGGGCCAGAGACTGCACAAGATTGTGTGGCTGGAGGGAGGAACATGAGTGAGAGGGAAAGTAACAGTAAAAGCAGTGTGACTGAAGGGACACTGAGTATGGGGTTATGAAGCAAGTGATTTTAATTGGATTACAAACTAGAAATTTGATCCAATTTCAAGAGGACAGCAATCTTAATAAAAACCAGATTTAAAAAATGAACATTAAATTAAGGTTGGTTGAGGGAAGAAAGGCATCATATAGAGGTATAATTCTAGGTTTATCAGACATGAACAAGGAAATTGTTCAGTAAGATTATAGATTTATATGAATAAAAGGTAACTTCAGCTCACAGAAGCAAAAGCATCACAAATTTTATTATTTCCACAAAACTGAAAGGTCTAAGGATATAGCTGATAATATCTCTAAATAACAGCTAGGCTGAGGGTATCCATCCATGTGATAGTCCAATTGGAAGGATGTCCTAATGAGAACAAAGCACTGAAACTGGTCTTTCTTGACTACTAGAAAATTTATGGAACATCTACCTCTTGAAGTACAGCCAAGTGTACTAAGGAAATGCTACGTATTTCTTTCAGAAAAAATACAAACTCAGGCATCTGATAGTCTCACTATGGTATGTGGAAAGACATTATTCAATTGAGTTACAAACTCATGTGCTGTTGAAAGAGCCACAGAAATCCAAGATGGATTGGAAGGAACATATGCTGGGTCTTTTCCTTTGGGTCCTGGATAATGAGTATGACATGGTATGACACAACAAGACCATTAAGGACTTGCCAAAGGCACTAAACTTTTACTCCATAAACAAGAAAGCAAAATGAGTCCCTAGAAGTGGTCTAAGAAAGCTATTACCAATCAAGCTGCAGACCAGGAAATTATAAAGTCCACACATTCAAGTACAAGTCCACCATCAAGTAAGATCATAGAAAAGGGCTTCTGAGTTTAGCAGGATTCCAACTGGTACCCATTGATTCTGTGTCTTCATTACAAAGGCACAGAATAAGACTGTGGCCAAAAAAGAAATTGGCATTACTAATGTAACTGGTTAATTAAAAAGGGTCAATCACAATACTTAGTTATAAAGAGAGTTAACAATCCAAAGCAGTCAGAAAGGAGAGAATAAGAATGGCTTACCTGTGCTATATTTTTGTTCAGAAGATAGACACCATAATCAAATTGTAACTTCTCTCCTCCTTTTGGATACAGTGGAAACCTAAGAAAAGTAAAGAAATTGTAAAGATAAGAATTTTCCAAAACTAAGTAAATACAACCTCCTAGTTGTTGACAGAGGCTGAAGTTACTTAGATGTAGCATAAATATCTCAAGATTGTACTAAATCACTTAGGTACATTCACTGCCATCTACTAATATCTTCATAATAATAGTCAACTCAGAATAATGGCTTTCTTACAAAGGAAAAACTAAAAAGGTCACCTAACAAAGCACTAATGTATTAAGAAAGTGACCGTCTAACTCCAAGGAGTTGAAGCCACCAGCTTCTACCAAATGCCATAAGCTTGCCACCCTGAAGACTTAGATCCTAGAATTTCTTTCCTCTAATACCTTGAACCTGACATCTCAACTTTTACTAAATAGTAGAGGAAAATTAAGGGAAAAATCACACTTAAAAGCAAAAATTCATCACATTTACAGTGATGGCTACTAGGATACAACTTCTCCAGAGCAATGCACTCATGCCATAAAACTTTCAGAAATGACTTCACCTTAAAAAAAAAAAAAAATATATATATATATATATATATATATATATATATATATATATATATATATATATATAAATAATAGATGGACACAATATCTTTATTTTATTTTTATGTGGTGCTGAAATTGAACCCAGTGCCTCACACGTGCTAGGCAAGCGCTCTAACACTGAGTCCCAGCCCCACTCCATGACTTCACCTTTTGACCTGCCTCACTGAAGTAACGAAGGGATGAAATCTGGATCTTCATAAAGATAAGAAGTTAGTTTAGGAAATAAGTTTTCCTCACTATTTCCCTTTCCTCACCTCTGCAAATGAAGAAGAAATGGTTGGTATACACCTATATTCATTTTTAAGATGTATATAGACACATTTTTTAAAGGTATTGTTACGCTATGACTATACATATTGGTGGGATTCACTGTGACATATTTGTACATGCACATAATATAATTTGATCAATTTCTTTCCCCAGTACCTCCCCTTTCTCCTTCCTCTATATTCTCCTTTTCAACTCTACTGGTCTTCCTTCTATCTTCATGAGGTCCTTTTAAAATTCCTCTCTAACTTCTCCATATTACAGAGAAAATATGACCCTTGACTTTCTGAGTCTGGTTTATTCTGCTCAACAAAGTACTCTGTACTTCCATTCATTTTCATGCAAATGACAAAATTTAATTCTTTATACTGAATAAAATTCCATTTTGTGTGTGTGTGTGTGTGTGTGTGTGTATGGAAAGAACATATGCTTGGTCAGCCCTGACATTAAAGTCCTGTTTAATTATATGTATACACCACAGTTTCTTTATCCATTCATCTGTTACAGACATCTAGGCTGGTTTCATAATTTGGCTATTGTGAATTTTGTTGCTATAAACATGGGTTTGCATATATTGCTACAGTATTAATTCTCTTGGAAAAATACCAATGAATAGTACAGCTGGGTCACATGATGATTCCATTTGTGGCCTTATGAGGAACCTCCACTATGGTTTCCATAGTGATTATACTAATTTACAATCCTATCAACAGTGAATAAGTATTTTCCCAACATTCTCATCAGTATTCATTATTACTTGTGTCCTTTTAAAAAAAGGTTTTTATATGTTCTTTTTAGTTATATATGACAGTAGAATATATTTTGACGTATCAATTACTTGTATTCTTGATGATTGCTATACTAACTGGAGTGAGATGAAATCTCAGTGTACTTTTGATTTGCATTTCTCAGATTCCTAATAATACTGAACAGTTTTTCATGTTTTGTTGGCCACTTGTATTTCTTCTTTTGAGAAATGTGTATTTAATTATTATTCAGGTTACTTCTTTTAGTGTTGTTTTTGAGTTCTTTACATATCCTAGATATTAATTTTCTGTCAGAAGAGTAACTGGCAATGGTTTTTCTATAGACTCTCTTCACACTCTTTTCTTCTTTGCTGTGGTTGCACATACCTATATTCTAATCAATTTTTTTTCTAATTTTTAAGATCAAGCATTAAGTTTTATAAAATGAAACAGATTTCTCTATTAACAGGTCAATCGCAACTTACACAGTATCACAAAGAAAACATTTGTTCCCTTAGATTTGCAATATGATTACTCTCACAAATAAAATAATCTTATTGAAATGAATGGTAGATGACAATTAGCAGATATTCTTAATTTTAAATGTCTCAATTGCCTGAGGAAAGGAAACATTCTATAAAGCCTGGAGGGTAGGATTTTCAGGGAAAATAAAAGAGAATTTAAAAGCTTTATATTAAATCCTTAGGAGTTGACATTTTATAGTATCCAAAAGGTGTATCTGTTGTGCTATAAAATTATAAGAATTGGGCAATAATTAAAGGCATGAACTTCAGACACTCATTAAGAAGATATGGCTTTGTCTTTAATTGAAACAGTAGAAAATAAATTAAACATGTGGTTTGGCCCCAAACTGAGATGAATAAAAATGACAGAAAGCAAATTCAGGATAAGCAAAATGCAACACCAGGTTTTTGCAAGGTGTCTGGGAATCATTCAAACTCATATCGGGTAGCGTGGACAGAAACTACATGTTTGCAAAGACATAACAACAGGGGAAGTTCAAGGTATCCAATGGAGTCCCAAAACTTCTCAGTGTTCTGTACTGTATAGTTGTTATTCTATAAGCCATCACAGGTAGCCTGTCAGAACAGTGCTCCAAACCCGAAGTTATCCTCATTTTCCATTATAAATCCAGAAGCTGTTTCACACATTGAAAGGGTAAATTGAGATCAGCACACACTGAAAACTGAACCTCTACATATACTAATAAATTTATTTTACATTTGACTTTATTATACTTCACTGGAACTTCTTTATAGAAAGAGCCTCAAGTTATAAGTGTAACATTAAAACAAATTTGAAGAGTGATTAGAGCCAAAGGTTCAAATAGGCTGCTAAGAGAAGACCAAATATTAGGATGGAGTTCACATTTTATGATGCTTTCAGATTCTTAATGGGTCCCTTTGAATTGAGCAACTTAATTGTAACTATCACATATTCATCTTTCTTTCCAAAAATACACGGATTCATAGATTAAGCAATATGGAAAAATAGAATTCATTTTAAAGGGTAAAACCCATCACTATCAGGACACAAGAAACAAATAAAAGAATTTTATTTCAACTCTAGAAAAAGAATTACATTAGCAAACTTGAGAAAGTTTAAATAAGAATGTGGTTATATAAGTACAACTAGAAAAATGTCCTTAACACAAAAACAGGACTCATAAAAGGAGAGTATTACATTAACTGGAGAATGACTATATAGTTCCTATTAATACATGCAATATAATTTATTAATACTATACCCAAATGGCCAATATTGTTACTTTTCAAATTAAATTAAATTTCCAAATTATTTAAAAGTTCACTGACTGGACATGGCAAAAATTATGAAGTGGAAAGCAATAAATAGATTATATGAGTGAAAGAAATCCATCTGAGACTTTCACTGTATCTGATGCCTGGTGGGGAGGAGGTTGCAGACCCCCAAACCTAATTATTGGAGCCCAGCTGGATCTATCCCTTTTAAAAAATATTTTATTTAGACACAGGGTCTCACTGAGTTGCTTAGGGCCTTGCAAAATTGCTGAGGTTGAACTCCCAATCCTCCTGCCTCAGCCTCCGGAGCTGCTGGGATTACAGAAGTGCACCACTGTGTCCAGCTACTATAATTATCTTATCATTATGGACTACCAAATTGGCCTAGGTCAGTTTACAACTCTTTCTTTTTCTAGTCAATCTAAGTTTCTAATTTTACACTTACTGTGTGATTATTTAGTTAATATACGCCAACCTTAGTATACTGTTGGCTCCAACAGGACAGAAACAGGTTTTACTTTGTTCCTCTTTTACCCCACTGGTTCTGTCTAGCACTGTTACTAATAGATAATAATATTTTTTAATTAAAAAATAGATGACCCTGTCTCTAAATAAAATATAAAAAAGACTAAGGAAGTGACTCAGTGATTAAGCACACCTGGGTTCAATCCCTGGTGCAAAAAAAAAAAAGAGAAAGATTATGTGTAAAAAAGATTTGGAGTGCTTTAGTATATAGCAATTCAATAGGAGTAAAGAACTGTGACGTGACAATCAAAAAAGCTAATGTGATCCCAGGCTTCATTAACAGAAGCAGAGTTTTGTAACAGTGTTACTATTACTTAAAAGAAACTGATCTGCCTTGGTTACCTACATGGTAATGGAAGAGACATGACCTCATTATTAGGTCTTCAAGGATAAATGTAGTATTCCTTCCATTTCCTGAGTCCTTTAGAGAAACACACCCAGGATGATTAGGGAAATGGGAGCCATATATTTTCTTTTGCCCAGACTAATTTTTTAATAACAACTTTTCTCTTTTACTTACTCAGGGCTACAGTGACAATTTTTACTCACCTTGTTTTTTTTTATATATATAGTGATTTACCAAGTTGACAAGCCATTTTCCTTCTGAAACACTCTTGTCTCTTCATGCCCATTGCCTCTCTGGATAATTCTTTCATGTGGGAGGTTTCCTACACACTATAGGATGTTTAGCAGGGCTGGCATCCCTGTCTACTAAAAGCCACTAGTACTAGTATCCTACTCCCAACTGTGATAACCAAAAATGTTTCCAGACATTGTCAGATGTTGCCTGAGAGGGAGGGGAAGGGTGATAAAATTGTCTTCAGTTGAAAACAACCGTCAAAACTCTTACTAATTTGATTATTATAACATCTTTCTAGCCAGCACCTTTAAGCTGGTTCACTATCCATTATCACTGTCAGATTGATTTGAGGCAGTCTAGTAGGTTTTTTAAAATTAAGTTATGAGGGCTGGGTTTGTAGCTCAGTGGTAGAGCACTTGCCTAGGATGTGTGAGGCACTGGCTTTGATTCTCAGTACCACATATAAATAAATAAAATAAAGGTTCATCAACAACTAGGAAAAAAAAATAAATCACAACAGAAAAGACCAAGTTTTTCTACTCTCAGATCCATCATTTACTTGTTACATGAACTTGGATAAATCATAACTAACACTCAGTTCTCAAGCTGTAAAGTAGGACATCATCTTTCCCGCTTCCTTCACAAGTATCTTGTGAGGATAGAACAACATAAAAGACTGAGAAAGTGCATTGATACTGCAGAGCATGATAAAAACATGAATTATTTTCTCTCTAATGAGACTTCTTATCATGTCAACTTTTCAGCCCTGCTTTCTAATCAGTTATTGTTTTAAATTACAAATCCTCTGCCAAGCTTTCAAGGCCTAAGTGATCTGATCTGTCTGCCCAATTTGTCTGCCATCTTTAGCCCTAGTGTTTTCTTCAGTTTCATGATCAGACCAAGCTCATTTTTCTTTCTCTGCCTTTGCTGACTTCCTGGAGATGCCCATCTTTCTTTCTTTCTTTCCCTTCTAAGTACTATACCAGCCTTTATAAGATCTAGCTCAAGTCTACATATTCCTTTTAAAAATTCCTTGACCACTCTAGGCTTCACTGATTCTCCATTGACCTTCATGTTTCCTAATGCCTAGTGACTGGCTGCTAGTCATTTTCTTATGTGTTCGTTTGGTACAATTTTTTTATTTTGGCTGCTTCACATTTTATTTGAGTGCTGTGTCACACTTAAAAAAGTAACCAAAGGGGCTGGGGATGTGGCTCAAGCGGTAGCGCGCTCGCCTGGCATGCGTATGGTCCGGGTTTGATCCTCAGCACCACATACAAACAAAGATGTGTGTCTGCCGAAAACTGAAAAAAAAATATTAAAAAAAAAATTCTCTCTCTCTCTCTCTCTTTAAAAAAAAAGTAACCAAAATAAAACTGGAGTATCAGTCAAAGAACATAAAACTCACTTTGAAAGACATTTTTCAATGTTTCCCAAAAAAGTCCCCCTGAAACAACTACAGTAAATTATGAGTCAACTCTGGTATGTTTGGAGATTCAGAAATTAGGATAGATTGTTATATTAATACCTACTGGATTCCTACACTTAGGAAATTAAGAAGACCACTTCTGTACCTGGTGAGATGATCTATTAATTTGAAGCAACCAGATCTTAGCTGGCTTTGCTAAATCTTAAAGCTGCATGGACTCCATAAAGAAGCAATTAAAGAAATAGACAAACAAACCTCACTCAATCCTCCAGCGGGGGAGGGGGGGGGGAGATAAGTACAAAAGTTTAGGAATGCAAAATGTGACCAGCAGGCTGCTATGCCTCTCTCTAATCTTACCTGTGAGAGAGAGACCTGACCAAAGATCAATTACCAAATCAATCCAGACTAAACTGAATCTCCACACAGAATTATTTAGCTTCAAGAGATAGTCAAACTAAAGAACCTGACACTAAAAATGAACCATGTTTTACTTTGTCAAGGAAAAAAAAATCAATTTCCTCCTAAGCTGTGTAATGCCACTGCTACTCATTGCAAATTGACAACGGTGCAGAGAAACCATAAGGCAACGTCACGGGCACACAAGAGGAGAAAGGCTGGCTGTGAGGGTTTCACTGGGGACTGTCAAAATATTTAAGCATCTGTTTCTGTGTCAAAAAAAAAATCATACTTATTAACCAGGCCAGAATGTACTCTTTAAAAAAAAATAAGCCATTTAAAAAAGAACATTTTCTAAGCCAGGTCCAAAAAAACCAAAGGTCAAATGTTTTCCCTGATATGTGGAAGCTAACTCACAATAAGTGGGGGAGAGGACAGATATTCAGTAGATTAGATAAAGGGGAAGGAAGTGAAGGAAGGGGGATAGGGAAAGGAAAGACAGTGGAATAAATTTGAAACAGTTTTCCTATGTACATACATGAATATACCACAGTGAATCCCACCATCATGTACATCCATTAACAATGGGGTCATGGGCTGGGGTTGTAGCTTAGCAGTAAAGCGCTTGCCTAGCACATGTGAGGCTCTGGGTTCGATTGTCAGCACCACATAAAAACAAATCAATAAAATAAAGATATTGTGCACAGTTACAACAAAAAAATAAATATTAAAAAACACAATGGGGTCCTAACTAGAATAAGATATATTATGCTTGTACAATTATATAAAAATAAACTCTATTGTCATGTGTAATTAAAAAGAACCAATTAAAAAAAAAAAAAAGGACTAATCAGCTGGACGCAGTGGTCCATGCCTGTAATCCCAGCAGCTCAGAAGGCTGAGGAAGGAGGATAGTGAATTCAAAGCCAGCCTCAGCAATTTAGTGAGGCACTAAGTAAATCAGTGAGACCCTGTCTCTAAATAAAAAAATATATATATAAAAAAGGGCTGGGGAATGTGGCTCAATGGTTAAGCATGCCCATTTTCAATCCCCCGTGCAAAAAAAAAAAAAAAAAAGGATTAATGATTAATTAAATGACAGGAGAAAAAATAAAAAGAACATTTCCATTTTCATTTGTGTCTTACTATTTTAATTGTATTCATTTTCAAATTTTAATTCTTCTTTTGTTTAAAAATTTTACTCTAAGAACTATTTAAGCTTACACTATAATTGCTATTTCATTTTGAGCATGATAACCAATTTCAAGTAGTAGAGAAAGTCACTATCAATAGATAGCCACTGGTCTGGGCTAAAGTTATAATCTACAAAGAGCACCATTAACAAAGGACACCTTTTGGCTGTGGGGAACAGAGGGAAAAAAGTGACCTTTGAAAAGTCAGATCTGATCATGGCACCTTTTCTCTTGATTAAAACCATTCAAATATTTTCTCTTTCTTTTTTTGGTACTGGGGATTAAACCCAGGGGTGCTTAACCATTGAACAAAATCCCTAGTTGTTTGTTTTTTTTTTTAAATTTTGAGACAGGGTTTTGGTAAGTTTCTTAGGGCCTTGGTAAGTTGCTAAGGCTGGCCTAGAACTTGAAATCCTCTAGCCTTGGCCTCCCGAGCTGGGCTTACAGGTGTGCATCACTGAGCCGGGCCCATTGAAAGATTTCCCACTGCATCTGGACTAAAATTTAACCAATATAGTGTGGCCTCTAGGGCCTACATATTCTAATCCATCGCTACTTCTTGGCCTATACACCTCACATCATTCTCTGTATTCACTATGCTCAAGTCCTGTGGCCTTTCTGTTCCCTTCTTCTCCAACTTGGGGCTTCTAAATTTGCCATTCCACTTTGCAGCGTTTCTCCTTAAATCTTCAGAGAGCTGACACCTTCTTGTTGTTCTGGATACTGACTAAAATCACCCTTAGAGACCACCTCAGAACACTCAATCTAAAATTGTTCCTCAGAAACACTGCAATGGACCCATTAGACTGAGTGGCCGGGTGTACTGATTTGAATATCATGAAATGAAGAGATAACTAGATGTGATATGCTTCCAGATGAGAAATAATAGTAATGCCTACGAGAATTCATATGCTTGCTAAAATTTTTACCTCTAGTTTACAGGAAAATCGGGAAAGAAAAACATGTTCAATGACAACAATAGAATGCAATCAGCAAAATTCAAAATATGAGGGAACTGTACAGGAAAACAGAAAACTTAATTTACAGTAAATTCCCTGTAGATGGAATGCAAGGAACAATAAAGAAGGAGAAAAACTTCAGATTAAAGGAGACAAGATGTGGAGCAATCAAACTCCTATACATTGTTGATCTGAGTGTAAAATTTATGTGCTATGGAAAAAGATCTGTTACTTGTAAAAGTAAACATTCTCATTGTAGGATGTAGCAATTCCAAAAACAAAGAAAAATGAAAACATTTGCAAACAAAAAAATTGTGTACAGAAATATTCATAGCAGCTTTGTTCATAACAGTAAAAAACTGAAAACCTCACTAGTCAACATGAGGAGAATGGATAAACAAACTGACATATTCATATCATGGAGCACTACTCAATAGTAAATGAACTACTGATATGCACAATAACACAATGTAAACATGCCAAGTGAAAGAAGCCTTATACAAATAAGTTCATACTGCAGGGCATCCATTTACATGAAGTTCTAGAACTGGTAAAACTAACCTATAGCTGAACCATGTTTGCCCAGGAGCACTGGGGAAGGTAGTAATTTTTGGGAAAAGAGAGGGACCTTTCTGGGGAGAGTAAATGTTTGGTATCTTGATAGGAATTGGACTACACAGATATTTGCAAATGATAGAATTAATAGAATGTCCATTTCATTGTATGTAAGAAAAAGAGGATCATAAACAAATATTGAGCTCTCTAGTTAATCATATGCATGATGTAGTACTGTAGGAAGTATATTAATACTTGCAACTTACTCTGAAATTTATCAAAATAAGTAGGTTAATAGATATACAAGAGGGATGGATAGATGGAAAGAAAAATAACAAAGCAAGTACAGACAGTAAAATGTTAACTGCAGGTATGTGGGAATCTACCACAAAATTCCTTCGACATTTCTGTGTGTCTAGAAATTTTCATAATAAAACATTGGGATAAAATAAAAATAAACCAACAAATGTTTAGCTAGTGGTAAGTGTTAAAAGAAAAATAAAACAGTATGCTAGAGAATGGCTGTCTTCAAACTTTAATTTCATACCTCTAAGAGCAAAAACCTGTGAACATAGGAACCATTTCTACATGTAAGCAACAAATATTACATTTTAATAACTTACATATGGGTACTATTGTACAAATATACTAAAAATATATGCAAAGTAGAAAATTAAGATGATGACTTAATAAATGCTTTAAAAAAGACTGAACAGACATTTGTAATGGAAAGAACTGTGAGAACTCATTTGGATTCTGATTTGAAAAAATCTATTGTATAAAAAAGGATTATGAAACAACCGGAGAAATTTGAACAGGAACTATTTGATGACATTAAGGAATTATGTATTTTTTAAGGTGTGATATGATATAGTCATTATGTTAAAAATTATCTTTTAATAAATGTCTAATAAATGAAAGATTTATGAACAAAATGTCATTGTATAGAGGATTTATTTAAAAATAATACACTGGAATGAAGAGAGTAGTAGGGATACAGATAAAATAAGTTTAATGATTGTTTCTAATTATTAAAGCTGGGTAAATGGAGGTATGTTCTACTATTTTCTGTACTTTTGTATATGCTTAAAATTCTCCATAGTAAAAACTTAATTAAAAAGAAAAAAAGAGACAAGAGGATATTATTTTCTCTCTATCACATCATCTGTTTTACATTTGCTTTGGGTCTTGTTCCTCCAACCAAAATGTGAGTTCCAAGAAGGCATAGATTTTTATCTGTGTTGTTTACTATTGCATTTCCAGTATGTAGAACACTGTCTGCTATTGAACAGACATTTAGTAAATGTTGCTGAATACTTTAAAGCCTCAAAAGCCATCTATACCATAATTATCTCCTGTACTATGTTAGAGTATTTCTCTTAAATTTCACTATTATATTTTAATCATATTCTGTATATCTTCTCCAACTGTCCCATAAACATTTCAAATTCTACATGTTAAAAATTAAGAGTATTATCTTATTCTTCAAATCTGCCACATAAACACTCATCAAAGAGAGATAAAGCAGCTATACTAATGTCAAATCTACTTTTTCTAATTCCACTCACCTCTATGTTCAAGCTAGAAATTTTTTGTCAAGAATGACCTTCTCTATTCTTTCTTGGCTAATTTTTACTCATCCTTAAAGATCCACCCTGCTATCACTGATTCTAACATCCTTCCCTATTGTTGAGGCCTCAGCTAAGGGCTTTGCTTCTGTGTTCCCAAAGCACCTTGTGAATACTGTTATTCTTATACCTTATAATGAAACAATAGCCTATTATATGTCTAGATTTAATCAAAACCTTTTTCAGATTAGGAAGAATACTCCTGCAGGAGCCAGCATACACCTTCTTATCCTATTTTTTGCTAAACGGAATGGAATCATGTTTGATGATTCTTTCTCCTTCACATCTAATTGATCAGCAAATCCCACTTAAAAATTAACAAATTAAAAACAAGGGTCAGGAACAGCTAAATGGAGAGATGGGTAAGGAGGATCATGAGAGAGAGAGAGAGAGAGAGAGAGAGAGAGAGACAGACAGACACACGAGACACTGAGATTGATTAATCTAGGCCACTTCCCGGAGGTGAAAATTTTAAAACTAATTATTAAGAATTGTAAAGATCAATCAGAAAATGGATAGAGAGGAGATTAAAGAAAGAACTCATTCAATCAACAAATAATTTACTTACTTTTGAACCAGAGATTCTGATGAACTTGGGGCAAATATTCTTTTTTCATTCACTTGTTCACCAAGTATTTGTGTGCACTCACCTTGTGCTAGGCACAGTTCTGGGTACTGAACTAGCACAGTGAACAAAAATAGACAAAAAATTCCTGTTTTTATGAAGTTTACATTTTAATGAGGGAGACATAACAATTGAGAGAACATTCCTCATGAATGTGACATCTGAATAAAAACCTGAAGAAAGCACAAAAGTGTTCCATGCAGTGGAAACAAGGAGGGCAAAGGCCCTGAGACAGAAATGCCTGCTATGTTTACACCTGAGGAACTGAAAGGGGACAGGAGTAGCTGGAAAAGAGTGAGGAGAAAAGGAACAGAGATGAAGTGAGCAAGAAAATGGGTCCAAACACCAAAACAGACTGGTAGACCAATGGTACAGAATAGAGGACACAGAGGCTAACCCACAAAATTACAATTATCTTATTTTAGACAAAAGTGCCAAAAACATTCATTGGAGAAAAGATAGCCTCTTCAACAAATGGTACTGGGAAAACTGGAAATCCATATACAACAAAATGAAATTAAACCCTTATCTCTCATCATGCACAAAACTCAATTCAAAGTGGATCAAGGACCTAGGAATTAAACCAGAGACCCTGTGTCTAATAGAAGAAAAAGTAGGCCCTATTCTTCATCATGTTGGATTAGGCCCCAACTTCCTTAATGAGACTCCTATAGCACAAGAATTAAAAGTAAGAATCAATAAATGGGATGGATTCAAACTAAAAAGTTTCTTCTCAGCAAAAGAAATAATCTGGGAGGTGAACAGACAGCCTACATCTTGGGAGCAAATTTTTACCCCTCACGCATCAGCTAGAGCACTAATCTCTAATGTATATAAAGAACTCAAAAAGCTAAGCACCAAAAAAACAAATAACCCAATCAATAAATGGGCCAAGGATCTGAACAGACACTTCTCAGAAGAGGATATACAATCAATCAACAAATACATGAAAAAATGTTCATCATCTCCAACAATTAGAGAAATGCAAATACAATTACTCTAAGATTTCATCCCACTCCAGTCAGAATGGCAGCTATTATGAAGACAAACAACAAGTGTTGGCAAGGATGTGGGGAAAAAGGTACACTCATACATTGCTGATGGGACTGCAAATTGGTGCAGTCAATGTGAAAAGCAGTATGGAGATTCTTTGGAAAATGGGAATGGAACCACCATTTGACACAGCTATCCCTCTCCTTGGACTATACCCAAAGGACTTAAAAACAGCATACTACAGGGACACAGCCACATCAATGTTTAGAGCAGCACAATTCACAATAGCTAAACTGTGGAGCCAACCTAGATGCCTTTCAGTAGATGAATGGATAAAAAAAAATGTGGCATATATACACAACGGAATATTACTCAGCAATACAAGAAAATAAAATCATGGCATTTGCAGGTAAATGAATGTAGTTGGAGAAGATAATGCTAAGTGAAGTTAGCCAATCCCATAAAACCAAATGCCAAATGTTTTCTCTGATATAAGGTGACTGACTCATAGTGGGGTAGGGAGGGGAGCATGAGAGGAATAGACGAACTCTAGATAGATAGGGCAGAGGGGTGAGAAGGGAAGAAAGGGGGCCAGGGGTAGCAATGATGGTGAAAAGTGATGGACATCATTATCCAAAGTACATGTATGAAGACATATACAACCAGAGATAAGAAAAAATTGTGCTCTATATGTGTAATAAGAATTGTAATGCATTCTGCTGTCATTTACCTTAAAAAAATCAATAAAAACATAAATTGTAATAAAAAAATAAATAAAATAAAATGGGTTCAAACTATGCAGGGTCTCAGCGGTTACAATTTGGTTTTAGTGCTGAATGGCAGAGGAAGTGTTGGAAATTCTGAAAAAAAGGAGACAAGAATGACTGCACTGTGAGGATATATTGAAGGGGAAAGAGGATGGAAACAATGGAACGACTACTTTAAAAATTCAGGCAAGAGAAGCCTGCAGTTTGAACCAGCACAGTGACTGTAGAGGTGGTAAGTAGTTCAATTTTCATATTTTGAAGATAGAGACAATATGATTTACTGTTGGATCTTACCTGAAGGGTGAGAAGCAGAGGGGTCAAGGATGACTTCAAAGTTTTGGGCATAAGTAACGGACAGAATGATATCTAGAGGCTGGGGTAAGAAACAGTTCAGGGGGTGGGGGTAAGTGCTATAGGATAAGGCTGGAGTGGTCAGCAGGGTCCAGACTCTGCAGAGTTTTATAAACCACAAGAAATCTAGACTATATCCTTAAGGATAATGGGAGGATTAGAAAAGATTTTGAAAATGTTGACAGCTTTGATTAGGATTCCAGAGTAAAAAGGAAGATATGTGAATAGATTTAAGCTGTAATTTGAGGGAAGAACCAAGATGATTTTGTCATAGATTGGTTCTTAAGGCAGAGACAGAAGAGCACAAAATGACTGCCTAGTCCTCTCCTGAGGAACTAGGGAAATGGTAGAATCTGCATTGGCCTAGGATCACTGGAGGAGGAGCAGGGGAATACACACAAACACACACACACACACACACTCACACACACACGCGCACTATGCACCACACACCACACATATAGTTAGAAGAGAAGTTGGGGTGAAAATATCAATTAAAGAATTATAAACATTTAGATGGAAAGTGAAGCCAGAGGTATGCGGTATGAATGAGTGGTGGCCTAAATAAGTCACATAAAAAAGAACTGCCTCAGAGACTTGAGAATCCCAACAAAGAATGGGGAAATGAAAAGAAACCACAAAAGGGCTGGTTAAAAGATACATGGAAAACCAAGATGCTCATCAGAAAAGCTAGAGAAAGTTTTAACTGAAGAAGGAAGATACCACTGACAGTCACATGTCACTGACTGGTCAAACAAAATAGAGATTAACATGTCTACTAGACTTAATTGTATGAGTTCACTGGTAGGGAGCTTTGAGAATATGGTGACACCTTTAAATGAAGCAGTAAGGATGAGGGCAGGCTGATGTGAGTTTTGGAGCTATAGAGGTGAGGAAATGAAGATGACGAGCTTGGCATCTAGAGAGGAGAGTTCAACAACTGGAGGAGCGCGGTGAAGTGCAGCCGAATGAAGGTTCTGAGGTGAGAGGAACGAATTCTCTGTCCCATAAGTGAGACCCATACCCAAAGGTGAGGAAAAGAGTCAGATGGCAGGTGGGACAATTCTCTTTCTAAGAAGACAGATGAAAGAAAACCATCACTGTGGATGCAGTTTATTCATCCAACGAACTTTTAGTGAACTTATATTCTGTGCCAGGTATAGCGCTGGGTGGGAGAGACAAAGGATGGGAAAACAGACCTGGGGCTTACAGACACTGCTCATAGAATCCCAATCATGAATGTGTAATTTATAAATTAAGTTCTCTGAAGGAAAGGCACACTGTTTCAGGAAAGAGAAAGAACTTCTAAGACAAAATGGCTTCAGCTGATATCTCCAAGATGGGTAGGAGCTGCCAGAATTAGAGCAAGCAACATATGTTAGACCTCTTGTCGGGGGAAACATGTTGCTTCAAGGAATGAAAGAAGGCCAGAACAGTTAGACTGAGGGGAGGAGTGGCAAGTGTTGAAGCAGATGAAGATAGATGACGCAAGGCCCTCGAGATCACATCAGGTCATGCATGGTGTAACCTTTATCCTAAGAGAAACAGAAAAGAGTGACAAAAGTCCTAGTAGGAAATGAAGAAGGGAGTTGGTTGTCCTCTTCCTTTAGAGGAAGAAAGAAAATCTATAATGAAAGATCACATGTGCCAATCAAAGAAATTAAATGTAATATGGTGGTTAATAAGATGTCACCCCAAAATTTTTAAAGAAGAAATCTTGTGATGAAAAGATTTACATCAGAGTACTCTTTGCCAATATTAGATACAATTTTTTAAGACAGAACTGTTCTAAAAAGAGAATGGAATTTCAGGGAAATCAGATTCCAGATAATTTCAGTAAGGTTAAAAAAATCCCCATTTCTTTTTAACATGGTTAAGTTGCAGGGCTGTGGAAATCTTTAAAGAACTCAATATCAATATCCTTACAGAAACTGCCCAATTTTTCCATACCTTTTTTTATAACTGTTGAAAAATAGTCCATAGACAAATCTCAGTGAACAGAGCACAATTAAAGGATGGAAACCATGTCTTTTTTAAATAGTCAATTTTGTAAAATAAAAATTCTGCCAAGTAAATCAAAATCACATTCCACCACATTAACAGCCATCCTACGTTTGCCTGGGTTTAACAGCACCTGTTTCCCACAAAATCTGTAAATGTAAAAAATTTTTAAAAACCTACAATTAAGCATGCAAGGTACATAAATACTTGGTAATGCCAGAAGATATTTCCATCTGGAACATAAATTTAGAATAAAAACTATTCATCATTTCACATTTCTGAAGGTAACCCTTTACAATGTGGGCATTTAATATAGGTTTGTTTAAATATATCAGCATGCTTAATGGCATATTCTCTATGAGCCATTTCCTTATATAGTGTTAGGAACCCAATAGGTGCTTAGTCCTTATACCCAAATTATTTACTTAATACCTATTTTAAGGGAGAGGAGGAGAAAAGTAGAATGGGGGTAGTGATGTTTAGGCGTAATCAATTAATGCTTTTAAGTCAGAGATACAGAGGCTCAGGTCCCAGTTTTGTTATTTACTTGGGTGTGAAATATGGCAAGCTACTCTAAACATGCTTACCTAACTCTATAAGGGGTTTAATAGATCAGTCTTTCACGATTGCTATGGGGAGTATATTAAATAAGAAAATCTGGACCCAGCACAGTTACTGGGATACAGTAGGCATTCAATTATTATTATTACCTTTCATATGAGTATGCTTTACTTCCTTCTTTCCCTCCCTCTCCTATCTAGAAGTATCTCAAGGAGAAATCCCCATATTTTATTCATTTTGTTCACTCCTGAAAGCACAAGCATTTTTAAGCACCTGGTATTTTTTAACCTTATACTTTACTTATTCATACTTGTTCATGTCTTATTCCCTCAATTAGAATGTAATGTCCTTAAAGACATGGGTGTTAAGTTCAGATTTTTATTCATAGTGGGACATGAATAAGTAAATGAACAAATCAGACAGTTAAATACTGAATGAGAAATATCTAAGTGACTATAGCCTTGTGAATTAAAAAGCAAATGCAGATTCAATTAGAAAGATTTTAAGATTCAGAAATACTTTCATCATTCATTTTTCTTTCTAATTTTAATACACCTATAGACAACCACTCTTAAAAAGTACTTTGAGGGCTAAGGATACAGCTCAGTTGGAAGAGTGTTTGCCTAGCCTTCACAAGGCCCTGGATTTAATCCCCAGCAACACACACACACACACACACACACACAAAAGTACTCTGAGCTTCGCATACACACAAAAAATTCTTTGGTGGGGGAAAAAATTCCCAGTTTCAGAATGGCATCTGCTATGGATTAATAGGAGACACAGGCCTCTACCACTTGAGCAAAATCTGTGAAACTGCCAGACCACCACAATGCTGATGCTGGATGGCCTTCAGGGAGTATCTGTCAGGCACTGGGGATTGCACTTAGCACACATTACCTATACAATCCTAGCAACTGTCTTATAGGCACCATTATTGAAGTGCCCAGGGTCAGTCTTTCCTAACACTTGATGAGGGCCAACAATCCCACTCCACTCCACACCACTCCTCCCTCAAACTTGGATGCATTATTTCTTCCCTTGTGCCCTCTCAGAACCCTCTATAATCCCTAACACCTTTCATACTTTATTGTAATTAACTGTTTATTCTTTTGAATGTTCCACAGGATCATAAAAATCTTCCACTTTGAGCCTAAGTCTTATCAATACTGTATCTTATCCATACTGTTTTAGTTATGTATTTATGGAAAGGAGGGAGGAGCAAATGTATGGATGGAGGGGTAGAGGTACAATTCCTGCCCATGCCTGTGCAACTCCTAAACCTCTGCTTTTTATTCCGTGCTCCTCTCTAGTAACATCTCATTTTGCAAATCTGCACAATTTTAGAAATTTTATTATGTCATTCACGTTTTTGATAAAATGGTGGTATCTTTCTCCCAACAAAACAGCTGTTTACAGACCAAATTATTACCAAATTCATCAATTGATTTGATAAGCTGACACTGTGAAAACCACCAAATGTAGCTTTTATGACAGTATTTTAGGTTTAGAGCTAAGTCAAAAAGGCAGAGATTGTCAACACCAATAATTGTAGGCCTCATTAAAGTCCAAAATTGAACTTCTAAAGTCCTAGTAACAATATCACATACATTTACTTTGGAGACTTATATAAATAAAAGTAAATATATGATTTGGAAATAAACCCACTTAATTCCACTAAAACAAGTTTTCAATAACTGCATGCATAAATCTGTTAACTACTCAAAATTTAAAGACTAATTTTAGATCATCTATCATACAACCTAAAAATTTTTACCTACTTTCTGGATGTCAAAGCTCAAAATTACACACATAAGTTAGCTAAAGTCAGTTTTCTAAGTGAATATAATAAGAATCCATATATTCAGAATGTATTTGAGAAAGAAACATTTCAATTATGAAATTGCAAGAGGAATCAGCTCAATTCATCATCTTACCCAATTTCAGAGCACAAGAAGAATTTAGAAGCCCCTAAGTCATTCTGTTAAGTTTGGACTTCATAGGAGAAAACTCCAAAGATCACTGACCTGACAGCAACCAATGCAAACAACTAGGTTGTCCTAATCAATCTGCCTTAATTATCAACAAGTTTTTCCCATTTCTGACCAGTCATTTGGAGCTGACCTCTGACAAGTACTTACAAGTCATCGAAATCTTATTTTATTTTATAGCCTCATATTTGTTATTGGGCTAATCTTTACCTGTTCTACATCACACAACAGCTCAAATATTTGAATGGTCCAGCAATAAATTTCCATGGTCCCCCTGAGTCAGTCAGATGTTAGCTGTTAAGTAAAGCTAAAAGGATCTATGCTTCATAAATTTCCTTCAGGGTCCACATTTGCTCTTACAGGCTGGGCTTTCAAGCCCAAACATCTTTATAGCTATGTGCAGTGATTTATTAACTCCTCCTTGTTTTTATCCAAAAAGATCAATCACATATGTATCAATAAGCCGGTGTGCTGGTGACTGTTTTTTATTGTACATATAACCACCTGCCTTTAATACAAACTTCAGTCTAAAGCTTTTGTAAGCGCTTGCTGGATTTTAACAACCTTCACCTGTTTCTAATTTGGTATAAAACATATGGTTTAGCTCTGCTATTTAGTTTTAAGCCAGCCTTTCCTCTTTTGGACCCAACAATAGAAAAGAAAACAAATCCAGGGCACAGAACCCTAAGTTTGGAGGTTGTTACACACACACACACACACACACACACACACCATACTTATTTGCACAATTACCTTTGAAAAGCATTTTTTACAAGTAACAGGAATAAATATTTGTAGTGATAAAATTATTACATTTCTTTGAAAAAATTAGATGTGTCTTGAGGGTTCTAAAAATTATGTTTTTCAACTGTGAAAATGACTGTTTAATTTCAGTACCTCAAAAAAGATAATAGCTCTATCTAGCTGCCTATGAGGTCAGGGAAGTAAGTTCCTATCTTTCTATTCAGGAGTTTACATTTGGCCCGGCAAAACCAAAATTTTCCCTTTTCCTTTCCCTTATCCTTCTCTAAATTAGCCCAAAAGTTTAAGAGGCAGAGAGCCAGTGGAGAGAGAACAACAATCTAACCCAGCATGGTAAAGTCAATACGAAAATTAAGAGTGTCTGGGTGCTAGGGCAGCAGGAGTAAATCCTCAGGAAAGAGTGACTAATAGAAATGTCTAGCAGAGGCAGAGAAGTCAGTCCAGCCTCCCACAGCTCTCCCAGACTTCTTTCCTGCACACGTCTCCTCCTCCAGTCTGGGGGGACTTGACAACACTGGCCACAGTTAGCACTGAATCTCCTATTCAATTTCCTCCTTTCAGGCCCACCGCAAATGCTCTTTCTGAAGCCATCCTCTAGTTCCAGAACTAAGAGGCTTCCATAAGATTTATCAGTATTTATTTCTCATTTGGGAGTATGGACTCACATTAGGCTTCGTTTTACAATCATATGTTTACATGTATATTTTGTGCAATGATTTAACATACCAAGTGTTGGATAAATGTTCACTAAATGTATTAAATTGGTTTACAAACAAACTTTGTATAAATGAGGCCACAAAAGCACACTTAAAAATCGATGCTTATTTTTATCAAAATAAAAGATGTACATGGTTTGAAGAGTTAAACTGTTCTAAATGTTAATGGTAAAAACGTTGGTTTATATGTTTATTAGCTAAAATGTTACTAGCTCTACCCTCAAGTCCTGGACCTAAGAGCCAATTATTCTCAACACTTCAAGCTGCCTTTTTCCTGGTATTTACCCTCCATGTTTCTAATTAATATACTTTAGTTCTATTTCTTGATTCTTTGGTTTAAAAAATAATCTATTGACAATGTACTGGGGAAGATGAGGATTTATCTTACATATGGCTTCCCCACTTCTTCCCCAAATACCCACACTCCCCCTTCCTCTCCTATTCTCTGTAGGGTCAACACCCCACTTTTTGATTAAAAGGACTTGCAACATTGATATTATTACCATATAATAATTATTTTGAGCTGGGTCATATAATGTATAATAACCATATTTTCTTTCTTTTAAACTTGGTTTCTCTGGAGTTAACATCCACCTTGTTTTTTTCACTTGCTAAATTTGTGCAACACTTATTAATTTATAACCAGACTCCCTGAAAGCAATGAAAATGTCCTCTTGATATAGTTACATCCATCAGATAATCTCTCTCTTTGAGCCCCTCAACTTTCCCGCTCGAGGCAGCCAAGGAGCTGATGGACGATCTTCCTTCACCCGGGAGCCCTTGCTGCTCTGCTGCGTCAGATCCCTCTTTTCCCTTGAAAGATGGTTTCCTCTTACTTGGTTTAAGTCCCTATGTTAATGGAGCACATTTTCAGGAGCTTCCCAGGAAAGATGTGTGAGTAGATTTTTCCTTTTTTAGGACTTTCATGTCTGAAAAGTCTTTTTATTACCCTTATATTTGATAATTTGACAGATAAATAAATCTAGATTATAGAAATAATGTCCTCTCAGAACTTCTGAAGGCATTTTTTCACTGCTTTCTAGCTTTCAGTGTTGCCTTTGAGTAGCCAGGTATTATGTTCCTATTCCTCTGTAGGTTATTTTTTCCCTCTGTAAGCTTTTAGAATCTTCACTTTATCCCCAGGATCCCACAATGTCACTGTGGTGTGTCTTTCCCTGCTGGCTGCATACTGACGGACACTCTAGCTCTTTCAATCTGAAAAAGTCTTTTAATTATCAGAATTTTTCTTATTTCCTGGGCAATTTCTAACCTTCTGTTTTCTTTGTATCTTTTTCCCTATCTACTGGTATTTGGATGTTGGATTATCAGATATTTGAGGAATGTCTTTAGTTTCTTACTTTTTCTATTTTTGGTGTTTGTAGATTTATCAACTTTATCTTTCCTCAACTTTATATTTCAACCTTTTGTTGAATTATTTTTAATTCCACCATTTATATTTTCCAGCTCTTACCTGTCTTTTAATGAATGTTCATCTTGTTTTTTATTCTTGAATATAGTCTTCTTCCTTTTATTATTAATATCTTTAAAAAAAAAACCCTTGGCTTTTTATTTATCCCAATATCCTTTCTTCTACATCTCCTTTTTGATTTTTTATTTCTGTATTTGATGTGAGAGGTCTTCTCAAATGTCTGGGGACTCCTTGGTGGATCATTTATTTTCAAAAGTACCAAGCTGTGCACAGAGTGGTGCATACCTGTAATCCTAGTGACTAGGAAGGTTGAGACAGGAGGATCACAAATTGGAGGCCAGTGTCAGCAACTTAGCAAGACCTTGTCTCAAAATAAAAAATAAAAAGGTCTGGGAGTGTAGCTCAGTGATAAAGTGCCCCTAGGTTCAATCCTACCTCCCCAAAAAGTGAAGCACTAAAAGTGATTGAAAACTGTGCATGGATGCAATTGGTCACAAGGCAACTTTCACTCTGAGGTCTGGCAGTTTCATTTGGAGATGAACAACTGTAAGAAGCTGTAGGTATTTTCTCTTGGATCAGTTTCCCAGGGCCTTGTATAGACATTTGCTGAATTCCTCTTTTAGCATGGCACCTCTGTCCTCAGTTATGCTGTTTCCCTGAATCCAGGATTAGTCTGGTTTGACAACTCAAGAGTAAACTTTGGGGTGGGGGCTGTAGCTCAGTGGCACTGCATTTGCTTTGCATGTGTAAGGCACTGGGTTTGATCCTCAGCACCACATAAAAATAAATAAAATAAAGGCATTCTGTCCATCTACAATTACAAAATATATATATATGTATATATATATATATATATATATATATATATATATATATATACATATATATATATTAAAGTAAACTTTATAGAATTTACTCTGCTGGGGTTGGAAGGGGCAGTTGCAGGACAGTGAGGCTATCAGGTTACTAACTTCTAACACAGACTCCCAGACATGCATGTCTCACCTTCTAAAACACCAAGCCTCCAGTTATGAGCTTCTCAGAATTTCTGTAGCATGAACCAGTTTGCTTCTCAATCTGGCTTTCCCCCATACAGACTCAGGCTGTCACTTTTGCAGAATGCTAAGACAATGCTATTCCTCCACCTCTTGTTCAGTAGCCAAGTTTTGTTGACATCTCTTTTCTCTGGAGGTTTCCTCTCCTGTTGCTTTTCTCACATGAGGTCTAGGTTTTAAAAACTGTAATCCTTGTACTGTTATTTTAGTGGCATTTAGGGGAGAAAAGGTAAGCACATTTGTCCAGTCAGAAGTTTGAAGTTCATTATTAATGATTACAACAGTGTCTTCCTTTGCTTGTGTCTTGCCAGGCTTCATGTGCTGCGCTTTATATGTATCATTTAGTTCCTACAACCCTTGGGCAGAGACTGCTGATTCCTTTCCAGCACTCACTCTCCTCTTCTGCATTAACAGAACCCTTAAAATTTAAAAGGTCCCCCAGAAAAAAAACACATTTCTCAACATTGTATGGAAGTTGGAGGATACAGAAGTCCTTAGGAGAGGGAGAAGCACCCATTTCCCTGCTGACTGCATACTGACATGCAGCCATCATCCTGGACCATGAGGGTCACACCCCAGAGAAGGCAGAACAGAGGCCTTGAATTTTCAGAGACCTGGATTTTATGAAGATATGCAACTGCCATTCTAGCTCTGGATTACTGAGCCTGAATTTTTATGCTTGATAATAAAATTTTATTTGTTTAAGTCATTGTTAATTTGAGGTTTCTATTACATACAAACTCCAAACTGACACTATTTCCTCATATTGAAGGTTGGAGAAGTGACTTCCCAAGGTTAAGGTAAAAAGAAACATCTGAGATCCAGGTCTTACACCAAAGTCCATACTTTAACCACAAGCTTTCTTCAAATTATTATATCATAGAACCATATACATATATGTGTGTATGTATATACACATACACACACATCATAATTTAAGGGTTGAACATCATCAGTATCTCATGAATGAATAATACAAACGTAGGAGTCAGAGTTTTGTTTGTTTTTCTACCAAAATAATAATTTTATGAATTTATTTAGCTAAATCATAAGAACAAACATGCTTCTGTATCATGCAAAATGTATTTGTAAGTGTTTCACCAAATTTTGATATAATGTTGGAGATAATCTAATTTAAAATGTAGATTTTAGCCCAGACATAAAGGAAGCTATACTCTAGAATATATAACTTCCTATTGAAGTCATGTACCAATATATTAAAATGCTTCTTATAAATAAACACAGTAGTTTCAAAAGTATAAGCACCAAATTGAGTGACCCAGTAGTCCATACATAGTAAAAGCCCAATATTTATTAAATCAATACAAATTTGTTCTTGACTCATTTTCTTAGAAATATTTCCCAGTTGCCCCTCAACTTAAAACAATCACTTCCTCACCTTTATTCCTATTGTTTATACAACTCAGCTGGAACTTTTTATTTACTTTTTTTTAAATGAAAAGACAATTTAAGTAATAGTATCTACTTTGTTTTAAAATAAGAGAATAATGATCTACATACCTACTACCCAGACTTGATAAATTGATATTATTTTGCATATTTTAGCCAAAGTAAATAGAATATTATAGGTCACGTGATCAGTCTTTGTTTACCATCTCTACTACTCTCCTCTTCTATATTAATTAGGATTATTTCAACTTCAAGTGACAGAAAACTCAAAACTGGTTTAAATAATAAGAATAGAGGCAGACAGGTCCCAGACTGGCTTACTCAGGAATTTGATAACCCTATCCAGGATCTAGAGTTCCCATATTTACACTCTGCTATACTTAGAAAATTGGTTTAGGCCCATTCATGATGACAAGGTAGTTGCTGTTAAATTGTTACTGCAGTCCTAGCCTAGAGGCTCAACTCTGAGGGTCCCAACAAATAAGCTCTGGCCACTTACTCCCCAAACCAAATGTAAATAGTAACAGTGTCCCAAAGTGGAAAGAAAGGGAAGGATCCTGAAATGAATGTAATTTTAGCAGCTTCACAGGACCCTTCTTTTGTGGTTTTCTGCATTCAGGGTCTCCTACTGGTAGGGACTAACCCCCAAAATGCGTGCTTTCTTCTGCTTGCCAAAACCAGAGTGCTAGGCCCAGAGACCTGAAGCTGAGGGTCCTAACAAATCAGGTCCTGCTGCTTGCCACAAAAAACAAATGGAAAAAAGTAAAGGTGAAAAGCAGGAAAGGAACTTTAATTAGTATAGCATACTAGGAAGACAAAGGGACCAGTACTATTAGCCCTGTCTTTGGAGAGTACTGACAAGAGCTCCCAGATGATACAAACAAGGAGGGCCAGAAGCACACACAGTGAAGCAGCATTGGTCAAGCCATGGCCTGGTTGATCATTATCTCAGCACTGGTCAGGTGGGCCTTGTGACAACAACAAGAAAGTTTCTGTTGCTTTGGGGGTAGTTTTGAACCATCACAAGATGTATATAGATAAGACCTGTTGTTTCTGATGCAAAGTGACTCAGAGCAAAGGAGACAGATGTAAAATGGAGGCAGAGGTAAAGTTTTTTTAAAAAATATTTTTTAGTTGTAGATGAACACAAATTATCTTTATTTATTTTTATGTGGTGCTAAGGATGGAACCCAGTGCCTCATACATGTGAGGCAAGCACTTTACCACTGAGCTATAGCCCCAGCCCAGCCACTCCCCCCCTCCTCGGCTTTTTTTTATCCTGCTTTTAGTTATCCATTGGACTTTTTCAGGCCCAAGTACAGAGTCAGGGTTTTTAGCAAAAGCAGCCTCTATGCTCTTGTTATACAAGCAGGTATCATTTATAGAGATAATATCTGTTAGAAGATGGCAGACTTTTATTCTTTGTCTCTCATATACACATTAAAGTAAACCTTTTATTAAATTACATCACTACAGAAAGTGCAAACTCACACAGAACTAACACTCCCATGAAGCCAGCTCCTGGATCTAGAAACTAATTATTACTAGTATCACACTTTAATGTAAAATTGCTCCCCAAAGTACCCTGTAGAATGCCCCAGAATTTTGACTCAACACCTAAACCAATCACTGGTGAATGAAATGGAATCACCATGATTGGTAAAAGCTAACTGTGGTTTACTCTCTGGGGCTTGGGTAGTGGTGGGGTCCACCATTCATAAGCAAATGAAGAGAGTGAATAACAAAATGGAGCTCTACTGATAAACAGGAAGTCAGGAATTTGGCTGTGGTTACACAGATAACAGTGTCTGCCATATCTTCTGCCCACAAGCCACTACCTGATGAATATTTGAGTATCACTTTTTATGCTTTCAAAATATGAGTACTTCTATGAGAGATAACAAATGATGCACATGATTCTGCAATGTTTTCATTCAATATTGTTTTCTGAGAACTATTTTTGTCAATATACACATTAATATATTCCTTTGAATTCTTAAATAGGCAATCTTATATCTACCCCTTATTTTCTTTATATTCTTACTGTAGCAGATGTATGCTATTTTGAATTTTGCTAAATATTCTGTCCTTGGAGCATTTTTTTTTTTTTTACAGGACATACTTAGAAACAATTTGTCACCATTTTACTAGTTTCTGCCAAATTATTGCTGAGACCCTCTAGAGAACAATGTGTAGCTGTAGAAGTAAATTTCTTGAACTTTCTGTGACATTAGTTTACACATTAAAATAATAAAAAATAATGCATATATATGAAATACATATTAATTTAGAACCCAAAATAAAAGCAACTATAATTTTCTGTTTATTGCTGTTACTAATCTTTATATTCCTAAAATACAGTACAAAGCCTATTCAAATGTGTTGTGAATTTTTACCATGTCAACTGGCTATGCTGGAGACATTTCCCAGAATACGAATCAATGCTTATATGGATCCGGTTAGAGTTGAACAAAAATAGATTTGAATAAGACTTGGAAGACAGAAGTGAAGTACCAGCCTTAACATTTTGAAGGTCATGTGCTACAATTTGGATGTGAGGTGCCCCCCTCCCAAAAAAAAGCTCATGTTTGAGACAATGCAAGAAGGGTTAAAGGTGAAATGATTGGGGTATGAGAGCTTTAACTCAATCAGTGAATAAATCTCCTGATGGGGATTAACTGAAAGGTAACTGAAGGTGGGTAGGGTGTGGCTGGAGGAGGTAGGTCCCTGGGAGCATGCCTTTGGGGTATATATTTTGTATCTGGCAAGTGGAGTCTCTGTTTCCTGGTGTGATGTCTTGCCACACTCTCTGCCCTGAGGTTCTGCTTCACCTCAAGCTCTGACCTTTGAAACAGCCCCAAATTCCGCCTCTAAAATTGTTCTTGTCAGGTTTTTTTTTTTTTTGGGTCACAGCTGTGATAAAGCTGACTAAAACATTGTGATAATTAGATACAGTAAGAGAGCTACACAAGGCTGCCTGTAGATTCCATCTGGTCTTTGTACCCCCATTCTGCATCTAGCTCTTGTTCCCTGCTTCCTGTAGCAATTCCAGTCCCACTACTAGATACAGTGGTAACAGCCCCCATAAATGTCTCTACCTGCTCTCCTCTGGGGTTACATTCAGCAGCTGAATCTACCTTGCTCCCTACTTTCTGGTCTAAGGTTGTTCACATGCACCAGAGATTTAAAAGGATGACTGTGACTTTTCTCTATCTTCCAACTCCCCGTTTTGGACTCTTACTTTTCCACCTTCTCCAACCAACAATTGTGTAAAATCTACTACCTATAGTAAAGCCCACATATTAAGGTATTTTTTTATTGATTCTGTTTACTTTATTAAAGCCTAATTGAAGTCATACCCTTCAATAATTTTGCATTGAGCTGTCTTTTTATCATTTGCCCAAGAGTTCTTTATGTTGTCTTTTTTTCCCCATCTTCCTCCCTTCATCCTTCCCTTCCTTCCTATTTATGTGTCAAAGCTTTCTCTCACTAGCTTATAAAAAGAAAACTTTTAAAATTAATTTTTTATTTATATATGATAGCAGAATGCATTACAATTCTTATTACACAAATAGAGCACAATTTTTCATATCTCTGGTTGTATACAAAGTATATTCACACCAATTTGTGTCTTTATACCTGTACTTTGGATAATAATGTCCATCACATTCCACCATCATTTCTAACCCCATATCCCCCCCTCCCTTCCCCTCCCACCTCTCTGCACTATCTAGAGTTCATCTATTCCTCCCATGTTCCCCCTCCCTACCCCACTACAAATAAGCCTCCTTATATCAGAGAAAACATTTGGCATTTGATTTTTTGGGATTGGCTAACTTCACTTAGCATTATCTTCTCCAACTCTATCCATTTACCTGCAAATGCCATGATTCCATTCTCTTTTATTGCTGAGTAATATTCCATTGTGTATATATGCCACAATTTTTTTTATCCATTCATCTATTGAAGGGCATCTTGGTTGGTTCCACAGTATAGCTATTGTGAATCATGCTGTTATAAATATTAATGTGGCTGTGTCCCTGTAATATGCTGTTTTTAAGTCCTTTGGGTATAGACTGAGGAGGGGGATAGCTGGGTCAAATGGTAGTTCCATTCCCAATTTTCCAAGATATCTCCATACTGCTTTCCATATTGGCTGCACCAATCTGCAGTCCCACCAGCAGTGTACGAGTGTGCCTTTTTCCCCAAATCCTCTTGGGAGCAAATCTTTACCCCTCACACATCAGATAGAGCACTAATCTCTAGGGTATATAAAGAACTCAAAAAGCTAAGCACCAAAAAAACAAATAACCCAATCAATAAATGGGCCAAGGACCTGAACAGACACTTTTTAGAAGAGGATATACAATCAATAACAAATACATGAAAAAATGCTCATCTTCTCTAGCAATTAGAGAAATGCAAATCAAAACTATTCTAAGATTTCATTTCATTCCAGTCAGAATGACAGCTATAATGAATACAAAACAAACAAATAAACAACAACAACAAAAAAAAACCTTTTTATTGAATCCTGACAGAATGAAGGGCTTTTCCCCTGATTTTCTGGGTTAAAAAAATTCCCCCCCCCAAATCTGTATATCCTATTATTTTTGGCCAAACTCATTTCTGATATACTTTCTTATATTTGTTGTATTAATACCTATGGTATCATTGTTAATGTCAAAAAGCGACCACTAGTCCCTTCTTGCCCATTGTTATCCTGTTTTCTCGCTACTTCCACGTCAGCTTTTGTGCTTGAAAATCCAATATAACACATTATTTCTATTTCTTTGCTGCCGATCTAGCATTGCAATTTGCACACTAGCAGTTAGCCACTGTGGACTAAAGCTCTTTAGTTTAGTTATTGGTACAGTGGGGGAAAAGAGATATATACTGTAGTGCATTATTTCAAATTTGAAAACAATTTTAAATAAAAATATTATAAAGTCTTAACAAATCAGAGTGGCACAAGGCATAGCTAGATAAAGTGACGTGTATGTGTTTGTGTGTGTGTGTTTGTGTGTGTACAGCCACTTATTCAGCTCTATTATCACGCGAGATTTTAATGATCAGATTGCTCTTTCCGTATTTCCTTTTTTAATATCTACTTTTTTTGGAATTACAACTTCCTATTTTTGTTCTATAGGCTTCCATTCTTGTTTTGTGGAAGCTGTTTCCTTCTTTGCCATTTGAGAATTCCTAATACACTTACAATGCTGTCTTTTTCAGAGTCTCGATCACTTCTATTTCTTTAGGTATGGATTCTGTTTTCTGACTTTTCCCGCCTTTGACTTTTCTATCCTCATGCTTTCTGGTCAAGGAGCTCCACTGTTGCCTCAGACTGCTCATAACTTACTGCCCCACGGCAAAGTTTCTCAACAATAGCACTAATGAATTATGGATCAGAGAATTCCTTTTTTGTGGGAATGGGGGACTGCTGCGTACACTGCAGGGTATTTAGCAGCATCCCCACCTAAATACTAGACGTCAGTAGCATTCCCTTACTCCAATAATGACAATAAAAAATGTCATCTGGGGGCAAAATTGCTACCAGTTTAGATCCACTGACCATTGGGACTTCACAGCAGAATCATGGGTCAATACAGAGTATACTCCCTGCTTCTATGGGGTTTCTGCTTTCTTCCTCCATAGTAGGCAGACAAGCAGAGCTTTCTGGGCCTTGCTCTCAAAGTATCTAGCTTTACAAAGTTAGCTCGTCTCAGCTTCACATCCTATGCTTATGGTGAAGACTAACTGTCTTCTATTTTCTTAAAGAACTAGAATTCGAGCCCTTTTTGCCTTTTCTGATTCCAGTGTCTCAGAAGCTTATACTTCTAATTCTTCTTCACCACCAGTTTTCTCCACCATTACTAGTTTACAAAGACTTTATTTTGATTTTGGATACACTGACATATATGATTATTATTTACACATTAGCTATTATTTCTACGTGTCTTGTTTTTTAAATTATCACATCAAGGTACAGTTACAAAGTCATTATGAAAAATCTAATTTCATAATTTCTGAGGGAGGAAGCTGTGAATGAGAAATAGCTTTTGATATAATATTCGATACACATTTATACAAATGACTTCTAATTTATTTTCCTTGAGATACAAATAAAAATACTACGTATTTCCAATCTTGCAGTCTCCTGATGAATACTGAGGTTTGGAACTAATTCAAGTTTAACAGTGACTGTATTCTTCATTCCTCCCAATATACGACTAGAGTATAAGCTTTCTGTGAATATAAACAGTAACTTATTTTTGTATTTCCTACAATAAATTAGTCATACAGGTGAAATTCAATAAATACCTCTAGATTTACAAATATAATTCCTACTTTTCCCACCCTATTTCCTACTTTGGATACAGCCTCATCTTATATAGAACCTGAATACACCCAGGACAAAGAGATCCTCAGGCTTTGGAGGTCTAGAGACTGAATTTAAGGTAGAAATAAAAAAATCTAGGCATCGAGCATAAAGGAAAGCCTAAGAGCAGGCAATAAACTAATAAGAATGAAACATATAACGTCCCATTCACTCATTGGATCAATAATATAATGGCTTGTACTTACTAATTAACTTGCCACATGCAAGTCTAATAAATTTTTATGTGTGAATTCATAAAATTGTTGCAACAATTCCCATGATAAGTATTATTATTCCCACTTTACAAATTAGGGAAATAGGTTTAGTTAATTGCCCAACGTCTCATGGTTTTCAAGTTGCAGCAATAATTCAAGTAAAGCAAACAGCAAAGGCAAAGGTGTATAATAATGTGGGACATTCAGGAAATAGCCAGTTATATATGACTGAGCACATACAGGATGCTCTTCAGGAAGCATCAAGGGATGATATTAAAGTTACATTATGAAATTCATAGATTCTTTCCTAAGACTTTGGACTATAAGCTATAATCACTAAAATATTTTAAATGTTAAGAGTAATATGATTAGATTTTCATTTCAGAAAGATAACTGAAGGAACAGGTAAATTGGAAAAAGTTAGTTAGGAAGGGTTAGTTAGGAAGCCACTAGGCAAAAGTAGTAGCAGCAAAAGTGTGGTAGAGAGGAAAGCACAAAGTTCAGATATTGTTGGCATAGTTATTTAATGGACATAGACGTGAGAGTATATGAAGTGAATGTTTTTTTTTTTGGATAACTGAATGGATTTAGACTGCATTCACCAAAATGGAAATGTGGAAGAAAAAGCAGATTGTAAACAGGAAAAAAAAAAGTCATGTTTTAGAAATGTTGAGGCACCTGGGTTTAGACGTATTCTATATAGCTGGCTATATGGTTTACATACAGATCAAAGAGAGTCATTTTTTTTTTTTTAAGTTGGAACTTCAATTTTTTAGGCTGATAATTTTAAGATTTTTAAACAACACATTCTTACTTCACATTCTTTAAATCAGCCTGGGCCGAAAGGAGTTCTATTTAACTTGTCCCCCAGAATCCCAGAATCTTTCATAAAAGACTGAATTTGAAAGAGTCAAGTAATAGAGTCATAAAAACAATCTACTCTTTAGTAACTACTCCTGGGAAGAGACTGGATTATTCAGTCCTGAGGTGTAAGTATGATCAAACTGAGTTTTAGCATCTTCTAGGAGTTTAAGTTTTGGGGACATTACAGAGGGAAGAGGAATATTTTACTCAAAGAAATCTCCTGAACATAATAATCGGCCATGTTCTGGGAATCTTCTGTTTTTCTGATAATACATGACAGTGCTCTACATGTGTGCATGTGTACACTCAGGTAAACCCTGAGTGAAGCACTGTGGTACACACCCACGTATGAGACTCACCACAATGAACCATGCTATTTTAAACTTAATATTTTAACCTTGAATTTCATTGGCTAGATTTGATTGGAGGACCACTACTATTGTTTCTCTGCTTTGGTCTTGCCAAACCCATAGATCCTGATATAGCATAATCTGCTGGGAGTGTTTAGTCCTAAAACATTTTAAAAAGTACATTCCAGTCAGTTATTGGGCCTTTACAACACTTTTTTTTTTACATATATATATTTTTTTAGTTGTAGATGGACACAATATCTTTATTTCTATTTGCTTATTTTTATGTGGTGCTGGGGATCAAAGCCAGGGCCTTATGTGTGTGAGGCAAGCACTCTATCCTGAGCTACAACCCAAGCCCTGGGGCCTTTACTCTTAATGACAAATTGATACTTGAGACTGGTCCAAACCACCTATAAACCAACTTTATTTTTCTCTGTTCAAAACCAGATTGTACTTCTATTCCTATATTTAAAGAATCTTGCAATGTGTTTACAAAGCAAGAGCATGCCAGATAAAGAAAGAGCTATATTAAATAAAAGGCATGAAACAACATGGCTTTTAACTTCTCTGAAATTAGATTATAAACTTAGATAAAATGTCTACTTTCTTAGTCTGTTCTGTAAAAAAACATCTAGCATAAAGTCTATTCATATGGTAGACAATGAGTAGCATTTACAGAACTGATTTTAAATCAGTTTCTGACCATTTCTTTTTTGGTACTGGGAATTAAAACCAGGGGTGATCTATCACTGATCTATCACATTCCCAGTACTTTTTTTTTTTTTTCCCCCTTTTAGAGATGGTCTCGTGAAGCTGCTTATGGCCTCACTAGGTTGAAGAGGCTGGCCTCAAACTTGTGATCCTCGTGCCACTGCCTCCCGAATCACTGGGATTACAGGTATGTACCACCATGCCCAGCAAGAAAGAAAATATTTTAAAATGTTGTTATTGTTCATTATTATGGCCAACATAATAATACGTCTTTATACCATAAAAACCTAGAACAATATCTGTCACACAAAGTAAACATCTGATGAATGAATATACTGGTGAATAGTTCATTTGTGCATTCATAATTCTGATAGCCTAAGGAACCTTGATTTTGAATTAACATTTAATAATATAAAATTAAGTATCTGTTTTAAATTACTAACTGAGACAGGGTTATATTCCAATAAAAATGAAGCAAAGTGAAATATGACTAAAGTATATCCCCTCAGAAGGAAATACCAACTATAATATCCCCCTAGAATCTCTGAAGGAAAATAACATGTTATTTACCAGCTCCCTTTTCAAACCAAATTATTAATTTCTCACTTATGATTTATGCAGAAACCATAAATACATAAACCAGAAAATAATTTTGAAAAACCTCTATCTCCCACACAGAATATTACTCAGTAAATTCAATATTAGGACCTGCCTTCTAAAGTTTTCCCCCAGTCACAATTTTTTTTAAAAGATGGAAACGACAAAATTAAGTACTATATGCTCAAAATTAAATACTCCCTGTATGGAATATCTTACAATAGAAGTTGATTAAATAAATTCATCCGTCATCTACACATTTGAAAGACTTTAAGTATAGGTGTCAATCAAACTCCAAGAGACTTGCCACTTCTTATTAGCTTACCAACCTCGTATTTATACAAATTAAAATAATAAAATGCTTCAGTTGCTTATTGGTGTGTTTAATTAACTTACAACAGTGAATTCCTATAACTAACTACAGTTAACACTTCTAGTATTTCATCACTAGACTCTCCACATCATGAACTTGGGAGCCATCATTTATATTAATGGGAGTTACTAACAAGCATCATGGGAAGAATTAATTCTTTTGTAAGCCTTTTAAAAAGGTTTCCAATAATATGAGTAGCACTCAAAATTCTAGGCATTATTAACGCCAATCTTTACTCAAAAGGAAATATGAAGAACTGCTATTATAAATTTAAAACCAACCAAGAAGCAAGAACGGGTGTACTAAAATGATATGAATTATGAGAAAAAGTAACCTCTCATATCAACCTTATGTTAATAAGGAGAGGCTATGTACACAGAAACATGTATCCTGGTCTTAAAGAAAGCTTTAAAAAATGTTAACAGAAAATAACATTGCATAGAAATGGAGACTCTGAAAGGAATAGTCTAAAAGAATAGAGGCACTTTTAAAAGTTAGATACTAGCTACATAATTGTGAATAATTTCAATATGGGAGAGTAGAGGTATCCATGAGAAATCTATTTAAATATCTATGTAAATAGACACAATAAATATCTGTAGGATGCATGCATGTAAAAACTAGTCAGGAGTCTAGTATATAACCAGGAATGGGATGTTAGGTTGACTAGGATTTGTGCAGATTTAACTATATAATTCAATTGCTTTCTGAAATAGATGAACTAATTGCAACTCTCACAAATAAGAGCTCCTTTTCCTCTATATGTCTATTTGGCACTAAATAGACATAACTTTTGCCAGTTTGAGAGACATAAAATTGTGCCCTTTTCTGGTTTTAACCCCATTTTCCCGATTACTAGTGAGGCCATTTTTTTAATGTTATTAGACATTTAGGGTCTGTTCTTCAAATACTATCTTCATATTTCTATTAGGTTATTGTTCTTTTACTTACTGATAAACAAGGGTTTTTTTTCTTTGAACATATTCTAGATACAAAATTTTTGTTAATAGATGTGCTACAAATTATTGGGTTTATACCCAAAGGACTTAAAATCAGCATACTACAACAATGTAGCCACGTCAATGTTTATAGCAGCTCAGTTCACAACAGCTAGACTATGGAACCAATCTAGATGTCCTTCAATAGATGAATGGATACTGAAAATGTGGTATATATACTCAATGGAATATTACTCAGCTTTAAAGAAGAGAGAAATTATGGCATTTGCCAGTAAATGGATGGAGTTGGAGAATATCATGCTAAGTGAAATAAGCCAATCCCCAAAACCAAAGGCCGAATGTTTTCTCTAATATGCGGATGCTAATTCACAATAAGGCGGTGGTAGTGGGGGATGCAGGGGAGAGGGGGACACGGGATGGGACTAGAGAAGAAGAGCGTTACCTTAGATTAGGTAGAGGGAAGTGAAGGGAGTGGGAGGGAGGGGATGTGGGGATAGGAAAGATAGTAGTTATTATTATTATTACTTTATGTATATATACGACTCTGCATGACCTATATGATTCTACAACATGTATACTCAGAAAAATGAGAGATTATATCCTATCTATGTCTGATATATCAAAGTGCATAAATGCATTTGACTGTCATGTATAACTAATTAAAACAAAAAAGAGAAGAAAAAAACAGGGAAAATATTTGTAATTCATTTTATGTACAAAAGGCTATTGTCCCTTCAAATCTCCTACAAATCCATAAGAAAAAGATTAACAATCCAAATAGATTGATGGGCAAAGGATGTCATGGACAGTTCATAGAAAAGCAAATACAAATATTGTTTGATGCAATAGCCCTACTTCTTGGACTGTGTCCTACTTGCCTATACATGAAATGGTATTCATACAAAATCGTTTATTGTGAAAATGGCCAAATGTTCATCAGTTAAATAGATTATAGCATAACCACATAGTGGAATGTTATGTAATTAAAAGAAGCTCTTTATGTATTGCTATGGAAAATTTTTTTATATATGTTAAGTAAAAAAATTAAAAGAAAGGAGCACAACGGTCTCTTCTATTCTGTTTTTCTGTCTTCTATTTGGTTCCATTGGTCTTCTTTTTTGTTTTGGTGCCAGTGTTGCGTTTTTGTTACTAAAGCTCTGAAGTATGGTTGAGGTCTGGTGTTGTGATGCCTCCTGCTTCACTTTTCTCTTTTTCTATGCTACCTTTTGCATAGAAAAGGAGAAAATTGGGAATATTTTCATGCCTGATTGTATTTGCAGAAAGAAACTGAAAAATACACAAAAAGTAAGAGAAATAACTATCTGTGGGGGGAGAGATGGGAAATGGGTAGATAAAAGAGAAGATGAAAGTAGACTTTTCAATATATACCTTTTCTAAAAATTTTTCAAACTATAAGAATGAATTATCTTTAAATAAAATTTAAATTAAAAATAAAAAAATCAATGATTTATCTCTGTTGGGTAGTTGTAGGTGGAAGCAATAATATGTTTAAATCAAATTGGTTATATATTTATTATAACCAATCTGTGTTCTAAAATAACTTTAAACATATATTCCTATGCTTTGAATAAATTCATCTTGATGTTACCCACTACAGATAATAATCCTTGAATGTAACTGTATTTTTTTCTTAAACAAAGATTAAATATTGAGTTTGTCCTTCCTGTTTCTGTGCCTAAAAAGAAATTGCTGAGCAACTTAAAGTGAATTCTCTTATGGAGCAGGGTGGGAAACTAGAAGCTATGGTCAACGGAAAAGTGCAATGGCTGCTCTGTACCTATCCTTTGATGGCCTCTAGGCTTTGTCTGGACAGTTCCCAATATTCCTCCATGTTCATCAGCTCCAATGGTTAGGGGCCATCTCATCAAGCATGCTTTTGATGGATATTACCAACCCAACCCTGTGCTGATTTAACACACCCCTTATAATGTTGAGAATGATTATCTACAGACCTGCTATCCATTCCTGATGCTAATTCAGCAGTAATTTTATCTAACTCCAGCATCTTGTGCTATGACTACTGCGTACTACTCCTTATCATGTGGTTGACTTTCTTAAGATGTAACTCTCTTGTGATTCAACTATATGTGAATTAAATATTACATCAGTTTTCATTTTTAAGGAATTACAGAAGAAAAATGAAGATAAAAACTGTTTATTTAATGTGATTCAGAAGTTATTTTTTGATCATCCTTCTTAAATGTAAATTATCTAGGGGAAAGTTATTATCCAGGACAAAAATCCTCAGAATTTGTCTAGAGAATGTTTAAAATGAGATGAAGTTGGATGTTAAAATAATTTCACATTTACCTAAAAATAATTTTCTTATCTTCATCCAATTATAGTAGTCCCTTCTTATCCACATGGAATATGTTGTAAAACCTCCAGTGGCTGCCTGAAAACGCGGACAGTACCCAACCCCATACATAAGCATTGTGCTATGGTTGACAGCCAATCCGAAAACAGAGATAGCCACTATTGGCATATCTAGCGCATGGATACACAGGACAACGGAACAAGTCACATCCCAGGCAGGACACCTCAAGATTCCATCATGCTGTTTAGAACTACACACAATTTTTCACATGGAGTTGATTGAGGGTAACTGAACTCTCAGAAAGCAAACAGTGGGTAAGAGGATTACAATGTTTTTCAGAAAATATTCTGCAAATCACCTACTATAGACTTTCTAGCTTGATATAATTATCCTCATCTCCTCCATTATTTGCCTACTCCCTCCCCCACAAATAAAATTAAACATATTAAGAGTTTAAGGAAAGAAGCGTGCTTTTATTGTAACATCAACAAAATAAAGTCTTAAGTGATTAATTCTTATCAGAACTCAAAGCATCTAGGCTTCCATATGATAAATATTAATATACTACAAAAGGCCAGTCCACAAATCTCACATATTCTCATAATAAAACAAATATTTAACTCATGACATAGCCCACTATTAACTAAATATATTATTCCTCCATCCCATCCCCTTCTAAACATCACATTGAATTTCTATTCTGACTTGAGTATACTGCAAACCAGAAAAGCAATAAGTTCAGGTTGAGGTCACATGTCAGAGTCATCTGGTTTTCTTTTTTATCCCACTGTCCCATTGCATTACTGTATTTTAATTTAGTTGGTTGCAGAAAGCTGAGATGACAATAATACTAGAGAAGACTTCCTTATCCAGATAATAACATCAGCACTATAAAAGCACACTTCATTAAAAACAACACATACGGCAACATACTTCCAAGTGTCAGCAATGAAAAAGTTGCACAATTACTTTTGACTCACTTTCCACATTTCCCCTCTCTCAGTGGAATGCCTAATCTTCACAAGGTGTTCATTTCCTGTCTCACCCAGCAACCACCTTCTGCATTTTTATTTTGTTGATCTCTCCTGCCTGAATTTCCATGGGGATTCCTCATCTTAAAACAGGCTCTTTGCTCTCATTCCTCAACACAATTCCACCAGCACGGCTGCCTGTGCCTTGGATTACAACAAGCACAGAAGTTAATAGCTTGCCATGGTCCTAAGGGACACTATGAAATAATGATTGTCCGGACCAGAGCATCTAGAGTTAAAACTATGGGCCACAGTATGGGGTGTCAGTTTACCTAATAGCATTTGCAAAACCTGAACATCCCTGTTGCTCTCCTAATTCAAGAAATATTTATTTGAGTGTTTATACAATACAAGGGTCGCTGCAAGGCATAAAAGAAGTTTAATCCTGAGTATGATGCGGTTTCTACACTGGCAATATTTCAGATAAGAATACAAGAAATAACTTGAACATCTCCCTTGTATAACTGATCTGGGTTGTTGTTTGATTTATCAGAGTACAAATAAAAGCACTTCATTTCCAAGATACTCTATGTACAGAGAGTTGTTCACAGGACTACAAAAGACAGTACACAAATGACAGGAGCTTAGGGGGTAAGTTCCTGATAAGGGAAGAATTTTATGCACTACCACATTTTGATCCCAGAGATGGCCAGGAAAGCATTACAGATAAATAGAATAGCATGGACAATGAGCACCAAGTTAGGAAATAATGTGATGCATTTAGAAAATAAACAAGAATAGATTATGAACTAGGAGTGAGCTGGGGACATGACAAATAAGTTAGTAGTGGGCCGGGCTGGGAACTATTTAGTTTGAACATGCTCTATATTCCTTTCAAGAATAAAGGCTTCAACATTCACTAACAAGAGGGCTTCTAAGACACAGATACTTACTTGACTCCTTAGTGGATTAAAGGCAGTATGTTCCCTGCCTGTTTGAAGTAAGAAGGCTTCAGACTGACAACAGTTTTTAACCTTGTGTTCTGGAAAATTTCATTAATCTTCTGCATTTACACCAATAACTTAAAGATGATAGACCTCTTGGTGTTGTTAAAAAGGAAAATGTAGTATTTTGTCACTAGTTTGCATTTTTAATTTTCCTTAACCTTTTCTGAAGCTCATCCTTACTTCTGGCACCTAGAATTAGTAAAAACTTCCATATAGTTGCCTGGAATTTCCATTTCAGAATTCAGTGTCATATATAATAGTAGTTGCAAAATTTTGATAAAAATATTCTATGTTATAAGCACTATGTATTTCATGTAATCCTGTTAAAAATCTAGTGAAAGAATGGCATAGATATTACACAAGAACAACCAAGATTCGGAGAGAACATGTCTTCTGGTGATAAAAGAAGCCAACTCGCCTCCAAAGCCTTAAACAGTTGGAAATTAAAACACAAAGAAATCTTGCCAAGTCTAAATAATGAGGCAAAAAGCAAGGGAAAAAAAGGCACACTGTATCTTTTAGGAAAAAAACTAATGTTAAGTGAACCAAATGGAAACTGTGACTTAAGCAATTAACATTTTCAGTGAGCACTTAACACTTAACACTCTGCTTAATATATAAGGATTCATGTCATGACATTTTTCATGAGACAGTGTTCCCTAAATTGGGGAAAGGAATATTTCAGTCTCCGGTATAGACCCATTTTGATAGACACAGCACTATCTCCTATATGTTTGCACTCAGAATCAGGCTTGCCTACCATATGTAGGCCATAACAAAGTGAATGTCCAGGTAACTTATTGTATGACTTCACTTCATCTTTCAATCTATTTCTCCATTTGTGAGACAAAGGGTTTAATCAGATGATGTAATCACAATGAGTCTATAATTCTGCATGAACTTTTTTTTTTCATTTTTATTTCTGTTCCACGGTGTAGCACCTGCTAGTTACCACAGAGTTAACCTACAGAGTTTTAGAAAAGTTTTCAATGAACAGAGATTTTTTTCACTTAGATCAGATTTATTAAGTAGAAAATCCAAAGGCACTAATAATTTCATTAATAACTGTCATTCTGGAAAACATTTATTTGAATATACTTTTATGTTGCACAATAAGAAAATATAGAAAACCAAAGCTTTTGGTTCACACTCTTCCACTGCCTTAGTCATCATATTCACTGTTCAATTCAAAGGTTTGAGGTTTGGGTCTACAGAGAACTCTAAATGCCAGCATTTAAGCAACAACCTACAGCAAAATGAAGCTGAAAGGTTATTAGAAATGTTCTAACTCAGAGAAAATACAGCGGAAGAGTTGAAAGTTACATCCATAGCACTCATTCCCAAGTATAGTGTGAAAAGCTCCCACTTCTGGCAGGAGGCCAACAGAGCTCATGGGATGCCAAGAAAGCAAACAGATGCTAATTTAGTGCAAATGGCAATCATTTCTGACCTTTGCATTAAAAAAGCCTGATTAACAAACAGAAGCTAAGAATTTTTATAGAAAGAAATCTATAATTCTTAATATAAGAGGCTGTCAACAGGTGTTTATGCCTGAAGCAGGTAATAATAAAAATGAGGAGTCAGAATTACAGCAGTCTCAAACTAGGGTGCTGGAATTTTCATTCATGTTTTTCAATATAAGCTTTATATTAATGAATTCCCAGGTCCATCACTATTTCTACAAAAAAAAAAAATGATTACTTATACAAATAAAGCTCAAGGTATTCTAACTGCTTCAACAAGATGACATCAGGAAAAAATTCCCATCCATTTATTCATCCATTCATTCATTCATAAGGTAGTATAGCCAAGGCAAAGGGGTAGGCTGAGAGATTACAGAGGTAAAAAATCAGTCTGCTCACTACTGCTCTGAAAATTCCTTTCTTGGGGCTGGGGATGTGGCTCAAGCGGTAACACGATTGCCTGGCATGCGCAGGGCACTGGGTTGGATCCTCGTCACCACATAAAATAAGGATGTTGTGCCCACCGAAAACTAAAAAATAAATATTAAAAAGAATTCTATCTTTTAAAAAAAAATCCTTTCCAAAATGCAACCTAGTGAGGGTGAAGGAGAAGCTATATAAACCTCTAGACCTGTCTATGTGATTGCAAGGAAAAAAAAAAAAAAAAGAATCAAGTCACAAGATTTGGGGACCTGTCTGTCCAGTTGCTTTATATATAAGCATGTATGACTTCTGCATCTGGTCACAAAAAAGGTGTCATTAGGATAGACTGTCCCACTCCCATAAGATCCTGCACAATGACTATGATCTTGGCCCAGTTTGTCTGAGATTCAGCACACAAGTTTCTTTGTACTTTCACAATTCTAAGAAATATCTGAATCAATGATATAAAAAACACAATCCCTAGGGTTACAGTCAGTATCTTCCATACAGAAAATCAAGGAAATGGAAATAACAACATTAACATTTCTCTAGGTTCCAATAAAGTCGTAGAGGAAAAATAGCTGCCCATCTTTCAGAAATCTGAAAAATCTTGCTGTGGATAGGCCAGTAAAAAGTGCCTGCCCACTTCTTCTTCCTCCTCCTCTTTTTTTTTTTTAAGTACCAGGGATTAAATCCAGGGGTACTTAACAATGAGACACATTTTTACCCTGATTTTTTTTTCCAACATTTTATTTTTATGTGGTGCTGAGGATCGAACCCAGTGCCTCATGCATGCCAGGCAAGCACTCTCTACTTGAGCCACACCCCCCAGGCTGGGGGGGGGGTGGCTGGGACAGGATCTCACTAAGTTGCTCAGAGCCTCGCTATTTTGCTGAGGCTGGCTTTGAACTTGTGATCCTCCTGACTCAGCCTCCCAAGCAGAAGAGAATACAAGTGTGGGCCACTGAGCCAAGCACCACCCTCAACTTCTCCTTCTGAGAATAAAACAGGATACTTCAGACATCTTTTGAGGGCTTGAAGAAGACACGTGTTGGCCAGCTAGGTCCTAGCTCAATGATTAAATCAGTAAACCATTCTGAATGAATTATCCATTAGACAACTTTAAGTAGCACAATAATGATGACTAATAAATTTCATTCCAAAAGTCACTTTAAAACCTATTTTTCAGTCTTCAGTGAAAGAAGTGGGAGGGACGTTGTAGCTGGAGTTACATTCCTTCATGTTTTGTGGCCTAAGTTTCACAGTGAAGTGCAGCAAAAATTTCAGAATTTCCCTTTATGGTGTGCAGGTGCACAAGTAATGGTTTAAGCAAGGTGTCAGTCCAGACCTGTGCTTCTAACAGGCCCAAGGAAAGAATCCCCCCCCGCCCTTCTAGAAAAACAGGCTAAATAAGAGCTCTGAACTCTAATATCTCACATGCCAATAGCCAGATGAGGCAGGTAATCAGAGAGGGCAGAGGCTGAGAATTCCTAGGCCTCTATTATATTAACTATAATTTGCCCAATGAGTCATTCAATTCCTATTTTCCATCTCCCATGAAGGGCAGATTCCATCTAATACCCTGGAAAGGTTTATATCAAAATTGAAAATCCAGAAGAAAAGGAAACCATGTCTAATCTGCTCTTTCAGTGATCCAGGCTAGAATAACTGAGGTTGATTCAATCAACAAGCATAATCAATAAGTGTACTTTTACTTATTTATACATCTGTTGTTCCAAAAAGGATTTGAAGGGATTTATAAAAATGCACAAACCAGCTACAACATAATCTAAGGCAGTAACATTCTAAAATGCATCATTACCTTATGTAACACTTAGTAAAGATAAATGCTATAATAGAATGATATGCAATTATGTTAACATAACCCTCATTTGTAGTGATACTAAAATAGCGAAAATGTATATATTTTAATCAACAAAATATATGTGTTTCAGTAACATAATGTTTTCAGGAGGAAGGCAGAGGTTAAACATAAAGTTCATTTACAAAAATGTAACTCCTATAAGTTTTCCTATCTACCAAAGTAAAAATGTACACATTTACATAATAACTTAAATCAAGCTAGCCTTCTCAGATTGCTTGAGAAGAAAAATCAATCAATAAACAAATCACTGCTGCCAATCGCACTGAGGCATATTCCTTGGAAGTGCCCATATGTTAAACTGCTCCTTTCCAAACTAAAGTTGTGGCTGATCTGAAGAAAGAATATTATCATTTCAAGGGATATCCTTCCTTTAAGCTCCCAAAGCAATTTTCCTATATAACTCATATTTTAAGTCAGATGACCATGGCGAAATTTGATAAAAATCTGGAGAGACACTTAATTTTAATAATATTTGCTGGGAGCCATTAGCCAAGTAGGTATGACAATTTCCTTGCCAGCGTACCCCATGTTGCTTAGTGGAAGGACTCGTGGAAATAGGACATCTTGCAGTGACATTGCATGTAGCTGACCTTGCTCAAGGACCAGGGCGGATCCGGGTTTAGGGTGTTCCAGGTTTATAATCCGGGTTTAGGGCGTTCCCGGTTTAGGTTCCAGGTTTAAGGTTTAAGATTATTCCTGCTGGGAATAGGGCGTATCCTGCTGTCTGAGTTCCCCTTGAGTTCTCACGGGATTCAGACAGTATTTTTTGGGAGACAGAAGCCCAGTGGAGGTGGATTTCCCCAGAACGTGATTGTAGACGGCTGGTGTGAGTTCGGGAATAAAGAGTTGCTGTTTGAATCTACAAGCTGTGTGGTGGCTCGTGATTGTGTGCCCAGCCAGACTGCGGCAAATATTGAGCCTAGAGAAGATAAGGGGTAAGGGAAGACCATTTTCCTCAAAACTATAAGGTGCTCTTTCACAAGTACATATCTAGTCATGGTAGTCTCTCTTGCTTAAAATCATCCGGGGGTCCCTTCATTTCTTATAAGTAATGTTTTTCATCACTAAACAAACCAAATGATGTCAGTGAAAATGGTCTAAGGACCTGTCCCTCTAGAGAAATGGAAAAAAAAAAAAAAATCAAGCAAAAATTGTGAAAATTAAATATGTCAAAATTCTGGAAAACAGTCAAAGATTTACATCAGCCAACTAAACATTAAATTGAGAAGAAAAATAAAACAAAACAAACTCAAAATCTGGAGGAAAGCTCTGCAGCATTTTCATTTGCCCTGATCCTGATCTCCTTCTCAGCTAAGCAGCAGTATTGAACATAGCAGCCTATACTCCAGTGTGGGACCATTGGTTCCTGAAGGAACAGAACTGACCTTATTTTTATTTATTATTATTATTTTTTGTGGTCAAATCTACTGTATATTTTTCTTTCATAATACTTTTCCACTGAATTTTAAAAATTTTAAAAATTTGTTATATAAGACAGCAGAATGCATTTGAACTCATATTACACATATACAGCACAACTTTTCATATCTCTGGTTGTATACAAAGTATATTCACACCATTTGTGTCTTCATACATGTAATGATGTCCATCTCATTCTACTTCCTTTCTTACCCCCATATCCCCTCCCTTCCTCTCTCTCCCCTTTGCCCTATCTAGACTTCATCTATTCCTCCCATGCTCCCTCTCATCCCCATTATGAATTAGCCTCCTTATATCAGAGAAAACGTTTGGCATTTGTTTTTTTTTGGGATTGGCTAACTTCACTTAGCATTATATTCTCTAACTCCATCCATTTACCTGCAAATGCCGTGATTTTATTCTCTTTTAATGCTGAATAATATTCCATTGTGTGTTTATACCAGATTTTCTTTATCCTGAAGGGCATCTAGTGGATTCTACAGTTTAGCTATTGTGAATTGTGCTGCTATAAACACCGATGTGGCTGTGTCCCTATAGTATGTTATTTTTAAGTCCTCTGGGTATAGACCAAGGAGTGGGCTAGCTGGGTCAAATGGTGTTTCTCCATACTGCTTTCCATATTGGCTGCATCAATTTGCAGTTCCACCAGCAGTGTATGAGTGGTGGGACTTTTGTCCACATCCTCACCAACATTTATTGTTGTTTGTATTCTTAATAGATGCCATTCTGACTGGAGTGAGATGAAACCTTAGAGTAGTTTTGACTTGAACATTTTTTTAACATAATACCTTTATTTTATTCATTTATTTTTATGTGGTGCTGAGGATCGAACCCACGGCCTTGCACGTGCTAGGTGAGCACTTTACCGCTAAGCCACAACCCCAGCCCCTGAACATTTTTTTAATATATTTGTTGATTTTTATATCATCTTCTGAGAAGTGTCTGTTCAGGTCCTTGGCCCACTTATTGAGTGGGACATTTGGGGTTTTTTGGTGTGAAGATTTCTGAGTTCTTTATATATACTCTATCTGATGTGCGTGTGGTAAAAATTTGCTCCCATTCTGTAGGCTCTCTATTCACTTCACTGATTCTTTCTTTTACTGAAAAGAAGCTTTTTAGTTTCAATCCATCCAATTTATTGATTCTTGATTTTAATTCTTGCACTGCAGGAATCTTATTAAGGAAGTTGGGACCTAATCTGACATGATGGAGATTTGGGCCTACTTTTTCTTCTATTAGATGCAGAGTCTCTGGTTTAATTCCTAGGTCCTTGATCCACTTTGAGTTGAGTTTTGTGCATGGTGAGAGATAGGGGTTTAATTTCATTGTGTTGCATATGGATTTCCAGTTTTCCAAGCACCATTTGTTGAAGAGGTTATATTTTCTCCAAAGTGTGTTTTTGGCGACTTTGTCTAATGTAAGATAACTATACTTATGTGGGTTTGTCTCTGTGTCCTCTATTCTATACCATTAGTCTGCAAGTCTATTTTAGTGCCAATACCATGCTGTTTTTGTTACTAGTGCTTTATAGTATAAGAGCACTATAAGTGCTGTAGTATAAGAGCACAGTTTAAGGTCTGATATAGTGATGCCACCTGCTTTACTCTTCCTGTTAGGGATTGTTTTAGCTATTCTGGTTCTCTTAATTTTCCAGATGAATTTCATGATGCTTTTTCTATTTCTGGGATTTTGATTGAGATTTGATTTAAATCTGTATAGTGCTTTTGGTAGTATGGTCATTTTGACAATATTCTCTAACTCCATCCATTTACCTGCAAATGCCATGATTTGTGAATTGTGCTGCTATAAAAATTGTGCTAAAGAAAGAAATTAAAGAAGACCTTAGGAGATGGAAAGATCTCCCTTGTTTTTGGATAGATCTCCCTTGTTATGTATCTAATGAACAGCAGAATACACATTGTTCTTAAAACTTTGTGGGACATTCTACAGGATAGGTCACAAAACAAGTCTAAATTTCAAAAATACCAAAATGATAAAACTAACTTCTCTGTCACAATGGAATGAAATGAGAAATTAATACTCGGAACAGAACCAGATAATTCACAAATATGTAAAAATTAAACAACCATTGAGTCAATGAAGAAATCACAAGGGAAATCAGAAAATACTTATGAGAAGAATGAAAACAAAAATACAACATTCAAAAACATATGGGATATGAAATTTATAGGTGTAAACATTGAAATTAAAACAGAATGATGTTGGAGCCGGGCGAGGTCGCATGTGACAATACTATCAGTTACTTGGGAAACCCTGAAGTGGGAGGATCACTTGAACCCATAGGTTCAAGACCAGCCTGGGCAACATGATAGACTTCCTTTAAAAAGAGGAAGAATATCTGAATGCCCTAATTTTGCTTTTTTTTAAAAAATAGGTACTAGGAATTGAACCACTGAGCCACATCCTCAGCCCTTTTTATATTTTTATTTTGAGACAGGGTCTAGGTAAATTGCTTAGGGCCTTATTAAGTGGCTGAGGCTGGTTTTGAACTTGTGATCTCCTTGCCTCAGCCTCCCAAGCCACTGGGATTACAGGTATGCACACCAACCATGCTACCTAACTTTGTATTTTAAGAAACTATAAAAAGATTAGAAATCAAAACAAAAAGCTAGCATTAAGAAATAAAATAATAAAGATGAATAGAGATAAACAAAACAACAAATCAAGGAAAACAAAAATCAGTTCTTTAAAAAAGATCAACTGATTGTGAATTGAGCTGCTAAAAACATTGAGGTGGCTGCATCACTGTGGTATGCTGATTTTAAGTCCTTTGGATATAGACTGGGAAGTGGGATAATTGAATCAAATGGTGGTTCCATTCCAAGTTTTCCAAGGAATCTCTACACTGCTTTCCAAAGTGGTTGTACCATGTTGCAGTCCCACCAGCAATGAAACAGCGTACCTTTTCCCTCACATCCTTGCCAGCACTTACTGTTGCTTGAACTGTTGATAATTGCCATTCTGACTAGAGAGAGATGAAATCTTAAAGAGTAGCTTTGATTTGCATTTCTCTAATTGCCAAGAGATGTTGAACATTTTGTCATATATTTGTTGATTGATTGTATGTCTTCTGTGAAGTGTCTGCTCATTTCCTTAGCCCATTTATTGATTGGTATTTATTTATTTTGGTGTTAAGGTTTTTGAGTTCTTTGTATATCTTAGAGATTATCTGATGAGTGTGTGGTAAAGATTTTCTCCCATTCTGTTGGCTCTCTCTTCTCTTTATGATTGTTTTCTTTCCTACAAAGATGCTTTTTAGTTGGAATCCACCCATTTATTGATTCTTGATTTTATTCCTGTGCTTTAAGAGTCTTGTTAAAGAAGTCAGGTCCTAAACTGACATGAAAATTTGGGCCTGCTTTTTCTTCTATTAGAGCAGGATCTTTGGTCTAATTCCTAAGTCCTTGATCCAAGGACTAAATTCTGGAACCAACCTAGATGCCCTTCAATAGATGAATGGATAAAGAAACTGTAATATATATACACAATGGAATATTACTCAGCCTTAAATAAGAATGAAATTATGGCATTTACAGGTAAATGGATGGAGTTGGAGAATACCATGCTAAGTGAAGTGAGCCATGTCCCAAAAAACCAAAGGCAAAATGTTTTACAATAAAGAGGGGGGGGGAATGGAGGTATTTTGAATTGGGTGGAGGAGAGGCTTGTGGGGAAGGGAATGCGTGGAGGGAGGGGAGATGGTGGAATGAGATGGACATTATTACCCTATATACAGGTATGATTGCATGAATGGTGTGACTCTACATCATGTACAATCAGAGAAATGAAAAATTGTCTTCCATTTGTGTAAAAAATAAAATTAAGAAGAAAAAGATCAATTAAATAGAAAAACAAAAATGCAAATAACTAAAAATCAGAAACAAAAGGACATTATTACAGATTGTATAGAAATAAAAATGACAGTTATGAAAATATGAGAACTGTATGCCTACAAATTAAATAATCTAGATAAAATGGACATATTCCTAGAAACACACAAATTGTCTAAATTGACTAAGGAACACACAAAAAAATCTGAAGACATGTATTAACAAGGAAAAAAAGACAAATAAGTGATTTAAGAACCTCCCAAAAAGTTCAGGACTAGATAGCTCCACTGGCGAATTCACACAAATATTTAAGGAAGAATTAGAGACTCTTCAAAAAATACAAGAAAATACTTCCTTTCACATTTTATGAGGCCATGCCAGTATTACCTTGATTCTAAAGTCAGATAAACACATCAAAGGTAAAGAAAATAATATTATAGTATCTCATAAATATAGAAGCAAAAAAAGTCAACAAACACTAACAAACTGAAACTAAAAGTATATAGACCATGAGGATTAAAGAAAGGATTACAGACCATGACCTCATGAGATTTTCTCAGGAATGGATGGGTGGTTCCACATACAAAAAACCAATCAATATAATATACCACATTAAAATAAGAAAGAACTAAAACCACAAGATCATCTCAGTTTTTACACAAAAGAGAATTTGACAAAATATAACATCCTTTCATGATAAAAACATTCATAAAACTAGGAACAGAAAGGAATTTCCTGAATATGATTAGGAGTATTTATGAAAAAGTCCAAGCTAATATCATATTCAATTATAAAAGACTAAATGCTTTCCCTCTAAAATGAGGAACAAGACAAGGATGACGGCTTTCACCACTGCCATTCAATGCTGTACTGTTAAGTTCTATCCAGAACAATTAGGCAAGAAAAATAAAAAGCATCCAAATTGGAAAGGAAGAAATAAAACTATCTCTATTCACAGACAACAGAAACATGATCCAATATACAGAAAATCCAAACAATCTGTGAAAGAAATTAGGAAAATCATTCCACTTATAATAATATTCATAGGATAAAATATATGGCAATAAACTTAACGAAGGCAATACAAAACTTGCACATTAAAAATTACAAAACACTGTTAAAAGGAATCAAAGAAGACCTACATAAATGGAGAAAGGAAAAAAAAAGAATCACAGGAAGATTTCTCATTAATATGACAGCAATAAAGATCTGAAGAACTTCAGACCTCATCATCAAACAGATATGCAGTCTAAGCAAAGAAGAGTGACTTGGGGCTCAAATGTGCACTCCTGGTTAGAGATGGTGATAGTTGTTCAAGGGCTGAAAGAGATTGATCAAAACAATGAGAACAAGATGACTACACCCTTTGACACAGAGACATTCCCCTTGGCTGAAATATATAATAAAGTGAAAGCAGCCTACTAAAGAGTCCTCCAGATAACAGTGAGGGATAGAACCATTTCAACAGACTGGAAAGTCTCAATACAGAAATACAGGAAGCATGAGAAAGCAATGAAAGAAAATGTCTCCAAATGTCGACAGCCCCCCAACAATGAAGTAGATAAAATGCCGAAGTATTTAAAAAGTTGATGGAATGATCAAGGAACTAAATAACATCTAAGGAATGAGCTTTAGAAAATACAGGAGGTGAAAGACAGATCAATAAAGACACGGATATTCTGAAAAAGAACCAAATAGATATCCTGAAAACAAAATCAAACCAAATTAATAATTCAACGGAAAGTATCACTCATAGATTAGATCATGCAGAAGACAGATTTTCAGGCCTGGAAGACAGGGCATATAATCTTGAAAACTCAGTCTTAAAGTAGAGACAATAAGAGACCAAGGACAGAATACTCAGGAAATCAGAGACAAAATTAAGAGATCAAACTTAAGGAGTGCTGTCATTGAGGAAGACAATGAGATACAAACTAAAGGTGAAATATCAGAAAATTTTCCAGCTCTGAGAATGAAATGGAAATCCAAATACAGGATGCATTCAGAACCCCAAATAGACAAGATCAAAAAAGATCTTCTCCAAGATACATTGTAATTAAAATGTCTAATATACAGAACAAGGATAGAATTTTTAAAAGCTACAAGAGAAAAATGGCAGGTCACATTTAGAGGTAAACCAAGACAAATCACTAAGCCCAGAGGTCTTGGAATAATGTATACCAAGCTCTGAAAGATAACAATTGCCAAACAAGATTGCTTTTCGCAGCGGAGCTATTCTTCAAAACTGAAGGTGAAATAAAATCTTTCCAACCTCAGTATAAACTAAAAGAATTCATGACCACTAAGCCAACATTACATAAAATACTTTTTTTTTTTTAAAGAGAGAGAGAGAGGGAGAGAGAGAATTTTTTAATATTTATTTATTTTTTTAGTTATTGGCGGACACAACATCTTTGTTTGTACGTGGTGCTGAGGGTCGAACCCGGGCCGCACGCATGCCAGGCGAGTGCGCTAACACTTGAGCTACACCCCCAGCCCCATAAAATACTTTTTTTTTAAAAAATATTTTTTAGTTGTTGATGGACCTTTATTTTTTATTTATTTGTATGTGGTGCTGAGAATCGAATCCAGTGTGTCACACGTTAGGCAACCGCGCTACCACTGCGCCATAACCCCAGCCCCTACAGAAAAAACTTTACAGAAATATTTCATGCAGATGAACTACAAAGCAAACTTCATAGTCAGCAAATGAATGAATCTCACTAGAAGAGTAGCTAAGAAGAGTCAAATTTGAATAAAGCATCACAAATAAACCACAATGGCAGATATTAATAATCATCTCTCTAGAATGTTCTCAACTCTCCAATTAAAAGACAGACTGACAGAGTGGATTAAAAAAACAGGATACAACCACATGTTGCTTACAAAGGGCTTAACTCATAGGCAAAGACATTCATAAGCTGAAGGTGAAAGGATGGAAAATGGAGTCTGAAAACAAGCAAAAGTAGCTACTCTTATATCTGACAGAGCAGAATTCAAACCCGAATTAATAAGAAGACACTAGGAGGGCTAGAGTGCTTGGCTAGCATGTGTAAGGCACTGGGTTTGATCCTCAGCACCACATAAGAATAAATAAAATAAAGGTATTGTGTCCATCTACAACTAAAAAAAAAAAAAAAAGACAGATCTACAAAAGTCACTTCATATTGATAAAGGGGACTATCCAATAAGAGATATAATAATTAAAAATATTTATGCCCCAAATGTTGGTGCGCCTACTTGCATAAAACAAACACTACTCAACATAGTATCAGAAAGATTCCACTATAATATTACTAGGTGATTTCAATATCTAGTAGGTCATCTAAATATAAACTAAGTGAGGACTCTTCAGACATAAAAATTAGTATTAATTAAATGGACCTAACAGACATCTATAGAGTATTTCATCCATCAATAACTGAATTCACTTTTTCCTCAGCTGTATCTGAAACTATCTCCAAAACAGGCCATATTTAAGGACACAAAGCAAATCTTCGCAAATACAAAAAAAAAAAAAAAAGAGATAATTCCTTGCATCTTATCAGATCATAATGGAATGAAATTAGATATCAGTAACAAGACAAAAAACAGAATCCATTTAAACACATGGCGATTAAATAATACATTTTTGAAGAGGAATGAGTCATAAAAGAAATCAGGTGAGAAATAAAAATATTCTTAGAAACAAATGAGAACAGAGATATGACATATCAAAATATCTGGTACACTGTGAAGGCAGTTCTAAGAGGAAAGTCCACAGTACTACATTAAAAAAAAAAAAAAAAAAGGTTCCCAATAAGCAATCTAATGTTATATCTCGAGGCCCTAGAAAAGCAAGAACAAATTAATTCCAAAACCAATAGAAGACAGGAAACAATTACAATTGTAGCTGAAACAACAACAAAACAAACAAACAAAAAACATAAAAAAGAAACAAAAACAGAGAGAGAGAAACCCAGAATCAACAAAATTAGAGATGAAAAATGAGATATCACTGCAGACATTGCTGAAATCCAGAGGATTTTGAAGATTTATATACCAATAAATTGGAAAACCCGGAGAATACTAACAAATTTATAGACCTACTCAAACTGAACCAAGAGGATACAGAAAACCTAAACAGACCAATATTAAGCAACAAAATTGAAGTAATAATGAAAAGTCTCCCAACAAAGAAAAGCCCATGACCAGATGGAGTCTCAGCTGAGTTCTACCAGAATTCTAAAGAAAATGCCAATTCTCCTCAAATTATGCCATAAGACAGGAGAGAGAACACTCCCAAATTCATTTCATGGAGCCAGAATCAACCTGATACCAAAATCCGATAAAGACCCATCAAGGAAAGCAAACTATGGACCAATATCCATGATAAACATTATTTTAATCAGCTTTTTTGCCTCTGTGATTAAAAGACCCAACCAGCACAATTAGTTTCAGAGGTCTCAGTCCATATCCAGCTGGTTCCCTTCCTTGAGGCTCGAGGAAGACTGAATATCTTGGCAGAAGAGTATGGCAGAGGGAAGCAGCTCACATGATGATCAGACAGCAGAGAATGAGCTAACTATGCTATATGCATTTATGATTATGTCAAAATAAACCCCACTATTATGTACAAACTTAATGCACTAATAAAAACAAAAAATAGAAAAATAGTTATTTTTAAAAAATAAGATGGCAATACTCCTCAAAGAAATCTATGGATTCAATATAATGCTTATCAAAATTCCAAAGGCCATTTTTGCAGGAATGGAAAAGTTAGTTCTTAAATACATATGGAATCCAAAGACCTCTGAATAGCCAAAACAATATTAAAAAGAAGAACAAAGTTTGAGTACTTATATTTCCCAATTTCAAAGCTTATTATGATATTGGCATAAGACTATGACATATGGACCAATGGAATAGAAATAAAAAACCACAAATAATCCATGGCCAATTGATTTTCAACAAGGGTGCCAAGGCCATTCAAGGGAAAAACAATATAAAAATTACCTCAAAAATGGAACAAAGGCCTAAATATAAAAACTAAAACTATTTATTATAAGAAAACAAGGATAGATCTTTATGACATTGGGTTTGGCTGGAGATTTTAGATATTACACCAAAAGCACTAGGAACAACAACAAAGACAAATTGGACCTCATCAAAATTAAAAACTTTTCTGAATCAAAGAAAAGAATATAAAAGATCTATTTTAATTGCTTCCTCTTCAACCCATTAATGAAAGAGAGATTCATAATCCAGAGTTATGGGATTGGTTAAACACTTAACACTTGACTCTGGACAAAGGAGATTGGTCACAGAATATGAATGACATGTACTCCCAGCATGGGGAACAGAACACCACATACCATACATGGGACTCTAATTGGGAAGAGTGAACAACAGGGTACAACGGTATGAGTAGGTCAGAAACTTAATCTCTAAGACAACAGTGTTGGAAGGTGGGGCCTTTTGGGAGGTGATTTGGTCATAAGGGCTTTGCCCTTATGAAAGAATCAGACATTATAAAACAGCTTGATGGAGAGAGTTTGGTCCCCTTACATCTCTTCTGTCTCTCTTATATGAGGACAAGATATTCCTCCCCTCTGAAGGATTCAGCAAGAGGGCATGGTCTTAGAAGCAGAGAAAGCAGCTCTCACTGGACCGTGAACCTGTTGCCACCTTGATCTTGGGACTTCCCAACTTCTACAGCCAGGAGAAATAAATTCTGTTTATAAATTATATAGTGTATAGTATTTTGATAGAGCAGCATGATCAGACTGACATAGGGTCTGTCTAAGACCAGCTTTTAAAATTTTAATTTGTTATATATGACAGCAGAATGCATTACAATTCATATTATACATATAAAGCACAATTTTTCATATCTCTGATTGTATACAAAGTATATTCACACCATTTGTGTCTTCATACATGTTCTTAGGATAATGATGTCCGTTTCATTCCACCCTCATTTCTACCCCCGTGCCCCCTCCGTTCCCCTCTTACCCCTATGCCTTATCTAGAGTTCGTCTAATCTTCCCATGCACCCCCTTCCCAACCCCACTATGAATCAGCCTCCTTATATCAGAGAAAACATTCAGCATTTGGTTTTTTGGGATTGGCTAACTTCACTTAGCATTATATTCTCCAGCTCCATCCATTTACCTGCAAATGCCATGATTTTATTCTCTTTCATTGCTAGACAGACAAGCTTTATAGTATCAAAAGTAGAGATTACCCCTGCTTCCAGCAGGAGGATGTGATTGGTGTATTTCAGTGATTTCCTAGCTAGCAGGGGAACTGAAATGCAAGGCCTTTCAGAAGTCCTCACAGTTTCACCAGACATCAAGGCAGTATGTAATACCTTCATTTTAGGCCTTAAACTGTAACAAAACCCAAGAGAATGGGAGAAAATATTTGCAATCATACATCTGATAAGGGCCTAATATTAAGAATACATAAAGATGCCTAACCACTCATCAACAAAAAAGAGACAAACCAATTAAAAAATGGACAAAAGATTTGAACAGAGATTTCTCCAAAGAAGATATCTGAACATCCAGTAAGCATGTGAAAAGCTACAAACATCATTATTCAATAATATAAATAAAAACAGAACAAAAGATACCGCATCACATCTGGAAATACAAAATGGTGCAACTGCTAGGAAAACAGTCTAATGATTCCTCAAAAAGTTAAATACAGAATTGCTGTATGACTCAGCAATTTCATTAGTAGGCATATATTCAAAAGAATTGAAAATAGGTACTCAAACAACTGTATGTAAACACTCATAGCAACAGCAATAGTATTCACAATAGTCAAAAGGTGGAAATAACCCAAATGTCCATCAAGAGATGAATGAATAAACAAATGTATACACACTGAATGGAAGATTATTTGACTATAAAAATGAATGAAGTACTGATTAGGCTACAACATGGATGCATCTTGAAAACATTAAATACTAACTGAAAGAAGCCAGAAACAAAAAGGTCACATATTGTATGATTCCATGTATACAAAATATCTAGAATAGGAAAATACAGAGAGACAGAAAGCAGAATGGTGGTTGCCAGGGGCTGATGGAAGGCTAGGGATTAGGGAGTAACTGCTTAATGGATACAGGGTTTTCCTTTGGAGTGATAAAATTGTTTTAGAATTAGACAGAGGTTGCACAATACTGTGAAAGTACTAAATGCCACTAAATTATATACTTTAAAATCTTTAATTTTACGTTATATGAATCTTGTCTCCACTTTTAAAAAATGAAAGACAAGAAATTCAGGTCCTCAGTTTTATTTGTTTTTGAAACTGAAAAGAACACTGGGCTCAAAATCAATCACAACACTGAAAAAGGCACTGATTTAAACTATACATGTGCTTCTTAGCTGAGAGCCTTGGTAGACCAGATATGGATTTATTCCTTAATCTCTCAGAAGACTGGCTCCCACCCCCTTTTGTGGATACCAAAATCTGAGATTTTCAAGTCTCTTTATAAAATGGCATTGTATTTGCATATAACATATGCACAACCTTCTGTATACTTTAAATAATCTCCAAATTATTTATAATACCTAATGCAATGTTACTGCTATATAAATAGTTGCTATATGGTATTATTTAGTACAGACATATTTCTCCGTGGCTTATTTCTAGTCTAATTTTGGTGGAATTCCTGGATGCAGAATCCATAGATACCAAGGGTGGACGGTAGTACTCTAGTACTCATTTCCTCCACAGGTGCCTACCCATTCCTCTTTCCATCCCTCCACTTTCCTTCTAACTAGCACTTTCCTAAGTAACGCTTAAAGATTTCATTTCTTTATGCCATGAACAAAACATTCTTTCAATATAAAATGTAATTCTTAACCCTAACTGCACAGTAGAATCACTTCAGAAGTTTTTAAAAAATACCTAAAATCCCTATACTGGATCACAATTTCTGGGGAAAGGCCAGGAATCTGGGGATCAGATCATTTTTAGAAGCTTCCCAGATGACTTTAATGTGCAGCCAGTGATGAGAATAAGGTCTTAGGTTATTCTATATCCCTTTTCCCTTTAGCCTAGTGTGGTGTTTTCTAAATTCCAGTTATTCACACACCAGCATAAATCTAGAAATTTAGTGTTTTTCTAGAAATTTAGCCATTTACTTTAATTTTAAATACCTATCTATTTTCTCTAGTGTTGTTCTTTTTTTCATTCTCATACTGGTCATTTTGCCTTGTCTCTTCGGTTTCTAAATTAATCCTCTTAAAGGACTTATCAATCTAGTTGACTTTGGGTCTAGAACTTTTGCCTTTACTATTTTCCCCATTGCACAATTATTCATTTAATTTCCAGTTTCATCTTTATTATTTGCTTCCTTTTACTTTTCAAGCGCTACTTTGACTGTTCTTATGTGGCTTTAGATAGAGAATTAAATGATCTACACCTTACAACTTTGACATGTTATATTCTCATTGTCATTCAGTTTAAAATTTCCTTTTATTTGAAATGTTTTGAGACCCAGAATAACCATTTTTGGCATATGTGCCATGTGTGCCAGGAAAATGTATCCTAAAACCGTCTGTTGCAATATTCTTTATACATGCTAGGTCTACTTTAGTAATTGTACTGTTCAAATTTTTAAAATATTAATTTTTGCCTGCTTCTTTCTAATAATAGTTAATGAAAGAAAATTTAAAGTCCTCTACCATTAGATTTCCTTGTAGTTGTGAATTTTTGTCTATATTTCAAGTTATATTTTTAGACAGATAAATATAAATATTTAGAATTGACTGTACTGTCATAAAATGCCCCACATTATTTAAATTCCTTAAATTTTACTTTGTCTAATATTTGTATAATTATATTAGCTCTCATTTGGATAATATTTCTTTCAATATTTTTTTCAATATTTCAATACTCTTGAAAGCAGGATAAGTTTACTTTTTTATTTAGTGTGACAACATTTTTAAGAATATCAATATCATTTTCATTTAAGGTAATTACATGATAAATTTCGGTTTATACCTGCAAATTTACTATTTGTTTTCCATTTATATCGCAGAAACATAAATCATGTTTTTTTATTTAATGTTCACTTTTTTTCTTTTCTTGCCTTCCATTAATAAATCAAGTATCAATTTATCTCCTTTACAAAATTTTGCTTGCACAAAACAACTCTTTTAGTGGTTATGAGATTACAACATGCATCCTTGATTTATCAGAGTATAACAAATTACTATCTTTGCCACTGTCTAAGGAAAGCTAGAATATTAGAGTACTTTAATTCCATTTTACTCCATCTTATCTTTTGTCTTAGAATCATGCATTATAATGATTCTATATACACTTTGTGTATGGGTGTCTTATATTCAATAAGACATTACTAATTTGTTTCATACTCAAAATTAATTTCAATATACTTGTATTTATACTTTTTGTTGCTTTGTTCCTTCTTGCATGTCCATTTTTCTGGTTTTTCGTCAGTATATCGTTTAGTCTACACTTCAGTATATCGTTTAGTCTACACTGTGTATAGAATTATAAGTTGGCAATGATTTTCTTTTAATACTTTAAAATGTCATTGTATCACCTTTGTACCTTATTTCTTCTGAGAATGTAGCTATTGGTCTTATTATAAACCTTTTGGTAATAGCATGTCTTTTTCTCTTTAGTTGCTTTTAATATTTTCATTTTGTCTTGTGTTTTCAGCTGTTTAAATATTCCTATGTATGTTTTCTTGATCGTTATTATGTTTTATATTTAGTGTTTTTTGAAAACTGATTTTTGTAAACTGATTTCTTTGGTTAAATTTGAAATATTCTCAATCATTATCTCTTGAAATACTGTGTTTACCTGGTGCTCTTTCCACCCTCCCTATGACCACAAATACACATATATTAGACATTTCTACTGAGTCCTACATGTCTTGCACTTTATATTCCATCTTTTTTTGCTCTTTGTGCTTTAGTCAGAATACAGATGTTCCTTGACTTACAATGATGTTATCTTCCACCAAATCCATCATAAATTAAAAATACTGCAAATTGAAAATGCATTTAATACACCTACCAAACATCATAGCTTAGTAATACAGAACACTGTAGAATATCAGCTGTTACCCTCTTAATCTTGTGGCTGCTTGGCAGCTACAGCTCACTGCTGCTGCCCAGCTCACACAAGAGAGTATCACACTGCATATTTCTAGCCTGGGAATACATTAGGAATTAAAAATTCTAAATACAGATTCTACTGCATGAATATTGCTTTTTACACCATTGTAAAGCCAAAAAATTATCATTTGAATTATTGTAAATCAGGCACTCTTCATATTTTTTTACTGCCCTATCTTCCAGTTACTGATCTACTTTTCACTTATGTTCAATGTGCTGCTAAGCCTTTTATCCTTTTCCTACTTGTCTCTCTGACAAATCTTTTAATCATTTCACTTATTGAGTGACAGGCAACAGGTATTGTGAATATTTACAGAGTATAAGAGATTGACCCTCGACAAAAGTAAAGCAAATGAGTCAGTTTTGCTAACATCAGCAATTTTTTGAAGTATAGGACTTGAACCACTAGAATCTAAATGAATAACTGTATTATATTTAAAAGAAATGGAGTCTACACCCATACCACCCTGCATGTGTCCGATCTCATCTGATCTTGGAAGCTAAAAGAAATGGAGCACTTAACCAAATTTATATAAAAATTGCCAGATTTAGGTCACATTTTATATTTTTAATATAACCCATGTTTCATCTAGGCTTCATTTTAAAAACATGAAAAAAAAAAGACACTTACTCTCTCTCCTTTTCAGTCAGCTTGTCATTGATATTATCTTTGATTGTTGATCTAGACCCCTTATGAATTATAGGATATCTGAGGGGCACTTGTAGGAAAAAGGAAATCATGGAGACCAAATGTGCAGTGTAACCAAGGGCAACAGCAATGCTTCCATCATCTTTTGCTGTAAATTCGAAAGCAGAGGAAAAGAAAACAACCATTTACCTTATAAATGTAGCTATGAGATAATAATAAATTCCTTATAAATGTTACCTTATAAATGTAGCTATGAGATAATAATAAATTAATTTCAAAGGAGATTTATAAAAATAAATGACAAGATATTAATCACTTATCTAATTATATAAATTTTATACAAATCTAAACACATTTTAGACTTGAAACTTTATCTACTATCTATATTTAAAAGTATTTCTCACTAATTAAATGATCACATTTACAGACATATACCTTAAGCAAGAGTTCTTAGTATATCCAAATACCTATTACTTCCTTTCTGAGCATTTTTAAAAGGGGAATTAATGCTTGAAACTATTACATAATGTGAAAATTAGTTTCAGAGGTTTAACACTATATAATCATTTTATATTCATTCATTTATATTCATTAACAACTTTCTAAGCAATATAGTGTTGTGCTATTATGCAACATTGATTCTGAAGTGAAGTAAAACAGCATGGTATATTCCTTATAGGATATGTTTATTTATGTGAGAAAGGGTTACATGAATAAATCTATGATATTTGAGAATGGACTAAAAGAAAAAAAATATTTTATTTATTTATTTTTGGTACCAGGGATTGAACCCATGGATGCTCTACCCTGAGCCATATCTCCAGTCATCTCCAGTTCTTTTTAAGACAGGGCCTTGCTGAGTTGTTTAGGGCCTCACTAAGTTGCTGAGGTTAAGCTCTGAACTTGTAATCCTCTTGCCTCAGCCTTCTGAGTCACTGGTATTACAGGCGTGTGCCTGGCATGATAAAAATATTTTAAACAGCAAGAGTGAAAAGTCAAAAACTTAGTGAGACCCCCAAGCAACTTAGTGAGCTCCTGTCTTTAAATAAAATACAAAAAAGGGATGGAGATGTGACTCAATGGTTAAGTGTCCCTGGGTTTGATCCCCAGTGGGGGAGAGAGGAACCCACACTGTTTATACACTAACCTATGTTTGCAATTTAGGTGGAAGTTATTGCTAAAACATGTTTGTGTCACACAGTTAAACATAAGCATGTAGCTTCTTAAAAAGCATAATTACATTATAAAACTCATTATCCAGATTTCTGCCCCTACCTATCAAGGGATAAATGATGAACTTAGAATAATGCAACAGAAAGTTTTGAACTTCCCCAGAAGGAAGGAAAAAGTAACTGCTTGGTATACAGTATTCCTAAAATAAGTTATAAAGTACACACACACACACACACACACACGTACTTGCACATACACTCCTACTAAAAGATTTTACATTAATCTGGACTAGCCCAGCTCTCTAGAGAAGAAGGGCTAAAATGATTGCGATGACCATGGCTTGATCATTCCCTGAGCTCTAAGGGCACCTTCAACTTCAATTATTAATAATACTTTTCATATCCTTTTGTACTTATATTTAATTATCTAAGCTCTGCTTTCTTATGGTAAGGATGTTACTACAGCTATCCATTGCTCAGTGAATTCTCTACTCTTGTTACCATAATTGACTGCTGGGTTCTCTTTGATCATCTAATAAAAAACAGGCTACTTTTACAACTATATATATTTCTTCTGTCCAGAATCAAATGTAGTACCTTATATTTGAAAATAATTCATTCACCAAGAACTACTAAACTAGATATTTTTTTTAATGCCATTTCATTCATTTTACAGATAAAACAAGGCTCAAAGAGATTAAGGAAGCTGTCCAAAGTAATACAGCTAGTAAATAAGTTGGCCTGATGCCAAATCCTCCATCCTTACTACTACTATATCAGTTATATCATCCTGTCTTAGAACTTTAAATCCATCCTTACTACTACTATATCAGTTATACCATCCTGTCTTAGAACTTTAAAGTTAAAAAACTAATATGCCATAATTTAACTTGGGAGCTTGGGATATGCCAAGCTTATAAAACTCATGTAATTACTTCATACTTTTCTAGTAAGGGCAAAGAATACACAAAAATCTGAGTACTTGATGATCTGTATAGTGCTTGACAGAAAAGGGGTTTCTCAACCCATGTTTGCCATTCTTTCAAAACAAACTCATGAAAACAAAAATCTAACAATATTCATTTGACCACTAAGTCATGTCCTCACTAGCTAGAATACTATATTTAGAAACCACGTCCTTTTGCCTCAGTCTGTCCCAAGTACCTTGATTTATATTCAACACTGTGCTTCTATCAAAACCTGTATGTCACACTACCTAAGAAACTAAAATTATGAATTCATCATCCAATAATATCAGAGCTAGGAGAAACCTTAGAAACCACTGAGTCTGACACTATTAATTTAGGAGAAAAATGAGGTCCTAGGGATATGGCTTGGTCAAAGTCATATAGGTAAAAATCACAGTGATGGAAGTGGGAGAATTGCATCCACACCTCAGACTATCTCTGCTCCAAAAATACCTAGGTCTGGTGGCACAGCTGGGACTGTGAGTTCTTTCCCAGGTTGCGGAAACATGCTTCCTACTTTCTGTAAAGAACAGAGCTTACCAAACTAAAAATATTTCTATGAGTAAAAGGACTTTAAGAATCTTTAAGAATCTTCTTTAGAAGGAAGAGAGGAAGAAGAGGACTTAGAATAATGAAGGATAGTATTATGCAAAATTGGGACTTTTCTATGTGTGCTTTATACGAGGTTTTTCCTTTCCAACATGACCTGACAGAAATGGATTTGAAAACCTCCAGAAAGCAACAAGAATCCTCTTCATCTGACTTCCACATAGGTCAAAAGAAAACTATGATTGTTTTAAAAAAATCTATCCAGTGCTAAACCCTCAAGCATCTACACTTTTTTCTCATACTATGAAAGGGACAATGCTAAAGAACCACATTTGCATATTTTGAGACTACATACACATCTTTCTTAAAAGAACAAAGAAATGTTCTTTTAAAATTACCTCCCCCAATTAACAAAATAACTTTGCTTAAAATTTTAAAGATAAAATGGCATCTCTAAGAGAAGGCTACACATAGAAATCAAAACCCAAAAGGAAATAGCAAACAATGAAAATGAAATAATATTGGAAATCTGCTTTGATTCAAGTTATTCACACTCACCATTGTTGCCACAAGACTCCCCGCTCTACCTATTAAAAACCCTAGGTTGTTTCCCATTTCAGGCCACAGTGCTCCATCACAGCCTCACTGTTAAACACTGTGGTGTTGGATTTCCAATATTGAGGCTTTATATTAAAAAGCATTTTAAAAGGACCATGGGTGAAGCATTACAGGACTCAAGGGTATTGCAACACCCTCAAAAGGAAAACCACCTCCCGGTAGGGAAGTCACTTTCATCACCCCAAGACCACTGAGCCTCCTGTGGGAAAATGTGAGCTCATGTGGTTAATTATGGGTATTGCAGGCCATGCAACCTCAGATGTCACATTCTGTTGCCAATCACTTTAGCTAAAAAACCAAAAGGTTTAAGGTTTCCAGCATTTCAAGATCTGAAAGACTTTTTACCTGCCAAAGCCAAAACATGGCCCTCTTGGGTGTACTTTTCCAGTAAGCAATAATGACGTCCGTAACACCTAATGCAGAGCAGAGGTTTGTATTTCTTATACTGCTCTGAGGGTTAGAAAGGTCACAGATGATAGTTTTGTCGGTGAGAAGAAATTGGAGGGGGAATCAAGGTCCGGGGAAGAACAGGAACGAACTGTAAGACTCAGGTATGTGAAAAAGATACTAATTCAAACAATGTTTTAAGGGACTTAAAAACAAAACAAAAGCCCACAGTTTCCCCATAATAAATATTTCTGACTTGTGTTTTAAATATAGGAAGCCACTCAAGGCTGCAGCTGTTGTGTAATTTTTATGACAATAAATCCTACAAACACACAATGGCCATAACATAAATTAGTTCAAATGTTCCTTTGATTTATATGTTGGACAAACTATTAATATTCAAATGCATCCAAGTACAATAAGTGATCTAAAAGCTCTTACCATCCTGCCTTCCCAATCACTGAGGCAGCTGATTTGTTAAGGAACCAAGCACCCACTGATCCAGACAGGACAAAATATTTAAGACTCTAATCACTGCCACAGCATCTATGGAATCAGTCCATGTTCTCAATGAGACACTGTTTGACATATGGACTCTCCTTTCCAAGAAATCATGCCTGCATAAAGGGATACAGACACAGAAGGAAATCTGGGTCTCATTACCACAAAAGGCTCTCGTGTTATGGATTACTTAAAAACACACGCAAAAACATTGTTTTTTTTTTTTTTTTTTAAGCTAAACGTCTTAGTCAATGGAACTCAGATGAATACCCTTCACAGTTTTCTTCCATTGTGTCCAGTTCTCTTTGTCATACTCTAACAAGAACTTACCCATCTGGAAAAGCACAATGAATGCTGTGTTGGGCCCCTATGTTGTAGTTTCCCAAATAGTATCAACCTATGCAGTATAAAGTCTATCCAGGAAAGTCTCATGAATAGCACAGGAGTGACCAGTTTGGAGTTCCTTCACTATAGTGTCTCCCAGTATGCAGCTGCTATAGAATACTAAAAAGTTGTCAGAGGCTTAGAAGAGGTTACTATTCAAAGCAAAGAAGGAAATGACACCATGGCAGGAATAATATAGAGCTTAGAATAAGGCACACTAGTGTTAACCTTAGCTTTATCACTGTTAATATGAGTCCTTGTAAAAATCAATCTCTCTGGGCCCCAAGTTCTTGTCTTTAAAAAATATCTAGAGTAATTCCTTTCTTCACAGAGGCATTAATTCTCATAATTATGAGATTAAAGTAATAAATTTGAAAACATCATGCATGATGTCCCAAGTTACCACATTTCTGCTCACCCAACCTAAAATGTCCCCCCATGCTTCTTTCCCCAGGGGAACAGCTATTTCTTAAGATAGCTCATGCATCGTCTTCTCTATAAAGTTTTCTTCATCCCCTCCTGGTAGAATTGATTATTCCTATTTCTTTGAGTCCCAAGTACCTGGTATAACCCTCTAAGTGCCTAACATAGAGTACGGATTCAGTAAATATTTCTTGACTGGTTTGATTACAAATATAATGCTCTCAATAAGACTATTATTCTCATTAACTTTGGATCAATGTCTTAATTTTCTTTGTTTATTCTCAGCACCTGCATAGCAGATAAGAAACAGGCACTCAACACATTTACCCATATTGAAGTGTCTTGCAGAGTGCTAAAATTAAAATTTTAAAGTCCAGTACTACTATACATGCTTCTTAAAATTTCTGATTCCTAGAAGTTATAGGGAATGAATAGGACCTTAGCATAAAATTAAACTTATTTTTATCTCCCATTTCATTTTTCAGCAACTGCATTAAAAGGTTACATTAATTTTTTAAAGGTTAGGGAGAATGTATATGGGCTTAATTAGGCATTCTAAATGTAGTATAAAAGCTATGAAAAACTAGGAAACAAGGCACTTGAAAGAAAAGGAAAATAGAACCAAGACCCTCCCCACCACCAGTAGATTAAAGTTAACAGACCACCACTACTGCTCTTCCGCTTCCCTTACTACTTTTACTACTTCTTCAAATAATTCTGTATTTAACAGTCAGAATGACTGTTACAAGCATTGCTCAGCTCACATCATTCTCCTTCTTGAAACCTGCAGGCGTTGCCCACTTCATTGAAAATAAAATGGAACTTCTTTAGTGTGACCTCCAGGTCCTGGATGACCCCTCCTTCCAGCGCTAACAGAACTCTTTGCCTTGTTCACTGTGTTCTGGCCACGTAGATCTAGATGGTTTGATCTTTCCTTCATTCCTTTCCTTTCTCTCTACTTTTCAATGAATTCCATTATATTTATTGCATACCTCCTATCTGAGAAGTTCTTTCTAATGTGATCTCATCCCATCATCACAATGGATTAAAAATATAAACATGACCTCATTTTACAGGTAAAGAAATTAAGCTGCGAGATTACATGATTTACCTAAACGAAAATCTTTTCTCCCATACCCGTGGCCCGGGGTCTTTTTCAAACTTTTTCAGGTATGTCAAACTCATGCCTCCTCCATCATGACTTTTGAACTTAATGCTCTCTGTTCTAGGAATACCCCAAGCTGTAGTATAGTGGCTCCTTTTAGTCTTTAAGATTTCTGTTAAATGTTTCTCTTCAGAGAGGTCTTCTCTGATTGCTTTATTTAAAGGGGGTTTCTTCATTCTTTAAGATAATATATCCCTTGATTAAATGCTTATTAATTCTTATTTTCCTATTCATTGGTCTGTTTCAATAGGCTGTATGCTCCATGAAAGGAGAGATTTGCTTTTTCATTATTATATCCTCAAAATTCAGCACAGTGCCTGCCATATAGGTGTTCAACAAATTATTTTTTCAATGAATGAATGAGGAAAATGATGTGCCAATAGCTTCAAGAAGCCACAACTGTGCCCAAAATTAATACCAAAGCACATTTTGTGGGACCTATAGAAATCTGAAGGCAACAATGGCAACCAGATAAATCTTAGCTCTATCACCACCTAGCTCTGTAATCTTGAACAAGTCACTGAATACCACTTTCCTTATAGGCTTCCTTTGGTTTTGTGAGGATTAATATAAAGCAAAATCTCATGCTTTTACAAATACTGGTATATCTCAATTTTTACAAATATGTAAGACAGGTAGGATATAATATCCTTATACCATTGATTAGGAAATCAACTCAAAGGTTACATACAAGATTTCCTCCAAACTACATGGTTTCATGGAAGGGGAATCAGGAGTTGAACAAAGGTTTTCCAACTCTTGGTTTACCACTCTCTTTACATCATGACCCAACTACCTCTTGTAAAGGCTGAAGAGGATAATAAATTAAAACAGTCTTAAATGTTCAAGGACCACAAATATTAATAGTGTCTTTAAAGGGAAATGGAAGAAAATCCTGATCAAAACTAGTAATGCTCCCTTCTTGTATAACTAACTACCCAAACAGGTTTAATATGTTAGCTCTGAGAATAATTTATAAAGATATTTAGTAGGTCTCAAGGCATCATTTATACTAAGGGAAAAGAAACCATTTTGAGAATCTTTTTTCCTTGGAATAGTTGGGGAGATTAGAAAACAGAAAAGATTTTAAAATGTAGGAATTATTGTAAATCATATTCCATAACACCTGTGTGTAAAAGGAGAGAAATGATAGTACAACAAATTAAACCTATGATAGCAGGAATGTCACAAAATTAAATTTGTAATACTTTTCAGGTTAGTAGAATAGAGCTTTGTAAAAAAAAAAAAAAGTACAGATAAATGTTTGCTTTTCTTCTGCTGCCAACCACATACAATTTTTCATGAAAATCAAATCAACAGGGTAGGGAGATTATTTGTATTCTTAAGAACCCAATTCCCTGATTTGCTTAAAGCTCATTTAAAAATGATTTGTTTTAAATTTCAAATGCAAGTTACAATAATTAGTTTTCCAAAATTAAACCAAATATTCTGTTATATCTTCTATTAGTGAATATGACCTACATTCTTCTAAGTGGGAGGAGACAGAAGGTGCAAAAACACTTATGGACAAAGGGCCAAGCAAACAACATTTCAAGATATCTCTATCCTCATATATTATATACACCAAATCTTTAGAAGTAAAATAGAAATAAAGTACCTTGGAAATCCTCAGAATTAGGTAACTTGACACCGCATACAAAATAATCCTTATGCTCATTCTGTGAATTTAACCAAAAAATGAAATTAATTTTTTTATATATAAAGCAAAGAAACTTTAGCAGGTCACAGTTGACTTAGATATAATGCAGTCTTAGACTCTAAATATTATTATATTTGTTGAAACAGGGTGATGAGACATGATGATTCAATATTCTATCTTCCTGTAGTTATACATACTTTTTTTTTTAGTGAGAGAGGGAGAGAGAAAGAGAGAGAATTTTTAATATTTATTTATTTTTTTTAGTTATCGGCAGACACAACATCTTTGTTTTGTATGTGGTGCTGAGGATCGAACTTGGGCCGCACGCATGCCAGGCAAGCGCGCTACCGCTTGAGCCACATCCCCAGCCCCTAGTTATACATACTTAAAATTTTCTATAATAAAAATGTTTAAGACATCATGTCTAGGGAAAACCATGAAATATTATTATCATAAAAATATTTTCCAACTGATTCTTATCTATAAATGATTTAACAAGATTCTGTGAGCAAGTTCAAATCCTGTTTGTCGTTTTCTCTGAAAATTAGTCTTTTACATCAATTTTCATTGAGAACTATCAAATCTAAAAGATTCAGTTTTACAAAAAAGGAATCTGGGGCTGGGGTTGTGGCTCAGCAGTGGAGTGCTCGCTCAACACATGTAAGGCGCTGGGTTCGATCCTCAGCACAACTTATCTAATTAGTTTTAGATAAAATAATTTAAGAAGCTAATTAAAAATGTAACATCCAGTCACCCCAGGAATATCTTAATGAACACCAATAAATATAAATGAATTAGCAATTATATTTTTGAGGCACTGTACATGCATCTGTAGGTAGATAACAGAAATGGTAGTAGTGGATAATCTGGTTAACTAAAAAGAGTATAAAGAAACAAAAAGGCATTTTTCTATGATGAATCCCATCTCACAACCAAAATGATATTAAAAAAAAATTAAACAGCAGATGCTAATGCCAACTAAGTATTAATTTACATTTAAAACAGATACTAGCTCCTGAATGAGCCATAAGGGAGCATATGGGATTAAGACTAATGAGCTTTTCATTGAGAGCAAACTTCAAATGGAGATCATCTTTTCAAAAAGATAAATCTTTTCAGAAAATATGAAACTTACCAAATCAATAGGGTAAATGTAGGAAAGCTCAGAAAGTAACTGCCTACAACGAATTGTCAACTGAGCATTAGTCTTCAGAAAGAGTTCTCTAATGAGGAAAGAAAACAAGTACTTATTAGAAAATGTGATTGCAATTCACAATAGACAAGTTACAGAACCAACCCAGGTGTCTGTCAATAGATGAAAGGATAAAGAAAATGTGGGAATATATAACACAATGGAGTTTATTCGTCTTAAAGAGGAGGAGGAAGAGGAGAATGAAGTTATTTGCAGCAAAACAGATGAATCTAAAGAGCATCATGTTGAGCAAAATAAACTAGGCTCATGTTTTCTCTTGTATGTGTAGGCTAGAGAGAAAAAAAGGGATTTCAAAAAGACAGAACGGAGACCATGAAGATAGAGGAAGAGAATTAGGAGGAGGTTGGAGGGGAGGGCAAGGAGAGGGACTGGCAAATGAAATTACTCAAATTACATTATGTGCATGTACCAATATGTCACAATAAAATATACTATTCTGTATAATATGTACCAGAAACATTAAAAAAAAACATGTATGCATGCTTTTTAAACATTTATTCTACACAGTTAATGCAGAAAAAGATTAAATGGTCTATAGGCCACAGAAAATTAAAAAGTAGAGGTACAAATAATACCCTGAACTCTCTCTAATATCAATTAAGCTAACTACAAAATGAGGGCTATAGTGTATGCCCAGCACCATGCTAAGGAATGTAAAGTGCACAAATAACAATTCACTGAGTACCTAGAGCTATACAAATGGCTTTATTTAATTATTTCAACAACTTTAGTAGGTTGATATTATGATGCCCATTTATAAATAAGGAAACAAGGTTTAAAGGGGCTGAGTAAACTAAGCAAGGTTTTGTAGACATTATTTAATGAGGCCAATTGATTTCAGGAAAGATCCATATGGTGCTTCTCAGAAAACAAACAACAACAACAAGAACAAAAACTATTCTTCATCCTATTACAATGTTAGAAAAGTAACAAAGAACAAATAAGCAAACAGCTGTAGCATGAACGACCCAGCTCTTTTCTTTAACTAAGAAATATGACCACCAGGGCTGGGGAGGTAGTTCAATGCTAGAGTGCTTGCATGTAGGAGACCTTGGGATCCATCTCCAGCAAAAAACACACACACATGCACATACACACACACAAATATGACCAACATAAAATACTCATAGAATAAATTACCTGCTCAATTAAAAGACATCAAAAATTTAAGAACCAAAATAATGTAGAAGAAACTATAGGTCAAAGTGAAATGGAAAAGGTATAGAATGGAAAAGGTGAGGAACACTTTGATATAGTATGAAATACATATGGCCTTTGTTCTAGGTCCCAATCATAGAACACCTAAAACCCTAGGAATTTCCTAAGTGATAGGAGTATTGTTTTGTTATTCATTTAAGCCCACACTGATCATACCTAAGCTTATGACAATGAGGTGACTTAGGGTCACCTAAGGATAGAACTGGTCACTAAAAAGATCAATTAATTAGGGGGCTGGAATTTTCAGTCCTACCCACCAATCTCTTAAGATGATGACGAAGGAGATCAAGGCTGGAAATTGAGTGCTTTAAAACTTTTGAGCAAGGTATGATAAGTTTCTAAATTGTGGAGGTACCCTGAGGAATGGCATACCAGAGTAGGCATAGAACTTCCCTCATACCTTGCCCAATGCCTCTCTCCTATCTGCCTGTTCATTTGTATCATCTGTAATAACCTTTATAACAAATCAGTAAACCTAAGTGTTTCCCTGAGTTCTGTGAGCCACTCTAGTAAATTACAAATTAATCAAACCAGAGGAGGGGTCTGTGGGAACCCAGTTAATTTAGAATCACAGGTCACAGTCTGGGTCTTGTGATTAGTATCTAATTGCGGGGTGGGGGGGGGTCTTGGGAACTGAGTATAGATAATTACATCTTCAGGCAGATAGTATAAGAATGGTATTAAATCATAGGATACCTGTTGGCATTTGCTGGAGAATCTGGCATTAAATGTTATATGTGAGAGTAGGAAAAGAACTGTTTCTCCTCTTATATAAACAGCACTGAAGATGTAATGGGATCTAGTTCTGGCTTTGCTAGTGAGCTGGACAAGTGAGTTCCCAGAGTTGCTTTCCTCTCTGCAAATTTGAGGATTAGGATAGATGGTGTCTATGTTTTTTTCCTGGTCTTAATATTCTTGAATATTCAATTGTTAAGGTTTTTCAGAGAAAAGTGCAGGATGGAAAGACTCCAGGAAAGTGAGTCAAGATGAACAAAGGAAGTGAGGTGGCAATGAATTAATCATGAAATATGTTGGGAAAAACTATTAGCATCTTTCTATGTTAGGGAGCACCTAAAATTAACTGTAGTTGTATAATGACAAGTGACTGGAGCCTATGTGAAAAATGAGGAAAAGATTCACTATAGAAAGAAGAAAAAAATGTTAAAAATAGTATTTTAAGAAGAGAAGTCTGAGAGCATCATGGAGGGATGACTATAAAGGTAGAGAAATCAAGGGTAGAGAAATTTTCAAAGTGCTGCTGAGGTAAACCAAATGAATTATCAAGAAGCAGGAGTGGGACAGAAGAAACTATTAAAGAAAAAAACTACAAGCTAAGCTGTATATAGATGACAGGAAGAAGATTCAAATATTATGCCATGGTACTGTGGCCCAGGGAATTTAGAACAGTGTCATATCTCTGATAAACTCAACCCTCATAGCAATTTTTCTCAGTGTTGAATTTACCTTTTTGCAGTGCACTCTTTCCTCAACTCATTTAGGGATTCCTTCTGGAGCTGAAGCTTGAGGTGCTCAGTTGAAAACGCGCTTCCTAGAAAGAGAGATGAAGGGAGACAAGTCCAGATATAACACTGCAGATAGGACTATGCAACCACAACCACACAGGTAGAGTCCAGTCCCCTGACAGTGAGAGCGAAATAAAAAGAATGAGAAGGCAAAGCAGGCTGGGCATAGATGTCTGCAATTTTCACCTAAGTCTAGCCCCTAGCAAGAACCTAGCAGGGGGTCTAAAAATCTCTATCCATAATTTCTGGACTGATGAACAAGAAACTTGGATAAGATCTCAAAATTCAGGCTTCACTTAAAAAGAGAGTGGTTAATTTCTTTCCAGCCATAAATACTATATAAGAACATTACTGAAAATACAAAATGTAGAACAGGAAAAATTACTTGCATTTTAATTACTATAATACAGTTCATAAATATTAGTAGTTTCCATGAACTTTCATCTTGCTTTTAATACAAATAGTTTTAGTGAGAATCACAGGCTATAGGAAATATGTGTTCTGAATTTTCAATATTATGTCATGAGCATTCTTACATGTTGACAGTCCAAAGTCATGCCTATATAAAATTTAGCTCCATAGATGTGAATTATAGGAAGATTCCACATTTTATCTGCTACCTTCATATCCCAATCCCATTACAGAATATTTAATTGCCTTTAAGTGTTTGCTTTAGATTTTTAATGATTAAAATTTCTGTTTATATCTCGGAATGTTGTGTTTATATCAGTTTTTGGAACCTCTATTTTTGTAATCATAAAATCCTTTTATATCTTCCTACTCTGAAAAAATGAGGGCCTCTTACATTCTTGACAGTCTAGGGTTGATTACAACTTAGGAGGTCCTCAAGCACAGAGAAACACACTTAGATCGTAACACAATATGTTTTATATTTTACAAAGGAGTTTAATTTTGTGAACTGTGACCCAATAAGAAAAAGATCCTCAACTCTCTGCATACCTCCTATTTTTACAGAGAAAAAAGAAAATTGGATAATTGACCAAAATACACAGTTTGGACCTGTTATAGTTTGAATGTGAGGTTTCCCCCAAAAGCTCACTTGTGAGATAATGCAAAAAGTTCAGAGGAGAAATGATTGGGTTGTGACAGCCTTAACCCAATTACTGAATTAATCCCCTGATATGGATTAACTGAGTGGAAACAGAAGGCAGGCAGGGTGTGGCTGGAGGAAGTGGGGCATTGGAGGCGTGACTTTGGAGTATATACTTTGAATCTGCCAAGTGGAGTGTCTCCCTGATTTCTGATCATCATGTGAGCTGCTTCCCTCCACTACACTCTTCCACCATGATGTTCTGCCTCACCTCAAGCCCTGAGGAATGGAGCCTGCTGTCTGTGGATTGAGACCTCTGAAATGGTGAGCCTCCAAATAAACTTTTCTTCCTCTACAATTGCTCTGGTCAGGTCATTTAGTCACAGCAGCAAAAAAGCTGACTAAAACAAAATCTTAACACTAAATCCACCAACTTAAGCAGTTGTATCACATTTCTAAACACTCTTCTCATTTCTCAACTTTAAAGTTCAGTAAATAGAAAACTGCCCCTGAACACAACTTAATCAAGGACCACCACTTATCTTCTTTAGCCCTTACTATAATCCCTCCTAGACCTTTACCGTAATGACTTTTTAAGCATTTAGGTTGACACCCACACCTACATACTTTCAACAAACTAGTCTGTGAATTCTTCCACCAGTATAAAAATCTGCAGTATTACCCTTCATCCCAAATACATTAGGCTGCCTCAACTCTAACAGTGGTAGCAAAACCACAAATAGGGATCCAAGAGAGAATGGGCTTCAAAATACATATACATGTATTTTCCTCAATTTTGAAAATGGTAAAATCCTTGCAAATGTGGTAGAAAAGAAAATTAAATATAATTTCTAAGTAGCTAACAGGTTAATATGTCAACAAAAGATAAATGTGGATGAAAACTATAGGTGTTCTCTGTATTCTTTTCCTTGTAAATTTTCTGTAAGTCTGAAATGATTTTCAAATAAAAAGAGCAGATCCAAATCCAAAAAAGGGTCACTGGAGAGGCTATAATTTTCCATAGGCTTCATCAGATTCAAGGACTTAGAAATCACACTGGTATCATCCCTCCAACACATATCAAGTTCACTTTTCTGTTTAAAGGAATACAGTTCACTGGTTATAGGTTGAGTTCTGTAATAAAACTGAATTAAGTTGGGGTTAGGCTCAGGCAGATAAAAACTAAATATATGAAGATACCTCAGAAAACTCAACTTAAATTCTAAAAGGAAAAATACTACCGTGGAAATGATGTCTCTATGGAGGGTGTTTGATATTGTGTCCTTCTAAGATGTCACAGCTGGAAGCAATGATGTTAAAGTGGGTTCAATCCCCACCATCACCACCAAAAAAAAAGAAAAAGTGAATCTAAATACACACACACACACACACACACACACACACACACACATCTCCTGCTTCTCATCTAAAGTTCTTCCTAGATTTAGCATTTATCTGTGATTTTTGCTGGAATCAATCTTTCCTACACAGTTGCAAAATAATGCCCAACTCCAGCACAACCTCCATATTTATTAGTTGCACTCAGCTTTCTTCTCTAAGCAAGAGTCTTTCTACCTTTTCCCTTAACTATTACCAGTGAAGAATCATGGATTCTTCTTTATTTTTCAATGATTTATAATTCATTACTATATATAATTATTTTATATATAGTAAATATATAGGCTCCAGTGTCCTTGTGACATGCTACCATATTGTTTTTTGAAATAACTACTTTATTAACATCTTACTTTCTGTAATGATTCTCCTTACCATTCCTGATATTGGTAATTTGTGCTGGCTTTCTTTCAACTTGTTCAGTCTGACTATAGGTTATTTTAATAATCTTTTCAAACAACTATCTTTTGGTTTTATTGATATCCTCTACTCTTTCTGTTCTCAATTTCAGAGAATTCTATCCTTCATTTTTTCCCCTTCATTCTGATTTATTTTCTAGTTTTATGTTATTGATTATTGATTGAAGATCTTTCTTTCCTAATGCAAGTTTCAAATGTTTAACTTTCCTCTAAGCTTGCATCCCTTCACATGTTCATATGTAACAGTTTCATGAGTTAATATGGTATGTTGGGTAATTTCTAAGTATTTGAAATTTGCTAGATATCTTTGAATTAGTGATTTCTAGCTTATTTCTGTTTTGGTGAGAGAACATGCTTTGTATGATTTCAATTATTTTGTATTTGTTAACAAGTTCTATGATACCAAATATGGTCTAAAAGAATGTTCCAAGTATACTTGAGAAAAAAGTATATTCTGGTAGAGTTCAGGGGAGTGGTAATTTGAGAGTGTTTTTGAAGTCTTTTATTCTTGGTAATTTTCTATCTGTTCTATCAATTACTGAGAGATGGGTATTAGAGTTTCTAATTATAATTATGCATTTGGCTATTTTTCAACTAACCACAAGAAGTTTAATGCTTTTGTTCTTAGAGAAGGACTATGCTTTTCCTGCAATAGTATCTGCTCCCCTCTTCCAGATGTAAACCTTGGATTAACTGCCCTGCCTACAACCTTCCTTCTGAATATGGAATGGAGGACCATGCAGAAGTTGTGTAGCAAGTGTGAACTGCCTTATAATTGCTAGGGTTTCATACTAGCCCACATTTGACCATAACTACTTGTTAAAAGCTTTAGTTGAATTATTTTATCTTCTTATTCAGTGGTCCTAACTTCTTCCAGTGCTCTGCCGTTCGTGATCAGTACTCATATCCTTTCTCATTGGAGGTGCGTGTCTTTCCTTACACATTGGGCTATGTGGCTGCCCTGAGACCCATTTCTCAGATAGTTTCATGAAAAGTTATGACCTTATACAGTTTCCTATGTCCCAGGAAAAGGCTGGAAGTCAATTCTAAGGATACTTTTTAAAAGCTCTTCTTTGTTCTTTTTATTTTTAATTTTTTTGTTCCTTTTGGGTCAAGCTACTCTATTTTTTCAACTTCATCCCATTCATGCTGTTTTCTTCAATAATCTGATGACCCTTGCCTCTCCCTTCTAATTCATGAATGAATGATTAGATAGTTTTAGTATAGACAACTGTTATAGTTTCTTTGAAGCAGACGATCAAGCTTCCTTTTAGGATATATGTGTTGAGAGAAGGTAGTACCTTTATTTTAAACTGAATATCAAATAAAGAGAATTTTGCTTTGGGGTTGTATTATTTTAGGGTATTTCACTCCTAAGTACAGCTGTCTTTTATGTCTTTCTCTAGGTCGGTAATAAAAGTTCACAGTCACTTTAGGATCTGCTCTACCATTCTACCATTCCAAACACTTAGACCATGGGGCCTAACCAGGTTAAGAATCAATTATGTTTACAAATCAGCTAAAGCTTGTTGTTATAGGGAATTACTCCAGATACACAGAAGAAAGAGAATGGCCCAGTAGGTCCAATACTCTGATCACTGCCATAGTTAGTTCCTGATCTCTACACTTGAAAATTCTAAGCTTGAAGTCTCTGAGTGCTCTCCATGTCAGGAACTCTCACTGTAGCCTTTTCCATTTCTGTTCTGGCTGCATTTTTCTCTACTCTAGTTTATTCCTCCACAGTCCTATCTACTTTACAACTTTGAGAACTGTGTCAAAATCTTTGTGAGTCTGATGGTACTCTTTTGTTTTCACCATCACCGTTGATTTATCCTTTATGCATGTTATCTTTATTGTGTCAATGGGTCTTTGGGAGAGAAAAACAGTGAATGCATGTGCCTGGCTCACCATCTTCCAAAACTGCTTTCTGAAATTCTTGTCCCTGCCCAAGCATACACCAATGTTTCACTCTGCTAAGAAAGATGGCCTATTTATTTAGCAGGAACACAAGTCAGATGTTATAATTTTAATAAGCCAATGTCAGCATTGGCTCCTGTAAATCTAATCACCAAGAACATGAATGTTGCTTCTACCAACAAAAGAAAACACAAGACTTTTCAAGTTCTCTCTCACCAATGGCCAGCTTCTGTCAAAGTTACAGTTAAAGCTAATAAACTATGATTTTCTGGGTTTTCCAAATTAAGTCAGATCACCAAAAAGCAATATATTTGGAATTCTTTAGCTTCTCTTCCACAAATTGCCTTTTTGTATTATTATTTATGACACTGCCCTTCTTAAGGGCTAATAGATATTTCTCACTATGACTTACAAAATTACAATGAACTGTATTTCATTCTGATATTGAATATGGTGTACATAATTAACTGTGTGCTAATCTCTCTCAAGATCTAATATTAAGAGAATATTTTTCCTCCCTTTCAATAAGTGCTAAATTTCCTTGTAACAGGCAATGGGAAGCAATTGATACCATTTACACTTCGATACAAATGGCTTGACTGCTGAAATCAGAGCTAATTTTAGTTCTTAATAGGTTAATCATATGGGGGCAGTGCACTTAAATTAGAAAGCCCATGGACTTAGGAATCAGATTTGGATTGAAATTCTACATCTGCCATGATGTTTTGCCTCATCTCCAGCCCAGAGCAATGAAGCTGGCCTATGTCTGAGACCTCTGAAACAGTGAATGCCAAATACACTTTAACTCCTCTACAGTTGTTCTGTCAGATCTTTTGGTCACAGTGGTGGAAAAGCCAACTGAAAACACTACTCTAGTCTCTTCTATGGACACTTCTCAAATCCTTAGTGGAAGGAACTACCTTAAATTAAGAAACTACTTTCCTTTATTGGAATTGCTTAAGGAATTCCCTATTCTACTTTCTTGGCTTGTGTATAAAGTGCTCCCTACACCTGTAAGGTCTCACCTTTCCCCCACCTAAGTATCTACTACATATTCTTACTGACTCAGCATGTCACTTTCACCTGGACTTCTGATTTTTCAGATGCAGACCTTCTGTATATTCTTACATAATACCTTTTATATATCTCTGTCACATACTTATCACATCTCTCATGATTCTAACATCTCACATAGTTTCTAGCTCTTTTTAAGTGTTACATAAATGATGAGTAAATGAACTGACAAGGCGTCCACAAGCATGCACGTGTGCATACACACACTTGAACAAATCAGTTGTTGTTCCACTTCCTTTTCATACCTTATGGTATCTTTTTACCTGAATGTTGAACCATCAAATTATAAATGCATATTTGGAAATACCACTTCCTGTGCTTTTAAGGAGTAAATGGAAAAAATATTACAACAAACCAAAATATGTCAAGTGACATATATCTATACATCTGTACCTTCCACTGGAGAAGGAGATTTAAATATGACAGTCTGCCTTTCTTACATCCAGTGAAGGCATTACTAGAATAAATCATTACAAATGTATAGAAATTTATTCATTTATAAAATAAAATGCAAACTTTGCTCAGGATCCCTCTGTTCCTCCCCATGCTCCACCATCACAAACTCTCACAAGCGGCATTCAGTGCTAACACTCAAAAGTAAGAAAATGTTAATGATGCAAATCCTAGAGAAATACTGCTTTCAGGTCTAGAAATTTTTGAAAGGCAAATATTAATAAATTTTAAGGAAATGTATTTAGGAATTTCTATAAGATGACTATAACAATTAAAACATATTCAGATCAATAAAGTTTAAATTCTGCCACTATTTCTAGTAAGTATAGCTAGAGTTAAAAATTGTGAGAAGTATTTTTCATTAAAAAACCTTACAACCTAAGTGAAGGAGAAAACTGTTAATATGATGCTTAATAACATCTTCATAAGTTAAAATAGAAACCTATGGCTTTTTGAAAGAAACTTAAGTATTAACTCAAATACACTTTATGATTCTTTTTTTTTTAAGAAAGTGTCAATTTGTCAAATTGGGAATTTCATATAAAGCATTTCATATTTTGACCATCACTTCTGATTCACTGAAATTATTAAGAGGAATGTATTTTCCTAAATCTGAGCAATGAAACCTGACATATCTGATCTCTTCTATACTCTATGTCATCAAAACAATGTGTTTGCTTTTGATTGTCCCTTACCAAAGGGAACTGGAAAATCTAATAGGAGAAGAATATGGTTAGGGAATTCTAACAGGACATTCCCTCCAACTGCCCAGAAAGGTTGAATGGATTGTCTTAAGGACAAACAGAAAATGGCAGATCTTAAGTGCTAACAAACCAAAGGAATCTTTGGGGAAAATTCACTTAATCATTATTTCCTAGAATGAAAAGGAATAAAGCAGAAAAGGTTCTCTAGCTCTTGGTCCATGGGCCAGATGGAAACATAATAAATTGTCAGTTTACAAGTCAGACATACTAAAGAAAGAACAATAATCTTATTTGGTGGAAACAAGAAAGGCTTTAGGATCAGAGAAACTTTATTTGAATCTGTATCTATCACTTGATTGTAATATTGGGAAGTATTTGAGTTCCAGTTTTTCTCATTTGGGAAAAGGGAGTAAGAATCATCTTCTAGGACTATTTGGTGGGGGGAGGGGTAACCAGAATGAATTCGGGGGCATTCGACCACTAAGCCACATCCCCAGCCCTATTTTATATTTTATTTAGAGACAGGGTCTCACTGAGTTGCTTAGCATCCTGCTTTTGCTGAGGCTGGCTTTGAAATCATGATTTTCCTGCCTTAGCCTTCCTAGCTGCTGGGATTATAGGCAAGCACCACCACACCTGGCAAGGACTATTTTAACATCTAAAATATCTGGCATGTTACAGGAGTTCAGTAAGAGCTGTTTCACAGAATTTATGTGGGATTCAAATGAATGTACTTTTCAAGGTTTTAGGTGAAATGAAATACCGAGAAAAGCACAGAACTTGAAGTCAAAACCCAGAACTTGAAGTTGAAGTGGGTCCATATCTCATCATTGCTCCCAATTTTCTGTGTGTTTCTGGCCAAGTCATTTACTTTGCAGTACCTCATAGATAAAATGAAGGTACCAACATTTGCCCTACTTAGCTTTCAGGGATGTTTTGAGGATCAAATATGATAATCTTTACGAATGTTCTAACGCATATGTGTTATTCTAATTATCAAGAAACCAATTGTATTAAAAGTAGCTTCTTCCTATACAGATGGAAGAATTGTGCTTTTGTAAAATTAACAATGCTTTCTAGGTACCACTCAGCATTGTTTATGAGAGCCCTAGATTCTACTGAATACATTTTCTTAAGAACAGTGTTATATATAATTTTTAAAACTCATCTGTATTTATTACTCTTGAAAGCTGACTGTTGACTTGAGTACTACATTTTCGTTCACAAGCTTTACTTTTATTTATTTATTTTTATGAGCTACTTTTTGAAAGGCTTTGTAAAACACCTAGGGAGGTTTATAGTTTTGTTCCTCTAAATATATTTCTTTGGAAAACAAGTCCTGGAGAGTTTCTCCCAGCAGATTATTTCAGTTTAAATACTTGGTTCTAGAGGACGTACATGCACAGTGGGTAACTACAAGGGACAGAAAGTTTAAAACGTCGATCATAACAAGATGAAACTCAAGCCATTTTAACAAATATTTTTCTTTTAAACATTGAGGTCTATAGTAGAACACTTCAGGGACAAAATATTTGGTATGGTCTACTTAGGGATACAACTTGGTAGCAAATACTTTGGATTACAAAGTTAACGATAGGTTACATGTCTTAGAACAAACATCTCAACCTGTTAAAATAAGCCAGCATGAAACTAGAAAAAGCATTACTATCTCTACTTTAGTGCCTAAAATATCATAGTATCACTTAAAAATAGGAAGAAATCTTATTTCTCCTTTAAGTAGTATGTCATGCCATATAGACTGTTTAATAAATGTTATCAAAAACAAAGAACAAAAATATTCCATGGAAACATATCAGGAATGACAGGGCTGGTGTTGTGGCTCAGCGGTAGACTCTCTTAGCACGTGCAAGGCCCTGGGTTCAATCCTCAGCACCACATAAAAATAAATAAATAAAATAAATGTATTTGTCCAACTACAACTAAAAAACAATATTAAAAAAAAAAAACATATTAGGAATGAGGGGAAGTAGGGAACACATGTATGAGTGGTTCTTCAGAAGCTCAGTCTACTTCTTCAGTGCTCAATGTGCGTCGTCTCTTTCCAGGAGCGGCATTTCTTCCATTACAGCGGCACTGGTGTCATCAATACCTAGACTAAGTTTGATCATCCTGTTAGCATGGGTCTGGGGATATTCCAAACCAAAGTAAGAAGACCAGAGCATAGTTTCATACAGCAAGGTGACCAGATCTTTCACAGACTAGTCATTCTTGTTAGTCTGTGCCTTTTGCCTTAAAATCTCAATAATGGAGTGGTCAGGGTTTATCTCCAGGTGTTTCTTTGCTGCCATGTAGCTCATTATTGAGCTGATTACAGAGCTTGAGTTTCATGATTTTTTCCCATGTTTGCTGTCCAGCCATAGATGCTTGTAATGATACAGCATGAGGAGGTCACCAATCAGTTTGACACAACCTTTTTCTCTAAGATGTCCTTTATGATCTTGCAGAGGTTTTTCAAAAAACTTGTCTTTTTCTCCTTCTTGTTTCTTCTCTTCTTCATTCTCTGGAAGCTCTAAGCCCTCTTTGGTGACAGACACTAAAGTCTTTCCCTCAAATTCCTTGAGTTGTTGGACACAGTACTCATTGATCAGCTTGATCATAGAGATCACTTCTAAACCATGCTTCAAAGACACTCCACACAGGCAGAGTCAGCTATCTGGTCCTTGATCTCACCTGGGATACAGCAGATGTGTTTCTGGTTTTGCTTCATTTTGGTGAAACAGTCCTTGAGAGAAACCATCTCGTTCCCTGAAGCAGACAGTGCAGTATTGTAACAGCTCTGAGAGTCTCTTTATCTTCTGCCAGATCAGCGAACAGTTCTAAGCATTTTTTTTGACCAAATTCTTAATGATTACTTTCAAAATTTTGCTTTGTTGCAACAATTCACAGACTATATAGAGAAGATCCTCAGAGTTCATCACTCCTCTAATGAAGTTCAGATATTCAGGGATTAGCTCCTCACAGTTATCCATGATGAGAACTTTGCATACATATAAGTTAATGTTGTTCTTTTTCTTTCTGTTTTCAAAGAGGTCAAATGGAGCACATCTTGGGACAAACAACAACAACAACAAAAAACCCTCTAAATTCCAACTGTCCTTCAACAGAAAAATGCTTCACTGCCAAGTGATTTTCCCAATCACTGATCAAGCTCTTATAGAACTCTCTGTACTCCAGGTTAGTGATATCATCAGGATTTCTATTCCAAATGGGCTTTGTTTTGTTGAGTTCTTCATAATTGATATACTTCTCCTTAATCTTCTTGTCACTATCCTTCTTTTCTTCTTCTTCATCAGAATCAACATCTTCAATTTCAGGTTTGTCACAGGCTCCTTTTTCTTTTCCCTCCTTTTTATCGTATTCTTTAGCCTCATCTTCACTGATTTCTTTATCACGTCCCTTTTCCACAAAGAGAGTAATGGGATAGCCAATAAACTGGGAATGTTCTTCACAATCTCCTTTATTCTTCTTTCCCCCAAGTACTCAATTTGATCTTCTTTCAGATGAAGGACAATCTTTGCGCCACCACCCACTGGTTCCCCTGTGTCAGTACTGACAGTAAAGGAGCCCCCTGCAGAGGACTCCTAGGGATACTGCTTATCATTGTTGTGTTTGGTGATCACAGTCACTTTCTCAGTAACCAGAAACACAGAATAAAAGCTGACACTGAACTGGCCAATCATGGGATGTCTGTCTGTACCAGCCTGCAAAGCCTCCATGAAGGCTTTGGACCCACACATGACTATAGTACCAAGGTTACAGATCAGGTCAGCCTTAGTCATTCCAATTCCAGTAACCACAATCGTGAGGGTTTGGTTTTATTTGTTTGGCATGAGATTAATGTGCAGCTCCTTCCCAGAGTCTAGCTTACTGGATCTGTCAAGTTATCATATCTGATTTTGTTCAGGGCACTGGACACCTGGAAATCAGCTCCCACAGGAAGATCTCTTTGAGTAGAAAGTGTTGATGACCAATAACATCAACTAGGCAATCTCTGCTTGGAAGATGAAGGTCTTCACTTTCTCGTCCTCCATAGGTAGTCTTGGGTTTGGGTCTCCTCCAGCATCTTGGCTGGGTTACTGCATGGGATCTGCAGTGTAGCAGCACCAGGATGCTGAAAAGCAACTTTACATATCATTTTTAAAAACAAATTTCCAGAAACTAATTTTGGTAGAGTGTTGCTTCTCAAAAAGATATGGGGGTTGGGTTAGGACAAAAGACTGTAAAACAACAGAATTAATTAGTGGGAAAGTCCTATGACTTCAGACCCTAATGAGGGGAAGTCTGTTTTTATTTTTTTAATTAAATATCATGAGTTAAATTACTAAAATCTTCCAGAAATGAAAATATATACACATTAATACTGAAAAGATCAGTCATGACTCAGCTGGAAGTTGCTCTAGATCACAAGTTGAGAACTACCATCTCCGAGGTACAGGAAGGGAAAACATGGGTGTAGAGAGTAATGAAGTTCTTCAGAGTGATGGGGCCATTCAGCAAGTAAGCAAAATGGACAGAAATTCTCTATCTTCTTTCCAATAAATCATTCTGCTGCATTGGATTTTTTATGAATAAAAACATAAAATATATAATAGGCACCTGGTTTCTTCAAAATATTTATAAAAATTAATTCCTATAGCACTATTATGGGCTGTTAGCCTTATGGAACAGATGTTTAAAAAGATGCAGAAGTTAAATAATTCCTTTAGAGTCAGTCTACAAAAATCAGTAGCAAAGTAAAGATTAGATATCATATATTAGTGATTTTATATTCTAATTGAGCTCTTGGACTCAGAACCAAGTGCCTATATCATAGAATGTCTCTGGTTACTAGGTCAATCCCTATAATCTACTTTAATATAGGATCTACTAATAAATATATTTGATGATCTGCATCCAGCTACCTCCTCTTTCCCACTCCCCCGGTGTGATCATTCCAGTCTACAGAGACTCCAGTGGGCACAGAGTGAATCCAACAGCACCTCTCTATCTCCTACTTACACGAGGAAACAGTGTCAACTAGATCCTAACCTTTTAATGATTCTAATATTTCAGGGAAATACAAACTAATACTTATCTCAAAAACATATAAAAACTGGGAATGTAGCTTAGAGGTAGAGTGAATGCTTAGCATTTAAGCAAAGGACTGAATGCAGATGAGACATAGCAAAGCTTATTTAAGGAACTAAAAGAAATTTAGTGTGGCTCAAGTATTCCAGTTGAGGTGAACCATAGAAGGCTTTTGTAAGGCATTTGGGTTGAAATTTAATGGTACAGAAACCCACCAAAGTATGATATAAAACTGTTTTATTCCTATTTTTTAAGATCACTTCAGTTTAAAAATTTGTCATATCATACATATCCTTGCTGTATGAAGTATGGTCCATAAATTAACAACATCAGTAGGACTAAAACACTTTATAGCAGCACTATTCATGAGAGTGAAAAAGTGAAAACAACCCGAATATCGATCAATTGATGAATGGATATATAAAATGTAGTATGTACATATAATTTAATACTTTATTAAATTTATAGAAGTACTGATACATACTACAGTATGGTTGAAAATTTCAAAAATATGCTAAATGAAAGAAGTTGGTCGTAAAAATACCATTTAGTATATAATTCCATTTATGTGAGATCCCCAAAATAGGTAAATCTATAGAGGCAGAAAATAGATTAGTGTTCACTTAGGATTGGAAATAGGGGGAATATGGAATGAAGCCTAATAGGTATCAGTTTTCTTTCAGAAGAAATTAGCAAAAATTAAATATTGAGTTGTGAACACTGCACAATCCTGAGAATTAACTAAAAAAGACTTAATAATATACTTTAAAATGGTGACTTATAGGTACGTAAATTAGACTTCAGTAAATATGTTTAAAATTTTTGTGCCAGGCATGGTGGCACATGCTTGTAATCCCAGTGGCTCAGGAGGCTGAGGCAAGAGAATCATGAGTTCAAAGTCAGCCTCAGCAACTTAGGCCCTGAGCAACTCAGCAAGACCCTGTCTCTAAATAAAATATTAAAAAGGCTAGGGCTGGGGTTGTGGCTCAGTGGTAGAGCACTCACCTCGCACATGCGAGACCCTCAGCACCACACAAAAATAAATAAGTGAAATAAAGGCATTGTGTCCAACTACAACTAAAAAATAATATTAAAAAATAAAAATAAAAAGGTCTGGGATGTGGCCCAGTGGCTAAGCATCTCTGTGTTCAATTCCTGGTATCAAAACAACAACAATTTTTTTTTTTGTAATTTTGATATCTTTGTAATATAATTAAAGTTAAACTATAATGAAATTACAATTTAATTATTTGATTACAGTGTCATCAAATTATAACAAATAAATAATCATAGCAAGAACTATGGTTCCAAGGTCAGAATTCTAACATTAACAAATGCTAATCTTTGGATCAGGCTTCTGGTAAATTTTTCTTCAAATGCAATATAATAAAAAATCAGTATTACTTTAAAAATTTAATTATATATCTATACAGGAGCAACATGTAGAAAATAAAACTTAAAGATACTTACAATAGTGCCATAAAATATAAAAAATCAGAAATAAATTCAATTAATCATGAGAAAAATCCACATACTAACAACTACTTTATTTCAATAATGTTTTCTGAAGAAGATCTAATAAACAAAGAAATATATCATTTTCTTGGGACAACAGATTTATTGTAAAGATTCTATTAATCGCAACTATATTGATAAATATACTCAAAGCAGTTCCCTCTAACTCCTTGCAAAACTTTTTTTTTCTCTGTGTAGAAATTCAATGAAAATGCAAAAGATGAAAATAACAAAGATGAACTTAAAAACAACAATATGCTTAAGAACTTTAACACATATTAATACCTATTATAACATGAAGAAAATTCAAACAGTGAAACTGTGGTAGAAAACCAAATTAATGGAACAGAACAGAGGGTCCTCAACAGACTTAACAGAAGGCAACTACATATGATTTTATTTCTATAAAATTCAAAATTAGGTAAAACCAATCTTTGGTTTAATAAGTCAGGGTAATGGTTGATCTGTTTGGAGATGTACTGAATGGAAGGGAGGAAGTGAAGGCTTCTAAGGTTTGGGGGTCTTGACAATGCTGTTTCTTGATGTAAGGGTCTGCTTAGATGGGTGCATTCACTTTGTGAAAATTCAAGCTGTACATATGTACGTATGAATTTGTATACTCTTCTGTGTATATCAACTTCAAAATTCCTCAAAAATACTTTTAAAATTAAAGATTGTCCTATCAACATATTTATACAAAGATAACTATTTGAGCCTATGTAGAAAACCTACTGAATGTGGAAGTTACACTGTTTATATGGGGTTTCAACTCACCTTTGTCCTGTAATGCAATTTGTTGCTTATGCAGTAATGCTACTTCCCGTCCCAAAGCTTTCTTCTGTCTTTCCAGTTCATTGCGAAGCACCAAAATTTTTAATTGCAGGCATTCACTTTCTTTTTTCTAAGTAAAAAAAAAAAATCACAGGTAAATTTATGAATAGAAAATTCATGACTATAAATAATTATTCATTAGCAATGTTTCAAATGAATAATGGTTTAATATTCATCAAACCTTAATTCTCAAGTAACTTAATTATCAGCCCTATCATTTTAATGAAAAGACTATAGAAATAAGCCAAGAATAAGAGTAGAAGCACATCTTAAGTCTAGGTATGGTTCTAAGAGCCCAAAAACACTACAAAATATCTTGGGTTCCTTTCCTGATATTGTAATACAAGATACAAAATTATTAGTAAAGAAAAAAATGGAGGGGCTAAGGATGTAGCTCAGTGGTAGAAGTACCAATACATGTTAAAACACAGATGAACCTTGAAAACATCATGCTATGTTAAAGAAGCCAGTTTTAAAATGCCACATAATATAATAACTTCATTTATATAAAAACTTCATAACCGGTAATCCAAAGAAACAAAAATTAGATTTCTAGTCTTGCCAAGCTGAACCACAGTGCTCTAATTCCCAGCTCATTTCAGAGAAAGACATATAGGGCTTTCGTATCTGTTAGGCAATAAGGAACTATTAATCGCAATTATATTGATAAATATATTGATATATATTGATAAATATATTGATAAATACAAGTCCATGGAGAATCAATGAACACCACCCGAGGAGCCTGTACTTCTACTACATACTGGTAGTAATGAGATAACCCTCTTTCACTCCAATGCAATGGTGTCAAAGCAGGCCTAATAGAATCAGAACCTTCACTATTACCCATCACTAATGAGGCACCCTACTTTCTGTGATACAGTGGAGGCCAGGTAGAAAGCAGCAATGAGGTACTTATACTCTACTCAGCCAAAAGTATCAATGGAGTCCTAGTAGGGAGCTACACCCACCAGGCAATAATGAGACAGCACTTCTTCCTTCCCTACCACAGCAGCATCAAAAAAAGCCAGCTAAAACAAAAGGTTTAAATAAAACCCAGAGATTTATAACATTATATCCAAAATATCCAAGTTACCATTTAAAAAAAATCAATCATCATATTGATAACCAGATGATGTCAAAACAAATAAAAAAGGACAATCAATAGATACCAACATGAAGATGATAGAAAAGGTACAATCATCTCACAAAGATATGAAAGTAACCCCCATAAACATGTTTCAATAATTAAAAACATGCTTGAAATTAACAAAAATATAAAAAGTCTCAGTAAAGAAACAGAAGATATAAGAACCAAAAGGAAATTTTAGAACTGAAAATAACTGGAACAAAAACCTCAGTAAATTAAGCTCAAAGGCAGAATGGAAGAGATAGAGAAAACCATCTGTTAGTTAGAAGGCAGAACAATAGAAATTGCCCAATTTAAATAGCAGAAAAAATATACTAAATGAACAAATGAATGAATGGAAAAAGAAAAGAGGGAAGGAGGGACAGAGGGAAGGAAGGAGTAAGCAAGCCTGGTGCTGTTTTATTAATCATTCATTTAATTTCTTAAATAATTACAGTTAATAAAACAGCACCAGGCATAGTTGATTTCACTGGTGAATTCTACCAAATATTTAAAGAAGAAACAATACCTATTCCTTAAAATCTCTTCTGAAAATGTGAAGCATTTTCTATTTCACTGAATGAAGCCAGCACAATCCTAACACCGAAACTGGACAAAGATATCACAAATATTAGCAAATCAAACCCAACAATGTGTAAGTATTATACACCATAGCCAAAAGGAATTGATTCCAGGTATGTAAGTTGCTTTGAAAACAACTAATATAACTGATCACAACAACAGACTAAGGAAGAAAAAGCTACTGATCCTTATCAATAGATGTAGAAAGAGCACGAGTCAAAATTCAATACCTGTTCATGATTAAAAAAAAAAAAACCTTTCAGAAACTAGAAAAAAGGGGAACTCCTTCCATTGGTAGAAAATGTCTACTAACTAAAGTAGAGCTAATATCAGAATTATTGGTAAGAAACTAGATAAGACAAGGAAATAAAATTTATACAGAATGGGAAATAATGAATAAAATATTTGTTTAAAAATAATATATTAGTCTATTTGGAAATCCCAATGTATTAACAAAAACAACAACAATAAAATCCCAAATCCAAAACCCAAAAAAATAACCTCTAGAACCAATGAGCAATTACAGCAAGACTGCAGGACATAGTATTAATAAACACAAGTTGATGCTTTCCTGTGTAACAGCAATGAACAATTGGAATTTGAAATTAAAATTTTTTAAAAAAAACTTTATCCTAGCATAGAAATGAAATACTTTGGTAGAAACCTAAAGAACATATTCAAAATCTATAATGAAAACTACAAAATTCCAATGAAAGAAATAAAAGAAAATCCACGTATATGGATAGATCATGTCCATGGATATGAAGACAATGTCAATATTCCCCAACCTGATAGATTCCAAGCAATCAGAATAAAAAACTCAAAAAGTTATTTTATCAACAAACTGATTCTGATTACACAAGGGCAAAAGATCCTGAAGAACTAGCACAACATTGAAGGAAAACAACAAAGTTGGAGAAATATTAGTATCCAACGTTAAGACTTAATGTATAGCTGCAGTAATCAAGACAGTATAGGATTAAGAACAAACAAGATCAATGGAATGGAAATAGACAACTCAGAAACAGACCCATACAAATGCAGTCCAATGATCTTGGGGAAAGTAACAAAAGCAATTCAATAGAGAAAGAACATTCTTTTCACCAAATGATGCTGAAATCACTGGATAACCACATGAAAAGAAAACAAAATCACAATCAAAGAATTCAATTTAGATACAGACCTTACACCTTTTGTAAATATTACCTCAAAATGGATCATAAACCTAAATGTGAAATAAAAACTAAATAACTCCTAGAAGGTAACAGGAGAAAAATCTAGGTAAGTCTTTAGATTATCAAGCCCCATGAAAGAAGAAATTGGTAACTTGAACTTCATTAAAATTAAAAACTCCTCTGGGAAAAACACTAGTAAGAGAATGAAAAGACAAGTCACAGACTGGAAGAAAAATCTTGGCAAAATCCATATCTGATAAAAGACTAGTATCCAAAATATACAAAGAACTCAATAATAAGAAAATAAAGTAAAACTCAACAATAAGAAAATGAACAACCAAATTAAAAAATGGAAGAGATATGTGTATAGTCACTTCACCAAAGAAGATACACATATGTGTATATGGCAAATAAACATGAAAACATGGTGATATGTCATCAGAAAATTACAAATTAAAACCCCAATGAGACACAACTATAAACCTATTAGAATAACTAAACTTCGCAACTCTTCATAATCCCAAATGCTCTGAGAAACAACACAAACTTTCATTCATTGCTAGCGGGTATGAGAAATAGTCACTTTGGAAAATAGTGTGGCAGTTTCTTACAAAGGTAAATATAAGCTTACTATATGATACAGCAGTTGCACTTATATATTAATCCAGATGAGTTGAAAATGTATATATACACAAATATATCTATGGCAACTTTATTCATAATTGCCAAACTTGGAAGCAACCAAGAGGCACTTTATTTAATAGATCAACAGATAAAGAAACTTTGGTATGTATCCATGTAGTGGCATTCAGTAATAAAAAGACAAGTCAACAATCTATGAAAAGACAGAGTGAAACTTTAAATGTATATCTCTAAGTGAGAGAAGCCTGTATGAAAATACTACATACTGTATAATTCCTACTACATACCAGTCTAAAACAAGGCAAAACTATGAAGAAGTAAAAAATCAGTGGTGATGTAGAGTTTGGGAGAGGGAGAAAGGGATAAATAGGTGGAGTACCAGGGATCTGTAGGGAAGTGAGACTATTCTGTATGACACTATAATGATGGATACATGACAATGCATTTACCATGTGTCCACACAGAGTACTGTAAACTAGACTTTAGTTAATAATAACTTATCAATATTGATTAACAGTTTAACAAATATATACCACTAATACAAGATCTTAATAGTAGAATAAATTGAGGTGGGGAGCAAGGTATTTGGGAGTTTACTATACTTTCTGCACAATTTTTCTGTAAACCTAAAATTTGTTCAGAAAAGAAAGTTTTGTTGTTGTTTTAGAGTCACAGAGGTACACGGTAAAATGTCAGCATTAGTATATATTTAATTGTGCATTAGTATATATTAATTATATAGCATATGGCATGACATAATTTAATCAATTTCATTCCTCATTGTCTCCCCATACCCTTTCACCTTTACCCTGATCCTCTTCTTCTACAATAGTCTCCCTTCTGCATTCCTGATGTCCTTTTTCCCCTTCCTCTAATTTCCACATAGGAGAGAAAACATGATACTTGTCTGAATCTTATTTCATTTAACATCATGATGTTCGGTTCCATCCATTTTTTTCTGAAAAAATATTTTGTTTATCTTTATGGCTGAATAATAGTCGTGTGTGTGTGTGTGTGTGTGTATCATGTTTTCTTTATCCATTCTTCTAACACCTATACTGAGTCCATAACGTGGATATTGTGAATTGTGTATGCATGGATATGTAGGTATCTCTAAAGTATTCTGACTTTAACACTTTCAGATAAATATTAAGGAGTAGTTTAAATGGATCATGTGGTAGTTCTATTTTCAGTTTATTGGAGGAACCCCCGTATTGATTTCCACAGTAGCTCTCCTAACTCACATTCCCACCAAAATGTTTAAGGGTTCCTGTTCCCCTGTATCTTCACAAGAATTTATTGTAATTTACCTTTTTGATGATTTCCATTCTGACTAGGGTGAGACAGAATCTCAATAGTTTTGATTCACATTTCCCTGATGGCTGAAGTCTTTGAACATTTGTCATATAATTACTGGATATTTGAACCTCTTTTGAGAAGCAGTTTCTTTTCAGTTCTTTTCTCATATATTGAATGGGTTATTTGTTGTTTTGGTGTTAAGATTTTTGAGTTCTTTATGTATTTGGTATTGTTTTAGTTAGCTTTTCCATTGCTGCAACCAAAATACCTGACAAGAACAATTTTAAGGAGGAAAAGTTTGTTTAGGGGCTCATGGTTTCAAAGGTCAGTCTACAGATGGCCTACTCTACTCCTCAGGGGTAGAAGTGTGTGGTAGAGGAAAGCAGCTGGGTACATTACACCAGGAAGCAGGGTTGCGGGGAGTGCTCCATTCTCCAGAGACAAAATATATGTTCCAAAGACATGCCCTGAATGACCCATCTCCTCTGTCCACACCCTACCTACAGTGATAATCCCTATCAGTGAATTAATGCACTGATTCAGTTAAGGTTCTCGTAATCAGATCTTTTCACCTCTAAACTTTCTTGCACTGTCACACACATGAGCTTTGGGGGACACCTAATCTAAACCTAACAGGTATTAATCATCTGCTAGAAGTATAGTTGGCAAAGATTTTCTCCCATTCTATAGGCTATCTCTTCACACTGTTAATTGTCTTCTTTGCTGTGCAGGAGCTTTTCAGTTTAATATTGTTCTATTTATCAATTCCTGTTATTATTTCCTGAATTATAGGAACTGAACTCAGGAAGTCATTGCCTGTGCCTATATCTTGAATGTTTTCACTATGTTTTCTTCTAGAGGCTTCAATATTTCAGATATCTTATACACAGATATTTGATCCATTTTGAATTGGTTTTTGTATAGGGTGAGAGATAGGGATCTAGTTTCATTCTTCTACGTACAGATAACCATTTGTTAAAGAGGTTGTCTGTCTCCAACATATGTTTTGGACCTTTTGTCAAGAATCAGATGACTGCAGTTGTATGGACTTATGTCTGTGTCTCTCATTCTATTCTATTAGTCTATATGTCTGCTTTTATGCCTGTCCATGCTATTTTTGTTACAATGCCTGTGTAGTATATTTGAAGTTGGGCATTGTCATGCCTCCAGCCTTGTTTTTTTACTCAGGATTGCTTTGGCTATTCTGGGTCTTTTGTTTTTCCATATGAGTTTTAGACTTGTTTTTTCTATTTCTGTGAAGAATGTCATTGGTATTTTCATGAGGATTGCATTGAATGTGGATTGCTTCTAATATGGCTATTTTAACTATTAATTCTGGGCTGGGGATGTGGCTCAAGCGGTAGCACGCTCGCCTGGCATGCACGGGGTGCTGGGTTCGATCCTCAACACCACAGAAAAATAAAAAATAAAGATATTGTGTCCACCTAAAATTAAAAAATAAATATTTTTTAAAATATTAATTCTGCCTATCCATGAACATGGTAAGTCCATCTTCTGGTGACTTCTTCAATTTCTTTTTCAGTACTCTATAATTTTCCTTGTAGAGGTCTTTGACCTCTTTGGTTAGATTTATTCCTTTTTTCTTTTTTTAAAATAAGTTATTAGGAATGGAATTGTTTTTCTTTTTCAGTAGGTTCATTAATGGCATAAATAAAAGCTATTTTAATGTTAACTTTGTATCATAATACTCTATTATGACTTCTATTAGATTTAAAACTCTTCTGGTGGACCCTTTAGGGTCTTCTAAATACAGGACCATATCATATGCAAAGAGGGGTAATTTGACTCCTTTCCGTCCTATTTGTATCCCTTTTTATTTCTTTCTCTTGTCCAATTTCTCTGACTAAAATTGCAGGTACTGTATTCAATGAGAGTCATGGCAGTAGATATCCTTGTCTTGTTCCCAATTTTAGAATAAATGCTTTTAGTTTTTCCTCATGATATTGGATTTGGGCTTGTCATACATAACCTTTAAAATGTTGAGGCAAAATCCATCTATCCCCAGATTGTTCAGGGCTTTTTATTAGGGAAAAAACTGTTGATTTTTGTCAAAGCCTTTTTCTGCATTTATTGAAATGCCCATGTGATTTTTGTCCTTGATTTTATTTATGTGGTATATTACATTTACTGATTTGTGAATGCTGAACCATTCTTTTATTCCTGGAATAAAACAAACTTCATCATAGTGTATGCTCTTTTTAATGTGTTGTTGAATTCAGTTTGCAAGTATTTTATTGATGATTTTTGCATCTATGTTCACCAAGGATATTGGTCTATAATTTTCTTTTCTAGTAGTGGCATTATCTGGCTGGTTTAGTCAGTTTTTTGTCACTGCTGTGACCAAAAGATTTCATGAACAATTTTAGAGGAGGAAAAGTTTATTTTGGGACTTAGTTTCAGAGGTGTCTCAATATACAGATGGATGACTCCATTCTTTGAGGCCTGACATGAGACGGAACATTATGGTGACAGTGTGTGGCAGAGGCAAGCAGCTGGGAACATGGCACCAGGAAGCAGAGAGAGTTCCACTTACCCAGGACAAAATACACACACCAAAAAGCATGTCTCCAAGGAACTATCTCCTCCAGCCACACTCTGCCTGCCTACAGTTACCACCACCCAGTTAATTCCTATTAGGGGACTAATTCACTGATTGGATTAAGGCTTTGATAACCCAATCATTTTACTGCCAAACACTCTTGTATTATTTCACACATCAGATTTAGAGGGATACCTATTATCCAAACCATAGCACTGGCTTTACAGAATGAGTTTATAAGTGTTCCTTTCCTTTCCATTTCTTGAAATAGTATGAAGGGCACTAGTGTTAGCTCTTCTTTAAAAGGTCTGGCAAATTCATCTGTGAGTCTGTCCAGTCCTGGGCTTCTTTGTTGGGATGACTAATTACTGCTTTAATTTCACTGTTTGTCATTGGTCTGTTGGATTTTTTTTTTTTATCCTCTAGGTTCAATTTGGGGGATCATCTGGATTTCAGTGGTATCTATTGTAATAGCACCATTTTTGCCTCTTATTATCAATCTTGTTTATTTTTTCAAAGAACCAATTCTGTTTCACTGCTCCTTCATATTGTTCTTTTAGACTCTATTTCAGTAATTTTAGCTCTGATCACCTAGTAAATTCTTATCTCCTTCCAGAGGTATAAAATAGCTAATCAAAATTAAGATAGAAAAAAAAACCCAATCCAATAAATAAATTAAAAAGTTACCAAGACTTGAAATAAGCTGGTGAAAAACTTAAAATGAAAAAAGTCAGAACATGATTTGATTTCTAGACAATGAGAAAGTCTGGGAACTAAGATGCACTATGCTACGGTCTTGTTGAAACAAGGAGCATGGAAAATGATTTCTGGAACTTGTGTTAAAAGTAAGTTATAGCAATCATTTCTCACCCCAAATGCTTTCTTCTTTACCTCTGAAATACTGATTCTAAACAGATGGTATCATAATCCATTAAAGACATTCAAGCCACAAAAACAAGAGCTATTTCCAATCATTATATTAGGCTTAAAAGTCTGTGAAATATGGCTTTACAAAGAATATTCCTAAGTAAATTTTCTGAACACAGTGAAAATTTATGAGGGACTTCTAGATGAATATTTATGAGGGATGTGCTCCTAGATGAATCTGACATGTTTTCTGCTTTCTGTGAATTTAGATCTACTATAATCAAAAGACTTTTTGTCCTGCCAAACTAAAGTAAGAACGAAGTAATAAAGTCTAAATATATATCTCCAATAGAATATTAGCCTTAAAAAGGAAGGAAATTCAGCAATATGCAATAACAGGAATAAACCTTAAGAAAATTAACAAAGTGAAATAAACCAGTTATAAAAAGACATATTATATGATGGTACCACTTATTAAGTACTAAGAGTAGTCAAAATCATAGGAACAGAAAATAGAATGGTGGTTGCCAGGGCTTAGAAGTAGTGGAGAATGGGCATAGAGTTTTAAGTTTTACAAGACAGAAAGAGCTTTGGAGATGGACGGTGATGCTGGTTGCACAACATTATAATGTACTTAATACCACTTAACTAGTCATTTAAAAATGATTGAGGTCATAAACTTGATTGTGTATTTTATAATTTTAAAAATTGAGGAGAACAAGTCAATGAGGTTGCTTATCATGAAAGAAAAAAGAACTAAGACAAAATTTGCTTTTTCTTCAGCAATCATATAGAGCGATCAGGAAGCCAAGGATCTTCTTTTATCACTGAAGGGAAAGAAAAAAACAGATAAAGTCTTAGGAAGTAACCTTTTTCCACAAAGAGCTAAGTGATCAATTTCTTCAAAAATTTTCCACAAAAAATGCATATTGAATTCTACCTAAGCAGAGAAAGAAAATAAGCAGAAAGAAAAGCAACTCTTCAGAAAAGAGGACTATGCCTGGCTGGGGGTTAACCTGCTCTATTCCAGGATACACACTAAAATTAGGATGTTTTCAATTCAAAGAACTAAAATTACAAGTTAATCCAAATACTAAGCTAATACAGGACGGCGTGCATATACCGTGTTTGTGTTATGGTCCGTGTGCGGAAACTGGCCCATTTACAGAAATATATCAAGTAATACAAAGCCAGAACTGTTGGCTTTCATTTCTGATAAGTAGAGTAAATTAACCCTTCCCATGTGGGATCTGGTTCAGTTTCCTCTTAAATACTTCAAGACAAGTTGCTCAAAGATCTTAACATCCCATATCTTCTAATGGGTTTCTTTGTTCTATTTATGTGTTTATTCCAAGTGTGACTAATGTCACATATTTATCTCCCGTGTATCATTTTTAATTGGATTTTAGCTGTTTTTTTACACAACACTGTATCAGAACTGAAAATCACAAACGTTCATTTATTTTCAAGCACACATTCCTATTTATGGGTCTTTAGCAAGAAAATCATGGACAATATTAAACATTAATTTTAGAATGACAGTTAACCTATAAATAACCCATTAATGGAAATGAATATTATCTCAGATCATACTGGAATTAAAAACATGACCCTAGGAATCATGAAGTTTCCAAATATATTCATAATAATACTGTTATGTCCTTTTTCACTCTCACTTTCTCATAAGTATAAAAGTAGAATGTGTCGGAATCTACAAGATTTGAGATATCACAATAGCAGATGTGAGAATCCAGGTAGTTTATTAAACTAGAAATGAACTTTAATGAAGTTAAATTCACAAAACTTAAAATTATGCAACTCAATTCATTTTAGAAAAAACACTTATTTTTCATAAAAATGTATTCTTACATTAACATAATAAATTATTGTTATTTTGAAATTAATTGGGTAATTAATTATTTAATTTCTAGTATAATAAATATCAATAGCATAACCCATGTTATTTTGAGATTATCACAAATGAAGAGAATAAAGGGGTCTTAAGATCAAAAAGCTGAAAATTGGTGTCTTAAGGCATATTTTATCCTCATGTATATTTCCTCAAACTGGAAATAATTAACAATCTAAAAAATGTTCTAGAACTATGGAAGTTGTCCTAAAGTTTACCAATTGCTTTTTTTAGCGCGGGGGGCTGGGGGAACCAGGGGCACTCCACCACTGAGCCACATCCCTAGCCCTATTATGTATTTTATTTGGAGACAGGGTCTCACTGAGTTGCTTAGCGCCTCGCTTTTGCTGAGGCTGGCTTTGAACTCACAATCCTCCTGCTTTAGTCTCCCCATCTGCTGGGATAACAGTTGTGAGTCACCATGCCAGGCTTACAATTGCTTTTACATGTCATTTCTAGGATCTTTCCATTGTACTTACACCTTATCAACCCCTAAGAAAGAGAAAAGACTTCTTTAGAAATTACTTCATCCTCTCCATTAATTTCATAGACTCAGTGGCAATATATGAGGTCTGGAACCCAGGCCTAGCTAGAGAGATAAAGCACAATATATATAAAATAATAAAATGTATAGGAGTTTTAAATGCTAAAAGCTAGTATTTGAGGGTTCTGGAGACTAATCAATAGTGGCATTATTTTGAAGAGAGGTCAAAACTTGGTGTAAGCAAACACCACAGTAAATTTTCCCTTTTCTATGGCTTTGTTCTGAAAATGGCTGCAAATTCCAACAGAAAGCCAACTTATCTTCCCAGATGGAATAAACTAAGGGAAAAAAATAAGATCATCAAGAATGCCAAAATGGAGGAACCCAGGAATGGGCACCCCAAGTTCTGTTTAAACTCAATGGAATTCTCTAAACCCAAAACTACATAAGCATGAGATAAACAGAAAGCTGCCTGTGGCTAAGATTAAAAAAAACAAACCAGAATCTGAACCAATGCCCATTGGAGACATGACAGTTTAAGCTTAACCAAGTTAACTATCTGCTAAAATAAGAATATCACTCTTCAGAGCAAAGTAATAAAACCTAAAGATTCTACCAAGTTACACTCACAATTTCCAGGATACTATATGATATTACCCAATATATGAAGAGGCAGGAAAATGTGACCACTCTCTAGGGAAAAAACAATCAATGTATATATAAAAACAATTCAGGCTGGGCATGGGGGTCCTCATCTCTAATTCCAGGGTGAGCCCGAGGATTGCAAGTTTGAGGCCAGCCTCACTAATTACCAAGGCCCTAAGCAACTTATTGAGACAGTGTCTCAAAATAAATGATAAAAAGGGCTGGAGATATGGCTTAGTGGTAAAGTGCACTGAGTTCAATCCCTGGTTCAAAAAAAAAGATAAAATAAATTCAGATATTGGACAAATCACATCTTTAGATCCCTAATAAATACAATGCCAAAAAAAATTCCTTATCATCAGATAAAATGCAACAAGATACAAAAAGGAAAATATATTTTAATCAATACAGGCTTATTCCAGAAATGGAACATTTAAAACTTGAAACTAAATTAATGTAGTTCACTACATTAGAGAAGAGAAAATCATATGATTGGTTCAAAGATGCCAGAAAAAAAACTGACAAATTTTAACATCCATTCATGATAAAAATTCTCAGAAAATAGAAATAAAAGGGAACTTCCTAAATAAAGGGTATTGCTAACATTATATTTAATGAATAAAGGATGAATTTTTTTCCCCTCAATAAAACCAGGAACAAGGCAAGGAATCCCATTTTTATCATTTTTCCCCCACTGAACTGATGTCCTAATAAGCACACAAAATGCCCAGTTCAAACTTGTAGACATTATTGTTCACATAGAAAATCCCAAGAAGTCTACAAAATAATTATTATAACTAAATTAATATAACAAGTCTATAAGATACAAAATTAATAAATTAAAATTAATTATATTCTTATACACTAGTAATATACAAACAGAAAATAAAAATTCAAAACCAATTCTATTTGTAATAATGCCCCATCTTCCCCCCCCACAAAAAAACTCCACAAAACACTTAGGAATAACTTTAACAAAAGGCCTTTAAAATCGCTATAATGAAAGGCATAAAACATTAATGAGAAAATTAAAGAAAGAGCTAAGTAAAATGGATACCTATCATATTCATGGACTGAAGGACTCAATATTGCTAAGATGGCAATTCTCCACAATTTTATTTATAAATTCTTATCAAAATCCCAGCAGCTTTTTTAGCAGAAGCTGACAAACTGATTCTAAAATTCACTTGGAAATATAAGGAACCAAGAAAAACAAAACAAAAAACACAGGGATTGGGACGGGGTTGTGGCTCAGTGGTAGAGCACTTGCCTAGAATGCATGAGGCACTAGGTTCCATCCTGGCACCACATAAAAAATAAAATAAAATAAGGGTATTGTATCCACCTACAACTAAAACAACAACAAGCAAGGGAATTTTTAAAAAGAACAAAGTTGGAGGAGTTAACCTATCTGGTGTTTTGTTTTGTTTTTGTACCAGGGATTGAACCCACAGGCACTTAACCATTGAGACACATTCCCAACACTTCTTTTTTTTTTTTTTTTTTTTTTAATTTTGAGACAGGATCTAGCTAAGTTGTTTAGGGCTTTGCTAAGTTGCTGAGGCTGGCTTTAAACTCACAATGCTCCTACCTCAGCCTCCTGAGCTGCTGGGATTATAGGCACACATTACCAGGCTCTGCTCCCTATTTGGTTTTAAGGTGGCAAATCTACAATAATAAGAGAGTTTGGTATTGGTGAAAGAAACATATAGGTCAATGGAACAAACTACAGAACACAGAAATAGGTGCACACATATACAGCCATCAGACAACCAAGTCAAGGTAAATAAATGGGGAAAGACTACTATTCAACAAATGTTATATCAACTGAACATCTATGTTGTGAAAAAAATTTACCTTTACTTTATCTAGTATAAAAAAATTAACTTGAAATGGATTGCAGATCTAAATGTAAAGCCCAAAACTATAAAATTACTAGAAGACGATGAGACAAAATTCTTATGACCTTGGGTTAGGCAAAGGTTATTTATAACGAATAAAAAATAAAATGTTATTAAAAAATTTTAAAAAATGTTGGATTTATTGGATTTATCCACCCTAAAAATTTTTGCTCTTTAACACCACTAAGAACACAAAAGACAAGTCATGGACTGAAAAAAAAAATGCCCCAACATACCTATCAGAAAAAGAACTTAAAATAATCGCACACGTATACTCTACAGCCCAAAATAAGAAGGTAAAAATCTCAATTTAAAATGAGAAAAGAAATCTAAACTAGTTAACTTGATACCACAAACAAACAGATAAGTAAACATAATGAGAGTTAAGTTTCTCACTATTAGAAAAGGATATTACAGAGCATGGCATGGTGTCACACACCTATAATTCCAGCTACTCAGAGGCCAAGGCAGGAGGATCCTATGTTCAAGGCCAGGCTGGGCAACTGAATGAGATCCTGTCTCAAAATAAAAATAAAAAGGGCTGGGTATGTTGCTCAACAGTAGAGCCCCTCTGGGTTCAATCCCCAGTACCAAAAAGAAAAGAAAAATTAGTAGGAAGGCTAGAATGAACCTTATGGTATTAGAGTCAAAAACAGTAGTATGTACTAATGTTTATTTTAATACATAAAGAGATAAACAGATACATGTTTATCCATAGATAACTCTGTCCACTGAGAGGATCTATAAATAACTACACCCAGTAGCAACAAACACTATACCATTACTCAGTGAAATAGTTCTTTGTAGAAATGGCTGATTCTAGGGCTGAGACAGAAAAACACATGATGAGCTAGATCATATGGCACCAGGGAATAAGGAAGTACTTAAAAAAAAAAAAAAAAAAAAGATGGGGACATATCAAAAGTATACAAGAGTCAACTTAAAAGATATTTTAATAGCCAAATTTACAAGTTGATTGAGAAAAAAATAACATAGCACTGAATTATAACAAAAAGTATAAAACACATGAGTTCATACTGATAGAGTGAATAAATAAAAGGAGGGAGAAGGGATAAATCTTTATGACAAAGAATTCCACATAATATGTGTATACATTATCCCCTCTCCAAGAGGTGGGGCTTACTTCACATTCTGATATATTTAAACTTAGTAACTTGCTTTCAAAACATAGAATGGAAGAGGAACTCTCTTTTTTTTTGCCCCTGCCAACCTCCAAGAGAGCCAAGGAAAAGGAACTTTCTCCTGGTGAACCCTGAAAAATACTACCTTGAACAAAAAGGTCAAGGTTAACATCCACAGTGATTAGTAAATGTGATTTTAAAAAGGAAACACTAAGAAACTGCCATAGATCAAAGATAAGAACACCATGATGACTCAACATAGTATCCTAGACTGGAAACTAGAGCAAATCAGTCTAATCATGAGAAAAACACCAGATATATCTAATCAAGGTCTATTTTACAAAACACCTGATTGGTAACCCTCAAAACAATCAAGATCATCACAAATAAAGAGAGCCTAAGGAAGAATGACTACTAAGTGTAGTATGCTTTCTTGATTGGGATTCTGGAATAGACATTAGGTAAAAACTAAGGAACTCCAAATGAGGTCTGGACTTTGGTTAATGATAAGTTATCAATCTAGTTTCATTAATTATAACAAATTTAATATATCAAGGTAAGATGTTAACAACAGAAGAAACTGGATATGGAGTATATACAGTAAGTATCTATCTATACTATCTTTTGTAATAATTCTACATACCAGAAAAGTTTTTAATTATTAAAAAAAAAAAAAAGCAGCTGCTCAGGAGACTGAGACAGGAGGACCACGAGTTCAAAACGTGGTCAAGGTGCTAAGCAATTCAGTGAGACCCTGTCTCTAAATAAAATACAAAATAGGGCTGGGGATGTGGCTCAGTGGTCAAGTGCCCCTGAGTTCAATCCCTGGTACCAACCCACACCCCCCAGAAAAAAGATGTTAGTAGAAATACAGCAAACCACAAATAAGAATCCATAGTTAACAATCATACATTGATGTTAATACCTTAGTTTTGACTACATACCATAGTTAAATAAGCTGTTGATATTAGGTGGGCTAGGAATGTAGCTTGTAACTTGCCTAGCATACCTAGAGCCCTGGGTTTGATCTGAAGTACTGCAAAAAACAATGAAAAAGAACATGAGGGAAAGACTATATAAAAGAAATATGGGAACTGTCAAAATTATCTTTATAAAAAGTTTCTGGTAAATCTAAATTTTTTTGAACTATCTTTTAGTTGTTGGTGGACCGTTGTTTAATTTATTTATTTATATGTGGTTCTGAGGATCAAAACCAGTGCCTCACACATGCTAGATAAGCACTCTACCACTGAGCTACAGCCCCAGCCCAAGAGTTTATTTTTTTAATGGGCAAAAATACCTAAACTGATACTTCTTAGAAGACATGAATAACCAAATACTATGAAAAATGGTCATTATAGAAATGTAATTTAGCAGGAAAATGAGGAAACATTACATAACCATTAGAATGACTAAAATTAAAAAGACTGACCTCCTAAATGGAACAAACAAATCCCTGAAAGACACAAACTTACCAAGGCACTTAAGAAGTAGATCGTTTATAAACCCATAATTCTCAAAGAAGGTGAATTTCTAGTTCAATACCTTGACACAAATAAACCTCCAGACTTAGCTAGTTGCAATGGCAAACTCCTGTCAAACACTGAAGAAATAATTCCAATTCTATACCTTCTTACAGAAAATAGGAGGAAAAATTTTCCAGTGAGTTAGGCCAACACTACTCTGACAACAACACTAGACAAGAAGATTACAAGAAAGCAAAGCAGATCAATCTTCATCAATATATATACAAAGTTCTTCAAAGTGTTTTTAAAAAAATGAAATCCAGTATTGTTCATGAATAGAACAATTTATCAAATGCAAAAGGCCTTTCCCCAGGAAGGCAAATTTGGGTTAACATTCAAAAATCAACCAATGTACTTCACCATAATATCAGAAGAAAATAGAAGAAGCACACAATTTTGTCCAGAAGGGTTATCTGATGAAATCTAAAACATGTAAGTAGAAATGTAAGACAATGGTAGAAATTTTATAATTAATATAGTTAAGTGTGAAAAAATGTTGGGCGTTGATTAATATGACAAGATAATCAAATCTTTGAAAATCATCAGGTACAAACAATTTCTCATAACAGATTTAATTACTTAAAAGGAATTAAGAAATGGTCTTCAGTAGTATAGAGAAAGAGGAACAAAGGAAGGGAGAAGTACTGAAGGTTGAAATGGAGCAAAATACATTTCATGCATGTATGAATATGTTAAAAAGAACACCACTATTATATGTAATGCACTAATTAAAACTGCTATTATAAAGTAATCCAATTTATTTCAGATGAATAATAATTTACTTGAGACAAGGAAGAGGTAGGTGGAAGAGAACAAGAAGATGATAATGGCATTGTGCTAGATTCTTTCTTAAATTCAATGAGTAATTTCCTGATTACCCACTATGTGTCACATTTAAAAAAAAAAAAGTATTTATTTATTTGTTTGTTTGTTCTAATTAGTTACACAGGACAAACAAATAAATAAATGGACAGTAGAATGCATTTTGATCATCATACGTAAATGAATGGAACTGAAGAATATCATGTTAAGCAAAATAAGTCAATCCCAAAAAACCAAAGGCTGAATGTTTTCTCTGATTTTATGAGGATACTAATTCATAATTTGGGGGTGGGGCAGTTGCCAGGGAAGAATAGAGGTATTTGGACTATGTAGAAGGGAATGAAAGGAGGGGAGGGAGTACAGTACCACTGTCTAGGAAGGACCTTAAAATGAATCAGACATTATTACCCTAGGTGTCACTTTCTAAATAATGGAAATACAGCAATGTGTGAGAAAGAGAGAGAAATCCTTCCTTTCACAGAATTTAGAGAGACAGAAAAAAAATAAATAAAATATATATCATATTAAAAGGTATTATGGCTTAGATTTTAAATGTCCCCTAAATGAGTTGAAGGCTTGGTTACCTACATGTGATACCACTGGGAGGTGGTGGAACTTTTAGGAGGTGGGTCTCAGTGGAAGGAAATTAGGTCATTGGGGGTATACCTTTAAAGGGGATATTGAGATCCCAGCCCCTTCCACACTCTCTCTTTGCTTCCTGGCTGCCATGAAGTGACAGCTCTGCACTCTCCGCCATGATGTTCTGCCTTGCCATGGAACCAGAGTGAATGGGGCTGACCATGGACAGAAACCTGTGAAACTGTTGGGTCAATATAAATCTTTCTTCCTTTACCTCCAGTATTCTGTCACTGTGACAGAGAGCTGATTAACACAAGTGTCAATAAATACTATGGAAAAAAATTTAAGCAGGAAAGGAGACATATGTACTGGAGCAAGATTTTCAATGGGGTTATTAGAGAACTAGAAGATTTCTGGGTTCACTTTCAGTTCAAACATCCAATGATTTTCTTCTACATTGACTAGGCAGCACGAAAACACACAGTGAACCTCTGAACCTGACCTCTTTAAACTCATGCATTCTATCCCCTTACTCTTGTGTGTCAACACTTATATTTTAGAAAAACAGGATTAAACATACATTTTTCCATACTGAGACAAAGCATATGTTGTCACTTAATGAAACAAGTAATTTCCCAATCTTGCCTTGGGAGAGGAAAATAAGAAAAATAAAACCTAGCGATTTCTCCCCAGACAAAGGTTCTAAAAATGCAGCATTTTTGTACTCAACATAAAGGATTAAAACAGTTATTTTTTCCTCCCCCTCCAATATATTTATGGTCTGGAATTTGGACCTTTATTGGCACTAAGTTACAACAAAAGGTGGTTTAACAATGTCTCTTCAATGGAAGATTTTTCATAAACAAGAAAAGTCACATGCATAAAAGAATTACTACTATAATTATTTTAGCAAACATATTTTTGTGGCTGATATGTGCCAAGTACAGAACTATTTTACATATTAGGTTGAACAACAAGAAATTGCTATTTATAGGTCAAAAACAGTAATTTTATACAGTTTGAACTAATACATTAATTTCAAATTCCATAAGACAGAAGTTTGTATATATTATATGCATCGTTATTTTTCTATAATTCTTATATTATCATCTTGGGAAACTTTTTTGCTTTTATTTAGGGATGTAAAGGTTCTCAGCTAAGTGGTACAAATAAATGGAAGATGTTATCTATCTGTGATAGTTCAAGCAAGCAAATACTTAATTTTATCTAAGATTTAACTTGAAGATTTGAACTTTAAGTATCATGATCATGTGGCTTCATTTTATAAAAAGTTCAATTTATTAATCATGCCTACTATTCTGCTTATAAAGATTCTTCATTCCAAAAATGAGTTTTTGACCAAATCATATTGCACGCAGGTGCAAACACATAACAAATCACACTATTATGTTTAATTACAACACACAATAAAAATTATTAAAATAAATTTAAAAATTGATGATTTTTTTCTCCACAAGGAAGAATATAAAACAATCCAAAATTATACTAATTTCTTCAATCTGTTAATTTATATTAGGATTTCCATTTCTTTAGAAATGTTTCACTAAACTGGTCATGGTGGTGCATGCCTATAATCCCAGCATCTTGGGAGGCTGAGGCTGAGGATCCGAGTTCAAAGCCAGCTTCAGCAACTTAAGCAAGGCACTTAGCAACTCAGGGAGCTCCTGTCTCTAAATAAAATAACAAAAAAGCGCCCCTGGGTTCAATCCCAGTACAAAACAAAACAGAGATGCTTCACTAAACAGTATTTCTCAAAAGAAAATACTGTACACAAACTAGCCTATTATGCTTAATCCAAATAAATTTCAAATTCATCTGTTAAAAGCAGATTAGTCCCTAAAGTTTATTTTTTTCTCTGGCAGCTATTTTTTATTCAGTATACAGTTCATGTTTACAGGTCAGATTTATGAAACATTCATAAAATAGCCTGTTCTTTTCTAAAATTGTATGTCATCTAAAATTTCATCTAACAGAATAAAGCAGGTACTCTGTACAGTATTAGCAGTTAGGAAAATTTATTTCCAACATTTAAATGCTGACAAACATTTTTAGTGAAACAATATTAAGAAAAAAAAAACTACCGATAGTTTTGAAAAAAAGAATTAATTCAAGAAGAATATGATAATACACTTAAGAAAACAATAAATTTAAATAAGTAAATATATAAAAACCTACCAGCTCATTGCTTGTAGATGTGAGTCTTAGTTTTTCTTCAATTTCCTTTCCAATTTTCTGAACAGTTACCTGAGTCTGCTTAATTGCACACTGGGCTCTATGAAGCCTAGAAATACAAGTTGCAGAAAAGTTTAAGTGAGTTAATTATAAACTCAACACAAAGCCACAGATATGATAATATTTCTAGGATAAATAGAATTAATAATGGACCCATAATTCGTATCTATAATGAAAATATAGGGGGTACAATAAATTCTAAAATAATAATGCTCTAAAATACCCTTTCTGTACCTGCTTGCTTGCTTCTGATATATTAAGAGACAGAATGAAGGTCTCACAAGAAGAGCCCGCAGGAATAATCCAGTCAAATCCTGTCACTCTGCACATGTAGAAACTGAGGTCCAAAGAAATAAAGTGGATTGCTAAATTCTACCAACTGAGTACCACTGCTATCAAGGCTATTACTTATAGGTACCCATAAGGATAAAAAGAATTCACAATCATTCCAGTTAAGAAGCTTAAATCAGCTGGACAAGGTGATGCATGCCTATAATTCCAGCTACTCAGGAGGCAAGGCAGGAGGATCAAAAATTCAAGGACAGCCTGAGCAATGTATCCAGACCCTGTGTCAAATAAAACAAATAAACAAAAAAGGTCTGGAAATAAAGCTCAATGGTATAGCATTCCTGGGTTCAATTCCCAGTGCCAACCCCCAAAATAAATAAATAAATGTAGCTTGTACTCTGAAACAGGTTTTTTTTTTTTTTTTAAATCTTATTTATCTATTTATTTATTTATTTTGTACTGGTTGAATCCAGGGGTGCTTAAGCACTGAGCCACATCCACAGCCCTTTTTAAAATATTTTATTTATAGACAGAGTCTTACTGAGTTACTTAGGGCTTTGCTAAGTTGTTGAGACTGGCTTTCAATTTGTGATCCTCCTGCCTCAGCTCCCATGTTGAAGTTGCTGGGATTCCAGGCATGTGTCACTGCGCCTGGTAATAGCAACTTTATTCTTGGGACAGAAGTCCTCAAAGAACATTGGAAAAAAAAATGAAGAGCTGTTTTTCTTTTTCCTTGTAGTTTCTAGGACTTTTGCTTTTTGGTCTATCTTTAAATATGGTTTATATATTTCATAGGTCACAACTGACATGTGGAAAATTCTTAGGAAGGTACAAAACAATGTACTAGAACAAACAAGTGAATTTTAGTAACATCAGAGTATACAAGGTCAATATAAAAATAAATCAATTACACTTCTATGTTAGCCACAAACTATTGGGATACAAAATTTAAAACAATACCTTTACAATAACATCAAAAAATATAAAATACTTAGAAATAAAATAAATAAAAGATGTGTAAGATCTGACCCTGAAGTTATAAAACACTGCTAACATATATTAAAGAAGAGCTAAATAAATGGAAAAATATATCATGTATACAGACTGGAAGATTGAATATTGTTAAAATGTCAGTTTTTGTCAAGAGACCAACAGTTTCACAATCCTAATCAAAATCCCAACATTCTTTGTTTCTGTAGAAATTAAGAAGTTGACACCATAATTTACCTAATAGAGCAAAGAATCTAGAAGTGATAAATCAATCTTGAAATCTATCAGATTTCAAGACTTTCTATAGAGTTACATAATCAAGATAACAAGATACTGGCTTAAGGACCAAAAAAATAGATCAATGGCCAGTTGTGCCTATATACAGTCCCAGTCACTTGGAAGGCTGAGGCAGGAAGGTCACTTGAGTCCAGGACTTTAAGGCTAGTGTGAGCATCCCATCTCAAAAAAAAAAAAAAAAAAAATCAATTAAATCAAATCAAGAGTGTATTAATAGAGCTACACATATATGGAAAATTGGTTTTTGACAATGGAATCAAGGCAAATCAGTAAAGTTTTTAAATAAAATCAAAATTTTAAAAATAAAGTGTAGGAATATTTAAAAAAAACTTGGGAGAAAAGCAGTATCATCCTCTACCTCACAGCAAGTGAAAAATTAAATTAAGGAAGATCATAGTAAACAAAAAAGCTAAAATCATAAAATGTAGAAGAATGTCTTGCAACCTTATGGTAGGGAAGGATTTATTAGAAGACACATTTAAAAAATACTAATCATAAAATTAAAAATGGGTAAATTGGACCTCACCAAAATTAGAAGCATCTAATTCATCTAAAGATGCCATTAAAAAATGAAGGGCTGGGGATATAGCTCAGTTGGTAAAGTGCTTGCCTCACATGCACAAGGTAATCTCAGTGACTCGGGAGGCTGAAGCAGAAGAAGAGCAGCAGTTCAAGACCAGCCTCAGCAACTTAGGGAGACCTTGCCTCAAAAAAAATAAAAAGGGCTGGAGATGTAGTTCAGTGGTAAAGAGCCCTGAGTTGGAAGAAAGGAAGGAAGAAAAGAAAGGGATATGGGGGAGGGAAAAAAAGAAAGGAAAGAAAGGAGGAGGAAGGGGAGAAAGAAAAATAAAAGGCAGGCCACAGACTGGGAGAAAATATTTGGAAAACATCTATCTGACAAAGGACTGTGCTTGGACTATATAAAGAACTCTTACAAATCAATAACAAAAAGAAACAGACAAAATAGTGAAACAAACACTTCACAAAAGAAAATGTAGGTGGGCTCAGTGGCACAAGCCTATAATCCCAGCAGCTCAGGAGGTTGAGGCAGGAAGATCCAAGTTCAAAGCCAGTCTCAGCAATTTAGTGAGCTCTAAGCAACTTAATGAGACCCTTTCTCAAAATAAAAAATAAAAAGGGCTGGGGACGTGGCTCAGAGGTTAAGCGCTCCTGGGTCCAATCCCCAGTACCAAAAAGAAAAAGGAAATGTAATGGCCAACAACACAGGAAAGGTGTCTAACATCTTAGTCATCAGGGGAATAGAACTTAAAATATTTCACAGGGATTAGAAAATTAAAATTAAAATGACAACACCAAATGCTGGCAAGGATGTGAAGCAACTGGAACTTTTCTGCACCTCTTGAAAAAGAGTTAATAATATTCTTAAATAAAACATTCTAAAAAACTGTTTTATAAAGTTAAATGTACATCCAATCTATGGCCCAGCAATTCTACTCCTAGGCATTTATCCAAATGAAAATATATTTACATAAGAAGATTTGCCTAGGAATGTTTGCAGAAAACAATCTTTTTTGTGTCCAGAATTCCACAGTAAAAGTCTACTCAGCAGTAAAAAAAAAAAAAAAAAAAAAAAAGGAAGGTAACACGGATACACATAATATGGATGGATAAAAACTTTGTGCTGTGTTGTGGGGGAAGCCCCAGACCAAAACGCACATGGTGTATGATTCCCTTTATACAAAGGTCAAGAACAGGTAAAGCCATTCTATAGTGACAAATCCAAACAGTGGGATGGGGTCTGTTAGTGAACAGAAGGAACAGAGAACTATCTGAGTTGATGGAAATGTCCTACATAAACATTAGGAGGAGTACAGCAAAACTCAGAAAATTTACATGTAAGAATTGCACATTTCACTACGTATAAATTTTACTTTGTTTAAAAAAATTGGTCATCAACCCTAACCTGAAAATAATCATGTATGTGGGAGGTTCATTTTATTAAGGATTTGATGGCACTAATATCTCTGCCAACATTATTATCATGATGACACTGCACACTAAAAACACTCATGACTATTCTGTACTTTTGAAAATTGCTTGATAGTTATTGAGAATTTCTTACATCACTTAAAAAGGGCCAAATCTCATTACAGCTCCTTTGCTCATGAGATCAGTAATTCAACAACTTCCTTAAGACTCCTAAAGAATCCACGAGAAGATACCCCATCCCATAGCCTCCTGCTCTGGCTGTGTATGTATGTTTGTTTATTTGTTTAAAAAAAAAAAAAAAAATATATATATATATATATATATATGTATGTATGTTGTTGGTAGACCTTTATTTACCTATTTATTTTTATGCTGTGCTGAGGATTGAACCCAATGCATCACACATGCTTGGCAAGAGCTCTACAACTGAGCTACAACCCCAGCCCTGTATGTATGTTAATCAGCACTGATGGTAATACTCTCTTACAAAGGCACCTCTAAAGAAATTTTAAAGAAAGAGAAAGGCCTTTGGGCAGTGATCTCTACCTACATCTCCAGCCTCTGTTTTCTGATATTCTTTACCTTGCACCATCAACTCCAACAATACTTCACCACTGGCAATTTTCCAAACATTTCACACCATTTCTCACTTCCGCACCTGTGTATGAGCTGTTGCATCCGCCTTCAAGTTCTCGATGTCCCTTAATAAGTAAATAAACTCCTAATCCATTAGGAGGCAGCTCAAGCACAGCCTCTTCTGCAAAGGCCTTCCCTGACTATTCCAGACAGGTAGAAGCACTCCTTTCTCCTGGAAATACACATCACTTCATGCATGACATGCACAACAAGTAGTATTACAGAAATCCATTTTACAGCAACTGTTCGTTCCCCCTTTCTGTTTCTGTACTAGATCTTTCTAAAGGGGGGAAAAAAATCCCATTTTCTCATATATATTCTAAATGTTAAGCACAGAACACAGCACAAAAGAGGCACTCCAAATATATTTGCTAGCTGAACATCTAATGTCTAAATATAAAAGTACAGTCCTGAGATTTGATATTTTTGCTTGATACAGTAATTTAATTGAAATATGTGAATTTTCTACTTATAACTTCAAAATATTATATCAAAACAAAAATCACACAAATTAAAGACCATTCATTCAAGTAGAGAAATAAGAAATTTTTACTAAAAATGATAGGCATTATCAACCCAGAGGAAAGATCAACAAAACAGCCTGTTACTTTAAAAGGGGGAGAGTGCTGCCTAAGACTTCACTGCTATGCAAACAACCTTGTCAAATGGTAAAGACTTTAAAAATAAAAATGATTCATGACCATAATTAATGTATGACTTCAACTATTTGGCTCTCACTGCCCCAGACGCTTTCTGATCTTACCTTAGGGGCTTAAAACACACAGACAGAGTCACATTTCCTCCAATCTTCAGTGTTATCCAAATAGACTTTCCGAGCCCCTGCTACATCAAGACAGCTAATAAGGTCCCCCTTTCAAATCCAACAGGAGAATAAAAGTTTGAAGTGTTTAGGCTTTTAAAAACAAGATAGGACATCCCGATTCTCTTGGGATTGAGGAGGTGAAGGACTGACAAGAAAAGAAACAACTGCTTTACCTCCAAACTGGCTGGCTAGTCTGGGAGAAATGTTTCTCGATTTTGCAAACTATGAAAAGAATCTATAAAGAATTATATACCATCTAGTCATCTGAGTGACTGGTCAATACCAACACTAACTATTCCCAGCTAAAATAAAACTCATCTTCATGAATGCTGGGGAAGAGAGATCAAGTAGCTATCTGACAGGTATTTTGGTGATAGCAAAGAGACATATCCCTATTACTTAACATGATTTGAGATAGCAATAAATTGAAACTGGGCTTAACAAAAGTTCTTTGAGGTTAGATATTGTTGTGAATATAAAGATAACACTTTAAAAAAGGTATTATGTCAAATAAATAATAACAAAGATTGAGACTATCCAATCAGATATTAACCATCATTTCAGTTAAGAAGATGTTAGAAGACAATTTCTGTTTAATTAATACTGATTAGATCACATCTGAAATGCTTTATTCAAGTTTAAGATGAACAATGACAAACTGGAACACTTTTAGAAAGGCAGTGAGAGTGAGGTACAGTTCCCTATGGCTTGTAGATAGAAAAAAAGGAAAAAATAAATGCAGTAAAGACAGGAGTCTGTGGAGACAAACTGATACCTAATACCTTATCATTAATGATCTTGTACACATATGAAGGAGCTAAGGTTTTTATACTGAAGCAGTAGGAAACCATTTAAAAAAGTTTTAAGCTTTATTTTTAAAAGTTTTAAGACTTGTTACAATTGCAGTTTTAAAAGCTCTTTCTTCTTCTAATGGGGTGAATGGGATATAGGGGGGAAAAGACTGGAAGCAGGGAGGCTAGTGTGAGGTTACTGCAACAGTCCAAGCAACAAATGTCACAGCCCTAAATAAAAATAGGGGAAGATAGTTATAGAAGTGAAAAGTGAGAGACAGGAGAGATAAAGATTGATGCCTGAAAACAAATTTCCAACTGATATGGACTGAATATGATTTAATTGCCCCCCCCCAAAGATTTATTTGACTGAAGACTTGATCCTTAAAGTGACAGTATTGGGAGGTAATAGACCTTTAAGAAGTAGGGTCTAGTAAAAGGTCTTTGGGTCATAGAGGGTGCTCTCAGAAGGTAGATTCTGTGTGGACCCTTTAAGTTCTCAAAAAAGGAGTAAGTCTAGGCCCCACCCAAGCCCTCTCTGCTTCTGGTCTAAGATGTGATCCTTTCTCTCACACACACTATACCCACTGGCCATCCATCATGAAGCCTTTGCCAGAGCCTGTACAATATTGTTTGAACTTTGAACCTCCAGAATTGTATGCTAAAAAAAATCCTCTTTATTTCATAAGTAGCCTGTGTCAGTGATTTCATTAGTGATGAAAAGCTAATTACTAAAGCAATAACAAGATGAAAGAGAAGACTTTACTATAGATCCTACAGACATATAAAGGGAATTAAGAGGAAATAAATAATAATTCTGTGCCAATAAGTTTATTTTAAATGAAATATTAAAATTTCTTAAAACCTACATCTTTTCAAAAGAAATAGAAAATATTAATAATCATTACCTGTTAATTAAATTAAATTTGTAATTAAAAACCTGTCATGGAAGAAACACACAGGGCTCAAGATGGCTTTGCTGGTAAAATACCAGTTGTAGTAAAATCTTTCAGAGAATAAGAGGGAATGCTTCAATTTAAACACAACATGAAACCAAAACATGACAAGATCATTACAAGAAAGTTACAGATTAGCATCACATGTAAGGGTAATATTCATTAACAAAATGGTAACAAATCAACTCTAATAATGTCTTTAGAGGTTCATACATCTTGATCAAGTGGGTTTACCTAAGCAGTGTAAGGTTGATGTAACATTTGAAAAAATCAATGATAGAATGAAGGAGAAAATCATATGATTATCTAACAAAATGAAAAAAAAAGACATTTGATAAGATGCAGTACCTATGCATGATTAAAAACAAAAAAATCCTCAACACCAGGGGAAAAGAGAAACTTCCTAAATCTGATAAAGGATTTATAGAAAAATCTACAGCAACTGTCATACTTTAGGCCAGAAACAAGGCAAAAACGTTCAATTTCATAATTCTATTCAACATTGTACTACTCAATGTCCAAACCACCACAATAAGGCAATTTAAAGAAGTCATAATGATAAGAAAGTAAGAAGCAAAAATGTTTCTTCACAGAATCATGATTGTGTAACATAGGAAAATCCAAAGAAATCTACAATCTAAAAACTAGAACTTATAAACAAATTATAAGATTCCAAAATAAATAAAGATTAATTGGGTTGTTTACACAATATCAAGAAATAACTAAGTATAAGCCTAATAAAAGATGTTAAAAGATCTATATACTAAAATCATAGAACACAGATGAGATATTAAAGAACTAAATAAATGAAGACATAAACCACTGTATGGATCACAAGACTCAATACTGTTAATAAGTTAAGCCCCCCTAAACTGATCAAAGCAATCCCAGTCAAAACCCCTAACATACCTTTTTCATAGAAATTGACAAGCTGATTGTAAAATCGATAACAACATACAAAAACCTGGATTAGCCGAGAAGATGTTAAATACCAAGGTTAAAAATCTTACGCTACCAGATTTTATGAGTTACCACAGAACTATAGTAAGGTGGCAGCAGTTATATGAAACTAAACAAATAATCAATGAAATATAATTCAAATTGTAGAAAGAGACCCATTTCTACATAGTCATTTTTTTTAATTAAGAAAGCAAAAGCTTCATCAATAAATAGCACTGAAATAATATTCACATAAGAAAAAAAGTGCACTTTAACCTCTACCTTACCTCATATGCAAAAATTAATTTGGGATGGAGAAACTACAGAGTTTCTAGAGTAACATATAAGAAAATATATTCATAACCTTGGATTAGGCAAAGGTTTCTTAACTAGGATTCATCAAAAGACATTATTGAGGAAAAAAAAATGAAGACACAGACTGGGGAAAAAACACTTTGTGTATAAGTATACACACACAAAGAACCCCCACAAATCAGTAATATAATCAATCCAATGAATACAAATAGGCAAAATATTTGAAAAAACACTTCAAAAAGAAAGACATAAAAGTGACCAAAAAGCACATGAAATGGTGCTTAGTATCTTTAGTCATTACCGAATTAAAATCAAAATCAAAACAATATACCACCACATACCCATTATAACAGCTAGAATTTACAAAATTGACAATATCAAGTGATAGAAAGAAGCAGAGCAACTGGAACTTTCACACACTGCTGTAAAATTGTGTAACAACTTTTGAAAACTTTGAGGCAATACCTAATCAGTTAAGTATACATCTCTTGTCTGGGCTAGCAGCTCTGCTCTTAGGTAACAAGAGAAATGAAAGCAGGTGACTACAAAAGGTATATGTAAGTTGTATGTATTAGTTTTTTACTACTACAATGGAATACTTGATGTAGCCAGTGTATGAAGAAAATAGCTCACAGTTCTGGAGGTTCCAAGTTCCAAGATGAGGTGCCCACTGGTTCTGTTGTTAGTGAGGGCAGCAGGTAGTGCCACATAAGGCAGGGATTTATATTCATATTTCAAACACTGGCTAGCCAGATATTACTACATGGGAGACTGCCTGGCAGGCTGAGGCAGGAGGATAACAAACTCAAGGTCAGTCTGGGCAAGCAGTCATATCTTGAATCAGGAAGCAGAGATAGAAAGGGCCAGGTTTGTTCCTCGTATAACCATCTCTTTATGAGAACTATAAAGGGGTCAAGAGCTACCTGATCCCTTCCAAGGGCAGCACCTTCAATGACCTAAGGACCTCACACTAGGCCCCACCTTTTAAAAGTTCAACCACTTCCCAATACCATCACCCTGCAGACCAAGCTCCATGGGCCTTGGGAGATACCTAAACCATATACAAACCACAGAAGTGTTCCTATTAACTTCATTCTTAATAGCCCCAAAGTGCAAACAACCTCAAATGACTATCAGCAGGATAATGGATAAAAGAATTGTAGTAAATTCATAAAAGGAAATACCATACAGCAATAAAAAGGAATAAACTACCAATCGATACAAGAACATGGATAAATTTCAAACACTGGCTAGCCAGATATTACTACATGGGAGACTGCATGGCAGGCTGAGGCAGGAGGATAACAAACTCAAGGTCAGTCTGGGCAACTGAGTGAGACCCTATCTCAAAATAAAATTTAAAAAAGGACTAGAGATGTAGCTCAGTGGTAGAGCTCTTGCCTACCATGTGTGAAGCCCTGGGTTCCCAAGTACTGCAAAAAACAAACAAACAAACAAAAAAACCAAACAACAAAAATTTTGTCTGCTGAGCAAAGGCCAGAAACTAAAAGAGTACATCATATGGCTCTAATTATAAGAAGTTCAAGAACAGGAAAAGCTAGTAAATGATGAGGCTATAAGGAAAGAAGTGTTTGAATCTGCCAGAGGTGAGAGTGAAGGTGTCAGAATGACTGGCAAAGGGAATTTTCTAGATAATGAAAGAATCCTAGGCTTTCATTTGACTGATGATGACATGAGCATGTGTACTTATAAACATTCACCAAGGTGTACAGTTAGGTCTCTGCATTTTATTGTACATAAATTATACTGCAAAATAAAAAGAAACAAAGAATGGTATATGGCCTAGGGAACCAGGAAAATGGTGATGCCATTTATTGATATGGGGAATATAGGAGAAGCAATTTGAGAAGTTCTTTTTTCAGTTCAAGGTGCCTGTGCAACATCCAAGAGCAGTGTGGAAAACGAGTTGAACTAAGGATCTGGAGTTCAGGAGACAGATCTTGGCCAGAGATAAAATGTGGCAATGATTAGCACACAGATGCTATAACATTATGAAATGTTCATTTCATAACACTATTAATGCTACAAGAGTGAATGAGATCACCTCACAAGAGTGTGAGAATGAGAGAGAACAGAGCCTAGAACAGAATCCTGAGGAACATCAATATTTAAGGGATTAGAAAAAAAGAAACAGAAACTTGCAAAAAAAAAAAAATTGAGCCAGAACATCCGGAGAAATGAGAGGACAGCTGGGAGAGCTGATGTTATAGCAGTTAAAGAAACAGAATACTTCAAAATGATCACCGACTCAAAATCAAGTAACTCGATGCCTAGTCAGGTTTCTACCTATTTTAGTAATAAGGACATGATTTTAAAAGCCATTTCAAATCATTCACCTCTAAATCCACTGCCACCATCTTCCACAGAGCCAACAGCCTCCTAACTGGCTTTTCAGTTTCACCTCTTACCCTTCTCAATTCCCTTCTGTATGTGCTAACAAAAGTACCCCTTTCTGCTTTGCTCGGTTGCTCGTTATAACTTATCTGCCCAAATAGCCTTTGCAATGCCTGCCTATAAAGCTTTATCTCCATATATTTTATATCAGCTATATCACTGTGTATTGGAGCACATGCAACAATATTCGGGGTAAAAAAGAAGAGGAAGAAAATAAAAACATGATATAAAGACTAAAGACTTTGCCCCAACCAGTAACACAGTCCTGTACTCCAGGACTAAAAGAGATTTTAAAAGCTCTTATTTACATTGCAACTACAGAGGTTTCCACACATCTAGGATTCAATTCTCTGAAACTAGAAATATCACAATCTACAAGCTTACAATTTAAAAGATCAGTGCTAATACAGCTATACCTAACCACTTTATCTTTCTTCATCTCTGATAAACACTAAATGTTTTAGACACTCTAGGTCTTCTGATGGCTGGGGCTTGACTACCTATACAGGTATGGAAGGGCAGCTAACAATACTGTGTACATGCTCTTAGTCAGATTGATAACACCTTCCACCAATGAGAAAAAATTATTCCAGTCACTAAGGAGACTGGGATCTGTGAATGTTCCTACACTAAATACAATTTTCAATATAAATTAAGAATTCTATTTGACGTAATCTAGACTCCATGATAATCAGAAATCAGTATGGTGCTGCTGCAGCTGCTAGCAACACAGCACTTTACTTGTTCCTTTTCCCTCACTCTCCCTCACTTCCTTTCTATTATTCTCACTATAAACTCTCCAGTTTGACATTAATAAAAAGCCTTACTCTTTCTCATCTATGCCCTCTTCAATCTATCTGGAATAATATGGCATTGAAATATTTTTCCTAAAACACGCATTTCAACAGCATCCTCCAGAAAATCACAACACTGAAATGGGGCTCAAGAGATCTTTCAAGAAGATCTTAGAAGATGGAAAAATATACCCTGTTCATGGATAGGCAGAACTAACATCATCAAAATGGCGATATTACCAAAAGTTCTCTATAGGTTTAATGCAATGCCAATCAAAATCCCAACGGCATTTCCTGTAGAAATAGAGAAAGCAATCATGAAATTCATATGGAATAATAAAAGACCCAGAATAGCAAAAACAGTGCTAAGCAGGAAGTGTGAATCAGGCGGTATAGCGATACCAGACTTCAAACTATACTACAGAGCAATAGTAACAAAAACAGCATGGTACTGGTACCAAAACAGGCGGGTGGACCAATGGTACAGAATAGAGGACACAGAAACCAATCCACAAAACTACAACTACCTTATATTTGATAAAGGGGCTAAAAGCATGCAATGGAGGAAGGATAGCATCTTCAACAAATGGTGCTGGGAAAACTGGAAATCCATATGCAACAAAATGAAACTGAATCCCTTTCTCTCGCCATGCACAAAAGTTAATTCAAAATGGATCAAGGAGCTTGATATCAAATCAGAGACACGCCGTCTGATAGAAGAAAAAGTTGGCTACGATCTACATACTGTGGGGTCGGGCTCCAAATTCCTCAATAGGACACCCATAGCACAAAAGTTAATAACTAGAATCAACAAATGGGACTTACTCAAACTAAAAAGTTTTTTCTCAGCAAAAGATACAATAAGAGAGGTAAATAGAGAGCCTACATCCTGGGAACAAATCTTTACTCCTCACACTTCAGATAGAGCCCTAATATCCAGAGTATACAAAGAACTCAAAAAATTAGACAATAAGAGAACAAACAACCCAATCAACAAATGGGCCAAGGACCTGAACAGACACTTCTCAGAGGAGGACATACAATCAATCAACAAGTACATGAAAAAATGCTCACCATCTCTAGCAGTCAGAGAAATGCAAATCAAAACCACCCTAAGATACCATCTCACTCCAGTTAGATTGGCAGCCATTATGAAGTCAAACAACAAGTGCTGGTGAGGATGTGGGGAAAAGGGTACACTTGTACATTGCTGGTGGGACTGCAAATTGGTGCAGCCAATTTGGAAAGCAGTATGGAGATTTCTTGGAAAGCTGGGAATGGAGCCACCATTTGACCCAGCTATTCCCCTTCTCGGTCTATTCCCTAAAGACCTAAAAAGAGCATGCTACAGGGACACTGCTACATCGATGTTCATAGCAGCACAATTCACAATAGCTAGACTGTGGAACCAACCTAGATGCCCTTCAATGGATGAATGGATAAAAAAAATGTGGCATTTATACACAATGGAGTATTACTCTGCATTAAAAAATTACAAAATCATAGAATTTACAGGGAAATGGATGGCATTAGAGCAGATTATGCTAAGTGAAGCTAGCCAATCCCTAAAAAACAAATGCCAAATGTCTTCTTTGATATAAGGAGAGTAACTAAGAACAGAGTAGGGTCGAAGAGCATGAGAAGAAGATTAACATTAAACAGGGATGAGAGGTGGGAGGGAAAGGGAGAGAGAAGGGAAAATGCATGGAAATGGAAGGAGACCCTCAGAGTTATACAAAAGTACATACAAGAGGAAGTGAGGGGAAGGGGAAAAATAATACAAGGGGGACAAACGAATGTCAGTAGAGGGGGCAGAGAGAGAAGAGGGGAGGGGAGGGGAGGGGAGGGGGGACAGTAGAGGATAGGAAAGGCAGCAGAATACAACAGACACTAGTATGGCAATATGTAAATCAATGGATGTGTAACTGATGTGATTCTGCAATCTGTATATGGGGTAAAAATGGGAGCTCATAACCCACTTGAATCAAATTGTGAAATATGATATATCAAGAACTATGTAATGTTTTGAACAGCCAACAATAAAAAATTAAAAAAAAAAGAGATCTTTCAAATCTTAGTCTATCTATAATTAGGATGAAAACAAACAAGTAGAACTCTTAATGCAAAACAGATTAATATACATTCATTTTAGCCTGCCAATTCAAAGTTCATTAAAACCTAGCTCAGTCATAATATTAACATTATTAAAACTCTGAGGCCTAATACCATCTGGCACATAGTACATTTATTTATTTAATAAATCACTGCTGAATGAATAAACATTTATTTAGTGCTTGCTGTGTGCCAGGCACCAGGCTAAAAACTTGCAATACAATTTTTATTTAATCCTCATAACAACCCAAAGACTTTGTACATCATTATTCCAATCTTACATGTGAGAAGACTGAAGTTAGAAAGTGCAGTTTCAGAATTCAAAACCAGGTTTGTGCAATTTCAAAGTCTATGGTCTTTGCTAGTACCCTATTTTATATCTTTATACCCATCATTCCCAAGATAATACTAACATGTTTTCCCCTACAAACCTCAGCATCAGTAGCATATTGTATGTTAAATACATTTTTAGTTTTCAAAGTGTTTTTTCCTCGGACACACTCTTTGGATTGAATCTTTCAATTGTATGGGTTCCAGTTCATATTTTTCCCTGTGTACCAGGCTACTATGTGCCTTTTCCTTCAATATTACTGATGTACTCACAATATGACTAATTCCTCAACTGCTTTCTATTTTATCTTTGTAGAAAGTAGATTCCCACCCTCTAGTGTATATCCCTCTAGTTTAAATGCCCTGTATAATCTCCTCCCCTTGGGTATCAGAAGGGACTTATTTTTTTTTTTTTTAAATCTAGTTTTGTTGGCTATTTTTTTTAATATTTATTTTTTAGGTGTAGATGGACACAACACAATTCCTTTATTTTTATGTGGTGCTGAGGATCGAACCCGGGTCCCGTCCGTGCTAGGGGAGCTCTCTACCGCTGAGCCACAAACCCAGCCCTCAGAAGGACTTATAAACATGCAAGGATACTACATTGCTCCTGGATGTTATTTTTACAAGGTAAAGGAATTTGGGGGATATAATTAAGGTTCCATATCAGTTGTATTACTCAAAAGGGAAATCATGTAGATGCTAGGGACTGAATTGTACTGCCCAAAATTCATATGTTGAGGCCCTAACCCCCAATGTGACAGTATTGGAAATAGGACTTCAAGAAGATAAATATGGTTAAATGGGGGCATAGAGGTAGGGTCCTATCCTGTAGACTGGTGGCCTTATAAGAATAAAAAGGGACTGACTCTTTCCCCTTCTTCCTTTCTTCATGCCTTCCAACCAACACCATGATTTCAGCCATGTGAGAATATAAACAAAAATCCCAAGTAAGCTGTTTCCAAATTTCTGACCTAAAGAAGTCACAAGATAAAAAATGGGTATTGTTTTAAGTCACTAAATTTGTAATAATTTATTGTGCAGCAATAAAAACTAATACACTCTTTCAATCCAAATCTTCACTACCCTTCTTTCTAGCCCAATTCTAATACCACTCACTTTATGATTCCATTTACTGGGTTTATTACATTAGTCAAGATAACATCTGTACTTCTTAATCTTTAGCCTAATCCCTCATCTGATAATGCTCAATAGCATCTTTAATTTACTCATTCATCCTCTTTTCACAGTGTTTTTCCATGTTGCTAGTACTGAATTTAGTATTGAGAGAAAAAAGCATAAGAAATAGTCTATGCTTTCCAGAAGCATATGATTTATTTACACATTCATGCAATTAGCATTTACCAAGTACTAAAGTATTAGCCATGCCTTGTGTTAAATACTGGAGATCTGTTTATCTTCATAATGCTCAAACTTTGTGAAGAAATGGATATGTACACAATTGTAATAGTATGATACATGGTAAAACAGAGGTATACAAAGGGTAACAGCTGAGCTTAAAAGAGAAGCATCTATTCTTGGGGTGGGGTTGTGTGTAAGTGAAGGATTTTTGGAGAAGGTAAAAAGTGTGGCTGACATTAGAAAGAAAAGTAGGAATTAGGTAGGTAAAAACAGAGAAAGATTCCAGACTAAAGGAAAAGCAAGTACAAAAACAGAGGGGAAAAAAGCAGCACAACATTTTAAAGAATTGTAAATAGCTCAGCAAGCTAGAGCACTTGGTCTTGCAAGTGGTGACACTCAGAGATGAGGCAAAAAATACAGGAAGGTCAGATTACAAAGACTTGGCTTACCAGGCTACAGAGTTTCATCCCCAAAATAGAAGAATAAGTCTTAGACTGGGAAACCTAACCATATGTATCTTTTAAACTTAACTACTTGGGCTGCAATGTGAAAAGACCAGGGTACCTGAAAACAGACCCCAAGATTCATTTTGGAAGAGGAGGAACTCAATTTAGAAGCCTAGGAACAATTAATATTTAATAAGTGTAATTCCCTCTCTGAATTGTGGTCCCCTGCAAAATCACTGGAACCATGGCTCTACCTAGAACTCATATCCTGCTGTAATCACTTGTTTGCAAGCTTTCTTCGGAGTTGAACTCCAAAATCCTCAAAAGCCAGACCTCTATCTTATAAGTTTTATTGTTCTTGAGCTTTCCCATAGTACCTCATACACACAGGCCTTCAATAATAGACCTTCCATAAATGTGACCTCCCTTCCCTCCCTCATTAATAGGGAAGAGCTCACCTCACCCTCCTTTAGGCCCTCAATGAACAGTATACATTCAATAAATAACAGATGACTATTTTAACATTTCTTCTATTTTTTTAGATTCTACAAAATATTTGTTGATTGATAAATTTATGTTTTCTTATAATAGGTCAAGCATAGAAAAACTGCCTTTCATAGAAAAGTGCCTTAAGAACATATTTTTAAAGTCTGCAAAGCAAAAAGGTTCTATCATTTCTCATTCTAGATACTACATGTCTGTCAATGGAACTCAACTTTTTCTGGCAAACATGTCCCCCTAACCATTAACACTGGCTTGACTAGTAACTTAAGGTTCTATTGCCCATATGGCAAACCTTGTTCTTCTCTTACAGTTGGTTTTAGGATTCACGTACAAGACTATACTCTTATCCCAATTAAATTCTTCTTTGAAATTTAAGATGAGTTAAATATATATTCCACCTTTACAGACCCCAGAGATGATCTTATATATGGATACTATTATGTAGATAATCATTATCTCTGATAATTTTATACCACCATTGTATTAGTTTAGTATGTTTTCTAAACCTTTGTTCAAACACTTAATTGTAATATCCTCAAAAATAGAGCCATGTTCTTCCTGTTCACCATTACATCCCCAGCATATTGCAGTTTCCAACATGCAGTACTCAATAAACAGCTGGAAGGTAAATAACTAAATGAATGGACATACTGAACAAAACTAAATAAAAGGCAAAGCAGAGCGCCACTGGGTGGTGATGCATGCCTATAACCCCAGTGACTTAGGTGCCTAAGGCAGGAGGATTGGATGTTTGAGGCCAATCTGAACAACTTAGCAAGATTCTGTTTCAAAATAAAAAATATAAAAAAGGGGTGAGGATGTAGCTCAGTGGTAAAGCACTCATGCTACCATGCTGCTGAAAATTTCCCTCTAGGATGATAGCAAGTCATTAAGCAGTTAGTTACCAGTACATCTACCTTTTATGTCACTTGGCTCATTCTTCATCTTGCTTCCAAAGCTACCATGACATATCTTGTCACACACCTTACTAGATTCATTTGTATCTGCAAGTCTAATTATCCTTTCAGAGTGGCTATTTTGACATACTTTCTTCTATTTTTTGTACAGTATGTCTGACATACTTTGTTCTTAGAAAAGACTCACTAAAAGAGATAGGATTTAAGCTGCAATTTGAAAGAAGGGTGAGTAGACCTCTGACAGCTATATGCAAGGAAATGGGCATTGAGAGTATTGGAAATAGCTTTTCAAGATCATTAAAGGAACAGAGTGCATTGCCTATACAAAAGACAAAGTAGATGATGTACAAAAACAAGAGTGCATAAGAACAATCATGAGAGGCATAGTGGAATTTAAATGCATAAGTAATTGTTTGCACCTACAGCAGTCTCAGACACATGGGAACCACTCAAATACTTATTGATGGGTTTATTAAATATGATAATTTCCCAAAAGACGAGGAGACTATCCTAAAGCTTTATTCAACATTCCTCTGTCTAAACCATGCACATAGTTGAGAACACATAGTCTCATGGCAATGGCATCAAATTAGACAGAATATTTTTGCTACTTATAAAATTAACATACTTTCATGGAAAAATAAATGGTACTAGCATCGTGGGTGGGAAAATTCTATTCAGGAGATGGTAGGTAGTGTGAAAGCATGTGATAATCAGTGTATCAGGTCTAACAAAAATGTACTCTCAAAACTAACAGACAATGCTGATGAAGCAAGAGTTACAGAACAATAATCAACTCTTCACATTTCCAATTTACAACTTGAATAACTCATTTCAGGCAAGAAGAACCACATTTGGCATAAGAACAGGCTAAATTGTTCCCAGATTTTTTCATAATACCATCCATGTGCATTTTAGCAAGTTTAATTTAAAATATATTCATTGTACAATAAACACATTTGAGGAAGTACATAGAAATGTACTTCAGAATTAGAAACAAGAAAGGGGACAAACTGCAGATATGGATGAGATTTTTTTAATTTAAAAGAAATACTATATACAGCTTCATGCCAACAAGTTTTTTTTTAAAAAAAAGATAGATAGAAATGTAAATGATTTTATAGCAAATTACTAATTACCAAATTGTCCCAACAAGAGAAAACCTGAATAGATCAATAACTACAAAGAAACTAAAAAGGCAACTTAAGCAGAGAAGTGGGTACTGCAGGTCCCGATGGGTTTATAGGTAGTATGGTTTTATGTCAAAACTCATGTTGCCACTTTAACAGTATTGGGAGGTGGAACCTTTGAATGGTGTTTAGGTCATGAAGGTTCCACCCTCCTGAATGAATTTTTGCAATTATCATGGGAGTGGGTTCATTATAAAAAGGTGAGTTTGACCCCTTCTCTCCTATGATCCTCTCTTTCTCTTCTGCTATGTGATACATAGGCAACGAGAAGGGCTTTTAAGATGCTGGCCCTTTGATCTCAGACTTCCCAGACTTCAGAACTGTAAGAAATACATTTCTAAACATTATTAATTTCCCAGTCTCTGGTATTATGTTATAGTGGCACAAAAGAAACTAAGAACATCAGTACCAGGAATGGGGACTGTTGCTGTACCTTGTACCTCAAAACATGGAAGCAGCTCTGGAACTTGGTAAAGGGTAGAGGCTGGAAGAATATGGAGAACAAGCTAGAAAAGGCCAGGACTGCCATGAATGGAGTCTGGGTGATTCTGGTAAGCTCAGAAGAAGAGAACCATAGGTAAAGTTTGTATCTTCTTAGAGACTATCTAAGTGGTCATAACCAGAACACTATTTGGATCATGAACAGTAAAGATAATTCTAATGAGACCTAAGATGAAAATGAGGGAAAAGATGTCAGAAACTGGATTAAAGCAGCAAGGAACTTGACTGAACTGTGTCCATGTCCAAGCGGTGTAAGGAAGGGAGAATTTAAGAGCAATGAATTAGGGTGTCTGGTGGAAGAAAAGTAAAGTATTCACACTGCTGTGTGGCTTCTTTTAACTACATATAGTAAAAATGCACAAGGAGAGAACTGGTTTAAAAACAGAATTTATCACTAAAAGGGGAGTAAAACAAAAAGATTGGGGGAAACCGCAGCTTGGCTATGTAAAAAAAGTACATTCATGAGAGAATACCAAGGACAAAGTCAAGCAACTGTTTGATAAGGAGATTATTATAAATAGAAGGAAGCCAGGTGCTATTTATCAAAACAATGACAGAATAATCTCAAAGCCATTTCAGAGAAATGAAGAGCAATGCTCAGTGTAGCCATGATGGTGAGGCCACTGCAGAGCCCCACTAGGGCAATGCTCAGTGAGGCTATGGGGGTGGGGCTGCTCCCTAGACTCTAGAACTGCTGATACCATTGTGCAATACCAGCCTGGGAAAGCTGCAGGAGCTGCAGGCACAAGACCCCAATCTGTGAGACCTGCTACATGGGCTGAGCCTGGCAAAGCCATCAGGAAAAAGTTGAGTCCTTGGAAGTTCAATTCCCACTTCTAGATAGAAGGCCACACATGAAGTGAAAGATGATTATTCTTAAGGATAATTTAGAATTTAGCACTGTTTCCTCTGTAGGTTTTAAACTTGTATAGAACCTGTTACCCCTTTTTTCTATTCTCCCTTTTGGAATGGGAATGTCTATTCTATGGCTGTCTCATCATTGTATTTTAGAAGTGTGTAACTTGTTTAATCTCATAGGCTCACACCTGAAGGAAAATTTACCTCAAAATAAATTGTGTTTTGAGTTTACCCATGACTTCAAATTTCTGAGTTGATGCTGGAATGAGCTAAGACTTTTAGGCTATTAGGATGGAATGAATTTATTTTATATGTGAGAAAGATATGCACTTTGAGCAGCCAAGTTGAGAATGCTATAATTTGAATGTCTGTCTCAGGTATTCTGTTATGGCACCTCAGAATGGACTAAGATAATAGGTGAGATTTACCACCTACATCTAAAGTCTACACACACACACACACACACACACACACACACACACTGTCAAATAATGTGGAAATATAGAGCTTCACAATTCATTTTACACCAGCTGTAATCCTTACCAGTTTTGAAATGAACAGAGGAACAACACACAAAACAAACTATAATCCAACCTCACTTACAAAGATTTGCAAAATACTAAGAGGATGTCAAGTAAACTTAACTCAGTGCTATATTAAAAAGATAAAAAAAAAACACCATGTGCAAGTAAAAATTATTCCAAGAACACTAAGACTTGTTTAAACTTAATTATGGCTGTCTAATTGATATTTTATGCCCTTAAATGGCCTGGAAACTTCTACTTCCCCCTCTGAACACTGGGGGTAAGGGGGAAGCCTCCATGTGAGAAATCTGACTAATCTGAGAATGCCATATGTGAGGAAGTGCTAGCCACTTAGAGAGGCTACTCCGAAAAAGATGTCCAGGAGACCTACAGTGTTCCAGTCATTACAGCCGAGTCCAAATGGAATAAAGAAGAATTCAAATTTGAGCCCAGCCAGTAATCTTCAGATGACTCCAGCCACTGATGCCATCTGATTGCAACTGCATAAAAGACTTCTAAAGAAAGCATCTAACTGAACTCAAATCATCCCATGGACTGTGATGATGCGAGGATAATGAACCACTAAGTTTTGGGGTGGTTTGATATATAATAACAGAACACCTACCGTAGAAGGCTTAGCCATGGTAATAGGTAAGAAAAGGAAAGAAGACCATATATTCAGGAAAAAAACGAAACAAAATTGTCATATACAAAAGTATCATTATAAGCCTTATATACCCAAGAGAGTCAATTAAAAATCATTAGAGTGGGACACTTTGGCACATGCCTATCGATCCAGAGTACCGGAGGCTGAGGTAGGAAGTTCACTTGAGCCCTGGAATTTTGAGTCAGCTTGGGCAACATAGTGAGACCTTGTCTGTTATTGGGGGGTGAGGGGGCACTTAGAATAAAAGTTCAATAAAGTAACTAGATGCAAGACCAATCAACATGCATAATCTTGAATGACTTTAATTTCAAGAGCTTTTCCATTAATCTTGTACAATATATTGAACAGAATGATTATTTCAGTTGGTGAGATAATGCTACCAGTGCAGTATAAATTTTTATTTCATTACCATAATGAAATTTCATTATAAGTTGTTTGAGATGGCCTGAGCGCATGATCAGAGAGTGTATCTTTAACCCTGGTTAATCAGCTTGTAAATTTTAATCTTTTATCAAAAAATGGGGCAAAAATAATGTATTTGAACCAACATATAATCATTCCTAAAATACTGTTTAAATCTTATCACTTGGGGCTGGGGTTGTGGCTCATCAATTAGAGTACCTGCCTAGCATGTGTGAGGCACTAGGTTTGATTCTCAGCACTGGATTAAAAATAAATAAATAAAATAAAGTTATTAAGTCCATCTACAACTAAAAATATTTTTTAAAAAATAAAAAATGATTTATCATTTTTATCATTATATTATCATTTATAATACTCTATTGCCTCTCCGTACAGCCTATTTTACCAAGATCCACACTTTGCTATCTAAATTTTACTCTGCCCCACACTGTGTATAATTTCAAAAGATCCTTCTACTCCAAAAGATTCTTTCTGTTATCCTTAGCTCATCCTTCATCCTTAGTTTATGCTCTTCTCTCTCACTACAGACCCTTAAAATTCTGCAATCCCACATGTCTCTTCATCTTTTCCCTTGAAGACTTTAGGGAAGTCACATGGCTTTTCCTTTTTCTAAGTCTATTTTAATGCTCTCAAAACTACGGATATGTACTTCATATGTTATTTTATTCAATAAGCGTTCACAACACAAAATTTAGCATGTGATTATTTTCTGATGCCACTACTTTTTCCGTGTACTAAGTCTTATTTGCCTAAACACCACAGAAAGCTTCTCATCTTCTCTTGTATCCCCTGTTCCACTGTGTCTAAAAAATGGTGGTATACCCAGTAAGAATTTGTTATACATACATATTTATTATATTCAGAATTATAATTTAAATATTCTTTTTTTGTTTTTCAATTAATTGGGTTTCACAAGAAGAGCATTTGAAAAAGAAAGTATGGACTTTGGCTAAATCCTAACAGAAAGCACTAGGGTTAAGCCATGAAGAGAAGACCTGAATTAGTAAACCTTAGAGAGACAAAATAGAGACTGCAAAGAGAAGCCATTATCACCATGTTTGACCAAGAGACAAGAGGTTTCACTATGGATGTAACGGACAGAAAACAGAGAATACATTTAAATTGAAGTATTTAGATAAGAAGTGAGACTTACTTCAAGAACTGAGACTTCTCATCATTGTATTTTAGAAGTGTGTAACTTGTTTAATCTCATAGGCTCACACCTGAAGGAAAATTTACCTCAAAATAAATTGTGTTTTGAGTTTACCCATGACTTCAAATTTCTGAGTTGATGCTGGAATGAGCTAAGACTTTTACTTCAAGGTAAAAATGACAACACATCTCAAGAAACTCCAAGAATCATACTTTCAAATACACTGGGTTCCAACTAATGTATTTAATGACCTCTCTGAAGGTTGAATATTGCATATACATTCCAAAAGAACTGGGAATGAAGCAAGAAGATGTGATTGAAGATTATCAGGAACAAAGTGGGGATTATTCAATAATTTAGATATTCTTATTTTTTTTTTCGTTTTCCCTTAAATCTTATTTTTTTAAAATAATTATTTTACAAGGTAATATTAAAACCAAACTGCAGCTAGTTTCCCATCTCTTCAAAACAGTTTGTATTCTGAACACTAGTACTCAATGTCATTTGTTTTCACTGTTTCTGATCTTATATGATCAAGTCTTAGACCCCAATATATTACCAGGTCCTTTTAAAAATTACAAGGGTTCAGAAAGAGAGGCTATACCTTTTCTAGGATTCTGCATTTTCAGGCTTGTGATTCTAAAAGTGCCAATGTAAGGGTTACTAATGACTTTCACTTGGCCTTGAAGTTCTGGCATCTAAAGTTCTCCTAGACTATGACTTTCAGTGTAAGCTGAAGTTCTTCAGAGAAATCAACTGTGGAAAATTGACATTTCCTTAATTTGAATCTGATACTCAAAAACCAAAAGAAACAACTGCAGGTTGGAGGATGAGATGGTACATATGGTGATACTAGTGACTAACTTGAAAGGCTTTATTGAAGAGAAAAAACTTTTTAAGACTGTATTTAGATCTTGACAGAAGATCCAAGAAACATCCTAATTTTCAGGGAAATTAATAAGAAGATGGAGGAATACACAATGACAACAAAAATCTGGTTTCATCATATCCTCGGGTAGTTTACAGATGTTAGAACATTTTTATGGAGTTTGCTTCCAAATATAAATCAATAAATGACTACTTTTGTTGAGAAAAATCTCAGCTACAAAAAAATCAGCTGACTTAAATAATATGCTTATTATTAATGACATAACTGCAAATATTTTGTCACAAACCTTTTTTTTCTAAATGGTAACAAACAGTTCAGACAAACATGTAATCCAGAGACTACCAATTCAGTATTGGGCATGAGTCAGAATGACCAGAGCTGCTATTTTACTACAAAAGGTTTCTTTCTTAATTAGAATCCGGAATAATTAAAATGATAATTATACAAAATAGACAACAAAGTCATACAACTTTTTAATAACAGGCAGAATTTTTACAATTAATATTACCTACTTATGAAAATAGAACAGGTAATTTGATACATTTAATTTTATAAATATAATAGATAGTATAATATAGGGGTTAAGAAGGTAGACTGACTGGCACTGGGTGGTTCAGATCCCAGCTCAGTTGCTTATTAACCACGTAAACAGGTGGATGTTATCTCACTTATATTGTGCCTCATTTGTAAAATGGGAATAAAAATTGTATATTCTTCAAAGGTTTATTTTGAGGATTAAATACTTAAAATCATCTAGTTTTATCAATTGATAAGTATTCAAATATCTTAAATAGAAATTCTAATTATTATTATTCCCCTGCCCTTTATAGTTATCCCAGCAAGAATGAAACTGTCTAAAGCTCTTTGGAGGTGATCACAAAACTTGTGATAAAGTCTCTGTATATCCTCAATAATGGCAAATCTCTACCTTTGTTGGAAGTCTTGACAACTTAGAAATTATCAAAATTAATCTGAGATACATCTTTTTGTGAGATGGACAATCAGATAATGAGTTTTTTTTTGTTTTTAAATATTTTTTTAGTTGTTGATACACCTTTATTTTGTTTATTTATTTATATGTGGTGCTGAGGATCAAACTCAGTGCCTCACACAAGCACTCTACCACTGAGCTACAACCCCAGCCCAATAATGAGCTTTTAAGTAGAAAAAAAATGTGTTGGTATAGTAAAGCAAATGTTTATGTTATTAGTTTAAATGTCAACTAAAATCACCTTTAAAAAAATCAAGATGAAACTTGACTTTCTTGTCAATTAAGATCACCTTTTCAAAGGAGTTATTTCAGAGGTCTTTTAATTTAAAACTCTCACTGTAGATATGAAAACAGAACCCCAGTTAGATTAAGTGTCTTGCCCAAAGCTCAAAACCATGCCAATCAGAAAGCTGGAACTAAAACCCAAGTTTCTAACTTCCAATTCTCTTCTTCCTGTACACCACTGCTTTCATGTCCTCTTTGCCCCATCCACATGATACATTTAGTCCCATTTTCACTTATTATGAGTTTTTAAAAATGCTCCTAGAAATTAAAACATTTTCATAGAATCTCCTATTGCCAATACATGAGATTAAATTTGCTCATTATGGTTTTTGGTATAGTGTTTCAGAATCAGCTTAACAAATTTCTCCATTTGGCCTACCAGCTGAAGAAAATGAGCAAGCACAGGATTCCTTCTACATTGGCAGTTATGTTGCAGTTTTAACTGGACACAAATCAAAATTAGTGCAGTGTCTCCAAAGGCAAATTTCTACCAGCATACTAGTATTTACAACTCAAAATCTGTTCCAAAAAATAAACCACCATACTCTTTTTTCCACTCTTTTCATCCCACTGGACCTAATGCATTTCTAACCTTGCACATTCTCAAATGTCTCACAATTCTTTTAATCACTGATAAGCAAAAATCAATCTGAAGAGGATAAGAACTCTTGAGACTGTATGCTCATGAAGCTTCCTGAGCTATACAGGGTGTGTATTATATGCATGTGCATAGGTATATGTATATGTTTATCTATGTATATGTGCAGGACTATTAAGGATACTTTGCTATAATTAAAAAGACATACAAATGGAAGCCAAAAGATTTGGTTCAAAATTCAGTTGTTCCAGTTTAAGAGCTATGATTTACAGGATATTATGTAACCTCACTAAGCAATACTAAGCTCTGCTTTCTCTATGAAGAGGAAATAGATGATACAAATCTAACTCCCATTCTAGTGTGCCTTGCCCATGCATGGTAGACTTTCCACAAAATGGGTCCAGTTCAAATCTGAATTGGGAAAAAAGGTAGACAAAGAAAATTATACAGACAGAAAGGTAGAATTCACACCTTCCACTAAAGTAGGCTGGAAAAAAGTCATTTATTAACCTGAAGTTATTAAAATGTTCTTCAAGATATCAAAATGCTTACAATCACTATAAATTATTTCATTTTTACCCAAAAAAGAGCAATAATCTAGATTTAATTTCCACATGAAATAATTAAAAATATTTTGATTTTAATAAATTAAGAAAACATGAACCATTTTCAACTTTTAATTTTTAAAATATTGTTTTCTGTCTCCTGTTCCCCTATTTTCTTCTTCTTACGTGCCACTTACACGTATATTGAACCTCAAGAAGTTGTGCCACCACATACTGATGCTTTAATTTTGTTTCAGCCTTCTGTTCTCCTTTTTTATTAGTTTATTTATTTAAATTAGATATATATGACAGCAGAATGCATTTTGATTCATTGTACACAATTGAGGCACAACTTTTCATTTCTGTGGGTCTACATGATATAGCATCACACCATATGTACTTAGGGTAATGATGTCCATCTTATACCACCATCTTTCCTGTCCCCATGCCCCCACTCCACCCCCCTCCTTCCCCTTTGCACCATCAAAGTTCCTCCATTTTTCCCATGGCCCCACCATTATGGGTCAGCATCCACTTGTCACAGATAACATTCAGCCTTTGGTTTTTTGGAATTGGCTTACTTCACTTAGCACCATATTCTCCAGTTCTATCCATTTACCTGAAAATGCCATAATTTTATTATCATTTAATGCTGAGTAATATTCCATTGTGTGTATATACCACAGTTTCTTTATTCATTCATTTATGAAGGGCATATTGAAGGACATCTAGGTTGGTTCCAGTTTAGCTATTGTGAATTGAGCTGCTATAAACATTGATGTGGCTGCTTTACTAAAATATGCTTATTTTAAGTCCTTTGGGTATAGACCAAGGAGTGGGATAGCTGGGTCAAATGGTGATTTCATTCCAAGTTTTCTAAGGAATCTTCATATTGCTTTCCAGATTGGTTGCACCAATTTGCAGTCCCACCAGCAATGTATGAATATGCCTTCCCCGCCACATCCTCACCAACATTTGTTCTTGTCTGTATTCTTGATAACTGCCATTCTGACTGGTGTGAGATGAAGTCTGAGAGTAGTTTCGATTTGCATTTCTCTAATTACTAGAGATGTTGAACATTTCTTCATATATTTGTTGATTGAATGTATATCTTCTTCTGAGAAGTGTCTGTTCAGCTCCTTAGCCCATTTATTGATTGGGTATTTTTTTTTTCAGTGTTAAGTTTTTGGAGTTCTTTATATATCCTGGAGATTCGTGCTCTATCTGACCCGTGTATGGCAAAAATTTGTTCCCAAAATATAGGTTCTCTCTTCACCTCGTTGATTCTGTCTTTTGCTGAAAAGAAGCTTTTTAGTTTAAATTCATCCCATTTATTAATTCTTAATTTTATTTCTTGTGCTTTAGGAGTCTTGTTAAAGAAGTCAGGGCCTAATCCGACATGATGAAGATTTGGGCCTACTTTTTCCTCTATTAGGTGCAGGGTCTCTGGTCTTATTCCTAGTCCTTGATTCACTTTGAGTTGATATTTGTGCATGGTGAAAGATAGGGGTTTATTTTCATTTTGCAACATGTGTATTTCCAGTTTTCCCAGCACCATTTGTTGAAGAGGCTATCTTTTCTCCAGTGTATGTTTTTGGCACCTTTATCTGGTATGAGATAACTATATTTATGTGATTTTGTTTCTGTGTCTTCTATTCTGTATAATTAGTCTACATGTCTATTTTGATGTCAATACCATGCGACTTTTGTTACTATAGCTTTGTAATATAGTTTAAGGTCTGGTATTGTGACGCCTCCTGCTTTACTCTTCTTGCTTATCCAAGTGTCCATTGACAATTTGTATGTCATCAAGTTTACTAGTCTTTTATTCTGTAACATACTTTGTTCAACCATCTTACGCACATGTACACACACTCACACACACACCATTTCAGGTGTTGCAGTTTTCATCTCTTAGAATTTCAATCTGGGTCTTGCCAAATTCTTCCATGTATCTCTTTAATATGTTCAATCTATTCTTTAGGTTTTGAACATATAAATCATAGTTGTAATAACTATTTTATCTATCAGTTCTGGGTTAATTTCAGTAAATTAATTTTGCTACCATTTTGCATTATATTTTTCTGCTTATTCATATGTATGGTAATTTTTAACTGGATGTCAGGCATTGTAAATTTTATCTTATTATTTGCTGGGTATTTTATATTCCTATAAATATTCTTAAGATTTATTCTGAGATATAGTTATATCATTTGGAAAATCTGTTGTTCCTTTCAGTTTTTGCTTTTAGGCTTCATTAGACTGTGCTAGGGCAACATTTAGGCTAGGGTTGATTTCATCCATCTCTGAAGCAAAAATTCTTCTGAGTAATTTATTGTATAGCTCATGAATTATGGGCCATAATCTGGATGTTGGAAATAAGCATTATTCCCTGCAAAGTCTATGCTTATTAATTTCTTCTAGTTCTTGTAGGCGCTTATTTTCCTGGCCCTGGATCATTTCCCCAGATGATTTACTGATCAGTACTCAACTGAATACTTGAGTGTGACCCTGTATATAGTTCTCTGCACTTTCCTGTTTGTAGCTCTTTTCTTTAGTATGTGCCCTGAGAACCCCAACACTCAAGCTTTCCCTGAACTCCCAGCTCTTTCTCTTCTACTCTAGTAGACCCCCTTGCTCTGTTGGGACCCTCTCCCTGCTCCTCAGCCTGAGGGTTTTCTGCACGTGGTCCACCTCGTGTGTTTCCCTATTCTCAGATACTTTTATTCTTTGTTGCGTGATGTCCTGAATCTTAAGAACCATTGTTTCATGTTTTCTTAATTTATTAAAATCATAAAATATTTTTAATTATTTTATGAATATTATAAACTCACAGACCAAAGAATCTTATGCAATCCCAATCATAAAAAACAGAAAACTAGAACTGGGGATATAGCTCAGTTGGTAGAGTGCTTGCCTTGCATGCACAAGGTCCTGGGTTCAATCCCCAGAACCACAAAAAAAAACAACAACAACAAAAAAAAAAAAAAACAGAAAACTACACCAAGGCACATCATAATCAAATTGCTTACAACAGCAATAAAGAGAAAATCTTAAAAGCAGTCTGAGAAAAAGACACACTGTACATAGTTTGCAGAATATATCAAAATAACAGATTTCTCATTGGAAGCAATGCAAGCTAGAAGACAGCGGAGCAACATCTTTAAAGAATTAAAAAAAAAAAAAAAAACTAGATTTGCATGCCCAGCAAAAATTAGGATGATATAGAGATATTTTCAGACACACTGAAAGAGTTCAATTACCAACTGAAATGCACTGTGAGAAATGCAAAAGGAAATACTTCAGACATAAGAAAAGTGATACCAGATGGAAATGTGGATCCATGTACAGGAATGAAGAGTACAAGAAATGGTAAATATGTGGGGAAATATAAAAACTTTTCTCATTATGGTCATGTACCATAAAATGACATTTTGGTCAACAAAGGACGACAACAGTGGTCCCATAAGATTATAATGGAGCTGAAAAATTCCTACTGACAAGTGACCCCTAAGTTATTTTAATATTGTAGCACAACATGTTACTCAGGTTGTTTGTGGTGATGCCGATATAAACCTAATGCACTGCCAGGGTTATAAAAGTACAGCACATATAATATAAACAGTGCATAATGCTTGATAATAAATAACTGTTACTGGCTTATATATTTACTATATTATGCTTTTTATCTTATTTTAGAGTTTACTCCTCCTTATAAAAAAAAAAAAAAGTTTACTTTAAAACAGTATGCTTGCTGTGTTACTCCAGGAGTAGCCTCATACATCTTGTACTGTCTCTTTCATGTGAAATGATTGGCCTATACCATTTAGATTTCTATATGATGTTCACACAATGATAAAATCATCACAAGTTCAAGTGCAGCCTTAGCAACTTAGCGAGACCTTCTCTCAAAAATAAAAAGGGCTCAGGATGTACTCAGTAGTAAAGGACCCCAGGACCAATAATAAAAACAAGTTAATCACAGTTTAAAGCAAAAAATAATAATGTATTATGAAGTTTACAAAAGAAGGAAAATATGTGATAATTGCAAATAGACTGCCATGTTACTTTTCTATCACTGTTATGGAAAACCTGGAATAAGAAAATTATGAAGAGCAAAGGTTTGTTTTGGCTCAAGTTTTGGAGGTTTCAGACCACAGTCAGTTGGAGCATTGTTTTGGGGCCTGTGGTACATCCTGTCAGGACCATGTGATAGAAGCTGCTGCTCACCTAATAGTGAACAGGAAGTGAAAGATAGATAGAAAGGGGCTAGGGTCCCAATATTCCCTTCACGGGCACACCTCAAAGATTTCTTTCCACTAGGCCCTACTTCTAAAAGGTCTCACAGACTGACAAATAGGTCTTTCCAAAAATACCACAGACTGACAAACAGGTCTTTAACACATGGGCCTTTGAGGGACACTTACCCAAACCAGAGCAGTTGATAAGAGAAAAAGAGAAGAGCACTGATATGAGGTCTTGTATTGTGAAGTGATACAATATCACTTGAAGACTACATTATAAACCCTAGAGCAAATATTACAATAACAAAACAAAGAACTGTAGCTGATAAGTCAACAAAGAAAATAAAATCCAAAAAACTACAAAGAAGGGAACAAAAATCAGATAGGACAATTTGAACACAAATAGCAAGATAGAACTTAAATTCAACAACAGCAGTAATGAATATAAAATAAAATAGTCCAAATACCCCTAATTAAAAGGTGAAGATTATCATATGGGATATTTAAAAAGTGTTCATACTTGCATAAAGATAAAATAGGTTAAGAGTAAAAGGCTTAGAAAAGATACCTATTCAAAAGAAAAAGTAGTTATATTTAATATAAGACAAATGGATTTCAGAACAAAAAACTATCACCTGGAGTAAAGATGGCAATCTCACAATGATAAAAATGTTAATTTGTCTAGAGGACATATCATGAAATTCTTAAAAAAAGAAGAAAAGAGAATATAAATCTAAACCCTTATTCACTTAATATCAGAGCCTAAAAACATGTTAAGAGTTTGGATCTGGACTATCCCCTAAAGGCTTATGTGTTGAATGAAGGCTTGGTCCCCAGTGCAGAATGTTCAAAGGTGGGACTTCTAGAAAGTGACTGGATCATGAGGGCTCTAATCTCACCAGTGGACTAATTGATAGATGAATTCATAATCTGAGGGCATTACTGGCAGGTGATAGAGACTTTAGGAGGTGGGGCCTAATTGGAATAAGTAGATCATTGCAGGTGTGTCCTTAAAGAGTTATATCATGTCCCCAGGCCCTTTCTCCCCTCTCCCTGGCTTTCTGGCCCCATGAGATGAGCAGCCACCTTGGTCATATGCACCCACCACCATGATGTTCTCTGTCTCACCTCAAGCCCAAAGAAATGGAGCGAGCCAAGCATAGACTGTAACCTCTGAAACCATGAGCCAAAATAAATCTTTCTTCTTTTATTTTCTCAGATATTTTGTCATAGTACCAAAAAACTAATACAACATACAAGAAAATATGAAGTAAAATGTGATAGAATTTTAAGTAAAAAAAGACAATTATAGTAAGAGTTCAATATTCTCAATAAATAATAAAATGAATAGAAAAAGTAAAAATATTTTTAAAAGCACTAAAACATTATATACTAAATATATAAACATTATATACTAAACTGGACCTAATTAACATTTGTAGAACACTCAACAGTAACAGAATACATATTCTTTTCAAATGTTCCAGAAATATTTAACATTAAATATTCGGAGCCAAAACCCAAGTCCCAATAAACTATAATAATTTTCCTTATCACAACATAATTTAATTCAAAATCAATAAAAAAATGTATACCTTGGGCTGGGGTTGAGGCTCAATGGTAGAGCGCTGCTCTAACATATGCAAGGCACTGGGTTCAATTCTCAGTACCACATATAAGTAAATAAAATAAAGGTCCATAAACAACTAATAAAAATATTTTTTAAAATGTACACCTTAACTATATTTAGTTTATTATATTAACTATACATGAATGAAGTTGTTTTTTTTTTAAAAAAAAAAAATCTTTAGTAATAGAACCCAAGGCCTTTTCATTCCATTAATTCTTCTGTGGGTATATAACTAGCCCTATAGGTAAGGACATCATGATTCTATCCTAAAAGTTACTGTGGAACTTATTAGACACACTCAGACATTATCATCTGTTCCTTCTTTCAACCAATATTTATTCAGAAGCTATAATGCAGAACAGTGCTGAGCTAAATGCTAAGGGTACTACTAAGATGAACTAGATGTGATGTTTTCCAATAATCTCTTTTAAAAGATTTAATTCAATGTTTACTGGTGACAGAAAACAATAACTTTTCTCATTTTCTGGTCCCTCATTTAAAAACATACACAAAGCACCCAAATGTATACTATGAGATCATAAATTATTCCCATCTCTCTACAAAATTGATCATTATTTTGCTCTGTAGTTTAAGTACATCTGATCACCATGCTGGTAGGAAACATCAGTGTTAGAATGTGTGTTATAAAGACAGAGTGAAAATTTGAACATTCCCCACAGTAGCACGCCTTTCGCCATTATACTTATGCCATCCATGAACCTCTGCTGGTTCCTCAAAAGTCACATTAATTTTTCTAATGAAAATATCAACATTTGGAATGTTTTGGATGAAAAGACTGGGCAAAAATAAAGCAGGGTTTCTTGTGTAATTTTGGCCCCCCCATGTTGGACACTATCACTATCCAAGTAAACTGCTTTACTTACCACTCACCTCTTGAATAGGACTACAATGAGAATACAGATGGCCCCTGATATAAGATTTTTGGACTTTAAAATGGTGTGAAAGTGATATGTGACCAGTAGAAACTGTACTTTGGATTTTGATCTTTTCCTGGTATATGCAGTACAATACTCTCTTCACAATCTTTCATGATGCTGGGTGGCAGCAGCAAGCCACATCACCCAGTCACAAAGATAAACAACCAATTCTCTATAGCATCCCATGTTGCCAGAGTTTTTTATATATAAGTATTCAGTAAGTTACATGATATACTCAACACTTTACTATAAACAGGCTTTGTGTTGGATGATTTTGTTCATAGATTAATGTAAATGTTCTATGCAAATCTGAGGTAGGGTTAAGCTAATGTATAATAGTCAGTAGATTAGGAGCAGTTTTAACTCACAGTATTTTCAACTTATAATGGTTGTATCTAACTAACTCCATAGTTAAGACAAGGAACGTCTGTAACCTGATGTAAAAAGAAAGGTCACAAAAATATGAACCAACCTTTTCTTTCCATTCTTCTTTCTTTCCTGAATATTTCAGTGTAAAAGCCTTAGGCAGAGCAAAAAAAGGCAAACTATCTTGCAGTATGCACCGGGTCTAAGAGGCTGAGCAAGGTCACAGGGGTCACCAACTGGGATGAGGACAGTATTGACTCACTGCAAATACAGAGCCTCAGCAGGGTAAGGATAAAGTCTCATGGTGATGGTGGTGGGATAACAGCAGCAACAGGAGATCGATGACATACAGAGGAATTTGCCCAATAAATACATTAAAGATAACAGGTGGCCAGATTTTTTCATGTTGGAAAAAGAAGTAAAAAATACAGAAGGGAAGAAAACTAATATGAACCTGTTCCTGTTGGACTGGAATTGAAGATACCTGTGTGAATTCATGGTTTTCAACATGATTAGACAAATAAATGTAGAGAGAAAAGATATTTAAAAAATAATGCATATGTGTATGTTTGTAGATGTATGCAGGTATATACACTTCCTAGTCTCTCCACTAAGAAAGCCTGGTAGCAATGATGTCCTAGTTACAAAGAACACACAAAGGCTCAGATACTGGTTTCTAAAAAACACTATTCTTCACTAAAAGAAACCAGAGTTCCTTGGAGAAATGACTGATTCTAATGCAAGGGCAAAGGAAATATGAGCTTGGAATATGCTGTGCCAGAAAGTAAAAAGTACTCAAAGAGTGATGGAAATATGTCATAATAACATAGAAACCAGCTTGAAGAGGTTCCCATGGCCAAATCTGGAATGATTACATTGAATATCAAAATTAATAATTATAGTACCAGACTCTAACCCACTGGGTAAAACAAGGATCTGTGTCTATAAACAAATAGGAAGGGAAGAGCGATTTTCCTTACACTGGAATGTCAACTGATAAAAGTAGAAGAGATGAAGGAATTAGAAAATAATCATTTGGCAACCATCGTTTTAATAATTAATTTAGCCAAGAAACATCAAAGTATGTTAAAACTAGTGGAGAGAAATTCAACTTGGCAGAGACCACTCTAATCAAGGTTCACAGATAATATCACTAGTAATGGAACAAATCAAGATGTGTAACATCTGATAGGATGCAAAAACACTACACTGCCTCTATAGCAGGCCTTCTAAAAATGCTTAGCTTGAATCTCTTAATGAGAAAATATCAGACAAACCAAAATGAAGGCCATTACAAAACAACTGGCCTAAAAGTCAAAATTTTAAAATATCAAGGAAAGACTGAGATATTGTTTCCAAATAACAACTAAATACAATGTGTGATTCTAGATGAAATGTTATAAAGGACACTGAGATGCTGAAAAAACTTGAAACTTGAATGGGATGCATGGAAAGATGCAAGTAATATACCTATGTTAACATCCTGATTTTAGGAGCCAGGTGCGGTAATGTACACCTATAATCCCAGCAGCTCCAGAGGCTGAGGCAGAAAAATCACGAGTTCAAAGCCAGCCTCAGCAAAAGTGAGGCACTAAGCAACTCGGTGAGATCCTGTCTGTAAATAAAATACAAAATAGGGTTGGGGATGTGCTCAGTGGTTGAAGTGCCCCTGAGTTCAATCCCCGGTACCAAAAACAAACAAACAAACAAACAAAAAAAAAAACCCCACTTCCTGATTTTAATAGTTATACTATGGTTATCTAGAATAATATTCTCTTTTTAAAAAAATATTTTTTAGTTGTAGATGGACACAATGTCTTTATTTATTTATCTTTATGTGGTGCTGAGGATTGAACTCGGTGCCTCACCCATGCTAGGTGAGTGCTCTACCACTAAGCCACAACCCCAGCGCATAGAATAATATTCTTATTTGTAGAAAATATGCATGAATTTATTTGGGGATGCCAAGGAATAGTCTAATTTATTTTCAAATGCTTATGGGGGAAGAGCTCTTTGTACTATTTCTGCAATGTTCCTACAAATTTAGAAATATTTCAAAGGAAAAACAGATAAAATGCTCAAGAAATCAAGGCAGGGACTATTAAGGTAGCAATATCCCAAACTGAGATGTCCATGAGGAGGCATACTTGCTCACATCCAGTGACAGCCTGTCCCATTCCTCTCTCTGTGAAAACAAAGGTCAATTTAATGACAGCATGGTGGGAAGAGAGAACACAGGGAGCTACTCTTTTTCCTAACTGACATATTTTATTAGGTTAGCAGCTGCCTCACAGTTATAATTCACACAGTAGCTAATTTGTCGTGGCTGTTTTCAATAACAGCGATTTCCAGTGAGTCACAGATATGAAGAATAAATATACAATTCCACTGAAATCAGAAGAGATCTCCCACATTTATTAACTTTCTAGATAACCCTATCATATGCTTATCCTCTTTAATTGTCAAAAACAAGTTTTGAGGGGCTGCGGTTGTGGCTCAGTGGTAGAGCTTACCTATCATGTGTGAGGCACTGGGTTCAATTCTTAGCACCACATAAAAATAAATAAAATAAAGGTATTACGTTCATCTACAACTGAAAATTTTTTTTTTAAAAAATCCGAAATTTTAATCACTTTGGTTAGGAATATATCCTTAATTTATTACTTATATGGCTTCTGACATTGAATATAATGAAAACAATGATACGTTTTCTTAAATATTGATGATCACTGTTAACATCAACAAGATGCTAAGATTTATAGAACTGCCCTGTATTATACAGCCCTCCCTACACCATAGTCCTTTTAAAATTATGATATCAACTTTTAATATTTTGTCTGCCTTTTCTCTTTTCCAGGTTCTCACACAATATTCCTCAGGGCTTTCAATGTGACTGTCAACAGTACCCCTAACCAATAACATTTCATCTCATCAAAATTTGTAGACGAGCACACAAAATAAAGAGTAAACAGTTTCTGAACAATGCCTATGTATTCTTCATATGCATAAAATGTAGAATGAGGAAGAATTTTTTTTTATCTAACTTTAGGTTATTATTTGGCTATCATAAATTGATACTGCCAAATAAGTGAGGCACTATTTTGTTTCCAAGCAACATATTAAATGTTGTTTGAAAAGAAGGGTGAAATTCACATGTACAGTCACAGGAAACAGAACTTTGTTCTTTAAAAAATAAATTGGGCAAAAATGTCCATCCAGTGGCACATTTATTGGATCTTGATTTGAGAAATTCTCCTGGTATCAGTACATCACATTTCTTGGATCTATGGTGATATTATAAAGAGTGTTGATCTGTGACTCAATTTTTGCAATCCTCCTAAAGACAAAGACAAGAGTGGATAATAATAACTTAGCAAAATGTAAATTTTTTAAAAACTTGATAATGTAAAAATGTGATTGCTAACAAAAACAGAAGTAGAGGAAAGAGAAGGAGGCAGACATATAAATGTGCTAAACTCTCATATGTCACTGCACAAAGTTGAGTCACTATCTAAAGTTTATTTATCAAACAGAAACAAAGTACTCTATGTCAAGTTTTAATGATAACCACCATAAGGAAAAACAAGAGTTAAAGGTGGTTACTGCTAAGGAGTGGGGTGGGCAGAACAGAATTTTTGCTTTTTATTTTTAGATTTTGATTTTTTTTTTAATGATATACAGAGGTCTCACTCAATTTTTTAAAATATGCCAGGCATGGGCAGTAGAGGTATTGCTTTCTCTAGGAAGTGTCCCGTGACCACTCTGGGAGCTCTTTTCACTGTGTTCCCAGGGAAACAGGCATAGGACATTTATGTCCACACATTTATTATACTGCATGTGTTTAGTTGTCTGACTAACCCACCAGACTGGAACCTCCTTGAAGTCGGGATCATTTACATTTGTATCCCCAGCATATAGCCAACACAATAACTAGTAGAATTTCAGCAATAAATATCTGCTGAATTAGTGAACAACAAATAAACAATGGTCATAGTGAACAAAACTGATCATACCTATTCTTAATTTGGAAAACAATATTTAAAAGAAAAAAACTGAATGGAACATAACTGAATATTTAGAGTTGTGTCATGCTAACTATATCTTAACCAAAAAAATTTACTTTGAAAAGAACCTTTTGATGCATTCCCAGGAAAAGTTAAAAGAAATTTTAAAAGGAAAAAAATGCCTTTTCCATTTGCTTTCTATCAGAGGCCCTTTCGCCACCTCCTACGAGTAGTGAAAAATCAGTATCAAATACAGGCTGACTTGCAGATGCCAGCACATACTGTGCCTTGTCAGAGTATCTTTCTGAGTGGTGAATTTATTTATGTATAAACAATGTTTCAAGTCTATTCAAATGGTTCCACAAAGTAATTCCACATGACAACTTCTTTCTACCATCAAAATCTACTTATATTAAAAAGAAAACTGTAGTTTAAAAACAAGCACGGAGAAGTTATGGTTTCCAAGGCTACAGGGAACAACTTAGTGTTGAAGCATTAAAACTAACATAGTTTAAGTATATTTTTTCTCAGAGAAATTATAAACTTTCTTTTTCTATTTGCTGTATGTAAAAATATTTCTATAATAATAGTTTATTATATAAAGAATCAATAAGTAAGATATTCATTTTTAGTCTTAAAAATGCACCATTTGAAGTTAGCCATTTCACCATTTTTGCTGTTCAGTTCCCAAGTATGAAGAAGTGTTAGGATTACAGGAGGCTTTGATCAAATGAACAAAAGCAAATGGAGTGGTGGTAAAGTCAAAAAGTATTTAAAAACTTCAATATGCACATGGATTCTGCTGAAGCAATATAACCTGTTAAAAAGAGCATGGAGGGGCTAGGGTTGTAGTTCAGTGGTATAGCACTTGCCTCGCACACATGAGGCACTGGGTTCGCTCCTCAGCACCACAATCAATCAATCAATCAATCAATAATTAATGTCCATCTACAACTTAAAAAATATTTTTAAAAAAAGAGCATGGAGTCGTGATGTTTTGTTTTGAGAGTCCTCAAGCTTTTGGAGGGTGCCAAGAAAGTATTATAACAATCTTGCACAAGTTATTAAACCTTCCTGAGCCTCAACTTACCCATTTGCCTAATGTATAGGATAGTTGTAGGTATTAAGTAGGGCAATAAAATATATACAACACATAACACACAATTTAAAAATGTGGTAACAGCCCAGGTGTCAAGGCACACACCCGGAGTCCCCACTATTCAGGAGATTAATACCCAGGAGTTCAAGGCCAGTCTGGGCAACATAGTGAAATCCATCTTAAAAAAATTTTTTTGATAACTAATATTGAGGAGGTAAGGAGCCTATATAAAAAGGTAATGCAAGGTTAATAAAGTTAAGTGTCCTGGTCTCAGAATGGTTGTCAAGTACAAAAAGGGTACAAGAAATGAAGTGAGATCCATGAAGGCTTCTTAGAGCAGAGGAGTGTGATCTGCATCTGAAGAATATATTTAACATGTCAGGCAAGCATCCCCTGCTGTTCCCATGCTACTACCCAGGTATAATCTTATGCTCTTTGTACTGCCTGACTGCCCAATTGTTCTTTGTTAATTTAACAGCTTTATGTCCAGGGAATATGCTTAACACCAGTGACTATAACAGTGAGCAAGATAAACTAGAGTCCTTGTCCCCACAAGGCCTAAAATCTTGGGGGTACATAATAATTAAATAGGGATTACAAAACCATGTAAGGTTTTATATAGAATCTGAACAAGGTAAACAGCAAAATAACCAGGTGACTGAGCAAGCAGTCCAGATTTAAATTAAGTATAAGGTAGGGGGCTTCTTTAGGCCTCAGTCCACCTATTTTAACCCAGCCTTTTCCAAGAGTCACACTGATTGCACTTTTCCTGTGGGCAGCTCTTCATGGAACAAGATTCTTATTTGCATTCTGTTATTGTTCAATTGAGGCAGAGCTCCCACTGGAATGGATAGAATGGAGGGTTAACTGACAAGAGTAGAACAAATTCCTACAAATAGCAGGTTCTCAATTGTGCTAGTCAGCTTTGTGTCACTGAGACCAAAATACTTGACATGAACAATTTAGGATAGGGAAAGTTTATTTTGGCTCACAGTTTCAGAGACTTAGTCCATAGTAGGTGGACTCCATTGCTCTGGGCACAAGGTGAGGCAGCACACTGTGGCGGAAGGGCTTAGTGGAGGGAGGCTGCTCAGGACATGGCAGACGGAAAGCAGGAGAGCAAAGGAGCAAAAGGTCCACAGGGAAAATGAACCCCTCCAGGGCATGCCCCCAATGACCCACCTCCTCCAGTCACGCCACACCAGCCTATAGTTACCATTCAAACTACGACAGACTGCTTAGGTTACAGTTTTCCTAATCCAATTGTTTCACCTCCAACATTCCTGTGTTAACACAGGAGCTTTTGGGGTCACCTCATACTTAAACTATAACATCAATAAAGATTTGTTTCCAGTGACCTTTTATTTCAAATAATTGATGAACATTCTTTTTCTCAATTACTGAACTTTACTAAATCCTCATCTAAAATTCTCAACTACAAAATTTATCACATAATATGCTGCATGATTCACAAGAATGCTGTAGGGTAAAATTCTTGACTGCTAATATTTTTATATGCCATTTCACAATCATAATCATAACTAATCATCAAAAATGCTTTAAAAACCTATAAATTTAATCTAATAATGAGAAAATCATTAGACACCTCAATTGAGGAACATTCTACAAAATATCTCCTATCTGTCAAGGTCCTCAACAAGAAATGTCTGTGATAGTGACAGCAAAGAGAAGCCTCAGGAGACACGGTGAATAAATATAATATGGTATACAGGAAGAGATCCTGGAAGAGGACTTCTGAATATTATGTACCCCCAAGATTTTAGGCCTTGTGGGGACAGGGACTCTAGTTTATCTTGCTCACTCAATACTTTACTCAATAATATACCAGTACCTATTCCTTCATTATAATAATGTACCCTATTAATAAATGTTATTATTAGGAGAAGTTATAGGAATGGGGATGTAGCTCAGTGGTAGAGCACTTACCTAGCAGTTATGTGGCCCTGAGTTCAATCCCTAGCACCATAATTTTTATTTATATATATAAAATAGCTCATCTGACATCACATTAGACTCAGAATGCTTATAATGTCATTGTGAAAAGTCAATACAAAGAAATTAGCCAGCAAAATATAAACCAGTAGTCGTTTTTATTTAAGCAAAGAAATGTGTTTTTTTTAAATTCTGCCAGATTATAATCAAGTCTAAAAATATAACAATAATCTCTAAGATCAACAATCCTGTATTTTTGCCACTGAGTTCTTTCCCAGCTGACATGACACTTTTTTATCAACCTAATCCTTCTCCACAAAATTTTCTGATATCACAGTTCAAGCTTGACTATCCTGAAAACTAAGTGGGCTGTCCAATGCTTAAGAAGGTAGGACTTGGAAAGATGTTCTGTGTCAGGTACCTTAAGTAGTAAGAGCAGGTAGCCAAACCCCAGTGAGATCTTTCTCCTCAAAAGCTAAAGAAATTATTCTACACCATTTTTATGGCATTTAAGATGTACTGTCTTATAAGATCCATGAGTTCTTCATATACAATAATATATATACACATATCCCCAACTCCAGATGCCATGAAAACCAAGTCTATCTTTCTATTTCTTTGGACTCAAAGTGCCTCACATGTGCTATTCTGAATGATAAAATTAAGAGCAGACTCAAATGGCAATAACAAACTTAATCATAGGTGTTTTTAAATTGAGGAGAAATTCACATAATATACAATTAACCATTTTAAAATGTATAATTCAGTGGCATTGGTACATTGAGTGTGCTACAACCATCAAGTAATCACAGATCCTTATCTTAGCAATAATTGAATTCAACTACTTCCTTCCCTATGCTCTTCTGCAATAGTCAATAAATATCAATTTCCCTCCTTCCTTTTACTATATGCTGGTTTTTCTCCTGAAATCATTCTGTGATTAGTTTGCAGTAGTACCAGTGGAATATAAACATAGATTCCAGGGATAGGAAGCATTCAGTCTGCTCCAGAGCAGCACTCCATGGCATATATCTCTAATTGATAAGGAAGAAGGGGGGAGGGGGAGGGGGAGGAGGGGGGAGGGGAGGGGGGAGGGGAGGAGGGGGAGGGGAGGAGGGAAGGGGGGAGGGGAGGGGAGGGGGAGGGGAGGGGAGGGGGAGGGGAGGAGGAGGGGAGGGGGGAGGGGAGGGGGAGGAGGAGGGGAGGGGAGGGGAGGGGGAGGGAGGGGAGGGGAAGGGGAGGGGAGGGGGGAGGGGAGGGGGGGAGGGGAAGGGGAGGGGAGGGGGGAGGGGAGGGGGGGAGGGGGGAGGGGAGGGGAGGGGAGGGGAGGGGGAGGGGAAGGGGAGGGGAGGGGGGAGGAGGAGGAGGAGGGGAGGAGGAGGAGGAGGAGGAGGAGGAGGAGGAGGAGGAGGAGGAGAACAACAACAACAACAAGAACAACCTTTTTACACTGAGTCAACATTTGGCATTCACCAGGCTCACCTGATGTTGCCTCTAGTTTTCATAAACTATGACTCAGGCTAGTTATTTTAAGCCTCAGTTTCCCAATTTGTTAAAGTAAGATGATAATACCTACTGTACAGGGTCATTGTGAGAACAATGTAAGGTCAAATGGAGCTCCAATGTTTTCTCCCAAGCTCTACAAAATGCTAAGCCTGGAGACAAAATGGACTGAGTGTCTGCCTTTGCAACTGCTATTTTCCAGACCACTGGTCTCCTCTACTTTCTTAAAACCCTCAGTCCTTTTAATGTGTGTATCATCTGATGAAGCCACTTTCCCTCCTCACTGCTATTATCTGTAGTCCAGTGACCAGTCCAGCTTAGTAATTGAAGATTTTAGCATCTCTCTCTCCCCGCTCCCTCTCCAGCCCACTACTCTTGCCATTACTCTTGATGCCTTCTACATACCTGTAGAGGCTCCATGGAACACTGCAATCTGTCAGATTCTTGCCCTTTACCTAATTCAGCTACTTATTCTCATACTTTAAATAATAATCAGTAGCTTCAGCAGCTTTTTAAAGCCTCAATTCCAAGCATCTCAACCCCTATCATCCTTTATCTTTCCAAATCACTTCCAATACCCCAAACAATTTGTCTTCGCCATCAGAACTTGTAATCCATTGATCCTTCCAGTTTTTCATTCATCTTTACTTCATGCCCTCATTTATTCAGCTTAGTTACCAAGGTCTATCATTATAAATCAATTATTTGGCCCTCTCTTCTTAGTCCTCTTCTGTCTTTTGAACTCATCTGGCAAAACCCCATTTCTGATTAAATTAAACTCACTGCCTTCTCCATCTCTGCACCCAAGTAGCTAAACACAGCTGGAGAAGTACACTCAATATGCTAAATGGGTTCCCTTTAATGTATAAACAAAGTATAGTCCCTGAACCAGCAGCCTCAAAATCACCTGGAACCATTAGAAATGCAAATCCCAAGATTCCAACCCAGGCTAGTGATTCAGAAACTCTGAGGGTATGAAATAGCAGTTTTATACCAAGCCATCCAGCTAATTTTGATACAGGATTAAAGTTGAAAAATACCAGTATGGTCGATTCACTTTCTCTTCTTCTACAGAGCTATTTTACACCTTCTCCTTTCTTCTTAAAACTTACACATTCCAGCCAGGCATGGTTGTGCATGCCTGTAATCCCAGCGACTAGGGAGGCTGAGGCAGGAGGATCAAAGTTCAAAGACAGCCTCAGTAACTTGGTGAGGCCCTAGGTAACTTAGCAAGACCCTATATCAAAATAAAAAATAAAAAGAGCTGGGGATATTGCTCAGTGGTTAATCGCCCCTAGGTTCAATCCCCAGTATCAAAAACAAAAAACCTTACGTATATCCTCCACCTTCCTGACAATGGGCTAACAACTCTACTGAAAAATAGATGCAATCAGGTATTTCATCGATTTCATCCTCCCATCACAAAATTTCCAAAATGATTCTGTAACTAGTTAACTGTTATTCCCTGCCTTTTGTTGTAATGACATGAAGACACCTTGTTCTTCAGGCCAAACCATTCCCTTGAACACTGGGTTCCAATCTCTCTCACTAACCAAAAGGTTTTGTGGGCCGCTACTGTTTTTTTTTCTTATGCAGTCACAAATTTTCCTATAGCACATGAATACACTAAATACTTCCCACTCAAAATTAAAAAAAAAAAAACTTCCCTTGATCTCTCATTTTCTTCCATCATTAGAAACATTTCTTTGCTCCTCTGTACAGAAAAAATTCACAAGAGCAGTCTTTAATTCCTAACTTGCTTGCTCCCATTCTCCCCTAACCTACTCCCACCATACCACCAAAACTGCTCTTGTAAATGTCAACAGTGTTTCTAGCTGCTAAATTCAGCATTCTGTTCTCATTACTCACCTTAACCGATCAGGAACTGAAATTCAAGTAATAATGCCTTTCAAAATAATTAATTTACTTTGGTTTGGGGGATACCACATTCTCTTAGATTTCCCCCCAATCCCATTAGCTAACACTTTTCTCTCTTGCTCTACATCCTCCTTTTTTTTTTTTTTTTTTTTTTTTGGCGGGGGTGGGGAGTGGGTAGGTACGAGGAATTGAACTCAGGGGCACTTGACCACTGAGCCACATCCACAGCCCTATTTTGTATTTTATTTACAGAAGGGTCTCACTAAGTTGCTTAGTGCTTCGCTTTTGCCTAGGCTGGCTTTGAACTCACAATCTGCCTGCCTCAGTTTCCCGAGCCTCTGGTAAAACAGGTATGCACCACCTCACCTGGCTCCTCCTCTTCTTAAATGCTAGAGTGCCTTGAACAAATTCTGGAAGGAAGGAGGGGTGAAGGTGATTCCTCCTGTGGCAGTAATAGGCTCGCTTAAGAGTAAAATTATCAGACAATTTCCCTACTCGTGTCTGGAGTTGTGGGATGGCTATTTCACAAACAGCAGTTTTGTAATCACTGATTCAGAGCTGTGGTGGGCTAATCTTGCACCTAGTGGTAGTGTGTCCCTAAAGCCTAGTAGCAGCCTTCCAACTTCTACTTTTCCAGCCTTGTGATGATAAATACCCAATTCCCAGTGTTAAATCACTTTCTGATTAAAATAGAGTGGTTTACATGTCCAAGACTGAACCTACACTGATACAATTTCCATCAACTGGCAAGATAAAACAGTATATCTAACTATTCTTTTAGCACCTCCAGCATCATAAATAATACATTAAACCTAATATGTCCCAAATACTCTCTTGATTCCCTATTACCTACTCCCCCAGCCCTCTCAAGTAATCTTGAAGCAATTGTTTACACATACACACCACCACAATTCACCTACTCAGACTAGATAACTTGGGAATTACCCTGAATTCCAGTTTCCCACACATACCCACATCTCAGCATTAGCAAGTATAGTTAGCTCTATCTTCAAGATATGTCAGGAATCTGATCACTTCTCTTCAGTTACCTGAACTGCTACTAGACCAGCCTAAGTCACCCTCATCTCTTGTCTGAACTACTGCAATAATTTCTTAACTGATGTCCACCTTGTTATTCTCTCTTGTTACAGCCCAGACTATTCTCTATATGGGATTCTTCCCATCCCCCCACCCCCTGCATTATTAGTGCTGGAGATTAAACCCAAGGCCCTGCACATGCTGAGCATGCACTCTTCCACTGAGCTATGCCCCCAGCAATTCACCTACATTTTCTGTAAGTAAATTCTGATTATATTACTTCCTTGCTCAAAACTCTCGAACAGCTTCCTATCATGCTTGGGGAAAAAAAATCTAAAACTCTACACAATCTGGCCTATGCCAACTTTTCTCACTGCTCAAACTAGACTGATCCCTGGCTGTATTGTTCTTCCAACAAATCAACTTCACTTCCACCTCAGGTCTTTCATACTTGTGATCTCTTCTCTCTGGAATGCTTTCCTCCAGATGTCCCTACAACTTATTACCTTATCTTTTTCAAGTCTTTGTTCAAATATTTTCTTCTCAGTGAAGTCTGCCCTGCTCTAAAATAACATCTTACCATCCTCAATACTCTCGATCTCCCTTCCCCAGCGTTATTTTTCTTCATAGCACTTACCATTAGCAAAAAATAAAAATAAAATAAAATTCTGAATTTCCCACTAAAATGTCAGTTCCGAGAGGACAGAAGCTTTTTTCTTTTTTCCTTAGGATATATGAGAGGTCTAGTGCATAACCTAAATAAACATAGCTATCTTAAGACTCTCTACTCTCTTTTCCAAATTCTATATTCTACTCTTTTCAGAAAGAGTGAAAATTCTATAGGATGTGGGTGACAACGTGGGTAAAAAGAAAGAAAACAAGAGTCATAAAATCCTGGTCCTGTCATATTGCAAACTTAGGCAAATCAACTCCCCTTTCTGGATAACAGCTTCCGCAATGGCAAAGTAGAGATAACAAAGAACAGCAGCAAACCCACAGGTTCCCCCAGAGGATTAAATAAGATAAAGTGTGTAAAGGACTTAACTGGGAGAGTACAGACTCAATAAATGTCTTTTACTATTGTTATCCAAAACTTTTTTGCCAAATTAACTAAATAACTACTTAAAGACAGCAGCCATGTCCCCCAAAGTCCTTCCTTCTCCATGCTAAATATCCTCTCTTCCTAACTCGTCCTTATGATTGCTTTAAAACTATTCACCATCTTGGCCACCTCCTCAGACTTTTCCTCATCAAAGTAAACTGGGACTCATACAGAATATTCCAAATATGATCTAATGAACACAAAGTCCAAGAAGACTATTACTTCACCTAATCTGGACAATATATTTTAATTAATGCAATATAAGACAATCTTAGCTCCTTTTTTAATGCTGCTGAGTCAATTTCTTGGCTTACACTGAATTCTTCATAAATTTCAATCTCCAGATGTTTTCCCTTAAACTGTTTAAAGCCAGTTACCTTCCAAAACTCAAATTTGACTATGTTGCTTAATCAAAGAATCTGGGAAATACAAAATCAGTGCTACTGTGGAAAAGTCATTTTACCTCTAAGGTTTTATGTTTCTTGTAGAGTCCAGTTTTAAGGATTGGAAGGAACCCAGAGAACAGTCAGGGATGCCAACCAAAGAAAAATGATTGTGATCAATCATTTCAGACTTAACATATTGAGGGAAAAGATAAAAAGAGCCCTGGGTCATACAGACATAGACACACTCCTCAATGGCGAACCAACAGGACTTAATGAACATCTCTTCCAGAGAGCAGGGCAAAGATGAGGAGCATAGTAAGCACACAGTGAAGGTTTTTAGTTCAGCCTATTATGAAAGTCTCTCCTGTGCAGGTGCCATGAGACTCTGAGAAATACCTGTCTCATTTTCTGCTCAGATGCAAAACAAAAAACATTTTAATGGGAGGAATATGGATGCAATTAGGTAGTCTCAGCAAGAGAAAGAATTTCTCCACATGAGATGAATATATGTGATGGAGAGACTTGCCACAAGATAGATCTGGACTCCACATGATTTACTAGCTGAATTCCTTGGGATCAAGGTTCACAACTTTTCCAAACTTAAGTTTGCTTACCAATAAAACAAAATTATAATAGTAGCATGGCTTTTATGAGTATTACCAAAAAATGTGTATGTAAAATTTTCCACCTTGAAGTACTTTTTGTATTTTAGATGCTCAAATGTTGCTTTCCTTCTGCAACCACTGTGTAGACCCTTTGTAGGGGGGAAAAAAAAAAAGAAAAGAAAAAGAAAGAAATTCTGACCTATTCCTAGAACATGAAGTACTTAGAAATTATTATTCACTTCTCATGAATGAAATACCCTTTGCTTGCTGTATTTGTTAATCTGTTCTACTAGAATATAAGTCCCCAAAGTAAGAATCTGGCTTCTCATGTTAATAGACTATTTCCAGTCATAAAGAATCAACTGTAGGAATAAGGTTACTATAAAGCCCACTCTGAATAGATAAACATGTTGAATCTTGGATTTTCTTCAAAGGTGCAACATTCACCTTTAGAACAATGCTTAGTCCAAGGGTCAGGTGATATCCTGATGAGCATAATATATTAATTCTCCTAAAATCTCTCATAAGTTCTCTTAATAAAACAGCATATAAAAATCAAGCTATGGGTGGGGTACGTGTTTAATGGTAACTGGTTATTTTTATTGGCACAGACATTAGGGTGAAATCACTAACCCTTGGAAAGTTGCCTTGGAACATGCCTGGCACCAGTGGGAATGTAGAAGTTACAAAGCAGCTATAAGGGGTGTGATGGCAAAGCCTTAATTTGCAGTGACATCTTAAACAAAGCAGTCTTAGTAAAGTAACCCTGTGAATTCAAGCCAGAATTGAAAGACAGGGGCAGACATGAAGAACATCTCTTGGGCAGAAGACTATTCATATACTTAACTGCTCTCAAAGAATGTTCTCTACTTCTTTTTTTAAAATTTTTTTTAGTTGTAGATGGACCCAATACTTTTATTTTATTTATTTTTATGTGATGCTAAGGATTGAACCCAGTGCCTCACATGTGTGAGGCGAGTGCTCTACCACTGAGCCACAACCCCAGCCCCTGTTCTCTACTTCTTAAAGTCTGATTTTATTATTTTATTTTTCATTCACCATTTTAACATTTGAAAATTAACTTTTAATTTTCTAAGCCAAGAGTTCTAAGCCAAGAGTTCTGAACATTGTTCTGGGAAAGGATCATTTAAATTACCTACCATCCTCCTACTCCCTACTGAATCTTCAGTAAAGTAGATAAAACAGACTTGGCAGCATGAAAAGCTCACAAGAGGTCTTAATTAAAGACTAGGAGATCTATCAGAAAGTCTTGACTACTGCTTCTCTCATTTAATAATTTAATGTACAATGCTTTTGCATGACTTTTTCATTAGCAGGTACTTCATCTAAAATGAAATAAATAATCAGATATTTTATATTAAAAATATAATTATCACAGAACATATCCATGGTTAGTTTTTTATTTTTGGAAAGGTGATAAAAGATCTATGAGTTTAAATATTCCATGAAAAACTTATCTGTTATTCAGCTATCATCCAACCAGATTTTATGTTATCGATGGTTTATTCATTAATTCATTTAACAAATATTTACTGAGTATCTACTCTAAGCCAGGTTGGTGTTATATTTTAAGAACAAAACTGTATACTATAGATATAAGATCCCTATACTTATGTAGTTTATATGCTTGATTCTTATTCTGAGAAACATTGTAAGGCAAAACGTGTCTCAAATACTTTATTTTAGTTTACACACACACACACACACACACAAAGGTATCCTATCAGTGCTGGGAATGTAGCTCAGTGGTAGAGTGCTGGCCAAGCATGTACAGGGCTCTGGGTTCAATCCCCAGAACCAAAACAAAAAACAAAAAAACAATAACAAAAAACATACTGTCCAAGAAGAGGAGTTCATAATATAACACTATTTCTAATTTGAATACTAAAGTGGTTTCTGAGCCAAAATAGAAAACGTTATGAATTTTTGTAATGATTAAAAGAATTATAAAATAAAACTACATGCACTATTACAACAACAATTATGAAAATCTAAAGGAAAGAGATGATTTCCTTCCAAAAATAACTTGCCAACAATAAACCAAGGAAAAACTGGAGCAAATGGATACAGCAACTTACAGCAAGGACTGGAAAAAGATTTACCATTACAAAAAGTACTTGATTTATATGATTTAATTGTTAAATTCTGACACAACTTTGAAGAACTGAAAACCCCCTAAATTATTTAATCTATTTCATATGATAAAGATGCTAATTCTTAACAAATATAGTATTAACTGCTATGGTTCAAACACTACACTAAACACTTTATATGAATGTGTTTAATCCTCCCAAACGAGGATTGAAAAAAAAAAAAGCCAGCAAGGTAGATGCTATTAATAACCTCATATTACAGATTAGAATTATAGAACAAAATGGAAATTTCACAATTCAATTTTAAGATCTTGGGAGAGAATGTTTACTTATCTCCTCTCCACTCAAAAAAACAATTACTACTACCTACTACTACCAATACTATACACTAGCCTCACTTATCGCAATCATCAAAAAAGTAACCTATAACTATTAGTATCACAGAATCAGGAAATCTACAGACCTTCCTATTTAAAACTATAAATAATGAAAAAATATAGTATTAGAGAAAAGGCATTTTAAAAACTCGCATGCTTTAGGCCCTGGGTTCTATCCTCAGCATCACATAAAAATAAACAAATAAAAATAAAGATATTGTGTCCATCTAAAACTAAAAAAATTTTTTAAAGAATAAACAAAAATTTAAAATATTTTTGAAAATTAACAGAAAAAATATTCTGAATAGCAAAATATTAATCATTTTTAATTAAAATAAGAAATGAAGTACTATGACCATTACTTTTCAAGATTATTTTCAAAGTTCTAGAAGGCTTAGCAAATAAAACTCGAAAATCAGTATAAATGTTGTAGGAAAAAATAAATTGTCTATTCTTTTAATAATGATAATGCAAATGCCAAGTGTATGCTACAAATAATCAATAGAACATGCTTTAGAAAACTGGGTTTGGGGGCTCAGGATGTGGTTCATTGTAGAACACTTGCCTAGCATGCACGAAGCCTTGTGTTCAATCCCCAGCCCTGATAAATAAATAAACAAACAACAACAAAAACTGTGCTACAGTCACACAATGGAATATTTAGGAAGGAAGGAAGGAAGGAAGGAAGGAAGGAAGGAAGGAAGGAAGGAAACTGGGTTTGATCCCCAGCGTGAGAGAAAGAAAAGAGGGGAGGGGGAGGGGAGGAAAGGAAAAAAGCAAAATAATCGGATATAAGTCATTACATAAAAGATCTTATTAAAATTATAGCTTTCCCCTATAGCAAAGAATAGAAATGGAAGACATTTTATACAAAACAGTGTAAAAACTACAATATGCTTTAAGAACAAATTTGATACAAAGGCTGATAACCATATAAAGAAAACTACAAAATATTACTGAAGGGATAAAATATAATATATACAAATATAAATATATACCGTGTTCTTAGATGGAAATGCTAATATAAACATTATAGCTCTCACAAAATTTTAATTAATATAAAAATCCCCATTAAAATTCCAATATGGTTGATATTTTAGAAAAGAATAAAGTAAATTTAAGGTTCACAGGAAAAATAAAAGTCTGAAAACAGCCCCCAAAATATAAAAAAGAATAAGAATTAGAATAAATAAAATTTTTAAAAAAAGAATAACAAGATGAAGACTCGTCTTACTTGAGATTGAGATACACCAAAAAACACTACAAGCAAGTCAATTTGAAAGTGGTAAAATAGACAAAAAGATCAGGAAAACAAAAAATAGAATTCAGAAATACATCCAAGTATGTATGAGCTTTATATATAACAAAGGTAGTATTTAAATTTGGTGGGAAAAGAAAGATTCTGGCACACTGGATTTATCTGATAACAAATTAACCTCAGGCTCACAAGATACGGAATATCTATACAATATATTTAAGAATTCCAAATTATATTGAAGATTTAATAATTAACATGCTATAAATAAAAAACTTAGAAAATATCTATAAATTCAAATTACAAGAAACACTTCTTAAATATAAAAATGCCCAGAATTATATAAAAAAGCAGAATTATATAATAAAAAAATATTAACTTTTTGTATAATGTATCATGAGTCAAAAACTAACTCTACAGGTTTGATTTAAAAAAAAACAAGGACTCTTAGAAATTTATGAGAAAACTGCAAGCAATTCAATTTTTTAAACACGTAAAATATATGAATAGGCAAATTCACAAAAGAATATGCTAAGTGGCTAACTTCAGAAAAGATATCAATTTAACTTGTAGCTCAAACTAAGTACTTTGTACCAGACTAAGAAAAATTAAAGTAACATGGATGTGTCACTTAAACTCATCAGATTAGTAAAAATCACACACACAAAAAAATGATACTCCCTGTCATCAGAGACTCAAGGCAAAATGTAATGCCATATATTTGTGCCATCTGGGCTAACAATGTGGTCTCTCTTAAACATTTAAACTATACATGCTCTGACTCAGAAATCCCAGTCCTGGGATTTTAATCCACAGAAATAAAAGATCATAAAAATAAAGGTATATGTATGTACGTGTGTATGTATGTATGTGTGAGTGTGTGTATTTACTGTAGTATCGTGTATCCTGATAAAAGAAACAAATTTAAAAAACTGAGCCAGGGTAAATATTAAAAGCCTATCAATAAGATAATGATTGAATAAATATATTTCAGCCCTGTTTAAATGCTACTTTAAAAAATGAATTGAAGGAACTTGCTTATGGAATGTTGAACAAGAAAACCAAGATATAGTAGAGTCATTTACCATATATATTTTTCACTTCAACTTTGTAAAACAGTAATTCAACCATATACATATATGTATAGAGACATACATACATATATATAAAACATATATAATTCCCAGGACACAAGAAAAAACTATGGGGGAAAATTCAGATGGATACAGATAAACTGGAGACTGTTAACGTGGGTGAATAGATGGCTGGGGGTCATTTGAACATGCACTTTGTGTTTGGGTGTTTTGGGTCAGGGAACTGGGGAAAATGGTTTAAAGAAGAAGAAAAGCCAGAAAGTAAAAGAATGGGAGAAGAAAAAAGTCTTCACTTAAAATTATTCTAGCATTTGTTTAAACCTATTTTCGTGAAAATGTGTGTGTGTGTGTGTGTGTGTGTATGTGTGCCTTTAGTACACATATAGCTAAAAAAAAAAAAAAGAGAAGAATGAGTAAGAACAAAATGTGCTATTATACATAAATACAAATTTTGTTTACACAAAGCTTACATTAAGTACCAAAGCTTTCTTTTAAATTTTGGTTGAAAACCTTTCTAAACTTATCTCATGCCCATTTTCTTACAAAAGCTCTAATAATCACAGTTTTCTGTTTTACTAACGACTTGACATCAATATGGCATAATGGAAAAATGCACAGGCACTGGAACCTGGCAGGCCTTTATTCAAACCTGCTTTAACACTTACTCATCCTACGGGCTCAAGCAAGTCTTCTTACCTTGCTAAGCCTCAGTTTCCTCAACTCTTATACAGATAGCATTAGTGAAAACCAACACTGCATAATCCATGATTCTCATTGCTAACTTGAGTCATAAACTGAACCTGGAGGTGTGCTTGGGCAAAGGACTGATGCTCACACACCGGAGCAAGCTAGCTATGCTTTTTTACTCAGCCTGACTCTCTTTACAGTTGAATTATTTCATCCCCTCTCTCCTTTCACATGAAGTAGTGAGACAGGGATGTATAAGAATCCAAACATACTGACTACAAAGGTAGGACAGTAGCTAATATGATTTATCACTCAGCTATATCCCAGAATCAAAAAGTATATTACAAAGAGAGAAAACTTTCACTTCTTGCTGTCAGTATGTCTATTTTAATAGTAATCCTCTTAATTCCTCTTCTAACATATTTTAAGTAAGCACACAGACATTGGGTAAGAGCTTAGGCTCTACTATGAAAAGTAAAGTACATGAGTTTTACAATATAAACTTTATGACATCTTCTGCCTACAGAAGAGTTCTTAGCCTAGTAGACAGTTGCAATTACCACTTGAGAGAGAGACCATTAGGCAGGAAGAAAAAGAGAAACAAAATTGCCCTGCAACCTGAAAGTTGGTTATCACATTCATAATTTAATGCCCTTATACTTCTCATTCCATCAGTTTTTAAAAATTAATTTATTTTCTAAAAATAATTTATTTCTTGTTAGCAGCTCCCCTTTAAGATAGAAAGTTTGTAAGTAAAAGTTTTTCCATCAAAGTTAGGGGAGGGCAATTTGCCTGTAGACAGTCAAATAAAGATCTTTCAGAAAATCTTACAATATAAATGTAAGATTTAAAGCCACAAAATCCTGGGCTGGGGCTATAGCTCAGTGGCAGAGCACTTGCCTAGCATGCGTGAGGCACTGGGTTTGATCCTCAGCACCACATAAAAATAAACAATAAAATAAAGGCATTTTGTCCATCTACAACTAAAAAAATAAAATTTTTTTTAAAAAGTCACAAAATCCTGAAAACCTCACCAGATGTTTCATGGAGGGATGAGGAAGAAAGAGTCAGTTGAGAGTTCACAGGCTACATTTTCAACACTTTCTAGATAATAGCCTAGGGTTTTTTTACAACTCTCATTTTGTCAAATGGAAACCAGTAACAGGAATAACAAAACCTTAGCCCTCTACAACCTGAAGAAATTACAGTTTGATCAAAAGAAAAGCATTTATCTTCTGCTTAATATACTTGATCCATATTGTAACAGTACTAATAATAGATCAGTAAAACAAGCAGCCCTCGTTTGGGGATGTTGGGATAAAGGAGAGAGCAGTAAAGAACTAATTAACACATTAAGTGCTCAAAAAATGACAGCTATCAATTACTGTGGGATAATTGGTGGGGTAGGAGGATGGGAAATTAGACATTAGTGGGAGTACTGAACAATGTCCTTTGAATACCACATGAAGAAGTGTGAGCTTTACTCTAAACATGATGGCTTCAAGATTTCTAAGCAAATGAGTGACAAAAACTGATTTATCTTTTAAAATATGACACTGGCAGCAATGTGGCAGCCGAACAGCACTAAAGCAGTATAGAAGATTATAAAGTTAAGAAATGTGCTGGTTAAGATGATGGTGTCTGGAGCTAGACTGCCTGACATTGAATATAAGCTTCACTCCACTAGTTGTATGACTTTGAATAAGCCACTTAACTGCTTTGTGCCTCAATTTCCTCATCTGTAAATAGGAAGAAGAACAGTTATTACTGCATAAGGATGTTGTGAAAAATAAGAGTTAACTACTGTAAGGCATTTAGAGTAATTCCTGGCATAAGTTAATACTGAATAAATCACAGCTCTTAATTGCATGTAACAAAAACTGGAAGTAGGGAGACTATTTAGGAGGTCAAGAAATAGCATAGGAAAATAAAGGTGAAAACAGAGAAGGGTGGATAGATGAGACATGCCACTGAAGACTCAAGAGAATTTATAACCAAATAAATAAATCACTGAAGGAAGGAGAAAGAAACAAAAATGACTAAGATTAATTACTAGAGCTTAGGTGCCTGGGAGGGTGCTGATACCATCAGACAAATCAGAGAACAGAAAAGGAAGAGGTGGATTAAACCTAAGAGTGTGGCTCTGGCCACATCAGGGTTGAGAATCCTCGAAGACATAAATGTTAAATGCTCAAGGGTCACTGGAAAACACATACTGAAAATCCAAATCTATATCTAGAGATATAGATTTGAGAGTTTCTAACATTTGGATATGCTGACTGAAGCTGTGGCCACAGAAGAGAGTACCAGGGAGAAAGCATAATGCAGAAAAGTCCTAAAGAACCACAACAATTAATCAAGAGGTGCAAATCAGACAGAAGAGAGGAGACAATACAACCCCATGGAACAATTCCCTACTTCTAGAAGCTTTCTAGCTTTGGGTAAGAAAAGATGTTTTCACATCTTAAACATCTTTTCACCTGTTAACATCTTTTATTATGACTATTTAGGATTAATACAGGTAACTTGAAAGAAGAGGCAGTAAACATAGAATGGCAAGAAGACAAAGGGAAATTATGCTGAAAAACTAAAAAGCTAGTGGTAACAAGAAAAAGGAACACTGGTTTAAAGGAGAAAGCTAATTCCAGGTGAGAAAAATAAAGGGACAGAAGAAAACTATTATTCATTGAGTATCTAGTATATGCTAGTAACTGTCCTAGGAGATTTCAAATATTTTACCTTATTTAATTTTCATAATATTCTCAATACTATGAGATAAATAGTATTCCCATTTTAAAAGAGCAGGCTGAGGCATATCTGTTAAGTAACTTATCCCAAGCCTTGCATCCAGTCCACTTGTACATGGCAGGCTCAGAATTAGAACCTAGGTGGAAGGACCACAGCCCTTGACTTTCCCTTCATACTTCCACTTACTAAACTGGTAAAAGCAAGACTTTCAAAAGGAGAAGGAAAGAAACCAATAATAACTGTACTAGGAGAAAATCAGGACAATCATTACCTGTCTCACTTCAATAGAGCTACTTCTTTTAGAAAGTGTAAAAGGAAAAACAAAAAAAGTAACACCAAAAATTCTCTTTAAATCCCAGAAAACAGATATAATTAGTGACAACACTCTCACCCCTCAGTCTGGCTTAACTGCCACCATTATTTGGATTCTAGATTGCAACCGTCATGCCTCTCCAGCTCTCTTCACAGTCTTTCAGAAGCTCACTATCAACAATGAGATCAGGGGGGAGGGGGAATGACATTATCTAATAAGCCTACATTCCTCAAACTAGAAGGAAAAGTGATATTTTTAAAAATCAACTTCTGCAAAAAATGCTCATTTTATAGCACAGTATAACATTGCTTTATATTCCATTGAAATCCCCTACTTTTTTCCCTCTAAAATTGTAAAACAAATGAAATCTCAAATGCCAGTTAAGGAACAATATTGACACCTTGTGGTGAACATCCTCAAGTATCAAACAGCAATAAGTAAATTGGCTCTTAATTAAATGTCTCTTTACCTGAAAACAAACATTTAACCCATGAATTTTCAAGGGTTAAGATGCAAAAGTTCAATGACCACACACACACTCAATGTAAATCTGGAAAGAACTGTAAATACTTTGGCAACAATGCAATAAGCCTAAATTCCTAACTATGGGCCAAAGGATCAGAATAAAATCTCAGGTAATTGTTTTTCTAAAACAGTAAAACACATCCATCTAAAAGAGGTTAATGTCCTGAGTTTAGCTGCTCCTTAAAGTCCCTTTTTTGTGTGTGTGACACACATACACATAAAATTAGAGGGAATATATAAATACTAGAGGCACAACAGTATAGCGAGAGTTACTAACTAGAATATACTCTCAAAAAAAAGAAAGAAAGAACAGTCAACCTGCGATCTCATCCTGACTCCAACCAGCACTGAGAATTTTAGAGTTAAGTGATATTAAAGAACTCAGATTCTGTGTGTTTTCACATAAAATTATAGATCGGGTAGCAGCAATTTTATAAACCAAGAAAAGAAAATGTTTGTTTATTTATTTATTTATTAATGACAGGGACAACATTGCCTACCTAGAGAGAAAGCAATTAACAATTTAATGTGACAGGTGCTCAAGTTTTCCAACAAGCACTCTATATCTATCATGGCAAAAATTATGGAAAGCTGGACATGGTGGCACACAACTGTAATCCCACAACTCAGGAGGCTGAGGAGGAAGATCACAGGTTTGAAGCCAGCCTCAGCAACTTAGTGAGATTGTAAGCAACCTAGTAAGACCCTGTATCAAAATAAAAAATAAAAAGGGATGGTGATATGGCTCAGTGGTTTTGCACCCCTGGGATCAATCCCTGGTCCCCCTATCCCCCTCCAAAAAAATTTGGGAAAAGAGGAACATTTAACAGTTAATAGAGCAGGTGATAGATATTTATTACTATGTCTGAGAAAAAGAACTAGCACAGGAAGTTCCATTTTATTAACTATGACAAGTACAATTTAAAGTTGCTAGTTATCCCTGGATTCAGGTTGAGAAACAGACATCTGATTTGTTCAGAAAAAGCATTATTTGTGTTATTAGCTATAAATGAATTACACAATGGTGGTGAGAAAACCACTGTTAATAAAACAATTTGAATCACTAACATATCTGAGGAATCTGGAAGGTACCCTAGAAATGAAACCCCCAAGAGCCAAATCATTCCAAGTTCAAAGTTAAATAACCAACTAATTACCAAGCCTGGTGATTTTGCATTTACAGAGGGCATTGTTTTTTTCAGAAAATTTCCTCAGTCATTATATTATGTGCACCTTGTAAGCATCAGTCTAGAAAGGTAAGACTGAAAAGGTGCTGGTTAAAAAATCTTCAAACCAATCTGCAGTCTGGCTCCAGTTGTGGGCCCTGAGATAGAGAAATCATTCAACACCTCCTGGCCTCAGCTTTTATGCTTAAGACAAGAGCTATGATCCCTGATGTGTGAACATTCAAAGGTTCTAAGAAAATAAAATAATAGCTGTGGGATACCAACCTTGCACGTGACTGAGTCACACTCCCTGGCTGGGTGCTGAAGCGCTCAGTCGCAAAAATATGGCAGAGCTTTCCCTACCCTTCTTGGTTGCGGGACAGTGTCTCATGCATGGGTGTGTCTTGCTATAGCCCCATAGGTGGAACTACACTCACCTGTTCTTTGTAATATAAACTCTTGCCCTGTTTAGGATAGAATCTTCCATGGAAGTGCCTTGTGTGTGTCCCCTTCTCTTACTGTGCCCTTGGGTATGGCCCACCCGGATGTCAGTCAACCTGCTGACAGTGGACATCATGAAGATAAGACTCAGCCCCCTGAAACCTGACCCCTTGCCTCATTTGAATAGCTTCTCCTCAATAAAAGGGGGTCAGCATGTGTATGTGTGCGCTCTCTCTCTCTCTCTCAATAAAAAGGGGTTAGCACGTGCGCACGCTCTCTCTCTCTCTCTCTCTTTCTGTGGACCCTTAAGGTCATGGTTATTTTGCGCAGCCCAATTAGCCCAGTTTAACTGGGGTGACCCCTGAGCCTTTTAAATGCAAAAACGGAAACCCGGCAAATAGATGTGAAAATGCTTGGATATTACAAAAATTTATAACATCACTGCTTCTATTTTATTTATTTACTTTTTTTTTTTGAAGAATCAGAGAAGTTAAATGAATTGGGAATAATCAAGGATAGCTGAAGTTAATTCCAGTGTTCTGTATTGTACCACAGGCTTTCACAGGCTCCCACAGCCGTTCTCCATCTCCTGTTCTCCTATGTATTCCACAGCATCCCATGCCTTTAAACTATCCTCTTTTAGCCTCTATGATGCTACACTATTCCTCCTCTTTTCCCTGACTTAGGATATTTTCTTTTAATTCTACTGGTTTCTCTAATATAATCCCACAATCTCATACCCAGAAGACATATTTAATATAATTATATCTTATCTATACTTAACTAGGGAAAACAGAGGTCGAGATAATAGCAGCTTACCCACATTTTCAACTAGACATTCCTCTTTTCAAGACTTAAAACTCACTATGACCCAAACTGAATAGACTAAAAAATACGTATATATTTTTACAACTCTTGCATTCTATCTCCACCTTCAAATTACTAAATCCTGACAGTTCTATTATACATCCTAAGAAGTCAAGGTGAAGGCATTTCCTAAATATAAATCAAAAGTGATCTTAGTGAAAACTCACTGTCCCCTAAGAGTAATTTACACAATTCATGTGACCAAACTCTATATCATCACGTATAATAAGATCCAAGTTTCACATAGAAAAGGCTATTTTTATAATGTTTATAAAACAGCTCTTTCTCCAATCATCCTTATGGACTCTTCCTCTAGGAGATATATAAAGGATATCTAATGGTCTGAAATTTATGAAGTGTTATGTAAACATTAGAAAAATACTGCCAAAACCAAATTTCAATGAGTAATCTGTCTGAGTAGGGTGAACAAAGATTGAGTGTCACTGTTAATTTTCTTTTAAAATGCATTTATTTTGGTAGCTTGCCCCCCTGGGAAAATGTCCTTCATGAACTATCACATTTAAAATCAAAGAAAAAATTTAAAATCTTTCAAAATTAAGCCCAGACATTATAAAAATATAGAACTGAAGCACTTAAGCCTCTGAGCATTAGATTCATGTAAAGCTCCTTTGGCTTGCCAAAGATGATTCTTTTAAGATGAACATCAGGTGGAAACTCTGGGGTCGTGGAGGGCTTTTCTATTTTCTAGTTAATGCTATGGCCGTTAAGATTTTGATAAGTCTAAATTTTGCACTTCTGGATGGTGCTGTTTAGAGTACAGAAGACCAACAAATAGCTCACGTCCCTGTTTTAAGATCACTGGCTTCCAACCACTCTTCCCCACTGTCCAAAGTGGGATAAGGGCTTTCCCAAGACTTTGTGAAAGAGAGAAACTTCAATTACTGTAGCTATAAAATTTATGAAGTTTTCATTAAAAAATGCTAAGCCCGAGTAACAGCTTCTAGAACACCCATACATTCTTTCACATGGAAATGTCACAGATTCAAAATGAGAAAGATTCTTAAGAATTTAGGGGGAATTTTCTTACCGTAGCAAAGAGAAGACATCATAAGAATTGCGAACACAGTTCTGATCCACCTTAAGAAGAATATTCTTCTGAGCATTTGAATAACCCTGAAAGACATTAATCAACAAGTAATCAAAATGAAACAAAAATCAAATCTGTATGAGTTAATTATGTTTGCCTTTTTAAAAATATGACTAAATACCTGAGTTTATTTAAAATTTTAGAGATTTCAAGAAATTAAATATAATTTCCATGTAACTGAAGTCTAACCTTTCAGGCAAGCGAATTTAAAATAAATTTCTTTCCCAGTTTCCCACAGAAACAATGTTTCACATTATAAATTGTGGTGAACTTCTCCAAGAAGCTTCAAAAATTCTTTTAACATATTATGTGACTGAAGAAGAGTATTAACAGTAATATTTCAACTATGCCTAGCCATCATGTGTAAATAATGTTTATATGAGGAAAAGGAATTCCAAGTTTTAATCAGGAATGTAAGAAACAAATATTTCCACTTAGAGGTACAAAAGAGTAAGGAAGTTTTCTAAAGAGAACATATACAACGGTAGAATGAATTGGACATAACTTTCCTATGTTCATATACAAATACACAACCAGGGGGCTGGGGCTGGGGCTGAGTGGCAGAGCACTTGCCTAGCATACATGAGGCCCTGGGTTCAATCCTCAGCACCACATAAAAATAAACAAATAAAATAAAGACATGCTGTCCACCTACAACTATAAAAAAAAATTAAAAATAAACATACGACCAATAGAACTCCACATCACATTCAACCACAAGAATGGGCTCTAATAAAATAAGTTATACTATATATATATAATATGTCAAAATACACTATAATGTCATGTATATCTAAAAAGAACGAAGGCTGGAGTTGTAGCTCAGTGGTAGAGCACTTGCCTAGCACATACAAGGCAGTGGGTTCAATCCTCAGCACCACCTAAAAATAAATTTAAAAACAAAAAGGTATTGTGTCTATCTACAACTAAAAAATTAAAAGAGGAGGAGGAGGAGGAGGAGGAGGAGGAGGAGGAGGAGGAACAACATAGCACAATTCCATAAGAGAAGGACAGGTATCTCGCCATCCAAGAAAGGCAGTATAAATACTAGTTAGGAGAAAAAGACTGTAGACCCAGGCCATCGGGCTTCCAATTTGAGACCTTAATACACCAGTTTCGTGATCTTAACTAAGCTCTCCTCAGTTTAATATTGGTTTCTTCCCTTTGTAATACAGAAATTCTAGTAGTATCTACCTAACAAATGTGGGAAGTAAAATAATATTTCTGAAATGAAAATACTATATAAGTGCTTGCTATACTGCTAGTATAAACATTTTTTTTTTAAAGATTATGTTGCTCAAAGAGAGAAAGAGAAGGGAAAAAGGCAGGGGGGGCAAGTGAAATTCTGTCAAAATAGAAGAAACATCAGTGGAATAGAAACAGTGAGGGAAGAGAGACAGAGTAAAGGAAGAACAGTGGAATGAATCGACCTAACTTTTCTATGTACACATATGAATATGCATCAGTGAATCTCACCATCATGTACATCCTCAAAACAATAATTAAAAAAAAAAAAACACAAGTAAACAGCAGAAAAATCAGCAGAGGGAAGAGAACGGGAAAGGGAAGAGGAATTACTAGGTGCTAAATTAGAGCATATTATATTCCGTGCTTTTATAATTACGTAAAAATGAATCCTAATGTTATGAATAACTAAAAAGAACCAATGAAAAATGTGGAACTAGAAAAAAGATTATAAATCTCATAAAAATAAAAAGATTGTGAAGCTCAGACATTAAAAGAATGTTACTAATAAATGCATGTTAATAAATTGGACAACTTAGATCACACTAACTCCTTAAGAAAACACAGACTGTGAAAACTGACATATTATGAAAAAAGAATATCTGACTAGTACTGTATCTATTTCTTAGTGAATTATCAAAACTCTTCACACATACAGACCCCCACACACAAAGTCCAAATTCAAATTGTTTCACTGATAATTCTATCAAACATAAAGAAAGAAAGAACATCAATTTCACAAAACCCCTTCAGGAAGCAGAGAAGGAAATAATTTAAAACTTATAAGATCAGAATTACTAATACCAAAATTTGTCAAAGACATTGCACACACATACACATACATACACACATGCAGGAATCGCTCATGAACAGAAACACAAAATCCCTAACAAAATGTTGACAAACTGAACCACCAATATATCATAAGGATAAAAAAAAAAATTATCACGGCACAGGGCGTGGTGGCATATACCTGTAATCCCAGTGGCTTGGGAGGCTGAGGCAGGAGCATCACGAGTTCAAAGCCAGCTTCAGCAAAAAACAAGGTGCTAAACAACTCAATGAGACCCTATCTCTGAATAAAATATAAAACAGGGCTGGGGATGTGGCTCAGTGGTTGAGCACCCCTAAGTCCAATCCCTGGGTGCCAAGAAAGAAAAGAAAAAAAAAAACTAGCACATACGTCTTTATTAATTTGATTTATCCTAAGAATGGTTGACTTAGCATTTAAAAATCAATCAGATGAATACATGAAACAACCGTCATAAATCTAATGTGATAAACACAAAATTATAAAGATGCAATTTGTGACACAATAACTTAAGGGTGGGAAAATGGAGCTATATATATAGAGGAAAGTTTATATACTATTAAAACTAAGCTGGTATCAATTTGAACTAGATTGTTATAAATTAAGATGTTAACTGTAATCCCCAAGGCAACCACCAAGAAAAAACTAAAAGACATATACTAAAAGAAATGAAAAAGGAATTAAAATGTTACATGAAAAAATATCTAACTCAAGAGAAGTTGGTGATGGAAAAAATGAGGAACAAAAAGATATAAGAAAACAAACATCAAAACTGCAGAAGCCCTTCTGTATCTGTAAATACATTATCTATAAAAATGATGACACACTCCAATTAAAAGGCAGAGATTGAATCCGGTACAGAGGTGCATACCGTATTCCCAGCTACTTGGGAGACTGATGCAGGAGGATGGCAAGTTCAAGGCCGGCCTCGACAATTTAGGGAGAGCAAGGAATGCAAATAAAAAGGAGGGTAACTCAATGGTTAAGTGCCTTTGAGTTAAACCTCCAGTACTGAAATGGAGGGGAGAAGATTGGCAGGATAGATTTTTTTTTTTTTTTTAAATGATCTACTATATGCTGTCTCAAGAGACTTACTTCAGAAACAAACAAACAAAAAAAAGACTGAAAAGAGCTCATATCAGTGCTGAATGGGTAACTCAGTGGTATAAGCATGCACTGGGTTTAATCTCCAGCACAAAAAGAAAGAAAAAGTCAGTCAGTGATTGAGACAGTCCATGGGGTGGGGTGTCACATGCCTATAAACCCAGCAATGTGGAAACTGAAGACAGGAAGATCACAAGTTCAAGGCTAGACTCAGCAACTTAGAGAGACCCTGTCTCAAAATAAAAACAAAAAAGGACTGGGGGGTGTAGCTCAAAGATAAAGTGTCCCCGGTTCAATCCCCAATACCAAAAAAAATAAAATAAAGGCAGAAATACATGGAGACATCAACAGTCCACTTTTAACAATGGATAACACAATTAAACAAAAGATAAACAATAAAAGACACAAATAACACTGTTACCACACTTAACAGACACATGCAGAAGCCTCCATTCTCTTCAGTTGCATGTGGGATGTCCTTCAGGGCAGATCATATGTTCAGATACGAGGCAAATCTCAATATCATTCAAAAAACTGAAATCATACAAATTATCCTCTCTGACCACAGTGGAATAAAACTAGAAATAAATAATTAGAAGAAATTTGTGGGGAAAAGCATAAATGTGCAAAGTAAAGAAAACATTCTTGGATAATCAGTAGATAAGAGAATAAATCACAAGGTAAATTTTAAAATGCTTTGAATTGAATGAAAATGAAAACACCAGTTCAAAACTTACAGGATCCAATGAAAAAGTGCTCAAGGGAAATTCACAGCTTCAAACATTTATATTTAAAAAAAAAGAAAGAGCTCATATCAGTAATCTACCTTCCACCTTAAGAAACCAGAAAGAAAAGAAACTAAATACAAAGGGAAGAAAAAAGGAAATATAAAGATTAGAGCAGAGTTCCACAAAATAAGAGAATACAAAAACAATACAGAAAAAAAATCAATGGAACCAGAAGTTAGCTCCCTGAAAAGATCAACAACCTGACATCATCTTAAGCTAGACAAAATCAGAGAAAAAGAAAGAAGACTCAAATCTCTAAAACCAGGGATAGAAGTGAAAGCATTATTCCCAATCTGACAGAAATAAAAAGGAGTATATAAGAATACTATGAACAAATGAAGCAGACATAACGTTCCTATGTTCATATGTGAATACACAAGCAGTGAAACTCCACATCATGTTCAACCAACGAATGGGATCCTAATTAGAATAAGTTATAATCCATGTACATATGTGTCAAAATACACTCTATTGTCATGTATATCAAATTTAAAATTTTTTTAAATTTTGATGTATATCAAAATTTGATGTTTTGTAAATTTTTAATTTTGATGTATATCAAATTTTAAAATTTTATAAAATACTATGAACAATTATATAACAAATCACATGAGTTAGAATAAATGGAAATTCCCAGGAAGACAAATGCTATCAAAAATGGCTCAAAAAGAAACAGAAAATCTGAACAGATCTATAACAGATAAAGGGGCTGAATCAGTAATCATAACGCTATCAGCAAACAAAACAGAACCAGATGCTTTGACTATAATTTGAAGAAAAAATATCACCAGTCTCAAAGTTTTCCTAATAAAAAAAAAAGGAAACACTTCTTAGCACATTCTATATAACCAGTACTACCCTAATATCAAAACCAGAGAAGAACATCACAACAAAACTACAGACCAATATACAAGGATCTTTCACAAAATACTAACAGAACTAATCTAGCATCATGGTAAAATGATTAAACCATCTGATCTATTCTGGGTATATACCCCAAAAGAATTGAAAGCTAGGATTTGAAGAGATATTTGTACAGCTACAGTCACAGTTGTATTATCCACAATTGTCAAAGGGAGTAGAAGCAAATGTTCCTAGATGAACATAAAAGCAAAATGTAGTTTATTCATACAGTGCAACATTATTTAGCCTTAGAAAGTAAAAAAAAAAAAGAAAGTAAAAAAAAAATTCTAGCACATGCTATAACATTGATAAACCTTGAGGACATCATGTTAAATGAGTCAAAGGACAAATATTGTTTGATTCCATTTAAAACAAGTATCCAGAAGAGTTTAATTCGCAGAAACAGAAAGTAGGAGGGTGACTGCCAGCAGTTCAGGAGGAAAGAAATTATTGTTTAATGGGTAGAGAATTTCAGTCTTGTAAGAAAATAGGTAGTGGTAATGGCTGCACAACAATCTGTACTTCGCACCATTAAATGTATACTTACAGTGTTTAACAGGATACATTTTATGTTATATATAATTTGCCAAAATCAAAAATATTTTTAAAAAATATTCCACATCATGAACAGGTGGAGTTTACACATGGTATGTAAAGGTGGTTTAATATGCAAAATCCTTACTAACACACCACAAAATACATGATTATCTCAATGCAGAAAGAGCATCTGACAAAATCCTTTTCAAGACTTTTTTTTAAGTCAACAAATTAGAAACAAAACAAAATTCCTGGTGTTGGAGTTGTGGCTCAGCGGTAGAGTGCTCGCCTAGCAAGTGCAAGGCACTGGGTTCGATCCTCAGCACCACATAAAAATAAATTAATTAATTAAATAAAGGTATTGTGTCCAAATACAACTAAAAAAATATTTTAAAAAAAGAAAAGAAAATTCCTAACTTTCATAAAGAGCATCTACAAAAACCTCAAAACCAACATCATACTCAATGAAAAAAGACCAAAAGATTTCTCCCTAAGATCAAAAAGACAAGTGTGACTGCTCTCACTAGTTCTATTTGACAATATAGATTCTATCAGTATGGTTAGGCAAGAAAAATAGCATGTCCAAATTGGACCAAAGTAAATGGAACAACACCCCATGTTCACGGATTTAAAGAGCTAATATTGTCAAGATGGCAACAATTCGCAAAGCAATCTTTTAGATCCAGTGCCATCTCCCTCAAAATTTCAACAGCCTTTTCTACAGAAATGAAAAAGCCAATTCTTAAGTTCACATAGAATTGGAAGGGGCCAACAAACAGCAAAAAATAATATAAAAAGAGAACAAAAAAAGAGTCATACTCCCAATTTCCAAACTTACTACGAATCAACAGTAATCAAAACAAGATGCCACTGGCATAAAGACAGCCATATAAACCAATGAAACAAAAGGGAAAATCCAGAAATAAACCCATACATAATGATGTTTCAACAAAGGTGCCAAGACTATTCAATAGAAAACTAACAGTGTTTTCAACAAATGGTGCTGAAACAACTGGATAGCTACATGCAAAAGAATGAAGCTGAACCTGTCTGTAACATCACATTATAAAATCATCTCAAAATGAATTCAAGACCTAAGTTTAAAATTATAAAACTATTAGAAGAAAATAGGTGAATCTAGATAACCTTGGATTCATCAATGGATTCTTAGATATGATACCAAACACATGGAAAACAAAAGAAATAACTGACAAATTGGACTTCCTCCCAATTTTAAAATTTGTGCTTCAAAGAACACTACAATGAAAATGGAGAAGCAACCCACAGAATGGGGGGAAAATATTTCATAAATCTTAAAGCTGACAGAGGTCTAATATCCAAAACATATAGAATACTCTTACAATTTAACTTTTTTATTAAAAATATAAACAACCCAATCTTAAGATGGACAGAAAACTGAAAGAGACATTTCTCCAAAAAAAGATACACAAATCACCAACAAGCACATAAGAAGATGATCAACATCATTAGTCATTAGGGAAATGCAAATCCAAAACCACAATAAACTATTACTTCATATCTACTAGGATGGCTATAGTTTAAAAAATAATAATAGTCAGCAGAAAACATGTTGGCAAGAAAATTGAAAAATTAGAACCCTCATACATTGTTTTCAGGAATGTAAAATGGACAGCCACTGTGGAATAAAGTTTAATAATTCCTCAAAAAATTAAAACAGAATTTAAAATTGACATAGGAATTTTGTTCCTAGGTTCACACCTAAGGAGAAAAAAAAACTAAAAACAGGCACTCAGACACTTATATACAAATGTTCATAGCAGGACTACTCACAATATTCAAAAGGCAGAACAACCCAAATGGTCATCAACAGAGAAATGGATAAACAAAGTGTGGTATATACACACAACAGAATATTACTTGGCCCTAAAAAGGAATGAAGTACTGATACATACTACATGAAGATTTTTAAAAATTATGCTAGGTGAAAGAGGCTGGACACAAAAATCTCATATACTGTATGATTCCATTTATATAAAATGCCTAGGCTAGGTAAATCCATAGAAAGGGAAAGTGGCAGCTGTTTTCCAGGGGCTTGGAGAAGGGCAAAATGGAGTGTTACTTAATGTGTACAAAATCCTCTTTTGGGTGATGATATTGTTTTACATTTTGACAGAAGTGGTGCTCAAACAACATTGTGAATGTATTCCATGCCGCTGAATCAACCACTTTAAAATGGTTAATTTTTTAAAAAATATTTCTTTAGTTGTTGGTGAACCTTTACTTACTTATATACGGTGCTGAGGATCGAACCCAGTGCCTCACACATACTAGGCAAATGCTCTACTACTGAGCCACAACCCCAGCCCTAAAATAGTTCATTTATTACATGAATTTAATAAAATAAATAAAATAAAATAAAAAGAGATGGCTATTAAATAATCTATATATCGTGAAGGCAGATGAGGAAAAAGAGGACAGACATGAGACAGTCTTATTAATTAGCTTCAAAATCCAAATAAGATACTAGAAGTAGATTCAAGTTTCTCAAGAAAAATGATTAATGATGTTTTACTTTGCTTTTCTTATTTTATGCAAAAAGTTGCCAAACATTTTTTTTTTTTCTATTAGAAAATCATCCACATCCACTAACATACAACTAAAAGCAACACATGACAACAGAGATCGAGCTGAGAGCCACTAGGCCGGGTTTTAATCCACTCCACCTGTCACATAAATGAGGAAATCATTTAACTCCTCTAGCCCTCAGCTTAACTATAAAATGAAACTACAACTAAGAAAAGCAGTAATTTAAAAATGAGAGTGTTTATGAGCATTTACAGCAACACCAGGCAGTACTGTGCTTCATATTAACATTAATGATTAAATGTTACTATGTTACATGTTAACATATTTGATGCTCACAAAACCCACAAAATAGGTACTATTATTATCCCCACTCTAAAGGTGAGGAAACTGAGACACAGAGAGGATTAAGAAGAAGAGCCATGCAGTCTGGTTCCACAGCTCATGTTCTTAATGACCAGCTATATTTGATCTCGCAGACCTTTTTCAATTCTAAAATTCTATGTCCATGCACATTTAAGGCAACTTAAGGACGCAATTAAGCCCTTCTGCTTCAGCCGTCACTTAGCAATTAACATTCTTGAAATATGCTAAGAGGCTTGTTCTGAATGACATCTAACTTCACCAGATGTTCAATCCCAACAGAGCTCTGATGAAGGAATATAATGGAAAGAAACGGCTCATTTGTCCTTGGTTATCTGTGTGAGATACTGCCAAGTGCCAAAGAGCTCAGAAAAGATTTACATGTCACTCAAAATTCTTCTGAAGCCAGCCCTAACAATTTTGTTTCAAGGAAGAGAATAGTCGCCAGTCTCCTCGCCTGTTAAAGTGTTCAGGAAAAGAGATAATTTTACATATCAAACAAGCAGGAGCAATTCCAGGCAAACCAGGTGTATTTCTAGACCAGTGGTTAGCAAGCTTTTCCATACAGGGCCTGATAGTATTTTCAGCTTTGCAGGCCATATGTTATCTTCTTCGTTTTTTGTTTCAAATTCTTTTAAAATGTAAAAACCACTCTTAACTTGCAAGTCATACAAAAACATATGCTCAACTACAGTTTGCTTACCCCTGTGTTAGCCCATTGAATAGGTCACTTATCCAACATGTTACTATACATTTTGAGAGACTGAAGCTGATTCAGCAGTCACAAGACTGATCTTAACTTCATTAAAACTATAAAAGTTGTACAGAAACAACTTACTTGATAAGATAACTAGTTATGAAGCAACTTGATAAGATAACTAGTTATGAAGCAAACAGCATTATACATACCCTTGTCCATTTCAGTGTTTACTAAACACCTGACACAGAGGATGTTAGGCAATTGCTACGATCATCCTCATGAAGTGCACAACCCAGGTAAGGTTCCAAGTGAAGGAAATAATGCAAAGATGTCATAAGTTAAAAAAAAAAACTATAGGAGTTCTAATGTGGTAAAGATTCCAGGTAGTAGAAGCAGAAACATCAAAGTCTGCAGGGGTGACAGCATTCAGGATGGATTAAGAAGTTCTGAAAAGCTAAATGGCAGAGCAGGAAAGTCCCACACAGACTGAACACCTTCAGCCAAAGCCTAGTGGGAAAACACAAGCTGCATTCAGAGAAGATTAAATAGTGGCCCAATTTGTTCACCTTCAGTGATGTGAAATTATTTGGAACCCTGGAGAGGAAAGGAGCAGGAGATACAGCTGAATAAGTAGATTGGGAGGTCTGGAGCACAGAGAGCATCAAATACCATGCTAAAAGTGAAGACAACTTATGGGCAACAAAGACACATGAGGCGTTTCTGACATTGTGGAGTAATGATCATAGCTGTACGTAAGGAAGGGTGCTAAGGTAATGACAAATATGATGAATTGGAGGAGGCAGAATGCCCAAATACCAGTTAACTGGCTATTATAAAAACCACACACACTAGATGTACCGTGAGCTCAATAGCAATGGTAATGAAGAGAGAGAGAAGCATACATAGAACCAAAAGTACGATTCATGGGATGAAGTTGAGCTGATAGAAAAGAGAAAATCGGGTCAGAGATTTAGACACAGCCAACAGACAATGAGGATTTATATTTTAAGCAATGAAATTATGCATTAACAAGATTAACCAGGCAGTGGTGAGTAAGACAAAGTAGATATAAAGATCCCACAGTCCACAGGCCTGCCAGGAAACTACTGTAATAATCCTGCCCTTTGGGGATGCTGGTCCGAGCTTGGATTATGACAAGGAAGATGGACAAGTAGCCATGGATACCAGAGTTATTTCAAAGAAAGACTCAAAGACTCAATGGCAGACTGAATAGAGTGGATAAAAAGAAAAAAAAAAATCAATCAGAACTGACAAAATTTGAGGCCTAAATAAATGGAATAATGGTTAATAAAGATATGAAAAATTGGACAGGAAAGCAAGCCTGGAGAAAAAAATAAAGAGTTCTATTTAAAGCATAATAATTTGGAAATGGCAGGTATCTATGCAGAAATGGTCAGAAACCACAAACAGAACTAGAATTTCAAATAACAAGCTAAACAACTAATGATAACCAAGTAGCATATTCCAGTAGAACTTCCAATAACCTAGTTCTAAAGAAGCTTCATTCAATCATTCAACAAATATTTATAAAGTTACTACTATTATATGCCAGACACAGTGCTAAATACTAGGGATAAACTTTTTTTGGTGAAGACAGACACTGTTCCTGACTTCATAAAGTCAATTCCTACAGTTTGGAAGGAAAGAAAAATATGAACAAATGGACAATCAGAATATAATAAATAATGTAATGAGGAAAATATAATGCCACATGTTAGGTGAGCATAAAAGAGGGGTATCCAAATTAAATTTAGGAGATACATCACAGAACAAGAAAATCTTCCTTTAGAAATGGGTCTCAAGAGTGGCATGGAAATATTTTAGCACAAGAAAATTTTAAGGATAGGGTATTCAGAAATAAGGAATTGGATCAAAGTAAAACTCTGCAAGCCATTAATTACAGAGGGGAAATGCTAAAGACTTGACTTTAAAAAAAGGAGGGACATGATCAATATTTTAGAAATGTCAAAACACAGTAAAGAAGTAGATATTTGGCAGCCACCATCAGTAGTGTTTCAAAGACAAAACGGTCCAGATGACTCCTCTGATCCAGCTCGGGAAGGGGTGGTGCTATTCACTGAGTTAGGGAATTATAGGAGACGGCTGCAGAGAGGATGAAGGGAACTGAGTTCCGCTGGGGCCATATGAATGTATGTATCTACTAGATGCTAATCTAGACCGGAAATGCAGACCTGAGAGGGATCAACAACATCCAGATAAAATATGTTACAGAGAAGAAAAAGGTCCAGTGGAAGCCTGAGGACAACAGTTTAAGAGCTCCACAAAGCTTTCCCTAGCCGACCCCAAGCCTTTCGTGTTATTCTTCAAACCTAAGTATACTTTCCCCATGGCTCTTCGTTGCTTAATTAGAACAAGAAATAATAAAGGACAAGGGAGAAAAAGTGGCTCATCCTACTACTTGGACACTTCAGATGCAGCAAATATACTTTGTATGACCACTCCTAAAATAGCTACCTGATGAATTAACAGGGAGCCTCTGATCCTATGTGTATATATTCCTGGACGTTAATACACTTTAAAGTGTAAGCCAAGTTTAAACTGAGAAAAACTGTGCAAGTATCTCTGTTAAGCATCAGCAGGCCTTGGACACCCTCCGCCTTGAGTTCTGATGAAGCCCAGATGCTGAGTTGTTAAGAAGGGAAGGTGAGACCTCTTAAGACACTGAGCTGAATATGTACATTCCCCCAATTTGGCGGGTTTCAGGCATGCTTTTCCTCTCAAAACAGTGAAAAGCAGTATTATTAAGAATAGTATTATTAAGCAAAAGTATATGAATCCTGAAACAAACAAAAAAATTTTTTTAATTCAAGTCAACAGGGATGAAGAGATTCTTGTTCACAAGTCACTGCTTTAAAGTACCCTACAGAAACAGTCACAACTATAATCACACACTCCCAAGTACAGAGTGGACCAACTGTCTTCAATGCTACTCCATGGCAGGAGGACTGAGAGTGACCACGCTAAAGTAGCCAACCCCTCAGGGAAAAGGCTATTTTACAACAGAGCAGAGATAGGAACAATGTGATCCTTGGGAGAAAATATTCACCAAGCAAAGTCCACACTAAATCTTAGGACTGTAAACGTCAAAGATAACCTGGGCACTAAAGGGAAAAAAGAACGTATCCTACAACTGTGAAAACAGAACTGAAAGAGGAAGAAGGCTAGGGTGAAGGCAAGCTACCTAGCACTGCAGAAGACAGAGCTAGGAGAGGGAGTCCCCAAACTGGAGAAAAAGATTGTAAACTGAAATTGACTTATCAGGGGAAAAATTGGTCAAGAATGCCCTCATTACAATCTAACCCAAAAGAAAATGGTAAAAGCAAGTTTTCGAAATTTTAAACAGAAAGAAATTTTGAACTTTATGACTCCTCTGCTGAGGATGAATCTAAAGCTCTGTTTCTGTTTATTTCTCAGGAATCTAAAACATCTATACAAAGACTCATGCTTCCAGTATTAAAATTCTCTAAGGCTCAAAAATTGTGCTAAGAAGACAAGCGCCTCCAAATTCATAACAGGAAACGTGGCATTTTCCCAGATTATTCTCTGGCTTCAATGAAGAGAGAGAATGGGACCACACTGCAGCAGCAGGATTTATAAATATGAATTACAGGATAAGATGATTTTCCAAACATCTGTCAAAAGTTAATTTGATCCAAGAAAAAAGTGGGGGAGATTCAGAGGGAAGCCAAATATAGTAACTAATGTGTGGAACTTTTGTAGACTTGGGTGGGTTGATGGCCTCAGAGGCACTGCATGCCTACCCTTCAATAATAAATACCCAAAATCTGTAGACTAAAGCACTTTATACCATTCAAAGTGCCTACCTGTGGACTCTCTCATTTGATTCTCACAATGCATAGCTAGTAGATATCTCTGGCTAAAAGTAAAGATAGATACTTGGTATTTTGACACGCTATATGAAATAAGAAATACCAAGATGCCATGTGGCATAATAGTTATTAAAAAAAAAAAAAGCCTTCAAATGATCAAATTTAAATCCAAGTTACGGATCTGCTACTTATCAGTATGTAATCTTGGATAAATAGTTTAATGTTTTCTTCCAGGCACTTCACTCATAGGATAATAACAGTCTCTCTGTTGTTACAGAAACTAAATAAAAACAAGGAAAGTACCTGGTTTGTTTTCTGACACATTTTAGGCACTCAACAAATGAAACTAGCAATGGTCTCTTTTTACACCTGATATAATATTGGTCCTAGAAGATCACACCAGCTCAAATAGTTCAGAAACAAATTTAATCCTGAATTTAAAACAGGCTCAGATACCTAAATGTTTTATAACAAAGCATGCAGCTAATACAAATAGCCAATGAAGATTTGCCCAGGATTTGTTTCTTCTTGATGGGAGTGGGGAGATGAGTACAATATTTATAGGAACAAATTATTTTTATAATTTTCCAACTTTTCTTTGATGATGTTCTATAAGACCTGAACAGAAATTATATCATATTCAGCACTCTGTAGTTAAAATACTTGGGGACACTTAATTCCTGCTTCTGAATATTCTGCTTATATACTGTGTGGGAGGTGCTTTGGAAACAAATTAGATCCATTAACAAGACTACTACAAGGAAATAGTAATCTTTTAAATTTCTCAGTTCTATAAAGTTACCTAAACAAAAATCTTTAAACTTTTCTGGGTTTCAGCATCTTTTTAAAAAAACATTTATTTTTTAGTTGTAGTTGGACACAATACTTTTATTTATTTTTATGTGATACTGAGGATCGAACCCAGGGTGTGCACATAGTAGGCAAGTGCTCTACTGCTAAGCCACAACCCCAGCCCCAGGTTTCAGCATCTTTATCCTGAAAATGAAAACACTCATATCTCCAATAGCATTAATCACAGTTAATGAAGTGAAGGAAGAAATCTCAAGAGAAAATTAAATAACAAAAATCATATAACCATTACCTTTTCATGTGGTGTGATGAAGAAAATGCATATCTAGAAAAAGACAGAGATGTGTTCTGATCCCCTGTTGAAAGCCACAGCTGAAGGGGCCCCAGCAAACTTTCAGACTGCCAGCTGATGATTGGCTCACAGCAGCCAGAGCAACATCTTGCTGATTGGCTCCTCTGCGGTGATGCTCATTGGGCTGTTTCCCTGCCCTTTCAGACCACAGAGCTGCTCATTGGGGGACTTTTTTGGCTCCACCCACGCAACCCAGGCAATCGCCTCAAGAGCAGGAGGATTGGGGGAGGTGGAGAGGCTTGTGGTTGAGGGAGAGGCTTGTGGGAAGCCGGTGGTGGCAGTTGGGGCTCTGAGGGTTTTTCCTGAGGAGCTGTTTTGTTTGGCATGTGTGGTTCTAAAAATAAAGTTAGTTTCTTTTGACAAGTGGCTCCTGATTGTGTCCAGCCAGACTGCGGCAATCCCCAATTCTGCCACTTTACTTTATCCTAAGATACTGGGATATATTGGAACATATTTATCCCACATATGACCTATAGATCTAATAATGACTTATTAGACGCCTGCTACTGAGCCTGGCATTAGAGATATGAAGTAGTTTGTGCCTTTAGAAATGAAGAAAGAAATACCCTCCAAAACATAATAAACTGGCACAACTACTAACAGTTATGTTCAAAGGGTCCAGAAGCAATGAGCAGTAACACCATATAGAAATGATTAAGTCACAGAGTTAAAGGAGATCACTTTACCTGTGAAATAATTTTCTCATAAAGTAAATACTGATAATAATTGTTGCCCTTCCTTACTCCAAAGTTGCTGTAAGGATGAAGTGAAATTACTTTAGGTAAATCTCCAAAGATTAAAGAAACATGAATAAGTATGAAGTGATTTGATTATATTAACTATATATCATATATGTAAAACTATTTTTATATAATATGTTTACAGGTATGATAAGTTATCATCCAGAGCATGAAACTAACTTGCCATATCAAGTTCAAGAGGTTGTAAGGCTTCCTGGTCTCATTCTTCATCTATGAAAAAAAAGATAAATAACTCTAATATTCCCTTCAGTGACAACCAGCAAATTCAGATTTTCTTACGTTTGATATTAGAAAACTAAAATAAAGAGGTTAAGCAATTTGCTCAAGGAACATAGTACCAGAACAAATCTGGATTAGAATTCAGGTTTTCTACTTTTCAAAAGTACTACTCTGAAAAATATAAAGAAAGAAACTCATTTGTACAGGCTCCTAAAACAGACTCTGAAACCGACTCGTCCCTAAATATTAAATCTGTTTGCCTATGGTATTTGAGATGATCACCTTATGTGTTCACTTTTGTGAAATATATCACTAAATTGCTTTTTTAGAATGGCTCAGTGGTAGAGCACCTGCCTAGCATGTGTGAGGCACTGGGTTCGATCCTCAGCACCACATACAAATAAATAAATAAAATAAAGGTCCATCAATATCTAAAAACATATTTTTAAAAAAAAGAGAGAAAGAAATTGCTGAGAATTTCTTCATTTGAAAAGATTTGATCCCTTAAACCTGGATTCCATTCCAGTTTGAATTTTTTTCCATTAAAAGAGAAAGTACTGCCATCTACTGGGCCCTAAAAATATTGCTGCTATCGTTTACAGTCTAAGAATTTTTGATATATTATCTAATGCTTTTGAACTTTCTCAGTACCTCAATAAGTTAAGAGTTATGCCAAAATGAGTTACATAAACTAAATATTCGAAGTTGAGGCTGGGGATAAAGTAAGATGAAAGAAATAAAATCCTTTCAATATTTTTATGCCCAAGTATTGGTATGATAGCCCTAAACATGGAAAGCATTCCCCTGCATCACTAACATTACATTCAGCCCCTACCAAATCCCGGGCAGTGTGGTAGGGATATAATGTTGATACAATGTTAAGAATTAGAGATCAAACACTCTAACCACAGTGTTAGAGCCCAGTGAGTACAAGTTTTTATTTATTATTGAATTCTACTCATGTGCCAGGCTTGTCATAAACATTATCATATTTAATCCTCAAAAATAGTTCAGGATAAGGTACAAATTGTTATCTGTATTTGCAGATGAGGAAAGAAACTATCTTGCTGCTTTACATAGGGAAGCAGCATTCCTGCCTGGAATTAATTCCATATCAATCTAACTATGAAACCCACAGCCTTAACCGCTGGGAATGTGTATTCACCCAAAGCAGTGGAGTCACCCAGAAAAGAAGAGTGGTTGCCAAAAGGAAATTAAGGCAAAGATAACCTTACATGTACATACAAAAGGCAAAATACTAAACTGAGGTCTAAAAGGTTTACAGCTTATTAGTCCAAGAGCACTTGCTTTCCCATCCTCCCTTAAACAGCCATCCTAACAGGTAAGTCCACCTAGAAAACATCTCTCCAGGCCACCGAGCCTTATCCACCAACCTGTACCCACCCGTCAAGCCACAGGTGTTCCTCTTTGATTCTCCATCATTTCCAAACATTAAAACCTCTTTCTGAGGTGCTCTCCAAATTATTTAAAGTTCTTCTACAATTCACCTGAATTATCTTCAAAACCCAAACAAGTGATATCAAAGTAAACTTTTCAAATATACACCTCTATAAATTGGAGACCCTCTGGAGTACATGCTATATTATCTCCTTGACTAAAAAACAAATGTTTGTGAATCAGTGTTTTACATTTTTGCATTTAGTAAGAGACATGCAGTAGATGCCTGGCATTCACTGACAAAAAAAAATAATCATTTTTACAACCAAAGATAAAAGCTTCCATCATCACTTGAGTACCTCTTTGCACTGCTGTTAAATATTTGAGTGTCACATTTGTATGCCAAATAAATGAAATGTTACTGTAGAAAATTAATAAGAGCATATCACTCCCTGATAATACCAGCAGGGGCTACTGAATAAAGGACTAAAATCCATAATACACATTTTGGTTAAAGATTTTCACTGTATTAGTTTCCAAACACACTCTGGAAGGGGAGAAAAAAACTCTATCCACTGCAGTGAAGTGGAGAAGTTTACTAGGTTCCTAAAAACTCAACAGAAATGAGAAAGGCTTTTGGAGGAGATAAACAAAAAGGGGAAAGTTCTGAACAAACAAGTAATTACAGTTTTGAGACCCAAGTGTGTGAAGACAAATTAAAAGTATGAAAACAGAGCAAAGATTAACATCAATATAATCAGCAGCAGCAATAACAAAAGTGTATGTGACCACAACTAGTGCAAAAAAAAAAACAAAAAAACACACAGCCAAAGAATTGGTCAATGAAAATTTTAGTTGTAATTTAAAAGTTGTGTTGAAGGGCTGGGGTTTTGGCTCAGCGGCAGAGCGCTCCCCTAGCATGTACGAGGCACTGGGTTTGATCCTCAGCACCACATAAAAATAAATAAAATAAAGGTATTGTATCCAACTACTATAACAACAACAAAAAAAAAAGTTGCGTTGAAAATGTGCTTTGTTATTGTTTCACAAGTACGACTTTTTAAACATGTGTTTTTAAGAACACATTAAAATCCTTCTCTCAAAGCCTGTCGCTTTAGTATTTTTATGAAATAATTCAAATACAAAGTTATGATATCTATTTACAATTACTATAATTAAGAATATATTTGGACTTACTGCTGCCTCCACACAGGTTCTGCTTACCATTTGTTTTATTTTCTGTTGCCTTCATTGTCTCCTACCTAGTTAACAAAGCTTTGTATTCTTTCTATTCCCTTTATCCTTTGCTAATTAAAAATCCATAATATTGTTTCTTAAACTTTTAACATGCACACTTGAGCACAAACTTTTCTATCAAATCCTAAAGTTTTTTTACAATCTTACAACCCCTATTCTCCCAAACAAATCAGTGACATCAGTGAGTTTTAACCCTGAAATCCACTTTACCTTATTAGTGTCATCTAGGACAGTGCTTCTCTAATTATCAGTGGGGAAGAACCAACTGTTTGGGGATTTTTTTGTTCAATCCATTGTAAATTAATACTTTAGTAAAATACAATTTAAAAGTTATAATAGTATTCAATTGTATTAAAGGTTTTAAACTTTTAGTCTCCCTTAGTGTATTTAGTTCACCATTGGCTGGTGATCCTTCTTGGACTACCACGGGCCCACAGCATACATTTCTAATAACAATGGTCTAGTTTGTTTTATCTTAAAACACACCTACCAAAAATTGCTTTTTGTTTTGTTAGCTTATGGTCAGTAGTTAATTATATTCACTAATGTGTTAACCATTTTTATACCCTTGCTATTTGCTTTCATCCCACATCCTCCCTTTGGGATCATTTTTCTATTTGCATCATTCGCTATAGGTAAAAAGTCTACAGGGAGGTAAGTCCCTATCTTTGAACACCTATTTGTGTTCACATATTGAGTGAACTGTCACTCCAGACTGTAAGCTCACTAGAAACAGATTTATATACTAGCGGTTAACAGTGCTGTGAAGATATATTTCTTCTGGCATCTCCTATTGCTAAAGAGAAGTCTGCTATTAATTCATAGGTAATATTTCCTTCCTCTCCCATAGCTTTTAAAATTTCCCCTTCTAGGTAGGTGCAGTAGTGCACACCTGTAATCCCAGAGGCGTGGAGGCTAAAGCAGGAGGATCCTTAGTTCAAAGCCAGCCTCATCAAAAGCAAGGTACTAAGCAACTCAGTGAGACCCTGTCTCTAAATAAAATACAAAATATGGCTGGGGATGTGGCTCAGTGGTCAAGTGTCCCTGAGTTCAATCCCTGGTACAAAGAAAAAAAAAATCCCCTTCTAATTAGATTACCCCTAAAGTTCTGCAGTTTCTCTATTTGTCATCTGCAGCCTCCTTCTGTAACAGAGAGAAGTCTACCTCAGCTTTCAGGGTTCTTTTCGCCCTGTGAAGCTCATCTTCCAGCCAACTCTGCCTACATCTTCATGCTTCTATTCCATTCTGTTCCAGAGATGGCTAGTATCTTGTTTTTAATTTGTTTATTTTATCAAGGTAAGTCTCTTTAAATTTCTCAGCTTTGATCAATTATTGCTTTTTTGTCTGATGCAGAGGAGGGTCTCAACGGATATATTTATGCAATGCCATCTTGACTGCAAACCCTGCCTGTGGCTTTCTTTTAAAAGAAAAGGAAAAAAAAAAAAGTGCTTTTTTAAGGTTTATGTGTCACGTTGATAAAGGCACAAGATGGGCTGGACTTCTCAACTGGCTAACTGAAGAACCACAGAATAGAATACACCACTTATCACAACCACATATTCAACAGACATTTACTCACAGTCTGGTTTTAAATGCCAACTCTGCTATTTAGTTGCTATAGAATCTTAGAAAAGTTATTATAACTTCTCTGTACCAATTTTCCTTTCTATAAAAGTACAATTGTGAAGTTTAAATGAGGTAAAGATATACAAAGTGTTTAGAATAGTGCCTGGCACACAGACATTCACTAAATATTAGCTATTGTTATCACTGCTAGAGGGAAACATTTTACTCTGTATTCCCACATCTCCAGTCAGGAGAAAAACTGTCTACTCATGTCCTAGGAGAGGAAGTCATGAAAGGAACATTTCCAGTTCTCAGATGCCTTCACTTACTCCTTCCCAGGAATGGCAGATGACGTACATGGTTGTTTTGGAGATGAAACTGGACATGAATAGCTTAGTTCTTTCTAGATTCTCTCCAATCAAGAATAGACTATCTACAACACATTTGCAAACTCTGATTTTGGCTTGGAAGATCAGATTTTTTGCTCCTGAAAGGACAGTCTCATTTTCATTCATTTTGTTATTTGAGGAGAAAAAGATTCAGATCAAAAGCAAATATATAAAGCCCTTTCAGTTATAGTCAGCTCTTTTAGTCACAGAATTTAAGCCACATTTGCTTATCAGTTGTCAGTCATAAAGCAAATATTCTTATCTTCATTTATCTACCATCTAACTTATTTCTGAACTTGTTCCAAACTAAGAAGAAAGGAACACTAGTTATTGGCCTACCCCAAACCTCAAAGACTACTAGTATGTAGCTACAGGGTTGTTGGGGAATTAAATACAATAACAGATGTAAAGTTCTTATCAGAGATGTTACCCTATTACTTATCAGATGTTACCCTATTACTATGTGTCAGACTTGTGCTGGACTGTGAGTTGTTACCAGCTGCAGGATGAACTGAATGCCTCTCTCCCCGCAGTCAGGATAGCTAATCTTGGGCAAGGACACTACAAACGGCAGCAGTAGCAGTCTCACGATTCTGATTAAATCACATTTTTATTAAGCAAATGACATGTCCCAAGACATATAGAAATCTATCCTTAAGAAACTTATAACAGCTAAGCTATGGAACCAACTAGGTACCCTTCAACAGATAAATGGATAAAGAAAAGGTGGTACGTATACACAACGGAATACTACTCAGCCATAAAGAAGCATAAAATTATGGCACTTGCCAGTAAATGGATGGAACTGGAGACTATCATGTTAGGTGAAATAAGCTAATCTCCCCAAGATTGAATGTTCTCTCTGATATGTGGATGCTGACTCACAACAGGATGTGTGTGTGTGTGTGTGTGTGTGTGTGTGTGTGTGTGTGTGGTTTCACCAAATTGGAAGGGGCGGGGGGAGGATGAGAATGGGAAAGACAGTAGAATGAATCCAATATAACTTTTCTATGTCCATATATGAATATGCAACCAGTGAAACCCTCATCATGTACAACCACAAGAATGGGAAGTTATGTTACATGTATGTATATGTCAAAATACATTCTACTGTCATGTATAAGTATATGCAAAAAAAAAAAGAAACTATATTATAGACTAGAAAGGAGAAAAACAAGCTTAGTTACTAAGTGGCTTATTTTATGTCAAAAGGATACATAGGATGCTGATATACTATAAGAACTCAAAAAATGAAACTCTAAAAAAAGAAAAAAAAAATTCTATCATGGTTTGAACTGAGTTTCCTAAAAGTCCCCTAAAATAATTACATTTTACTAAGTCCAATGGGCAATTTTTACTTTTTATTTGGCCTCACATCCCCTTAAAAAATAAACAGAAAGACAAAGTTTAAAAACCAACAACAACAAAAAATGAAACAAAAGCTCTCTCCCTCTCTTTATAGTCTCTGATATTCCACAAGAAACTCTACTCTCTTCCTCTGACCATTCCTCCTCATCACTTTCCCAATGCCTCCTTCTCTATCTGGCTTTTAACAGCAGGAGGGCCTCAAAGCGTGGTTACTTAGATCCCTTTTCCCCTCACTGTTCCTACTCTCTGTTATCCACACTTATAATTTCAATAACTATTTGCCATTGGCCCCACATTCAGATCTCTCTCAGTACTCCAGATTCATCTATCTGAATGCCTACTTGCCTTTCACACATGAATGTCTCAAAGGTACCTCAAACTCTGCATGACAAGGTGTCTTAACTCACCATCTGCCTCCACCAACCCTGGTCTTCCTCAGTGTCCCTTAGCTTTCTGTACGAGGCACCTTAATCCATCCAATTACTTCATCCAGGCCAGAAATCCAGAAGTCATACTTGACATCTTTTTTCTACCTTAAATTCAAACTATTATCAAGTCGTAATGATTTTATATCCTAAAAGTTTCCTAAGTCTATCTTCTGGAGTGGGGGTGTAGCTCAGTGGTTGAGCATTTGCTAGCATGAGCAAGGCCCTGGGTTGGATTCCTAGCACCTTCCCAACCCTAAATCTATGTTCTCTTCATTCTACCATAATCCTATCTTAAAGTATCAACATCTCTTACCTGAGGCTCCTTACTGTCTTTCCACATAGATTCTTGCCTCTTCTATAATCATCCTTATTGCAGTCAGAGTAAAATCATTAAAACACAAATCTGATTTACAACACTGCCACGCTAAAAATCCTTCAATACAGGCCCCTGTTCTTAGGTAAAATCTTTTGGCATCATTTTTTCCTCATCACTCTGACCCTCCTTCAGTCTCTCAGACTTGCCATGCCCCCTTCTACTTCATGGCCTTCTGGCATGTTAACCTGCCCTTGCTGGATTACAGCTTCAAAAGTCAAATCCCTAAGAAGGCCTTTCTTGAGGCAGTAGAATAAGCTAACCTGAACTCCTGGGCTCAAGTGCCCTCCTGTCTCAGACGAGTGGCTTGGACTACAAGAGTGCACCATAGCACCTGGCTTCCCCATTATATTCTTAGCACTTGGAGTACAGTAGCTGACATACAATAGGTGCTCAATAAAATGCTGCTGAATGAATGGAATGTGCTAAGCAATGGCATTTCAGACAACCAAGAATTATGAAACAACATGATCACTAAGAGCAAATTAGGTATAGAGTTCCAAATTTTTAGGTAAAACACCATAAAACAGAAAGAGCACAGGTTTTAGACGCAGATAACATGAAATCTCAACTTGGCTCCTTTTTAGATTCTAAGTCCATCCCTCACAATCTGTTTCCTAATCTATAAAATGGAGAAGACAAAACTCATCATATTTGTTCATGGCTAGTATTAAGTGGGGAAAAGAACACGGGTTGTCTGGCAGAGTACCAGAGTGTAAATACTTGGTGAATATAGGCTCTCTGCCCTCTCCTTGCTCTAATGGCTTTCAGACATAGAAATAGTGTTGACTATTTAAAAAAAAAAAAAAAAACACTAACTTTTGGCTTCTTAAACATACTGAACGTTAGAAAAGACTTCTGAAACATTTTAATAAAACTACTGTATTTAATCAAAATTCACCATTCTTTCTTCTTTTTAATATTTTTAGTTGTAGATGAATACAATGCCTTTATTTTATTAATTTATTTTTATGCAGTGCTGAGGATGGAACCCAGTGCCTCATATGTGCTAGGCAAGTGCTCTGCCACTGAGCCCCAGCCCCAGCCCCTCACCATTCTTTCTTAACCACCAAGGAATTATGTGGAATATGAGAAAACAGTTAGTTTAGGTTTTCCTTTAAGAAAATATGATCTGGATTTAGAAAAGATTAACTGGAGTGGTTGTATGCCTTACAAAACAAGTTTTCACTCTCAAGAGCATTCAACCTAAGCCACACTACATAACAAACTAACAATGATACTTAAAACACAATTCTATTCACACAGAGCTTTACAGGATTATGTCTACTCAGGTGCAAGGCACACCTGCACTATACAAAACTTAAGCTTCAGGAGAATCCTCTTACCTTATGTTCAAATGGAGCACCATAGTAGCCATCATTTAGTCCAAAAATTATTTCATTTTGGTTGCGGGCATGAATCTAAGAGAGGAGGAAAACACACAATTAGTTCTTCTCATTCCATTCACGTTTTAACATGATCAGAGAATTGACAGTTAAAACACAGTCTACTTCCATGGTGAGGAAAAGGCTGGCTACATTAAACAAACCAGCAGAAAACAAATCAGCTAACAAAAGACCAGGTGATCAAAGAAGCGTTTCCTGCTTTAGTCAAAGGTCTCATAAAAGCATCACCTGAGATAACAGGCATTCCACATGTTTTCCACAAACAATTCTGAGGTGTCATAGCTATTCCTGAAGGATTTCAGAAGCATACTATACATGCTCTGATGTCAAAGAAAACAGCCCTGTTAGTCTATATGAATGCTTTGAAAATATGAAGCCCTAGAAAAACATTGAGATTAATATTATTTTCTATTTTCAAAAGCACAATTTAAAGATATTAATAGCCAATCCATAAAGTCTTAATAGGCTATTTAGTTCCTATCTGCACATCACTGTTTTTCAGACACTACTGATGGGTACTGCATACAATACAGTGTAACCCTAACTCAGTTCCACCTAAAAGGTGGGAAGAATAAAACTTTTAAAAAACTTAAGAATTGAGATGTAAAATAACTAAAAATAATATAAAGTGTCCAACAATGAAATATACAAATAGATTTAATTAGTTTATTAGAAAGAGTTGTGGGACTTTAAAAACTAGTAATAATTTTTTCCTGTTGTGAAATATGAAAGTGAGGGTTCAAATGAAAGAAAGACAAGGAGGGATACCAGAACCAAATAATTGATCTCTGTCTCTAGCTAGAGAGACAAAGCAGCCCAAGACAGTAGTAGAACATTCCTGGGAACATTCACCTGACTTCCATAACAACCTCTACTACTAAAACAAGTTTTAAAGCACATTCCTATTTACCTACATCCTTTTTTTTTTTTTTGAACTAAGTGCAATAATACCAAAAGACAAGTCTACAATCATGAATTTATAATAATTTATATAAAAAATTTGTAATCAAGAAGTTTTTCCATATTACAAGGCAAAACAAAAAGCATTATGAAATCAGTTTCAAGACAGGGAATTTTAAATTATATTAAGTGTTTTACAGACATATATACCAGGGAAAATGATTAAAATTATATTCATCAAAATGTTAACAATGATTATAGCTGGGCAGAGGATTACATATTTTTTAAAAATTTTCTTCTTGGGCTGTGGCTGTGGCTCAGTGGAAGAACATCTGCCTGGCATGTGTGAGGCACTGGGTTAGATTCTCAGCACCACATTTAAGTAAAGAAAATAAAGGTCTATCAACAACTAAACAATCTTAAAATTTTTTTCTTCTTTACCATTTTCAAAATTTTCCAAATTGTCCAAAAGAATATGTATTACTTTTTATTTTCCTTTTGGTATGGGGGATTGATCTCAGGAGTGCTTAACCACTGAGACCCATTCCCAGCCCTTTATACTTTTTATTTTGAGACAGGGCTTGCTAAGTTGCTTAGGGCCTTGCTAAATTGCTGAGGCTGGCTTTGAACTCTGAATTCTCCTGCCTCGGCCTCCCAAGCCCCTGGGATTACAAGGGTGCACCACCTCACCCAGCAAGTAAATGCAATCTTGATTAGTCAGACTATGTTTGAGTGAGTGTGTGTGTGTGTGTGTGTGTGTGTGTGTGTGTGTGTGTCTCTCTCTTTTTTTTTTTTTTTTGGTGCTGGAGATGGAACCTAAGGCCTCCTGCATGCTAGGCAAGCGCTCTACCACTGAGCCCCAGCCCCAGTCCCCATGAATTATTGTTTATATCAGAAGAAAATAAATATATATACCAGTAAAGGAGTAGGTGGGGAGATAGGATCAGAAACAAATCCAGCATGAAAGTAAAGTTCTCAAAGTATAAGCTTCATGCAGATGGATGCTGAAAAATAATTAGTTAGCTGAAAAATAATTCTAACACTAAAAAGATATGCAGCTAAAACTAAGTGGCCTGAGTTCTAAGAAGAAGCTCTTCAGAGAGAACTCTTGACTTTTTTTTATCTTGATAGCACCAGTGCCCTACACTCTGCCCAACATACAGCATTTAATCAATTTTAATGGCACATGCTTTAATTATCTCAGGAGCTAAAAGCAGAAAATACTCCTTGTTCTGTCCTACAGGCTTGTCAAAAACTTGGAATGAAATGGATGTGAAAGTATTTTGGGAAGTTAGACATGAGAAGTAATTGGGGGAAAAAAATCTAATAATTGCATTAGAAACTAGGCAACTTACAAAGCTCAGAAAGAGCCTTTTGTTCCTAAGAAAAAAATCATGAGTCACAAAAGAGGCTGTAACACATTGAACACTAGTATGTACACTGCAGACTGTTAAACTATGATAATAAAAAGTGTAATATGGGGGCTGAGGGTGTTGCACTTGTCTAATTTGGGGAAGAACCTGGGTTCAATCACTAGCACCACACACAAACAGGGTAATACATACTCTCTTTTACTCATTAAAGAATACTGGCTCAATAATAGCATTAGAATCCTAATAGGGAAACTATGGACTATAAAATTCTATTAATCTAACTACAACCTCATATTTTGGTATCTTTATGAAAAACAGCACACCTTCTAAAACAGCTGATTAGAGTTAGTAAAATGAATAATAAACAGTGTCTGAATCATGGAACAAATAACAACCTAAATCTACCAAGCACTGTGTGAGCTTTGGCAAATCACTTAATCTCTCTGAACTTCTGTTTTCTCAATTAAATACTAAAGAAAATTAAGGTTCTTGCTCATGTGATCTTCAAGAGGCCCCAGGTGATTATGTACATGTAAAAAGATACCCCAGTACTAAAGGCTATAAAATTACTGTTGATAAACCAAGCTCTAACCGCTTAAACTAAGTCCAAGCATTTCTGCCATCACACATAACTAGAAGCTATAGAGTCCATGTCAGCAGAATCAACAAATTCTTTGAATTCCCACCTTGAACAAAGCTATTTCCAAATTCCCCCTTCTTTGTCATCAAAATCCAAGTCAAATCCAGCTTAGTTCAAGACTTCTGGTGAAAACATCCTGATAAACTTTAAAGGCTATTCAGGAAATGTGGGTTGCACTTGTAGCTCCAACATATGTATAACTTTGGACAAGTTGTATTATCACTCAGGCCACTAAGATTTCCTCAGCTAAAAATAAAAGGAATCAATTATGCTCTATCACATCATACTTCTGTGCCTCTTCTCATCTTTTCTTCCCCTGGTTAATTCTAATATATTCAAAATTTACTCAGGTACAACATAATTTAATTGATACTGAAAAACATTCCATTCAATGATGACAGAATACGCATGATATGTTCATGAAACATGCGCCAAAGTAGACCAAATATTTAGGACCACAAAATAAATCTTAAAAGGATTCAAATCATACAAACTATTTTCTCTAAACTCAACAGAATTAAAGTAGAAATCAATAAGAGAAGGATATCAGGAAAATCCACAAATAACATATCTCTAATCCATGGTTCAAAGAAGAAATAAAAGGTAAATTAGAAAAGATTAAGGGGTACCACAGCATACTCCTGAAATGCCAGACACAAGGGAGACTGAGGCAGAGGGATTACAAATTCAAAGACTGCCAATGCTACTTAGTGAGACCAGTGTGACTCTAGATCATGTTCAACCAAAAGAATGGGGTCAAAACTCTAATGGGTTGCAACCCATGTATATATATGTCAAAATACACCCTACTGTCCGGTATATCTAAAAACATCAAATTTTAGAAGGTTTTTAATTTTTTAGGAAAGATCCTGTCTCAATATTTAAAAAACAAAAAAAGAGGAATGGGGCAGCTGGTGTGTAGCTCAGTAGTAGAGGCCTGGGCCTGGATTCAACCCCTGGTAATGAAAAGAAAAAAAAAAAAAGCCAATGTTCGGAATTCAATGAAAGCACAACATAAAAATCTGTGGAATATAAATGAATCAATACTTAAAAGAAATTTTATTAAATGTTTATTTTAAGAACAAAAGAAAAGGGGCTGGGGTTGTAGCTCAGTGGTTGAGCGTTTGCCTTCCACATATGAGGCACTGGGTTCGATCCTCAGCACCATATAAAAATAAATAAATAAAATAAAGGTAGTGTGTTCATCTACAACTAAGAAATATATATATATATATATTTTAAAAAGTCTCAGATCAGTAACTAGCAAAGAGGAGCAACTTAAATCTGAAGCAGTCAAAAGAAAAAAATAATAAATACTAATCAATGGAATTGAAAATAATAATCAATGAAATCAAACACTAGATCTCTGAAAAGTTAATAAAATTGATGAATATTTAGTCAGAGTGATCAGGCAGAAAAGAAGACAGAAGACACCAGTAGCAAGAACAAAAGTGGAAAGAATCATTGCAGACCCTACACAATTAAAAGAATTTAGTAACAGCATAGGAAATTTTATACCAATAAATTTGAAATGCCAGATGTGATACACAGCCTCTTTTGGAAGAAAAATCATCAAAGCTCACAAAAATAGTCATATATAGCCCAAATAGCTCCACATCTAATAAAGTCATACTTTAAAACTTTCCCACAAAGAAATATTAACATATAGATGGTTCTACTGAAAAATTCTGTCAAACACTAGAGGAATAAATAGCAACAAGTCTACAAAAATTTCTCCAGAAAACAGAAGTAAACACTTTCCAATCCATTCTGAGATCAGCATTACTCTCATACCAAACCAAACAAACAAGGACACTGCAAGAAAGGCATAAATAACTCTTATGAATAAAGATACAAAAAATCCTAACATAATATTAGCAAACTGAATCTAACTATATATAAAAATCCAACAACATGTTTATACATATAAAACTGTAACTGTACATATAAAGGAAAATCCATCTTAACCAAGTAGGGTTTATACCAGCAATGTGAAAAGAAGGTCTTGACAAAACTCAACCACCAACCCAGTGTTTATGAAAATTATAGCTAATATTATACTGAAAGACTCAAATGTTTTCCCCCAAGTTTAAGGAAAAATAACAAGGATATCCACGGTATCTACTTGTATTCAACACTGTACTTGCAGCCTCCCTGAAATATGATAAGAAAAATAACTAAAAATATATACAAATTATAAAGGAAGAAATTAAATGTGTTCTTATCAATCAGTAAAAAGGAGTCTCAAAAAAAAAAAAAAGTTCTGAACCTACAAGTGAGTTTAGCACAGTTATAGTATATGAGCTCAATACAGAAACTTTCATTATACCGGCAACAAAAATTGGAAATGGGAATATTTGTTGAAGGAATCCTATTTAAATTACCAAAAAATATGGAATCTATAGGTGCAAATCTAACAAACTATGTGCAAGATTTGCAGGCTAGAAACTACAAAACACTAGTGAATCAAATCAAAGAAGAAGAGTTTCATAAATGAAGAGATATCATGTTTGTAGATTGAAGGAGACTCAATATTAATAAGATGTCAATTCTCTCCAGATTTTCTTAAAATTTTCCAACAAATTTCCCAGCAGGATTTTTGTAGAAATTGTCAAACTGATCCTAAAGTATACATAGAAAAGCAAAAAACCTAGAATAGCCAGATTAATTTTTCTTTTGTTTTTATGTAAATTAATTTTCAACTGATATATATAATGAATAGCCAGAAAAATTCTGAAAAAACAAAAAAGTTGGTAAACTCAAACTAGGTGAATGAATTCAAGATACACTTAGTTTTATAAGTATAGTAATCAAGATGACTTGGTATTGGCCTTAGGATAGACATAGAGCTCAATGAACCAGGCTATGCAGAAACAGAAGCAATTACAAATGACTTATCATACAGATTTTCAAATAATGACAAAATAATTCAATTGAGAAATATAATGCCCTTTACAATTGTTCCTATATAATTGTTCATTCATTTGCAAAACAATGAACATTGTAGGTCATACAAATGTTAATTCAAAATGAATGCAAATGTAAAGTCCTAAAAGGTAAAACTTATAATGGAAATTTCCTCAAACAAATAAAAGAAAATCTTAGTGATCTTGAATTAGGGAAATATATCTTAGAGAACACATAAAAAGCATGAAATTCAAAAGAAAACTGATACACTGGACTTCATAAAGATTAAAACCCTTACACTCTTTGAGTGACACTGTTAAGAAAAAGAAGACTGGCATTATACTTGTATGATGCTCAATATCCTTTTTTTTTTTTTTTTTAAGAGAGAGAGAGAGAATATTTATTTTTTAGTTTTCGGCGGACACAACATCTTTGTTTGTATGTGGTGCTGAGGATGGAACCCGGGGGCGCATGAGTGCCAGGTGAGCAGGCTACAGCTTGAGCCACATCCCCAGCCCTCAATATCCTTTTTGACATTAGGCAAATTAAAATTAAAATTAAAATGATATCACTTTAAACCATTAGAATGACTAAAAAAGACTAACAGCAGGAAGTGTTAACAAAGATGGGGAACAAATGGAACTATTGCACATTGCTGATGGGAATGCTGAATGTGATATTCACTTGGGAGACCATCTGGCAGTACATGTAAATTTCGATATGTGCTTAACCATTAGACTCAGCAATTCCATTCCTCAGAATTTACCCAAAAGAAAGATATTTATGTCAACACAAAGAACTATACTTAAATGTTCACTGCATTATTCACTATGGGAGATGATTACTCTACATTGTCAACTTCACCATACCCTTTAAAAGGATAAATTCATTGTATGTACATTATACCTCAATACACCTGGCTTAAGGAAAAAAGAAAACTTTATTCTGAAGTCATCCCTCTCTGAGTCTCTCCAATTTGGTCTAAATACTTCTTCTATGCACTTCCATAGCTCTCGATGAAGGTATTCATCATTATCAGTTTACGTGGCCTAAAAAATCTTGTCTTATACTCTGAATCCTTAACACTAAGAACAATGAACCTAACCGATTCTGCCTATTATCCTAATATATCTTACGTCTCACTTTCTTCTACAACTTTGTAATTCTATTTTATCTGGTTTTTAGTAGTATGTTACTTGTTATACCTAATTATTTCATAGGTATTTTTACTTTCTACAATTTTATTAAGTTTCTAATTGGCTTTAAAAAACATAATTTTCCCTTTATTTTTGTTCTCTATTACACCAGCATACTTCCTTCCATGGCCAACTTCCTAAGGAGATACCCAAATGCTGACTTTCTGAAATAGGGTAGATTAGAGACAAACTCAGCTGAGAACTTGAACATTATCTAAGGAACGTGTGAGTTGAAACACATGATTAAAACTACCTTCGTTAGCCAAAAATCTCAATTCCAGACTATAGACCTGCAACAATATGTTAAGAACCACCATTTTCCACAAAATGTAGATACTTTCAGATGAGCAATAAGCACATACTGGAGAGAGCCAGGTGTGGCATGTGGGAAGAGAAACAAAGTATATGCCTCAGTACCAGTCTAAAGGCAACAAGAATATCTGGTACCAAAAGAGAAGAAAAAGGGCTTACACCAAAAGTCATTGTTTTACAAGTTTTAATTAAGATGAGCCCTAGGGTCTGGAGATGTAGTTCAGTGGTTAAGTACATGCTTACTATGGTGCAAGGTCCTGGGTTCAACCCCCAGCACTCAAAATATTTTTAAAAGACCAGCTCTAAAACAGGACAAGATAAAAAGATTCAACAATTGTAGGAAATCAGAATTAAGAAAGGAACATAAATATTAAATGCACTGCTCCGGTCACTATAGAAAGACACAAAATAAATAAGAATATGATAAGAACAAGGCCTCACTAGTACATGGAATCTAAATATGTTTAACTCAAAGAAGTAGTAAGTAGATGGTGGTTTTCAGGGGCTATGCAGGAAGAGATGTTAATTTAAAAATATACAATTTCAGTTAGTCCAAGAGATCTGTTGTAGGGCTGGGGATATAGCTCAATGGTAGAACACCTGCCCAGCAGGCTCAAGGCCCTGGGTTCAATCCCCAGCACTATAAAAACAAAATATAATTTAATTAAAAATGTTTAAGTTAAAATACAGTAAGCAAAATGAGGGTGGAGAATTTTTTCAATTTGAAAAAAAAGATGCAGGATTAAATTGTTTCTTTAAAAAGAAACAAACCAGAACATATACATTAAATAAATATTTTTTTAAAAATCAAGGATGTTGTAAATAATCTATGACTAACATTTTTTTTTAAAGAGAGAGAGAGAGAATTTTTAATATTTATTTTTTAGTTTTCGGCGGACACAACATCTTTGTTTGTATGTGGTGCTGAGGATCGAACCCAGGCCACACACATGGCAGGCGAGCGCGCTACCGCTTGAGCCACATCCCCAGCCCCCTATGACTAACATTTTAGTGTTACTTCTAATAGTAATACCATAAGTGTCACAAAATAAAAAAGGCACTCATTCTAAAGTGGGGCTGAAGGTTACCAAATATCACACATATACACCAGTGTAGCATAGCACAAAGAGAATGATTTATTAAGTCATCCAGGCCTGGATTTAAATCCTGGCTCTACCCATCTGTGTAATATTGAGTAGTTTCCCTTCATAAGGCTGCTACAAACCTTAATGATGATAACCTATGTCTGGGATGGCAAACAGGTTTCATTTCATATGCAACTATGATTGCTAGCTGTGTCCTGTAATACTATTAGAAACAACTATACTTTTAGGCTCCGGAAGGAGAGTGCTAGAATCAGTAAACTACATCAGTCACTGGTAACAGCAAAGATGGAGGAAAGGTAGCAGTATATAATCCAGGCATTTGTCATTCCTGTGCTCAATAAACAGTAGCTCTTCTTATTTCTGGAATAACCCCACTTCACTGGTCAAAAGAGAGGTATATAATGGCATATCTCTTATTTCAACTTAATTTTCATCAGATTCTAGAGGTGAATATCCAATAAGACAGAAAAAGCAGAATGATGTGAGAAAGCATATCCTTTCTTGGAAACATACACACAAAAAAGAAACCCTTAAATTAGCAGATTATGGTGTTTCTGCATAAGTTTCTTCAGTTAAATATATTTTTTAAACTAGACAACAATTCAAACCTAACAATAAAAGGAACAGAAATAAACAACAGCCTATGTAAAGAATCATAAAGATCTCTCTGTATAACAGAAAATGTAGAGACAGAAGCATCAGTACAAAGGTTAGGTTAATTTGGAAATGACAACCACTGAAAACCATAGTCTAAAATCTAAAAATTACCTGCTGACCCAAGTACTTCAGTCCATCCAAACAGACTTTCCATTCAATCAACAGCTGGTAGATGTCCTCCTTTCCACCCCAAATCTTCACCACAAAGCAAGAAACAGATGTATCAAGACGGTCTGGCATAATTCCAAAATCGAGACTCCGCCATGTTGGATTCTGTTCATGGAAATTAAAACATGCTTTAAAACTCTAACTTGTTTATAATTATTTCAATTAGGTAGCAAATCATTTTGTTTTTAAAAATCAAAAGATTTCATAAATATATGAAATTGCAAACTTAAGTGAACCAAGAGATAGTCCAATTAATACAAAGAGGGTGATAATGGTACTTCTGAATTTATCTGCTTACTTATTGTAGTCTCTAGAAGGAGCATAAAATCCCATGTCTCATTAATGTGGCTTTAAATGGCAATTCATTCATTTATTCAACACTTAATAAATAATTATTAAAAGCCAAAGCATAAACAATACACCCAGAGAGCCTCTAACTCACAGTGGAGTTCAAATCTCTATTTAACATAATTATATCACAGGGGATGTAAATCAATGATAGAACACTTGTAGAGCATGTGCAAGGCACTGTGTTTAATCCCCAGCAGTCAAATAAATAAATAAAAATAATCATATTGTTTCATAAAAAGTTCAATAACAGAATTATGCAAAAGGTACACAGTAGCATGGGAAGGAATAATAAACTCTAAAGGAACAGAGCAAGAATCAGAAGCTGTGAAATTCAGCTTTTAAAGAACAAGCAGGTTTTACCAGACTAAAATAAGGAATTCCAGGCAAAAGAAACATGATACACCAGGTATCAAAGGTGTGAAATAGCAAAGTGTGGTCAGGGAACTAAGAACAACTGTTGGCAGGAGTGGAAGGACACAAAGATGGAGAGAGAATCAAGGACTAAACAAACAGAAGGATCTTTTATACTTTGCCAAGGAGCCAACACTACTCTGTATAAGAGATTGAGCCACTGAAATTTTAAAGTTAGGAGTGACAAGATCAGCTTTACGCTCTGAATGAACATTACTTTTTATGTAGTTAGTTGAAATACTCTCTGAAAAGTCAAAATTCTAAGGGTTTTTAATAACATCAAAAGAAACTATGAAGCATCAATTGCTTTCATTTCCTCTAGAGTAAATGTTTGGGCTTTCATTGATGAAGGTAAACATAACCAATCTTATTAAATTAGCAACATTCATATTATTTAAATCAGTAAATAAAAAGGTCTTCATAAGAGTAACTGTTCTTGGCTTTGTGGCAGTTTTTTCCTGAACAAAGTAGGAGGGGATGTGGAGAAAACCCAAAGCCCAGAGGGAGAAAAAGGGCTAAATGGCATGATGATAAAACAGTAAGCACATTTTGCAATCATTTTTGTATTGGGCTATATAAAAACTAAATCCCAAGCCAACTGTGGTGGCACACACCTGTAATCCCAGCATCTGGGAAGCTAAATAAGGAGGATTGCAAGTTTAAGGCAAGCCGTGGCAACTTATCAAAACCTTATCTCAAAAATAAAATTAAAAGGGCTAGAATGTAGTTCAGTGGTTGAACATTCCCGGAGTTATTGTCTTAGAATTCTAATCTAAGACCAGCAGGATTCCATACTTATATGATCCCCAGTTTCTATCTCATTATCATTGTTTTAGCAGTCCTGCTACATAGGGGCAGAATTTCATTTAAATGTGAGGATACCATTAAGGTTTACAAATAACATGCCGACCTATACCATGAGAAATGCTAGAAGTTCTTCAGACTGAAGAAAAATGACACCAGATAGAATCCTGGATTTACAAGAAGGAATATAAAGGGCTGGAGTTGTGGCTCAGTGGTAGAGTGCTTGCCTGGCATGTGTGAGGCACTGGGTTCGATTCTCAGCACCACAGAAAAATAAGTAAAGGTCCAATAACAACTAAAAAAATATTAAAAAAAAAAAAAAGAAGAAGAAGGAACGAAGAACATTGGTGATGGTAAATATGTGGAGGGCAAATATAAAAGACAATACTGTCCAAGGGGTGAATAGAAGGAACCTACCACTTCTGATAATGACAGGTTGGGCAATCTTCCCATTGAAAATAATGAAAAATGTTAGCTAAAATATTTTTTAAAAATAAAAAAAAATCTAAACCAAGAAGGCAAAAACCCAGAGAACTGTGGGGTCTGGAAGACTTTTGTCTGCAAGCCACTGCTGACCTATATAAACTTAGGACTTTGGTCCTGGCAGTCTTCTAGAGACACAAAGACATAATTCAAGACCCAAGTACAAGCCCCACTCACATCTTAGAGATGTCGCTCTCCACACTGAGTGGGGACCATGAAAGGGCTGTATACCCTCAGTCCATGAGTGAAACAGAACTAAATCCCACCAAACTCCTATGTTAAATGTGTGCAGTCAAGAAGATGGGGGGAAAGAAAGTTTCTGAGTAAGTAATTATACACAAAGCAGCACAAAGAGAAAAGAAAAATATGGAGAAAACTTTTAAAAACATGCATGATAGAGTGAAAAGATCTAAAATGCATTTAACACACAATCTAGAAATAGAAAATGGATAAATAAAGAGGACACAGCACTACTTGAAGAAATAGTATCAATTTCCTAGACTGATTTAAAAACAAAAGTCAGGTGCAGTGACGAAAGCCTGTGATCCCAGAGACTCACGAGGCTGAGGCAGGAGGATCACAAATTTGAGGCCAGCCTCAGCAAATTAGTGAGATCCTGTCTCAAAAAAAATGTAAAGGGCTGAGGATGTAGCCCAATGGTAAAGCACCCTTGGGTTCAATTGCCAGTACCACAATCAATCAATAAAAACAAAACAAAGCAAAAAAACATTAATTCTCAGGACCAAAATATCCAACAGATTCTAAGTAAGGTAAATAAAAGTAAAGCCATATGAAGACATATAAAGTGAAAAGTGAAACTACAGAACACCAAGCAGGATGCAGTGGTACACACCTATAAACCTAGCAATTTGGGAGGCTGACACAGGAGACTCAAGTTTGAGGCCAGCCTCAGCAACTTACCAAGACCTTCAGTAACTTAGCAAGACCCTGTCTCAAAATTTAAAAAAAAATAAAAAAGACTGGCAATATATCTCAGTGCCAAAGCACGCTTGGATTCAATCCCCAGTAACAAAAAGGGAAAGAAAAAAACAAAACATAGAACAAAGATAGAATCCTAAGTGCTCCCTCAGGAAAATGACCTTTAAAGAAATCACACATAAACCACTGACTTCTCAACAGCAAAAACAGAAGCCAGAAAGCAATGGAGTTTTGCTTTCGATGTCCTGAAAATAAATGACAACACAGAATTTATTTATTTATTTATCCATTCATTCATTCATTCATTCATGGATACTGGTGGTTGAACCAGAGGTAGGTACTTTACTACTGAACCACATCCCTGGTCCTTCTATTTTTTATTTCAAGATAGGGCCTCACTAAGGTGCTGAGTCTGACCTTGAACCTGCAATCCTCAAGCCTCAGCCTCCCAAGTCACTAGGACTATAGGTATATGCCACTATACCCAGCTGACAACCTAGAATTCCACCTGCAGTGGAATATTCTTCATAAATAATAGTGCATGTGACACCAGCACATACTCAATAAAGAAAATTCTAGAGGATGTACTTCAAGACACATGGAAAGTGAATCCAGATAGAACATTTGTGTTGCAAGAATGAATGAATACCAAAAAAGTAGTAAATATAAGAGTAAATCTAAAGGAGAGATGGAATTTCTCACATTGCAAATTAAGTAGCTCAGCAAACTTTCTCCAAAAAATCTAACAATGAACCTGGACAAAACAGTTGAACAACAATTTCAGGGTCGTGAAAATCAACCAAATTGGGGAGCAATTGGTAATAAAAAAATCAATGACTTCAGGTTAAGAACAGGGAAATATGTGGCATTCTTACCCAGGGATGCTTTTATCCCCAACTCCATTTCGGTATGCAAAGCTGTTCTATTTGGGAGAGGTGGGTAATTGTAAAAGAACTGGCTTGATTTGAAATGGAGCATGGAAAAACTGCAACCTCAGCAATGCTGTAACACTAGTAAGCGCAATGGCAAATGAACAGGGAAGACCAGCAGTTCAGTAGCCTGAACTTACAGTTCTGTTTGTGATAAGCAATGGACTGGGAAACTAGCCAGAAATTTAATAGGAAGATCTAGAAAATGAGATAGCTATAGGGGGCCTCGATAAGCAATCCGTGCATCCACCCAAGGAGACTCCAAAGAAGGTCTAAACACCCACACATTCCTGACTGACTGAGCAGGCATGCACATGTGGGGCAGAGATGAGAAGGCCCAGTGGAAAACAAAAGCCACAGAAAATTTAAAGACCGCCCAAACTTGAAATGCACTCCCAATCCTTAAGCAAAGGTCATTGATTGAGGTATCTGAGCCCAGAGTCTGACCAATCACTGGCTGACCACTGCACTATGCAGACCCAGGAGTAAACACTAGAAATGTGGATGGATTAGGAACAACAGCAGATAATCAACCAGACAGAACCACTGAATTATGGAACGGTGTGAAGATTCTTTTAACTTCAGCTTTTCTCTGTCAATGAAGACAACTAAGAGGCAATATAGGAAAAAGTGCTATAATTTAGTAATACTGCTAAATTACATAAGCCCCTCTCTGTCTTAGACTCTTCAGTTATAAAAACTGAACAAGCTATCACCTCACTGAGTTTTCTGAAGCTTAAGTAGTACAGTAATAATAACTAACTATAGAAATAGCTAAAATCCTAACACCTGAAGACAGATAACATATGAAAAGAGCCTAGCAAAATGCCTCATCTAGCACATAAGAAATATCTAATCTGTTGAAAACATTAGCCCTATTGATCCTAACAGTAAGTCCACATGAAGTAAGACAAGTTGTTAATCTCAAAAAGTTAAAAAGACAAAACACTGTATTTTAGCAAATCCAAGAAACCACAACTTTCTCTATGACTTTTACGAAGAACTGATTTTAAGATGCATCTACATTTCAAAGAATGAAAAATGTGCATCTTAGAATCAATGAAACATCGAAGTTCAGCATCATATTATATAAGGTTGCCTAATAAAAACAGTACCCGAAATTGAATCTTGGTGTCTAGAATTTGTCTCACATTCTTTTTCGTACATTATTTTTGTTTTGGATTTTAGCTCCCACTACATCCCAGCAGTCAGAACTCAGAACAAAATAAACCTTAAGGGATTGTCAACCTCTTCCCTATTTTAGATCCTACAGCCAAGAGGCTACAGCAGGAAGAGAGAACTCTATTCTCTTCTCTGGGGGAAAGGAAAAGGGGGAACTACGCAGAACTTAAACTTGCTCTTGCTGCTCCACCACACATTACCACTGACTAGGGTGGGCACACAAATAAGTGACTGAACATGACACTATAGGCAAGAATATTACTGCAAGAATAAAGTATGCGTCACAGATTAGCCAGGAAGGGCCTGTCCTTCACCGGTTCACCCAGATCGCCATCAAGGACTTGAGAAACTTGGAGCCAGGAGTTCTGGGCCAAGCCCTCTAGTTCCAGAGCTTGAGGATGTGCCTAAACCCCCTGGGTCTGAGGCTCCTTCACCCATCCAGCCTTACAGGAGTACGAGCAGTTCTCACAGGCCTTGTAGAACAAGCCAAGCATTATTCCTGATTTAATTTAACATGGTCTATAGTGCACATGAGGAAGCTGCATACAACAGAGAAAAGGACCTCTAGTTTACATATTCTAGAACTGTGAGAAGTAAAACAGACTGCTGGACTTGTCAGTCCAACTCCAGTTTGAAATGAGGATGTTGAGGCCTCTGACTAGAGCCCTTCTCTGCCTCCCCGGACCCATTCTGTTCCAGGTCATTTCTCTCTCACCACGGGGTTTCAGTTCAAGCATTTCTTCCCCAGAGAAGTCTTCCCTGATCTCCCAGGAACTGTCAGACTCTACTGCCAGACCCTACATGAGATGGGGTCTTTTCTGCTATTGTTTTTCCAACTTATAATATAACACCATGGAGATACAGTAAGTACTCAAATATTTGTTGAATGAACAAAGAAAAAAACATCCTATTCCTGGTACTCTGCTGGAAGAAGACCTAATCAGTTTGGGATAAAAAATGTTTAAAGCTAAGCCAAGACCAGAGAACACAGCTTAAGATTCCTTTGGAAAAAGTGATTCATTTTCTCAACCAATATGAATCATGCTTTGTAAATAGAGAATAAAAGCATTTTGCTCATTTTTACTACTGTTGTAATTATTACAAGAAAGGAATGAGCAATGAGAGCCGTGTGTGCCCTAATGTCCTTAGGGCTGACTGCCCTTCTCTATGCTCCCAAGGATCCTGAGACTAGATCACTCTCTTAAAGGACTTGCCATGATACATCACCTTGATTTTCTTGTCTGCCTTCCCCTCAGTAAAGTGGAAATTTCTATCAGTATATTTGACCTCCACAGTACCTGGTACCTTGTAACTGTAAGTTCTGTATGTCAGGCACCATACTACCAAAGTGACTATATATTTTTATTAAACCTTCACAAAATTTAAGAATCCTGTTAAGTAGACAGCATTACTCAATTTTTCAGAGGAAAACTGATGCTAGGAAATATTTTAAAACTTGTCTTAGGTCAAACAGTTGGTCATATCTGGAGCTGGAAGACATAAAGATGTTAGATAACTTTTGTACAGGAGGTGGGCCGTGTTGCTGGAGACCACTTCACTTAAGAGCAAATAGGCTTTATGTCCCAGGCAGCCCCCAAAGGGCAAGTGACATATAATTGGTGTTCCTCATGATAACCCTGAGTCCTTGAGAAAAGGCTAAATAAAAAGCTAAAAAGGGAAGAGGAAGGAAACCAAAGGTGATATGGAAATGAAAAATTCAAATATGAACATTTTACTTAATTAGAATTCAACAGACCACCAACTCCATGTCTTGAAGAGTCAAAAACTGAAAGCATGAAAGAAGAAAAATATCTCATAAATCTAAAACTAAAGTCTCAAAATTTGTTCAGAATCTGTTTATTCTTGATTGGCATTATTTGGCATGTTTTTCCAGAAGAGACATTTGATAAAAAAGAACATCCCAACTGCCAAAAAACACTTGAAAATATGCTCAACTAGAACTGACCATAAGGAAGAATAAATTAAAGTCACAAGATAATAAAATAATACCAGAAGGAAAAAACACCAGAAGGGCTAGAAGAGAATACAACACGAGGATACACAGTACCTAAAAACTTCCCACTACTGGTAGGAATATAACTGGTACAAAACTCTGTAAACTATTCCACCGTGTCTACTGAAGTAACCTGTTAGAGCTCAGCACACACACTCCTAAATGCATGCCACAGAGAAATGTATACCTATGTTCATCAAAAGATATGTTCCTTACAATAAATGAACTACTACATGTGACAACATGGATGAATCTCATAAATATTATGCTGAGCAGAAGAGCATGTGTCACATAAAGGTTCAAAACCAGGCAGAACTACTCTATGAGGAGAGTGATACATTTACGGAGGCGGTAGTGACTAGGAGAACACAGGAGGAATTGGTTATGTTTTTATTTTTTCTTTCTATTCCATTGTTACTGGGAATTGAACCCAGGGGGACTTCAGCACTAATCTACATCTCCAGTCCTTTTTATTTTTTGAGACAAGGTCATGCTAAATTGCTCACTAAGTTGCTCGTACAAATTGCATACAGATTTTATTTATTGGACAACAGTTCAAGAATTTTTTTTTTTTTTTTTTTGGGGGGGGGGGGGCTATTGAGGATTGAACCCAGGTGTGCTTAACCCCTGAACCATATCCCAGCCCTTTTTGTATTTTATTTAGAGACGGGGTCTTGCTGAGTTGCTTAGGGCCTTGCTAAATTGCTGAGGCTGGCTTTGAACTCATAACCCTCCTGCCTTAGCCTCCTTAGCCACTGGGATTATAGGCGTACGCCCAACTTAGTCCAATAAATTTTTGTTCTGTTTTATTTCTGCTGGGGATCAAACTCAGGGCCTTGTGTATGACAGGTAAGCAATAAACTTTTTCCCTTGCCTTATTCATCTCTCCACAGACTTCCTGTCCCAATTTAGGAATTACTTATTGTGAACCTTTCCTAATTTCTCTCTCCAAACGATGGTGAATAACACTCCTACATATTTTCATTGTATCCTGTTGTTCCTGGTACTATAATTGCATCCTAGACTCCCTCCAAATTATGTGGTTAACCAGACAAAAGTTGGACAACTTTGATGAGGCAGTTTAACACAGGGTAACATAATCTGACATAAGCAAAACACACACACACATTAAATGCTAATTCATTCAGCCACAATTCACCTGAAACAAAAACTGGGTTTAAGAATCACTCAAGCCAATAACTATAAAAAGTATCTGTACTGTTCGGTTCCCTACCCCAAAAAAATGTAAAAACAATTCAGTCACATTTTCAATCAAACTTGTGGTTCTATTAAACTGTCAAATTTTCCCTAAAAATACATGCTCTAAAACTTGTTTATTTAATTATAAGTCTCACTGACCTCTATCAGACCTCCAGCCAACATTTAATCACATGAAGGAAGTATGATATTAAGAGAGGCTATGATTACAGCAGACCTCTTGAACATCAGTTTTACCAGTCACTTGGGTCATGTGACTTAGATCAAGGTCCTCAGCTTGTTTCCTTAACTATACTACAGGAATCTCTTTTACCATAAAACATTGTTAAAGTTAGAAATAACATATATACCACACCTAACATGCTATTTAAATCACAGATGGGGAGGAAGATGGCAGCGAATAGAGTGCGACACCCCCGTGTACTGCGCAGGTGATTAGTGAGTTTAGAAAAGCCAGAAGCTATCTTGTTAGGAATGTCCAGCAAAATTGGGGTGCACTGAAACCTAGAGGAAGAATTTCAACACCCAAGGATCAATTACTTCGGCTCAATCTCGAATGAACCGTGCACCTGGAGATTCAGGCTGATTGATCAGCGGCCTGCCCCGCAGCTGGAGCCTGTGCTCTGACATGCCAGCAACGCAGAGAAACGGTGCTACGGATTCTGTGGGGTCCTGCCAACTGTGCCCTCACAGTGCTCCAGGCTAAGTTCTGGGTTTGAGACGGTAGAGAGAAACAGTCCAGATCTGCCCTCCACACCGGACACCCCACCGAGGAAGCCAGTGGCCACCATATTGGGGAGCTGACATCACCATCGCCAGCTTCTGACAGAAGAGACCCCATCACAGCAAGTTCAGCGATAGAACAGGTGTGTGACATTTAGCCCTTCTCCCATACAGCGGGGAAATCGCATAAAATCTCTCCCCGGCTTTCCGGGGGCGTGATTATCAGAGTGAGTGGGAATAGAGGCATGGGGAAAGGTAAAGGCACCTGACCTCCAACTCCCCCCTCCCACCAGCAGCGAAAACGAAACCTATCTCACCAGCTCTCCAGCTCTCAGAGGAGTAGCTATCGGAGGGAATCGAAAGAATAGGGGGCCGGTTCCCAATACCCACGCTCCACATCCAGGAAACTGCAGGCCCAGAGTGTAGCTTGAACTGTGGAGAGGTACCACACTGGGGAAGGCCTAGCTGGCGGGAGAAGAGAGGAAACTAGAGGCCAGGAACAACCCTAAGTGAACTGGATTGGAGAGACACCAGGTGGTGGAGGAGGGAGCGGCCTCATATGGATTGTTTCCTACAGCCCGAGGGCAAAATCTTGGTCAGAAAAGCACAGCTCCACCTACTAGAAGCGAAGAAAATAGAAGCCTAACAGTGCATTTTTTTTTAATTGTAATTTTTATTTTACTTTATTATTATTTTTATCATTTCTTCTTTTACTTTTCTATTTTTTCTTCTCTTTCTTTCTTCTCTCCCTCTCTCTTTCTTGGTTTGCTTCCTTACCTTTTCCCTATCTTTCCTCCCAAGCATGACCACTCCAATTACGCGTAATGTACTAAATGCAAATCGATGAATATTACGAGACGGTCTATACTCCACCTAAGCCCTTAACTACCTCCAAGTACTCCTGTCTATTCTCTTGTTAATATCCGCCTGCATTGGAGCAACCCCCCAAAGAAGCTAAGATATACTAACCTCCATACCATCATATCTCCCGACCTTAACATAAAATCCTAAGTTCAAACCTCAATTCTCTATATGCCATCAAAATATGTAGGCCTTTAATGAAACTAAAGAATTTACCTTAAATCATAATTAAATCCAACATCTCTAAACATTGTCTCCCAACACAAAGAAGAGATCTTGGAGCTATACAAAACCAAAACAAATTTATAGGAGAAAACAGAAACACAGCAGTCAAACAGAGTTGGAAAGTAACGTGAACACCATGAAAAAACAAGGGAAAAAAAGGATTACAAACAATGCAGGATAACTTAAATTTACAGGAAAACCTAGAGATATCAGAAAAATGGACAGATAAAGAACTCAAGGCATACCTGACTCAGATGGAATGGAATCTTAGAGAAGTCATTAGACAGCAAGTCCAAACAATGAAAGAATACTTCGAAAATGAATTACATAAACAGATTCAAGAAGCAAAAAAATCAACGCTACCAGGAGATACAGATTTTAAAAATAAAAATCAAACAGTAATCCTAGAAATACAGGAAACCATAAACCAAATCAAAAACTCAAAAGAGAATATGACAAGTAGACTAGATCAAGTAGAAGTCAGAACATCAAATAATGAAGACAAAGTATATCAACTCGAAAAGAGTATAGTCAATGCAGAAAGGCTGGTAAGAAACGACGAGCAAAACATCCAAGAGATATGGGATGTCATAAAAGAAACAAACTTAAGAGTCATTGGGATAGAGGAAGGTATAGAGGTCCAAACCAAAGGAATGAGCAATTTGTTGAATGAAATAATTTTAGAAAACTTTCCAGACATGAAAGATGGAATGGATTGCAAAATCCTGGAAGCCTACAGGACCTCAAACATACAAAACCGTAATAGACCAACTCCAAGACACATTATTATGAAGATATCCAACATACAGAAAAAGCGAGAGAATATTAAAAGCTACAAGAGAAAGGAGGCAGATTACATTCATGGGTAAACCAATTAGGTTAACGGCTGATTTTTCATCACAGACGTTGAAAGCGAGAAGATCCTGGAACAACGTATTTCAAACGCTGAAAGATAATGGATTCCAACCAAGAATATTGTATCCAGCAAAATTAACCTTCAGGTTTGACAGTGAAATTAAAATATTTCACAATAAACAAACGTTAAAAGAATTCGCAGCCAGAAAACCAGCACTGCAAAGCATTTTGAGCAAAACACTACAAGAAGAGGAAATGAAAAACAGAACCCAAAACCAACAGTGGGAGGTAACTCAGTAAAGGGGGGGAAAATAATCAAAGAGGAAAAACAAGCCAAATTAAAATAAATAAATAAGGAGCAGGCCCAGCGGCCTGCTGAGGGGCAGAGCCGCCCCCCACCCCCCTCGCCTGCCAGGTAGGGGAAGGGTGACCACCGACAGAAAAGGCCCAGTGGCCCCCGGCGGGACAGAGCTTCCAATCACTCCTGCAAGGTAGGCGGGCCTGCGACCCACCGGCAGAAGAGGAGCAGCCGCCTGCTGAGAGGCTGAGCCGCCCGCTCCCCCTGCGCCGGCATAGTAGAGGGAACTGGGACCAAACACAGAGCAGGCCCAGCGGCCTGCTGAGGGGCAGAGCCGCCCCCCACCCCCCTCGCCTGCCAGGTAGGGGAAGGGTGACCACCGACAGAAAAGGCCCAGTGGCCCGCGGCGGGACAGAGCTTCCAATCACTCCTGCAAGGTAGGCGGGCCTGCGACCCACCGGCAGAAGAGGAGCAGCCGCCTGCTGAGAGGCTGAGCCGCCCGCTCCCCCTGCGCCGGCATAGTAGAGGGAACTGGGACCAAACACAGAGCAGGCCCAGCGGCCTGCTGAGGGGCAGAGCCGCCCCCCACCCCCCTCGCCTGCCAGGTAGGGGAAGGGTGACCACCGACAGAAAAGGCCCAGTGGCCCGCGGCGGGACAGAGCTTCCAATCACTCCTGCAAGGTAGGCGGGCCTGCGACCCACCGGCAGAAGAGGAGCAGCCGCCTGCTGAGAGGCTGAGCCGCCCGCTCCCCCTGCGCCGGCATAGTAGAGGGAACTGGGACCAAACACAGAGCAGGCCCAGCGGCCTGCTGAGGGGCAGAGCCGCCCCCCACCCCCCTCGCCTGCCAGGTAGGGGAAGGGTGACCACCGACAGAAAAGGCCCAGTGGCCCGCGGTGGGACAGAGCTTCCAATCACTCCTGCAAGGTAGGCGGGCCTGCGACCCACCGGCAGAAGAGGAGCAGCCGCCTGCTGAGAGGCTGAGCCGCCCCCTCCCCCTGCGCCGGCATAGTAGAGGGAACTGGGACCAAACACAGAGCAGGCCCAGCGGCCTGCTGAGGGGCAGAGCCGCCCCCCACCCCCCTCGCCTGCCAGGTAGGGGAAGGGTGACCACCGACAGAAAAGGCCCAGTGGCCCGTGGCGGGACAGAGCTTCCAATCACTCCTGCAAGGTAGGCGGGCCTGCGACCCACCGGCAGAAGAGGAGCAGCGGCCTGCTGAGAGGCAGAGCCGCCCCCTCCCCCCCGCGCCTGCAAGGTAGCCGGAACTGAGACCACCACCAGAACAGGTCAGACCTGCAACCGAGAGACAGAACAGGCCCAGTGGCCTGAGGAAGGGTAGAGCCGCCCCCCCCCACGCCTGCAAAGTAGGCGGACCTGCGACCCACTGGCAGTACAGCCCCAGAGGCCTGCAGAGGGGCAGTGCCGCTGCCTGCGCCTGCAAAGTAGGCAGAACTGCGACCACCGACAGAACAAGCCTAGCGGCCCGCAGAGGGACAGAGCCGCCGCCCGCGCCTGCAAGGTCGGCGGACCTGCTACCGACTGGCAGAGCAGGCCCAGCGGCCTGCCGGCGTGGTAGGCACATTGCCCCAATTGGAGGAGGGACAGAGCCGCCGCCCGCGCCTGCGAGGGAGACTTTGCAACTATACAAGACCAATATAAATATATAGGGGGAAAATTCAATAGCACAACAGTTTCACCAAGAAGAAAGGAACGCAAACAGTATGAAGAGACAAGGAAAGAAAGGACCACAAGCATTGCAGGTCAACTCAACGTTAGAAGAGGTAATAGCTGCAGCTGATGGAATGCCAGATAAAGAATTCAGGATATACATGCTTCAGATGATCTGGAGTCTCAAGGAAGACATCAGACAGCAAAATCAGACAATGAAAGATCACTTCAACAATGAATTACGTAAACAAATCCAAGAAGCAAAAGATCAACTATACAGGGAAATAGAGGTTATAAAAAACAAACAAACAGAAATCCTAGAAATGCAGGAAGCAATAAGCCAACTTAAAAACTCAATTGAGAATACTACCAGCAGAGTAGAACACTTAGAAGACAGAACATCAGACAATGAAGATAAAGTATTTCAACTTGAAAAGAACATAGACAGCTCAGCAAGACTGTTAAGAAACCATGAGCAGAACATCCAAGAAATATGGGATAACATCAAGAGACCAAATTTAAGAGTCATTGGGATACAGGAAGGAACAGAGTTTCAAACCAAAGGAATGAGCAATCTATTCAATGAAATAATTCGAGAAAACTTCCCAGACTTGAAGAATGAGACAGAACCCCAAATCCTAGAAGCCTATAGGACGCCGAATGTGCAAAATCATAAGAGACCCACACCTAGACACATTATAATGAAGATGCCCAACATACAGAATAAGGAGAGAATTTTAAAAGCTACAAGAGAAAGGAAGCAGATCACATTTAGGGGTAAGCCAATCAGGATAACAGCTGATCTTTCAACACAGACTCTGAAAGCTAGAAGATCCTGGAATAACATATTTCAAACACTGAAAGAAAATGGGTTCCAACCAAGAATTGTGTTTCCAGCGAAATTAAGCTTCAGGATGGAAGATGAAATTAAAACCTTCCACGATAAACAAAAGTTAAAAGAATTTGCAGCTAGAAAACCATCTCTTCAAAACATCCTTGGCAAAACATTACAGGAAGAGGAAATGGAAAATAACAATGAAAACCAACAGTGGGAGGTAGGACACTAAAGGGGGGAAAATAATCAAAGTGGAAAACAAACCATGTTTAGTAACATAAATAAACAAATATGGCTGGAAGAACAACCCATATCTCAATAATAACCCTAAATGTTAATGGCTTAAACTCACCAATCAAGAGACACAGGCTAGTAGAATGGATCACAAAACAAGACCCAACAATATGCTGCCTACAGGAGACGCATTTGATAGGAAAAGACATACATAGGCTGAAGGTGAAAGGTTGGGAAAAATCATATCACTCATATGGACTTCGGAAACAAGCAGGAGTATCCATACTCATATCAAATAAAATAGATTTTAAGCCAAAGTTAATCAAAAGGGATAAAGAGGGACACTACATACTGCTCAAGGGAACCATACACCAACAAGACATAACAATCATAAATATATATGCCCCAAACAATGGTGCAGCTATGTTCATCAAACAAACTCTTCTCAAGTTCAAGAGTCTAATAGACCACCATACAATAATCATGGGAGACTTCAACACACCTCTATCACCACTGGACAGATCTTCCAAACAAAAGTTGAATAAGGAAACTATAGAAATCAATAACACAATTAATAACCTAGACTTAATTGACATATATAGAATATACCACCCAACATCAAGCAGTTACACTTTTTTCTCAGCAGCACATGGATCCTTCTCAAAAATAGATCATATATTATGTCACAGGGAAACTCTTAGACAATACAAAGGAGTAGAGATAATACCATGCATCCTATCTGATCATAATGGAATGGAACTGAAAATCAACGATAAAAGAAGGAAGGAAAAAGAATACATCACTTGGAGAATGAACAATAGGTTACTGAATGATCAGTGGGTTATAGAAGACATCAAGGAGGAAATTAAAAAATTCTTAGAGATTAATGAAAACACAGACACAACATATCGGAATCTATGGGACACATTGAAAGCAGTTCTAAGAGGAAAATTCATTGCTTGGAGTTCATTCCTTAAAAAAAGAAAAAACCAACAAATAAATGATCTCATACTTCATCTCAAAATCCTAGAAAAAGAAGAGCAAAACAACAGCAAAAGAAGTAGAAGGCAAGAAATAATTAAAATCAGAGCTGAAATCAATGAAATCGAAACAAAAGAAACAATTGAAAAAATTGACAAAACTAAAAGTTGGTTCTTTGAAAAAATAAACAAAATCGACAGACCCTTAGCCATGCTAGCGAAGAGAAGAAGAGAGAGAACTCAAATCACTAACATACGGGATGAAAGAGGCAATATCACAACAGACACTTCAGAAATACAGAAGATAATCAAAAATTATTTTGAATCCTTATACTCCAATAAATTAGAAGATAGTGAAGGCATAGATAAATTTCTTAAGTCATATGATCTGCCCAGATTGAGTCAGGAGGATATAGACAACCTAAACAGACCAATATCAATTGAGGAAATAGAAGAAACCATCAAAAGACTACCAACTAAGAAAAGCCCAGGACCGGATGGGTATACAGCAGAGTTTTACAAAACCTTTAAAGAGGAACTAATACCAATACTTTTCAAGCTACTTCGGGAAATAGAAAAAGAGGGAGAACTTCCAAATTCATTCTACGAGGCCAACATCACCCTGATACCTAAACCAGACAAAGACACTTCAAAGAAAGAAAACTACAGACCAATATCTCTAATGAACCTAGATGCAAAAATCCTCAATAAAATTCTGGCCACTCGGATACAAAAACATATCAAAAAAATTGTGCACCATGATCAAGTAGGATTCATCCCTGGGATGCAAGGCTGGTTCAACATACGGAAATCAATAAATGTTATTCACCACATCAATAGACTTAAAAATAAGAACCATATGATCATCTCGATAGATGCGGAAAAAGCATTCGACAAAGTACAGCATCCCTTTATGTTCAAAACTCTAGAAAAACTAGGGATAACAGGAACATACCTCAATATTGTAAAAGCAATCTATGCTAAGCCTCAGGCTAGCATCATACTGAATGGAGAAAAATCGAAGGCATTCCCTCTAAAATCTGGAACAAGACAGGGATGCCCTCTCTCACCACTTCTGTTCAACATAGTTCTCGAAACACTGGCCAGAGCAATTAGACAGACGAAAGAAATTAAAGGTATCAAAATAGGAAAAGAAGAACTTAAATTATCACTATTTGCAGATGACATGATTCTATACCTAGCAGACCCAAAAGGGTCTACAAAGAAACTATTAGAGCTAATAAATGAATTCAGCAAAGTGGCAGGATATAAAATCAACACGCATAAATCAAAGGCATTCCTGTATATCAGCGACAAATCCTCTGAAATGGAAATGAGGACAACCACTCCATTCACAATATCTTCAAAAAAAATAAAATACTTGGGAATCAACCTAACAAAAGAGGTGAAAGACTTATACAATGAAAACTACAGAACCCTAAAGAGAGAAATAGAAGAAGATCTTAGAAGATGGAAAAATATACCCTGTTCATGGATAGGCAGAACTAACATCATCAAAATGGCGATATTACCAAAAGTTCTCTATAGGTTTAATGCAATGCCAATCAAAATCCCAACGGCATTTCTTGTAGAAATAGAGAAAGCAATCATGAAATTCATATGGAAAAATAAAAGACCCAGAATAGCAAAAACAATGCTAAGCAGGAAATGTGAGTCAGGCGGTATAGCGATACCAGACTTCAAACTATATTACAGAGCAATAGTAACAAAACCAGCATGGTACTGGTACCAAAACAGGCGGGTGGACCAATGGTACAGAATAGAGGACACAGAAACCAATCCACAAAACTACAACTATCTTATATTTGATAAAGGGTCTAAAAGCATGCAATGGAGGAAGGATAGCATCTTCAACAAATGGTGCCGGGAAAACTGGAAATCCATATGCAACAAAATGAAACTGAATCCCTTTCTCTCGCCATGCACAAAAGTTAATTCAAAATGGATCAAGGAGCTTGATATCAAATCAGAGACACGCCGTCTGATAGAAGAAAAAGTTGGCTACGATCTACATACTGTGGGGTCGGGCTCCAAATTCCTCAATAGGACACCCATAGCACAAAAGTTAATAACTAGAATCAACAAATGGGACTTACTCAAACTAAAAAGTTTTTTCTCAGCAAAAGATACAATAAGAGAGGTAAATAGAGAGCCTACATCCTGGGAACAAATCTTTACTCCTCACACTTCAGATAGAGCCCTAATATCCAGAGTATACAAAGAACTCAAAAAATTAGACAATAAGAGAACAAACAACCCAATCAACAAATGGGCCAAGGACCTGAACAGACACTTCTCAGAGGAGGACATACAATCAATCAACAAGTACATGGAAAAATGCTCACCATCTCTAGCAGTCAGAGAAATGCAAATCAAAACCACCCTAAGATACCATCTCACTCCAGTTAGATTGGCAGCCATTATGAAGTCAAACAACAACAAGTGCTGGCGAGGATGTGGGGAAAAGGGTACACTTGTACATTGCTGGTGGGACTGCAAATTGGTTCAGCCAATTTGGAAAGCAGTATGGAGATTTCTTGGAAAGCTGGGAATGGAGCCACCATTTGACCCAGCTATTCCCCTTCTCGGTCTATTCCCTAAAGACCTAAAAAGAGCATGCTACAGGGACACTGCTACATCGATGTTCATAGCAGCACAATTCACAATAGCTAGACTGTGGAACCAACCTAGATGCCCTTCAATGGATGAATGGATAAAAAAAAAATGTGGCATTTATACACAATGGAGTATTACTCTGCATTAAAAAATGACAAAATCATAGAATTTACAGGGAAATGGATGGCATTAGAGCAGATTATGCTAAGTGAAGCTAGCCAATCCCTAAAAAACAAATGCCAAATGTCTTCTTTGATATAAGGAGAGTAACTAAGAACAGAGTAGGGTCGAAGAGCATGAGAAGAAGATTAACATTAAACAGGGATGAGAGGTGGGAGGGAAAGGGAGAGAGAAGGGAAAATGCATGGAAACGGAAGGAGACCCTCAGAGTTATACAAAAGTACATACAAGAGGAAGTGAGGGGAAGGGGAAAAATAATACAAGGGGGACAAACGAATGTCAGTAGAGGGGGCAGAGAGAGAAGAGGGGAGGGGAGGGGAGGGGAGGGGTGATAGTAGAGGATAGGAAAGGCAGCAGAATACAACAGACACTAGTATGGCAATATGTAAATCAATGGATGTGTAACTGATGTGATTCTGCAATCTGTATATGGGGTAAAAATGGGAGCTCATAACCCACTTGAATCAAATTGTGAAATATGATATATCAAGAACTATGTAATGTTTTGAACAGCCAACAATAAAAAAAAAAAAAATTAAAAAAAAAAATAAATAAATAAAATAAATAAATAAATACATAAATAAATAAACAAACATGACTGGAAGTACAAACCATATATCAATAGTAACCCTAAACGTTAATGGCTTAAACTCACCAATTAAGTGACATAGGCTAGTAACTTGGATTAAAAAAAACAGATCCAACAATATGCTGCCTTCAGGAGACTCATATGATAGGAAAAGACATACACAGGCTGAAGGTGAAAGGTTGGGAAAAATCATACCACTCACATGGTCCTCGGAAGCAAGCAGGAGTGGCCATACTCATATCGAATAAAATCAACTTCAAACCTAAGTTAATCAAAAGGGATAAAAAAGGACACTATATACTGTTAAAAGGAACCATTCACCAACAAGACATAACAATTATCAATATGGATGCACCAAATAATGGTGCTGCAATGTTCATAAAACAAACTCTCCTCAAGTTCAAGAATCAAATAGACCACAACACAATAATTATGGGTGACTTCAACACACCTCTCTAACCATTGAACAGATGCTCCAAACAAAGTTGAATAAAGAAACTATAGAACTCAATAACACAATCAATAACCTAGACTTAACCGACATATATAGAATATATCAACCATCATCAAGTGGATATACGTTTTTCTCAGCAGCACATGGATCCTTCTCAAAGATAGACCATATATTATGCCATAGGGCAACCCTTAGTAAATATAAAGGGGTGGAGATAATACCATGCATCTTATCTGATCAAAATGGAATGAAACTGGAAATCAATGATAAAAGAAGGAAGGAAAAATCCTGCATCACCTGGAAAATGAACAATATGTTACTGAATGATCAATGGGTTATAGAAGACATAAAGGAGGAAATCAAAAAATTCTTAGAGATAAATGAAAATACAGACACAACATATCAGAATCTATGGGACACAATGAAAGCAGTTTTAAGAGGGAAATTCATTGCCTGGAGTTCATTCCTCAAAAAAAAGGAAAAACCAACAAATAAATGAGCTCATACTTCATCTCAAAACCCTAGAAAAGGAAGAGCAAAACAACAGCAAATGTAGCAGAAGGCAAAAAATAATTAAAATCAGAGCGGAAATCAACGAAATTGAAACAAAAGAAACTATTGAAAAAAATTGACAAAACTAAAAGTTGGTTCTTTGAAAAAATAAATAAGATCGACAGACCCTTAGCCATGCTAACGAAGAGAAGAAGAGAGAGAACTCAAATTACTAACATGCAGGATGAAAAAGGCAATATCACAACAGACACTACAGAAATACAGAAGATAATTAGAAATTATTTTGAAACCTATATTCCAATGAAATAGAAGATAGTGAAGACATCGATAAATTTCTTAAGTCATATGATTTGCCCAGATTGAGTCAGGAGGATACACACAATTTAAACAGACAATAGCAATGGAGGAAATAGAAGAAGCCATCAAAAGACTACCAACCAAGAAAAGCTCAGGACCGGATGGGTATACAGCGGAGTTTTACAAACCTTTAAAGAAGAATTAATACCAATACTTTTCAAGTTATTTCAGGAAATAGAAAAAGACGGAGCTCTTCCAAATTCATTCTATGAGGCCAACATCACCCTGATCCCGAAACCAGACAAAGACACTTCAAAGAAAGAAAACTACAGACCAATATCTCTAATGAACCTAGATGCAAAAATCCTCAATAAAATTCTGGCGAATCGGATACAAAAACATATCAAAAAAATTGTGTACCGTGATCAAGTAGGATTCATCCCTGGAATGCAAGGCTGGTTCAATATACGGAAATCAATAAATGTTATTCACTACATAATTAGACTTAAAGATAAGAACCATATGATCATTTCGATAGACGCAGAAAAAGCATTCGACAAAGTACAGCATCCCTTTATGTTCAAAACACTAGAAACTAGGAATAACAGGAACTTACCTCAACATTGAAAAAGCTATCTATGCTAAGCCTCAGGCTACCATCATTCTAAATGGAGAAAATTGAGGGCATTCCCTCTAAAATCTGGAACAAGACAGGGATGCCCTCTCTCACCACTTCTATTCAATATAGTTCTCGAAATACTGGCCAGAGCAATTAGACAGACGAAAGAAATTAAAGGCATAAAGATAGGAAAAGAAGAACTTAAATTATCACTATTTGCAAATGACATGATTCTATACCTAGCAGACCCAAAAGGGTCTACAAAGAAATTACTACAGCTAATAAATGAATTCAGCAAAGTGGCAGGATATAAAATCAACACGCATAAATCAAAGGCATTCCTGTATATCAGTGACAAATCTTCTGAAATGCAAATGAGGACAACCACCCAATTCACAATATCCTCAAAAAAAATAAAATACTTGGGAATCAACCTAACAAAAGAGGTGAAAGATTTATACGATGAAAACTACAGAACCCTGAAGAGAGAAATAGAAGAAGAGCTTAGAAGATGGAAAAATATACCCTGTTCATGGATAGGCAGAACTAACATCATCAAAATGGCGACATTACCAAAAGTTTTCTATAGGTTTAATGCAATGCCAATTAAAATCCCAACGGCATTTCTTGTTGAAATAGATAAAGCAATCATGAAATTCATATGGAAAAATAAAAGACCCAGAATAGCAAAAGCAATTCTAAGCAGGAAGAGTGAATCAGGCGGTATAGCGATACCAGACTTCAAACTATACTACAGAGCAATAGTAACAAAAACAGCATGGTACTGGTACCCAAACAGGCGGGTGGACCAATGGTACAGAATAGAGGACACAGAAACCAATCCACAAAATTACAATTATCTTATATTTGACAAAGGGGCTAAAAGCATGCAATGGAGAAAGGATAGCATCTTCAACAAATGGTGCTGGGAAAACTGGAAATCCATATGCAACAAAATGAAACTGAATCCCTTTCTCTCGCCATGCACAAAAGTTAACTCAAAATGGATCAAGGAGCTTGATATCAAAACAGAGACTCTGCATCTGATAGAAGAAAAAGTTGGCTCCAATCTACATATTGTGGGGTCGGGCTCCAAATTCCTTAATAGGACACCCATAGCACAAGAGTTAATAACTAGAATCAACAATTGGGACTTACTCAAACTAAAAAGTTTTTTCTCAGCAAGAGAAATAATAAGAGAGGTAAATAGGGAGCCTACATCATGGGAACAAATTTTTACTCCTCACACTTCAGATAGAGTCCTAATATCCAGAGTATACAAAGAACTCAAAAAATTAAACAATAAGAAAACAAATAACCCAATCAACAAATGGGCCAAGGACCTGAACAGACACTTCTCAGAGAAGGACATACAATCAATCAACAAGTACATGAAAAAATGCTCACCATCTCTAGCAGTCAGAGAAATGCAAATCAAAACCACCCTAAGATACCATCTCACTCCAGTAAGATTGGCAGCCATTATGAAGTCAAACAACAACAAGTGCTGGCAAGGATGTGGAGAAAAGGGTACACTTGTCCATTGCTGGTTGGACTGCAAATTGGAGTGGCCAATTTGGAAAGCAGTATGGAGATTCCTGGGAAAGCTGGGAATGGATCTACCATTTGACCCAGCTATTCCCCTTCTCAGACTATTCCCTAAAGACCTTAAAAGAGCATACTATAGGGACACTGCTACATCGATGTTCACAGCAGCATAATTCACAATAGCTAGACTGTGGAACCAACCTAGATGCCCTTCAATAGATGAATGGATAAAAAAAAAAATGTGGCATTTATACACAATGGAGTATTACTCAGCACTAAAAAAATGACAAAATCATGGCATTTGCAGGGAAATGGATGGCATTAGAGCAGATTATGCTAAGTGAAGCTAGCCAATCCCTAAAAAACAAATGCCAAATGTCTTCTTTGATGTAAGGAGAGCAACTAAGAACAGAGCAGGGAGGAAGAGCATGAGAAAAAGATTAACATTAAACAGGGACGAGAGGTGGGAGGGAAAGGGAGAGAGAAGGGAAATTGCATGGAAATGGAAGGAGACCCTCATTGTCATACAAAATTGCATAAGAGGAAGTGAGGGGAAAGGAAAAAAAACAAGGGAGAGAAATGAATTACAGTAGATGGGGTAGAGAGAGAAGATGGGAGGGAAGGGGAGGGGAGGGGGGATAGTAGAGGATAGGAAAGGCAGTAGAATACAACAGACACTAGTATGGCACTATGTAAAAACGTGGATGTGTAACCGACATGATTCTGCAATGTGTATACGGGGTAAAAATGGGAGTTCATAACCCACTTGAATCAAATGTATGAAATGTGATATGTCAAGAGCTTTGTAATGTTTTGAACAACCAATAATTAAAAAAAAAAGAAAAGAAAAATAAATAAATCACAGATGGGAACTTATTAGCTATCCTCATTCTTAACTTCTACCATGGAATTTTAAACATTCTAATAAAGATTTTAAAATCCCACAAAAAAAATAAAAACTTGCTTTTGAAAAAATATCGAATGATTAACTTTATAACTGTTAAAGGTAGTGTCATATGGGTTCATTATACAATTTGTCTACACTTTTCCATAAGTACAAAGTCAATTTTGGAGAATCTAGTCACATCCATTGATATTGCTCCCATCATTGCAGTTAGCACTGAATCCAGTGATCCTTCAAGCATATTAATTATTTAATCTCATCTTGAACCCCCCCCAAAAAAATACATAATCTGGAGAGTATGTCCAGCTGAAGGGAAAGGCATTAACAATAAATTAGACATTCATTGTTAATTGTTATCTGCTAAATATATCTAAGAGCTAATCTCAACTCTGACATATAATTTGGAGACAAATCTCCATCTAATCTATCAAAGGCTAGTTACTCAATGCAACAGATATTTACTGTACTTCTCTGGGTAAAGCATTAGGCTTAGGGACTATACCAAAAAGGAAAATAATGAGTCTTTGTCCACCAGATGCTCCAAATTTTGTAATACCTATAACTATATCCCTTCCAAAAACTCATTCTCCTGTTATCCAGCCCTTGACTACCATCTCGGATCTCTCCAGATCATTTCCTCTGCTGCCCTGATACTCAACTACCTTGCCCCTCTTTCTCTATCAAACTTGCCTAACAAACTTTCAAACCACCCCTGCTCACTCTACTCAAAATCTTAGCCATTTTCTTACAACCTCAAGTAAACTCCTATCTTTATAATTTCCTGTTTCTTGGCCTGCAACAGTCTTCCTCCAAATATACAAAACTTGCTCCCTTACTTCTTCCTGGTTCTGCTTGATGCTTTCTTCTATGTAACAATCACAGCCACCACCCCTGCCAAATACTCCCATTATTCTGCTTTACTTTGCTCCATTACACTTATTACATCTAACATATGACCATTTATCATCAATTCTAACTTACACTTTTCTTTGCATTGTAAGATGAATTCTGGTCTTGAGAAAGAGTAAAATCAACAAGGTCCTATAATCTTTAGCCACAAGGTGGCAATCTTCAGGAGTCACTGTATCTCCATGTATAACCTTAAAAACAGCTGCATTAGTAATCAATTCTTTAAGTCAGGCACATTTTTGGCAGTACATATGCTTAGATTAATTGTCATTTAAAATCTCTCTCTTGATTTCAACTGAAATCAAAAGAAATCCTATATGCGATATCAACAATTTATACTCAAAAAAATTTTTAAATCAATTGTGCACACCAATGTAGAATAACCAGAATTCCCGCAGATAGATGGTAAGAGTGTAAATGAAACAATAATTTTGGAAAATTGTTTAGTAGCTTCAGCTAATCATATGCATATTCTCAGAAATTCTACTTCTAGATACATACTGAACAGTAATGCATACGTACGTCCACCAAAATACATAGGAGAACATGTATAGTGGAGCACTCTTCGTATTAGCTCAAAACCAGAAACTAACCAAATGTCTGTCAACAGAAAAATGGATCCTCTGTTATATTCACACTATGGAACACTATACAATACAAATCAAATACACTGTACGATACGAATTAATCTTACAATATCAAGTTGAAACGTAGAAGTCAGACAGCAAAGAATATATATGACAAAATTAGTATATGGTATTAAAAATCAAAAGAGGAACAGTAAGTGAGAAGAGATGAGGAAGCTTCTGCGGTACTGAAATATTCTATTTTTTGATCTGGATGCTGATTATTCGGTGTATTCCATTTGAAAAATTTCATTATTATTATTATACTTACGACCTATAAACCCTTATACATGTGTGTTAAGAATCAATTTAAAATATTAAGTTTTTATTTAGGCAATGAACTACAGAAATGAGAGATGAGAGACATTAATTTAATATTTGAGAAGCAAATATTTATCAATGAAGAAAACTTCATCCAACTTCCTTATGAGACTTAAAGAAATTCCCACAAGCTGAGGAAATTAATTTATATTTTATTGCTGACATACAAATAAAGGATTCCCTAACACAAGTCAAGCAATGCAACTGAAGGAAGAAAAGACTGCTAAACATCTTGAAAGAGATGGAAAAAAATCCAAATAAGAGGTTACAAAAGTCAATCACAAACCTCACAAGACCATGACCCAGGCCATGTGCTTCAGTTTAATGACAAGTGTTTGTTCATTTATTTAATTTCTTTTTATTGTTGTTGAACATAAAATAATGGTGAGTTTTACAATTTGTATATACACACACACACAATATATAAATATATACACAAATATATAAGTGTGTGTATCCAAATCCTTATTGCCAATTGTAAAAGCTCACCATTATTTTGTGTGTGTGTGTGTGTTATATATGTGTGTGTGTGTATATAAAACATACTACACATACACACATGCACACACAGTACATTATACATATTTTCTTGTTTGCAAAGTCCAAGGAAAGCATAATACAATGACTATGGGAATTATAAAAATGAAGCATACAAGGTCCTTGCTTTTATGAAGATTATTATATATAAAATAAGCAAAAACAAACATGCAGTTATTATATGGATTTAGAATGATACTAGTAGTACAAGAAAAGTAAAAAGTACTTCAAAAAGGGGGGGATTTCTTTCTGCTAAGAATTATAATAAAGCTTTCAGAAGCATCTCGAATTGTGTTGTCTAATATAGTAGCTAAGGGCAACATGGGGCTATTTAACTCAAATAAAATTTAAAATTCAGTTCCAAAGTAAGACTCAACCACATTTCAAGTGTTCAATGGCCACACATGGTTAAGTGCCAACTGTACTCAGTGGTACACTGAACATTACCATCATTGTAGAAAGTTTTCTTGGATAGTGATAATCTGGAGCACTTAAGAGTTAAAAAGGGGCCCAGAATAAGGACAGTTTATACAAACTTTGAGAGAAAATATTATTTTTAATACTTTCAAGTTCATTTTTCCATGTCTCCTTTGACATCAGAGTGGCAAAACCAAGCTACTCTGGTTTCAGAATCAAGCTCAGGATATAAACCTAGGAAAAAAGTCTAAAAGTTACACGAGTGAAAAAGAATACTTACAAGTTCATCAGTGTCCAACTAAGTTCACCTATGCCTTTCTAGAAATAAACTATTAAACTCTTCACCTAATCTTCTGATACTTAATTGAGGATGTGAGGTTTTAGGATATTAATACATAGTGGTGAATCAATAAATTTGTACTTTGGAAGAATTATTTTATTCAAGAAACGTTTGCTACACATCTTCTAAATGCCAAGTACAATAGTAATCATCTGAGATAAAAGCATTGAAACCACTAACTCTACCCAGCAATTATCACAATAGCTGAAGGATTTAAAAAATCCTAAACAGGGCTGGGTATGATGGTGCAGGCCTATAATCTCAGCAGCTCGGGAGGCTGAGACAGGAGGATCAGGAGTTCAAAGCCAGCCTCAGCAAAAAGCGAGGCACTAAGCAATTCAGTGAGACTCTGTCTCTAAAATACAAAAAATAGGGCTGGGGTTGTGGCTCAGTGGTGTAGCACTCGCCTAGCACGTACAAGGCCCTGGGTTCGATCCTCAGCATCACATAAAAATAAATAAAGGTATTGTGTCCAACTAAAACTAAAAAATAAATTTAAAAAAAAAAATAGGGCTGGGGATGTGGCTCAGTGGTCAAGTGCCCCTGAGTTAAATTCCCAGTACCACCCCACTCCCCAAAAAAATCCTAAACAGGAAAGAAATGGAATGGAAGGGAACAATGTGCTGCCCCTGGCTTATCCTCGGTATTGTTGACTACTGCAGGATTCAATGCCCATTAAACTGAACCAATCACAACAATTTAGAAGAAAAGTAAGAAAGAAGAATTCCTTCAGAAAGAAAAAATAAAAATTTTGTAAAATTTTTTTAGATGTTGATGGACTTTTATTTTACTCATTTATTTATATGTGGTGCTGAGAATTGAACCCAGTGCCTCACACTTGCTAGGCAAGTGCTCTACCACTGAGCCACAGCCACAGCCCGAAAAAATAAAATGTACTGAACCTATATTAAGATATAAAAGCAAACAAGAGTCCTGGCCAAAAATATAATTTCAAAGATTATCCTTAAAATAAATATCAACAAATCAACATTTATTGAACAACTACCCAACAGAATAAGTACACTGGGAACACGGAATAAACAATTGCAGGCTTGGACCTCCAGAAACTTTCACCTACTTTAGGAGAATGCTCATAAACAATTACAATGCAAGCAAATGTTATAAAGACTATACTCAGGAAACAATTACTATTCACTACAAACTGAGATGAAAGGGACTCTTAGTCTGATTCACTCCTTTGTCTTGGATCCATTCTATAATATCCTTCAAGTATTCAGGCTACATGTACCAGGAAAGCAGTTGTCACAACTTCACAGACAGTTTCAAAGCAACTGAATATAGAAACCAAAAGGAGTTCAAGATAGAAGTTAACAATCAGAGAGATGATGTTTAGAAACAAGAATTTGGAAATCAAATGAATATCAAATAAATATAATACTAATGAGGTAGAACAATATACCAACATACCACTTGGTATAGGATCAATATGACACAAATCCAGGAGAAAAAGCCATGGGCTACTGTAAGCCACTCCCAACTACAGAAATGTCTGGCCATGGGAAAAGGTATAAAAGAAATCAACAAAGCAAAATTCTACCCTATCTGGGCCTGAATCACCCCTAGTTCTCCACTGCAAGACTCTCTCTATCCACCTGAGCCAAGACAGGAAAAATTAATAATTTATTCTACGTTAAGCATGGCAAGAGGCATTTATCATATGTCATTTAACATTTATAGAACCAGAGCTTCAGACTTCTCCAGAGACAGGCTCAAGGAACCTCTCTGCCCTAGGATCCAAATCTGTTATGATATTTTAGAGATATTTAGGAGACAGCTTGAGGAGGAACAAAGAGCAATAGAGTCCTAAAGACAGTAGTCTGGACTGGGGTTCTGGTCCTGAAGTTGTGTGTCTCTGCAAAAGTCACTGGGCCTCTCTGGCTATTGATTTCTTAAGATTTGTCCCATCTGCCTGACAGGCTGTTCTAAAAATGAAAATGGAGTAACATATGTACAAGGATTCTATAAATACAATGCATCACTGATATGCATTTATTCATTTAACAAGCAGTTAAGCATCTATTCTAGACTCCAGGGTTACAGTCATGAACAAGACAGGCAAGATCTTGAACAAATGGAACTTACATTGTAGTAGGTGAAAGGCAGTTAATAAACTCAAACAAATAAGTGAGCAATAGTGATAAATGCTACAAAGAAAACAGGGTGATATGAAAAATAAAGTGACTAGATAGAGTAAAGAAGGAAATGGTCACAGGCCTTGCTGAAACCTCAAAGACCTCTTCAGCCAAGCAAAGAGCTGAGGAAACAAGTGTATAAGGAACAACAGGTGAGGCACGTGTGAAACATTGAAAGAAGGCAGGCTTGAACACAATGAGTGAAAAGAGTGTTCGGAGACGAGACTGAGAAAGTAAACATGAGCCAAACCCAGTATGGGCTTAGACCTCTAAAAAGATGTTTTCTTTTTTCTTTCTCTACTTTTGTTTTCCCCCCTGGTACTAGGGATTGAACTCAGGGACACTTTATCATTGAAGTACATCTCCAGTTCTTTCTATTTTAAGACAGGGTCTCACTAAGTTGCTGAGACTTAGCATCAAATTTTTGAACCTCCTGCCTAAGCCTCTTGAGTTGCTGGAATTACAGACATGCATCACTTCACCTAGCCCTAAAAGGATATTTTCATTATCAAAAAGCTCTTCTTTTTTTTTCTTCAATACAGTGTAATAAATGAAGCATTTATGCAAATATCCAGCATATACATTATCAAACATAGGACACCTCCAACTTTGTAACTGAGCAATGCCACAGCCAAGAAACAATATACCTTATACAAAGACCCTATGCAAAATATTCTTAAAAACCTTACTAAACAAAGGTAACATTTATTATGTTTGGCAAGTCAAATAATAAAAACACTCTTTATAGTAAGTGAAAGTTTCAGAAACAGAATTTGAGTTTTTAACAAAGTTTCCAATAGAAAAAATATATTAATTTAGTCAGTAAATATTTATCAAGCACCTACTATGTGCCAGGCATTTTTCTTAACAAGATAGAAGTGATGAACAAATAAGTGATAATTTAATAATAATTGATTAAAGATTTGCCAAAGTATCATAATATGAGAACTGAGCCTCAACTTATTTTACATCTCTATGTTTTCTGAGGGAGGGGTTATATAGGCTTAATCATATGTTCCTGTCAGAAAGCAAACTTACCAAGGAATTCTTAATCACTTCACTTCTATAAAATTCTGGAAAAGAAGAAAAAGAACAATAAGTGATATGAAAGAAAATAAGTTAATTAACTAACCCTTAATCTTGTATATTTTCAAACATATATTCTAGTAAAACATTTTAAACATGTTCAAGGGCTCTATTCTGTGTTGTCTTTATCTACAAAAAATAAAAATAGAAATAAAGATTAAATTAAAGTGCTTTAAAGGGGAAATATCACTTTTGAAGAAGGTTCAAATCTCAGGTTTAATTTAGTGATTGTTGTCTAGCTCCTTTTACCACGGATTCTAACTTGAGCCCTTAAAATCTCAAACTTTCTTCTTCCTCCCCCCGCCCCCCACTACTACTCTCTACAGCTGATTCCATTTATCCTGTTCTACTCAAACATCTCTATAAGTCAAGCCAGGTGGCTCACTCCTATAATCCCAGCAACTTAAGAGGCTGAGGCAGGAGAATTGCAGGTTTGTGACCAGCCTCAGCAACTAAACAACACAGCAAGACCCTGTCTCAAAATTTAAAAAATAAAATAAAAAGGGCTGGGGGTGGGACTCAGTGGTTAAATACCCCTAGGTTCAATCCTGGGTACTTTAAAAAAAAAAAAAAAGAAAAAATCTCTTACGATTATTCACTGTAGTCTTGTGGAATAAATACTGTCCTAGCAACCTGGTAAACTAAACTCAATCTCCACCTCTGTCACTAACATTCTGTCTCTTTAACTTCCTTAGTCAACTTCTTGACTAGACAAATAGAGATTAGAGTAATAATCAAAGGTCCTCTATAAACATCAAAAATTCTTGATCCTACAAACCTTCATATATGTTGGTGTTACAATACCCAAAGACAACATCAAAATACCTTAGGTTTCTGACCCAACAATGCTCCATATTCCCTCTGCTTACTCTGCCCAAGTAATCCCAGTGCTTCTCTGCCATGGCAGAACCCATAAGGACTCCTGCATCCTTATATTGTTTCCCCAGTGTGATGTACATCCTACTGGTACTTGAGATGATCTGAGCTGATACATAGACAAATTTTTTCCCCTAATATGTTGAAATTTATGTGTCACATATTTAACCCATAACCATAAGCCCATGAGCCCCAGCACTTGTTCTGTACATCCACTCTTTCCTAAGCATGTTAAACCACTCCTGGCACAGAGGAGATACTTGGGAAATATGTTTTACTGATTAAACAATTTCACAGATTATGCTTAGACATAAGTTTTAAAATAATGAATTGGTCTTTGATCTTGCAATTTTACTTCCAAAGGTTTGTCTCATACATTCATGTGTTTTAGGAAAAACATCTTTAAAAAGATTGTTTTGTATAGCATTATTCAAAACACCCCAAAAGTTACAGTAACTTTTAACAGTTACAGAATCAAGAGATGGCAAAGCATGGCTAAAATGGCAAGTTTGGGCTGTCATACTACATGCAATCCATTTAACATATGCTTATTAGTGCATCAGACTCACTCATAACAGGAAAAATACAAGCTTAAACTATACTACAAAACTATTTTTCACCTATCAGACTGGCAAAAATTCAAAAATTTGCATAGTCCATTTGTGAGGCTGTGGAAACAAAGGCACTCATGCAAGAAGCAATTCACATGAAGGCAATCTTGCAGTAGCTAACAAAACAAAGTGCACAATCTTTTTGTCCCAGTAAGTGCACTTCTTGAAATTTACCCTACAGGTATACTAGCACACAAACAAAACAGTGTACTTACAAAGTTGTTTGATGCAATACTATAACAAAAGACTGAAACAGCCTAAATGCCCAAGAACAGGAGCCAGTTACATAAATTATGGTACACATATTCAGTGTAAAATTATGTAAGGAAAAAATTAGGGAGGGTCTTTAAACCAACATGGAAAAAGCCATTTAAGATACATTAAGTGGAGTAAGTAGGGTGGTATCTTTGTGTGAACAAGAGAGGAGAAAAGAATAAGAACACTCCTATTTTTACTTGTATTTGCCCTAAAGAATCTCAGGAAAGATGAACAGAAATGAGTAAGAATAGTTATCAGGGTGAGGTGGAAAACTAGGATGATGGGAGACCCGTGAAAGGAAGGTTTTAATTTAAACCTTTGTATATATTTTGAACCACAGACTGAATTATCTATTCAAAAATTAAATTTAGAAAAAAAAAAAGATATGTATTAGCACATGCCAAGTATTGTTCCAGGTTTTAGGAACACAACAGTGAGCTAAGGTAAACTTTAAAATTTCTGCTCTCGTGGAGTTTACATTCTAGTGGAGGAGCCATATGTTACCAAATAACTGAACATACTGTATGCTGGATGAGCGTAAGTACTGTGGACAAAAATAAAGCACAAAAGACAGGCAGGATAGTCACAATCTGCAAGAGGGTTAGTGGGTGATCAAGGAATTTCTCTGAGAAACAAGAGGAATAAAGACCTGCAGAAAGGTGAAAGGCTAGTAATGTGGCTACCTGGAGGAAAGAGCTTGGGGCAAATAAACAGCAAGGTCAGGAGGGCAGGAGAGGAACATGAGAGGCAGCAGAGGGTCAAATCATGAGCCTTCAAAGAAACCACACGAGTTTTTGGCTTTTATTCTGAATGAGGGAGGAAGCCACTGGGGGATTTTGAGGAGAATATCACAATCTGATTTTCATTTTAATAGAATCTTAGTTGAGAACAGAGTGAGGGAGAGACACAGACAGACAAACCTGTTACAAGAACACTTCAACAATTCAGGCAAGAGATGATGGTTTGGAGATTGCAAGAAGTGATCTGATTAGGCAACATATTAATAATAACAGCCCAAAGTACTTGTTAACAAATTGGATGTGGGATATAACAGAAAGATGACAATCCAGGATGATTCCAAGGTTTTTAGCAAGGAAACGGAGTTGCCATTTTTGTAATAGACGAATGAATTCAGGATTAGAACATCAGAAATTCATTTCTGAACATACCACTTGTTACAGTTTGGATCTGGAATGCCCCCCAAAGGCTCATGTGTTGAAGGGTTGGTGATCAATGCAGCAATGTTCAGAGGTGGGGCTTTTGGGAAGTGATTGAGGGCTCTGACCTCTTCAATGAATTAATCCACTGATGAATTTATAGTTGAAAAGACTACTGGGAGATGGTGGAAACTGGAGGAGGTGGGACCTAGCGGAAGGTCCTTGGGAATTACATCTTGCCTCCCCACCCCTCCACATCCACCTCTGCTTCTTGGCCATCACAGAGTGAAGAACATTGTTCCAACATTTTCTCCTGACCATGATGTCCTGCCTTACCACAAGTTCACAGAAATAAAGCCAACTATGAACTGAAATCTCTGAAACATAAGCAAAAATAAATCTTTCCTCCTTTAAGTGGTTTATCTCAGGTATTTGGTCACAGCAATGGAAAGGTGACACCAAGGTTAAGTTACTACTAGACTTCAAAGGGGGTTGTACAACTGGATATAGGAGTATGAGTTCAGAGGAAAGGTCAATAGATCATATTTAAATATGAAACTTGGATGAGATCATCAAATTAGATTGTATTGAGTTCTTCTTCAGATGTATCGCAGCTAGTTGGTATTCCAGGAGAAGACAGACACAGATATTTCACAACTGAGAAAATAACTGAATGAAGAACAAATCTGATGTTATAAAAATTTCAACTTTATGAGGGAAACAAAATTAGAACCTAGTTCCCCATCCATACAACAGGTTTTATTCTATGGGGATATAACAATTGGTATTTGATGTGAACTACCTTAACCGAAAATCTCCTACCAGCACTAAAAAGATATCAAAAGTCAAAAAAATTTCACACATATGTTCTTGAGACCTGCTAAAATAAAAGAATACTTAGAAACCAGCATTTCAGATATTCTTCCAATAAAAAAATTTCTTGTAAAACTAAGAAATGATACCACTAAATAGGTAGTACAAGTAGTTCAGTGAGAAGAGCCAACTGACCTTTCATCATAGTCATTTTACACCAAGGACCATATAATGATCATGAAATATTCATGTTTGTCATGACAGGTCCAATAAAGATAAGGTGACCTGCTGAGCATGGTGGCACATGCCTGTAATCCCAGCAGCTCGGGAGGATGAGGCAAGAGGATCGAGAGTTCAAAGCCAGCCTCAGCAATTTAGCAAGGCCCTAAGCAACTCAGCAAGACCTTGTCTCTAAATAAAACATAAAAAGGGCTGGAGAATGTGGCTCAGACAGTGCCTCTGGGCTCAATCCCTGGTACAAAAAAAAAAAAGATAAGGTGATATTCACTAGGATTACTGAGAGAAAGCTTTACAAAGCCCAACAAAACTTATGAAGAGATTTCATTCAACCATGAGATTTCAGAGCAGAAGGAAGTCACAGAAATCCTCAGTTCTCTCATTTTAAGGATAAATTAAGTGAGGCTCATAAGGCTTCCAAGTGAGTGAAAGACTCAGTACTATTACCAGGGCCTGGAATTCTCTGTGATTTTTTCACCACCTGTTCCCTAAACATGTTCATGATCATTTCGTTGAGATAACTTCAAAAAACAGCCTATGATAACATGTAAGTTCATCCCACTTAAGTCAACTGGTTTTATAAAAGTGTCTTTTGTTTCAACATGTGTTCCAAAGATGATTGTGATTTTGAATTAAATATTTCATCTATTCTTAGAAATGTCACTTACGGAAGAATCCATAATACAATACATGAAAGAGAAAAAATATGACACTCTTCTGAAAAGGATCCCATTACAGAAGAAATTACAGGTATAAGAAGACACAAACATGGGGCTGGGGATATATATAGCTCAGTTGGTAGAGTGCTTACCTAGAATGCACAAGGCCTTGGGTGCAATCCCCAGCATCACCAAAAAAAGAAGACACAAACTAGATTTCTATTTTACCATAAGAGCAAAGAAAATGTTTAGTGGAATCACATACTCCATTTTAAATGCAGCTACTGGAATATTAACAGCTACATTCATAAAAGAATGACAAACTATCAGAAAGTTACCAGAAAGAACTATTAGCCATGCTTCTTTAATATATACAATTGTTCAACATGACAGAATGACAACTGAACTTTCCAATAAGCAGCAATAACTGGAGGCACTAAAAAAAAAATCACTTGTGCTACAAAAGAATAAAAATGAGATGTAACAATCGATGGGTCCACAAATTCCCTTACCTTTATATATTTTTTCAGTATTACACAAGTGAAGTGTGAAGTAGGTATCAAGCAGTTGATGGCCATTTCTATTAACAATGTTCCGGGCCGCAATGTTTCGAAGATGCCGAAGACGCCGCTAAAAAGTAACAACAAATAGAGACAGCATTCAGTTTTTTCACTCCTATATAATGTTCCAAAGCGACAGCTCAAAAATGAAATTATAACAGGTTGTCCCAGTCATTTATTTGTTGACCCAGCAACTGTAACCCCATCTTTCATTTATGCCTCAGCATCCCCTGTCAAATAGGAATTAGTCCTGTTCTATCTCATTTGCAGAATAGTTGTATAAAATGAGAGCAGATATGAATTTTTTTTGAAAAGCATAAGTGTCATATAAGTGCCATGCTCCTACAAAAGAACATCAGTATTCCCTAGAACATAAACTAAGTAGTAGCTTGCTTTTGTTTTGCAGGATTCTGGTAAACATGAAAAGTCCATCTAAGAGCTGGGGTTGTGGCTTGGTGGTAGAGCACTTGACTGGCATGTGTGAGGCAAAGGCTTCAATTCTCAGCACCATATATAAATAAATAAATTAAATAAAGGTCTATTATCAAGAGCTAAAAAAATATTTTAAAGGAAAGTCCATCTCATACCAAGAGAAAATCAGCAGTTATTACAAACATACACCCCTGTTGCTAGTTTAGTCTAGCTGACAGATCATTTGTATAATTAGAAGAGGTCAGAGCCAAAAAATAAAATAATAAATCACTAGTCACTCCATCCAGCCAATAACCCTACTCTTCAGAGCTTAAATTAAATTCTGGCTTTACCAACAGCCAACCAGTCTCTATTTCTTAATCAAGCCCCCTTCTTAACAACTTCTCTAAACTGAGGCTTGAATTATTTGGAGTCTTAAGTATTAGAAACACAAAATCTCCATAAGCAATAGTAGAAATCAGTAAAAATACAAGATAACCTTAAGGAATAGATCAATCATTTCATAGCAAAGAGAAAATGTCGGCAATGCTGAAATCTAGGCACTTCGGATCCATCCCCCAAAGCTAATTCCCTATGTCAGAGAATTCTCTTCAGAGACTTAAAAACAGAAACCAAGTGCTCAGTTTCAAAATGTGCTTACAGCTCTCCCTTCAGGCTGAAAGCCAGTCCATTCTCCTGATGTAGTTCATCTTCAGTTACACAGGCAGATGGCCAGAAGGGCCCAGCTCCTTTTCCATACACATACCAACTCAATCCTTTCTCCCAAACTAGAGATTAAGATTCTTTTAGAGAGGTTATTACCTAATAAATTTGCTTAATCCTCTAAGTATGAAAAGCTCCAAATAACATTTTCAAAAGTTTTCTAGGGCTTACTCTGAAAAACTAATTTTTGCACAATCTGCCCGGGATTTCCATTTCACATCCTGGATTACAATCATTTTCTCCTGCTGTACACTTTCCGTTAGCCATTTCTGTCCAAATTTTAAATTTACAGGAACCACTAATCATCTATACACAATAATCACATTTAATTTACTGTATGACTGCAAAATGGGGCCTCAGTTCAAAGACCTGAAAAGATCACCCAAAGCCTTTGGAGTAAAGTACAATCTTCCCATCATCGCTATCAAAGCCTGTGCAGTCTGACTTCTAAGGATCCATCACACACACTTTCTCAGCTCTGTGCTTTCTGCTCAGGTAACCTCTCAATCTAGAATCCTGCATTCTCTTTAAGGAGATTCTATTCATACTTCAATGTTTAAAGGAGAGGATTCCTCCTTGATTCTCTAACTGAAATTCTTTGCTCCTTTACAGGAATAAGACCTTTGCTTATTCAATTCAGCCTTCTGTTAAAGTTAGTTGTTAATAATTATCTTCCCTATTTATCTAGCAGGAAAAGACTTGATGATAGAGATCATTGCCAGCATGGTACTGTTAGCATTAATTAAATGTTTACCATGTACCATGTACTGTGCCAAAAACTTCATACATGTGACCATTTAATCCTCATGTGACTGACCATTTAATCCTCCTAACTCTGTAAGATTAGGTATTACTTATTATCATTATTCATTTCTTCATTCCAACAGTTTTGAGTAACTAAATATAAAAAAGAAAAAAAGACATGGGCTGGGGATGTGGCTCAAATGGTAGCGCGCTTGCCTAGCATGCGTGAGGCACTGGGTTCGATTCTCAACACCACATAAAAATAAAATAAAGATATTGTGTCCACCTAAAACTAAAAAATAAATATTTTTAAAAAGACAGTAAATAATAAATAAATGAGAGGAAAAGAAAGAAATAAGGAAAGAAAGCTAGGGGGTTATACCTATATTACATGAGCATTTCTCTATATATATTGTATTTACACACCTGACGGATACAATTTGGTCTTTATACTCCCCTATTACTATAGAAGACAGAGCAGTTAAGAGAGTCATTTTATGATAAATGAAATCATAATGGAATTAACTGTCTTGCAAAGCAGTATGTAGGAAACTGAAATCTGTAGTGGATGTGCAGTAGGCATTGTTAAAGAGTCTCTCCGATACATAGGAAGTAAATACAACCACCTCCAAGCACTTTCTGACTCCAAGGTTAGGATTCTCATCTGGATGGATTACCAATTTAAATCCATCAACGCAGATAAAACAGAACTGACTACATAAGGGCATTTTACAAGAAGGTTTACAAAAAACAAAAACCCCTCCACAAATAAACCAACTCTACTAAAACACTGACTTTGGATTGTATGACTCCGTATTTTCCTTTATTTACTTATTTCAAAAACATTAGAGTATGTATTCTCATTACATTGTAATTAATTAAAATACAAGATGCTCTCAGCCACTTGATTGAACAAAGGAATCTTGGTAAAAGGCTGTACATGTAAACATGAGCCCTCTTGTGCCCTATGTCTTGGCTTCTTCTTTGATAACATCTATTACAATTTTATCATCAAGTCACTTTTTATTTTTAAAAACTACTAACATGGAATAAAAGATAACTGAAAAAAGATTACTTCATCTAGTTATTATTATCAGTTACAAATAATTGTTAGAACCAAAACATTCTTCAGTTTATTGTTTTTTGCAGGAACTTTCAAAATCGCCTTGCTTGAAGTAGGTAAATGTTGAGAAGAGTTAAAATGAAAATAAATGCATTAGGATCAAGGAAAGATAAAATGGAACAGATAAGGGCTGGGGCTATAGCTCAGTGGTAGAGGGCTTGCCCAGCATGTGTGAAGTACTAGGTTCAATCCTATTGTGTCAATCTACAAATAATTTTTTTTTTTTAAAGGAGCAGATAAAGGGCTAGGGATGTGGCTCAAGTGGTAGCACATTTGCCTAGCATGCGTGAGGCACTGGGTTCAATCCTCAGCACCACATAAAAATATTGTGTCCACCTAAAACTAAAAAATAAATATTTTTTAAAAAGGAACAGATAAGCTAGTTGGTATGAGAAAAAGAAAAGCAGGATGAGAAAAAAAAAATGTAGAGGAAAGAAAAGGGTACTGAGGTGGTGAAGAGATAGTAGTCTGCCTGAAGACTAACAACTCCAGGGGCAGAACTTCAAGATAGTTCACATAACTCAACCAACACTGCCAGATACTAAGACTCGTTTATATCTTTCTTTGTTTCTAGTTAAATTATTTTTTATATCTAAAAATTATTTACATAAATATGCATACTTTGATCAAGATCCAAAAAATACTGAATTTAAACTGGGAATGTAGCTCAGTGATGCAGCATTTGCCTAACATGCCCAAGGCACTGGGTTTGATTCCAAAGCACTAACTAACATAAAAAATTTAAAAACTTAAACTTAAAAAATTGTTTGAGCAGCCAAAGAAGAAATCTTAGGTGCAAATATAACAAAATGTGTATAAGATCAATATGAGAAAACTGTAAAATTCTGATGAAAACTATCAAAGAAGATCTTAATACATAGAGGAATATTCCAAGTACATGAAGAGGTTTAAAAAAAAAACAATAACCAATACAATATCAAGAAAAACAAAGTAAAAGAACTGACACTACTATAAAGTTACAGTATTCAAGAAAGTGTGGTACTGGCAAAAGAAGAAAAAAGAGAACAAAATAGAGAGCCTCGACACAGACCCATACTAATAGAGTCAACTGTTTTTTGATGAAGGCTCAAAGGCAGTTAATTCACTGAAGCAAGTCTGTTCAACAAAAGGTGGTGAAATTGGACATATACGTACAAGGCAAAAAAATAAATTGAGACATAGATCTAAACCTTATACCTTTTACAAATCTTAACTAAAAATAGATTATAGAGTTCAATATAAAATGCGAAACTATAAAATTTCTAGAAGATAACTAAGAGGAAAATATAGGTGACCTTGGGTTTGGCAATGACTTTCAGATACAATGTCAAAAGCATTCATCTGTGAAAGAAGTAACTGATAAACTTACACTTTTCCTTAAATGATCTGGAATCCTTAATGGAATCTGATGCCCATCTACCAAACGGTAGAACACAGAGCACTTCAAATCTAAGAACTGATCTAAGAACTGAAATTGAGGTCAAGCCTCAAAAGTCTTCTGGAATAGCACAAATCCTCAGGACTCACATACATTTTGGGTATTCCAGAGTATAAAGTCTAGTGGTACTTCATGGGCTGGCAGCACTATCTATCAAACACACTGCTTGTGATCGTCTCTAAATAGAATTAAATACCAGGTCATCTTTTCCAATGGTCTATTCATAGACAGTTAAAACCAAACTACAATGTGTTCTAAAATCATGGCATTTGCAGGTAAATGGATGGAGTTAGAGAAGATAATGCTAAGTGAAGTTAGCCAATCCCAAATAACCAAATGTGGATTGTTTTCTTTGATATAAGAAGGCTGATTCACAATGTGTTAGGGAGCAGGAAAATGGGAGGAACTCTAGATAGGGCAGAGGGGTTGGAGGGGAAGGGAGGGGGCATGGGGTTAGAAATGATGGTGGAATGTGATGATCATTATTATCCAAAGTACATGTATGAAGACCTGAATTGGTGTGAATATACTTTGTATACAACCAGAGATATGAAAAATTGTGCTCTATATGTGTAATAAGAATTGTAATACATTCCACTCCCATATATAAATTAAAAAATAAATTGTTTCAATATCTCATGAAGGTAGAAACATTCTGAATAATTAAGATTTATACACACTTGGAATTACTCTTTAAAATAATATTCCACGCAGTTTTCCTTGGCAGTATCTCCTTAAAACTTCCTCAAATGCTTTACTCTGTGCTTTCATGATGATAAAATACTCCTTGTGCATCATCCTATAGTGGTAGCTTTAGGCAGCTGAACTGTGGTCTAATAACATCCATCCCCAAAACTAATCAGGAAATTCTGATTTTTACGTTTGAATTAACATATAGCTTTAAAAATCTTTAAAATACTACTATCTGTAAAGCATGCTATATGAGATTAAAAACATAAAGTTAAAACATCCACCTTTGATTTGGGAGAGGAATTGATGGAATGAGAGCACAATTTAAACACCTGAAATATTAGCACTGGGCAAAAAGACAGGGAGGGCAACCCTAAACTCCTTAACTTTTAAAAAAATCTTTAAAATATAAATTTGGCTGGGCTTGATGTCCCACACCTATAATCCCAATCATTCAAGAGGCGAAGGCAGGAAGATGGAAAGTCCAAGGCCCACCTGGGCAACTTAGTAAGACCCTGTTTCAAAATAAAAAGGGCTGGGGGGTGGAGATCAGTGCTACAGCCACCCTGGGTTCAAACTTCAGTACCACAAAAAATGCACGTGTGTGTGTGTGTGTGCGCGCGCACACACACACACATTCCAATACAAAACTTAAGTGGCATACACAGTAAAATTTCAAACATCAGCTTCAGTGAGATAATAAGAATCACTCATTGGCGTGATTGTAAACCAGTACTTCTAAAGAAACTAAAATAGTTGCTTTCCTTGTTAACTACTAATTTTCTTAGAAAGCTGCTTTATAATTTAACAGTTGCCTATATGAAACTTTTTGGTTTGGTTTTTGTGTTTGTTCGTTTGCTGACTTGCTTTGGCCTGCCAAGCATCTATTCTGGTTAAAAAATAAACAAACAGATCTTCCTTTGTAGGACCTCCATCCCACTATCAGTCCTGTAGAGTTAACCAGAGCACCAGCATCAGGGACGTTAACGTGATTCAAATCAGGCCAATCAGCACATACCATTTCCCTGATCATTACATATGATCCATGAGGGCCAGGAATTGTATTAGTAGTTCTTTTTCTACCAACCCATTCTCACCCACCCTCCACCCATCCCACTGTCCCTGAGTCTGGAAGGACACAGGTTAGAGATACTAGCAGCCATCTTTCTATCACAGAGAAACCAGTGAGGAGGAAAGCAGAGTCAAAACATGCGGAATTTAGTCCTGCAGATACCATTTAAGTCTCTGGATCAAATCATACATAAAATGAGAGTTATAATGACAAACATCAGCCCATCCTTATGGAACTGTCAAAGATTATAACTATGGAGAGGATTTAATTGTAACTGTTTATTAAGGATGTGTCACATAATAGCAGGTTAGTAGATGAAGAGTAATAGTCAAACTTAGTGGCAAGGTACAAAGAAATATTTTATTTTGGTTTGGTTTGGGGAAGAGATGAGAGGAGGGGAAGGAAGACAGAAGTGAAGAGAGAATAGTATCAGCCAGATTATATTGTTAAACTTTGTTTAACAAATCTCACCATTATGTACAACTATAACGCACCAATTAAAAGCGGGAGCTAAGGATATAAAAACGTAGGTCATAGAAAAAGAAATGGAAATGGCCAATGAACACATGAAAAAAGGTATAATCACAACCACAATTAAAGTTATGCACATGAAAACATTCTACCTTGTGGGCATTTATAGTTTCCAAACATGACTGTACCAATACATCCCATCTCATATGCTCTCTTACAATGTGATGTTGCCACTCTTTCACCAACAACTGAGATATATGTTCTCTCCCACTCAAATGTGGGCAAATCTGTAAATGTAGCAGAAATGACCATATGTGACTTCTGAGGCTAAATCATAAAAGCTGATATGGCTTCCACTTGACCTCCTTGAAACCCAGTTGGTCCTAGAAGATAGCCAGACATCTAAGTGACCACACCCTGAGCCTCTGAGCCTCCAAAATGACAGCAAGGTAAGCAGAGACAAGTTGTTCCCACCAAGCCCAGACAAAAGTACATTCATGAGCAAAATAAATGATGTTAATTTAAGTCACTAATTTTTAATTTGTTACATAGCAGAAGAAACCTATCTGATTAAACATACTATAATATTTTTCTCTGTCAGACAGACATAAATAAAGAAAACAGAGTTGGGGGAAACTGGTCCAATTTGGAGCAAGGGCAATTTAGCGACAATTACAAAATTTGTAAATGTTTATAATACTTGACCAAGCAATTCTATAATTCACAAAAATGTGAACAAATTTGTTTATTCCGGTATGCTATAAAAACAAAAACTCAATAACCACTCTTTAATGTTGATATGTTCATGTAAAACCATATAACAATTTTTAAAAGGCCATTAAAAGTGCTGGTATGAAACACAAAAGAGCAGGTTATTTTAAATATTCACATAAAGAAACATTGCTACAGTCCCTAAATAATGTAGATCAGGGTTGGCAAACTTGAAAAGGTCAAAGAGGAAGTACTTTAAGCTTTATCAGGGCAAACCCAGTCTGTCTGCATTTTTTTTTTTTTTTTTTAATTTACCAATGTAAAAACCAGTCTTGGCTCATTAGTTGTTAGAAAAACCAACCACTGTTAGCTCAGTTTGCTGATCCCTGATGTATATAATCACAGATAGCATGAGATCATTTTTTGAAACAGTGTTTGCTTTTGAAATGTAGTCAAACTTGTCCCTAACAATTCTCTCATTTGTACTCTGACCTCCCAGATACATTCGTTTTTTAGTTTAGATATTTATTCTCAATCTAGGACAATGCCAGGTATGAATTAAGACTCAGGGTATTCCAGGTAAATTCAAATTACTATTACACTTTGTTATAACACTTAGGAGAGCACACCTAGGAGAAAATTAGTTTTCAACATTTCCACAGAAGGTAAACACTGAAATACTGAGCCAAGAGTTTAAGCTTGATAAATTCAAGTCAGCCTTTTTTAAAAAATGGAAAATCCCCGTCTATATTATAGAACTCTCAATCACCTATTTTTTCCTAATCCTTTTATCCTACCTGAAAGTCTTACTGTGAGAAGTTTTGAAAAAATATAAGAATGCTTTAAAAACTAATGCTTGATGCTGTTGGCTATAAATAAGTGGTGCCAACAGTCAGTGTTACAGATTTAAACAAATAATCCAACAACCCTAATCTCTCATAAAATATTTTATAGTTCTTGTTCCTAAATAAGACCTTTCCCTGGCACAAATTATGCAACCTTGGAACTGAAGCCTCTATTTTTTTTTTTAGCTGTATTTTGTTTATTTATTTTTATGTGGTGTTGAGAATCGAACCCAGTGCCTCACACATGCTAGGCAAGTGCTCTACCTCTGAGCCACAGCCACAGCACCCCATGAAGCCTCTATTTTAACATTAATTTTTTTTCTCCTTCAACAGGAATTAATATGCGTTTACTAAACACTACTAAATTATAAAACAGGCTTCTACACAGGAAAAGACAAAATACACCTCTGAACTATCTATGCTTGGTATACATTCTTACCTCTATTTTGTTTATCCCCAATCTCAGTGGAAGGTCTGAACTTGCCCATTTCTTCCATTTTTCCCTCCAAGCTGCTCTAAGAAACAGGCCTCTGGAGTGACATTCCAGGACAGCCCTCTGCGTGGTCTCTCACCCTCCCTCTCTTGCTCCCTTCTTTCTCCTATCTGTGGCATTTCCTGCACAGACTATGCATAGGAACTGTGGGAATAGGAACATGGTATGCCCTAATTTCACAATATGTAACCTTACTAAAGAATGTGAGTTTGTGAATATAAAAAGGATAAATTTTAGATAACAGTGAGCCGCACTCAGAAATATACAACACAGAGTTACACAGGATGACCTACCTAAAGAGGATAACAAATGCAAGATAGAATATAGCCATCAGTAGTTCAAGTGTTAAGAGTAATATTAATGCCCTTGATTTGTTTCAAAATAATTGTGAATAGGGGAGGACAATAGGTAGGAGTATAAAGTAAACAAATCCCATAGGTAACAGTTATTTGGGCCAGGTAATAGGTTCCTGGGAGTTCATAACACTCATCTCTTAATCTCTCTCTCTCCCCACATTTATAAGATATACATGCATTTCAACATACATGGACATAGCAATAAATATTGTACATGTATGTACATATATTTACCAATAATAACAAAGTTTAAAAGTAATAACAATATAAACAGAAAGAAAGGATAACAACATATTCGAGCCTAAAGAAAAATCTAGCTCAATGGAGTTACTAATTATAGATAATGGATGTGCTTGGGGATGAAGAAAATAGATTAAAGATAAAAAGGAATCAAAGATGACCCTTAGGGAAATGAGAACTAATCAATAAGATGTTAGGAAAATAGGGTAGTCATCAAAAAAAAACACACAAATTTTAGATGATTTATAAAAGGTATATAGCTGGATAGGAGTAAGTTCCAGTGAGCTATTGCACAGAGAGGACTATAGGTATCAAGAATGTATTATATATTTTGAAAAGCTAGAAGAAAAAGAGTTTGAATGTTTTCACCATAAAGAAATGATAAATGTTTGAGGGAATAGATAATTTGCCCTAATTTAAACATTACACAAAGTATACATATATCAAAAGATCACATGGTATCCCATAAACTTGTAAATTTTTGTTTTGATGTATCACCTGAAACCTCCTCAATTTAAAATTTTTTAAAAATCAAATGTATATTTAAATGTAAACAACTGAAGCATAAAAACACCCAAAGAGTCATTTTATAACCTCCAAGGTCTAAGAATGACAAAATATATGAACTACAGAAATGCTACTACATAAAATGTTTTAAAATTATACAAAGGAATTAAAAAAAAGAAAAATTTAATTCACATAAAAAAAGAAAAAAGAATTCCTAGAAATCAATAAGAAGTCTAACAACCCAACATAAAAAAATGGCAAAGAACATTATCAGGGGCTGGGGCTGGGGCTCAGTGGTAGAATGCTCACCTAGCATGCATGAGGCACTGGGTTCGATCCTCAGCACCACATAAAAATAAAAAATAAAGATATTATGTCCACCTTAAAATAAAATATAAAATTAAAAATTAAAAAAAAGAAAACAGATAATTCACAGAAAAGGAAACACAAAAAGCTTTTAAACATGAAAGGATCCTCCTTATTTAATTAAAAAAAAAAAAACTAAAATTGACAGACCAAAAATCTGATACCTATTCTGAGAAAAGGCCATGACAAAACAGGCACTTTACTGAAAGGAATGTAATTAGTACAACCTGTATGGCTGGCAAATCTCACAATTATCTACCAAAATTACAGATGTGAATGTTCTTTGATCCAGAATTCCACTTCTGCATTTGTGCTAAAATATACTTGCAGATATGTAATATGATACACTGCTACCGTATGGATCTTAAATGTTTCCCAGTAGCCCATGTTAAAATTTGTTTCTCAGAGAGGCACTAATTAACATGTAGTGGAAACACTAAAGGGTAGGGTCTGGTGGGAGTTTTCAGGTCACTGGGGGCATGCCCTTGAAGAGGACAGAGTAATACCAACCCTTCCTTTTCCTCTCTTTTGAGTCCTAGCCATGAGGTGAATGGTTTTTACTATGGCCCATTGCTCCCCATCATTCCCAAAAGCATTTCACAGGCAAAAAGCAATAGGGTCATTCTATTGAATGAATGAAATCTCCAAATCTGCCAGCAAAATAAAATTTTGCTCTTTACAAGTTGATTGTCTCAAGTGCATGTTACAGTAACATGCAGCTGATTAATTCATGTAATGAAGATTTGCTTATATTAGCAAAAAACTAAATAATTTGAATGTCTATCAATAGGGACTAGTGATAGTCTACACTACAGTGAAATACTATGTGGCCCTAAAGAATAAATAGGCAGCTCTTTGAGCACCGATATAGAAAAATCTCCAAAAATATACAATTAGTTTTTTTTAAGTACAGTTTATAGTCAGGATGTTTAGCATGTTGTCATTTGTGTTTCACAAGGAAAAAGAGAATATAATTATGTAATTACTGGAGAGGCATAAACTGTAACTGATAACCTACTTATCCCAGGAGACTCAAGACATGGGTATTAGTGAGACTGTTCATTTGTATCCTCTTATATACCTTCTGAATCATGAATCATAGGAATATATTATTTTTTAAATAAAACTAAATTTACATTTTTAAAAAACAAGAGAGATAACAATAAAACTTTAAACATGGGAATATGTGACAGCCATTCCCTGTGTGACCTAATGGTAAGAGCTTCAACTAGAGTTGAGAAGCCTGAACTTCAAGGCAGTTCTACCACTCACTAGTGGGCAAACTACGTACTGTCTCCCTTTCCATAAAATGGAGACGTTTCTACCTTCCTACCTCTGGGGGTTATGGCAGAGACCAAATGAAATAATGGATATAAGAGCTCCCTGAAAAACTGTAAAGTACGTTATAAACATAAATACTTTATATTAAGAATAAGTACTTTATAAACAGAAATAAGAATGCCAAGGGAGGGATGTGGTTATCAGTGGAAATGATGGATTGATTTTGGTATTTCTAATTTGAAGTAAAGAGACAGATTTAGAATTCATCTATTTTAATAGAGGTAGGAAAGTCAGAAAGGTAAAACATTTCTGAAGTAGAAACACTCAATAAATAGGACTGCAGAACTGGAAAAGACCCTGAAGGTCATCTAAGCTTTTGCTGCTCTGCATCACCTGGGAATGTATTGAAAATGAAGAATTTTAGGTCCCTGAACAGATCTACACAATCAAAATCTGTATTTTAACAACACAAAAGATAATTTATATACACATTTTAAGTTTAAGAAGCACTTATCTAAGCCATCTTGCATACTTTTTAGTTAACAAAATTGAAGCCCTATGTAAAGGCACCCACTCATGTTCATGCTGTTGATTAGTAGTAAAACCAAGACCTGGACCCAGGCCTGAGCTCCTGGACTGGTAACCTCATGTGTTTGCTTCCCAGACACCCTGTTTTGAAACCTTTGAGTCATCTTTGCCTTTCATATCTCCCCTGTTCCAACCCCATTCTAATCAACCATCCAGACCCATCAGTTCTTTCTTTATAGTATCTCTGGCATCTGGTTATTCTTTTCCACATCCATCACTAACTGCTGTTATTCACACTATGATAAACAATTCCCTTCTACACATACATCAACTTCCTCTTCTGCAAATAAGAGCTTAGTTCCAAATATCAAGCTCCAAATAATTCATTAAGAAGGTGCACTTCATTAAAAAGTATTAAGCTCGGGGGCTGGGGTTGTGGCTCAGCGGTAGAACACTCGCCTAGCACATGTGAGGCACTGGATTCAATCCTCAGCACCACATAAAAATAAAGATATTGTGTCCATCTATAACTAAAAAAAAAAAAATAAAAGTATTAAGCTTTAGGGCTGGTAGAGCGCTTGGCTAGCACTGAGTTCAATCCCCAGCACCACATAAAAAAAAATCTAAATAAACAAAATAAAGGTATTGTGTCCATCTAGAACTAAAAATATTTTTTTTAAAGTATTAAGCTTTAGTATGCTGATTTCAGGCAGAATTTGTGTTTGAAATCTACCAAGGCTAGCAAACTGTAAGGTATTTCTGACACAGAACCTTCATGTCTCCACTTTCACTATTTTTTTCCCTGCCTATTTAGACCCTTTCGCCCTTCTAATCATTTGCTTTTAGTCTGCTGGTACTTGAAAATTCTAAAAACTAAATTTGCTGTAATAATTTCTACAAGTAAAGACTATAGGAGCTCTGAGTGGAAGGCTAGGATATATCCTATAAAGTAAATTATGCATTCTGCACAATTTTGTGGCACTTTCTGAGCTCACAAGTTTTTGCATACTTTATGATCAGTTGGTTATGTACAGTAGCTTCCTGCTTTCTAAAGAAAAGTCTAGGAAAAACTATTCCTTGTGTGCTCCATAGAAAAAGAATTCTATAAACAAATAAATTTGGGAAATACTTCATATTAATACATGATCCCAATCCCATCCCAGCAATGCATTTACAGGTTGAGCTAACCTGGAGAGAGAGAGAGAAATTTTGCTTAATCTGGTATTTCCTAAATTTGTTAAGGAGGCCTTGTGGCCAAATAACACCCATTAAACAGCCCAATGGTTAGAATTCCTTGCAACTAATTCTGGTAAAACAAACTTTCTTTTTGACAACACCTGAAATTATGTTATTTGTTAATTGTTTATAATCTATCTCAGGAGTCAACAAACTATATAGCCCATGGTCCAACAATACTTCCTGTTTTTGTATGTCTTACAAGATAAGTGGTTTTTATTGAGAGTTTAAAGTAGATAAAAATGAAAAGAATATTTCATAGCAAAAAATTAAAAATTTGTGTCTATAAATAAAGTTTTGCTAGAATACAGCCTCACTCCTTTGTTTACATAGGGCTAATTTAATAATAATAATAATAATTGCTATGAAGACCAGAGGGTCTGCAGAGGCTGAAACATTAACTACCTGGCCCTTCACAAGAAAAAGCTTGCTAACCCCTGTCTGTCACTCATTAGAAAGCAAGGTTCAGGAGGGCACCTTGATTACTGCTCTAGACTGTCTCTGGCATTTATAAGCATTTATATTTGTGGAATGTTCATAAGTGAAATACTACTGAAATGAATTTTAAGAAGCCAAACAAAATATCATAGTTGAGAAAGTCCTTTATCTTTGTCAGCTTTCCTTTACTGTAATAAATACCTGAGATAAACAAAAAAAAAAAAAAAAAGGAAAGGTTTATTTCAACTATAGTTTTGGAGGTTTCAGTCCATGATTGGTTAGCGTACTGTGGCTTGGCAGTTTATCACAGTGGGAAAGCATGGTGGAGTAAGCTGCTCACCTCATGGCCATCAAAAAGGAGAGAGAGGAAGAGTTGAGGTTACAATATATCCCCTTCGAAGGCATGCCCCCAATGACTTAACTTCCTTTCAGTAGGCCTTACCTCCTAAAGGTTTTACCATCTCCCAACAATACCATGGGTTGGCAACCAAGCCTTCAACACATAAGTCTTTGGGAGAAGTTATCCAACCAAAAGCATCACGCAATTACTTTATTTATTTATTTATGTGTGTGCGTGTGTGTGTGTGTGTGTGTGTGCGGTGCTAGGGATTGAACCCAGGGACTTCTGCATATGAACCAAGCACTCTACCAACTGAGCTATATATATCCCCAGCCCAGCATCATGCAATTACATTGATCCTTATAGGATACCTTGTGAATAGAAAATGTCAGTGAGAAGAGTGGTAGATTTTATCCACTAAAATGTTAATATCTAGGTAGACAGGAGAAGCTACTTTCTTTTTCTTTTCTTTTCTTTTTTTTTTTTTTTGGGTACCAGGGATCCAACCCAGGAGCACTTAACCACTGAGACCCATCCCCAGCCCTTTTTATTTTACTTATTTATTTTTTTATTTTGAGACATAGTCTCACAAAGTTGCTTAGAGCCTTGCCAAACTGCTGAGGCTGGCTTTAAACTTGGAATCATCCTGCCTCAGCCTCACGAGCTGTTGGGACTACAGGCGTTCCCCATTATGACCGGCAAGAAGCAACTTTCTAATGGTTTTGTAGTTTTCAAGCAGTTTTAAAATAGATGAGTCTGTGTATCAAAAATGCACTTAGTAAAAATGCAGTTAATGTGCAATTAAGAAATTCTGTACCAGCATAGTGACACATGCCTATGACCCCAACAACTTGGGAAGCTGAGGCAAGAAGATGAAAGTTTGAGGCCAGCCTTAGCAACTCAGCAAGACCCTGTCTCAAAATTTAAAAAAAGAAAAGAAAAGGGCTGAGGATGTAGCTCAGTGGTAGAGTTTCCCTGGGTTCAATCCCCAATGACACAAAAAATAAAGAAATTCTGGGCTGGAGATATGGCTCAAGCAGTAGCGCGCTCGCCTGGCATGCATGCGGCCCAGGTTCAATCCTCAGCACCACATACAAACAAAGATGTTGTGTCCGCCGAAAACTAAAAAATAAATATTAAAAAAAATTCTCTTCTCTCTCTCTTTTTTTTTTTAAAAAAAAGAAATTCTGCAACTCTACAATGTCCCCCATCTAATCATTAGACAGATGTCTTTTGATAGAAATGTATGAATATCACTCCAGAGTGATATTCCAAGGCAGCTGTTCTTTGTCTATTTATTTTAAACATCTTCCATGTAAAATAAACTCCATTCAGTCAATTGATGAAAGAAGTCTGAAATACCTATTATTTTGTCCATAATGGTACCAACTCTATCTTAAGATGAGTACGTTCCTATAAAATAAACTTAACCTGTAATGAGCATCCCATAGCTCATTTGCCTACCATGGCTGGTAATCTGTTTTCTGAATCAAAAATTGGGAAACTTTCTTAGGCTGCTAGACATTAACATTTTAGAGGATAAAAGCAGTACCAATTTGCTCAAAAACATTCATTCATTCTTTTTATTAAAAGTAACAAAGTTAAAAATCAGTTTTTCATAATTCTAAATAAGACTGTTTTCATTTTGCATTTTAAAAAGTTTTAACTTTCTGGATTGGCTCTTATTCAAGAGAATGATTGGAATTGAGGAAGGAAATAATTCATATCCTCAGAAACGAGATATACAGAATCCTGTGCCTAACACATTCAAAGAAGGAACTTTAATAAGTATCTGTTACATAAATGATTACCTCAATAGCTTACCCTACTCTGTGCTTAGAATTAGTTTTAATATAGGCTAACATGAACTTGAATTATTTATAGTTCAGAGTTAAACCCTGAGTCATAAAAAGAACCACCATGTTAAAGAACACCAAGTTTTTCCTGGAAAAATATAGATCCAAGTCTAATTCCTACTTTTACTTTTACATCTTCCCTTCTTACGCAAGAGTCTACCAACAAAAGCTAAAGGTAGGGGCTACTTTCAGCTTCCTAATATTCCTCATTATTAAAAAAAAAAAAAAAAAAAAAGTCTGCTTCTTTTAGAACATTCTAAACACCATGATAGGAAGAAATGCCAGATATTTCAATGGTCCACCAAAGTGCTGGGCTCTAATACTCTCAGCTTCTTAATAAATACACTTTATCAGAGTTTTCACAAAGAATGAATAAGTAAAACGTCTAATAACATCACTACTTAGTAGAGTCTACATCAGTCATCACCAATACTCTAAAATTCCTTAATCACAAAATTCTAAAATCACCAAAGGTTACTATTTCTGAAACTTTCTTAAGAATGTTCAAAAAAGGAGCAGTGTGATAAATACCCAGGGACAAAACAGGAAGACTGATCACTGAAACTCCAGAGGGACATTCCAGTTTCACTCTAATTCACACCACAAAATGTGGGTGTGAAAGTGGAATCTGAGCAGCCTCTACCCCATTTTAATTCTAGCAAGCTGTGAGGATACCATGTCAAAGCACAGAGAGAGGTTTACAAAACAAGTTCTCCACACACCCAGGCAAGCACAGTGGAACTGCTCATAAGATGCAGGTTCTAGTTATTTCTCTGCCACAAGCAAGAACAACAAAACGATGAAGATCTGTTAAACTAATACTCTTCACAAAGTTCTTGAATGTCAGGAATAAATAAATGGCCCCGCCAGGCAAATAGTTTCACGTCTGAGGACTTCAGACTTTGCATCTGTAAAATTCCATGATTCAAAATTCATATTTTCATCTTAAAAGAAGATGGAAAACAAGGTTATGTGATAATAAAACAAGAAAGTCTACTACAAATAAAAAATTCCAACAAGTTTTCCATTCTCTATTTGTTTCTCAAACTGCCACAATACAAAACACTGAAAAAAAATAACTATTAACAGTTAAAACATTACCAATGTCAAAAATCTAAAACAAAGTATAAAACCTAGATATTTCAATCTTTCTTAAAAAAGATGTCTTTAATTATTATAAAACACCCCTGGTTCACCCAAATAAATTTAAATTTCAGATAAACAACAAATTTTTAATGTAATTAAGTCTATTTTGAACATACATATAAAAAAAAAAAAAAAAACACCTCTGGTTTGTAACGCATTTCAGTACATTAAAAATGACAAATATTTCTTGTTCTCTCCAGCAGTAATGTCTGACAGGTAAAAATAAATAGCTTATCTAAAATACATGCACATTTGGAAACTATGAAAATCTAATTTTTCATTTTACCACACACTTCAGGTCCAACTTAGTTTCAGTTCTGCTCCTGCTCTATTTCCAGTCAGTTTCACTTCTTAATTTTCTGCCACAAAGTTAAGAATTGTGATCTTGAAGTGAACACTAAAATAAAACAGCTTTTCCTTTCAATTGACAACTAAACATTTTCACAGGAAAAACAAAGAAAGCCAAAAAAAGAAAAACCACTTAAATTCCTGATGGTATTTTGTCACGTTGAAATTATGATTTTAGGATGTTAATATCTTGAGTTCCCAAAGCTTCCTTATAGTCGTTTAACAAAAGCCTAAGCTGATCAAAAATTGCCGTGATTTCATTTTAGAGACACACAACTATATACTGCGTTTTCCATTTTGTGTGTGTGTGTATCACAAGGGACTTGATAAACATTTGTGGAAGGAATAACTGTACGGGCATGGTACTATGCTGCGTGGGGCATGTATTCCCAGTAAGTTACAGCTTTCTCTCTACCTTCAGTGGCCTTACCAATATAACATCTTCAAAAAAACAGATAATTAGACTTAAAAAGTAAGGAACCTAAATAAACACAAACATATAAAGGGGAAATATATGTCACGTAGAGCTTTATTTATTAAGCTTTATATCTGCTTTTGGGCTTCTATCTTTTTGTTCCTGTATGTGTTTTAATCCCATTCAATCTAATCTTTTCTTTTTCTCTTTAGGCTACAAAGTCCTCTAAGAGAAGACCCATATACAAAAAAAAAAAAAACTTTTTGAAAAATAAAAATATACCATAATCAGCACAGTGCTAGGTGAAGATGCTGTGGAAATACAATATAAAACATGAGGGTCCCCAACCTTGAGGTAACAAAATTTTTCATCAGAACTCCACAATAAGTACTTGTCTACAGCAAATGGGAATATGAGACTTAGACTGCAGTCCCCATGTGGATGCTCTTTTGACTTTAAGAAAGTTACCTAGACACAGCTCTCTGTGGTCAGGACAATGCCCAGCTGTGAGACATCAGCAACACATTTACCCAACTACTTCTGGGAGACTAAATCAGCACCCAAATAAGGTATTTAGATAGAGCACCACACATTCTATATTCCTTCTGAGCATTGGTGGAAGTTCTTAGTTAAGAGAGAGAAAAGAAGAGGAAAAAAGAAACAAAATAAGTGAGAGATAATCTTGTTGCAGCAAACCATTTCTCAATTCTGCAGACTAACTATGTAGCACTCTTCTGCCCAGAACTATTAAATCACTACTTTTACTACACCTTCTGTTCTTTTTAATATTGCATATGTAATGATAATAGAAATTGTAGTGCCTTCTTTTGCATTCTTTCTCTGCTGTACTCTTAGAAATTAGTCTTTATTCATCCAAACTGACTCTAATCTCAGGGAACAGGAAGAAAGTTCTTTTTTGCCACCATAAACAATGAATTAGAGTCTTCAATTACTCATTGTAAATCTAATCCTTGTTCATCTGATCTAATCTATCTTGAAATCAGGCAAAATTCTATCATATATTGTAAGAATCACAGTTGTAAAGAGTGGCAAAGTATGATTCAAACCTGTTTCTATAATGCACTATTTTATCTTAAAGATGAAACAAATAGTAAAAAAAAAAAAAAAGAAAGAAAGTTACGTAGACCTTAGATTCCTTATCTGAAAAAAATGAAAGTGGTTACTGATACAAATCTCCCATGCAGATACTTTGTGTTCAAGGAGGGGGAAACAGCTAGCACAGGAGTCATGCTAGTAATCCCAGCAATTCAGGAGACTGGTGCAGGAGGATTGCAAATTTCAGGCCAGCCTCAGCAACTCAGTGAGCCCCTCAGTAACTTAGTGAGATCCTGTCTCAAAATAAAAAAAAGGACCAGTGATGTAGCTCAATGGTAAAGTACCCTTGGATTCAATCCCCAGGGGGGAAAAAAAAAATGAGAGGCGGGGAGCATAAATAAATTTCCATGCCTTAAATGTAGGCTACACATAGTGACTTCCTTCCAGAGCATAGTGGGGAGTGGTAAGGTGCAATGAGTTAAACGTGCAGCAGAGCAACCTGGCGCACACTACTTATGGTGCTCATTTATAAGAAACATACTCTGGTCTTCATCACCAGCTCCTAGCATAGAACTCCTAAAACCCTTCTAATTTCCTAAGCAACAGAGGTGCTAGAAAAATATTTTCTAGTAATATTCGGTGGTTGACCCTCGTTCCCAACACAGACCATTTCTTGGGTGATAGGACCATCTTTTTCCAGATAAAGTGACTCTTTGTGGGCTCCTGGATCATTATTGGTCACCAGAAAGACTAGGCATGATCAGAAGTGTGGAACTTTCAGCCCCGCTCCTACCAGGAAGGAGAGAGGGACTTGAGATTGAGGAAATAATCCATTGTACCTATGTGATAAAGCCTCTATTTTAAAAGAATCTCCGAACTTTAAGGTTGCTGAACCCACAAAGGGTGGGAGGGCACAGCAGCTCAGGCTTACTTCCCCATGCTGTTCCCTATACGTGTCTTCCATCTGCCTATTGCCCTATATCCTTTTTAATACTTTGTGATAAACCAGTACACCAAAGTAACATACTTTCCTGAGTTCTGAGCCACTCTAGCAAATGTTCAAAATGCAGGACCAGGGGAAGCCTCAATATACAGCCAGTTCCTCAGAAGTTCTGGAAGCCCAGACTTGAGAATCGCATCTGACTGAGTCTTTAACTTATGGAATATGATGTTTATTCTAGGAAGACAGTAAGAGAACTGAGCCGAATTACAGGACACCCCATTGGTGTCCACTGGAAAAATACTATGTGTATGGGGGGAAAGCCCAGACATATCTGGTGTCAAAGGTGTTGTATGGAGGGTATAATAGAAGAAAATATTTTTTATCATCATACTCTACCTCAGATGATGATGATGAAAGTTAATATCAATAGTGATAAATCATGTAAATAGCATATTTGTTTGATATAATGAAAATAGCACTTTGCTCCTAAAAGCCCCCAACACTAGTCTTAAGAAAAAAATATCAGCCAGGTACAGTGGTGCACACCTAAATTCTAGCAACTCAGGAGGCTGAGGCAGGAGGATCACACATTCGAGGTCTGCATCAGCAATCCAGTGAGACCTCTCAGCAACTTAGTAAGGTCCATCTCAAAATAAAAAATAAAAAGGTCCCGGGATGTGGCTCAGTGGTTAAGTTTCCCTGGGTTCAATTCCCTATACCAAAAAAAAAAAAAAAAAATCCACTTATTTGAGGAATCTAGAATAGTCAAATTCACAGAAAAAAAAAGAGTAGAACAGAGTTTAACCATGGGCTGGTGGGAGGTGAAAATGGGGAGTAGCTTATTGGGTGTAGTTTCTGTTTGGGACAATAAGAAAAGTTCTGGAGATGGATAGTAGTGATAAATGTATCACACTGAGCATGTTCTTTTTTTTTTTTTTTGTCTTTAGTTGTTGATTGACCTTTATTTATTTACTTATATGTGATGCTGAGAATAGAACCCAGTGCCTCACACAAGCTAGGCAAGCATTCTACCAACTGAGCCACAACCCCAGCCACTGAGCATGTTCTTAATGCCACTGAATTATACACTTAAAATTATTAAAATGGCAAGCCAGGCATGGTGGTGCACACCTGTAATCACAGCTACTCAGGAAACTGAGGCAGGAGAATCAAAGTTTAAAACCAGTCTAGGCAACTTAATGAGACCCTGTCTCAAATACCAAAAATAAAAGGGTTTACGATCTAGCTCAGTGGTACAGTGCTTGCCAAGCATATGTGAACCCCTGGGTTCGATTCCCAGTACTGCAAATATATATATATATATATATATATATATATATATATATATATATATATATATATATAGAGAGAGAGAGAGAGAGAGAGAGAGAGAGTATATATATATATATATATATATAGAGAGAGAGAGAGAGAGAGAGAGAGAGAGAGAGAGAGAGATGGCAAACTGTAAGTTACATATAGATTTTATCATAATTTTTTTTAAACTAAGGAAATCTGAATGAATCATGAACTTGTTAACAACTTATCAACATTGGCTATTAAAAAACAAAAGTACCATATTAATGGAACATGTTAAGAATAGGGAAAATTGGGCTGGGGATGTGGCTCAAGCGGTAGCACACTTGCCTGGCATGCATGCGGCCTGGGTTCGATCCTCAGCACCACATACAAACAAAGATGTTGTGTACCCCGAAACTAAAAAATAAATATTAAAAAAGTTCTATCTCTCTTAAAAAAAAAAAAAGAAAAAAAGAATAGGGAAAATTGGGTGTAAGGTATATATATATATGGGAACTTCCCATACTATCTTCTCAATTTTTCTGTAGATTTAAAACTGTTCTTTAAAAAGTCTGATTTTTAAAATTCAAGGTTCATAAAGACTGATATCCCTAACCCACCTCCCTCCAAAAACAAGAGAAGAAAAAAATAGTTTTCAAATCAACAAAATATATGAGCAAACAATTAGAAAAATTAATGCTAAGGACATGAACAAGCAATTCAAAATACATTAAAATGCTAAATGGAAAGACATTCAGATTCACAGGGATGGACAGAATAAATGAGATCATGTACTTATCATGCTATCTGTTATATAATGAATGAAGCTGTTAAAATATAACAAGTAATCAAAGAACTGAATTTTTTTTTTTTTTATTTTTTTTAGTTTTTGGCGGACACAACATCTTTGTTTGTATGTGGTGCTGAGGATCGAACCCGGGCCACACGCATGCCAGGCGAGCGCACTACCGCTTAAGCCACATCCCCAGCCCAAGAACTGAAAATTTAAATAACAAAAATATATAGAGATGTGTATGAACTATGTATATGTGTATATGTATGTAATCTGTATATATGTAATCAGGTTGGAAAAGGATGAGAAAACTTATGATGCCCAAAGTTGGCCAAAATGTGGGCCCTTGAATAGGGAATAACTGCTAATTAATCTGGGTTTCTTTGGGGGATGATGAAAATGTCCTAAAATGCATTATGATGATAATTGCATACCTCCATGAATATACTAAAAAGTGTTCAATTTTATACTTAAATGGGTGAACTTTGTGATTAGCAAATTGGATCTCAATAAAACTAATTTAATAAAAGAAAAAATGTGGTCCTTTAATTAGTTTAATGGTAGAAGTGTAAATAGGCACATTCTTTTCCAGAAACATTTAGCCAGTATCTTCTCAAGTATAAAATAACAACATGTGTACATATACCCATATTTCATTACACACACGCACGCACACACACACACACACACCCATTCTTTTGACTACAAAGATTTCTGTATATGGATATTCACTGCGACGATGTAATAGAGAAAAGCTGGAAATAGTCCAAAAGTCTATCAATAGGGCGTTAGTTTAAAAAAATCATGGAAAATGTGACATGTATATATGCTGATATAGAAAACTGTCCAAAAAATAATATTTGGTGAATTTTAAAACTTGTTAAAAGGAAGGAATTAAACCAAGTTAGAAATACTTAATTCTGAGGTCTTCTATTTATACTTCAAGGGGATTAAAACTGCATGCAAAATTGTGTGTGCATGTATATACGTAAGTATATTTTCTAAGAAAAGCGTCCACAGCTTTTACTGAATCTTAAAGAAACATGTGACCTTCGAAAAGGGTTACTAAATAATCACTAAAAAACCTCCTAAGATACTGAATATCTGAGGAATGTAGTTAAGTTATACCCAAGAGAGGAAGCCTTTGGGGAGGAAAGAAATTCTCCCAATTAAGCTTTTAAGAACATACTAAATGCCTCTACCACAAAAACACAAATTTTTATCCCAAGACTCCTACATCTAAGGGTGTAAAGGGAGTTATTCTTCAGTTGAGCCTATGTTCATTCACCTGTTAATTACAAACCTCAACCAAAAATTAAAGAGCAAAAAGAGTCTTCGAATTGTATGACTACTTCATGCTTAAATTACAATTGAAAGTAAGAACATACCAAAGCAAAGGGAAACAAAGTAGTAGTGCCGCTTGACCCAGTAGAGGAGCTGATCTGCATGATAGCTAGTACTCACACATGTTAAGACAAAGGTCCAGGAGTTAGTGGTGACTTTTTTAAGATAAGCAAATTAAAATAAGATAAATAAATCAGGTCTTATAAATAGTTTTGTGAGCAAAAACAAATCTCTTTAGGCAGATGAGGCAAGAGAAGTCTAATATTTTTGGAATTCATGTTATATAGTAAATTAATATTTTCAATATTACAATCATTTTAGAATCAATGGGACTTAATAAAGTTGGAATAAATAAGTATAAAATAGCAGGGATACTCTATCCTAAAATAAAAAATATGCCTTAGAACAGTATTTCTTAATCAGAGGTAGTTTTGTCTCCCTGTAGGACATGTGGCCACATGTGAACACATTTTTTTATCGTCGGGATTGGGGAGGTGCTGCTGGAATCTTATGGACAGAGTCCAGGGATGTGGTTAAACATCTTATATCCTCTGCTCTGTTCCAAAACGTTGATGGTGCCATGTCTTAGAAACTCAACCTTCAAGTAGGCTAGGGGACCACTGAAATCTACTTTGAGATTATCACAGAAGTCCTAAATCAACAAGGGTTTGTTTATTTGTTTAGAAATACTGACACCCTGTCAGCTAGGATGGGAAGTATTGACATCCACAATTTTCAAAGTGTTATTCTAAAGACAATAATTGACTCTTCAATTTATCTACATTTTTTAAATAATACATAAAGTTCTGAGACAGGCAAAAACTGATTTCTGAAATCAAAGTGGTTCCTTTGGAGAGAAAGGAAAGGGAGAGAACACAAGAACGACTTCTGGAATGTTCATAATTCTGCATTTCTTAATCTGGGTAATAGTTATATAACTGTGCTCACTTTGTGACAATTCAGCAAGGGGTATACTAATAATCTGTGCACTACTCTATATAGATAACACATCAACAAAAAAATGTTTATTTTTAATGGTATATATTCATACCCTAAAAAGATGAACATTTTGATCCAGAAAGCTAAATTAATATCAACTACAAAAGTAAAAGTGTTTTGTTATATAGGCTGCCTTCCAAGAATTCAAGAAGGATGACACCCCCAGAAAGCTGTAAATAGCATACTCAGCACTCCTGCAGCATTCAGCTGCACACTCAAGCCACTATATATCCCTTGGCATCAATCCAAAACTGTGATAAACACTAACAAATGCGGTCCAATTTATTCCATGAACAGTTTGTTCAGATTATTCTCCTAGTGTTAAACTGTGAACTGTTATCAGAAAACAGACTTTATCAAGTAAATGATGGTTTCTCTTTTCTAATCCCACAAATTCTCAAATCTCCCCCAAATTAAACCCTTCTTGGTCCCAACTCCTCAGGATTTCTCCATGCTTTTTCTAAAAGTACCCACCATTGCCTCTCCCAATATCCACCTTTACACTCCACTTTCACTCTCACACACACAAAAAAATTCATATTCAAGCTCAATTCAGAGACCTATCTTCCCAGCCACATTTGTACCCTCTCCCAAGACTTCATAATACAATCCAAACCTCACTACCCTCAAACTCCTAAGATCCTCCATAAATTCCCTGCCCAACACCACCACAAAATCAGGGCACATGCTACCCTGTTCTTTTAAATCCTCTTCTACCACAGCTTTGCTTCTGCAAACATTTCTACCTCCCTACTCAATAGCCACCACTGTGACTATTATCTCCAACTTTTCTCTTCCCTTTAGTCTCCTGCTTTCCTATAATATTCATTCCAATCTCACCCTCTCCCCACAACTGCTGCTTTCTTCTTTACGAACCCTTCCTAAGGCCCCAGAGCAGAGATGGAAAGTTACAGAAAGAGTATGAAGGAACTTGCTCTGTCCTATGTGAAGTTATGAGTGAAGGTGGCTCAAGCCTCAAGCAAACAGTGCTGTGCAGGGACTACAGAGTCAGACACTGGATTCTGAAAGCCAGTCCCACCACTCACTAACAGCAAGGCTTATACTCTGGTTTCTCTCAGATGGTATAAACCTTTTGCCTTTACTAACAGGAAGGCTTTGGAAAAAGCTTCCATTTCTCTAACTGCAAGATGGGAATAACAGAAACAGCTATCTCATAGTGTTATGAGGATTCAATGGCTAATGACCACTGAGCACTCTGCTCAAACCCAGCATGGTAAACTCTCAATGACTGACAGTTTGTTTTGGTCCGTTTCTGGGAAGGAGGAATAAAGGGAAGGTGAAAGACACTCTAATTCTCTCATTAATGCTAAGATTTCTGTAAAAACTCCCTTTGGGGAACAGAAGAAGGACAATAGGAGGAAAAAAACTCTACAGATTTGTGGATATCACAGATGTTTATCAGATCCCCAAATTTTTTGTTCCCTCTTTCTTATCCTTCAACAATGTGGATCGAGAAGCCTTCAAAGAGAAGTCCCTCCATCCTGAGAGTCACTGGAGGGAATGAAGTAGCAAAGAGTACACTTTACTACTAAGTCGCATTCCTTGGGGGTCTGAGAATTGGAAAGGAAACCTCCAAGTTCCAATCACATTTCTCTAGAGAGACGGAGGAGAGCACTTCGTAGTAAAGGGAGATGAGAGTAAGTGCGAGAAACCCTAACTCCTCGCTGTTCCAGCAGCAGAACACCAACTGGTTTCTCCGGGTGGGGACGGAAAGGGAAAGCGCTTTGCCGCGTCTCCTGGGGCACAGGGCTTCTCCGGTGCGTTCCCAGGAGGGATGAGGGGAGGGTCTGTGCAAAGGAATCCCCCATCCCTACAAGGCGAGAGGGGCCCGGCAGCCCGCGGGGAGTTTGGCTGGCTCTCTGCGGTCTCCTCACAAGCTCATCTGAGGCGCTGGGATACTCCAGGGGCACAGGGATCTCCCAGAGGTTCGGCCATCGCTGGACCCCTCCCCTCAAGACCTCCTGACAGCCCACCTCAGCTCCCCGGCCCCTTCCCAGAGTATCCCGGCAAACGCAGAGTCAGCCGGAGCCACCGAGTCTCCACACGGGCCTTTCCCCGTCCCTACTGAGCACCACGAGCCGACGCGCTCACCTGCTGAGACGGCAGCTCCACATGCAGGGCCCGCGCGGTAGAACCTGGCGGCAGGGCGGCGGCCGGGCCCGGGGGCGGCGGCGGGACCGGGCCCCCGACCGACGCTGAGGAGCTCATTTTGACCCAGCGGCCGCCAGGCGGCGGGACGGGCGCTCCTCCCGCATCCGCCGCTGCCTAGTCCCCACGACCCTCCGAGCCCCTGCTGCCTGCAACCCTCCACCCGAGAGGCAGGACTGCTCTGTCCCCGCGCTGGCCGCTGCCTCTGGCTAAGGAAGAGCCATATTACCGCAGTGCAACCCCCTCCACCGGGCTGAGACCTGGCCCACTCATTGGTTCCGTTCTTACAGGGGAGGGACCCAACGGCAGCGAAGGGACTTGCTATTGGGTAACAGGTCAGTCCGTCGCCGGCCGGAATGGGCTGGGGGCAGAGGCGCTCCAGGATGGCCTCAATTGCGTCTGTCAAGCCGGGATGAAATTTGGGGCGTTGCTTCATTTTGTCCTATTTTTATTGGTTCTTTCACTAGTAAGGGGCGGAGCCTCCTGGGGTGCTGCAAAGGCCATTGCTCAAGATTGCTGCCAATTGTCAGTAAAGGAAGAGGGGCGGGGTCTTGATTAGGTAGAGCGCGCTCCTCAGCTCTGGAGTCACGTGCAGAAGGCTGGAGCGTCACCTGATTAGTGAGAATCAGTCTTCTGAGCCACTTCCGCCCTGACCTAGTTGTCATGGTAACAGGCCTCCGGTAGAGGGCGGAGACCCTCTAGGCTAGAGCAGAGTCATTGCAGGCTCCTTAAGCAGTCTTTTGCCGAGGTGTTATAATCAACGTGCGAAGACGAAAAAGGAATGCTTTATAGTTTAGCAGAGAGCTACCACGCAGGATGAATGAAACCAGAGTCCTGTCCGGCAGTCCCACCAGTCTTTCACGACCAACTCTACCCTCGAGTCCACGCCCCTCCTCGCACTCCACTAACTAGTACTCTGGAGCCAAAAGGTGTGCCAACTGCCCAGAACGCTGTTTCATCTATACCGATGGGTTGCTTCTGCTGTCTCTGGAAACCCTTTGCTACTTTTCTTTCCCTAAAACTTGCTTACCCACCAAATCTTTGCTGGGACCTTGAGTTAGAAACCTTTCCTATACCATAGTCCTGATTATTCTATTGCATTGTTTGGTGGTTTGGGGTTTTTGTGGGATTTTGTTGTTGTTGTTTCTTGGCGGGAGGGGGGGGGGAGTGCCAGGGATTAAATCCAGGGGCGCTTAACCACTGAGTCATACCCCCAGGCCTTTTTTTTATTTTAAGACAGGGCCTCACCAAATTGCTGAAGGCAGCTTTGAACGTGTGATCTTCCAGCCTCAGCCTACCGGCCGGCTGAGATTACAAGCTTGTGCCACCTCGCCCAGCTGCCTTGTCCTTTAATAGGCATGTTTAACACATACTACCAATCGCTACTCTCAATCCCGAGCGCCCCCCCCCCAACACACACACATACTCTCTCTCTCTCTCTCTCTCTCTCTCTCTCTCTCTCTCTCTCTCTGAATCCCTCTAGCAAGAAGACATTTCCTTATTCATCCCTGGATTCAGTGCTGACAGAGAATAAGGAATTGTTTTTTCGATGTAAACAAACAGCTCAAATGCCTTCTCTTCCATGAAGATTTGTTTGATCTTAATGGTAGAATCTATATGCAATTGCTTCTAAAATAAATAGCACTGAGTCATTCTGCAGGATACTGATGTGCCTTCTCCCCCCAGACTGAATTCCTACACCACCTGGACTGATGTAGCAAAAAGAACACAGTGCTTTAGAGTCAGACACAACAGAAATCAGGCACTTTGAGAATCTTGGCTCTGCCACTCTCTAGGTAACACAAAAAGCCCATTTCCCACTCTCAGTTTTAGTTTTCCCATCTGTAAAATAGTAATAGGGTTGCTATGGGGTATAAGTAAGTAATGTATGTCACAAGCCCCTGTAACAACTGACATATAATAGCTGCATTTAAGTTTTGTGGGTTTTTTCCCCAGTGGGCTGAGGATGTAGCCCCGTGCTAGAGCACATGCTAAAAATGTGTGAGCCCCTGGGTTCAAACCAGAGAACCATAAAAAAAAAAAAAATTAAAAAGGCAAACATACTATCTGAAAAACACCTTGGATCTAATCTCAGAGCTGCATCACACAGATGTCATCGCCTCCTATTCTGAATCATGGTGGGAGCCTAGGTTGTGTGGTCAGGTGTTTGTTGAGAAGAAAGTAGTTATGAATCCCAAATCTCAATTTAGTTCAACTCTGTGGTGCCAGGATCTGGTGGGATTTCACAGAAAATACGTTTCTGTTTCTAAGCTGTATTCATTTCCTGAAGCCACCAAATTAAATTACCACAAACTAGATAGCTTAAAATGAATTTATTCTTTCAGGGTTCTGGAGGCCAAAAGTCCAAAATCAAGGTGTCAAGGTGCTTTCTCAGAGGCTCTAGGGAAGAATCCTTTGTTGTTCTTCTATCCACTGGTGGCTCCAAGAATTCCTTGGCTTCTGTCTACATAATCTCTTCCCCTATCTCCACATGAGCTTCTCTTCTTCCTGTGTCTTCTTTCTCTTATAAAATATTTGTTATTGGATTTAGAGCCCACCCAGATAATCCAGATTTCATCTTGAGATCCTTAATTGAATTATATTGGCAAATACCCTTTTCCAAATAAGGTCATATTCACAGGTCCCAGGGGTTAGAACAGAGTGTGCCATCATTCAGCCGACTGTACGAGTTAAGAAAATGGGCCTAGAAAGAGTGCACAGAATTACTTCCTCCTTTGGGAGGATCCCTTGTGAATAGTAATTGACACTTAACAAATGTCCAAGAGAGCTTCTCTATGTCAAACTTTTTGCTAGGTGCTGGGAAACCCAGATCCTAGAGGAGCTGCCCACTCCTTGTTTGAAGATCCAGTAAGTATACAAAAAGTGATACTCCAGTTGCTCAGTGCTGAATTGGAAGGAAGCCCAGGGGCAATGGGAGCCAAAAGAAAAAATAGTTGAGAGTCAGATTTCACAGTGGAGTGGAGACTGAAGGATCAATTCTCTCTACAAGATTTTATTGAGGTTCAACTCTGCACAGGCTGACTGCTGGTTGCTGGAAATGCAGGCTTCAAGTACACAACCCAACTCAGACATACTACAAAAATTAGAAGACCTGGAACTCCCACCCCTGGAGACATGGGGAGAAATCAAATAGCCTATTGCCTGCAAAACATTCAAGAAAAGGTTATAAACTATCTTGTACATAGTAAGTGTTCAATAAACATTACCTGTCATTATTTTCATATGGCTTATTCTAAAAATGTTTACATTATTTGGATTTGAATCTATTTTATTATATGACTATTTTAACATAAAATTAGTTTAAGCCACTTACAAGTGAAACTTAATCCCCACATTTATACATTAATGCTGTTTGGACGTAGGGTCTCTGGGAGATAATTAAGATTACATGAGAGAATGAGAGTAGGCCCTCCATGATGGTGTTAGTGGCTTTCTTTGCCATGTGATATACTCAGCCATGTTATGATGCAGCAAGAAGGCCCTTAATAGGTGCCAAGCAAAAGCTGGAGCCAAGCTTTTAGACTTCCCAGCCTCCAGAACCCTTTGCCAAATAAACTTCTGTTCTTTATAAATTAGCTGGATTCAGTTCTTTGGTTACAGCAACAGAAAACAGATCAAAACAGTACTGAAATCATTACGTACGCAGGGCCAAATAACCAAACCTACCCCAATCCACTTTGCTTCCTCTTCCTTTTCCCACCTTATGGGCCTAATGCATTGGGTAAATAAGAGTAATAAAGGAAAGGTTAATATTTTAATATCTTGAACTTAATTAAATTAACTCTATCTTCTTCCTTTCAATAGAGCTCTTTCTTCCGTTCATTTACTTGCTTAGTAATGATACCTTTGCCAAGTGGCCGGCCTTCTTCATTTTAAGAAATAATGCAAATAGAATTCCTGACTGAAAGGAGTTCACAGATCCTTTCAGTATAAAGTGCTAGGTGTAATAATTGAAATGACATATAAATTATTATGAAAGCACATAAGAGGAAGTTCTAACTGCAGCCTGTTTTCCAGGAAGGCTTCCTAGGGGGAAAAGAGTATTCTAGGCAGAAGGAACAACATAAGCAGAGGCTCAGAGCAGAGGACATGGCATTAGCATAGTCTAATGTGGCTGAAACAAAGGCTGCATGGGACAGTAACCGGCTAAGAGGCTGGAAGTAGCCTCCAGTGCCAGTTGAGAAGAACCTGACTACCTGGCTGAAGAACTTGAGTTTGAAGTTGGGCAACAGGAAGTCACTTTTAGAAAGATCACCCAGGCAGCCCTGGAGAGGCAGCTTTGAAGGGGAAGGACTAAAACCAGAGTTTTGCAGAAGGCCAAACGAGAAATATAAAACCCCAAAGAGGCAATTCCCCCAAAGAATCCAATCCACAGAGCACAGGCCAAGGGGCAGGTCCCTGGGCAGCGTTTCTCCTCCTTTTCCTCCAAGGTCACTTTCTTAAAAACTCTTCCCAGAGCTGAACTAATTGTGGCCTCCTCTGGGCTCCCCGCATCCGTCTGATTTCTCTTCAGTCTGTGTCTCCATGTGCCTAGTCCTATGGGATAATTTATTTGTTGCTCTCTCTCTTCTTTGAACCTTTGCTTTTGATTTCTCTCTGAATCTCTAGTGTCTTGATGTAAAGGACATAATACAAACACCAGGAAACCTGGAACAAGTCTTCAGTGAGAAATTGACTGAATGTAGTCAGTGGATAAATGTTTGCAGAAGTAAATGTCGGGGTCACTCAGAGGCCTCCTAAGGAAGTCACCTTTCCATTATTTAACAAAATGCCTGAGATAATCAGTCAAGGAAAAGCTCGATTTGGGATCAGGATTCCAGAGATTTCAGCCCATGGTTACTTGGCCCTGTTGTTTTGAGCCTAGGACAGCACAGTATATCATGGTGCGAGCATGTGACAGAGGAGGCCCACTCACTTCATGGCAGCTGGGAAGCAAGAGAGAGAGGAAGCGGGTAGGATCCAAATACCCACTTAAAGGGCGTGTTCCCAGTGACTTGACTTTCCTCTACTAGGCCCCCACCTCCCAAAGGTGCTACCACCTCCCAGTGATGTCAGGGGTTGGAGACCAATTTCGCAAACATTCAGATTCAAATTGTAGCACCCCTCTAGCTCCCTAACTGGAACAGCCCCAGAGGGAGGAAATAAACTCTCTTTGGGCTGTCACACAAAGCTTGTAGCAAAGCTGAGACAAAGACTTGGGTCTCTTGTCCTCGAGACCAGGGCTTTTTCCTCAATTCCAGAGGTGTTGCTTTCTTTGTTTCTGTTCTTTTCTTTTCCTTCCTTCCTCCCTTCCTTCCTCCCCCCACCTATTTCTTTTTTTCTTTCTTTTTGGTACTGGGAACTGAACCCAACCCAGGAGTGCTTAACCACTGAACCATATCCTTAATCCTTTTTATTTTTTGAGACTGGGTCTCATAAGTTGCTTTAAGCCTTGCTAGATTGCTGAGGCTGGCTTTGAACTTATGATCCTCCTGCCTAGGTTTCCTGGGCTGCTGGGATTATGAGTGTGCTCCAATGGTTTTTCACGCTGTCACTGACTATACATGGGCCAGTGTGACACAGGCTCTTGTCCAGGCCAGCCAGGGTAAGACACAATGGATATAGTACATCTAACCCAGGGGGCTGATTTAGCAAAAGGCATCCAGAGCAAACTTTCCTCAGGAATAAGGCTTTTATAATGAGGTCTGAAGGACACAAAGGAGTCAATTGGACAAAGACTAATGTGAGCAAGAGAAGCAGTGTAGGCTCGGGGAAAAGGAGGAATGGCCTAAAAAAGGCACAGGGAGCTCTAAGGGAACTAAAAGAGAAGGCCAGGCAGGAGTGGGCAGAGAGCAGCCAGTGCTGAGGAGGAAAACATTTTTGAAAAAATTGCCATTTCAAAAACAAAGCAAAACCAAAGACCTCCTTTCATTTCTTTTACATTTTGGTATTGTTTCTATACATAATTTTGCATAGCAGAAGTGATACTATCTTTACAGTGCTTGGAGCTTCTCAAGTTTAATCCAGCACAGAATGAAATAGGAGATTCTGGCAGGGGCCAAATCCCGCCATTGTAGGCCACAGTGGAATGTGGATTTCTTGGAGGTATATCAACAACTGTTGAAGTGTTAAGCAGGGAAGTGACGTGACCCAATTTATGGTTTAGAAATGTCACTCTGGCCAGGCAGGGTATAGCTCATGCCTGTAATGCCAGAGGCTCAGGAGCCTAAAGCAGGAGAATGGTGAGTTCAGAGCCAGCCTCAGCAACAGCAAGGCACTAAGCAACTCAGTGAGACCCTGTCTCTAAAGAAAATACAAAATAGGGCTGGGGATGTGGCTCAGTGGTCAAGTGCCCCCGAGTTCAATCCCCAGGATCCCCCTCCCACCACCACCCCCCCCCCCCAAAAAAAGAAAGAAATGTCACTCTGTCAACTGTGTCAAAAGTGAATTCAAGGGTAGGAAAAGTGAAAATGGTTAACACTGAATTGGGGACATTTCTTCAATGAATTTGAGGACAATTAGAACAAAGAAATATCACTAAGTTCCCAGGAATAAAAGGGCTCAAATGATGCCTGATTTCCTGTTAGGCTGATTCCATGATTGGGGAACTCTCCCCAGGCAGGCATGATGTTACTGAGTTTCTGGAAAGTAACACCCTAGATATAAAGTAGTGTGTCTAGAAGCCTCTAAGCTGGGATCAAAGCCCTGGATCAGTGTGGACCTGCAGCTTATTAGCTGCAGGGATTTAGGCAAACTGATTCCCTTCCCTGAACCTCCAGGTTTCTCTGGGGCAAGAGTAGACTAATGTTTGCTAAGTGCTTTACATACATACATTACTCTGGTCAATCTCCAGGGGATTCTATGAAGCAGGCATTTTCTTAGATTTACAGATCCCTACAAAGAGGCTCAGAAATAGCAATGACTTGCCCGCAGTCACGTGATTCTTTGGGGCAAATTGACAGTGTGAACCCAGGTCTCCTATACTACACTTCCTTTATTAATTAGAATATACTATTTAAGACTAAATTTTGCCAAGAGGATGAGAACCTCACTCCCATCCACAGCAAAGCATAGCTGCAAAAAATCCTAAGGGTAAAACTCCCTAAGCAGTTCTTCCTCTTCCTAAATAATTTAAGGGGCTGGGGTTGTGGCTCAGCGGTAGGCTTGCCTTGCATATGCGAGGCCCTGGGTTCAATCCTCAGCACTACATAAAAATAAATAAATAAAATAAAGGTATTGGGTCCATCTACAACTTAAAAAAAATAATTTTAAACAAAACCCCATAGGGAGGGGCCAAAAACAAAATGGTAAAGCCTTGTGAGGGGAGCTTAGAGGCGAGGAGTTCCAGAGCAGAGAGTCAGAACCAGAGTAACATGAGGAGGGCTTCCAAGCAGGGGCAGGAGGGTGGGAGGAAGGATCCTGGCGCAAGCCTCAGAACTGAAGTGGGTGATGAGTTGTCCATCTGGCAGGGCCCTCTGGAGCCAGGTGGCACAGGTGCCAGAGTTCAAGCAAGATGAGGATGAGAATTGCCTACATAATTTTGAGGGCTCAGTGCAAAATGAAATACAAAGTCCCTTGTTCAAAAATTAAGAATTATGAGATGGTGATAGTGTTAAATCAAGCATGGGGCCCATCTAAGCATGGGACCCTGCGCCACTGCATAGGTAACAGCCCCAAGAAGCTGGTCCTGCCAGTGCCAGGATTGAGGATGCGGGCAATGGCAACAATAGAGATTGGCTCCTTACACAGGGGCTGAGCAGCTAGTTAGATAAATAAATAAGTGAAGGGTAAAGGGAGACAGTTTTATCTCTATCATAATATGAGAAAAAAGAACTAGGATGGAACCTGAAGTTCATCGATACAAATTGCCCATATCTTTGTTTCTAAGTATCATCTCCATTAGGGGAAACCAGGACAGTGGAGAGGTAGATGATTCTAAGATTAGGCTAGGAAAAAAAATCACAAGATGGGGCTGGGGCTGGGGCTGTAACAGTGGCACAGCGCTTGCCTAGCATGTGTGAAGGACAGGGTTCGATCCTCAGCACCACATAAATGTAAAACGGATAAAATAAAAGCATTCTGTCCATATACAACTACAATAAAATTTAAAATAAATCACAAGATGATCCTGAGATATCTAGTTGTGCCAGAAAATAAGGGACTACTTTAAAAATGATGGAGGCAGATGATGTCAACAGGACACAAAAGCCAGTTTTAAAAGGCCCCAACTCCCCAAATCTGTATAGGTATCAGAATAAATAATGACAGAATGGCCCCACTGAATAAAATGGGATCCACAAAAATGAAAAAATAAGGATTTCTGAGGTTTTTATCAATAGAAATAAGGAAATATTTACATAATTGTAAAGTATGAAAAAAAAAGTACCTTTACAGTAGAAAAGTGGGGTGGTCACCATCTTAACCCAGTGATGATGATTATCATCAGTAATTGGACATACTGAAATCATACAGGTTATAAGCTGTGCTATTCATTGTTTATTCTGATATTTAAACTGGCATCATCTGCCACCTAATAGGATGTGGTGAGAAGAGCCCATCATCATGACTGTGATATGTCTGCTAATATGGATAACCTGAATCAATCATGAAGAAATTAAAATAAAACAAAACTGAACAGAATTCTGAGAACCTGACCATAATCTCCTAGATTATCAAGGTCATAATAGTCGAGGAAAGATGGAGGAACTGTTTTAAGATCAAAGAAAACTGAAATAATAGTGGCTCTGAACTTCAGTCTTTTGCTAAAAACATACATTTTTAAGATAAACTTTGATAAACTTTTAAGATTTGAATTGAGTCTGAGAACTAGATGGTAGTAATAATTCTATGATAATTTCCTGGTGTTCATGGATTTACTGTGGCTATGTAGAATAATGTGTGGGCATCAGGTTTGAGTAAGAAGCCTCTCATGCTCTGTAAAGAGGAAGCAAGGTCAATGTTGATTAGCTGTGTGAGTAGAGAAAAGTGCTTTGGCTTCTCTGTACCAAGTTCCCAAGATTAGGAGTGTTTGCTCCAGAGGATTATAAATTTACTGTCTACTCCTGAACGTTTGCGAGTCCATGATTTTAGCATTTTTAGTTAGCTGAGGGTAGGAGCTGGACAAATGTCAAACTATCAGAAGCTCAGGGAGTCATGTGACCTTTGCCTCAGAACCATCCCTGGTGCCCCCTTGTGGTCATATCTGGGAACCACAGTTGCAATCATGGAAATGACAATTTTCAGTCGGGCTGCAGCCCCCACCACCATGCAAGGGCAGGGACTTTTGGTAAAAGTCTCCATCTCCCTCTCCTGAGGTAAAAACTCCCAACATTTACCTGGAGTATTCAGCCACAGTTTGAGAGCAGGCTGGCTTCTGCTCTGAACAGGCTGCTGCAATACATACATTGCCATGGAAAGGGTATCACTCTGCAATTTAGGATCTGGTTATTACTGATGCTCTCCTTAGGCAGAGGTAGTAGAATTCCATAATACACACGAGTTATATCTATTCACAAAATTAATGCTTGAGAATAATGGCCTCCCCTTATGGGATGGCCTACAATAGAACCAGAGCTTGACCTGAAGCCAGAGGCTGAGCTTGGCAATCCAGTGTTCAGCCAGCCTCAGGCTGGGGGTGGAGATGGAGCTGATCTTCTGTCAGAAATCTGGCCTTGCCTCCATCCCCAGGGAACTGCTGTTTTCTGATCTGCGCTTTCCATCCTAAGGCCTGTCTTGTGCTATAGAACCCTGCTTCTCCAGAGCACTTCCTCTCACTGCATCTTCTAGAAACTCTGAAGAAACCAACTCCCTGCCATTCCAAGTCAGGTGCTCCTGCAGACTTTACACCTCCTGGTCTGTCCAATCAGCAACTCCAGCTCTCCTGCCTGCACCTGCTGTTCTTCCCTCCTCCTTCCTGCCTGGAAAACTGTCAGCTACCCTTCGAGGCCCAGCTCAGGCACTGTTTCTTTAGTGAGACACCCCAGATTGGGTTAGAGGTGTCTGTGTCATAGCCCTGACCATCTGTGTCCTCAGCAGGATGTTAGTCTCTGCAGCCCACTCACAGCTCCCAGCAGATGAGCAGCTTCCAGGTTGGAGGAATGGCAAAGGCAGGCAGGACAGGTATTCTGGCAGTAATGGGGCTGGAATGTTGTCCCTTGGCCTCAGCTGGGAGGGGTTTCCAGATGCTTAGTATTCAATGAACTGAATGGAACAAGAGCATAGAGAAGTGGCATCTTCTGAGACCTTGTAACCACTAGGGTGGCAGCAGGCCTGGTCACCCCCTTTTTGGTGTAGCTGGGCCAAGGGCAGGGAACATGATAAGTGATCTGTAAGGAATTTCCAGCTCAGTCATTCTAGGACCCTCCTGCTAGACAGCAGTCCTTTATCACATAGGGTAGCTTGTCTAGCTGCTCCATGGCCCTTGCCTCTTGGTATTCACTCCTCCTCTCAGGCATGAGCTAGACCTAGATGCCTGCATCTAATTAAAAGGAATGGCAAAACCTATACCACCTTCCAGGTTTGGGCTCTGAAGCTCTGCAACTTCTGACCTGTTCATGCACTCTACCGACTGACCCTTCTTGCTCACTGTCTTATGAATCCCACTGCTGTGTCACAAGCTACCATATGGAAAGGCACCCATGGCAAGGAATTAAGGGAGGCCTCTGGTTAACAGCCAGTGAGGAAGTGAATCCTGCCATCAACCATATGAATGACCTTGGAAGTGGATCCTCCCTCTCTTGGGGTTTGAGACAACTGAGACCCTTGTCAACAACTAGATTGTAGCCTTGGCAGAGACATTGAGCAGAGGACCCAGCAAATCCTGGACTCCTGACTCTGAGGACCACAAGAGAAAAAGTTTGAAGCCACTAAGTTCTGAAGTTATTTGTTAAATAGCCATGGAGGAATAGTGTACCAGAAGTCTGGCAGGCAGCCCAGCTGGGGCGTGGTCCTCCCCACATGTGGCAGCAGGACACAGACAAAGCCCCAGCAATAACGCCTGAGGGTTCTTGTTTCCATTTATTTGTCTAGGAATATACAAAAGACTGACATGGTACAATGATCTCATGGAGAGAAAACATAACACAAAAAGGAGGGGCTAGGTTTCCTCCACAGACCCCCCCCCCTCAGAAAGGCACATATATGTGAGGATCGAGTTTGGGGGCCTTCGATCTGGACCCAGTGTTGCACAGGAGGCCAAGCCCCTCTGTGAACAGAAGAGGAATTCTTCCTCACACCAAACTTGGGGCATGACTCAGGTAGAGTGAGGCCACTGGGAAAGACATGCTCCAGGCCGAAGCTGAGTGTATGGAACCTGTGCCATCGGCCTCCTGAGCAACAGTCACTCCAACTTCATGTGTGACTGGATAATCCAAGATAGGGTGCTTCTGGGACAGCCCTATCACCAACACAGTATCACTGGAGGCCAGTCCAGGCTCAGATTTGAGAGATTGGGGGTAGGCTGAAGCAGGCAGAGAAGAGACTCATACTGGAGCATTCCAGATGCCCACCACTGCCCTCCCAAATAACTGCACCCTCTGCATCTTCCCCTCATCAAGAAGGACCTGTCCTGTAGTCAAGCATGGGGTGGTGGGAATAGAGGTGTCTGGGTCAGAAGTGGCTTCTGCCTCTCATCCCTAGGAGCAAAGAGCAAATCATCTAACTGGCCTGAGTCATTAATGGCTGTCCTTCTTCCCCCAATTAATCAGAACTGAGCCTTCTCTGTCATTTGGAAGGGGAAGAAGGGTTGGTTGAGAAACCATAAAGGCCCAGCTGTGTTGACCACCACCTAGAGCAGGGCAGACTGGAAGTAAAAGACCTTGAAATATTTTTTCTTCTTTAAAAAAGACCTAACATTGTAATGGTTTAACAAATTATAATTTCTTTAAATAACCCACAGACACCCATGACACTTCCAAATTTACAGAACAAAAAGCACGATTTGCAGCCGGTTCCTTCCGGTAGCTGGCCCCCAAGGGCTAAATCAGTTCACCTCCAGGACCTCAGTCTCTGGGAGGCCAAACTTGGTCTTGTGCTTGTCAAAGAGCTTCACCAGGGCCTCCATGTACATGGCGTGGTACAGGTCGATGTCCTGCTGGGTTGGATGCTCCAGCTTGGGGATGGTGATGGGCTCACCCACTGCAGGGATGGGGCAAAGGTGGCTGGTTAGTCAGTGCTCTTGGGCGACCCCTTCCTGGTATCTACTGACTTTAATGACTGTGCAATGTGCTGACCATACACCAGAAACTACCTGTCTCAGATTGTCCCTTTTTATAAATGAGAATACTGAGACCCAGGAACTTGGGAAGGGCCCTGCCCAAGACAACACAGCCCTAAACAGCGGATAAAATTAATTCACTGCACCCTGGTAGAAGTTCCTGTGAAAGTCAGAGGATCAAGTAAAATGGCTTTGCTTTTGCTCTTCTCTGGGTGAGCCATATTGACTCTTTGAGCCCCAGTTCTGGGTCTGTCACATGGGGAGCCTTCCTCATGGGGTCTTTCTAAGGAGTCTGTGAAGAATGTGACAGCTCTGAAAAGCGTGTAAGGGCAGGAGAGGAAGAACCAACACTGCTACGCTGTTTAATTTTTGTATCTTGCTCCATCTGCAGAACCAATCTACCCCTTAAGTCCTGCAGTGCAATTTCTGAGATTTCTTCCAAATCCCTGTACTTATTCTCCTCTCTCTCTACTGCCACTCCCTCAGCTCAAGACACTACCACAAAAGCATGGAGACTGACCTTCCCTGTCCATTTCTGCCCATCCCCAGAAGACCCAGGGATCACTTTAGAATGCAAATCTGAATCTCCCTTCCCAAATGCTCTCCAGCAGCTTTCCTTCCTCAAGGCAAAGAGCCCCTCCTTGGCACTGCCAGAGGACCTGTCCGACTGCAGTGCCTGTGAGGGAAGCGTGCCTGCTGCCTTGCTACTGCTTTGTCTCTGACCACAGCACAAATCACACACCTGCTTCTGATAATGCAAAGTATCTGTGTGAGCTTTGGCCCGTCAAATCTACTGCTCAGGGTCACAAGCTCCCGTGACATCACCAACTTGTGACCTTTAACACATGCCCACGTGCACATATGCACAGCTCTGCAAATATCAAAAACAGGCAATTCTTTGCAATCCTATAAATTGTCCTGAATATACCTGAATCGATGCAGCTGAGGGCTGAGTGTGGCCAGGCTTTGCCACATCTCTCCCAGGTCTGTGCAACATTCGTACTCACTTTTTTCTTTCTGCTCCTCAAAAAACCACACAATCTTTCTCTAACTTCACTTAGGCTATTGTTTCTGACAGAAATTCTCTTCTCCCTTCTTTTACTGATAATTCCTATCAGCAGTGAGGTAAGGTCCCCACTGATAGGAACTCCTAAAGTACCTGTGCATCCCCGTCACATCCCCAGAGGTGTTTGCTGGAACACTGTCTTCCCAGATGGGCCAGTGGGTACTGCAAACCATCTGCAGGTCTCATTTCCTCACCTGTCATGCTGCTAGGTTCATAGAAATGGATCCATATACCCCTTACCCCCACTGACCATTTCCATCGGCACCCAACACATCAAGGTCCTCATGGTTAAGAGCACGGCCATCACAGCTGGGTGGCCTATTCTGGGATTTTGATGTGTTCAGGACAGCCCTTGGTGTATAGGTTGGGACTCACCAACAGTAGTGATGGGCTTGGAGTAGGGCACCAGCCCCCAGGTGTCTGAGGAAAAGAGGCCTCTGCCATGGAAGATGCAGGGAGCAAAGCCTATGTACTTCTGGAACTTCTTCTGGACCCATCGGCCCCAGGAGCCCTCCTCGAAGATCACCTGCTTGTATACCTCGTTCTCCCCAAAGGAGTAGGTGGGAACCAGGTCAGCTCTGGAAGGGAGAGGCCAGGGTCTGTCACACTCCAACCACTGGTCTCAGTTCTTACTGTCAGCCCTAGAGGCCCTGCACCCCAGCCAAGCTGCCCTCAGGCCTGGAGTAGACCAGAACCACATGTGCCTCACAACAGACTCTGATGAACCCCTGCCCATTTGCCAGTACCTGCTCCGGAAGGCCTACGTTCACCCTCTTCCTGAAGGCCTGCCTCCCCGTCCCTCCCCACCCCAGGGGTCTCTCAGCCCTAAACTCATCACTGTGTCATAGCCTCAGCACACTGTGTTGTCACTATCTGTCCCTACTCCCTTCCCTACCATTAGGGCTCCTTGTCAGGGTCTGATCTGACCATCCCCAGGACTGGGTTCTGCAGAGCAGCCTCTTACAAAGCATAAAGACAGGGTCCTAATGGAACAGAGAGGAGGGCTGTTCTCCCTGTCCATATATCACACTCCAGGATACATGGGACCTTGATGACATGGTCTAGTGTCTTCCCTAACTTGTGTGTGATTACAGGCTACATCTCTCTCCCTCAGTTGGCCTATGCATTACTGGAGATCTGTCACCCCAGGACCCTCCTCCTGAGTCACCTGGAACCCAGATCTGGGAGGAAAGCAGTGGAGCTGGAGTACAAGAAGCATGACTCTGCATGTTACAATGTGTCCCCACCAGTCCGTTAGCCATACTTGATCTTCTCCAGTGGGAAATGGGGACTCAATCTCCTCACTTTCTGGGTTGCTGGATGTGCTTGGTAAATGGAATATGCTGATCAGGTGGCAACACAGAATATGCTTCTGGTTTTCCACACAGGGGTCACAGAGACCCAAGTTGCCCAGTTCCTCTCTGCCTGTTCTCAGGGTCACCCTCCAACAAACATTCCCTGATGTTTCTAGCCAGGCCATCCTCATCCTGACCTCTTGCTTTCCTAACAGCCCATCTGGCCCCAGATGGTAAGTTTTTCTGTAGTCCTGCAAGTGAGGAAGAGGCCACAAGCTACAGCTCTGCTCCACCCAGACACCTGTCTACACTTGGGCAAACTTGGACTAAACTGTGCTGTCTGGGCTCCAACATGCTCCTCCCCTTCTATGCTTTTATGCCTTCAGTGGGGGTGGGCTGGGCTTTGTCTCCAAAGGCCAAGGAGAATCCAAGCCCATCCTATTGCCCTGGGCTGAAGCAAATGCTGGATGTGTGTGTGTATACTTACCCATGGCGCAGGGCCAGCTTTACAAAGCCTTTTCGGTTCCGCAGGGTGACAGCATTCTTGCCAGGCATGGAGCTCAGGGACTCGGCTGCACCCCCCACAACAATGATGATGGCGTTACCACTCCCATTCTTTGAAAGCAAGTAGTCTATGGTGTCCCGGTTGACAGGGCAGATGCCTATTAGACAGGAAGGGACACACTGTCAGGACTGCTCATTGAACCACTCCCCACCAACTGTGCACAGTCAAGTGTAAAACACAAAACCCTGTACTTGGGCCCCAGACCTAATTCACCCACGTAGAAGCTGTATTACCCTATGTAAGCTATCCCTTTTCCTGAGCCTTGGCTTTCTTATCTATTCAGTGGGCATGATGCAAGGTTCTTTGGGGAGTTCATTAATTCAGCAAATTTCCCCTGAGGTTCTAACTCTGCTATGCTGATGCCAGATGCTAGGAATCCCAATGTGTCAATTGGCAGGGGACAGCAACAGTGCCATGAACCCTGAGGAGGCTGTACAATGGACAATAAGAAGGCTGGGCACCCAGAAAAAGGACTGTCAAGAGGAGACTTCAGGGGGAGGCTGTTAACCAAGATGAATCCTGGAGACTCCTGCTCAGCCCTGACCCAATATGTCTGCGGCAAGTTGCAGCTCCCAACACAGGACCCTGTCAGCCTCCTGTGTTGCCCTGCTTGATGGGGAGGCTCAGCCCTGGGCAGCAGAGCCAGCAGGGGTGAATTCTCACCTCCGGACATCAGGTACTCCCGCAGCACAGGCATCCGAAAGTTGCCAGCCAATGTGGCCAGGTAGGGCCTTATTCCAGGGAACTTCTTGCTTACTTCAGTGGCTTCTGTGCTGAAGTTACAGAAGGCACCGAGGCCCATGATGCCATGGGGGTGGTATCCAAAGATGTAGTTCCTGGTGGTCAGTAAATTGTGTGTCTTCACCAGCTGCCAAGGAAAACTTTAGGTCAGAGGCAACTGGCCAGGAAAGGGACAAAGGGACCCACTTAGAAGGTGTGCCCAAAGGACGCAGTGGCATTCCACATCTAACTTCAGACTCTCATTTCTGGGCCACAGGTGGTTGGCAGGCACCATTTGGACTAGGAGGGGGGAGTCTTCTCCCTCATTCCACAGCCTCACTCCACTGGCCTCCTGTCTTCCCCTCTTCTCGGTCCCTCCTCCTCACCAAAGCCAGAACAACTGCTCTAAAGCCCAAATCCAACCCTTGCCACTCTCAAACTAAAGAGGGGGTCCACACTCTATCAGGGTGAAGCTCCAAATCTTTAGTTAGGCAAGCAGGTCTCAACTGCAAGTTCTGCCTGTACCAGCAGCCTTCCCAGCCCTGGGAGGGAGGGTCTGTCTGGGCTTGCAGCCTGAGGCTCCTCAGCTGCTCCCAGTACAGCCCAGCTCTTACTCCTCCAGCCCAGAAAAGAGGCAGTGCAGCTGGCCTAAATGGAAACTTCCTGCCAGAAGCCAAGCTCAGCTCAGGTTCTGAGGTAGGAAAGACAAGAGAGGGTAACTATCAGCCCTGTTCTAGCCAGACCCAGGTGTGTGGAGGGGAGAGGTGGCTAGCCCAATGGCTGTGACAGTCAATGACCTGGCCTGTGGTACTGTCAACAAAGTTGTCCTGAGATGCTCCAAACATTGACTGGCTTCCTCAGGGTCTACTGCCTACCCTGAAACTGGTGTTATGAGAGGTAGGTGTTACAAAGTGTCCCTAAACCCTGAGCAATAAGAGACACCAGGCCTGGGGGGGGGGGGGCTGGGGTTGTGGCTCAATGGTAAAGCACTCGCCTAGAACGTGTGAAGCCCTGGATTCGATCCCCAGCACCACATAAAAATAAATAAATATAATAAAGGTTAAAAAAAAAAGAGAGAGAGACACCAGGCCTGAGATACCTACCTAGGGAACATGATGGGGGCAGAGATTCTTGAGAGGGAGGAAGATAAGGGTATTTTGTTTATAAAACATTACTTTTTTCACATTAGAAAAACAATCCCTGCAATACCTCCCTCCATCCAGATAAACCACTCTTGACAAAGTGTTCTTATCTTTTACTTAAAAATGCATATGCCTCTTTTCATAAAACACAAACATGAACTTACAGGCTGAGTATCATTTTTTAAAAATTTTCTACCAAATACATCCGAGCTACTACTGGTCCTGACCCAAATCCCTTGGTCTCCTTGCAGCTGCCTGGCCTGCTGTTGCACAGCTATGTATGTGTAGTAGCACCAACTCAAACCCAGTAGAGGGACATTTTAAAGGCATCTAAACTTTCCCTTTTACAAACAGTGCTTCAAGAGGCTGGGGTTGTGGCTCAGTGGTAGAACACTTGCCTAGCCTAAGTAAGGCACTGGGTTTGATCCTCAGCACCACAAAAAGTAAATAAATAAAAGTATTGTGTCCATCATCTATAATTAAAAATATTTTAAAAAGAAATAGTGCTTCAATAAATACCTTAATTTTGCCCATATATCTGATTGTTTTCATGAGATAAACTTCCAGAAATATGAACATGTGGGTCTTTTCAGCTTGGCAAGCCTCAAGCACATTCCCAGCTGAGTGCCTGTCACTGTCTCTTTCTTGCATTGAAGCCAGCAGGAAACAAAGTCCCTGGCCACTGGCAGAACATCAAAATTTTCTGTGACTCCAGATTTGGGGATCTCCTGGCTCAGTGAGGGTCCCTGTGATCAGTTTTGGGGGTATAGGTGCTAGTGCTGGCCTCAGAAAATAGAAATCTAAATCTTCAGGGGACAGAGGACTAAAGGGGATATATCAGGATACCACTGGCCACATACAGCTGCCAATATGTGTGCATGTGAGCCCGAATCCCTAAGTTTTAGTCCCTGCTGTGTGGAACATTTGTACCACATTTGCCTTTTAAAGCTGCTCAAAAAGCCAACCAGGTTGGGTACACTGTGGCACATGCCTGTTATCCCAGTGACTCAGGAAACTGAGGCAGGAAGATGGCAAATTCAAGGCCAGCCTCAGCAACTTAGTGAGACCCTGTATCAAAATAGAAAATAAAGAGGGGTGGGAATGTGGCTCAGTGGTAAAGTGCCCCTGGGTACAATCTCCAGTACCAAAACAAAACACGCACACACAAATCCAGCCAGCTCTTAGCTGCCCACCAAATAAATGAGCAGCAGCAGAGGACTTTTCCACCACCAGGGTGGGGGGCAGCAAGGGCATGTGAAAGAGCCAGGTTGACAAGAGCTGGGCAAGGCTGTTGTTTGGCCTCCTACAGAGCTCTGCCTACCTATATAGGGCTCAGCAAAGCCAGAATTTAAACCTTGAGCCAGTTTCCACAGAAAGAAAGATAGGTATCAAGGTAGGAGCCAAGGCAGCCATTACAGGCTGAAAACACTCCAGGCTGGATGTGTGTCCTGAAGGGGCCAGCAGAGCCCTGAAGATCAGGCCATTCCTTGATGACAAGGTGGAAACCAGGGCTCAGAGAAAGGAGCTGCTGCTTTCCCTGAGGAGGTAACAGTGAATCATCTCTGTCTGGACAAGGCACCCAACTGTGCTTTTCCCTGGTCATATAATGAAGATGTAGGAGTCAATTGGTAGGAGCCCAGCTAGCTTTATAAATCATTTCATCCCTCCCCAGGACTCTGATGGCATAAATGGTTAAATGAGGTACCTTGGGGCACTGTGAAGCTTAATGGCCTTTGGTGGGGACCCCAGAAGAATGCAGGCAACTGAAACAGCTTTTCTGGTTTTGGGTTTGTTTGTTTGTTTTTGTACTGAGGATTGAACCCAGCAGCACTTTAAACCAAGTCCCCACCCCACCCCCCCTTTTTTTTCCTTTTATTTTAAGACAGGGTCTCACTAAGTTGCTTAGGGCCTCGCTAGGTTGCCAAGACTGGCCTGGAACTTGTGATCCTTCTGCCTCAGCCTTCCAAGTCACTGGGATTACAGGTATGCACCACCACGCTCAGCCTGATACAGCTTTGAACTAGCTCTCCTTCACAGTGTCTTCCCCCAGTGCGGGAGAGAAGGTCCACTCTGGAGGAGAAAGGACACCACAGCTGAAGACTGTTGACTGCCTGCTCTCATGTTCCCTGTTTCCCATGGCAAAATCCCAGCCCAACAGGGGCCAAGCCAGACCTTTGGGCCAAAATGAGCCTGGGACACATTCCTGGCAGGTCACTCCTCATGCCCTGCCTCCTAGGCTAGGAAGGTGCTCCAATAGATTTTCCTACCCTAGCCCCAAACAGAGGAAGACACTTAGGCCCAGGAAAGAGCAAGGATTTGCCCAAGCTTACACAGCAGGGCCCTGTGGCAGAAGAATGGAAGAACATGGGCCCTAAAGCAGAAGGAGTAAGAACAGAGGAATAAGAACATGGGCCATGAAGCAGGCAAGTTGGCTCCTATACCATCTTGCTTTGTGACCTTGGGACAGTCCTTCCTCTCTTGGCCTGCTCTGCCCATTTGTGAAATGAAGCAATTGGACAGAGTCTTTCCCAGTCTCTTCTCCAAAGGTCCTGCCTCTACCTCAGGGAGAGGGAACAGGGAACTGGCTGCTCCTCTTCCAGGAAGCCGGCAGTATAGGTAGCTATGGCTGACAGCTGAGCCCCACCTGTGCCAGAAAAAGAGATGTTCTCTGGACCAGTTGAGCTGCTCTGGTGACAAAGATCTAAGAGCCACACAGAGAAGAAAGAGGGGAGGGGTGGGTGGTACAACTGGAGATCCTCATTACATAACCTGTGGCAAGAGGCCAGGCAAAGGGGGTGGGATGGGAGGGTCACACACAACCCTAGAGTGTAAGACCTGACGTCAATCTCCAAGGCCAAATCCTCCTGGAACAGAGGGGAGCCTGAGGCCACAAGGGCAGGAACAGAGCTCAGCACAAGGCCTCAAGTGGAGGTTTAATGTCCCAGGCTGAGTCAGGCCCAGCCCAGCTCTGTTCCTGGTTTCCATGAGCCCTCAGAGGGCCAGCATGCACATGACCTATGGCTCCAACTTCCAGCTGACTTCTTGGAAAAGAGATGTGAGGACATGGGGACCTGCTGTGCAGCCTAGACAAGTCCTTGCTCCTCTTTGGGACTTAAGTTTCCTCACCTCCAAAATGAGAGGGTTGCATCCAATGATGCAACATCCTCCCAGCAACAACAGCCTCCAACTGTTTACAGTCAGAGTAACAGGGCTCAGGAGAGGGAGGAGAGGGAGCCCTGATCTGGAGGAACAGGAAGGACCTGAAAGGACTGGGGTGGACCGAAGGAGCTGGCCCTGGGGCCATCCCCATGAGATGCAAGGCAGTGGAGGAATGCAGGGTTGCCCAGCCACCTCCTCCAGGTTGTCCCAGTGGCTGACTCACAACAGCAAACGCACACCACCCTGCATCACACACCACCCTGCATCACACACCACACTTTCACATTCATGTGCTGCATCTGCTGGGCAGCCTTGGTAGCTAGAGTGTGCCAGGCTGGGTGCTGAGCGAGCCGGCTGGCAGGTCTTTATCCTTTGGAGAAAACCTTCAGGATTCTTTGGGTCCTTCCTCTCCTTTGTCCCCCTCAACAGCTCCTCTCCCCCAACTTTTCAAACTTGGGGCTTATGTTCTCCCTTTTTCTCTGCCCCCTCATTGCTGTGCTCCTAAGGCAGTGCTGGGTGCTCCCACCTGAAGCCTTCTCCAACCACTCCAGCACCTGGGCTCTCATCCTTCTTTCACTGTTCATCAAATTTCCTGGGCCCTAATTCCCATGGCCAGGACCCAAGTAACTGGCTGAGAGAAGTGATACTCTGTAAGACCTCGGAAGAAAACAAAGCCCCTCACAGGCTACTTTCAGTTCGATCCTTGGTTCGGGCCAGATGAGCTTAGACTACCTTAGTATTGCTCTTGATAAATCACCTCCATTTTAAATTATGTCCTTAATATTCACTGAAGGGAAAACAAACAATGGTCATAATATATGCTATTATACCTGCTCCTTCTGTCACTCAGGCTCTCAGTGATCTTTTAGATCTAAAGGCTAGATCAAGTCTCATTTCCCCAAAGAACCAACACACATATCTTCCATTTTCAAAACAAGAAGCCAATGACGATCATGTTTGTCTTTTTTACTTTGCTGCCAGAAAGCTCAGAGCTGAATGTGAAGTTCAACTGTTGTTTCCCCTTGTGTTTGAAATATTAGTACTTTTCCCTGAAGTCTTAACTTTTCTCTTCACCTGGTCTGGCATTATACATATCTGAAATTGCCTCCAATCTTGCATAAAGTCAGGTGCAGGGAGAGCCCACACAGTTCATCACCACATAAGTGGCCACTCTGCATGGGTAGGTTAAGGTCTGAGTTGAGATTTTCACCAATTCCCACCCTCCCAAGATAGAATGAGTCCTTACCTGGATTGGAAAATAGTCTCGAAAGTAGCGCCACACAGCCCAGTTTCGTACCCACTGTGATCTCCTGCCACCTTCCAAGAAACAAAATACAGTATTGGGAAGAAGTAGGAGTGGGGGACATTTGGACAAGGCAGACAAGACAGAGCCAGTCTGAAACCCTGAGGTAGGGGACTGTCAGCTCATGTGGCATCTTTGTCCTTGCCCACTGGGCCCTTTCCCACATACTCCCCATTATACAAACTCTTGACTGAGGGGGAGCATCCATAGGGACCAGGATGGTATCCTGTGAGGAGCTTTTAACCCCCCACCCAAAACTACACACTGGACTAGCCCAGTGCTTTTCATAAAGTAGGAATTAAGTAGAAAAAGGCAGAGCCCGTGGTGAGGAACTGCAGCGGTGCAGGAGGGGCAGGCTTCCAGGGCCAGGGAGTGGGTGGGAGACCTGGCACTTACCTTTCTTGGGTGTGTTCCAGTCAAATGCCAGCCAGGTGAAGTAGAGCACAGCTATGAGCCAGCAGTCAGTGCAGAAGGTGTACATGAGGATGGCGCTGCAGGCCACTCCTGGTGGGGGGCAGATGGCCACAGGTCAGGCCCTGTCCTCCTGGCTGGGTCTCAGGCTCCCCTCTGGACACTGGTGGAGTGTTTCCTGTGGTACTAAGCTAGGCAAAGACAGAGCCACAGCATGGAGGCCCACAGACCCTACCCCTGGCAATGGCTAAAGGGATGCTCGGCACACAGGACGTGAGCCTCATCTCTCGGATTCTGACAGGCTGTCCTGGCACTGACAGGCACCTGGGTTCCATGTTTTCTGGGAAGTAGCATCAGAGGAAGGAGACTTGAAGCTATTCTTATTGTCCCTCCTTGTAAGTCCTGCATACACAAGTGCCCAACAAAGTTACTATGGGTAAAGGGAGGAAATATCTACTAAGTGCTTTTCTCAACTTTTCAAGTCTTGAACTGAACCACTGAGTCACTGAACTAAGGTGACATTTTCCCCATTTTAAAATTTTACTTATTTATTCATTGTGGTGCTGGGGATTGAAACTAGGGTCTTGTACATTCTAGGCAAGCAGTCTACCAACTGAGTTATATTCCCAGCCCTAGCCCATTTTAGAGAGGAAAAACTGAAGGTTGAGGGGGAAGATAACTTGCCCAAGGTCACCTGGCAGGACAGTGGCAGAGACAGGATTCGAATTCAAGTCTGATTTTAAAGTTCATAGTCTGCACTAGGCTTTAGAAATTCACCAAAAATGAGAAATTTCAGACTGTCACTGAAGGAACCTGAGAGAGGGGACTCCTGCCCCAAGAGGAGGGCTGTCCCCCTTCCAACACAACAGAGAGACAAGGAGTCCCAGGCCAAAGCTCAGACCCTGTCAGCCTTCCTCTCATCAAAAATCCAACAGGGCCTGGAGTTGTAGCTCAGTGATAGAACGTTTGCCTAGCACACGTGAGGCACTGGGTTCAATTCCTAGCACTACATTAAAAAAAAAAAAAAACAGGACACTTGAAGACTCCCCTGGGGGCCAGCTTCCATTTGGTCACTGTGTTCTGGACCTGCTGGCCATAAGTCTGAATGAGCTGGCACTGGAGGGAAGGAAAGCTGATAGGTAGCCTGGTTTATCTCTTGGTTCACACTTAGATAACCTCACCAGGGCTTCTCTCTTTCCAACCTCAGCCTTCAAGGCCCAGCTTAGACCTCAACCCTTTCAGAAGTGCTCTCCAATACCAAACCATCCCACAGGACTCTCTCATCTCTGAACTCTCCGCATTAGGGAGGGGCCAGATCTTTGTTCCCTGGCACTCAACACAAGACCAGGGGGCAGTAGGACTCATGCTTGATAGGAAAGGTATGAGAGAGGCCAAATCTGTGTGCCCACTCTCTCCTGAACACTGAGCTTCCTGGCCTGAGAATTCCATACCATCTTCTTCCTACCACACTGACCTTCCTCTGGGTGTATGTGGGAGAGGACATGGCTAGATGCAGACCCTTGGTGAACCTAGGGGAAATGGCGGCCCTTATCATCCCCAGTCCGGTCACATTCTACACTCCTGAGCCAGCCTTTCCCCAGGGTACAACTACCTTGGGAGGGACAGTGACTAGTGACCAGACATCTGTTTCTCAGGACCTGCTTAGGGAAGCTGAGTCTAAGGGAGCTTTTGCAGGCTATAAGACCTGTTAAAGGCAACTGTGGGATCCTTAAGGCAGCTGGGCAAAGAGCCACGTCTATGTTAAGACTGATTTGCAGTTTATCTTGGGCCTGGAAAGGGATCTATTCTAGCTCCCACATCCATAGGGATCCAAGCTTCTGTAGAGGCTCAGTGATCCCCAAGTGGGACTGGGCCAGTCCTATATGGTTCAGACTAGGGTGTAAACAGTCTGGAGACCAAGCTGCCAGCAACCCCCAGCTCTCCTGAGGAGCAGAAGGTGGAAGGGGCTGAGAGCCTTTGACCCCACTGCCTGGAGGGCTGGTATCTCTGGGAAGGAGGGTATCCCTATACCCAACTCTGTGGGTAAGGTCACCTAGATGGAGAAGAGAACTATTGGGCAGTCCAGAAACTGCAGCTGGTCTCTTTCTCAGTGGGGCCACTCCCCACCAGTGTGTCCAAAGCCCTATCTCACAGATAGGTCAACTTTCTTATCATTATCCGCCTCTCTCAATAGATTCCCTCCAGCTGACATCACTTGGCCCCTGAGCACCTTGAGAGCTGAAACTAGGTCCAGCCCTAGCCTCAAATACAGGAAGGTTTATTGAACAAAAGAGTGAAGTAAACACACCAGATGGTCATCCTTTCTCAGAGCTTCTGTCCCATCATCTTAGGTCATGGGTGCAACAGGAACCAATGCCACCGGGGCCCAAGAGATATAAGCCATGTGCCTGAAAGACCTGCTTGTTCCACACAGGGAGGCTCAGGGCCACCTTCACACATCACCCACTCCTGACCATCCTGGTGGCCACAAAGCAGCTCATGTTGCAAAAACCCTAGCACCTGAGACCTGTAATGCAGGGCAGTGTGTGGATGTTTGGTGGCAGGGGAGGTAGCATCAGGGCTGGTGAAGAATAAGGACTCTAGGACCAAAGAGACCTGAGAGTTGGCCCTGCCATGTACTGGCCTCAACCCATCCCCAAAACTCTGCTTCCTTAGGGTTGGGAATGAAGTGTGATGATGTTTAAATTGAACACACAGCCTGGCAGACAGTAAGTGTCCATGGACTTGGATGGGGGAAGAAATGACATCTGAATTTTCACTCACCTTTAATGGAAATTTAGCATCTTTCACTTACAAATGTAACAAACCACACAAGTATCAGTGCCTGCTGACATGACATCAGTAAACAAAGGTATTTTCATATCATAGTGCAGCAGTTGCAGATTCTTGAAAAATCATTTCTTTTCATCCTACTTCAGAATTACAGTAATTATTATACCTGCTTCTAGATCTTTTTTTTTTTTTTAATATTTTATTTTATTTTATTAGTTTTCGGCGGACACAACATCTTTGTTTGTATGTGGTGCTGAGGATCGAACCCGGGCCGCACACATGCCATGCGAGCGCGCTACCTCTTGAGCCACATCCCCAGCCCCTAGATCTTTTTTTTAACTTAATGTAACAACAAATGTGTTACTGTGTTTAATTAGGTTTCTAAATATACATTTACTTTTTTAATATTTAGTTTTTAGTTGTAGGTGGACACAATACCTTTATTTTATTTTTATGTGGTGCTGAGGATGGAACCCAGTGCCTCACTCATGCTAGGCAAGCGCTCTACCTCTGAACCACAGCCCCAACCCCACATTTGCATTTTAATATCATTGGTTCCCTATGAAAGTCAATGTACTTTGTACTACAAATTTAAAAGCAATGAAAAGGTCTGTATTCTTCATCAGAATATCAGAGGGTTCTATGGTTTGGAGGGAGGCCTAGAGGGGGCAGCCACAGCAGCCTTCACAATATGCTGTGAGCCACTGCCAGCAGGTATGGGATCCAGTGGGAGGTAGCTGCAGGGCTGCTCAGGGTAGTAATTAGCAGCAGCTTAAGCAGACCTGCCCATCCCACCAGGTCTCGCTCCACCTACACAAGGGTGTTGAGAAGACACAATAGGCTGGTTTCTGGGCTGGAATTGGGCTTGATCAATTGTTAACCTACAGCTTGGGGCCATCCCCATTATATGCTGCGTGGGTCAAAGTTCTACAAGCCAAGTCCTGACCCACTAAGACAGAGAGAGTCTAAGTGGGAGAGCTTTGTAGAAGAATAAATAGGCAATCATCTGGGTTCTTGTCCTGATCCCTCTATTTTCTTCTCATGTGATCCTGAGAAAGAACCTGTTCCCACTAAGCTTCTAACCCCGCCTGCCCATCCAACGAGCCCCACTTACCCAGCACGAGGAAGGACAGGACCCACTGTAGTACTGAGATGACCTGCAGCTGCTTTTCTACCTTGGACCTATTGAGCCAGGTGATGGAGAAGAGATCCTGGAGGGCGGAGAGGATGCTGGAACCAGTACCTGCAGCAGGAGGAAACATGAGCCTACTGCCATCCTTCCCTCCAGTCTCAGAGCCCCAACACCAACCTGCCTCCCACAGGTGGGTGCCTTCTTAGACATGAGGACATGGACTACAGAATCAGACATACCTGGGTTCAGATTCTTGCCCTATCACTAAATGGCTTTATAACAAGGTGTTTAGATGCTCTCTGTGCCCGTTTCTATATATGCACAATAGAAATGGTTTCCAGGCTAGCTCTGGATCCAAGTCTTGGCCAGGACCTCTAAAACAGCCAGTTAGCTTCCCTCCCCTCTGTCCCAAACTCCTGTCATCCTTTATCTGGATCTAGCACAAATATTTAATCTTCGCTATCTGTGTCTGTGAGGCCAAGGACAGAGGTTCAACATCCAATTTGCAATGTTTTCTTCTCCAAGTGTACTTTGAGCATCCCCAATCCCTGCCCTACCCCCTTTATCCCAGGGACTGATATCCCTTTTCCAAGGAGTAGCGCCTCTTATTCCTACCCCCAACACCACACCGCCACCATCTGCAGAGAGATTTACACTGTCAACTTCATCTCAGTTTGGGGCCCAAAGGGAGCCAGGTAGGAGCCTTTGCTTCCCTGAAGGACCCTTAGTCAGAGAACTTCAGCAAATTGGAGGACACAGAGGGCTGGAATGATCTTTACTATCAAGCAAGCACCCAACCTGGAGGTGAGGACAAGATTATGCTCTGTGATTATGCCCTTACAATGATAACCTGAACTCAGCAGTCTATGGGCAGTGGAGCTGGGAAGGCTGCTGGAGAAACAGCACTGGAGAAGATCATGGCAAGGCCCCTGACCCATGCCCACTCTGTTCAGCACTAGACTAAAGCATGGGGCCACCCCACACTCCTCCACTGCTGAGCTCAGCTGCCTGCCCTTTGCTCAGCACATCTTCACTGAGCGCCTATTGTGTGCTGCCAGAACATTCTTCCCCACCATCCACTGTGCAAGGCCCAGCACAGATGACTCCGTCAAGATCTTGTCCTTGAGGGTCTCATGACCTTTCACTCTGGCCTGAAGCTGGGAACCAGGAAAGAGAATTTAGGGGCTTACACTCAAGCCTTCACATTTCAACAAAATCTGTAGGGCAACAAGGTCATAACAGGGTTCAGAAAGAGACTTACCCTTCCTCAGTGAAGTTAACAACTGCTTTGACTTTTAGGAGGCAGGTGGGAAATGCCAGGCCTCAAGGTGGACACATCAGTCATGTCCCCTTGATCTATCTGATGCAGCAGAGGGAGGGGACTTTGTTCCACTCACTACAAGAGCCCAGGCAAGACCATGCTACTGAACCATACATATTGGGTGCTCAGTAGCATCCAATGCTCCACAGACATAACTAAGGCAGAGCTGGCAGTGTGTGAAGTCACAAAAGCAAATAAGAAACTGGTCCCCAGAGCCCAAGAAGTTTGACTCCTTCACCCCCTTTTACAAAGTCCTACCACCACAGGCCCTTTCTATCTTAGACCTGCCCAACAATCCATCCTAGAGCCCAAGGGCCCTACAGGGTCATCCAGTAAAGCCTCATGGAGACTGAGCCTAGAGAGAGGCACTGGCTGGCCCAGGGATACCCAAGTAGTAAGTGACAAAGTTGGAACCCAAGACTTTCACTGCTGTTCAGGCACCTCCCCTTTCCCACAGCAGCTGCTGAGTGAAGGACTCTGGCTGGACCTGTCCACAGTGGGGCCTGGACAGATGACTTAGTTACATTAATACATCCTTGAGGGTTCTAGACCTTCACCCTGATCTACATGTGCAGGGAGGCCTGGGTGAGTACATGTGGGAAGGAAGTGAGGCCCAAGTCCAGGACTGAACCCCTGATCCAAGGCTGACTGGCCATGTCATCAGCCATAATGGGCTTTGCCTCCTGAGCTGGGCAGGATGCAGTGATGAGGAGCCATGCTATGAGCGGCAGAATGAAGGGAGGTGAGACCCTGCTTCATCTGGTCCAGGCTAGGTGCCCTCACTAGAGAGAAGGCAAAGGATCCTCCAGCACATTCCTACCCATGGCGTGGTCTGAAACAGTGGTATCAGCCTCACCTGTGAAAAGCTGGTCAGAAATGCCTGGATCTACTGAGTCAAATCTGCATTTTAACAAGACCTCCACTCATGTGATTAAATTTGAGAAATACAACTATAAGTTCCTTAGTCTAAAGACAGGTAGATTAAAAATGGACAAAGGGGGCTCAGTGGCAGAGCACTTGCCTAGCATGTGTGAGACACTGGGTTTGATCCTTAGCACCACATAAAAATGAACAGATAAAATAAAGTCATGCTGTCCATCTACAACTACAAAAAATTTATTTAAAAATGGGCAAATGCGAAGAGAGCTGAGACTACCACATTCTGCTGGGCCCAAAATAAAAGTGACAGGGAACACAGCATCAGACAACTTCTCACAGCTATCTGTTTCAGACTACAGATGGACCCCCAGGCCAACAGTCTGAGGAGTGCTTAAAGATAGGTGTACTGAGAGCTGGGGTTGTGGCTCAGTGGTGGAGCGCTCCACTAGTACATGGGAGGCCCTGGGTTCGATCCTCAACACTACTTATAAATAAATTAAATAAAGGTATTGTGTCCAGCTACAACTAAAAAATAAACAAAAAAAATAGGTATACTGGGGCTGAGGCTATAGCTCAGCGGTAAAGTGCTGGCCTTACATGTGAAGGCACTGGTTTCAATCCTCAGCACCGCATAAAAATACATAAAGACACTGTATGTTCATCTACAACTAAATAAATATATATATAAAAAAAGATAGGTGTGCTGGAGTCATCTTATCTCGCCCCCAACCTCTGAGTCAGGACCAGCCAACTATGGTTGTGGCAGCACTCCCACTTGGGGAGGGAGTGCCAAAACTCCTCATTGGTGACATGTCCCCAGTGGAAATAACTGAGAAAATCTAAAAATTCTTCTGCTCTGTGTTTATTAGGACTTTGATGAGGTTCAAGCACTTAACCCTCATCCCTGATACATATAGAAACCAAGTGCCTAAGGGGCTCACACAAGTCCCACATCCAGCCAAAGCAGAGCCCAGGCTGTTCTCATCCTGCCTTATCCAGCCCAAACCATGGCCCACAGCTCACTCTGCCAGCCGAGTGGAACCGCAGTCTAGGAAGGAGAGGCAGAGTTTCCATGGGAGCTAGAGTGTGGGCCACCTGGAAAGGGAGGCTGCAGGAGGGCTGCAACTCTACCTTCCTCAGGTCAGGCCCACTCCCTCAGCCCCACCTGGAGGGCCAGAGCCCAGCTCCAAGGCTGGCCTGTCTGTGATGCTGAACCCAGGCCCCAGTGGAAGCTCCCAGCAAGCTAAGAGATACTGAGTCACTTCTCTGCTTGGAAGGCCCCTCACCTGAGATTCCCTGACAGTGAAAGAAAGCAGTTATATCCTACAGGAAGCCTTGGGAGAGAAAAAAACCTCTCCTTCTTCTGGACCATGCAAGTCTGGAACTGTCTGGGACCATCTTGCCACCCCAGTACAATCTTCTGTTTGCAGATGAAGTCAGGAGATACCAGCACAAGGAAGGAATAAGAGCGAGTAGAGCCCTCCCTCTGGGCTCCCACAGCCCCTTCTCGTGTATTAACTGTCCATTTCAAGTTGATTCTCACATGAGACTGGAAGCCGCCTGAGGACCAGGCCTGGGTCTGATCTACATTTGGGTTCCCAGGGCCTGGCCCAGAGCAGGTACTCAGAAAGGTTAGCTGAGAGAGAGGAAGAGGATTTCTCTGATCTGGCTGTCCCTCAGGCCTGTGGGCTCCCTCTATGTGGGGCTGAGCAACAGGTATCATGCCCAAGAGGCCCCAAAGCCTTGAAGCCTCCACAGGCACTCCGGTTCCTGAGAGTTTGGCATCACTACCCCCATTCTGATGGTGACACGTGGCTAAGGTCAATCACTCTGCCAGAAGGTGGTAGAGCTGGACTCAATTCAGACCCAACATCCAGGCCTATCTGCCCCCATCCCCAAGTTCCTTTTCTCTTCTTCTCACAGTGAAGCTGGGAGAGGCTGGGAGGAGACAACGGACATGAATGCCCTTTTTCCCTCCAGACAGATGGGCCAGCAGTAGCACCTTAAGCTGCAAGTATAATGGCAGGATTCCAGTCCCAACTCTGTCATCAACTCCTGTATCAGACTGGCCAAGTCACTTCACCTTTCTGGGCTTCCTAATCTATAAAATGGCAGCAAGGAGATGAACTCCATGGTCTCTGGTGTCCATCCTCCTAAGGGCTCTAGGCCAGGTACCTGGAGCTTAGAGCTCATCACCTTACAGCAGCCCTGGGATAATCACCTGGGCAGCTAGGAAGTGAAGGTTAGTTTGGGCACCCCTAGCCCACTGCCAGCCCTTGCCACCCAGCTGTCAGCACCTCCTCTGCCCTGGCTATAGCAGAAGCTGGTAGGAATGCCAATGCTGCAACCAGATGCCACCACCTTCACACCAGCCTGATTGCTCCTGACTCCTGGGTGGGGCAGCAGGGAGCCTCAGCACCCAGCCAAGTCCCCACTTGCAATCTGCTCCCCTGCCACCCCAGCCTCCCTTGACACACCTCTTCTCTCTGTCTCTCTCGCAGCACCAGTCTCACTGCAGCCCATGTCTACTCTCCTGGGCACCTGACTCATATGTGTGCCCAGAGCCTCACACAGGGCCAGCCTAGAAAAAGAGCTCAGAGAGGTTTACTGTGTGTAAAGGCCCAGGAGTCCCAAGGCAGCAAAGGCCTATGTGTCCAAGTCAGACTGGGCTACCCACCAGGAGGCCAAGCCAGCCCCATCACTGAGGTCCCCAGAGCCTCTCTTGCCTCCCAGTTTCCCTACTCAGGAAGGGAATCCAACCCCTTATCTACAGATGTCCTTTTTTCATGGGAAGAGACATGATAAGCTCTAAAGCAAGTTGACTAGTCCTGGAAGAAGACTCCCTGTGGCCAATTCAGACAGACATTCCTGGACACCGTGTATTTCACACAGTTCACTTGTTCCACCATTTGGGGAGGGAAGAGGGAATAGAGATGCCGAGAGGCCCCCAGGCAGCATTCTTACCATGCAGAAAGCATCCCCTACCCCCAGGACGAAATGGTGTGTCACTATCCCACAGCACCACCTAGGAAGGTGGGCAAGGCAGGGAGCAGCAGCCCCAATTCACAGAGAAGGAAACTGAGGTGAGGTGAAGCCACTTGCTTGTGTTCAGGGTATCAGGAGCCAAGACTCAAGGCAAGTATTTGGGCCACAAGTCCCTCACCATTTCTGTGATGCCATGTCACTAAGGGACATCCCTATATAACAAACCAGTCCACACCCAGACTTCAGGAAGATACCCTGGCTAAGAAGGGCTGCCTGCTCTGCCCACACCATGCCCAAAGTCTCACGGGGACAATCCTGTGCAGACTGGCTGTGCAAGGAGTGTGAACCCCACCCAGATGCTCCCCCAAAATCATCTCCTGCTGTGAGGGCAAAACCATAGATTCCTGCAATAGTGGGACCAAAGAGCCACAGTCTCGGGACCCAGCCCAGGGCTGGCAGTGGCAACACGTATGTTGGAACCTCCTTGCCCAACATCTGATAATAGAGTGACTAGCCGCACCCCAGGGCTGACGAAAGCAGAGCTTCATGGGCTTCCTCTCGTAGTTGCCTAAGGGTGGCAGAGCCTGAATATCAGCACCCCAGATCTGGGTACCTGGGCCAGCTCGGCCCCTGCCTGGCTCTGTGACCTCAGGCATGTCACTAACCTCTCTCATCTCTAAAAGGGGTGAGGGCAAGAATCCCCACCTTACAAGATTTTTAGGGAGATCAAATGAAAACTGTGCGTAAGGTACATTTGGGGTTTGTTAGGTGGCTTCTGCCATCTACTAGAAAGGCATATAAATAATGAGCAAAAGGAGCAGGTGACAAAGCTATCCATCATAAGAGGCAGCAGGGTGAGTGGAACAGTAGGGGAGGCTCCCCCCCACCCCCCGGAGGCCCGGAGGCCTCTCCATGTCTCTAAAGACAAGGTCAGGGAGGCAGAGAGGAAGAGAAAGGGACTGTGGGCCGGAGGAACTGCCAGACTCAGAAGGAGTTCTAATGAAGGGCCTGAAGACAGATGTTCACTAGTCTAGAAACAGGGAAGGTTCTGTTTGCCCAAAATAAACTGAGAATGGAGAAGTAAGAATGAGCAGTCAGAGGTAGCTTCCAGGGGAAGGCGGGTGGGGGCAGAGATAAGACCCAAAGCCTGGAGTGGGGCACTAGGGATACACAGTGAGTCTGAGGGAAGGATAAACCAGCTACATGTAAACGTATGACATAATTTCAGACAGGGATGAGAGCCATGAAGAAAAATAATTTGGAGCCATGAAACAAACTCCAGGGGGAAAGGGTCCCTGCCCATGGAGAGGCACTGAGCACAGTGGGGAAGCACTGTCGAGCAGAAAGCAGGTGGGCAGGTCATGCCTCTGAACAGCCCACCCAGCTTCCTCTGCCACCTCCACTATCAGCATCTGGGGACAGAATGTGCTGGCCTGGAGAAGATGCAATCAGGAGGACCTGGCCCCTGATGCTCAGGAAGTGTGACCTCAATGAGTCATTTCCTATGTAAGCCTCAGTTTCCTCATCTGAATAGTGGGCTAATACCTACCTCGCCAGTTTGTTGAAGGAATTAAATGAGAAAATGGATAGGCAAGAGCTTCATAAAAAGTAAAGATCTGTGTGAATGCTAGTTAATTATCAAGTGAGTCTCAGTGTCCTCTCCTGTCTAATGAGTATGACAACACCTGCCCTGCCTTGGAGAAGAGGTGCTGGTGACTGATAGATAGGATTCAATCCCTGGCTCTGACACTTCCTGCTGTGGAATCTTAAAAACTACTACCTCCCCTCCTTGAGAGGGGGATCCTTGTGATGTAGGATCCTTGTGAGGAATTTAAATAACTCATGGAAAAGGGCCATGGGTCTGTTAGAGACAGAAAGAGCCAGGGGGTAGTAGAGGTGTGAACAGGCTCTTGGCCTCTCTGAGTGGGCAGCATCATGCTCCATCTCCTGGGCCAAGGACAATACACCTGGGCCCATCTGGTTCCAAGTACTGCCTGGGGTGTAGGTGAATGAGGAAGTATCCCTTAAACTATTCCAAAGGGCTGGGTATAAGTTGCATGGGGGCAGAGATTAGGCATACTGACCCCTGGCATACCATTCTAGCCCGAGGGAGGTCCAGGAAGCCAAGCCAAATGCTAGAGATGTGGCTTCTTCAAGGACAGAAGTGAGCTATCTTTCAGGCTCCCCCAGGGAGGCAATTTCAGCAAAAAGTCCACATGTGTGATGATGACCAGATCAGACACAGTGAAGCTGCCAGCTCTGGAGGGTCACTGACCTCCTGATGACCAGCCTGAAAAATGTTTCTCTGGGAAGCTTTCTATCTCCCACTGGCCAAGCCCCATAACGCATCCCCCCCCACCTCTCTGCAATACTCGCCTTTCTCATTATGGTGTGTGTTTGCAAGAACCATGTCTCATACTCCTAGGTCCCTGTGTTTGCATGGGGTCAGACACAGAGAAGGTATTTGGTCAATGTTTGCTGAATGACTGAATGTTTGAGGGGATTTTGATGAGTGAACAGGGCCCGGACAAGAAGAGAGATAAGCCCACTTCCCAGCTGACTGACCTGTGCCATGCTAGAGGGTCAAAGGGAGCATCCTGGGGAATCAAGAAGGAAAGGCTTACTCTAGCCGGAGGGGTGGGTTAAAGTCAGGGCCATAGTGACAGCTCCAGAGGAAAGGAGGAAAGGGTAGAGCCTGGATGCTAATGTTCATGAACGTGTGCCAAGTCCCCTTTACTGCACTGGCGGGGAGCTCCCAGACCCTACCCCCCCGTCTTGGATACTTGCTAGAGGCTGAGTTCTGCTACTGGACTGCCCACCCCAGATGTGACTGGGGAGACAGGACCATGAACAATTATACACAGAGGGCCACACAGGGCCAGGAATGCAAGGGAGGTCCCCACCAGCCTGGGGAGTACTCTCAGAGATGCCTTCCCAGGGAAACAAATATCTTGGGTGAGATGCCATGCTGACAAGAGGAAGGCAGGGGTCAGGACCCCAGAAAGTGGAGTCCGACAGACAATGTCTGCAAAGGCCTGGAACCGGAGAGGGAGCATAATTTTGAGGAATTGAGTGCAAAAAGTTCAATCACGCTGGAACGCAGAGATTGTGTGGGTCTAGCTGAGAAAGTGGAGAGGGGAGAATGTCACAGAGTGCTGTCCTCCATTCTGAAGGCCAGGAAGACAGCCAGCCAAATGCCCCATTCCCTCCACCAACTTCAGACAGGGAGGCTAGCCACCATTCACCAGGATCCACCACACTGGTGAGTTCTTTTCTGGAAAGAATAATAGTCTCCTTTGAGGCCTCTCTTTTAGAAATCAGGTATCCTTAAACAGGGCCCACTGGGACATCGTCCCAAACAGAAGGCCAAATGACTGGGAGCCAACCCCCAGCCATACCTTCTGGGCTGGGAAGACAAACCTGGCCTGGCTGTCCTGACCGACCTATGTGTCTATCAGGCTCTAAGTTCTTCGGCCTCCTCCCCTCTCTAGGTCTCTGTTTCCCCAGACCCTGCATTTGGAGCTTGGGGTTGCAGTCTGAGGTCCTATCAACTTGGGCCTTCTCTACTCTGCTAGAAACCACTAATGAATGTTTGTTCACAAAAGATCCTCCTAACAGGACTATGATCCCCATTTCAGGATACTTCAAAGGTATGGTTCTTCACAAATTTGGTTTTCATGAAGTAGAGTCTGGGAAGGTGAGGCCAAGAAAGTGGGATTCTTAGGATGCCATGTTCCTGAGAGCCTGAAGCTACAACCAGGACCCTTGACATGACTGCTGAGGACCCTAAACAGCCCACTTTCTCCACCCCCACCTTCTGACCTAGCACATTCAAAAATATCGTAGTGGGAGGGGTTGCCATGGCAACGCCACCTGCTTGCGTGTGCATCACCAAGGAGTCCCCAGAATAGTCCCTTATGACAATAAATGGCAAGCGTGGGGAGACAGGTTCTTCTGGGGCACTCACCTGGGCCCCAAGAAGGACATAATCCCCATTTTCACAAGGAGAAGCTGAGGCCAAGAATGAGGAAGAGGTCAACCTGGAGCAGTCAGGGGTAGGAATGGCTCACATTTCTCCAGCAGAGCTGAAAGGAACTCCAGGGCTCCTCTCACCCAGCCCTCCTCACTGCACCCATGGGGAGTGAGGCCACATGTGAATGAAGCAGGCACAGAGGTAGGCTCTGGCCTAGGCTCAGGACTTCTAATTCCTCTAACAACAACAGGAGTTCAGCCAAGTATCATGGTGCACACCTGTAATCCTAGTGCCTGGGGAAGCTGAAGCAGGAGGATCAAGGCCAGCCTAGGCAATTTAGTGGGATTGTGTCTCAAAATAAAAAGAAAAAAGGGGCTGAGGATGTAGTTCAGTGATATGCATGAGGCCCTGGGTTCAACTCCCAGTACCACCCACACACGGAGTTCACATTTTCTGCTTCTGTTGATAGGCCTCAAGGGTTCACAGGTTCTGCACCATAACTTGCAAGATACTCTTATCATCCATTATATACAGGAGACAGAGAGTCAGGAAGCCATGGCTGCAGGCTGAGAGTGCAGAGCAATTCCGTGGCAGAGAAGGGACTCCATAGACCCTAGGCCCGACTCAGTCCTGATCCCCAACTTAGCCAACAGTGGCTCCACACCAGGAGTACCTGGGAGTGCTAGAGGCCAAGACATACTGATTACACAAGCTCCTCTCCCGAGGCTCTCAAGGCTTCCTTCCCTGGTAAATGCAGGTGAGCCACTGCAGGCCTGGACACAGCATCCTGTGCCCCTTGCCTCTGTCTCTCAGTACATCTAGCCCTCAGCCCGGGCTGGACACTCGAAGGCCCTACAGTCAGACTGCCCCCCCACCCAAATCACATGCCTCTACTTAATGCTATTCTTTGCACCCAAATTTTCTTGCTTGCCTTGCTAAGGGCTATGCACCTTTCAAAATTCAGAATGAATGTCACTTCTTCCAGGAAGCCTTTCCTGACCCCAGGGTGATTTAGCTTCCTTACTGTCCCCTCCAGGCTTCCACAGTTGCCCCCATTCCTCCCGTCACTGCTTGAATCACTATATGCCATCATCTTGTATAGATCCCCTGGTCTCACTCCCTCAAAGGTGGGGATCTTAACTGACAAACAGGAGGTGCTCGGTCAGTGAACAAAGGACCCATACCCAAGTCCCCACTTGCATATCACGTAGCACAAATGACAAGGACTCATTCACATGAGTGTCACAAGCTAGTTTACAAGGCACCTTCCACTCACCTTAACTCACTTCCTCATATTCTGGGACAGGGAGGACCAAGAACAATTATACACAGCGGGCCACACAGGGCCAGGAATGCAAGGGAGGCCCCCACCAGCCTGGGGAGTACTCTCAGAGGTGCCTTCCAATGAGAGTCTGATATTTCTTTTTTTATATATCTTTATTTAATTTTTATGTGGTGCTGAGGATCGAACCCAGTGCCTCACGCATGGTAGGCGAGTGCTCTACCTCTGAGCCACAACCCCAGCCCCGAGAGTCTGATATTTCTGATTCTGTTTTTGAGATGGGGGAGTGAGAGGAAGTGAGCCACCCAACCATGTCTCAGGGAAAGGCAGAGCTAGGATCCTGGCTTTCTGACTTCTGGAAGTCATAAAGGAGTTGGCTCCACCCACTTGGCACTCAGCCCCAGGGGCTAGCTTCTGGCCAGGCTGTGGGTGTCTCCAGGACAGGGAACAGCTGCAGCCCCAGCACCTAGCAGAGACAAGTATAGAGGCCTGAGAAAGAGTTAAGGAATCACACCAAAGCTAAGAGCAGGGCTTACTACCAAGAGGAACAGGGAAGTCCCACTAACAATTCATTCATTCAACAAATATTTATTGAGCACCTACTACCTGCCAGCACTGATAGGGACACAATTCTGAGAAAGACAGACAAGGTCTCTGCTCCCAAGGGGCTGACATTCTATTTTTTTTCTTATGGGGGGGGTACTAGGGATTGAACTCAGGGGCACTCAATCACTGAGCCAATCTCTAGCCCTATTTTGTATTTTATTAGAGGCAGGGTCTCACTGAGTTGCTTAGTGCCTTGTTAAATTGCTGAGGTTGGCTTTGAACTCGTGATCTTTCTGCCTCCATCTCCAGAGCCACTGTGCCCAGCCTGGGGATGACATTCTTAAGACAGAGACAACTACCTAAATAGATAAGCATATGGGAGAATTTAAGTAATTATAAGGGCTATAGAGGTACAAGATGTGGCAACTGGGGTGGCTTCCAGGCAAGATGACCAGGGAAGACCTGAGAGGAGACCAAATGTTCCAAGGTGAGCAATGCAAAGATCTAGGCAGGAAGGCATGCAAAGGCCCTGTGATAGGACTGAACTGGGGGCAATGCTGGAGGATCAAGAAGACTATGGTGCCAGGTATAGTGGCGCACACCTGTAATCTCAGCGGCTTAGGAGGCTGAGACAGGAGGAAGGTGAGTTCAAAGCCAGCCTCAGCAAATGTGAGGTGCTAAGCAACTCAGTAAGACCCTGTCTCTAAATAAAATATGAAATAGGGCTGGGGATATGGCTCAGTGGTCAAGTTCCCCTGGGTTCAACCCCCAGTACCAAAAAAAAAAAAAAAGACGAAGATGACCATGGCATATGGCATGGTGCACAGGAGGTTGTGAGACAATGGAGGAAGAAAAGAATTTCGAAGGTTGGAAGTATAAAGTGGGGGTAAACCAGCAGTTAACCTGGCAGCTGAAGCCCTGGGGCTGCTGGTGTCTCTATCCACCAGGCAAGCTTGGGGCACTTCCTCATAAAGCTTGAGAAGGGGTGAGCCACCATTCCCATCATGGAGACTGGGAGCAACCTTCACTTGTTCAGTACACTGTTGAGTGCCCATGATGCGCAGCACTCAGTCCTTCCCAGCCTCATCACACTTCTCTTATTTATGGAGGCTAGCCACAGACTGGGAGATGCATCTTAGGTGTCATACCCCTGGACAAGTCCCTTCTCTCTGAGGACCTCAATGTTTCCATTGTACCATGAGGGTTGGGCCAGATCCAGTGCTAACAGATATCTAAGTTTTGACTCAAGTACTTGCTGCTGAATTTTGGGGCAAGATTTCCACACTGGCCATTGAGTCATCCAGTCCACTAATAAATTATTACTCTTGTTTCTCCTCTCCCAACTCAGATGAGCTCTTAGTAACTAACCCAATGTAGGGGAGGAGGGTCCAACCCTCATAGTGCAGATGGGAACACTAAGGTCTCCAGAGAAAAGGCACTCATCCAGGAGTATCAAAGCCAGGCTAGAACTCAGATCTATATTCCAGGTTATGGCTAGCGTCATTCAGTTACAAAGAATTGAAGGAGATAGGACATGAGTGATGTTCTCATTCTATGACTTGGATTGCATTAAGTGACTGCCAAGTCTCAGTTCCACAGTTACCGCCCCCCCCCCCAGTTAAGTCTCAGTTCCATAAGCTAACTGCTTAGTTTCATCCCCCCACTAGGCCCCCACTTGTATAACCCCAGGGATGGGGAACTCTAACCCCACCACCCCAACCCACAAAATCATTAACAGCTATTAGAAAGGATTCCTTTATTGTACCAAAACCTGTCCCCCAAGTCCCACCCAATTTCTGGCCTTACTCTTTGTAGTCACACAGAATAAATCAGCTCAAAATTTTACTACCTCCATCTCGTGCTGGGGCCTGTGCTGAACCCTAAGGATATAGGCAAGCATCCAAGGACTCTTCTCTGAAGAACCCCTAGTCCAGGGACAGAGGTTACAGAGGTTACAGACGCAACTACCACTGCAGCCTCCACACCTGGTCCAGCACAGTCCTTCAGAGATTAAAAAACACCAATGCAGAACCTCCTCTCCAACATGCCCGAACCCAGCCATGCTCCTACAGAGAAACCCAGCACCAAGGTATCTATTGAAATCTCTCACCCATCATAGGACTTCCCTTCACAGAATCCATGGTCTCTCCTTGAATACTGCCGCTGACAGGGAGTCACCACCAACAGGTGTTCACCACCCACAACAGTGGGAACTTATCTGCAGAGGCAAACTAGGCCACTGGGGAGTGTCTTCAAGGACTAAGGATGTAGCAAGCAGGTTTAGTGAAGATGCCGAGAGTGTACAAAATTTGCTTCAGCACCCTCCCCTACCCCACCCAGTCTTTCACCAAAGTAGATCCCAGAGAGCTAAACTGACTAGTTTGCATTTCATATTAGCCCTTGCTACAATCCTTGATGTAATTCTTTGAACCCAGTTTGTAAAGTCATGTTTTCATGGGGAAATGCTCCTGGTATATTAAATGACTTGATCAAAATCATCTGCTAGAGCACAGACTCTCCTGAGTAACTCTAGGTCAAAAACATAAGAGCTATGGTCACTGGTTCCTGGAAGGCACAGCTCACAGCCCATGGACAGCAGAGCCCAGGAAGGGGATCTCTAGGAAGGATTGCCACAGAGAGTACCTCTATCTCATGACATGGAGATAAACACAGTTTAAAAGTGGGAACATGGGCAAGTCCCTTCCTTCCCCTGGTAAGGGCATCAAAGGGCATAGCAAACAACAACAGCAACAACAACAACAAAACACTCTAAGTGAGAGAAGAGGCTGACAGAAGCTAGTGGGCTAGTGCGTAGGATAGCTCAGGCTGCTTCTCCCTGGATGGTAACAGCAGCTGAGTATCCTCTTTAAGGGCAATGAGCAGCACCCAAACCAAGTAGGGCAGAAAACCACAGCAATAATCAACAAGGAACAACACCAATGCACAGGACAGTTAAAACTGATACAGCTCCAGCAGCGGCTAACTTGCAACCATTAGCATATTAGAAATGATTTTGATTATTGCAGCACATACTGATGACATATTATTAAGAGAGAAAAAACAGGATTCAGAACTATATCTATAGCGTATTCTCAACTTTAATTTGCATAATATGTATAAAGAAAATTATACAGAAATATACTAAAATGATAATAGGAATCTATCTTTAAATAGCTGATTTACCAGCAATTTTTATTTTTTCCTGTTTGTCTATATTTTTCTAGATTTCCATAATTGGCATGTTTCATAATATAGGTGAGAACAGGCTATTGTTGGTTACTAAAGAAAAATCCCAAGTTGGAAAGGTTCAGCAAGCAGAATAAAAACTCAGGAGGAAAGACGCTTCATGAATGAAACACTGGCAGAACAGGACAGCATGATGACCTCCCAGGATCTCCAGGATTTGTATTTAACACCCCTCCCCCAATAAGGCATCTGTTAAAAAAAATCTCAAGCAACATGTATCATCCCACTTCAGTTTCTTCAACTATAGGTAAGGAATGAGGGGGTGGAAGGAATGTTTTCCCTTTCATGCAAAAAGCTACGATATTTGATTTCACCCCTAATTCACTGAAGGCTTCAGTTCCACCCTGGAGGACACCCAGGGTTACCCCACCACCACCACCACATACACACACACACACACACACCAAGGTTCAGAACTGCTGATGAGTGGGCTCCACCCCCCGGATTGGCAGATGGGTGTGAGGCAGAGGACAGTGGGGGCACACCTGTCCCAATCAGGCATGTTCCCCAGCCAGGCATGTTCCCCAGCCAGCGGCTGTTTCAGGGGATTACAAAATCCTTGCCACCCAGTCCCATCTAGTCTCTGGCTGCCAAAGCTTGCTCCACCTGGTGAAGGGTGATGGGAGGGAACCATGGGGGCGGGGGGGGGGGCAGGAACAGTACTGGGGATTGGCGAGTAGTTCTCCAATATCCCTAATAACTGAGAAAGGTGGGTGGTGTCACCTTCATCAGATGGGAGATGGGAAGTGATGCAACAGATGTCGCAAAAAATTGATGAGTGCCAGGATATAGAATGAACTCAGACTTGAGTAGGATGCCAAGCTACGTGGATCTGACTGGGTAACCAGACTAAGTAAAGATGATTATTCCCTCATCCCAGACCCTCAAAAGGAAATCCCCAAAATAAAATATGGGAACTGGGATCCCAACTTCCAGTGGCCATTCCTCCGCATCAGTTTGCCTCAGAACCCTTTCCTGAAAATCTTGCAGTTGCATACCCACAGGATGAAAGCCTCCAGGTGTGACAGATACTCACCCCATCTCCCAGAGCCCTTGGTGGACAGGGCAGATCCTCCATTGGCGCCCTCATTCCGAGCAGCTTTGGTCCGACGCTCACCTCGCAGGACCCCAGAGTAGGCGGCAATGAGGGTCTTCATGCTGAAGTCAAGGCTGGTCACGGCCCTGCGGGAAGCCGCCTCACCCCGCGTCCCTGGCCCATGCCCCGGCCGCCGGGGCCAGGGCTTCGCACAGAGCACTGAAGCCCGGGACTGAGCCCAGCGGAGGTGGCTACCGCACCGCGAGCAGAGGCTGGCGGCGCGCGTAGCGCTGGGTGGAGGAGAAACAAGAGCCAGGCGCCAGCCCCGGCGCTCGCAGCGCGGAGCGCGCACTTTATAACCTCACAACGGGGCGGGCCGCGACGCGGGCGGGGGCGGGGCGGGCCGTTCCACTGTGCGGCCCACACCATGTCCTTGCGCGGGGGGGAAGCTCCTGGTTCTCGGCGCGGTGCGGACCCAGGGCAGCGCCGAGTCTGCCCTACGCGAACTCAGCCGACTGAAAGAGGGAAGGGGAGATGGTTTCTTCGTTCCAAGGGCTACATCCGGTTATTTCAGCTGTTCCCTCAGCCTGGCCGCTTGAACTCCCCTGCAGAGATTGGTACGGCCCGACAACTAGAACGTGGGCAGGGAAACTGAGCACGTGCGGAACTCGCCAAGGGCGTGTGGGGAAGTATGTTCTTATTTTGGCAGTGCCTGCCTTTGGCTGCAGATGCAGAGGTCTCGTCTGGGGTAAGGGATATCGAAATTATGTTAGGCCTGAACTCCTAAACCACACCAAACGCCTCTGCCTTTCCATTTATCAGAAAACTTCACAGAGCATCTGTACATACTGCTGGGTGCTGGGGATCCAGCGGCTGAGATCAGGATCTGCCTTTGGGTGCTCACGTTGCAGGGGGGAAGGGAACAGTAGAGACAGACGTGTACACTGGTGACAAAGGTGGGACAAAAGAGAAGCCGGGGGCTATGGAACTACAGAGAAGAGAGGACCCTTCCTCAGGCTGGGGACTGGATGCACTTCTCAGAGACCAGAGACGTGCATGGCAGGTGTGGAATCAGACCTGGAGTTCGGTTCTAGTCCTGCCCACCCGTACCCGCTGCCGCGGTCCCATACTTTCCTCTTGGTATTGAGGATTGAATTCAGGACTTCACACATGCTAGGCAATCACGCTAACACTGAATTACACCCCCAACCCCTTTTAAAAGATTTTGAGACAAGGTCTAAATTGTCCTGGATGACCTTGAATTTGCCATCTTTCTACCTCAGCTATTTGAATAGCTGGGATTATAGACCTGTGTCCAACGTCAGACCAGGTCTTATCTTTTTGAATGTCAGTTTTCACATTTACCAATGGGAATAATAATAATTATTATTGGAGGTGATTTAAGAACCAAACAAGACTCGAAAGGAGCACTGCTAGTACCTGCACATAGAGTTCTGAAATTATTTTCATTGTCTCTGGATGAGTAGGAGTTTTTCAGATGGAGGTTGTGAGGGCAAGGTAGAAGGAAAGGCATAAAGTCTTAGAAAAGTCAGCATGTAAGAAGAGGGAGCTGGAGTGGCAGGAGCCCAGGCAATTGTGAGAAAGGAAGCCAAAGTGAGATAGCCTGAGGTTTGATCTTAGGAAGTCCTTTGTGTGCCACTCTTGAAACATTGAAGTGGGAGTGTGTTTGGAGGAGACTTTTTAAAATATGGAACTGACACTGGTCAGATGAGTCTTAAGAGCCCTATAGCCATAGTATGGGAAAGGGTCAGGAGGGGCTATAGGACAGGAGGGCAGTGTGAAGGATGTGGAAAAGAGCTGGGTGAGGGAGGACACCTCAAGCTAGGGCAGTAGTAGAAGGAATCCAGGGAAAGCCTGATCTAAAGAAAAGCACAGGAGGGCTGGACATGTAGCTCAGTGGTGTAGCATGTACTTAGCCTGCCAAGGCCCTGGGTTTGATCCCCAGCACCACCAGAGGGAGAGGGAGGGGGGAGGGAGAGAACACCCCTAGGAGGAGATGAGAACTAACAGAATCTATGGAGTGATTTATTGGACAATGGAGGGAGGGGGCAACAGCATGTCAGTGAGAAGAGGATTCTTTGGCAGAGCTTGAGCAAGCACCCTGTGGGGTCACAGCATGAGAGGAGAGCAAGCCTCTGATTTTAAGGACTTTCCCATTCCTTCACAGGTGAGGGGAGAAGAATGAGGAGTCACAGTCACAGGGCAGCTTGTTACCAATACCTCTGGTGAGACTTAGAAACACTTCCCATTTGTCCAACTTACAGCCACAGGTATAAATCTCATTGAGGAAATGGCACCCAACCCTGAGGACTGAGTCAACCAAGTAGAAGGAAAAGCATCCTAGGCAGAGGGATCAGTATGCAGTGAGGCCCTGAGACTGGAAAGAGCTCAGTGTATTTTAGGAAATCAAGGGGAAGGGTAATGGCATACCGTATCACTGGGGGACAAAGGGGACTGGTATATTCAAAGATTAGAAGATGGAAACAGGTGAAATAGACTTTGGGGGCAAAGAAGAGTATAGCCATGGGATGCCAAATCTGCCAGTGGATTGTTACACCGTCTCATTCTGAGAGACCAGACTTCCTGTTTTGACTGGAAGACCCCAGGTCATTGTGTGACTTGTGCCTGCTCATGAAGGGTCTCCTGTGGAGGAACCTACCCACTCACATCTAGAATGATCTAAGGGGCAGAGCTTGAACTGGAGGGCAGAAGGCCTGGGTTTTGGCCCCTCCTCTACCACCAACTTGCCAAGTGTCCTTGGGCAAGTCACCTTTCCTGTCTTATCTAGGTTTCAATTTCTACATCATGAAATGCTATCTTGCTGACTTGAGTATTTGAAGATCCAATGAAATCCTAATGTGGTGTTACCACTCTGCAATGAAAAGTAAGATCTCATTATTTTAATGATAATAAATGGCAAGACTTCAGGGTAAACAAGTCCCACTTGAAACATTCAGATCCCAAGTTCATCTGTTTCAGCACATTTTTCCTGTGTACCTCCTCTGGGCCAAGTGCCGATTAGGACACAGAGGAATCAGACCTAGTTCCTGCCTTCATGAGACCCGTCAAGAGATGACATCCCAAAGCCAGTGTCACAGGATGCACCAGGCTCTGGTGCAAGGTATCCTGGAAGGCTACACCCAATTCTGTCCTTCTTTCCTGTGCTATCACTGCAGTGTTGGTCTCTCTTGGGCCAGGAGCATCCAAAGGACAGGAACCTCTCACTCTCTTCATGGCACTCAGTTCACATGGACTAACAACAAATGAGAATAGTAATCATAGAGGAGGGGGGAATGGTAAATTGGAAGGTCAAGAGGTGGTGACATTGCTGCTGATGAGCCTGATTCTGTCAGGCAGAGAGGAAGGGAAGATGTTTAGGCAGAGAAGAAGGGAAGGTGTTTAGGCAAAGAGGAAGGGAAGGTGTTTGAACAGAGGTCCTGGAGATGGGAGCCTTGAGCACCCTGGTGTGGCTGGAGGGGAATATAGGCAGAGGAAGGTAGGAGATAAAACTGGAAAGGTTGACAACAGGGACCAGATCTGAAGGGCCTTGTAATCCCACTGGGAAACTGGGCTTCATCCTGTGTGGGAGGGACCAAGGAAGGGGTGTGAGCAGCTGAGGGACCTTGATCAGATATGTGGGTTAGAAATATAAGCTGAGCTGGTACTATGAAGGTGGGGGCTTGGGAGTAGAGCCAAAAAAATCCAGCCTCCAGTTTGGACCCCTCATATGTGGAAGCATCCACCAAAGAAAGCAGAAGCCAATCCAAGGGCTTACATAGTCACTTGTTTCTGGGCCACCTCACAGGTCAACAGCCCCTGGCATCCTAACTTCTGGAACTTTCCCTGCCCTTTCCTCCAGCAACTACACTCAAGGCAACTGCTTCATTACATTGGTACAGATTAGATTTGGATGGAAGACCAGACCCAGAATTAGAGAAGCCCAGATAGAATATTTCTTGGAAACTTTCTGTGTCCCCGGGCTCTTCTCCCCTGCATGAGGTGGGCCTGGGAGACTGGCAGGAGGCACTCCCCTTTCCACACACCCCCTCATCCCTGATTTTCTATATTGACCTGCCCTGCTCTTTCCATGGGTGAGGAGGACATTTGTGAGATGTGTTCTGGGACGTGGGACAACTTTTCTTCATTGCCTCCCAACCTAGGCCATGGTTTGGGAGGCATGGTACGCACTTTGGCCAAACCAGAGATAAATCAAGTCATACCTTCAAGAAGGGCTTGACCAGAGTGGACTTTACCAAGAGTAGTACATCCTATTTCTACCTTCAGTCACCAGCATTATGCTGCTATTGGGAATGTGTGTGGCTTTGCAGTTTGAAAGGGTTGTGACACAAGCACATTGAGACACATTACAGTAAAAGCAGTGTCAGTCCCTCCATTGCACAGAAGAAGAGAGTAAGTGGCTGGTCTACAAGGCAGACAGGATGCCTGCCCTATGAAAGGCCCAGAAAAGAAACAAGCATTTACCAAACACCCTGCTTTGTTCTAGGCCCTGGCTTATGTGAGCTTCCCTGGTCTTCATAACCACCCTGCAAGGAATGATTATCACCCCACTTTGCAAATGAGGTGCAGAGAAGTGATGTGACTTGTCTGTTACCATACAGTAAGCACAGGCAGAGCAACCCTAATATCTGAAATCTGAAACGCTTCTGGTCCCAAGCATTTTGAATAAGGGATACTCAACCTGTGCTAAACCCAGCCTCCCTGAGCCTGCAACACACACGCCTTTCCTGCCTCACAGGGCTGGGCTGGGGGGAAGACCACCTCCTACACCATGACTCCTTTATGAAGCAAATCCCCATCCATTGCCTTCTTTAAGCTTCCCCTACAGGTCCATGAGGTTATTCCCATTTGGCAGTTGGGAAAATTAAAGCTCAGAAAATGGAAGAGCTTGACAGATGTCAGTGATGTGGGATTTAAACCAGTCTCATGCCCAAGGGCTAGGGCCCAGAGGGGTTAAACTCACTCAGGTGCTCACCTCTCTTGACAAGAAGTTTGGCAGAGGTTCAGGCAAGGGGAGGGCAGCCTGGCATGGCCCTCTGGCTCAGAACTCACCCACCTTCTTCCCCGGGCAAGAATTTGCCAGCCAGAGCAGCTTCATGGCATGGCTACCCTTCCTGGACCACTCCCCAGCCCCATTTCCAAGCCCCCTACTGCCCCTCTTCTGGGGACTTGTCCACACGTTACTTGATTGTCAGGAGCCAGGTGGGGTACATTCTCAGATGCCGGGCTACCTCATCTCAGAGCAATGAGAGGTCAGAGAGGTTTTTAGCAGGAGTGAGGTATGCCCAGAAAAATAAGTGGAAGGAACACCTTTAACTGGCACCCCCATGGCACCCTTCCTGATGATCTCTGCCTTTTATGTCTTTCCCTGAAAGGACAGCCCACTCAAATTGGGTAATTTGAAGAAAGTTTAATTTAGAGACTATTTACAAAGATGTGGAGGGTATAGGAGAAACTCCAGGGATGGATGGGGCCTGTGCAGCCTGAGGCTAGTGACATTGTCTGGCTATGTGGCCAGAAGGACCAAGAGGAGGAAGCCCATGGAGTGGGAGCTGGGTGGAGTGGGAGCTGGGTGGAGAGGGCTGCCTGAGAGAAGCATGGGCACAACCCATGGTGACCCTGCCTTCCCACCAGCCTAATCCAGGGCTTCCTGTTGCCCAGAGGGTAAAACAGCCCTTGGCTTGACACAGTCCCTATGGATCATCCAAGGATCCAGGAGAGTGCAGCTGGAGAGAGGTGGGGAGCTGGCCTGGGGGAACTTGAAGTTATGCAACACATGGCCCTGGGAGGAACTGTCCCATCTTCTAGTCTCCATAGACCTCTAACTTTTCTTGTCCAGGGCACCTGTAACTCCTAATGTTTACACACCTGTCCTTTCCTGGAGAGGCTGCCTGAGGGCAAAGGTGAAATCCCTGACTTCTGTGTGTCCCAGTGCCCAATACAGGACAGGACTGGAGACCCTTGGGCCTGTGCACAGGAGGGACTTGGGTGATGCTGGATGGAAGAAAGGAAGCAAAGGAGGAAGGCAGAGGGAGGGAGCAGAGTGGATGCTGTCACAGCTGGGACTGAGTGAGGAGTGGTTCAGAGGGGCTTCAAGGCCTCAGTGAAATATGGATGTAGGGCAGGGAGACTCTAGGTTTCAAACCAGAGCGTGACTACTCTCCAGCTCCATGACCAGTCTTAGGCTCAGTAATGGCCTGTGGTCCTATCTTGTGTGAAAGGTCTGGCTGACAGCAGAGATTAGGGTAGGACTGAGACCCTTGGGAACCAGCCATCAGAACAGCCCAGGCCCCTTTTTAGAATGTTCTGTTGCAATATGTACAGAAAGCTCCCCTTGCATCATTCTGTCTGCAAGTTTCTTACTCAACTCTCCCAAGGCCTTGTCCCTGTGGGGTGGGGTGGGGGGGTGAAGTGGGCCAGAGTGGGGGTGGGGAAATCGTGCACTACACAGAGCGCTCTCAATACATTCCCTTTTATTCATCCTTTCATCTGTCCCATCCTTTCTGACACCCTCCCTACTCCTGTGCTGGATCCTGTGGGTGCAGTCTCCTTCAGGAGCCAGGGGAAAGAAACAAATAAAAAGACCATTATTGTTCAACACAGTTGCCCCAGCTCTTTAGTGGGGAAATACTTTCTTCAAATACAACTTTGTTCAGAAGCCCCAAAAGTGACATGGATGATAAGGGATACTCTGCCTTAGCAAAGGTGTTCCCAGGGGTCCGTCCACAGGGTTAGCCTCAGTTGTCCTGCCAACCCATGCTGGTCTCCAGGGCTCTGGAGACCACAGTTTGGAAACTCCCACAGTACAGATTGTAAGTGCTTAAGTCAGTGAGGCCCATGCTCCTGCACAAGGCTGAAGGTGCAGCCCCAGCGGGCTGGGCTGAATAGGTACTGAATAGGGGATCAGGACAGGTTTGTGAGATCATTTCTATAACAATTGCTAGTATTCTTAGGCAAGACACATCTCTTAATCCATGTCAAATCCCCCTGATGGGAGCTTCAGGTTGAAAAAGCCCTGATCTTGGCATATTTTTTTGTGGGGGGCGGAGGTGCTGGGGATTGAACTGAGGGCTGCTTAATCACTCAGCCACATCCCCAGCCCTTTTTAAATATTTAGAGATCATTGAACTTGCGAACCTGCTGCCTCCCAAGCTGCTGGGATTACAGGGCTGCACCACTGCACCCGGCATGATCTTGGCTTTTATTGATGCTGCTTACTGTGCCTCAGTTTCCCTGGGCCCTAGTCACATGGGAGTAAGTACAGCACCACCCTCCAGGTTGCTGTCAGGGCTGAAATAATGAACATACAATGCCCAGCACAGGGCCTCGTATATAGTACTTGACAAATACTATTAATAGAAGAATTACAAAGAAAATAAGAATTGGCCAGTTAGATTGCAGATGGGACAACTTTCCAAAGGTCTCTGATCAAACAAAGGTGGAGGGAAGAAACCAGTGGACCTTGAGGAGCAGAAATGACAGAAGAAGGCCATTCAGCTTGGGAGATGACTACAACGGAAAACATAGTGTAAGCAAGGTTCCTGGAAGGAGCAGAGCCCAGTGACAGTGTCTTAGTCAGAGGAGATTGGAAATGTTTCACACTTGACTCAGAAGACCTTCCCCAAGCAAAGTCCACTGTGGTAGGCTCTGGGCTGCTGGGCAGATGCAGAAGAGATAGGGAAGATGCAGAGATGGGCAGAGCAGACTCACCCCTGCTCTCAGGAAACTTGCAATTTAGGGAGGTACTTCTGGGCACAGATGACGGTAACACAGGAGGGAGGAAGTTAAAGATGCCAGTAAAGAAGGGGTCCTGAGAAACCAAGAACACCTTATGGAGGAGGGGGCAATTGAATGGGTGGCCCATATCTAATTAAATTATCCACTAGGCTCATACTGTGTGGCAGTGATCTTCAAACTTTAGAGTGCATCAGAATCACCAGGTAGACCCTATAACATAATTTGCTGCCCCCCCCCCTCCTGGTTCAGTAGGTCTGAGGTGGGGCTGATAATCTGCTTTTCTAACAAAGGAGATGCTGCTGATGATGATGAAGCTGTTTGGAAGCCCACATTTTGAGAACTACCCCTGAACTGCTTTACAGTGAGGAGATCGCAACAGAACATGTGTTCTGCTGTATTAAATTGCTCTAATGGGCTGGGGATGTAGCTCAGTAGCAGAACTTATGCTTAGTATGCTCAAAGCCCTGGGTTCCATCTCCAGCAGTAAAAGATTAAATAAATACATAAATCACTAAATTGTTCCAGTGGCATCCCAGCAACCCTACAGCAGAAATTGGTAATCTCCTTTTCAACCTCCCCGCCCACTGCCCACCCCTTTTGCAGTACTGCAGATTGAACCCAGGGCCTTGCACATGCTAGGCAAGCACTTTACCACTAGTGTTCAGCTGGATAAACACTGGGAGATTGCAAAAAGACATTTTCATTTTTCCAAGAGAAGCAGCAGCAGTTTTCATAAACAGCAGACAGTAATACATACTAAACTTCAGTATTTCTTACCTGCCCATCACTATTCTAGCCACTTGACATGGGTAGATTTTTTTAAGCCTCATACAATTCTATGGAGTAGATGCTATAATTAGTCCCACTTTTCAGATTTAAAAAATGAGCCAGGCCAGGTGCTGACACCGTTGACTTGGGTGGTTGAGGCATTGAGTCTAAAGTCCAAGGCCATCCAGGGCAACTTAATGAGACCCTCAGCAACTTAGTGAGACTCTCAAAATTAAAAAAAAAAAAAAAATAGAAAGGACTGGGAATGTTGCTCAGTAGTAAAGTGCCCCTGCGGTCAATCCCAAGTATAAAAAAGGTTTGAATTAAATTTTTAAAATATAATAAAAAATGAGCTGGGTGTAGGGATGCACAATTTTGATCCCAGCTACTCAGGAAGCTGAAGCAGGAAGATCACAAATTCAAGGCCAGCTTCAGCAACTTAGTAAGCCCCTGTCTCAAAATAAACAACAAAAGGTTTGGGGATTATAGTTCAGTGGTAGAGTATGGGGGAGGGGGGTAGAGAGAAGGAAAGAGAGAGACACACAAAAGCTAAATACTTGAGTATGCATCAGCTGGAGCTGATGAAGCCAGGCTTTAAACTGAGGCTGTCTGGCTCCAGAGCCCATGCTGTATAATAACTTCAAAATCCCTGCCGGATTCTAAGTTTGGTGGTATAAGCTGCATTCTATAAAAGATGTTCTGTGCCCCTCAGGACAGCATTGGGATTGAGTACCTGGGAGGGGCAGCCACCCATCGGTTCCCTCTCCAGTGGCTTTCAGAGATCCCCATCCTGGCCTAGGCCTAGGCCCTGAATACAGCATAGTTCCTGAACAGGCAGGGGAGCCACAGGGCCATACCAGGGAGGACAGGCAGCCTCAGATAGGAGGCTCCTAGGGTAGGCTTCCTACAACTCCAGGTTCCACCCTCAGCCTGGCCTTGTAGGTTTTGTTGTTGTTGTTTTTTTTTTTTTTTTAAACCAGCAACCTGCACAAGGATGTTGACTCAGAACATGCAGGAGACACAAATAAAGGTAGGAAAGCAAATATTTTGGATGAGATAACCAGGATTAGAAGTCCCTGAAAGCCTGCAGTGGAGTGTTGACTTTGCATATTGAAGAGAAAGAAATGAGAAGTCAGGCTTTGGCTGAATGTCTTTCAGCTTCTCTCTTTGGAAACCTTGGCCATCTGCTGGCTTTTGAAGATGGGGAGTCATGAAGCTGAGTAGAGTTGGGATTTCTGATTAGGCTGACCCTCTGAGGAAAGTTGCGTACTCTCATGAGCACATTTGGAAACACACACACTGATGCCTCCACCTCCAACAGCCAGAAAATAGTTCTCTCCATCCCCACTGTCCAGGGCATGCTGCTTTTAACAGACAGCTACATTAGCTTTGGCCCTGGTCCCCTGTCTCCAAACTTCCAGGAGGACCTTGCAGCCATTCTCTCCTTGACCCCCTTACCTCCTAGGATGAGGACCCCTCCCTGCTTTGTTCCCACTGTTTCTCTCTAATGTGCACCCAACTCTCTAGTCACATCAAATAACTTACTGTGCCCCTGAATGTGCTTTTCCATGTCTGGGTCCCTTGAACTAAAGTCCCCCTCCCCCAGCTTCCAGTTTTCCACACGCTCCTGCCTGTCCTAACTCCACATATTTTCCTCTAGGAAGCCATCTTTACAACCATATTCCAACCTTGTTTTTTATTTTTTATTTTTTTAATGTTTTTTGTTTTTAATACCAGGGATTGAACCCAGGGGTGCTTAACCACTGAGCAGCATTCCCAGCCTTTTTTTATATTTTATTTACAGACAGGGTTTCACTGAGTTGCTAAGTGCCTCACTAATCTGCTGAGACTGGCTTTGAACTTGCTGTCCTCCTGCCTCAGCCTCTGGGGTTACAGTTGTGCACCACTGTGCCCGGCACCCACCCCCTGTTTTTTAAAATTTCACTTTAACTTTGGGATCTGAGCTGGGGATTTGTGGGTAATAGTTCAGGATCTCTCCCTTCTGGAAATTCACAATTCATAGAACATGTTTTGGAGATGCAAATATTTCTTTGTCAATGTATCTGCATTCTTCCTCCTCCACCTGACTTGGGTAAGGCTAAGGCTGATCTGAGATCTCAGTACCCAGCACAAGATTTTCCACAGGGAAGATATCAGCACATATTTTTTTTAAAATTCTTTAAAGAGTAAGGAATGGATCTTTTTCATCTCATTGCCCACTCTGTCTTCTGCAATCATGTGCACTCTGAGGGCTTGGAAAATACAGCGTTGAGACTCATTGTTAAATCTTATGGTACCTAGAATAACTGATGCCATTAATCCATCCATTTGTCCATTTACTCATTCATCCAACACATTTATCACATATATGCTCTTTTTTTAAGATCTGTGTAGATCAGCAGAAGGAATCTGACATAACGTTCCTATGTTCTAATATGAATACAAAGGCAGTATAACTCCACATCATGTACAACCACAAAAATAGGAATTTATGTTCCATGTATGCATGATATGTCAAAATACATCGTACTGTCATGTCAACTAAAAATAAGAAATAAAGAAAAGTTTTTTAAAAAATCTGTGTAGGTACTAGGAAGAGAGCAGACTCAGTCCCTGCCCTCCTGGAGCTTCCACAGTTCAAAGTCAAATTGAGAGGAAGGAATATTGACTGCACTGGAGATTTCAAGGAAGGGGTCCTTAAGTGGGGAGACCAGATGTGAATCTAGCTTTACTCTAGATGCTGGGCGTGCATCCTATTATTTAATCTTCACAACCGTGAATGTATTGAATGTATGTGTTCACAGCAACCTTAAAACAGAAATGAAGAAACCTAGGCTTAGAGAGGTGACAACTTGTAAAGGAAGAGATGGGACTTGAATTCTGGTTGTTCTGACACCAAAGCCTTTGCTTGTTACTCTTCATCTGGGCCTAAATGGAAGGAAGTTAAAGGGTAAAGGGAGGAAGGGATTTGGGGATTTTTACAACACTGCCATTGGGAAATCCGCAGAATTAAGTCCACAGCTGTCACTTATATACCTGGTATTGAGAAATAGGCTCAGACCTGAGATAAACTCTGGGGAATTTGAACCTAGTCAGCTAGCCCAGGGTGTCCCCTGCCAAGCCAACCCCACCCCATTTGGGACCAGAGATTTTTTTTCTGCAGTTTGCACATGTGGTAGCCCACATTTCTCCTCTCATCTTTCCCCAAACTCATTACTTTACAAATGATCTATGTGCAAGAAATGGCCTGGCCTCTTCTGAGGTTCCTCTATTAGGACATTTCATCTAAAATACCAAATATAGTGGCATAAAGTTGCTCAATGTCATTTGTTATTCTTTTAATAGCTATAGGAACTGCAGTGATATCCCTTTTGCATTCCTGATACTGACAATTTGTGTCTTCCCACTTTTTTCCTTGGCCAATCTGACTAGAGGCTTATCAATTTTATTTTTTAATGATATTCTGTACTTACCTTTTTTCCATTTCATTTACTTCTGATTTTATCTTTATTCCTTTCTTCTGCTTGCCTTAGATATAATTCGCTCTTCTTCATAAGCTTAGATTTTTGATTCTGTCTTTCTTGTTTTCTATTATAAGTAGTAAATGCCATACATTTTCCTCTGAAAACTGCTCTAGCCACATCCCATAAATTTTGATATGTTGTGTTTTCATTTTCATTTAGTTAATGTTTTAAAATTTCTTTGTAATTTCTTCTTTGATCCATTATTTATTTAAAAATGTTTTGTTTCCAAATATTGGGAGATTTTCAGCTACGTTTTTGCTATTGCTTTATAGTTTAATTTTATTTTGATTATAAACATAATTTATATAACCCCAATTCTTTTAAATTTGTTGAGTTGTTTCATGAATAGAATTTTGATGAATTGTCTGTCTTGGCAATTTTTTTTTTTTTTTTGCCAGTCTTTAAGGGGTACTTTAAAGAAGTGTTATTCTGCTGTGTTTGTGTATAGTGTTCTATAAGAGTCAGTAATAACAAGTTGTTTGATATGATTATTCAGTTATCATATGTCATTCTGATTTTCCATTTGCTTGTTCTATCAACTAATAAATAAAAAGAACATCTAAAGTCTCTTCTCTAATTGTGGATTTGTGTATTTTTTTCTTTCAATTCTCTTGGGTTTTGTTTTGTGTATTTTGAAGATCTGTTATTAAGCTGTGTGAATTTAGAGTTATTTTGTCTTCTTGATGAATTGGCTCTTTTAACATCATATAACATTCTTTTTATCATCATATAATATCCTGGTAATACTATTCTGAGACCTACTTTGTCTGATAGTAATACAACCACCCTAATTTTCTTTTGGCCACTGATTATTGATAAGTAGTGTAACTTTTTCCAATCTTTTACTTTCAATCTGTCAATGTTTTTTATATTTAAAGTGAAGTTTTCCTAGTCAGCACATGGTTGGTTTTTATTTTTTTTCTTTTCTTTTTTTAAAATCCAATCTACCCTCAGGAAGCTGAGGCAGGAGGATCACTAACTTCAAGGTCAACTTAAGCAATTAAGTGAAGCCCTAAGCAACTTAGTGAGACCCTGTCTCAAAATAAAAAACGAAAAGGGATGAGCTCAGTGGTAAAGTACCCTTGGATTAAATCCCCCAAACAAAAAACAAAAGCAAAAAAATCCAATCTGCCAATTTCTGCTTTTCATTGTTGTTGAGAGCCACAGCCAAAGGGGCCCCAGCAAACTTCCAGCTGCCGGCTGATGATTGGCTCACAGCGGCCCCAGCAACATCTAGCTGATTGGCTCGTGGGCCCCAGCAACATCTAGCTGATTGGCTCCTCTGCGGTGATGCTCATTGGACTGTTTCCCTGCCCTTTCAGACCACGGAGCTGCTCATTGGGGGACTTTTTTGGCTCCGCCCACGTGACCCAGCCAATCGGCCTCAAGAGCAGGAGGATTGTGGGAGGTGGAAAGAAGCATTTGGGGGGGAGAGACAGGCTTGTGGAAAGCCGGTGGTGGCAGTTGAGGCTCTGAGGGTTTTTCCTGAGAGGCTGTTTTGTTTGGCGTGTGTGGTTCTAAAAATAAAGTTAGTTTCTTTTGACAAGTGGCTCCTGATTGTGCCCAGCCAGACTGCGGCACATTGTTAATAAAATTATTAATATGGCTGGATCTAAATCTACTACTTTGCAAGTTGTTTTCTGATTTTTTCATCTCATCTTTTGTCTGTTTTCTCTCTTTTCATACCTTCTTTGGATTAACTTAGCATTTTATTATTTCATTTGATACCACTATTTTTTGCTTTGGACAGTTGATTATCTTTTGAAGTTATTAAAAATGAGAACAGATATCTTAGTCTATTTTCTGCTGCTATAGCAGAATACCCGACACTGGGTAATTAAAAAAAAAAAAAAAAAAAAAAAACAGGTTTATTGTGGCTCATGATTCTGGAGACTGTAAATTCACACAAACTGTTAAGTTTGTGTGGCTCCCTGAGAGAGAGCCTTATGCAGCTTTGATTCAAGTCAAAAAGCAGAAGTACAAGCAAATGTGTTTGGAAGAGTGAAAAGGGGGCCAAACTCTCATGATAGCTCTCCTATTCCCAGAAGAAAGGCCTTAATCCATTCATGAGGTCCCCACTCCATGACCCAGAGCCCTCCTAACACCACTGCACTGTGGAATTATAGTTCCAACTCAAGAATTCTGAGGGATACAAACAAAACCAACAACCTTTTATATTTTCTTTCTTGAGTGTCCTTTAACCTTTCTTGTCATGTAGGGCTGCCAAAAAATTCTCTTATCCTTTATCTGTAAAAGTTTTTCTTCTACCTTAGTTCTTTTTTTTTTACCATTCAATTTATTTTTATTTATTTTAGTCATACATGACAGCAGAATGTATTTTGACATATAATACATACATGGAATGTACATACATCAATCATACTGTCTATTCTATTCTGCTGCCCTTCCTATCCCCCCTACTCCTCCCCTCCTCTCCCATCCTTTCTCTCTATCCAATCTAATGTGACACACTTTTTTTTCCTTTTTCTCATCACAACATCATATATGTATTCTGTATAACAATGAGATTCTCCTTCCATCTTCCGTTATCTTAGTTCTTAAATGGTATTTTCACTGGGGATGGAATTCTGGGATGACAACTTTTTCCTTTCAGTACCTAGAAATCTCTCTCTATTGTCTTATGACTTGCAAAAATTCTGACAAAAATCTAAAGTATTATCTTTGTTCTTTTGTATATAATATTTCAATTTTTTCCTCTGGTTGCCTTTAACACTGACTTTTTATTTTTGTCTTTGGCCGTTTGTATACTTAGGCATGTCTGTTTTGCATTTATCCTGGTTAGTGTTCTTTGGAATTCTTAGACCTGTGATTTGTTGTCTTTCATTAAATTTAGAAAATTCTCAGCCATTATCTCTGAATATTTTTGCTCTTCCTCCTCTTTTCTCCTCCTGGGATGCCCACTGCATACAACTTGGACTTTGATGTTATCCCACAGTTCTTAGATGCTTCATTTTCCCCTTCCCATATGCATTCTTTTTCTCCTTATGTTTCATTTTGATAATTTCTATTGTGAATATTCACTGATTCTTTCCTCAGCTGTTTCCAACCACTGGTGAGTGCATCAAAGAATTTGTTCACCTTTGATAGGCAGTTTTTTATTTCTGGCATTTCATTTGATTAAAAAAAAAAAAATATATATATATATATATATATATATATATATATATATATATATATATACATATGCATCTATGTTTACATAGGTTTATTATTTAGCATAGAGATTTTATATATATATATATATAATCTATGAGCCATTGCTCTGGAGTTAGGGGTGAGGACAGAGGCTCACTTCTTTTGGAGTGACAGTCCTGTTCTATTAGGAGACTGCTAGGTGAAGACAGTAGCTCTGGCCATCTCTACCAGCCTGCCCTACCACCATGGGGCCCCCATTATATGTATAATTATATATAATCTCCCCTCAGTTCATATGGTTATCCATCTTTTCTACTGATCCTCTCACTTGTTAATCAGAGTTGTTCTAAAGTCTCTGTCTTACGGTAACTATTTCCTCAACCTCCCCAGCAAAACAGTCCAACTCCATAGACAAGAAGTAAAGGCAGGGATTCCAGAGTTAGGTTGCCTGGGATTGAATTCAGCTCCATCCCGTTCCATCAGTGTGACCCTAGGTGAATTACTTGACTTCTCTGTGCCTCAACTACTTCCTCTGTCCCCAATGTAGATAATAATAAACCAACCTGGTATAAATGATGTGAAGATTAAATGGCACCATGTAAAACTCCCTCCATAATGCCTGGCACATCAGAGTAAAGGTAGTTGTGGTAGGACTGTGCCTTGCTAGTACTTTCCATGTCTCCAAGACTCCAGTACTAGCTGTTTGAAACATGGTTGAGTTTTTCTTTATTTTGCTAAGAGGTAGGCCAGGTAGTACAGTGACTCACTTGGGAAAGGGAGGGTAGGACTTTGTTTGCTTTGTGACCTTTGGCCCAGTCCCTGGTGAATTCTGCCCATCTATCCATTTCTATAGTGGGAGTTGAACTGACTGTCTGGAGCTGTTTCAATCTGTGGCAGGGAGCAGGGTGGGGAAGGAGTTAAGGGAGGGCTTCAGAGGAGTCAGTCACCAAGATGGTGTCTGACTATCTACAAATCACATAAATTGCCAATCAGAGAACTTGGGGGAGTTCATGTTCATAGAGTGCTTTAATTGTCAAGGTTCAGTCGTATCAGGATCTAATTTAGCTGTGACAGGGTTGTTTGGGTGTGTGAATTGGGGATTGTTCATTCCAAGTGGACAGCAGAGGGAAATCCCAGGAGGGGATTAGGCCAAGGTCACCCAGTGGGATTTCATAGAGTTGCATTGACTCCAGGCTCCTGTTTCCCATGCAGTGCTCTTTTGGGGGCCTCCAGGCTCTGGGGTACCTGCTCCCCAGAGTTTTTGTGGCAGCTGGTACTTCTTTCAGTTAGAGGGTGGGTAGGAGTTGGCTCAGTAGAGAGGCAAGGAGGTGGGTGCCCAGGTGGCTGCAGGTGGCTCACACCAGACAGAAGCACCTCCAGAGGGGAAGGGGTGTCTTCCATTGCTACCTCCTGGCCCCATTGGCCTGATAGGGTCATAAGAGATTTGTTGAATGAACAATTTTAAAAATTTCTCTCTCTCTCTCTCTCTCTCTCTCTCTCTCTCTCTCTCTCTCTTCCAGGCTTACTGAATCCTAATCTTTCTGAGGTGGTGATGAGCCTTGAGTATCTGCTGTGTTCCAGGCCTGGCACCGCACAGGCACATAGGAGGCCATTAGTAAATATTTATAAAGGGATCATACTACCAGACTGGGTTCCTACAGGGACCAAAACAAAATGACAACTAGTACCCTCAATGTCTGTGAGACTCCAGTACTAGAGGGGACTGGAGGGAATGGAAGGTTTTTGTTTAATGGGTGCAGAATTTCGTTTTGCAAGAGGAGAGAGTTCTGGAGATGGGTGGTGGGGGTGGTTGCATAACAATGTACTTGAATTGCGCACTTGGTGAAGTTGGGCCGGGGTTATGGCTCAGTGGTAGAGCACTTGCCTAGCACGTGTGAGACAACTGGGTTTGATCTTCAGCACCACATTAAAATAAATAAAATAAAGGTGTTGTGTCTATCTATAACAAAAAAAATTTCAAAAAAGGATGGTAAAGTTTGTGTTACTGTATTTCACCATATTTATCAATGAAAAAGAGACAAGAAAACGGAAGAGAGACCAGGAGATTAGAGGAAGGACCAAGGGAAGGGAGAGAAGATACTGGGGAACAATATTGACCAAATTATATTGTTATATCTTGTGCATGTTGAATATATAACAACGGATCCCACTATTATGTATAATTTTAATGCACCAGTAAAAATATGGGGGAAAAAGAAAAAACATTGGGAAAAGAAATCTGACAAAAGAAATACATTTTCTAACCTGAAGAAATAAAATCAAATAGCAGCAATAAAGCCCTCTGTGAACGAACACTGGTAGGGGAAGGCAGGGGCGTGTGAGGGAGGTTAAACCTGCATTATTTCTGTCCACTTCAGCAAATAAAGGAACAGGCTGGGCGGTGCCAAACAGTGGGTCCTGTCAGAGACACACACCCACCCCACCCGGGTTAGCTCTCCTGCTCTGAGCACCCACTGGCACCCAACCCTGGGCATTCACTGGAGGCTGGGCAGGAGGGACAAAGAGATGGGAATCCTTTAAGCTCTTCTTCACCCAGGTCTCTTTTGTGCAATGTCCTTTGACTTTCACAAAAGCCTGGGAGTGTCAAGCCAGTGAGGCCACAGGACTGAGCCAGTTATACAACCCTGGAACAGTACATAACAAGAACAAAAATAGCCACAAGCTCTTCAAAGCTCACGGTGTGCCAGGGGCCTGCCAAGTGTGCTACGTGCCTTATCCTGGCTAATCCCCACAGCAATCTGTCAGGTTGTTCCTGTGGCCATGTCTCCATTGACAAATGCAGAAACTAAGTCACAGACGTGATACATAACAGGTTCATTCATTCACAGAGAGTGCCGTGTGCATAGGGCATGGAACTGAAGCTTGAGTCTTGTGCTCTGAGATGCTGCTCTCGCTGGAGTTCCACCGCTGGCCTTCCACAGGTGGGGAATGGAGTCCCCTGGAGCTTCAGCTGACGTCTGAAAGGGACTCAGCCAGGTGATGGGAGAGTTAAAGTTGGCATCCAAATCTCTCAATTTCCAGAACCGTATCTTTCTGCTATGCAAGTTTTTATCTGAGGAGAAGGTCTAGATTTTATCACTTGGAACACTCTGGGCCTCCAAGTTGCCCACCACTGAAGGCAGCGTGGTGATATGGATCAGATTGGAGAGGAATTCTTGCCTTGCTGACCCCCATTCTGAAAGATTTTTTTTTTTTTTAATTTCTGATCTCAAGTGCTTCATTTCCCAAGAAGAGATGATAGTTTAAGGATATACCACCAGGATTGGGGGACCCCAGAAGGCTCTAGAACACTTCTTAGCCCAGGGCTGTTGTAGGGTGTTGCAGAGAGAGCCTCAGGCCTTCAGGGGAGGTGAAGGTGAGCAAATAGCATGCAGGAGAGAACCTGAAGGCCTAGCTCCCCTCAGGAGCCTCAGTGTCCTCTTTGGGTTGCAGGAGACAGTCAAGGTAGTGGCTCTAGGCCCAGCCTCCTTGGCCTTTTTGGCAGCATCCCTGAGATGAGAGGTCCCTGTGAGACTGGCATTTTAGGGAAAAGCCCAAGGAGAATCTGGAAGAGAGCTGGGTAAGCAGAGCAGGGAAGGGCAAGAGGCTAAGCAAACTGCAATTCCAGGTCCAACAGCTTCAGTCCACTCCTCAGGGAGCCCTGGTATGTGACTCATGCCCTGGAGTTTGTTCAGGCAGCTGCCTTTAACCACTTAGTCTTGACTAAGGGTCACCTGGGGTAGTAGCGGGCAATGTAATTCTCAGGGGTTTATCACTCTTTACAAGTGAGGAAAGTGTCTTCAGTAGTCTGGGGCAAGCTCAAGAGAGGTGTGAGGGCAGGGGGTGACAGAATGGGACACTCAGAAATGGTAAAGCAAGTCTGATAGCTGGGGTGTGGCTTAGTGGTACAGCACTCACCTAGTCTGCACCAGGCCCTGGGTTCAATGCCCAGCACCATGAGGAAAATTTTAAAAAAGAACCAGGCACGGTGGCACACACGTGTAATCCCAGCAGTTTGGGAGACTGAGGCAGGAGGATAATGAGTTCAAAGCCAATCTCAGCAACTTAGTGAGGCCCTAAGCAACTCAGCAAGACCCTGTCTCTAAATAAAATACAATAAAGGGCTGGGGGTATGGCTCAATGGTTAAGTGCCTCTGGGTTCAATCCCTGATACCAAAAAAAAAAAAAAGAAAGAAAAGAAAAATAAATGAAAAGGGAGTCTGGTGGTTTGGTGGGGCACATCAGTGCCCCTGCACTACCTCAAAATTCACCCTCGTCATTTCAGGATTCTTCTCTCTCCCCCACAGCACTGGATCACTGGGAGAAGGGGTGAGGGTCTGTATAGACTAGGACCCCCACTTTTTTCTGCATGGGATCTTTGAAATGTGGGGGTACAGTCTGGAAATCCCCAAAGAACTACATGTCACAGTTTGGTACGGCTGAGGGCACCTGGCTGTCCTCTGCCTTCTCCACTGCTGCCCATGCACAGAGCCTGCACAGCTGTACATACTCTGACACATGGGGGCACAGGTGCCCTAGTGTACACAGACTTGTATTCATGCACAAGCATGTGCAAGCTTTCACACAGCCTTAGTGTACCATGGACACCCTTGCAGAAACATGTCCATAGACCTGCATGCACTTTTGAGTGCATGCACTCCTGAGCATGTAGTCAGAAGCATAGCGGGTCAAGGCACTTTCCCCCCTAACTCTCAGGGAACAGAAGGGAAGGGGGATGGGCAGAAAGGGTCCAGGGCCAGGCCAGTTGCATCTGGTCACTGAGGATTGACCTTTGGCTGGAATGGCCTAGATCACGCCAGTCCCAGAGCCCAGGCTCTTGTTTGTCTAGAGTTGCCTCTGGAGGACTGATAAAGGTGTTGCCCCACAGGACTCCCCACCTTAGAGGCCTTAGAGTCAGCCAGGAACCTCCTGTTCCCCGCCCCTCATTGTACAGATGAGGAACTGCAATCCAGGAGGGAAATGAACTGAGCTTCCTGATACCCAGCTCCAGAACCAGCCCTGATTCCTCTCCAAGTGGTTAGAACCAAAAGGAGCCTTGTTATTGGGAAGCAGGGACATAGTGCAGAACGGGACAGCTCTGAGGAGCTCCCAGTCTAGTGCAGGCCACAGGTGTTTAAAGAGTGTGATCAGCTGGTCAGTGCTGGGCTGGCAAGAAGCAGGGTCTGAAAAAAAAATTTAAAAAAATTTTAAAAAATGCTGTCATGAATGACAAAAAAATAATAATAATAAAAAAAAAAAAAAAAAAAAGAAGCAGGGTCTGTGGAAGCCCAGAGGGAGCACCTAACAGCCCGCTCTGAAGGCGGGAGGGATCAGGGAAGGCTTTCTGAAGGTGATTCTGAGATGACTCAAAAGAACAAGGGGAATTAGACTTGGGTGGTAAAAGGCATCTTAGGCAGAGGAAGCATCTTACACAAAATGAGCGTCAGAAGCTAGGAGAAGCAAGGCACCCCAGAGGAAGAATTGCATTCTGGCTAGAGAGGAGGGAGTGACTGGAAAGGAAGACTGGAACCAGAGAGTGAGGATGGTAGACATCCAGGGACCTGGACCATCCAGAAGGCACGTGGGGACCTCAGGAAGTTTGAACCAGGGTCTGGTGTGGTCAGAATTTTTCTGGGAAGCTGCCTCTGGATGCACTGGGGAGGGGAGACAGGAGCCTGGGAGATAGAGCAACTGATTAAATGGGGCCTGGTGGAAGTTTTGCAGGCCAAGGGGGAAAGTTGAGGTTGTCATGAACGGATTCATAGAACAGAGGACACACATTTCCTCAAAATTTTAATTGACAAAATTCAAAATAAATAATCAAGTGTAATTTTTTTTGTAACAGAGGTCTACTCATAAAAAGGATGGAATTCTTTTATGGAGGACAACATTTCACTTAACTGGACTCAAATTTTGTGTTCCCTGTCACCAAATTGATTGCAAATCTAAATCTGTGAAAACCCTCCTTAACTCACTGGTCATTCAAACAGAATTGGTTGCTGAGCCGTGATCTAAACCAATGGAGCCTGGGTAGACATGGGCCAGAAACAAGAGACTGTCCCCTTGTCAATGCCTGAACCTCTGCCATTACTACCATTATCCAGCATTACTCAGTCATTGGGAGGAACAAAACCCTCTTGTCAATAGACAGATACCAGAATGAAATCCTATAATTATGACATCTCAGCATGAGAGGGACTTGGGTCCCTCTCCAGCCCTCACCCAGGGAAAGACTCACATGCATATTCCTCTTGGAATTGTACTGTATGCCAAGTCTGGAGAGTCACTTGCTTAAGGTCATGGTGCACACTGCTAACAGAGCAGGGATTTGAACTCAGGACTCTGGAATCCTCAGTGCTGTCCCTCCCATTCCTTTGCCCATGCCACCATGTCCTCACCATAGATCTTAGCCAACATGGAGGGGAGGAACAAGACACAGAAGGAGTAGCATTATCTCATCTGCCCAGTAGAAGCAGACCTCAGGCTCCTGCCTTCTCCTTTTACCAGTCCAGTGACAGAACTATCTTTCTAACATACTTATATTAGCACATTTAACTTCCCAGTGAGGAATCTGAGGCTCAGAGAGAATAACTCACTTGGTATCTCTGATAGTTGAAAAATGCTTCCCCCAAAGATACCTGTGACTTACTCACTAGAACCTGTGAATGTTATATGGCAAAAAAAAAAAAAAAGAAAGAAAGAAAGAAAAAAAAGGCCTTTGCAGATGTGTTAAGGGATGAGGAGATTATCCCGATGGGGTCTAAATGTAGTCATGTCCTTATAGAAGGGAAACGAAGATTTTACCAGACACAGTAGGCAGAAGGTGAGGTCAGGATGTAAGCGGAGGGATTTGAAGATATTACTGATTTTGAAGATAGAGAAAAAGTTCATGTGTGATTCCAGAAGCTGGAAAGGGCAAGGAGGCAGATATTCCCCTAGAGCCTCTGGAAGACAGACAGTTCTGCTGAGACCTTGTGGAGATGACACTGCTACCACTGATTTTAGACTTCTGGCCTGCAGAACTGTAAGAGAATAATTTTTTGTTTTTGTTTTGCTGTACTTGAGTCTGAACCCAGGGCCTAGCATGTGGTAGGCAAGTGCTCATTCCCTGAGCTAGTTGTATGTTAAGCAACTAAGTTTGTGGTACTGTGCTATGGCAGCCTCAGAAAAAAAACACACATCCCACAGCAATTTTCTTAATGTAAATAAACTTCTAATTCTAGAATAGATTTATATTACAGAAAAGTTGCAAATATAGTAGAGAGAGTACCTATATACCCTTCACCCTAAAATGCTGCCCTATGTAGTATTTTATATCACTACTGTACATGTGTCACAACTAAAGAGACAACCTGATAATTTAATATTTTGCTCCTAGTTTTTTCTAATGATTTTCCTCTGTTCTGAGAACCCATCCAGGAGACCATGCTACAGTCAATTATTACCTCTGAGCCTTCTCTGGTCTGTGACAGTTCTCAGTTTTTCCTTCTTTTTGATGACCTTTAATTTTGAGGGGGACAGGTCAGGTATTTTGTGGAATGTTCCTGAATTTGGATTCATCTAATGTTTTCCTGATTGTGTTGTGATTTATGGAGTTTGGCGAAAGACCACAGGAGTGAAGCATTGCCTTCATCACCCCCTATTAAGAGTATGTATTGTCAACTCGACTCACCACTGGTGACATTAACCTTGATCTTTCCATACTCTACCCTTGGAGACAAGTTGCTAAGGGTCTCTCAATTCAACTGGGAGACAGCTCAGCTCCTCCTCCCTGAGGTGAGAATATCTGCATAAATTATTTAGATTTTTTAGGATCTTTCTTTCTTTCTTTTTGTTTTTGGTACCAAGGATTGAACTCAAGGATGCTTTACCACTGTGCCACATCCCAGCCCTATTTATTTTTTTATTTTGAGACAGGGTCTCACTGAGTTTGCTTAGGGTCTTGCTAAATTGCTGGGTTGTTTGTGATCCTACTGCCTCAGCCTCCGCAGCTGCTGGGATTACAGGCATGCACCACCTCACCCAGTTTAGGATTCTTCTGTAAGGGAGATTTGTCTCTCTTCTCCCATTTACTTATTATTTAATCATGTCTACCAGTATATGCCCATGGATGTGTATTTTATACGTTAGATCATAATCCCAATATTATGTCATTAATTTTGTTGCTCAAATTGTCCCTTCCAACATCATTGGGAGCCTTTAAATTCAGCTCTTGTAGGGGATGACCTACCATTCTCAGTTTTAAGCATATCTTTATTTTCTTCAGACTCATCTTGTATTTTCCCAGCCCCCGTTCTAGAATAAGCCATTTTTCCAAGCATTTCAGGAATCCCCCATTTTTAGAGAGTGGTATTAGAAGCCAAGATTTGAAGTTTAGGTGTGCTAGTTGCTACTGGGTGCCATTGCTTCTCTCAGAAGTCAGAGCTAGGAAAAGCATGTATGTGTACTGACTGGGGGTGGGGGTATATACATATTTGTAACTATTTCTGTATCTTCATAAACTAACCATAAGTTTATACTGTTGTATATCCCCACTCTAATGCCTGATCACATGGGCCAAGAGAGCCTTTCTCCCTCTCCAGCAGTGAGAACATGGCTGCCACCATCCAGTCACCTATTTGTTCAACCTCATATGCACGTCCAGTTTCAGAATGGTGAAGTTACAGCCCACGAGAAATTCAACACTACCAACTGTGTTTCAGTGTTTATGTACATTTGTCACGCACTTTCCCATCAAAATACATTTTTCAAAGTTACTTAGGCCCAGCCTTCCTCCTCCCACTCCCTTTAGGATGTTTCCTCATGTGTTTATATGACAATTAATATTCTCTCATCACCATAGTCTGCATCCCACCCTGGGATTCCCCAACATGATTGATCTTTAAAATGTCACTTCTAGGGCTGGGATGTAGCTCAGTGGCAAAGCGTCTGCCTTGCATTCGCAAAGCCCTGGGTTCGACCCCCAGTTCCAAAAAAGACAAAAAAAAAAACCCCACCAAAAAAAAATAAGATTAAAATGTCACTTCTATACTAATGTTCACTTTGGGGTTTGAACCAACACAACATGTCATATAGACAGCACTACAATACCACGTGAATTCATTGAGCCATGGGAGAAGAGATGACTCCAGAGAAAGGTCCAAGGAGTTCCCAGAAGAGAGGGGGAACAACTCTGGACCAGAGGGGTTCTTGGCCTATGTGTCGCAAAAGAATTTCAGCATGAGCCAGACAAAGGCAGAGACAGAGGTTTATTTAGGAAGGTAGATACACATTCAGGGGAGAACGCAGGCCGTCTCCAGAGCAGAAAGCAGCCCTGACTTGTAATTTGTTAATCAGTTGTAATTCACTTTTTAATTTGGGAGATAGACATTTCTGAGATCTTCTTGTGTCATCCCCAAAGTCTGGATTACTTTGTTCCTGTGATGAGTGTGTGTTCAAGGACAGAAAACTAGGATGGGGAAGAAAAGTAATCCTGTTTTCCCTGAGACTGGGGAAGTGGAGAGATTAAGAGAGGGAAGGGGAGAGATTAAAAGATGGAGGGAGATAAAAAGAGAAACACATTCTTTTGAAAATAAGTCACAGTGGTAGAGCAGCAAGAGCTATATTCAAATCATAAAGAGGACCACTGTTACAAGAACAAGTTAATGAACCTCTCTGAGCCTTACATTAGGACTTTACTCTTTAGATATGCAGCACATGTCACAGGTTGGGTTTTCCAGGAAACAGATTCAGAGATGGTGTGTAGCCTGCAGGTTATTTATTAAGGACATCTTGGGATTAACAGTGGTGGAAGAAAGTGGAGGCTGCAGAGTGGCCCGGAGGGAAAAGACGAATTTCAGTGGTCCTTCAGAGCCACCCTGCTATGGGCCGGAGTGACTGCATAATCAGGGGGGCTGAAGGCACTTTCTGTAGCTGAAGCAACAAGTTGTTCCTCATCCTGCCATCCACTGCGCCAGCAGAGTGGAAAGAGCTCCAGGTGAGAGCCAGAAGACCAGTCCTGGCTCTCCCACCTTCCAGCTGTGTGACTTGAGGGGCCTCCTTGACTTACCTGGATGTAAGTGGCTAAGATGACAAGTCCTACCAATCCAAGTTTACCAAGTCATTTTGTGTCCCTCAACTCACAACAACCTTAGAAAGCCAACAATGAGTCACAGAAATGAGTTCCAGGGCAGGGCTACTCCTGTGTGGTCTGGGGCTGGTTCATCCACCAACAGCTTGTCACTGGTTCCTGATAAAATCAGTGCAGAACTGAAGGATTGCTCAGAGGCTTCAGGGAAAGGTGGCAGGGCAATTTTATGGCCAGTGAAACTAATAATAAAAAGCTTATTATAGCTTGGTTTTCTTTTTTCCATTTTTCTTTTGATAGATAGGTAGATAGATAGTAGATAGATAGATAAATAAATACATGCTTGTTTGATTTTTGGTACTGGGCATTGAACCCAGAGGTGCTTAACCATGAACACATCCTCAGTCCTTTTTATTTTATTATTTTGAGATAGGGTCTGGCTGACTTCCTTAGGGCCTCTTTAAGTTGCTGAGGCTAGCCTTGAATTTGTGATCCTCCTCCCTTAGTCTCCCAAGTCACTAGGATTACAGGAATACACCACCATACCTGGCCTTGTGGTTTATATTTTACAAAATGGATAGGCCCGTGAAGGATTAGAAATAGAGAAAAAGTAAATAGCTGGTCTTTGACCACAGGTCAAATATTAATGCCCATACATTGGTCTAGGGCACCCCCAAACACAGGCTGCTGACAGCTTTTACTCTTTTTCCTTCAGTTTTGATCCTTTACCTATTGATGTTTCATCGACAGAGTTAGGATTTTCTTGCTGTTTTATATTTTGTTCTGTTCAATTTTTGCTTGCGCTGAAGACTGAACTCAGGGCCTTGCACAAGCTAGGCAAGTGCTCTACCACTGAGCCACATCCCCAACCCATTTCTTGCTTTTTAATTTAGAGACAGGGTCTCTCTAAGTTGTTTTGGCTAGCCTCAAACTTGTGATCCTCCTGCCTCTGCCTCCCAAGTAGTTGGGATTACAGGCATGTACCTCTCCGGGCCCTGATCTTTGTTCTGGTAAGGATCTGCTTGCCCAGATTTTTTAAGCTATCGTATCCATTCTCCTGCTAAAATGTAACTGCATGTACACTGCACCAGTTCAGCCTGAAATGGGAAATACTCAGGTTTGGTTCCAGGTAGGGAGCAAAGGGAACATATAGGATCTAAGACAAGAAAAGACTGAAGACACAAGCCCTCAGGATTTTCCAAAGCCTGGCATTTATAAAGGAGAGAGGTAAAGTAGAACCCGTTACTGAATGCCCATCTATAGACAAAACCATTTACAAATGAATGAAGTGACTCAGTGAAGGGAGGTGACTTATACAGGGTCACACAGGCGACCAGGGGTCAGGGTAGAGAAGGACCCATACCTGGCTAGCTCTTGGATCCCTGGCCGTTTTCCTTGTGCCATTCTGGTAGGTCTGGGGCCAGAACTGGGCCAGATGGGAACAGCGGGTGATAGTTGCCTGGGCAGGCAGCCCCCATGCTGGGCCAGAATTCTAGAAAGTCCTTTAAGCTCTCTGACAAATAAATCTTGTCAACTATGAAGATGTCATTGTGCATGTCATTAAGACAATGCAGGTAGAGCCTTCCTGACCTAGCACACAGTTGGTTCTTGGTCGTAGGGTGCTGAGTCCTCCCTTGCATGAGGCCATTTAGACAGATGTCCAGTTTAGCCCACAGCGTCTTCCGCACGCACCAGCTCAAGGACCTTCCAGGGCTCCTCCCAAGTTTGAGGAGAAACTCCTGGCTGATTGATAAGGGGCAAGGCAGAGCCAGGGACCTGGTTTACCTTGGTCACCACTGTCTATCTCGGGCACATCACAAGGGCTTGATAAAAGTTTGCTGAATGAAGATCTAAACTCCAGCCTCCTTTCCTCTAAACCTCACCCCTGTGCCCTGAACCACGCCAGAACCTCGGCCCTGTGCCTGTGCTTTCCCTTGTGTCTGCCTTTGCTCACTCAGCAGCATCCCTCTGATGTCCTCCCACCTCCTTGGCAGAGGAGAAAGCAGATTCTCCTTGTGCCGTGGAGCCTTGGCTCATGCCACGTGGCTGCCGGCTGTGCTGTGCTGGCTGACCCCTGTCCCACCTGCCACCCTGGCCAAGTTACCATAAAGCAGTATCAAGCGGGCTGGGCCTCAGCAGGCCCTTTGTCCCCACTGGTGATATGCCTGAGAACTTCTCCCCAGATCAAAGGGCAGCCTGATTTCCAGAGGAGACTCAAGCTGTCCCCCTGCTTGAGGACCTCTGACCTTCTCTATCATGCCTGACAAATCCTCTGTTGTGTGTGTTGGGACAGAGGAGACAAAATGTGACAGGCTCTGAGGGTGCCTGGCTAAATTAATTACCAAACACTTAGATGAATCGGGCCTGGCACATTGGTTAGGGAGGCCCACAGAAATAAAAAGAATTCTCCAATCTCAGGGGCTTAGCACAGTAAAAGTATTTCTTTTTCTTTCTTTTTTGTACTGGGAATTGAACCCAGTGGTGCTTAATCGCTGAGCCACATCCCCAGCTCCTTTTTATATTTTAGTTAGAGACAGGGTCTCACTGTGTTGCTTAGGACTTAGCTCAGTTCCTGAGGCTGGCTTTGAACTTATGATCCTCCTGCCTCAGCCTCCTCAGCCGCTGGGATTACAGGCATGTGCCTCCGTACCTAGCAAAAGTATCTCTTTTTGTACACACAAAGTCCAGTGTGGCTCTTTCTGTTTGGGTGGCCTTCCTCTGAGATCAGAACTCCTTATTCCTATCATGTACTACTGTTGTCTTCAACGTGGAGGCCTCGAGGCTTGTGTGAAGGACAGTTCTTTCTCCCCTTCCCTCTATTTCCCATCCTGGAAATCAATAGCCACCTTGTTATGGTCATCATTTCTTTGCTCAAATTGTTGTCCCCACCCATTTGAGTATCCTCTGCCAGTACCCTGGCACGTGGGTGGAGATGGCTGGGTCTAGTGTCCAAGAGCTCATCTCCGTTACTATAGCAGCTGTCTGCCATGCTGCCCCCAGTGAATCCAGCTTCCAGTATTCACACCCTTAGATGGAGTGTGAACTGGATCAAGTGAGTCACACCTAACCAACCGACCAAGGCACAATCCATGGCTAGTGACTCAGAGACTAGGTCGTAAAAGGCAGGATGGCCTTTCTCACTTTCCACTCACTTGCTCTGGGAGAAGCTACGTCATTGGCAGCCCCATGGAGAGGAACAGAGCCCCCTGCCCTCAGCCGTGTGAGTGAGCTTGGAGGTGGACCCTCCAGCCCTGAGCAAGGCCTCACAGACTGCAGGCCTAGCGGACAGCCTGGTTGCTGCTTGTGAGAACCCTGAGTGGAACCACCAGCTAAGCCACTCCCAGATGTCTGTGAACAACTGTGAGACCTGTTGTTTATAGCAGTTAAGTTTTGAAACGATTTATTATATACAGCTATAGCTAATGAATTTAGTTATCTCTGATGGCAAAGCCCTTGCTCTTTCTCCCTCATCCCTGCCCCAGGCCCAGCATGTACTGGATTGAGAAAAAGGAAGACAATGGATTTCTTCAGCCAATCCCCATTTCCTGGGGATTCTGCGCTGCGTCAGGTCCTGTGGGGTGCCACAGTCTGGCTGGGCACAAATGCCGCAGTCTGGCTGGGCACACAATCACGAGCCACCACACAGCTTGTAGATTCAAACAGCAACTCTTTATTCCCGAACTCACACCAGCCGTCTACAATCACGTTCTGGGGAAATCCACGTTCTCTGCCCAAATCCACGTTCTCTGCCCAAATCCACGTTCTCTGCCCAAATCCACCTCCACTGGGCTTCTATCTCCAAAATATACTGTCTGAATCCCGTCAGAACTCAAGGGGAACTCAGGCAGCAGGATACGCCCTATTCCCAGCAGGAATAATCTTAAACCTTAAACCTGGAACCTAAACTGGGAACGCCCTAAACACGATTATCTTAAAACCGGGAACACCCTAATCTGCCTAGGTCCTTGAGCAAGGTCACCTACATTCAATGTCGCTGCAACATGTCAGCAACATGGGGTACGCTGGCAAGGAAATTGTCATACCTACTTGGCTAATGGCTCCCAGCATCTCCCCCCTTCTGATTAATTAAACAACAAGCAATGTGGCTTAAGGACCGTGCCTGGTAGGTTGTCCAATTCAACATATGGTTCTTACCCGTCATTGGAAAACTGACCTTTAGGCGTCAGCCTCCTGTCTTAGGTTGATACCACTGCAATTGAATCATACCCGTCACTGACTACCGGTCCAGCATACAGCCATACTTGTGGATAGGTCTATGCACCAGTGGGGGGGTGAGGTTCTTTGCCTCACCTCTGTTGGCCCCCAAATTTGGCCTTGGTGCCAGTGGGGGAGTGAGGTTAATGTGTCTTATGGACCGTGCCTGGTAGGTTGTCCAATTCAACATATGGTTCTTACCCGTCATCAGAAAACTGACCTTTAGGCGTCAGCCTCCTGTCTTAGGTTGATACCACTGCAATTGGATCATACCCGTCACTGACTACCGGTCCAGCATAAGCCATTGGCCCCCAAATTTTAGACCATCACTAGCAGAAGGGAGGAGGATACAGAAATGCCACGACACCAAGCCAATTGACGGCTCCTTGGGAAAAAATTGCATCACTGGTGACACCATCAGCAAAGATATGTCAGCACTACCACAATTAACATGGGGTGGGCTGGCAAGGAAATAAAAATTGCATCACTAGTTAATCACTGTCGCAGATGTAAGAATGGCCAAGCTGGAGCTCTGGATATCAGCTGTTATGGATTTGAGTCAAATCATCTTCTTTTCGATCTGTAGAAATTGTTTTAGTTAATCTCTCTGGAATCCAAATCGGCTGCTGTTCTCCCTGTGGAAACACACAAACAAAACCCCGACTCCAGACAATCACTGGGTCAGGACCTTTCCATTGTCCTGTTAGAATATCTTTCCAAAGTACCTTAGGCTTATGTACATTTTTTGGATACATATGTCTTTCCGCAGCACTAAGTCCTGATGAATCCAAATTTAAAAAGTTTAGAGTAAAAAGGGTTATTTTAAGTTTATCTATGGGGGATATATACCCCTTTCCAATTCCCTCTTTTTGCTTTAATAAGTATATGTCTGTATCTAATAGTTGTCTTAGCTTCTTGCATTTTCTATCTGAAATACCTTTACTTGACATTTTCAACCATTTTCTATCTTATTTCTATCTTCTAGTTTTTTTTTTCTAAGGTTTGTATATTTACCCTTAGTTGTCTTTTTTCCTCCTATTTTTTTTCCTATTTTGTGGGTTTAAAATTATTGTCTCCCTACATCTTTTTTATCTTTCTACATCTTCTTTATCTTTTCTCTTTTTAACTTTCTATACTTCAGTCTTTAAAGTTTTTCACTTTAAATTTTTAATCTTCTTCATCTAAATATCTTTTATCCTATTATCTTCCCATTTTTTTAAGTAATGCCTTTACGATTAACTAGGCTTCCAATGACCCAATCTTTCCTCCGTCATGAAGGCATTTTAACTACCTTCAATTTAACCTTTTAAAGCCTTCCAATTATCATCTATACTGTACTTTTAAATGTACTTTTTCACCACCTACAACTTCACTCTTTTAAACGAGGCTTAGATTCTGTTTAAATCTCTTTAATGTTAGTTTACATGGCTGCCCTTCAACCAAAGGCTTTTTTTTTAAAACTCCATTGAGAAGCTTTGTCTCAATCTGCCATGTACAAATACCTTTTTCTTCTTTCTTCCTTTCTCAAGCTTTTAAAGTAAGTCTAGTTTCCTCAAAATCTTTTTAAATGGCATTTTACAACTTTTTACTTTACCACACAGAGATTATCTCATCTAGAAACATTTCTTTCTCCTTTAACCTTTCATATTAAAATATATTTCCACATCTTGAATCTTTTTATCTCTTTTTTAACTGTTAACCCTTTTTATAAATTTACATTCTGAAACAACTCTTACAAAATTTCTGATTTAGACAAATTACTCCACTTTAATAAGATGAAAGACTTTCATGTTTTTTATGATACTATAATACTATAATTGAAACCCAACTGAAAATTTTTCTACTCTTTGTAAATAAATTACACATGATAGAATCTTAACACTTAGTAACCTTGTTTTAGCAAAGACAGACACAAAGCAATATTAAACCTTTTTCCATTTACCAATTTATGAAAACACACATAATGTTTAAATATATTACCTTATAGAACTTAATAAGTAAAGAGTACTTGATTTCATATTTAGTGGTTGATATTTTAACACTTTAGCATTGTAAATTAATCAGATATCTGTAAAAACCAAGATCTTAGACAAGTGTAGTAAACAGAACTAGCCATCTCTTTCTTGAAGAAAACTCCTTCTACAGGATACCATGATGGTCCCATTGATATACTTAATAACTCGTCTTTAAAAAGCCATGGGCTACATTTTTGTATTGTATCAACATATGTCCTAACTGTTCTTGGTCTTACTGGGGTGCCTCCTTCCTCTAACAATTTATCTTGCTTGGAGGCGAACAACTTCAAACCTTGAGTCAACCATTTTCCCCAGTTTGCCTGAGAAAGTTCTAGGAACAGGCAACTTGAAATAAAAACAAAATAAATCAAAACAAGAGCATATTGTTTTTTGAATTGGTCACCCATTCTTTCGCTCTTCCTCAGGGGTGAGCAATTTCACTTACCTCCAAGCTTCAGAAGTTCCCCGTACGGGCCACCAAATGCCACAGTCTGGCTGGGCACAAATGCCACAGTCTGGCTGGGCACACAATCACGAGCCACCATACAGCTTGTAGATTCAAACAGCAACTCTTTATTCCCGAACTCACACCAGCCGTCTACAATCACGTTCTGGGGAAATCCACGTTCTCTGCCCAAATCCACGTTCTCTGCCCAAATTCACCTCCACTGGGCTTCTATCTCCAAAATATACTGGGCTTCTATCTCCAAAATATACTGTCTGAATCCCGTCAGAACTCAAGGGGAACTCAGGCAGCAGGATACGCCCTATTCCCAGCAGGAATAATCTTAAACCTTAAACCTGGAACCTAAACTGGGAACGCCCTAAACACGATTATCTTAAAACCGGGAACACCCTAATCTGCCTAGGTCCTTGAGCAAGGTCACCTACATTCAATGTCGCTGCAACATGTCAGCAACATGGGGTACGCTGGCAAGGAAATTGTCATACCTACTTGGCTAATGGCTCCCAGCAGTGGGGAGTGGGGCGGGGGACTGAAGGCAGCAAGGCTATGGCCTTGGTTCTCATGGGTCCTCATCCACTGGGAGACAGAGAAGTCCACTCACACACTAGTGACCATGGTCCTTCTACCCCCAAAGCCCATAAGAAGGTACCAGCTCTGATTCAAAGAACAGGGCAACTTGAGGTGTGTGGGGTGGGCTGAGACTTGACAAAGAAGGTAACCTGAGGGACATGGAACATTGACCAGGTCAAGAATTCAGAAGAAAGGGAGGAGTGTGCCCAAGCCCAGCAAATGTGGACGCTGTGTACACCCAGAGCACAGTGAAGGGTCAGGGGTGGTAGGTGGCAGGGACAAGGCCCAGGTGAGGCTGGCTAGGTCTAGGGCAGATGATAAAGGGCCTGGAATGCCACCCTGAGCAGGAGTTTAGGCACTATCCCCAGCATTAAGAGTGTCTTATAAAGTTTGGTTTTGTTTGAGAGGAAACAGGTGCTGTTTGAGGCTAGGCAGGTGGAAGTGACCACAGGCAGAGGTAGCTGTGCATAGTGCTTCCCAGGGTACTTAGTGTTATGGCAGAGGAAGGGAAGCTCTAGGGAAGACAGAGGAAACCCCTCTTCATCAGGGACTTAGAGAAGACTCCCTTGAATAGATGAAATCAGTGTGATGATAAGGAGGAATTCCCTAGGCAAGGCAGAAGTGATGGGGTGGGAGAAGATGGCATTCCAGGTTAACGGAACAGTGTGAGCTAAAGCCAGGAGCGGAAATGGTACATGGGCCTGAAAATAATTCAGTGTGATGGGAGCCTAGGGATAAGGAAGAGAGAGAGACAAGGATGAAGGAAATTGGGCCAGATGGTGGGGAATGACCAATGGTAGGCTAAAAGGCTTAGGCTTCAGGTGGACATCTTCTGTCTTCCATTGATCCCTCTAGTCTACTCTCCGCCTGGCTCTGGACTGCAGCCACAGGTCCTCCTTCCCTCTAGCTTCCAGTTGGGTTCAGGCAATGGGGAACTTGGCAGGAGATAGGATAGAGGGAAGAGTGGGGTGGGCTCTGGGGAAGACAGTGAGGTGCATGTTCTTGGCTCCTTCCCTGCAGGGTCACCAAAAACTGCTTGTGCTCCTTGAGCAAGGATGGCACATGGGCATGACCTCTCTAAATTGAGATGCCTGCTGTGTTTGTCCTTCCAGGCCTCAGGGTAGTAACAGTGCCCCACCACCATGGCCCTGACTTATGTCACCATTCTCAGGAAATTCTTTCTTAATGACACCCTCCTCAAATTATCTTCTGGTTCTTGCTGACATGGGACTGGTACAAACCTTAGCCTAGCAGCGATGGGGAGCCACAGGACTTCGAGCAGGGAAACAATGTGGCTGACTTTTAATAGGGACTAAGACTCTCCAACTTTTGCCTGCAAATGTCCAATAGGTAACAGGATTTAAAAATTGGTCTGTAATTCCAGAGGCTCAGGAGGCTGAGGCAGGAGGATCACATGTTCAAAGCCAGCCTCAGCAACTTTGCAAGGCCCTAAACAAATCAGCAAGACACTGTCTCTAAATAAAATATATTTTAAAAAGAGCTGGGGAATGTGGCTCAGTGGTTAAATGCACTAGGGTTCAATTCCTGGTACAAAAAAAAAAAAAAAAAAAAAAGTTGGCATCTCTGTCTCCATTTTGCATCGGTCTCCTTTGTTCAAAATTGCTTTGGATTCCAGAACAACAGGTCTAATTGATAAATATCTTGTGAGAAGTCAAACCACCTCCAGGCAACAGCAACTTTCTTATCTCCGACAAGGCCCCACCTGGCCAATCCTGAGGTAATGATCAACTAAAGCCCAGTTTGACTAAGTCTAGTCTCCTTGTCTATGTAATCTGGAGCTCATGTCAGTACCTTGAAGACAGGGCTGAGACACTTGCTCTCACTTTGCTTTGCCCAAAGAGCCATGATTAAAGTTCCTTTCCCGCTTTTCACTGTTACTTTTTCTGTTTCATTTTGGGACAAGTAACTGGACCTGATTTGTTGGGACCTCCAGGGTTTCACCTCTGGCCTGGGACTCCAGTGCCAAGATTTGTGTTTTTGAAAGCCCACCGTGGCTGTGCATGTGGGTGGGTGGGGGACAGAGAGATGGAGACAGGGCAGAGAGGCAAGGTTGAGCTGGGGCTGTTGGCTTTATCGAGGCCAGACGGGGAATGGGAGAGAGACAGAGTTGGGGATGGGGGAGGACACTTTTAAATTTTTGGTCAATTGCAAAGATGGCCTGTAGAACCCTCTCTGTGTCCCTGCCTTTCATACTGTGACATTGCAGCACCTCCCATCCCGAGGCGGAGCCTATTCCTCGCCCCTGGTCTCCTGCCTTGCTCCCACCAATGGACCAGTGGAAGCGACTCTGCAAGTTGTGTGGCCCAGGGCTTGAGTCCTCGCAGCTGTGGCTGTCATTTTTTTGGAATCCAGCCACTCTCAAATCCTCAAAGACCAGTCAGGATAGAGACAGGCCAATGTCCCCCACATGCAAAGAGAGGCCCTGCTGTCTCAGCACCCTAGCTGTCCCAGCTCCCTCTGACCCACTGGCTGAATGCAACATGGCGGCCCAAGAAAGACCCAAGAACCCCCCAAATTCTGCAAACCCACAGAATTGTGAGAAATAATGAATCCTTGCAGTCTTTAGGCAGTACGTTTGGAAGTGGTTCACGACCCAGCAGCAGGCCACTGTGTATCTCCTTTGAGACTCTTGCCCTTCCTTCCAGGCCTGGCTCATGGCCACTTTCTCCAAGGCTTTCCCTGGGCTGGAAGTCATCACTCCCTTCTGCTCCTTATTCCCAATACTATTGTGACCCATATGACAAATAGCATGGTACCAGGCCCCTTCATGAGACCCTGGAGTCACCTGACTGCTGCATGGCATGTATAGTGCATCATTCCATAAGGACATGAAATGGCTCATTGACTTGGGAACCACAGCAATGGAGGGAGATGTAGTCTTTATTTGTCAGATGACAAATTTGAGGCTTGGATGTGATTTTTCTCAGGGTCTCTGAAAGTAGATGGGACCAGATTGGAACCCAAATTACACTTCTCCAAATGTCCGCTCCCAGGTTACAGGGATCTGCTCTTGGAGGGAAGGGTCTGCTTCTTCGCTAGAGGGGAGGGGGCCTCATGCCTCCTGGCCACCCTCCTGATGCATGTCCCTGACCCAGGAATCCAGAATTCTCCTGGTCAGGACATCACTCTCCCCCAGACACATGCAGTCTCACACACCCCACACCTGGTTTTTGTTCTCTGAGTCAGCTGGCCATAGACATCTAGTTTTCCCCTATTTCCTAAAAGAATAGGACCAGAGGTGATTAACTTAGGTGATGAGTCAGGAAAGAACATGGTCTTCTGTGGACCAGAGTAATCCAGGTCTTGGGAAGATGGGTCAGGGCCACAGGGCCACAGGGCCTAGCTGAGGGTCAAAAGCTTTGACCTGTGTCCTTGATGAGGGTAGGTGCAGGGGCAGGCAGAAATGAAAAAAAGCAGGGGGGCTAAAATAGAATGCTTTAGTTTATTGAACTGACATTTGTTGGGTCCCTCCTTTTGTGCCAAGGTCTGAAGTTACAAAGAATGAGCAAGAGGAGTCCTCCTGGAGTTCTCAAATTATGCGATGTCAAAACCGAGACTCAAAGGTCATCTTATTTGGGGAAACTGAGGCTCAGAGGGCGGGGGGCGGGGGGGAGAGGCCTGCCCCCAGTCACAGTCAGTCAGTGACGGTGGAATTCTCTTTGCCCATCTTCCAATAACCTCTGGCTGCCACTCCACAGCTCAGAGGGTCCAGAAACTTGAAGGTGCATTGGGTGAGTGCAGGGACTCACTGCCCACCACCTTCTCTCCAGCTGGGGGAGGGAGGGACATCCAGGGTGTGATACAAGGGGGCAGGTAGGGGAAAGGGCTGGAGCTGGGAGCTTCTTTTGTGCTGTTACTCAAGTGTAGAGGAAGAAAAGCCTCGTTACTCTTTTTCCCTACATGCTCTTTTGTAATCTTTGAGTGACATTACAGGAGAGGACAGAGCCCTCAGGAGTCATTTTCTTCCAGTTCTCTCTCACGTTTCATAGATGAGCATCCAGAGGCCAAGGAGAGGGAGACTGGCAGAGCTTTGGCTGTAGAAGTGCAAATCACAGATTTCAGTCTGGTCTCCTCTTCCACGTTGCCAGCTGTGGTTGGACTTGTAGAAGCCTGGGGAAGCTCTGGAGATGTGTTCAAAACACATGCAGGACGCCTCCTCAGGTTCCAGCACTCTGGCTGGGCTCCCAAATGCTGGTTTGCCCTGGGAGCAACCTCCCTCCTGGCTGGAGGTGTTCAACAGAACTCCAAGTGTTGGTCAGCAGGGATGCTGAACTTGGACTTGTGGGCCTCAAAGAGGTTGCATAGCTCATTGATATAGCGCTGGTGGAGCTGGTCCACCTCCTCCTCTGAGGGCCTCAGTATCTTCTGCACCTCGATGGGCTTTCCCACTGCAAGACACACAGGTGGGCAGAGGAGCAGAGTGGGAACCACTGGGGTGGCAGAAGCCCTTGGAGCAGGTGCCCAGCCCCACTGCCATGCTGCAGGAAAGTGCCTTCAGCTACCCCTTCCAAACCCAACTTCAGGAAATGGATTCTAGGTGGTAGGGCAACTCTAACATTCTGATAAAATCTATCAACAGACAGGTGTCAATGTGCCAGGAAATGTGCTAGGTGCTCTACATGTGTTCTTCCCTTTAATCCTATGGGAACAAAACCTATCAATATTCCTATTTAACAGGTGAGGCATTGAGGCTCTGAGAAGTTAACTAACTTGTTCAAGGACACATAGCTAGGAAGAGATAGTACCAGGTTTTAAGTCCTGGGTGTGTGCTCTTCCCTTCTAGGCTATATGATTCTGGGAGCCCAGGATGCTACAGTCAGAAGTGCCGTATTGCTGGGATAAGGGGGTTCACAGCCCAGGCAGCTTTTCTTCCCTTACTGCCCCACAAACTGACCTGCACTTCACTCCTTATTACAGGGAAGAATCAGGAAGGCTATTAACTAGCCCCCTTCCTCTGGTTCTGTCTGGCTGAGAAAGCAGCTCCCCGACCTTCTCCACTTAGCAATAGCTCTGAAGGCAGCAGAAGTATTAAAATTTATGAAAACACTGCCACACGACACAGAAAGGTTCAAAATATAGGGATTTACCAAATCTGCACAACTAACAAATGATGGATAGAGATGAGATGAATGGACCTCTCTATACATTTTGTCAGAGGAACCTACTTGGAATCCAAGAAGAAAACCAAAAGTGTCCAGATAGCTGAAAAGATGGTGTTAAGTCTATGCATTAAATTTCATGTCCATTTCTTGCAGGAAGATACCTTAGGCTCTAATTCAGAGCCTATTGATTTTTACTTTGTGCAAAATTTTAGCATACGCAGAGTGCCCTTCCCCAGTATCTATCTTTTCAAATAAGCTTCATCAGATCCTCTGAGTCAGAATTAAACCCTCCTGATTCAAACTTCAACTTTGTTACTCAAAACTCTGACCCTCAGTTTATCATCAGTGAAATACATAATAACCCTGCCTCAAAGGATGTTAGAATAATTTGGGCTGCTGCACAGAAGGCAGCCGCTAGTGCCGGGTACACAGCAGGTGCTCAGCAACCAGTAGTGACTGTTCTTTGTGTCTGTGTCACAGCCCTTATCTAAGACTGCCTTATATTAGGGCCATCTGCCAGTCTCTGTGCCTCCCAATCTAGAACGTGAGCCCCATGAGGGAAGGGATGGACCTGGCCCACCTCCATGTGCCCTGGCACCACATAGCCCAGGTCCCTGTTCCTGTAACCTCCCTCTCGCAGACTGGCTCTGGGCTTACCGATGGTGGTGATGGGCTGGCGGTAGGGCAGGAAACCAAAGCTGTACTGGAAGATGCCGCGGCCGTGGAAGAGGGGGAGGGAGATGCCCATGATCTTCTGCAGCCGATTCTGGACTCGGCGCAAACAGGAGCCAGAAGAGTTCTGCACCTGGTCAAATAGGTTATTCTCCCCAAAGGAGAAGATCGGCACTAGAGCTGCCCTGGAGGGAAACAGAAGAGGCCTGTGGGAGGAGGCTCCAGAAAAAACAGGAGTGGGAAGTTCACTGGGCTTCTTGCAGGGACTCCATGACCAAGAGCGGGAGCAGAGGAGCCAGCCTTGGACTAGAAGTAGGAGGCTTGGATCGCCTCCTAGACCTGCCATGGCTCCCTCTCTGACCTCGGTTGCTCCGTGACATGTGGACAGAGTGCTGCAGAGAGTCCTCCCAGACAGAAAACACCTGCATTCTCTCCTAGAAAACTCTCCCCACGCCAGTTGGCTCCTTTCCTCCCAGAAGCTTCACCCAAGGTGGGAGAATGTCTCTTCCATATGCTCCTATCCCCATTCTTTCAGATCCCATAGGTCTCAGCTCTCCTGCCAGCGTTGGGGAAGATGTCCACTCCCACCTTGAACTATGTCCATCAGCCATCGAATTTCTCTGGAAAAATGGAAACTTTTCCAGGAATTTGGGCATGAATCATTAAAAAGATAATCTTCATTGTGAATGAACTGAGAAGCTCTCTGCTAAAATAGAATCTGGTTAGTCTTTCTTGCCTCCCCACCAAAATATCATCCTTGTCAACTTCAGATTGAACTGAGTGCAGTCCCCAGAGCCCCATCCATACCCATGAATCAGGGCCTGCCTGACAAAGCCCTTGCGATTCCGCAGTAGCAGCATGAAGGCCCCGGGCCTGGCATCCAGTGCCTCCTGGGAGCCCCCCACAATGATGGCCAGCAGGTTCCCGTTGCCCTTCTTGTTCAGAATGTAAGCAGCACTCTCCTTATCTGATGTGACCAGCCCTGGGGAGAGAGGAAGGTGGTCAGGTGTGTGGTGAGGGGACAGGGACTGTGAGGGGGGGTGTGCCCAAGAGAAAGACCACCAGCAGTGCCCACAGAGGCCTGGGATCCAGCTGGGAGTCCCCTGAGTCCTCTCCTTCTTCCCAACCTCCTCACTGGGCTCAGTGATCAGCACAGCACTGCAGAAAGTTCCTTTGGGTCTAGCCACCTTCTCCTCCTGTGCATGTTTTTAGAAGAAATACAGAACTTTTGGAAGCCCTCCCTAAAGTCCCCCCACCCGAAACACCAATCTTATGTTCCTGAGCTACCTGGAGCAGGAAGACTCACCCCCAGACATGATGTAATCTCGGAAGAAGGGGGCCCGGAACCACAGGTTCAGCATCATCAGATGGGGGCGGATGCCCGGGAAGAGTGAGGAGAAGCCTGTGCTCTCAGTGCACAGGTTGATAAAGGCTCCGGCTGCCAGGACTCCGTGGGGATGGAAGCCCGCAATGTAGTTCTTGGAGGGGTCCAGCTCAGCAGTCTTGACCAGCTGCAGGGACAGCACCCTGGTGAGTCAGAGCTGGGTCTGTTACTGATCTTGACTCTGCCACTCTAGTGTGACCTTGGGTAAGTCGATGCCCCTCTCTGAGCCTTAAGTGCTTCATTCATAAGTCGGACGCTCTGTGCTGTGGTGAGGGACCATTTCTGGTGATACCAAGGTGCTGGCTTTGGATAAACTGTTTCCTCAGGCTCCTCTTCTGTAAAAGGGGAACATTTGGCTCTGCCCCTCTTCCTTGCCTGGCTGCTGACAAGCTGTGCTATGAGGAGGGTTCCTAGAATTGCCAATCAGCCCACAGGATGTGATGTGAAGGAATCAAAGGGCCACACGGGGGCGCCACCACTCTGGAAAGCCCATGCTAACAGTACTGTGCACTTCAGACCTGGAGCTGAGCATGCGCAAGCTGTAAGAGGCGTGGATTCCTGTCAGGTTGAAAGAGCATGCAGACCCCTAGACTGGCTCTGTTCTTGACTGCCGCCCTGTACTGCACAAGTGTCTCACCCGGTGGCTCTCTCCTCTCCCCGCCACCCTGCAGGCCAGACCTTTGTTGCCCTTTGTTCTCTTCCCCTGCCAGGACAGAGGCTTGCCTTGGTGGGGCCTGTGGCATGGAGGGTGTGCCAGGGTCCACCAGACACTGAAGATGGAGAGGGAGAAAGAACTGTGTGTCCTTAGCAGCTTCTTGATGAAATAGGGCGAGGAACAACGGGGTGGGACCTGAGCTAACAGAGGCTGTACTGGTCACCTGGATCTGCAGAGATTATTGCTGGAGGCCAAGGTTGTTAGCAATCTTGGCCTCACTCCACTGGGAACCCTGGAGCCCAACCTGGCTCTGGGAACCATTGCCATCAGGGTGGGGCCAGGCCTAGGGCAGGAGGCTCCCTGCCAGCCTGCAATTTGCACTCCCTGGGCCAGGGCAGCTCCTTCCACTCAGACTCCGCTTTGCCAGGGTAAGCGGTCTTTCTGTCACCAAGCTGAAAGGGTCAGGGATAATTCCCTGAGGATTCTCATTGCTGCCTTTGGGGCCACTGAAGCCGGGCTGTTCACCCTCAGAGCACTGGAGACAGTACTGGATCCTGTCTGCCCAGTCCAGTCTGAATAGCTCTAGATTCTTCTAGCCTTGGCTTTGACAACTCCCCCCCCCCCCCACCATCACCAAGATGGTCTCCCCAGACCAGGACAAACCTCTTCCCCTGGGAAGTAGGGGACTTAGTAGATATGGCAAGATAGAGACACTGGTTTTTCTCACTGGGAAGGCACTTGCTCTAGAACCCATTGAAACACTTCCTTAGAAGTTCCATTTCTGTTAGTGGGAAGAAATTTTGTACCTCCATAAAGGCAATTTGACAATATCTATCAAACCCAAAAAACAAAAACAAAAACAAAACACAAACAAACAAAAACCCAGTGCAGTTGCACATGCCTATAACAAGCATCTCAGGAGACTCACAAATTGAAAACCAGCCTCATCAACTTTGAGAGGCCCTAAGCAACTCACTGAGACCCTGTCTCTAAATTTAAAAAGGGGGATGAGGGGCTGGGGATATGGCTCAGTGGTTGAGTGCCCCTGGATTCAATCCCTATTCAAAAAATATATAAAAGAAAGCATTTGTGCATAGAGAAAAACCTTGCAAAGGCAGGGACCTGTGTCCAGGCGAGTAGGCCAATATTTGCATGTGTATCTACATGTGTCCACGTGTGTGCACTGTGAAGCCATCATAGTCCCAATGAGGCCTAATCTGTACCTCCCCCAGACGTGGTCTCTACTTTATCTTTCTGTGCTAGCCCCTTCTACATGACTCTTGTCCCCAAGTCTACCTGGCCCTCTCTGAAGATCATAGATCACTGTGTCCAAGGTGTGTCCCCAGTGCTGGTCTGGGACAAAGGAGATGCTCTGGAAAGTGTGAAAGGAAGGTGGGAATGAAGGAGCCAAGAAGATGAGACTGAGATATCCCACCTCAGAAGGAGGGGCCCTGACTCGAATCCTGTCCCAGCAGGTCACCTGCATCCCACTAGCATGGAGTCAGGAGAACCCTGAGCAGGGAGTCAAGAGACTGGATTTTACCACTGGCTCATCCCTGGGACCTTTGCCAGGCTCTGGCCCCCTCAGTGCCTCAGTTATCCTCTTCCACAGGACAATGATGACACTTCAGGTTTACTACAGGGTTCAGAGAGATAAATAAAGATAAATAAAGAGGAGGAGGCAGTTGGTGAAGAGCTGTGGTTTGTCTTGCTTCCTCCATTCTGTTGGGGGAATATTGATTGTGACTGAGCAAGATGGTGGGGGTCTGGGGATACCCTGGCTACATGCCCTGAGGCTGGGTGTGGTACACTGGGCAGTGGGTCTAGAAAAGGGCACAGCCAGCTTCCTAAGCTTTGAAGTTTGCTATTTTTTTAAAGAGAGAGAGAGAGAGAGAGAGAGAGAGAGAGAGAGAGAGAGAGAGAGAGAATTTTTTAATATTTACTTTTTTTTTTTTTTAGTTTTCGGTGGACACAGCATCTTTATTTTATTTTTATGTGGTGCTAAGGATGGAACCCAGCGCCCCGCGCATGCCAGGCAAGCACGCTACCACTTGAGCCACATCCCCAGCCCAACTATTTTTTATTGATTTCATTTATATACCATAATATTCATCCCATTAAAATATACAGTTCAATGCACTTTTTTTTTTTTTTTTTTGGTACTGGGAATAGAACTCAGCAGTGTTCTACCACTGAGCTACATCCCCAGTGCCCCCTTTTTAAAACTTTTTAAAAATTTGAGGCAGGGCTTTGCTAAGTGGTCTAGACTAACCTCAAACTTGGTATCCTCCTGCCTCGGCCTCAGGAATAGCTGGGATTACAGGTGTACACCACCACTCTCAACTCAATGCAATTTTATAAGATTGTGTAAGCATTACCACTACTTCCAGATCATTCTCAACACCCCAGAAAGAAACCCATACCCATTAGGAGTCATTTTCCCTCTCCCCGGGGCCCTAGCACTGCTAATCTGCTCTCTACCTCTCTGAGTTTACCTGTTCGGGAAACCTCATACAGATGGAATCTTACAACAGGTGGACTTTGAACTTGGCTTCTTTCTCTTGGTGTCATGTTTTCTAGGTCTATCCATGTTGTAGCATGTATCAGAACTCCTTTCACATTTGACTGGATGACATTCCATTGCATGGCTAGAGCACATGTTTGTCCATTTGTCAGTTGATGGACAGTTGAGTTTCTACCCTTTGAAGCCAACCCCAGTAAAAGTGAACTCTCACTAAGCACCTCAGTGAGACCCTGTCTCTGAATAAAATACAAAAGAGGGCTGGGGTGCCCTTGAGTTCAATCCCAGGAAAAAAAAAAAAAAAAAAAAGCAAGCACCCGTGCTGCTGGCTTGTTTAACACCCACTAAGACCACAGGAAGGCTGGCTGTGGTATGATAGCCCTACTTCTCAGTTAAGCAAGCTGAGAGGTTTGCTGAGGGATTAAATGACCTGCACAAAGCCACACAGGTGACTGGGATCTGAATTCTGCCATCTATACAGAGAACACAAAGAGGCAGGAAGCCTTTATTCCAGACCCAGGGAGACAACTGGCACTGAGGACTGACTTTGGAACTATCTGGTCAAATTTGATAGAGTCGACCATGGGGCTCATTGACCCAAGGAGGCCTACTCAAGCTAGTCAAGCTGGCTCATGACTGGTTTGGGATTTTTCAAGACTCCAGCCTCGCTCTCCTGGGAGAGGTGATTCCTGCATCGGCAGCCCACCTCTCACTCCTCTAGGGCCCCAGAGGGAAGAGCCTGTTCAGGGCCTACTTATGTACCCACATTATTTGGCATCAGCAGGGTGGGGGACACTCCAATAAGGCACCAGAACAAGTGGTACAGCTCATACCTGCCAGACTGGAATGACAAAAGGGAAAGGAGAAGCAGGTAAGGACTCAGAGTGCAAGTACTTGCAGGCTGCAGAAAAAATAGGTTTTATTCTAAGTAAGAGGTAGTGTGGAGGATGAACTCCAGGGGGCACCAGAGGACATGGAACCTAGACAAAGAGATAGCTGTGGTCAGGACTGTGGGTAGAGGGGAGGAGGGAAGAGTCAGAACAGGAGTGTAGGACCCAGACCCCATGCTCTAGATCAGTGGTTCTCAGCTAAGGTGAGTTTGCCACCTCCTGCTCTCTTGATGTGGACATCTGGTAATGTCTGCAGACAGTTTGGGTTTTACCATTGGGAGAGGGTAGTACTTCTGGCATTGAGTGGGTAGATGCCAGGGATAGGAACAGTCCCCCCGACACACACACACAAATTATCCAATCCAAATGTTGATGCTGTTGGGGTTGAGCAAGCCTCCCAGAGATCTACCTGGCTGGGAGCGGAAGGGGACAGTGTAGGAGGCCCAGTTCCCTGCAGGACAGCCCTAGGGCTGGGGAACCGCTATGCCCCATGCTAGTTCCCCTTGCCCTGGACTCCTGGGAGAACACTGGAGCCAGACTCAGCTTCCTGTGAAGAAACACCTCCTTACAGGCATCTCAGTGAAGCCAGGGTTCAAAAAAGACAGTCAATATTGATAATAAATAATTAGGTCCGATCGGGAAGGTGGGGTCTGGTTGGAAAATAAATCAAATGTTGCCGTTTCCCCCTCCCCCTTCTCCTGTAAGCTAGAGTTCCTGTTATGTGAAAGGTGGCTACCTGAGCCCCACTGTCTCAGGTGAACAGACCCCAGTGTACCAAGATGTGGCAGACAGGAAGGAGAGGCCACTAAGTCCCTAGTAATGCCTGGTGGGCTACAGGGGAACTAAGGGCTTGTCCCAGGTATGGGTATGGGTGGGGAGTTGTCCTACACTGTCCCCAGCCTGGTTCGGATCATGACCAGCAAGCACATTGTGGGCAGTATTTCATGACCCTAGGTCATAGCCCTGGCCACAGAACTTGGTCCCTCCCAAGGCCTTGGCCTGTCTAGACTATTTACTCTGGGTGATGAAACATTCACAGTGGGGGACACTCAGCTCCTGGGCCAGTCTTGGCATGAGGTGGGGACAGCTACATGAATGGCCTGACTCGCCTGCAATGTCTCTGTAGAAAGCCAACAGGATGACTTCGGAAATCTTCAAGGCCAAGGCACAGTTTTCTAATTTTGCCTGAAAGTTCATCACTAGAGGCTAGTTCATAAAAACACAGGGAGAACTGACAGAAGCTGAGAGATCGTGGAAGGACCTCACATTCCACAAGAGAGTGAGGAGGCTTGTGAATGCAGGGAGAGCTCAGTAGAGCCAGGACAGCCTGCCTTTTGCTCACTCCAGGGTCTCAGCAGGGCCTTGCTGCCCAGGTGTGCAGAAAGAAGGGGGAGTCTGCAGCTCCCAGCCTAGGAGCCACAAAACAGAAATGAACAGCATCTCTCCCTCTGCTGGCCACTCATGGTACTGCAGCAAAGGGCCTTCAGTGTGCAACAAGCCTGAAAAACTGTGCACATAGAATTTCTGCAAATCAAGTCCATCCAGTGCTGATAGTAGTGAGGTTGAGAAACCCTCCTTGAGAGCCACCAAGGAGGGAAGGAGCAAGAAAGGCAGTGGAGCTGCCTCAGCATCGCCTCTGCCAACCTGCAGCAGGAAGTACGCCAGGGACAGAGCAGCTGGACACTGTCCTTTGGAGGCCAGTAGGCTGTCAGAAGACATTCCCCAGAGAACTTCGGTTTTCCAGTTCTGCAGGGTGGCCTCTAAGACCTCTGCAGTGACCCGAGCTCCTCTCCAGCCTCCCCACAGGTGTACTCTGCTTTATTCTCCCGGAACCCCAGGCTGCTGCTCACAACCCTGAGGCTTCTGGGTCTGTGCTTGCACCACCCCCTTTGTAGGTGGCCTTTCTTTTCATGGTGTGAGGATCCAGCACACATGGGACGAGAGGCCAGGGTCAGGACCTGCAAAGCTCAACTAGGGGCTAGAACCTGCTGCAGGTGACCTGATGTCACCTACACCTCCCCAGGCTACAGGTCACACTTCCCCAGGAGAGCTCTGAACTTCCTGGTTCAAAAGAATGAGCCTGGGCCTGGAGAAGGGAGTTCAGAGCCTCAGAGCTCAGAAGTCCTGGGGAAGGGATGGGGATTCCGCCCACAAAATACCCATGGCTGCTCTCCAGACCCCATAAGCCTTGCTTGTCTTTGTTGACAAGATCCTGGGAGGGGGCCCTGCAGAGGAAGCACAACTAAGGGGTGGAGAAGATTGCCTTCCACCTGGGTCCCCCCTCGCTAGCCCACATGTTCTGCCCTTTGACTCCTGTGGCCCCCATGGGCATGGCAGCCTCTGCCAGCCCACTTCAGCTCAGCCCTACCCACGCTGACCCTATACCTTACAGGCCCTGCTCCCTGTTGTAGCCCAGCCCTTTCTAGCTCCAGGGGACCTCAGGAATCTCAAATCCCTGACTTTGAGTTCCCATGACTTTGGCAAGCTATTCAGCCTCTGCAGGCCTATTTCCTCCACCTCCCCTCTTTTGCTACCTGGAGATCTAATTCCTGGAGGGGCAGGAAGTGGTGGGGCTCCTGGATGGGGTGGAGAAGCCAGGCAGTTATGAAGGTCAGAGCCCCAAGACTCTAGGTTCTCAGAGTCCCTTGGACCTGAAGCCATGCCCAGGTCTCCTCAGAATCCCGCTGAGTCTTGAGGTTCTGAGAACCTATGAGAGCTGTCCCGCCTGATCTCATGGAATCCACAAGGCCCAGTATATGACATCATCTCCATTTTACATATGCAGAGAGTGAGGCTCTGAGAAAATGTGTAACTCACCCAATGTCACACATCTGCTATGTGGCAGACCTGGGATTAGAATCTAGTCCAACCAACTCTAAAGACCACACTCCACACCTGCCTTCTCTCCTGTTTTCAGGCCAATTAGCCCTGCCTACCCTCCTGTGTCCCCACTGCCGTCCTCCATCCTATCCCATCTGTTCAATAAATCGTCTCTGCCTGGCTGCGTAGACCACAAGTTTAGTTTTTCTGGGCTCAGCTGAAGGAACCTACAGGTCTTTTCAGATCCAGAGATCTGGTCCACTCAGGGCCAATCTTCAAGTCCAGGGCCAAGTGTTCACAATCACTGTGAGGTGTCATGAACCAGAGAGAGAGAGAGAGAGACGAAGGCACTCAGAGCAGGAAGATCAGTTGGCTTACTGGATCAATGGGAAACCAAGGCTCAAAGTGGGACAAGGCCTTGTCCAAGGACACACAGCTTGGCAGAAATAGGAGCAGGTTAGAACCTGAGGACCGTTCAGGGCTCTCTTCCTGATACCCTTCCTCATCCATACCAATGCAAAGCTTTAAAATTTGTTGACAACTGACTGACCGACCTTGGTCACACCGGTGTCCTTCTCTGGTTGGCAGAGTATAACTGTAGGGCTAGCTGGTCTCTTAAGACCCATAGTTTGTTAACTTTATTTTAAACTGGGCTGCTGATAGGATTGCTCCCTGAAGGTCCACATGAGAGACACAGTACATGTCCCATAGAGCTCCTTCAAGTCCTGTATGTTCATCAACCTCACGCTGGCCCCACGTCCGTGTAAATGGAAAGCCATAGCTAGAGAGGAGCTGGTCTCTTCTCCAGGTCTCTGGGTGGCGGGGGACCCAGGCCTGGGGCCTTCCGGTCCAGCATCCTGAACAACTCACACGGGGCTGCACTGTCCCACAGAAACGTGAGGCACTGGGGCCCTGACCCCACTCAGCCAGCTTCTCCCCCCATCCCCCCAAAGCAGCCCCAGGACTCACCGAGACGGGGAAATAGTCCTTCATGTGCTTCCATATGACCCAGCGCCTGAAGGTCTGGAAGGGCCTGCCGCCCCGCCACGGCTTGTCCCAGTCCAGGTACCACCAGGTGGCGTACAGGACGGTGAGGAGCCAGAACCTTGTGAAGAGGAGGCCTATGAAGATGACCACACAGACCTGGGCTGGGAAGGGAAGCAGGAGCCATCAGGGGTCTGCGAGGAAGGCAGGTGAGACACCCAGGCTGAGCCCTGCTGCCCCAGGCGGCCTGACCCCTGCCGTCTCCCTGGTGCTCAAAAAATGGGAGCCGCTGACTGCAACAAGGGTTCTAGTTTCTATGTTTGAGGATCCCATAGAAAAAGGAGCCCCCTTTCTGCCAATTCCCCCTTCTGTTCACCCTCTACTTCATCTTTCCAAAGGTAAGTGTGTTGGGGTCCCTCGCTTCTCTTATGAAAGAGCCCTCCTGTGGCTTCCGCACAACTTCAGGGCACAGCCCAAGCAGCTCAGCCTGGCATCAGGCTCCCAGGAGCTGGCCCCGTCTCCTCCTGCTCTTCCCTCCCCTCTCCCAATACGCAGTTCCAACGCTTGCTCTTCCTCAACCCACCAAGCTCCATTGACCTCGCCTCCAAAGCCCTTGGCGAGGAGTGGGGAGGCAGGAAGAGGCCAACCCCCCTGACCGCCCTGTGCATACAGCAGGGCCAGGACCAGGCCCAGCATGGAAACCCTCTGATCTGCAGTTCCCCATCCCTGGCTGCAAGCTAAACCTGGCTTCACCTCAGGGTCAGGAGGTCTTTAGGACCACCCCTCATCTGACGCCAATGAAGCATCATTCCCAGAGAATATCACTCCCTCTGCATTCCATTTTCTCCACACACTCATCTCCTCCTCTTTCTTCTCTCTGGCAGGGCTTGAGTTGGAACTCTGAGTCTCATGCACACCAGGCCAGTGCTCTGCCACTGAGCCTCAGCCTCAGTCCCTACACTGTTCTTAAAGGAGGCCAGCTTCTGGTTGTGTAACTCCTCTTGGAAGTAGGGTGGACTGGGCCTGCCCCTCCTGCCAGACTTCCTGGAGGAAGGGACTCTTGAGCCCAGTTTGAACAGTAGGAAAAGTTTGGTAGCCAGCAGATACAGACAACAAATATTCACTCTGCATGGAGCACCTACAAAGTGCCAGGTGCTGGGGTCCAGCTGTGAGCAACGGATGACTTCTGGCCGTCACAAAGCTGACTTTCTAGAATTGTGTTTGGGGCACTTTGAATACGTGTTTTCCTTTAAATTTTTTTTTCTCTAGTAACACACATGACATGAATTACCATCTGAACAATTCAGTGGCATTAAGGACCTTCATACCCTGTGCAGCCAATACCACTATCAATCACAGAACTTATTTATCATCCCAGTAGACACTCCCACTGCCCCTCCCTCCAGACCCAAGCAACCAGCCTTCTATTCTCTGAAATGTTGACTACGCTGGGTACTTCACATAAGTAAGATCCTACAGCGTTTGGCTTTTGTGACTGGCTTATTTTATTTGGTGTAATGTTTGCAGTTCATTCAAGTTGTGGATGTGTCTCAATCTCCTTTCTTTTTAAGGCTGAATAATATTCTATTTTGTTTATTCATTTATCTGTTCATGGACATAGGGTTGCTTCCACATTTGCTCTTTGTTTTCAAACACTATTGAATAATTCGCTAGTCTGTAATCCCAAGAGGACCTGGAGTTCAAGGTCAGCCTCAGCAATTTAGAGAGGACTTAAGTGACTCTCTGAGACCCAGTCTCTAAATAAAATACAAAATAGGGCTGGGGATGTGGCTCAATGGTAGAGTGCCCCTGAATTCAAAAAAGAAAGGAGATTGACTTAAATTGTTTTTAATTTTTACATTAAAAATATTTACTATAAAAGTAAAAATAATTTTAAACTCCCAGCTAGGATTCTTCCCTTGGGCAAAACCAAAAGTCTGTTCATGAGCTTCTTTTAAAAAAGGAGCTCTGGAAAATAAAGATGAATTGTTAATAGTGGCTACCTGGAGGCAAGAGTATGGGAAGTCTTTGGGCAGGGTGTGGGTGGGGTGCTGGGGACTGAACTCAAGGGCCCTCTACTTAGATCCTCCTAGCCTCCGAGTCTCTGGGATTACAGAAGTGTGCCACCACGACTGGCTGGAAGTATTTTACTTTAAGGGCCCATGTTTTGTTTTATTATGTATTATTTTTGAAGTCAGGAGGAAAAAAGGAAAAGTTAGAAGAAAACAGGGTATCTACCCTGACCAGAATGACTCCCACCACTGCATTATGCCTCGACCATGGGCTCACCCTTTAACCCCTGTTAGGAAGCAAACCCAGTCTGTAGGTCTTTTCAGTAATTTAGGAAGGAAGACACCACCTTCTTTCACATAATCCTCACGACCTGAGGGGAAAACACTTAAAATGCCCACTTTAAGGCCTAGATGTGACAGTGGTCCACTTTATGTTTTGAGTATAGCCCTTGTTGTTCTGCCATGTGACTTTTTTTTGGTGGGGGGAGTGGGTACCAGGGATTGAACTCAGGGGCACTGGACCACTGAGCCACATCCCCAGCCCTATTTTGTATTTTATTTAGAGACAGGATCTCACTGAGTTGCTTAGCGCCTTGCCATTGCTGAGGTTGGTTTTGAACTCATGATCCTCTTGTCTCAGCCTCTGAGCCACTGGGATTACAGGCGTGCACAACTGCACCTGGCCGGATGAACTTATTTTTAAATGACCTGTTTCTTCCTCTCCCTTTCCCCCTGCTCTTCCCTAACTGCTCCCCCTCCCTAATCTCAGGGAAACAGGATTACCTTTCTTCCCCATCCTAGGCAGAGTTATCTGTCCTTGAGCACATACCACTGAAACAAGTAACTCAGAGTTGAGGGTGGCAGCAGAAATGACTATCTCCCAAACGAACAAGTGAATGACAACTCCAAAAACAAATGTGGAATGTGACCTTTGATATACCTCTTTAAGAGCCCCCTGTTCCCCTGATGGGCAGAATCACAGCCTCTGGGACAGGAGTCTCCTGTGCTTCTTCTTTGCTAGCAATGCAATGATAAAACTTCTTTTTCTCAAAACTATGTCCTTGTTATTGGATTGGCATCGGGGACAAGAACAGAGCTTTCAGTACTACAGAGAAGGTCTATAAATTGGTTAAGGTCACACAGCATACTAGTAAGGGGGGACCTGGGATTCAGTCCTGCTGCTTGGACCAGATCATGCTCGCAGCATTCCTCATTCACTCAACAGATGTTCTGGATTCGGACTCTTCATGGAGCTGTAGCCATAGCCAAGAACAGCACAGGCTGTGAAGAAACACCTTCCTTTCCCATGTAAGAGGTGGGAGTTGTGGAGGAGAGGACAGGACACAGCCAGCAAACAAGTTACCCAAGAACGCATTTGACTTGGGGCTCTGAGCCTTTGGTGAGTGGTCCTAGTTGACTTTTCCAGCCACTTCTGTGCCATTTTGCAAAATGTGTCCGTGACCTCCAGCATGAACTGTGTACAAGGTCCCTTATTCCTCCTCTGCTCTGCACAGGGGGTTCCCTGCCTGGGGGGCTTGATTTTCCTACCAGTCTTTGAAACCTTAGTGCTCTTTAAAACCTTAGTGTTCTTTAAAACTTTAAAAGCTTGGGAGAGTGAGGCAGGAGGATTGTAAATTCAAAGGCAGCCTCAGCAACTTAGCAAGACCCTGACTCTAAGTTAAAAAAATAAAATAAAATAAAAAGGGCTGGGGGCATGGCTCAGTGGTTAAGCACCCCTGGGTTCAATTCCTGGTACCAAACAAACAAAAAATAGTGGCTGCCTGAAGTGCTACCTCTGCTTGTCACCACCCCTGCTACTCTGTTCCCTCTGTTAGATCCCTTTGAGGTGATTAAGCAACCCACCCCATGCGCGCCAAAGAACCGCCAATCAGGCACCCACAGAACTGCCTGTCAATCAGCAGGGTCTCCTGGCCAATCCTGGATCTTAGCCAGCTACCCCCAACCAACCCCAGTAGGACAAGGGACTCTAAAAACCCCTTTTCCTGTCCCAAGCCCTCCCTTCCTGCCCTAAGCCCAATAAAAATTCCAGCCCCATGCACTTCTCCTTAGACCCACTCTGCTGGTCTGAGGGTCCCGCCAGGGAGCGAAATCTCAATAAAGCCTCATTCAGAGCCTTTTAAAATCTGCCTCCTGTTGGTCGCTGCTGCCTGACCTTACACTCTCATCCCCCTGCTCACAGGGTGACTTCTCGGCTCCAGGCTCCACAGCCCCTCAAGAACAGTGACATTCAGGACTGAACTCCTAATCTCTCAAGCCTGCTCCTGAGTGCCCAAGTTCAGTGACGACAGCCAGCCAAACGTGGGTGAGACTGGGCATCAACTTGGCCTTCTCCCTCCACCCATCCATTCCTTCTGCTCCTGCCCAGGAGCCCATCTCCTGAATATCTCCCGACCCCAAACCTTCTCTCCACCCACTGCCACCCTTTCCAGTCTTTTTCTTAAGGGTTCAGATGGCAAATATTTTAGACTTTGCAGTTTAAGGGGCAAATTGGAGGATATTATGCATGTACTTAAGCAGCTATTTTTAAATGTAGCCTTTAAAAAATATAAAGACCATTCTGAACCCTTGGACTGAACAAAACCAGGGGGCTGGATGTGGCCCATGGGCCCTGATTTGGTGACTTCTGATCTAGACAGAATGCTCCTGCTTTTGGTCCCTTCCCCACACCCCCAGCACAGCAGACACATCGACGGCAGGCATAGGGACCTTTAACACCCAGGCTGGACCTTGTCACTCCACTACCTGAAACTTCCTCAGCTCTCCTTTGCCCTCAGGTTAAGGGACAAGGCAAAACCTCCTGCTCTTTTTTTTTTTTTTTTTTTTTTTTTTTTTTTTTTTTTTTTTTTTTATTAATTTTTTATTGTTGGCTTTTCAAAACATTACATAGTAAAACCTCCTGCTCTTGGCACAAAGGAGCCCAGATCCTTTTTTTCAGCTGTCCTCCCTCTGGCCCTCCAGGCCCAGGGCTGCTTTGACCCCTACGCTGCTCCTGACCTTCCAGGTTCCTGTGATAGTGAAGGAGCCAGGCAGGGCCACAGGGCTGCAGGGTGGGGTGGGCATGGCCAGCTGGAAACACTCTTGCCCTAAAAGATAACAGGCTGGGCACCATGTCCCTCGTCTTCTGTGATCTGTTGGCTACAGTCACCTGGCACTGGGTCCCCAGAGCCCTTGGACTTGACAGCTTAGGCCTCCCTCCTTCTGCTCTCTTACCGACTGTGGCTCCCACCTCCTCCCACCCCAGCCCCTCTCCCCTCTTCTACCTCCTTAGTCCTTTCTCTGGCAGGAGGAGCCCAGGACTCTGGCTCTGCAGCCTGGGCCTGTAAGGCACTTTCTCTGCTCATCTACGTAGTGGAAATAGCCAAGTATGTGTAACATGTTTATCAACCCTTAGGGCAGAAACCCACGTCAATTAGAAAGGATGCTAACGTAGGGTCCAGGAGAGCCTGCCTTGCTTGGGATAAGTTCTTTGGCTGTGAAACCACAAAGAAATTCTGAGGAAGTGTGGGGTGGGCACATATATTGTGTGTTAAAAGGCTGCTGACCACAATGTGTCGACATTTTAGCAGCCAGGAGAGAGCACAGGCTGAACCCTAGACCCAGGGGGAACAGTTCTTCCCTAGTCCGGTGCCAGCAGATGAAATGAAGAAACCCATTCATTCACTTCCACCTCCCAACATTGCCCCAAACTCTCCTTTTTTTTTTGTACTGGGGATTGAACCCAGAGGTGCTTAATCACTGAGCCACATCCCCAGCCCTTTTATATTTTATTTAGAGACAGGGTTTCCCTGAGTTGCTTAGGGCCTCACTAAACTGCCAAGGCTGGCTTTGAACTCATGATCCTCCTGCCTCAGCCTCCCGAGCTGCTGAGATTACAGGTGTGCGCCTCGGCATCTGGCCCAAACCCTCCTTGAAAACGTTCCCTTCAGCAAAGCTAGAGTCTGGGCCACACATTGCTGCAGATGACAAAACCGAGGCCCGGAGAACCTAGTTCCTGGTTCCCCTCTCCTTCCTTACCCCAGTTCCCACTCATCCCTTCAGAAAGGAAAGAGCAGTCTGGAACTTTCCCAGCATCAACTCGATGCCTCCCACACCCTCAGCAGCCTGCAGCAGGGTCTCCTTGTGTCAAGGGGGAACGCTTGGCCAAAAACTGCTCAAAGCCACAGGCAACCCCACCCCATGGCCCAGTCTCTCTGGGCAGGGCTCCGAGGCCTCCAAGAACCTCCCACGACCAACATTCTGGGTGCAGCTGGGTGGCTGCTCCTGGTCTCCCATCTCACCCAGCCCGACTTACCCAGGGCCAAGAAGGAGAAGACCCACTGTAGGACCGCCAGTGTCTGCAGCCTGCGCTCCCAAGGCACGGACAAGGGAGCAAACTCCACCATGCTGGCCTGGCTCCCTAGGCCTCTCCACACTGCTGTGGCAAGGTGTGTACAAACCTGTGGACAGGGTGCCTTGCTCAGCTCAGCCCAGCCCAGCGCCAGGCCTCTGTCCTGCCCAGACAGGGACAGCTTCCTAGAAGGAACCTTTGAATTCATCTGCTGGGGCCTGGCTGAAGGAAGTTGTACAATTCTTATCACCGCCTTCGGCAAGGCCTTATCTGACAGGCCACCTCTGTGACTGGTTGAATCTTGCTCTTCCTGCCACTTGGCCCTTGAAGTCCCAAGTGTCATGTAATCCCCTCCCCTTCCTCCTGGTCAGTACTTAGTTCCATCTCTTGATCTCCCCTTTCTTGCCGTGTCCATCGCTCCCCCTCTAAGAACATCTGCAATAGTTCCTGTCTGAAGGCCCCGACCCCAAAACCTCCTGCGCCACTTCTCTGCTCACCCAGAAAGCAAAACTCTTAGAATGACTGTGCTCCCTGCTTGCCACCTTCACCTCCCATCTGTCTCCTTCTACTCCACATTTTGGAGACCAACATTCCACAAAACTGCCCTTGACCTCCACGTTGCCCAGACCTCATCCTGGCCTAGGAACAGCCTTGGACATGGCTGATGTTCCTTCTTCCTGCACACCCCTTGGCCTAGGGACACCACGCTCTCCTGGTTTTCTTCCTAGCTCTCTGTCTGCTCCTTCTGGTGTCCTTGTGGCTGTCATCCTTTATCAGACTAAATGTTTGAGCCTCCCCATATACTCCGCCCTTGGGCCTTCTCCCTGCTATCCACATTCACTCTCTTGGAGATTGCATCCAGGTTCTCACTGTGTAGTTTACACAGGGGGAACTTCCGAACCTGCTTCTCTAGCTCTGACTTCTCCCTGAGCTTCTAAACTTGAAAATCTAAGTGGCTATTTGACATCTTCACTTGAATGCCTAGTTACCTCTATCATAACATGTCTAAAGCTGAACTCGATTCCTGCCTTTGCCCATACCAGCTCTTCCTCTTCTCCTTCTCATTCCAATAAAGGGTAACTTCAGTAGCCTGGTGTCATGGCATATGCCCAGTATCCCAGTGGCTCGGGAGTCTGAAGGCAGGAGGATTGCAAGTTCAAAGCCAGCCTCAGCAACTTAGTGAGGCCCTAAGCAACTCAGCAAGACCCTCTCTCTAAATAAAATATGAAAAGGGCTGGGGATGTGGCTCAGTGGGTAAGTGCCCCTGGGTTCAATCCTTGGTATAAAAAAAGGAGGTGGCAGGGTAACTCCATTTACCTAGTTGCCAAAATCAGAATCACGCTAGATTCTTTCTGTTCCTCTCCATCCATGTCTATCACTCACCATGTCCTGTTGGTTTCTGTAAATCTCTCCTTTTACATAGAAACAGTGTTTGTCAGCTTTCTGTAACTGTAACAAAATATCTGAAATTAATAAACTTATAAAGAGAAAAGGTTTATTTTGGTTTATAGTGTGGGAGGTTCAAGTTCATTATTGATTGGCTCCTTTTCTTTTGGGCATGTGGTAAGGCAGCAGTACAACATGGCAGGAGGCATAGAGCAGAGCAAAATCATGTACGTCACGACCCGGAAGCAAAACAGAAGAAGAGAAAGTGAGTGGAGTCCCACAATCCCTTTCAAGAGTTTGCCCCCAATAGTCTAAAGACCGTCTACCAGGCCCCACCTCTTAAAGTTTCCATTTCCTGCCAACAGCACCAACATGGCACCTGGGGACTAAGCCTTCAACATGTGGATCTTTGTAGGAACTTATCCAAATGAGAGCATCATACACACAGAAAGATCACAAGTGTATACAGAATGGTGTATTTTCATAAACTAAACACCCTCATGTTGCCACTACTGAGATCACAGATAGACCATCACCAGCACCTCATGTCTCTGCCAGTTACTGCTCCTCCTGTAGGCTCACCATCCTGTCTATGATTTTGAAATTTATAAAGAGTAAATCATGTACTACATAATTTTATTTTATTTGGGGGGAGTACCAGGTATTGAACTCAGGGGCACTCGTCCACATCCCCAGCCCTATTTTGTATTTTATTTAGAGACAGGGTCTCACTGAGTTGCTCAGCGCCTTGCCATTGCTGAGGCTGACTTTGAACTTGCGATCCTCCTGCCTCTGCCTCCTGAGCCTCTGGGATTACAGGCGTGCACCACCTCACCTCCCTCATGTACTATATAATTTTTTGAGACTGGCTTATTTGATTCATGATGATGTTTTTCAGTGTCTCGAGTATCTGTTGTACACTTTTTCTCGTTGTACAGTATTTGGTTGTGTGAGTACGCCACAGTTTATCCATTTTACTGCTGATAGGTATTTGGGATGTCATTGTTTCTGGCTCCTAAGAACTGTGCTGCTATACACTTTCTCACACGTATCTGCTGACGCACATTCTTACACATTTCTGTTGATACATGCCTGGAAATAGAGTCGCGGAGTCTCGAGGCATAAAGCTAGATACTTTTCTGAAGTGGGGACACAAATTTATGCTTCCACATGCCTTATCTGAGAATTCTGGTTATTGTACATCCTCCTCCATTTTTGTGGGTGTGCAATGGTACTTCATTGTGCTTATAGTATTTTCCTAACAACTCATAAGTTTGAGCACATTTTAATATGATTTTTTGGCCATTTGGGTATCATCTTCTGAAAGTTCTTCTTCTAGTCTTTTGTTGATTTACATATCCTTTCCACCTCCACGGCCAGCCTCTCATACACTGTGATTCCAGCTTCCTTATGGAGTCTCTGTCGTCCCATCTTTCCATTATCAATCTCAGCACAGCCACAGGGACTGCTAGGTCTAAGGGTATGTACACATTCAGGTTGGGGAGTAGTACCAAACTGCTTTCCAAAATGCTCCAACACCAACATTCATTCTTCAATTTACATGTATGAGAGAACCCCTTGTGTCCATATCCTGACACTTGGTGTAGTCAGGCTTCTTGTTTTTAGCTGAATATAAACTGTTTTTGTAGTTGTTGTTGTTGTTTTGGTACTAGGGATTGAACCCAGGGTGCTAAACCACTGAGCCATATCCCACCCCATTTTATATTTTATTTAGAGACAGGCTTTTGCTAAGTTGCTTAGGGCCTTGCTAAATTGCCGAGGCTAGCTTTGAACTCATGATCCTCCTGCCTCAGCCTCCCAAGCCACTGGGATTATAGGCTTGTGCCACCGCATGTGGCGTGAAATGGTATCTTGCTTTGCATTTCCTGATCACTCATGTTGAACATCTCTTCTTTTATAGGTATTTTGTGTGTGTGTGTGTGTGTGTGTGTGTGAAAAGTTTAGTCCTAACTTTTGCCTATTTCTTTTCAGTGTTTTTCTTGTGCTTTTTGTACAAGCTGGAAGAATTTTTTATGCAGTTATGGCACCAAATATCTCAGATTTAACTTCTCTTTTAAGGTGTTATTTGATGAACATAATTAGTCTTTTATTAGACAGACATTGTTTGGTCTGATTCAGGAAACCTTTTCTTACATACCATTAAGAATTTTAAAGTTTTGCTTTGATATAAGTTTTAATTCCTCTGGATTTTTACATAGTATGAGTTAGGTTCCAATTTTATCTTTTAACCTAAGGATAACTATTTTTGCAATTTCCACTTGATGAACGTGTCCTCTTTCCCCCATGATACCGTATGCCACCTCTGTCATGGAACAGAGTTCCACACAGGCCTGGCCTGTGTCTGGGCTTTTATTCTCTCCCATTAGTCAGTTTGTCTGTTGGTGTCTTACTGTCTTAATTATTTAATTCTAATATCTTGGGGTGGGGCCACTTTCCTTGCTTTCTATCTTGGAAGTGTCCAGGCTAACATCCATCCTTTACTCTCTATATATATTTTAGAATCATCTTAACAAATTTCAAGAGAATCTCTCTTGGAATGTTGGACTTTGATTGAACCTATAGCTCATTTGAGGAAACATATATGAAAAAAATGAGAATGTACTAAATGTATAAATTAAATAAGGAGGAATTAACTTTTGTGCGTTGACCTTGTATTTGGAAGCTTGCTTTTTGAAATGTATTAGTTTCAGAAGACTTTGTGGCCTCTTTGGAGTTTTCTAAATAGATAGCCAAGTCACCTGTGAGCAAAGAAAATTTTATTTCTGCCTTCCCAGTCTGTATGCCATATATATATATATATATATATATATATATATATATATATATATATTTTTTTTTTTTTTTTAATCACATTAGCTGATAAGAGAGGACATCCTTGCCAGGCTCCCAATTTTAAGGGAAAGTATCCAGTGTCTCACCATTGAGTATTCTGCTAACTACAGGTTACTCATGGATGTTATGTACCACACTGAGGAAGTTCCCCTCTGTTCCTAGTTGTTTGAGAGTTTTGATCATGTGTGGGTATTGGACTTGGTCGAATGCTTTTCAGCAGCAGTTAATATGATTTTTTGTCTTCATTAGCCTTTCAATGTGGCAGATTGATTTTTGAGTACAGAATTAAGGTTCGGTCTGCGTCCTTCTTACTCTAGAGTTTTCTTTCCCCATGGTCACACTCTCCATTCCATGATTACAACTGGTCTGCTTTCTAGAACAGTCAGTGAAACGGTGGCTCAAAATGAGAGAATCTAGTGCAGAGAGCTTTGATGAAAGATCCAGAAAAGGCAGAAAGTGAGTAGAGGGGAAGTGGAAATGGGAGGAAGAGGAGGAAACAGCTGAAGAGCGCTCTAGCACCAGAGCCAGGAGCTGCTCCCTCTAGTGGTCATTCTGCTGCAGATAAGATAGACTTGGTTCCTAGGGTGGGGCTGGAAAGGCTCACTCAGGAGGTGGCTAAGGGGCGAGCTGCTGGGTGGGATTGGAGAAGGGCTGTCTGTCCCTCTCCAGACCTTGTCAGGATGGAGGCTAGTGAGATCCTTAGGACCGTATGGTATCATGTATGCTTTGGAGTATGGCTCTATGAGGAGGAGGAGGAATTATTCTCCAGAAGAGAATAACAAATGGCTCCAGCTCACCACAATAATAACTCCTTTCTTTGCTTGGTTTTTATTTGCATTTGTTTGTTGCTTGTTTCTATGAGACTGTTTTGAACCCACTTAGGTCCTAGCCTAATGGTTTTAAAACTCATCTGTATATGATGACTTCCAAGATCAGGGCTCCAGACTGCCAATGTGGTGGCCTCACTTGGACATCTCGAAGGTGTCTCCAACTCCATGTGCCCAGCGTGAACTCCTGGCTCTCTTTCCACCCCATCCCTGGAGCATGTTCCTTCATCTCTCAATCCAGGAGCAGGACTGACCCTTTCTGCTCCTTACAGGCTGTTCTCCAAAAATGTGGCTGTCGCTGTGTGTGTGCGTTTAACGTGGTGACTACACGATGACTTCCAAGCTCCTCACCATGGCCCACAAGTGCCCCCTTGCTCTGGTCTCTCCAGCAGCTCTTCCAGCCAAGCTCCTCCTCTTCCCACCCAGGTTCCCTGGGCTTTGGCCTTCCTGCCTTTCTCTCATCCTTCCAGCTCCTCAAATGTTCCACCTTCCTTGCCAGCACAGGGCCTTTGCTTGCGCTGTTCCCTAGGCCTGGGGTGTTCTTTCCCAGCCTTTGGGCTGCTGACTCCTCCTCCTTCAAGTCTTGGTTTAGGTGGTGCCTTCTCTGAGCAGCCGTTGCTCCTTCTCCCTGCACCCTGGATATCTCTGCCACAGTCCTAATCTCTTGAAATCATTGCATCTGTATCTGTATCTACATCTATTTTAGTGAATGGTAAACTCTTCTGAGGCAGCAAACCCAATGACGTAACTCATCCACCTCGTCCCTGGGAGATGTGTTTGTTGAGTAAAGGAATGTGGAACTGAGGCTTTCTCTTCCCACTGTAGTCTTTCTGAGAGCTGATGGAAGTGCCTGCTCTTCTGATGTTTCCTACTACACCCCGTGTAGTGGCCTGGTCTGTGCAGCAGTGTCTAAACTGTGTTCTGTGGAATATTTTGATCTCAGAAGGGCTCCATGGTGAATTAAGTTTAGAGGGTCACAGGACACAGCATAGTCAAGGCTCAGAGAAATCCTACTGTAAAGAGCCCATTTAGCTCTGAACCCAGTTGTTCCCGACCTTGTTTGCCTAATTGTTGGGATACGATTTGGATGGGCTCAGGGTCAGTGGCCAGAATCTGCCTAGAAATTGCTGCAGAGGCAGCCTGGACTAAGCACTTGAGCCTGGGTGTTGGGCCAGACAGGGTCCCAGGGCTGAGTGTGGTCCTCTGTGACCTGGTGGTGATGAATATGCTGGGTGCCTATAGTCGGCTGAATAAAGCACCCCAACAATGTCCACATTTTTTTTTTGGTACCAGGGATTGAACTCAGGGGCACTTGACCACTGAGCCACATCCCCAACCCTTTTTAAATTTTATTTAGAGACTGGGTTGCTTAGGGCCTCACTAAGTTGCTGAGGCTGGCTTTGAACTCTTAATCCTCTTGCCCCAGCCTTGCAAACTTCTCGGATTACAGGCATGTGCCAACTGTGCCCAGCTTGATTTCCACATTTTAATCCCAGAAACTGTGAGCAATATTTTCTACCTGAAAAGGGATTTTTTCGGGTATAGCTAAATTAAGGTGTTAGAAATTGTCTTGGATTATCCTATCTTATCTGGATGTGCCTGATGTAATCACTGTGGTCCTTGTAAAAGGCATAGGGAGGTGAGAGTCACAGGAGAAGGCTGTGTGACCATGGAGCAGGGACTCTAGTTCTTACTTGGAATGTGGTAGGAGGGGCATGCCAAGAAGCTAGAAGATTCTCAGGGCCTCCAGAGGGATGCAGCCTGGCCACACCTTGACTTCAGCTCAGCAATGCTAATTTCCAGACTTCTGGAACCACAAGAGAATGAACCTGCATTGTTTGAAGCCACTCCACTGTGGCCATTGTTACAGCAGCCATGGGAAGTGAATCCACATGGCCTCACTGTGGCTTGCTTCTAAAGTTTTTCCTTTTTCTCTCCCTCACATCCCTGACAACATTCTTAGCCAACAATCTGTGCTCCTCCAGCTGACCTGCCCCACTTTCTGCCCAGAGCTGTCCTTTCCTGCTCAGAGCCTGGCCCACTCTTAAGGACCAAGTCAAACAACACTTCCTTCGGGAGGCCTGCTGTGACCCCACCAGGCCGAAGCAGGGATCCACAGGACTCAAGTGGGAACCTTCCCACTCTATGTCCCTGCTTCATCCCCTACCCTGTGATGGCAAAACCAGACTTGATTGTAAAATGAAATTATGAAAACGTTATGGTAAGGAACCAATGCCTGGGTAAAGGGCCAGTTCCCTCCCCTCCATCAGCCTTTCTCCAGGAACCCTTAATTAACCATGGGTCCTAACTTTTGGATCCTAAATTCCTGTCTCTAGGAGACTGACTACTCCCTTTTGAAATGTAAACAGCCCTGTGCCAGGATTTTAAGGCTAGAGATTTAACAGAAACCTGTAAACAGAGCTGTTTCTTATCTGTTTCTGTGAGCATGCTTTATGTTGGAGACCCTGCATTGGCCTTCAGCCTTGTAGATTAGGAATTTTTTTTTAAAGAGGAAAAAAAGCCCCAATGACAGGACAGGTCTAAGATGATGCCAAATAACCTATAAATGTGAAAAGCTGTGGATTAGGTGTCAGAATTTGGAGCTTGTTCTCCGCTGGGCCTGCCCGTGTAAAATAAAGTTTGGAGTTCGCTCCCATCCAGGTGCTGCTCGCTGCCTCTATACAGGTCTGTTTCCCGCTACAACCCCACTGTGGGTGGGATAAATGAACAGTGCACGAGCCAAAAGCCTAAGTGGAAAGGTCCGTCCCCTCCATGCTCTGTGCCCTCACCTTGACCCACCTTGGGAAACCAGCACGGCACTCTGCATCCTGGACAGTTTCCTTTGGACACGCCACAAGTCCCAACGTGACATCAACAATGCCTAAACACTTGAGGCTCCCATACTTGGGGTCACCCCCACTCTCCCTTCCTCTAGGCCCCACATTCAGTTCTCTAGAAGGTTCTATCATCTCTCAAATCCATGGTCGCGTTGGTGGTATAGTGGTGAGCATAGCTGCCTTCCATGTCTTCCCTCCCTGTACTGCAGGCCGGACCACTCGCACCTCTTCACTGGGACCCACCACAGCTTTCTCCTTGTTCTTTCTGCCCTTGTCCCCCACCCCAGCCAACTCCCCTCTGCTTGGCTGTAGGCAGAGGAAGTTTCTAGAACCCATGCCTGACAGTGTTGCTCCCTTGCTCTGGCACAGCAGGAGACAGACAGGGGCTTTGGTCCCCTCCGTCAGCCAGTGGGGCTGCCTTGCCCTTTGCCCACATCAAGGTTTCTGAGAGGCCCAGCGTGACCCTGCCTGCCGAACTATGATACCCACTTCTCCCAGGAAACAGCTGCAGCCTCTTTCCTCCCCAGCCACAGCTGCGACCTGAAGGGACCTTGCACGGAAAGGCTGGCAGAGTCCTTTTGAGCCCTGCCGAGGCCCAAAGTCCATTCTCATCCTGACAAGCATAATAAACTGCTTTTACATTAAATACCATTTACTGCAGTACAATTTTTAAAAGGATTTTTATCTTTTGGGAAGAGTCAATTATTCATCTTGTTTTGTAACTTGAGCCTGTATTTATAACTAAGTAAGAGTTGATCTGTGCTGCCCTTGACTAGTTGGCACAATACCGTGTGTGTAGACATTTAATTAAATGTATTAATTTTGATGTTACTGTTTTTCTGCATGTACTTTGGAGCCAATATATTTCTCTTCTCAGGGCTTAAATATTTGTGTAAGCTCTTGCAAAGCTCATGAGCCCTAAGCCATGAGAATATTAGTCCCTGAGTATCTGCAAAGAGGCCTGGCCCCAAAAGAGCTTAGGGTTATCACCGCAGAGCTGGGTGGTTGGCACCTCACATCCATAGGCATTAGGGCCACATCTGCTGTGCCTGAGCGGTCCTGGGGAGGAAAAGGGGGTTAAAGAGGAGATCCCCACTCCAGGGGCTCTAGGAAATTCTAAGCATTCCTCCCCACCTGGTACCTTCCTGCTGTCTTCTCTTGCCCACGCTGGCTCCACCTCTGCCCCACCTTTGATGCTGGCTCTGATCCAGCTCTCTAGAAGTTTGGTTCCTCCAAGAACCTACTGCCCTAAGCTGAGTAGAGCAAGGTCAGAGCCACTGGCTCTGGCATAAGTCAGTCTCATTTTTAGTGTCCCTCTCTCCCAGAATCCCTGCCTCACAGGGCCATAGAATGGGATGAGTAGAGGCTTTGGGATCAGAAAGACCTGGATCAGAAAGGCTGGCTCAAAAGGGAAGGAAGCTGGGAAATGAAATAGTTCCATGATTTGGGGCAAGTCATTTCCCTGTCTGAGTCCCAGTTTCCTCACCTGCAGGATGGGGTAAATTATACCCACTAGGGGGTTGCTCTGAGGATCCGATCCGATATGGATCCACCAGCGCGATGCTCTGCGGTCTGTGTAGGTGCTTGAAGAGTGGTTTCTTTTCCTCCAGCTGTTCCTGGTTCTTGAACTCCTCAGTCACTGTCCCAGCTTCCTTCCCTTTTTCAGTGGTCCTTGCCACCAAGGCATCCTGAAGCGAATCTTCTGTGAGAAAGGGCTGGGAAGTCTGTCTGCTTGTAACCAATGCCTGCTGAGCACAGTGCTAGGCAACTCATACAGGTGATATGAAGGTGATATTCTCATTCTTGGCCAGCCTGGTAGAGTGTGTAATGCTTCCCCACATCCTCTGCTCCCCTTCCCTATCCCCAGTCTCTCCATGCCCTGTCCCCACAGACATGCAGAAGGCCGAATGTGGATCCTCTTGGCCAGGTTTCAAGCCACAGTTCCCCGTATTCATCAAAAGCAAATGGACTAACAAAAACTACTTCCCTTGACCATTGCACTTGACCCTACTATTTAAGCCCAGTAAGAAGGCATATCTTTTAAAATAGAAAAAAACATAATTACTTAATTTGAACACTCATCATGAAAGATTCTGAGTCAGCAAACCATTAAGTGGATTGCAGTTAATGTATTTTCCTTGCAGAGAGTGGATGGCTGGCATCCAGCTTCTGTCCAAACTGTAATCACCTGCAAAAGATGGCAGCACCAATCTGGTTGACCCTTCTCTCCACCAAAATTTCATGTGCTTTTCTCAAAACCATGGACAACGCCTTGCTGCTTAACAAGCAGGATCTCTAACGTGCCTTCTAGTCACCAACCTCATATGCATTATTATCACCACTGTCACCATCAGCACCAGCAGCACCATTACTGTTATCATCACACCATCCAATCACCTGCTAGGCATCAGGCAGTTACCCCATAACATCACTACCAGGTTACTACTATTATCTCTATTTTCCAAATAGGAAAACTGAGACTCCAGAAGATAGATAAATCATTTCTCTAATTGCCCTGCTGGTAAGAAATGGGGCTGGGCCTTATTGACTCCAAAGTCCAGATTTTTTTCTACCATGATATAATTTATTTCCTGTTTTTCCTGTTTTCTCTTTGACCCCCCCCCCCTCTTTCTTTACTTGTTAGCTGCTCCTCTACAGTGCTCCCAAATTCCTGGCATGCCCTCAAGATCAAATATTCTGTTTTTATCCACATGCTTTCAACTCCGAGCTACATAAGGTACTTGCAACTCCCTTGTACTAGAACTTACTTGCTGGGGGGCTTAGCCCTTCAACATCCACTGTGAGGAGCCTGAGGGCATGGAGAAAACCCCACTGGAGTTGGTTTCAGAGAACAGTGTCTGCTTTATTTTACAGCAAAAATAGGTTTTATAGTGAGTATGTGCCAATTTACATAGAACAGTCCTGATTAGCCAGGGGTGATACATACATATCATCTTAGGGAAGTCCAACACTAAGAGTCCTGAAACTGCCACATAGCCTGACCCCACACTGTTGAGAGCCACAGCCGAAGGGGCCCCAGCAAACTTCCAGCTGCCAGCAAACTTCCAGCTGCCAGCTGATGATTGGCTCACAGCTGCCCCAGCAAACTTGTAGCTGCCAACTGATTGGCTCCTCTGCGGTGATGCTCATTGGGCTGTTTCCCCGCCCTTTCAGACCACGGAGCTGCTCATTGGGGGACTTTTTTTGGCTCTGCCCACCCGACCCAGCCAATCAGCTTCAAGAGCAGGAGGAGTGGGGGAGGTTGAGAGGCTTGTGGGAAGCCGGTGGTGGCAGTTGGGCTCTGAAGGTTTTTCCTGAGGAGCTGTGTGGTTTGGTGTGTGTGTTCTAAAAATAAAGTTCATTTCTTTTGACAAGTGGCTCCTGAATTGTGCCCAGCCAGACTGTGGCACCACACCAACAGTGGAATAACTTCTTGTCAAAGGAGCAAGGAAATGTCGCTTGCCAGTGTTCTGACAACACTTTGTCCCAAAACATGGTGTTCTATGTTGGGACTTCCCTGCTGCACAATGAGCAAGATAAGTGTTCCTCCATGAGGGTCCAAGGTTAAGCCCTGCAGCACTTAACTAGAATCTGTTATAAATTTATATCTACTAGTCTCCTAGTCCCTTAAGACTTACGCTAGTTGAAAGCAGAGATGGTTTATTACACAGTGTATCAAGGGTCCAGGGTGTGACTCATGATGTACTCAAAAGTTTGTGGGATGAATCTGTCAATGAATGTATGGATTATGAATAGATGGATAAAGAGACCAATGGATGGACAGAAGAAGAGTTGATGAATAAGTGCATTAATCAAAGATTAAGGATAACTCTTAAATCTGCATTCCCAACCCTCTCCATTTCCCTCCATCCCCAAATGCATGTCAAAATATCCACGTGGCTCCTTTGCTGTCATCTAAAACCAAACCTGTACAAACCTGAACTCTCTCCTAGCTGATTCCTTCTGATCTCTTTTGGACAACAGTATAGCCATTCCTCCTGGCTGATCCTCTGATTCATTCAGTCAGTACTTTGATGGGGGGAGAGGTCATGTGCTATGTGCCAAACACAGTTCCAGAGAATAGAAACAGAGAATAAAAGAGGCAAGATCCTAGGGAACTTGAAGAATTTCTCAGACAACAGTGGGGTAGAAGGTGAAGAATCAAGCAAAAAGCAAGTAAAAAAAAAATGAGTCAAGTAATTCTAGAGCAGAATGAGCAACATGTTAGGGAAACAGATTGATGAAAGAGAACTAAGAGACCTCACACTAGAAAGATGCTTAGGGAAGGCTTCTTTGAAGATGTGACATTAAGCAAGACCTGGAAGACGAGGATAAGCTAGCCATATGAAGAGCTGAAAGAAGAACATTCTAGGCAGAGGAACCAGCAAGTGCAAAGGCCCTGCGCTGGAAAGAACCTAAAGTGCTTCAGTAATAGGAAGGCGGCAGTGGGACTGGAGAGCAGGGAACACTGGGAGGTTAAGCCAGAGGAGGGCGCTCAGCCTGAGCAAGGTCCCGCAGGATCTGGAAGATCATGGTAAGGAGTCTAGATTTTATTCTAGGAGCAGCAGCAAGGCACTGAAGAGATCTGCATAGGGGAATGACATGATCCCCATGGCAGGTGGGCAAGGAGCTCCAGGCTCAGGGGTCCATGTCAAGTCACTAGGAAAGGGATAAATCCAATTCCATGAGCGTGGCCGCAGAAAGGATGTCATCTAAATGATTTTTTGGGGGGAAGTCACCATAACACCGTAGCTTACCTTGACAAAAAGTGCAGCAAAAAGAAAAGGAAAAATCAAGCTCATTTATGCATATTAACAAAAATCTTCAAAGTTTAGTGAAAGGAATTCTGAAGCACATTAAAAAAACACACATCACAACCAAATGGGCTTTCTGCCAAAAAGGCATGAATGTCTTAATATGAATAACTGATTTGGTAATTAAATGTGTTGACAAATCAAAGTGGAAAAGATATGATCATCATTAATGTGGCTGATAAAGCATTTTGTACATTCGTTATCTGTCCTTGATTTTTACAATACTTCCTTAGTCAAATAAAAGAAGATGGATACTTCTAAATATTTTATGCCAAAAGTCAACAACATGCCTAATGGTGAGTTACTGGAAACTTTTTTATTAAAGTCAGGGACAATAATTCTAGAGATATAGGAAGAGCAATTGGATATGAGAGGCATAAAATTGAGAAAAAAGGAAAACTGTCATTAATTGAACAATAAATTCAAGATAACCTATTGTACTAGAGAGTTTAGTGTGATTGCTGAAAAGAGATCAGTACCTGTAAAGAATTCAATAATCATGTTGTCTATAATTATGATTAAAAACAATGCATGCAATTTTTAAAACATATCATTTCAAAGAAGCACTGAAAAGATGTTCAACATCACCAGACATTAAGGAAATGCAAATTAAAACCATAAATTCTAAGGTTTGGATCTTAAATATCCCCCAGAATCCCATGTGTCCTCAGCTCATGATACTATTGGGAGGTGGCAGGTCCAGTAGGAGGTGTGGCCTGGTGGAAGGCAGTTAGGTCTCTGGGGGCATGCCCTTGAGGGGATATTGGAACCTTCCTCTTCCTCTCTCTTTGCCTCCCCGTTGCCATTGGTGAACAGACCCCCTCTGTCATATGCCCCTGCCATGTTGTGTTACTTCCCCACAACCCCAAAGGCAAGGGTCCCAAGTAACCATGGACTGAAACTTCTGAAACTGTTAGGTAGGAGGTTGGGGATGCCAAGATGGTGGAGCAGGGCACAAGAAAAATGCCACTGGAGCATAAAACAGGGGGTGAGTTATCATATTCCCATTTACATAAGTCCCATTAACAAGACAACTCCCACCACCAAGGACTTATGGCCCATGACAACTCCTGCCATGGTTTGTTATTCTAAATACCAGTGGGGGTAAATTAGGCGGTATTCAAATCAGGTATCATAGGGTAACCAATGGGAAGGTCTCCATCAGGCTGTAAAGGGAGGAGAATGCCTCACCACTAAGCAGATAAGACAAGAATTCCCAGACACTGGAGCCTCTCTCTCTCTTGCTTTGCCCACTCTACTCTACCTTATGAAGTGCTACTTTTACCTCCACCTTCAATAAATTTGTGTTTTGTCTGTTTCAATTCTTCTCTAAGGACCAAGAACCTAGACCCTAACTGGACACTGCAACAAAACCATGAGACAAAATAACCTTTTTCTCTTTATAAGTTGATTGTCTCAGGTATTTTTTCACTGTGACAGAAAACTATCTAATACAATCAAATATCACTGCACATCTATTAGAATGGCTAAAATAAAAAGCACTGACACTACCAAATGCTGTCAAGGATGTAGAGAAATAGGATCTCTCATCCACTGATAGAAAGAAAATAAATTAATATAGCCACTCTGAAAATCAGGTTGGCAGTTTCTTAAAAAGTTAAACACACTTATTATACAACCCAGCAATTGTGCTCCTGAATGTTTATCCTAGAGAAATAAAAACATGTTCACACAAAACTTGTACATGAATGTTCACAGAAGGATGATGTCTTAATATCCTAAAACTAGAAACAACCCAAAAGTTCTTCCATAAGTGAATGGTTAAACAAAATATAGCCCCTCCACAGAATGAAGTACTACTTGGCACACCCCAAAATAACTTTTCTTTTCTATTCTTTTTTTTATCAGGGATTGAACCCAGGGGTGCTTAGCCATTAAGCCACATCCCCAGCCCCTTTTTATATTTTATTTAGAGACAGGATCTCACTAAGTTTCTTAGGGTTTTGCTAAATTGCTCATACTGGCTTTGAACTTGATCCTCTTGCCTCAGCCTCCCTTCTGAGTTGCTGTGATATAGGCGTGTGCCACCTTGCCCCACAAGAATAAACTGTTGACACCTGTGACAACATGGATGGATATAAAGGCATCATAATGAATAAAAAGTCAAACCTTAAAAGGTTGTATGTTGGGGCTGGGATCTGGGGTTTAACTCAGTGGTAAAGCATGTATTTACCGTGCATGAGTCCCTGGGTTTAGTTTTCAGTGTGCGTGCTCATGCACGCAGGTACACACACACACACGCGCACACACACACACACACACGAAGTCATACACTCTATAATTCCATCTAGAAAACATTCTCAAATGTCAAGATTTCAGAGATAGAGAACAGATCAGTGGTTGATGGGGGAACCAGAGTCATGGTATGAGTGTGTGTGGGGGGTGACTATGTGGGGTAACACAAGGGAGCTCCTTTGTGGTAACAGAATAGTTCTGTATCTTCATTGTGGTGCTGGTTATATGAATCTATAGATGGGATGAATGTCACAGGATGGCACACAAACAAGAGCATGAAAACACTGGGGACATGCAAGTAAGGTCTGTGGTCTAGTTAATTGTGAAGTGCCAATGTAATTTTCCTCATTTAGATAACATGCTATAATTAAGATGTTAGCCTTAGGAAAGCCCAGACGATGGGACATGGGACCTTCTTGTGCTATTTTTTCAGTTTGCAAGTCTAAAATTATTTAAAAATAAAAACTTTAAAAGATACTCCATTTGTAACTACAACGATAACCACTATAAGAAAACATAAAGAACCAAATAAGCAGAGAAATTTGCCAGCTTCATGAGTGGAAATTCTCAAAAATCACAAATTGGAAATTCTTAAATATTCAATGAATTCAATACCATTCCATAAAGCATTCCTCAAAACTTTTTTCCTGGAAAGTTTTCAAAGAATATGACAAGCTACTCTAAAATTAATATGGAAGAATTGAGGGCAAGACTTTCCACTGCAATATAAGCACCCTGGGAACAGAGATGTTTGTCTATTTTGTTCAATTTTTTATCAGAAATGTAGATGGAGGAAGGAAGGATAATAGAAAAAATACCTGTGCAAGAAAACCATTATTTTCCCAGAACTCCCTAGCAGTCTTCTGCTTATGCCTCATTGGACAGAACCATGTCACATGAACACAGGAGATAAGAAAGTCCACAGGCAAATGAGTAAGGACCTTGCTGACCTGAACTGAAGCAACACAGGTCTCTCAGTAAGGAAGAAAGGAAATCTGCTGTACTACCTCATATCACAAACAAGGGTAGATTTAAGTACAGAAAAAAAAATACTTAAAAGAAATCATCCAAATGACATCAGATGTAAAAAATGCAAAAGATGCAAAAATGTGAGCCCATTGTGGTAGTGCATACCTATAATCCTTGCTACTCATGAAACTGAGGCAAGAGGATCACAAGTTCAAGGCTGGCCTGGGTAGTTTTGCAAGATCCTGTCTTAAAAAAAAAAAATAAGGCTAGGGATATAGTTCAGTGGTAAAGCATCATTGGGTTCAATTCTCAGTACTGTCAAAAAATTAAAAAAGGAGAAGAAAAGGGAGGAGGAGGAGGAGGAGGAGGAGGAGGAGGAGGAGGAGGAGGAGGAGGAGGAGGAATACAATCCACAGAGTAATAGAGGGACAAGTTTTCCTACATTAAATTTCCTACATTAAGTAAATTTTCCACAAAGTAATGGATGGATAGCTTTCCCACATTAAAATTTAAGACATTTGTATGTCAAAAGATATTATCAACAGGGTGAAAAGATAAGCCACAGCCTGGGAAATGATATTTGCAATGCAAAAGATTAACATGTAGATATATAAATAATTCCTATAAACAATGTAATAGAAAAATGGGCCAAGATATGAATAGGCAAAACATGGAATCATGTTTCTGATAGGCAATCAGCATGTGAAAAGATGTTCAGTCTCACTAGTAATCAATTTTTTTTTCTTTTGTGCCAGGGATTGAACCCCAGGGCACTGAATGCTGAGCTACATCCTCTGCTCTTTTTTGTATTTTATTTAGAGACAGGGTCTTGCTGAGTTGCTTAGTGCGTTGCTGAGTTGCTGAGGCAGGCTTTGAACTCGAAGTCCTCTCATCTCAGCCTCCTGAGTTGCTGGGATTACAGGTGTGCACCTCTGCACCCAGCCAGAATCAAACTTAAATTCCATTATATGACATTTCACACCCATCTGATTGGCAAAAGTGAGCAAGTCTGGTAATAACAGTCATGTGTGGTTATTCAGAAATAGAGATTCTCATATCACAAGTCAGGGTGTAAACTGGTAAAAGTTCTGTGGACAGAATTTGTTCCCATACATTTGAAAAGGCATTCACCCTAGGACCCAGAAATTTCAATTCTGGATTAGCAAGAGAATTACTTAGAGAATTGCTCTCACTTGGACCATGATGATATACATAGGAGAAGAGACCTACTATTTGTAGTAACTAGAAAGCAGAAAAAACTTAAATATTCCTCACTGGAGGTGTGAATGTGCCACTGGGTAACATTTCCATCAGCGACAGACCACGTGTAAAATTGGTGTGGCCATGTGGCCTAGGTGTGCCATCTGCTCTGCATCTAAGCTCATGCAAGTGCACTCTCTGATGTCTGTAGCACAACAAGGTCATCTACTGGCACGTGTCTCAGAATGTGCTCCTGTCATTAAATGATGAATGATGGTGTGTGTGTGTGTGTGTGTTGGGGGTGTGTATGGGTGGGTTTATTAACAACAGACTCATTGTTAAAGAGTAGTCAAAATGGCCTAACCAGATCTGGATATCAGTATAGATAAATCTCAAATTCCTATTGATGACTGAAAGGAGTACTTGTAAGGGCTTCTGAAAGCATTATAACATTCAGAAAAAAAGCATTCAAACCACACACCCATACAAACACACAAAACACATTTATTATAGGCTCATGTATATTTACGGAAAGCACAAAAACATCTCCCCTCACTATCTTCTCTCTGGTGGCAACATTGGAGGAAGGAGCCCGGGTGGGCTCAGTATGGAGCTTGGAATGCATCTGTGCCACTTTATTAAGCTACAGAGCCTCCACCAGGGGACTCTCACCAGGAAAATCTGAATGATATGAGAATCAAAATAAAAAGAGAGAATAATAGATTCAATCTATAAAAATAACAATTCATGAAGCCATACTGGTATAAACAAAGAAAGATATCAACTAGCAAATGTAGAAATCATTATTTGGCAAACATTATAGTCATAATTGATCAGGCAAGAGTCCCCAATAGTTGTTAAAACTAGTGAATAAACATTTGATGAGTAGCAGGAGAGCTAGACTCTAGAGGTATCTGGCCTTAGTATCATATTTGGATATTATAATTAGGAATATTTAGCTAGATATCTAGGGATATAATAGATATTTTAAAATATATCTTTAGATGATGTCATATGGTGGTCTCAAAGACAGATGGAATTTGCAAGAATTCTTGTTTTGGCTCAAGAAAAGGAAGAATTTTTTAGGCTGGGTCTTAGTTTGGGCTGCTATAAATGGAATACCATGGAGTGGATGTTTCAAAAACAAACATTTATTTCTCACAGTTCTGGAGCCTGAGAAGTCCAAGATCAATGTGTTGACAGATCTGTTGTCTGGCAAGAGCCTGCTTCCTGGCAGGCGGAGGCTCTTCACAGTGCACAGTCACATGGCAGGAAGCACCAGCACTTGCTCTTTCTCTTCTGATAAGGACGCTAGTCCACTGTGGAGGCTGCACCCTCATGACCTCATCTGTCCCAAAGCCTCAACTCCTAATACCATCGCCTTAGGGGTTAGGGTTTTAACAAGTAAGTTTTAGGGGATATAAGTAAGCAGTCCATAATAGTCTGCAACAACCAACTAAGAGATATATTCTAGAATTCCCAGATTCTTGGATTCTTAATGTTTACTTATTCTAGGATCTAGGGCTGTATTGTTCTATTATACTGAGATTCTAGGATTCCAAATAAATATTTTATGGTTATAAAATTCTGCCATTCCTTTGATTCCAGGATTCAAGGATATCACTTTTCTGCTCTAATTCCTATTTCTGTAGTCATACTGCTCATAGAAAAAGCACTGAGTTATAAAACCCTAATCCTCTAGTAGTTTCATAACTGATGATCCAAATCCATCAACCACCCCCCCTACCCAGCCTAAAAATTGGATCCACTCTCCCCTGGTTGTGTTCCTAGTAGTATTAGAAAGGCTCCCAGTGTTTCACAATAAAATACACTATTTGTGATAGGTTTTATTTTTTGATAGTCACTCTTTGACCTGTTAGGGAAGTTCAAGTTTGCTACGATGCTTTAAAAATTAATTATTTGGTGTCAACTTGCATCATATTTTTCAAAATGTCTATTTGAGATTATCATGTGGCTTTTCTCTTTATTTATTTACTTATTTATTACAAAGGATTGAACCCAGGGGCACTTAACCTCTGAACCACATTCCCAGTCCTTCTTTTTATATGTATATATATTTTGAGACAGGGTCTCACAATTTTTTTTAGGTCCTTGCTAAGTTGTTGAGGCTGGCTTTGAACTTGTGATTCTCCTGCTTCAACCTGCAGAGCCACTGGGATTACAGGCATATGCCATCATGCTCAGCTTGACTTTTTCACTTTAATCCATTGTGTGTGGTATTACATCTACAGGTTTTCTGTTATTAAAATAGTATTTATTCCTGGCATAAACATTACTGAATATTGACAATTGTTTTATTGTACAGCTCTAAATTGTTTGCTGATGTTTCAATTATGATTTTTGTACCTATGATTAGCCTTTAATTTTCCATCTTCGTGCTATCCTTGTCTAGTTTTGGCACAACTATTATATCAGCTACCTAAACTTTGATGGAAAGTTTTCCTTTTTTTTTTTTTTTTTTTTTTCTGTTCTGCAGAATAACTTACTCATCATAGATACGATCTAGTCCATTAAAGTTTTGTGGGACTCATCTGTTAAGTTCAAATGGACCAATTTTATTTTATTTTGCTGTTTTTGTGTGCAGATTTTGAACTACCGGTTCAATTTATTGAATTATTCAGGTTTTCTTTTCTTTCTTAAATTGGTTTTAGTAAGATATATTTTATCCTAGAAAGATTGTTTATTTATTTATTTATTTTGGTACTGGGGATTGAACCCAGGGGCACTTAACCACTGAGCCACATCTCCAGCCCATTTTTTAAAATATTTTATTTAGAGGCAGGGTCTTGCTGAGTTACTTAGGGCCTTGCTAAGTTCCTGAGGCTGGCTTTGATCCTCTTGCCTCAGCCTCTTGAGCAACTGGGATTACAAGCATGCGCCACCACACCTGGCTCAATTCAATCTTAATTAAAGCTATTGACAAATGGATTCTAAATCTTACTTAACCTGGAGCGGCAAAAGTCCAGAATGGTCAACACAATATTGAAGGAAGAGAACAAAGTTGGGGGACTGAGGTTACTTAACATCAAGACTCATTATAAAGGTACAGTAATCCACACAGTGTGGTACTGGTGAAAGACAGACAAATAAAAGGGACAGAATAACGAGCCCAAAAGTAGATCCACATAAATACATTCAGCGGATCTTTGACAAAGGAGCAAAGGCAATACAATGGAGCAAAGATTATCTTTTCTACAAATGTTACTGGAACAACTGAACATCTACAAGCAAAAAAAAAAAAAGCACCTTTACAAAAATTGACTCTAAATGACTTATTGACCTAAAATGTAAATGTGAAACTATAAAACTCCTAGAGGAGTTACCACAGGAGAAAATCTAAGTGATGGTAATGACATTTTAGATATAACACCAAAGGCATCATCCATGAAAGAATGAATCAAAAAGATGGAATTCATTAAAACTAAATGTTTCTGCTTTTCAAAAGACACTGTGAAGAGAATGAGAATGCAAACCACAAACTGGGAAAAATTCTTGCAAAAGACATATCCAATGAAGCACTGTTATCCCCAGAATTCACAAAGAACTCTTAAAACTCAACACTAATAAAATGAACAATCCCATCAAAAAATGGACAAAAAACCTGAACAGACACCTCACCAAAGAAGATGTACTGAGGCAAATAGGCAAACGAAGATGCTCAACACCATTTGTCCTTTGGGACATGCAAATGAAAACAACAGTGATATACTACTATGCTAATCTACTAGAATGGCAAAAATCCCAAATGCTGACTACACAAAATACCTGCAAGGATGAGGAGCATGGGAACTCTCATCTGTTGGTAGTGAGAAGGGGTCCAGACACTGTGGAAGACAGTTTGGTAATTTTTTACAAAATTAAACATGCTCTTACTGTATGATCTAGCAGTTATGTCCATTGGTAGTTACCCAAAGGAGTTCAATCTTATGTCCTTACAAAATCCTGCACCCAGGTGTTTTAGCAGGTTTATACACAACTGCCCAAACTTGGAATCAACCAAGATGCCATTCAGTAGGTAAATGGATAAATCAAGTGAGGGGCATCCAGATAAAGAAATGTTAGCACTACAAAGAAATGAGCTATTGAGCCACGAAAAGACACAAAAGTACCGTGACTGCATATTACTAAGCGAAAGAACAAATCTGAAAAGTCTACCATTGTTTGATTCCACCACTATGACCTTCTGGAAAAGTGAAAATTATAGTCTGTAAAATGATCAATGGTTGCCTAGGGCTGAGGGGGAGGGAGGGATGAAAAGGCAAAGGACAGAGGATTTTTAAGACAGTGAAACTACTCTATATGATGCTATCAAGGTGGATACCTGCCATTATACATTTGTTCAAACCTATAGAAAGTATCACCAAGGGTGAGCCCTATCGTAAGATATGGACTTTGGGTGATAATGAGGTGTCAACATAGGCTCATCATTCATAGTGAATGTGCCACTTTGGTGCACCATGTTGATAATGGAGGAGGCTATATGTGTACGGGGGAAATGGGGCATTTGAGAACTCTCTGAACCTCTGCTCAATTTTGCTGTGAACCTAAAACTGCTCTGAAATTGTAAAGTTACTTTAAAAAATATTTACTTAAAAATATTAAAATTACCCCAAATTTAGTACTTTAAATTACAATAGACCTTATTTCACACAGTTTCCTTGGGTAAAAAATTAGCAGGATGAATCTGGATCAAACTGTCACATGAGATTGCAATCAAGATTTTAGCCAAGTGGGATGCGGTAGCAGACACCTGTGATCCTAATGACTCAGGAGGCTAGGCAGGAGCATTGCAAGTTCAAGACCAGCCTGGGCAACTTAGCAAGACCCTGTCTCAAAATAAAAAATAACAAAGGGTTGGGGATGTAACTCAGCAATAATAGTGCCCCCTCTACTAGAGGGTCAATCCCTAGTACCACCACCACCACACAACAAAAAAAATTCTTAATCAAGACTGCAATCATTTGAAGATTGTTTCCCTCCCATGGCTGATTGCAGGAGGCTTTAGTTTCTCATCATGCAGTTGCAGTGGGGAAGAAGTTCGTGTAATATGGTGGTCATCCTCCCCACCCCATCCCCAGTAAGTGATGAGAAGTGGGAAAAGTGGAAGACAGTGGAAGCCACTATGCCTTTTCTGATCTAGCTGCAAAAGTCACACCTGGGTATTTTTGTATCATCCTGTTGGTTATATAGGTTGGTTCCAGCCAGTGTGGGAGAACCACACAAGGCTGTGACATCAGAATGTCAGGGGTACTGGGAACACTCTTGGAAGCTTGCTGCTGTGTAGCCTTTTTCAAACTTGTCAGCAGAAAGTAATTCTTAGTCTTTGCCAATGATTCTTTCAATCTGCTATTTCTGCAATTCTTACTATATTAAAATCACTGATGCATGATTATTTCTGTTTCAAGATAAACATCTATTTCAAAGAAGCTATTGATTTTTTTTGACAAGTCTTTAATGTATGTTTGTTTATATTTAATCACATTGCTCTTTTCTGTAATGTTTCCCTTTGGTTTGGGTTTGCTCTGTACTATTTTTTACATCTTGAGTGTAATCTCTAGAAGATTTTTAATCTTTTATTGTATCTAAAATAAGCATTTAGACCATAGATGTCCCTGTTAATACTGTACTTAGTTGCATCTCTCTTTTTTTCTTTTCAGAGCTGAGGATTGTACTTAGGACCTTCCAGATGTTAAGCAAGTGCTCAGCCACTGAGCTAAATCCTCAACCCCAACATCTCACAAGCTTTGATAATGTACTGTTTTAATTTCCTTTCAGTTATAAATATTTTCTAATAATAGTAGTTTCTTTTTAAACCCATGAACTCTTTTCAAAGTTGTTTTTCTTTGCTTCATTTCTAAGTATGTTTAGATTTGTGATTAATCTTTTGTTATTGACTTTTAACATTGTGCTGTCATGCATATGATTTGTATGAATTTTTGGTTCTCATTTATATTTGTGTTGTAGTCAATTTTTATATATTCCACATAAGTTTGAAAATATATATCCCCCAGTTGTTGGATGCAGGACTCATTAGATCAAGCTTATTAACAGTTTAGACTTTCTGCATCTCTAAAATTTTATGTGTTTCATTTGTCAGTTACCAGGAGGTGCTTTTTAAAAAATATCCCTCGGGGATGAAGTTGATGATGACGATAAATGGTTTGTGTATTTTTTTTCTTAAAATTCTACCAAGTTTTGCTTTATGTATTTTGGAGCTCTATTGTTAAATGAAAGCCACAATACATATTTCTGGCAAACTGTTTCTTCCATTTTAATATGGACCTTCAGTATCCCTAAAATGCTTTTTATTTTAAGACCAATTTTGTCTGATATAGACCGTGGTGCCATCTTTCTTATTTACCTAATACATCTTTTCAAACCACCGTTTTTTTCAATATGTATGTGTCACCGGGTTTTAAATACTGTATGTTTCTTGCAAATAATGTTTAGTTGTGCTATGCTTTGTTTTGTGTTTTACTCCAATCTGAGATTCTCTTTTAGTGGGAAAGTTTTGATCATTGATATTTACCCCAATCACTCATATGTTTGGAAATATCTCTACTCCCTTATTTTGTATTTAATGTTTGCCATGGTTTTTTTTTTTCCTTTTCCTTTCTTAGTCTTTTAGTCAGCTTTTTCACTGCTGCCACTAAAAGATCTGACTACAGCAATTTTAGAGGAAGACAAGTTTGAGGGCTCACATTTTCAAAAGTCTCAATCCATAGACAGCAGGCTCCATTCCTGGGGGCTGGAGGTGAGGCTGAACATCATGGCAGAAGAGGATGGCAGAGGGAAGCAGCTCATATGGTGATCAGAAAGCAGAGAGACAAATACAAACATGGGCTGGGATTGTGGCTCAGAGGTAGAGCCCTCACCTAGCGCGGGAGGGACCAGGGTTCCGTCCTCCGCATCACATAAAAATAAAGGCATTGTGTTGTGTCCATCTACACCTAAAAAATAAATATTTTTGAAAAATCAAACATGTACCCCCAAACCATGCCCCCAATGCACCACTTCCTCCTACCTGCCCTAATTACCTCTGAATTAATTCACTGATTGGGTTAAGGCTCTCATAACCCAATCATTTCTCTTTGAAACCTTCTTGCATTGTCTCACACACATGAACTTTTGGGAGCTACCTCACATCCAAACCATAATATGTAGTTTTGGACTTATGTTTTCTATGAGCTTTATTTATGAATGTGTTATATTTATATAAAATGTACCACATATAACATATCACATGTATATAAAATATTTACACTTAGACATATTTTCCTTTTTCTTTTTAGTGTTAATTTTTATATTAATAAACATTATAAGTTAGTAAGTTTATACTTTACTACCCTCACAAACAATAAGAACTTTAGAATACCTTGATTCTGATCCCTCATTCCCATCTTAACTTGGTATTATCTGCCAGAGTTTTTGTTCCATGTCATTTTCATACACCTGAAAGTTGTTCAGGCATGATTAGATCCACATGCTTAAATTATTAAAATACTAAAACAGATCCTTAAAACAATGGCTCAAATGAGAGATGTATGTTTCTTTCTCACATCACAGTCCAGTAGTGAATGGGTGGGCCAAGTGCTAGACCCCATGAGGTCATCACCTAAACAGCTTTCTTCTATTTTGTTTTTATGCCCTTCCCTCCCCAGGATTAAATTCTGACCACAACATTCTTAACCATCATATTGTACTCTTAAAAACTTGTTTTAACTACCCAAATGATAATTGCCTCTACCATGTCCACATTCTACCCTCTAAGGAGGAAGACAAAGTTGAACACAAGTAATTATTATAAGGAAGTGACCTGGAAGTATATGTGGTTGTTTTATGCTGCAAGGAAGGTTGGGAAATGTAATTTCTGGCTGGATGACCAAGTTTCCATCTAAAAGTTGTGGGCTTTGTTACAGCAAAAGAAGGAGGGAATGGGCTTTGGTGTACAAACATCAGAATCCTGTGTTCTCTTCTGATGTTTTCTGTGTTTATTTTAACTGTAGGCAGCTACCCCCCAGTGACTGGAAAAAAAATTACTAACAATAATAACCTCATGGTCATTAACAACAATAATCTCATGATCTCTCATTTTAGCAATTCCAATAAAAAAGAGAAAGTATCTATTTAGGATGATTTCTCCTGACTGGTTCAATGTGGATCATATCACTAAACAAGTTGCTTTGATCAGACAGATGCAGTCCCCTGGTAAACAGGTGTGTCATTCATCTGCTCACAGAGGTTGGTGGGATAGGCCTACCCCAAACCACATAGCCTGAAAGTAGAAAAAAAAGTTGTCTTCAAAAATCAAATATTAAGGTGCTGTTAACACCAGAATGAATGCTGAACAGGCCACATAATAGATAATCGTTAAAATTGTTCCATAGGGCTATTGGATGGTCTAAGGATGTTGTAGAACTGAATGTATTTTAAAAACTCAAGTAAATAAATATGGAAAGTGACTTGATGACAAGAGTTGTTTGAAATGCTTTTGCTTTCTGCTGTCCAGTTTAGGTGCCATTCACTCAGCACCTATGTTCACCTGTTATACTGACCATATTGTGTGCCAATTATTTACTTATGTCTGTCTCCCAGGCCTCCCATAACACACACTTCCAATTGACGGCTTCTCTAGACCGAGATTCCATTTCTGTCTGATAATGCCCAAGGCACAGAGTAGGCATCAGGGGACCAGACTTATTTAAAATGAAAGAAGGATAAATTCTCAATGACCCCCAGAAAGTACATCCCCCTTCAATTCTTGGCTCTCCTTATTGCCTTTGTAGATCATTATTTCAAAGATATTAGTCAAATCCAGGGATCTGCAGGATTGGGGTAGGAAGCATCAGAACAAATTATGTTGCTTATAGAAATTTATCTCCTAATGACTGGAAAATTGTAGCAGCCATCCTTTTATTTATGGAATTCAAATCAAATCACCAAGAGGAAAGACCCAAGTGGGAGGAAGTTCAGGAGATAATTGACTAATCCAGCTGTCTTATCATCCTGTTTGATTCCAAGGTTAAAAAATCGGGGCTGTGTTTTGCAATCAATTCCTAATCTAAACATATAATGATTTTCTCTCCCAGAAACACCAATGCCAGCTTAAATGATGCTGAAAAATATGCCTTTATTTGAGGGGAAAGAAGCTGAACATCAGGCAATGTAACTAGGGGTAGGAAGTGGAGAACAGTGTGGGAGACGCATGTGGAGAGACATCAAGGACAGACCAAAAGGTAACCAGAGAAACAAGAACCTTGCCGGAGAAGTATCTAAGTGGCTTGCTTAGGAAGTGCCAACTATGTGTCTTCTGGGTGTGTATTTTGAATATAATAGCCACCATTTATATGCCACTGTTATATGCTAGATGTGGTAGCAAGCATTGTAAGTGCATGTTCTCATTTTACTTTTCAGAACAACATTGCAAGTTCAGAGTTGGCACCCTGGTTCATAGATGAAATTTAAGACCAGAAAGTTGCAATGATTTGCCCATGGCCATACAACAAGGACTACAAATGCTGGGATTTGAATCCCTGCAGATTGGATTTGACTCAAAGCTTTTGCTCTGAGTCCTTAACTATCACAAGAATATCACTTTATGGCAAGTATTATTTCCTCCATTTTCCAGAAAAGACTGAGGCCCAGGGATGACCCAAGACATTGACAAGACCCAGGGATGACAAAGACACTGTCTGATTCCAAAAATCTATTTTTCCTCCAAGGTAGAAGACCAAGGGGAACAGGGATGCCCCCTGCCAGAAAGTCCCTGCAGGTCAGACCCTACACTTTCCTGGGGAATAGTCCCCCTCCAGTTTACCCCTCAATTTCCCCACCTATACCCCTATCCCAGAATCCTATTATCATCGACTTTCTCCCGCTATGGCCTCTGGGCTGAAGAGGAACCCTGTGGTTCTTGGTAAGGTCTAATACACTGCTTCCCAAGGATCCTCTAGGGAACAAATAATCAGGACACCCCAGCCTGAGGCCCCCATTTCCACACATCTGAACAAGGCCTGACACCCATTAAGTGCTTGGATCAGGAGCCAGTCACACTGGGTTCAAATACAGTCCCATGACGGACTAAGCAGCACCTCTCTTTTTAAAAACATCTATTAAGGGACAGACATTTCACAAGGGATTTCCTTCCATATTTCATCTAATATTTCTTCTCCTTCAATGATTGGCTCTATTTTACAAAAGAAGAGCCTCAGGTTCCTGGAGGTGAGGTGACCAGCACAAGGGCAGCAAGTGCTTGAGACTTGAATCTACCAAGGCCACAGATCCGCTGTTGCCTGGGAGCAGAGGAGGGGAGGAGCTGCCAGAGCTGAGGGAGGAGGGGAAAGAGAGGGCAAGCTCCCAGCAGCGCGCGCTGACGACAGCAGGTGATTTTTTTTTCTGCAGCGCTCTCCCTCTCAGCATCTTTCCTGGGTCCCCCCCAACCCCCCTTGCTGAGCGGCAGAAAAGGGTGGGGCCGCCTCTCTGCAGCAGAGGCGGCGGCGGCAGAGGCTGCAGCATCATCCAAGGCAGCAGCGGAGACGGCGGTGCTCGGTCTGCGCTGGAGGTGATCGCCTCCATGCCCTACTAGGTGGCCGGCTGCTACTGGACCGGCGGAAAGGAGAATCAAGCCCGGTCCGTGGAGCCTGCAGCCACACCGCCCAGCACTTCCTCTGCGCCATGGCTTAAGCCCGCAGTCACCTCGCTTCGCGTCGCCTCGCTCCACCAGGGTCTGTGCGCCGCCGCAGCAGCAGGGAGGGGCGCGTCCCAGACGCCCTAGCCGGGGACTCCTGGACGCCGTGCAGCTGGCCCTTCGGCGCTCGCAGCAGCTGCGTTCCCGAAGGCGTTTGCAGCCGGTAATCGAGGCACTTTACAGACTTTATCTTAGCGATAGCTCTCCCCGGGTGCTCTCTGGGGGAGGAGGGCGAGGTAGTAGGCTGATTTGGGGAGAAAACGGTGGGAATCACGTTGGTGGGTAGGGGCCAGGGGCTGAAGGAAGATTCTAGAGACTTGCTTTAAAGATACAAAAAGAAAGAGGGCCAGTTTTGCATCTAGCATCATGGCGTGGCCGTGCATCACACGGGCCTGCTGCATCGCCCGTTTCTGGAACCAGTTGGACAAGGCGGACATAGCGGTGCCGCTGGTTTTCACCAAGTACTCGGAGGCCACGGAGCACCCGGGCGCCCCACCGCAGCCGCCACCGCCACAACAGCAGCAGTCTCAGCCCCCCTCGGCGCGCGCGGTCGCCATAGAGACGCAGCCGGCCCTGGGCGAGTTGGATGCAGTTGCCCGGGCAACAGGGCCAGCGCCCGGGCCTAGCGGCGAACGTGGGGCGGCGGCGGCGGCCTCCGCCCGGAGTGGGCCGGGCCCCGGCGCGGGTTCCGGCTCCACCTCCGGGGCAGGCCCCGCGGACTCGGTGATGCGGCAGGACTACCGCGCCTGGAAAGTGCAGCGGCCTGAGCCTAGCTGCCGGCCGCGCAGCGAGTACCAGCCTTCGGACGCGCCCTTTGAGCGGGAGACCCAATATCAGAAGGACTTCCGCGCCTGGCCGCTGCCGCGCCGCGGGGACCACCCGTGGATCCCCAAGCCGGTGCAGATCACCACGTCCTCTCAGGCTACCGCGCCTATTCTAGGGGCGCCCAAACGCCGGCCGCAGAGCCAGGAGCGTTGGCCGGTGACCACCGCCGCTGAAGCCATGGAGCAGGACGCCCCAGGAGGAGCCGGTGTCCTGGCGGCCGGAAAGGCTTCCGGTGCGGACGAGAGAGACACCCGCAGGAAGGCCGGGCCCGCCTGGATGGTGCGTCGCTCCGAGGGGCACGAGCAGACGCCCCCGTCCGAGGCTCTAGCGCAGGCACAGGCCCAGGCCCAGGCCGGAGCGGCTGGAAAGGCGTCTGGTGCAGATGAGCGCGACACTCGCAGGAAGGCGGGGCCTGCCTGGATGGTGCATCGCTCCGAGGGGCACGAGCAGACGCCCCAGTCCGAGGCTCTAGCGCAGGCACAGGCCCAGGCCCAGGCCGGAGCGGCTGGAAAGGCGTCTGGTGCAGATGAGCGCGACACTCGCAGGAAGGCGGGGCCCGCCTGGACCGTGCGTCGCACCGAAGGGCAAGATCAGATGTCTGTGCCGGCTGCTCAGGTCCAGGCCGAAGAAGGTGGCCCGGCGGCTGGAAAAGCGTCTGGTGGAGATGAGCGTGACACACGCAGGAGGGCCGGGCCCGCCTGGATGGTGCATCGCTCCGAGGGGCACGAGCAGACGCCCCCGTCCGAGGCTCTAACGCAGGCACAGGCCCAGGCCCAGGCCGGAGCGGCTGGAAAGGCGTCTGGTGCAGATGAGCGCGACACTCGCAGGAAGGCGGGGCCCGCCTGGATGGTGCATCGCTCCGAGGGGCACGAGCAGACGCCCCAGTCCGAGGCTCTAGCGCAGGCACAGGCCCAGGCCCAGGCCGGAGCGGCTGGAAAGGCGTCTGGTGCAGATGAGCGCGACACTCGCAGGAAGGCGGGGCCCGCCTGGACCGTGCGTCGCACCGAAGGGCAAGATCAGATGTCTGTGCCGGCTGCTCAGGTCCAGGCCGAAGAAGGTGGCCCGGCGGCTGGAAAAGCGTCTGGTGGAGATGAGCGTGACACACGCAGGAGGGCCGGGCCCGCCTGGATGGTGCATCGCTCCGAGGGGCACGAGCAGACGCCCCCGTCCGAGGCTCTAACGCAGGCACAGGCACAGGCACAGGCCGGAGCGGCTGGAAAGGCGCCTGGTGCAGATGAGCGCGACACTCGCAGGAAGGCGGGGCCCGCCTGGATGGTGCATCGCTCCGAGGGGCACGAGCAGACGCCCCCGTCCGAGGCTCTAACGCAGGCACAGGCACAGGCACAGGCCGGAGCGGCTGGAAAGGCGTCTGGTGCAGATGAGCGCGACACTCGCAGGAAGGCGGGGCCCGCCTGGATGGTGCATCGCTCCGAGGGGCACGAGCAGACGCCCCCGTCCGAGGCTCTAGCGCAGGCACAGGCCCAGGCCCAGGCCGGAGCGGCTGGAAAGGCGTCTGGTGCAGATGAGCGCGACACTCGCAGGAAGGCGGGGCCCGCCTGGATGGTGCGTCGCACCGAAGGGCAAGATCAGATGTCTGTGCCGGCTGCTCAGGTCCAGGCCGAAGAAGGTGGCCCGGCGGCTGGAAAAGCGTCTGGTGGAGATGAGCGTGACACACGCAGGAGGGCCGGGCCCGCCTGGATGGTGCGTCGCTCCGAGGGATACGAGCAGACGCCGCTGCCAGCTGCCCAGGCCACTGGCCCAGAGGGTGGCAAGGGGCGCGCAGCTGCAGATGCCCTCAACCGGCAAATCCGCGAGGAGGTGACCAGTACAGTGAGCAGCTCCTACAGGTGAGACACCGGCAGCAGCTCTCGCAGTGGGGCTGGTCACCCTTATCCTCTCCTGAAACTGCCTTTCACAGACCACACATTCCGATTCCTCTCTCTTGCCAGACCACGCCCGTCCTCCAGTCTCATGCCAGGCACTCTTCCACTGCATACTCCTTTCCCTTGTCCTGTGTTAAAGCTGTTAGTTACCACTCCAGCCTTCCCAGATCTTTCTCTTTACTACTTTAGTCACCTTTCCCCCATCCTTGCTCACCTCAGATCCCCACTTACCCAACAGAGACCCTGCGGGTTTCTTCACAGCTGGGTTGCACTTCCTTTCTGTTCCCTGCAACTCACCTGCTGCGTTAACTTGGCCGCTGCCCCTTGCTGGCTTCACTGTTGCCCACCTACCTTGTCTTCCTGCAGGGTTCTCATCCTTCTAGAAGAATACTTTCCAAGTGACCTCTCACCCTCCTCCCCAGAACACTTCTTTTGGCTCTTCATTCTTCTTTCTCTCTCAGTCTCTGGGCTACACTCAACCACCACACCCTTTTCTAGATTTCCCCTCAGGTCCTTACAAATCACCCTCCTCCTCTATCACTCAGACTTTGAAGTCATTTTCCTCCTGCTTCTTACTTGCTGTCACACATTGGTCAAATTTCTCAATCTTTTTCAGGGCTAGGTTCTTAGCTGTAAGTTGTTATTAATAATAGATATCTCTTAGTGTTTTCGCTGATTTATTGATTTTAAGTTAAACATCCAGGGTATTTTTTCAATACCTACTATAAGCCAAGCACTGTGCTGACATTGTGAGGATTCAGGAGGACTGCTCATGCCAGGGACATAGTGGTCATTAGTTCATTTCCATTCTGACCTTCTACAGGATGCTTCATTGCTCTGATTTCTACTTCCTAGATGCCTGGGCCCATTTCTCCTAATGAGGCATCTCCTTTCTCTCTCTCTGCCGTTCATGGTCTCCAGATGTGTTTCTTACTGTCTCACCACCAAGAACTCCGTCTTTAGCAAGGTTCAAATTCCTTGTAAATGAATGTCTTCAAGCATCTCCCTGCTCCCAAATTCTCCCTCTGCTGCAGTCTCAATCCTTTCAGTCTGTTTTCTCACCTGCCCTTATGTTTCAACCAACATCAGTTAGCTAACCAATCACAGTTGGCTGAAAATGTAACACTAGGTTGGGGTCTCTAAAGAAGCAGATGTGCATGATGAATAACTGAGCTAGAGGTATTCAAAATGTGGCTTATGGGGTCCTTCATCAGTACCACAGCAATTAGTTGCCTTCTTCCTGGTGACTGAGGGTGGGGGGCAGGTTGCAGAATTAGTGTCCTCTGCCAGTACCCTATAAGGTACCCATACATACTTTCAATCAGACTGATGTCCTCCAATGAACATGACAAACACTTTCTCCCATGCTGAGGACAAACTAGCATATGGAGACATCTTCCCTTGTCTTCCTAAATTTCACCTCCTACTTACCATCTCTCTCTTGATTAACTGCTATCACAACCTCACTGTTCTCCTAGAAATACATTGCTTCCTTTTAAAGTTCTGGATCAAACAAGGACACATATCCTTTTCTTTGGATAGCCACAATGAGGTGGAATTTTCATAATATTTTTATGCTGTTACCAAGAAAGGAAACAAATAAGCAAGGAGCATAAATGAAACCAAGAGGTAGTTTTCTGGTTCTGCAATGAATTTCTTGTTTATAAGGTCCTACTGCATTCCCTGAGAACCCTATGGCTGGCCCAACATTACAGATCGCTGGTCTGTGGCTTCATCTTCCTCTTCCCATTCTACCATCCTATGGCAGGTGGAACCTCACCACCCACTAGGCAGAAGCTACCTCTTCTCACCTCCATGTAGTTAATGACAGTCACAGGAGAGGGCCCAGGTTCTCAAACCTCCTATTCAGTTTATGTTCCCTAATTTGTAGGGCTTGTTTTGTCAGTCAAGGAATGACTGCAACCTGTCGGATCAAAATTTTGGTTTGTACCAAATTTGGGTTTGTACCTTTGCTCTGTGCCTTTTCCCTTAAAACAAAACCTTAGCTGTGTAATAAGCATGTTATGTTTCAGTTTGAATTATACACATATGGAAATGATTAGATTGGGTAGGGGAAGGCTGTGCTCGTGCAGCTGGTGAGAATGACTATTTTTTAGGAGCTATTAGAACTCTATCAACCTGTTAAGAAAAATCTTTGAACACCTCACAATTTTTTTTTTAAAAAAACAATTCAGGTCTTCTCTAAAATTTAATGATAATATGACTTTGGGCCACGAGTGCCTTTTTGCTTGATAGTCAAAGCATTTTGAAACATTAAGAGAACGAGTGTTGCTAAGAAACATTAATTTCTTTAATTAACAGTTTGTGTGTAAGACAAATTTGATGTGAAATTTAACATTATTTTTTGTTCCAGAATAAAAATTAACCAATGACAGAAAAATGCACTTTGGGTGAAATAAAATTTGAAAGAAATAAGATATTTAATAAATTAAATACACTATTAGAGAAATACAGTATTAGAGAAATGCTAAGGAATTATAGGCTTACCTGGAACTTTGATTTTCCCTCCCTATTATCTCAAATTATTTTCCTTGCTATAATTCTGGATATTTACTGAATTTAAGTATGTCCCATGTCCACTGTAGGTGGGCCTTACATCATCACAGAAACCAAGTAAGATTCCATTTCAATGATAAATTTGATTTATAAAATCTTTTCTTCTGCCACTTTACATAAATCATGGTATATTTATACCATGGTGACTGGTTCCTCTCATGGGCTTTACAAGTGACATCTGTCACATGACATCAATGTGAGCAGTTTGCTTGAGAAAGGACACATAATCTATCAACATAATATATCGGTATATAACATAAAATACAATTCAGCTTTCAGAATCATATATATGCTAATAGACAGCCAGTTAATAGTATTAGATATCCTTTGAATACGGTTTTGAGAAACCTTCCTTATTCAATAGTTCGTCTGATTCATAATGCATTCATACTAGCTGGGAGTTTCACATTCAAGTGGCTATCTGAGGCTTTGAGAATATTTCACAATCATAAGGTGTATTTATTTTAATACATTTATTTTACACAGATGATATTATAAAATTGAGGAGCATGTCTTTTTTTTTTTTTTGAGAAGCATGTCTTCGTTACAGTTTTTCATGTTGAGGATGGATTTCACTGGGAAGCCATTTGTGACTTTAGCTCTGGCATTCTCAATTAGAAAATAGATGAGTCATAGGAGGGGATTAAAATTTCTCTCCCCGTCAACCCCATTGCCCTGGCCATTGGTTAATAGGGATAGATGGGGTAGCAGGTGTCCCTATAGAAATGCTAATGAGAAACTGTTCCTAGAAGAAATCAGCTGGGGCACCAGGAGGCAGAATTAATAAACCAGAGGCAAAATACTTGAAAAATGAGAGTAATAACAAGGAAGTCAGGAAGAAAAAGAGCCTTTAATGTCTGCCCTACGGCCTTGTGTGAATGTGAGAGAAAGGCCCATCTGACTTAGCTTGTGCTATGCAGAACTGCCCTGTACCACAACTGCCCATTTTCCTAATTGCCTCCTGCTTAAGTCCCACCAATACCTCAAGGTCAGTCTTGGATACTGAGTCTTCAGCAATGCCTTTCTAGATCCTGCCATTCAGAATTACCATTTTTACTATCTAAACTGTTATCACTGTCTGCTTATTTGTCAAATACTTTTTATTTTTTAACTTTTTATTTTATTTTACTTTATTTATTTATTTATTTATTTTGTGTGTGTGTGTGTGTGTGTGTGTGTGTGTGTGGTTTATCCATATGTATTCCACCTCCCAGATCATGGACACTTAAAGAGAAGGGCTGCATTTGGCCATTTCTATACCTCTCACAGCCTAATGTTCCTCTGCATTGTTTAGATTTGTTGATCCAGTGGGATATATAGGGGTTAGTGAACATTTTATTAATCTACATGTTGACTAATTTCCTTTTGTCTCGTTTAGCTGAATTTATTTCAGAAAATGACCAACAAGCCCTTGCTATGTATTCAAGCTAGGGATACTGAAAAATAAGTTATAATTTTACCGAGGGAAGTCATGTCCTCTTTAATTGGGATACAGTCTGAATTCCTCTAGCTTACACCAGAAGGCAATGTTCAGATGGGGAAGGGTAGTGAGCATTCCAGGCCTGACTCTTGATGTACCTTTCCTTAAAGCCAGGGGCCTCAACCCTGGCTGCACGTTGGATGATCTGGAGGCCTTTAAAAATGCTGTTGCATGGAGAGACGCTGATACAGTTGGTCTGGGGTGGGGCCTGGGCATCTATATGTTTTAAAGCTCTCTTGGGTTATTCTAATGGGCAATCAGGTTATGACATTTGTCCACAAGGCAAGCTTCTCAAAATTCAGTATGCAGAAGAATCACCTGAAGAGCTTACCAAGATTCAGATTCCTGGGCCACATTCTCAGGCATGCTGCTTCAATAGGTTTAATGTGGAGCCTAAGAATCTATTTTTAATAAACACTATAGATAATTTTGTTGCAATTAGACTTCTGGCTTTACTCAAGGAGACACTGCTCAGAGAGATTTGCTGTCTTTAAGGGATGATTTGCCCATATACATTTATATATGGGTCAACTTACATTTTCTTTCATGTTCTTTGCTTATGTTTTATAATTTTCTCCATAAAGATCATTTCTATAATTATAGGGTTGTTGGGTTTTTTTTTGTTGTTGTTTCTTTCTTTTTTTTTTTTTTTTTTTTTGGTACCAAGAATTGAACCACAGAGCCATATACCCAGCCCTTTAAAAAATATTTTATTTAGTGACAGGCTCTCTCTAAATTGCTTAGGGCCTAGTTAAGTTGCTAAGGCTGTCTTTGAACTCGTGATCCTCCTGCCTCAGGCTTCTGAGCTGCTGGGCCTTCAACACTGTGCCCAGATATAATTATAGTTTTTAAGTTTTATTTTTTTTATAGATAAATCTTTAACTGGATTCTATCTTTATGTATAGAATGAAATCAGAACCAAATTTTTCCCCCATATGGAAAGTCATTTATCTCAGGCCCTTTTTAAAAGTTTACCTTTTCCCCACTAATTCATGATGTCTCCTTATCACATAAGGGTCATACATGCTTAGTTATTACTTCTGGGCTCTTTGTTCTGTTATATTAGTTTGAGCTAATACCACAGTCTCTTATTTTCTTTTTTTTACAAGCTGTGTTTTAATTAGTGTTCCTATTTCAAAGAGTTTATTTTATTACATTTTCTAACTTATTGTTGCTCAGATGCATTATTTTTTATAAGTTAATCTTATATTCAGGAACCTTACCATACTCTCTAACTAGTTTTATATATACATGCTTTAGGATTGACTATAGAGATAATGTATGTTTTTAGCAAATAGCAATTTTTTATTTTCCTTTCGAATATCTATGTATCTTGTTGTTGAATTGCTGCATTGATTAGAAAATCCTGTTTAGGTTTGAATAATATGCAGTAACAGACATTTTTTTTTTTGTCTTGTGACATGGGCCTACTTCTAAAATTTTATTGTTAATAAAATTAACAATAAAAAACAATGTTTGCTCTGTTTTTATGAGATTAGGGTAAGAAACTTCCTGTTATCCTAGTTTGCTAGGGATTTCTAAAATGCAGATGGGTGTTGAATTGTATTGAATAAAGCATCAATTGAAAGGGTCTTATGGCTTTTTTTTTTAATACGATGTTAGATTTCTTCCTGATGTCAAACCATCTTTACATTCCTGGGATAATCTTGCTTAGACAAAAATATTTTTTTGTGCTGAATTTGGTTTGCTATTTTTTATTTAAAATGCTTGCCTATATATTTGTAAGTGAAACTGGTCTATAGTTTTACTTTTTTATATTGGAAGAAAGATTATAAAATTAGATGAATACATTTTTCTCCTTTTTAATTGTTTGGAACAATTTGTATGGGAAAGGCTGTTCCTTAAATATCTGATAAGATTCTCCTATAAAACTTCTGGATCTGGTGTTTTTTTCATGAACTTGTTAATTCTATCAATTTGATGTCTTTCATAGAGATTAAGTCAGTTTTGTATTTTTTCTTGGACTAATTTTTATAATTTATATTTTTTCTGGAAAATTTACATTTTTTCTAATTTTAAAATGTATTGACATAAAAAATCTCTGCTTATCTGTAGCTATATCCCCTTTTTCATACCTGATATTAATTTGTACCTTTTTTAGGATTAGTATTATTGAGGTTAATTTTGCTTTTTAGTCTTTTCAAAGAACAAAATTTTGGGTTTGTTGAAAATTAATCTCTCTCTCAGTAAATCTAACCCTTATTTTTACTATTCCTTTGTGTGTATGTGTGTTTCTGAGCATGGAACCTAGTATCTTGTGCATGCTAGGCAAGTTCTTTATCTCTGAACTTCATCCCCAGCCTTATTCCCTTTTTCTTTTCATGCTTCTGAGAGGTAGATATTGGCTAGGTTACCCCTGGCTTTGCAACTCTGGATAAAGATTTTGGATTTGTTTTTGTAGACAATCATGAGTCACTGAAGGAATCCTAGCAGGGAAACAAGATAATTTGATTTAAATTTTGTACAATTCTTGCTGACTGATAGGAGAAGAGGGGCCAATAAGAGGCAAGCTATTGAAACCATGCAGAGAGAAGGATAAAGCCTTCGCCATGTCTGTGGGCTGGTGATTCATAACATAATGCAGGTAGAAAACAGTGGATCATACTGACCAACTGAGGTGCAGGGAGGAGGCTGCAATCCAGGATGACACTTGTGTTTCCTGTTTGGATAACTGGCAGTGATGTTAGTCACTAGTCACTGGGATGAGGATTATAGAGGAGAAAAATGTCTGAAGTGGAGGTGGAGCTTACTTTTTAATAGATAGAATTTGCATTTGGGGATACTGAGAAGAGGAGTTCAAGAATCAGTCAAGCAGATGGATCTGAAGCTCAGGGAGCAGTCTCACCTGTAAATATAAATTTGAAAAACCTCAGCTTGTAGGTGGTATTAAGCTGTGTGAGCAAGTGAAATCATCCTTGCGAAGGGAATAGAGAAAATTAGCCATCAAAGAATGGAGCTCTAGGGGATACAAGCATTTGGGGTACTGACAGCATAAGGAATATTTGTGAAAAAGATAAAGGAGTTATCAGAGGGAGTAAAGAAACTAGGAGAGACAGTTATCATGGAAATTACATCAAGGCCCTAAATTAGCAGTGCTCTTCCTATTTGGAAATTTTTATAGAGAACCTACTGTGTGAAAGGCATTTTGTTCATTCTTTGGTTGACCCTGTACCTTTAACTCTCAGAGATATAACACTAACCCATACTAATCCCCAAAGGAGATACAATACAATTAATTCTTAGTTGCTTTCCTAGAGAAAAATGGAATCTAATGCACATATGAACTTGAAAAGTCAATCCAGTGATCGTTCTAAATCTACAACCACTAAGAATCAAGCACTTAATGTTCTAGCAACAAATCTAAACTAAACCAACAAGTGTTCAGTAGGATGAAGGGGCCATCTCTGTAATGTAGCTTTGCCTTTACAAATTATGTCAGTTGTACCAATGTGGACAGGTGAGGCTCTCTTTCTTGCTGAATAAAGATTACTTCAAGATGGGCCTGAAGCATCAAACTAAAAGTTTCCTGTAGAAGCTAGATTCACCATTAGAAATAATAATCATGGTAGCTAGTTGAGTGCCTACTGTGTGCTTGTCAGAGGGCCAGTAGCCTTAGATACATTATCTTCTGTAATCTTCATAGTGGCCCTGCAGTAATAGAATTGTTACTTCCCTGTTGGAGCTTGGGATCCACAGGCCTCTTGTTTGCATTTAGGCTTAAGAGCTTGGAAAGTACAGGTTTTCTCTGCGCTGGTCTTTTCTCTCTACTTGGCACTTTCTGCATGCCATATTAACATGTATATTGTTTCAACTCAGTTGCAGTCTGTAAATGTTAATATCTACCATATAACAGTCCCTGAACTAAGTCTTGAGATGACAAAATGGTCCTTGTTCTCAAGGGGTTTGTGTTTATAAGGCAGGGGCAAATGTGCTGAAAAGTTATAGGTGCCATGATACAAAGCCTGTGCAGTGTAGTTGGACACAAACGGGGGGAGGAATTAAGTCCTCTTGATTCGAGGTTTATTGGGAAAGGACTCAGCAGAGAATGTGACTGGCAGGCTGAGTCTTGAAAGATGAGTGGACACTCAATGAGGAAGGAACCAATTAGAATAAAGATTGCAATCAATTTCATACAGTAGAACTTAGAGGTTATCATTTCATAAGATGAGATGGCAAGGAGGGATGTAGGCTTCTTTTATCTTGTAAACAAAGGGAAGAATCAGGATTAGGTCTTGGATTTTAGAAAAGGTGATTTTGACAGCAGTGGGAAATTTGGATTGGAGGCATTAGGAAGAACAGGGTCAAGGAAGAAAGCTGTAGTCTAGATGAGAGATGATGACAGGACATTCATCAAGGGAATCATGTCAATATGTGTTGATGGCATAGAAGAAAATGATGAGTGGCTAATGGAAGGTAGGCAGAAAGGGAGGAGGAGTCCAGGATGTCTCCCAGGTTTCATGATGTCTGGAGAAGAATGATATCATTCACTGGGCTGTAAAGCATGGTTGTGGCCAAGTTGTTGAGGTGTCTTTGGAAGGTTTACATGAGTGCTTAGTGCAGAAGGAAAATGTAAACACACTACTAATAAGGATGTCAACTGGTACAATCACTTTATAAAACTCTTTGGTATGATTTATTCAATTTAAACACATTTTTATCCTATGACCTAGCATTTTCATTCTCGAATATATACTTAACAGAAATGAGTGCAGAAGATTTGTACAAGAAAGTTTATGGAAAAATTATTAATCATAACTAAAATTAAAATAGCCCAAATGACCTTCAACAATAGGATGCACAAACTATGCAGAATATTCTTACAGGGCATGGTAGGCAGAATAAGGCCTCCCTCAAAGATGTCTCCATCCTAACTCTTGGAACTTATAAATAAATATATGGCAAAAAGGACTTTGAAGATGTCATAAAGTTAAGGATCTTGAGATGGGGAGAGGAACCTGGATGATCCAGGTGGGCCTGGTGTAATCACAAGAGTCCTGAGGAAGTCAGGCATGGATGTCAGAAGGGTGCAGTGTGATAAAGTCTTGGCTGGCCGTGGCTGGCTTTGAAGAGAGAAGGGGGATCAGTGCCAAGGAATGCAGGAGCCGCTAAGAACAAGAAAAAGCAAGGAAATGGATTCTGCCCTAAAGTTCCTAATGACACCCATTTTGGACTTCTAAACAACAGCACTGTAAAATAATAAATGGGCATTGTTTTGTGGTCTTTTGTTATAGTAGCTTAGATGATTCGTGGGATTTCTGTTGGCAGTTTACACCAGATACTTCCTTGTAGCGAGGGGCCACCTGGTGCACTGTGGAATGTTTAGCAACAGCCCTGGCTTTACCCACTCCAGCCATTAGGGTTTCCTGCCCCTCCCTGCCCTGAGTTGCAGCAATAAATATCTCCAGACATCACCAAAGGCCATTTTGGGGGACACATTTATTCCTTATCGAGAACGACTGTTACAGTGCAATGAAAAAGAACAAGTCATAGACCAAAGGATGAGTGAAGGAAACTAAATATAAGCGCACTGTTTTAGTCAGCTTTTTTGCTGCTGTGACTGAAAGATCTGACCAAAACAACTGTAGAAGAGGAAAAGTTTATTTGGGGGCTCACTGTTTCAGAAGTCCCAGTCCATGGACAGCCAGCTCCTGGGGCTCAAAGTGAGGCTGGACATCATGGCAGAAGAATGTGGTGGAAGGAAGCAGCTCACATGATGATCAGAAAGCAGAGAGAAAAACTCCACTTGCCAGATACAAATATATACCTTAAAGGCACATCCCCAATTCCCACTTCCGCTGGCCACACCCTACTGGACTTTAGTTATCACTCAGTTAATCCCATCAGGGGATTAATCCCTTAAGGGAGCTGTTGCCAACTTCAGCCTTCATGCCATCTTTCTTTACTATCCTAAGCCCTTGCCCAATCATTTCTCCTTCAAACTTCCTTGCATTGTCTCACATGTGAGCTTTTGGGGGACACCTCACTTTCCAAACCATATCATGCACGAAGTGAATGACCCAAATTATATGATTTCAAAGACAGATGATAAAAGTTCAGAGCTGGAGGTGGTGGCACATGCCTGTAATCCCAGTGGCTGGGGAGGCCGAGGCAGGAGGATTGAGAGTTCAAAGCCAGCCCCAGCAAAATCGAGACACTAAACAACTCAGTGAGACCCTGTCTCTAAATAAAATACAAAATAAATAAAAATAAAATGGGGATGTGGCTCAGTGGTTGAGTGCTCCTGAGTTCAATCCCCAGTACAAAAAAAAGTACTGGATGATAGTGGTAGTTAGGATATTGGAAGCTCTGTGGGGGATGGGTAGACAGGTATTGGCTTAGACGAACCTTCTGAGGCATTGGGAAGGTTCTGTATGTTGATCTGAGTGGCAGTTAGATGGTTCTACACATGCAACAGTAAACACTTATGGACTTTATTCTAGGCATGTTATACCTCAACAAAAAATAAAATCAAAATACAAACTAAATGGAAGTGTAGTTTGATGCCCAAGAGAAAAGGCAGAACAGAAAAAGAAAGATCTGGACAACACAAACCTGTTGGTGAGAATCGAACTCATGGATGCTGGGCTGGGAGGGAATAGAGAGGATGAGGACATGGAAGCCAGAGCCCAGCAGGCAGTTAGACCTCAGAGAAGAGGGGAGAGCAGTCAGTGAAGGATTGGCATTGGCTTCTGCTTGCTCTCCACCCTCCTCCACTGCCTCTACATCCCAGCTCCTGCCAGTTAGCCCTGGGCAGTACCCCTGGCTGTGTGCAGTAATGACAGTCCTCAATATCCCCGCTTATTCTAGCATGGTCTCCATCACTGTGTAGCTTTCCAGATGAATGAAGAGATTTTTGCAGGACCAAGCCGGTGTAACTTCTCTTGTTGGAAAAATTGTGCCCAGCCTCAGGCCGCAAAACCCACAAGTACCTCCCTGAAATACTCCCTCCTCTACAGTGCTACTCCCTTGTGGTCATTGTCCATTTCCCACAGTGATTTCAAAAATCGGCCATGTGTGACATATCTTAGAGTGCATTTTTTGCAAGACTTCTATCCTTTAAAGATTGATCACCACTAAAGCATTATAATTAGAAAGGTAGACAAGGAAAAAATGCCAAAGAGAGAATATTAGAAAGAACTGAGACAATTGAGCTTTGACCTCATTTGCTGAGTGCTTACTCCGTGCCAAACACTTAAGCATGTCTTTTTATTTAGACTTCTTATTGGCTTTTTAAGGTAAACATCTCTATCTCTAAAGATGAAGAATAGAGTTATGGAGGTGTGGGGACTGAGATCACACAGGCTGTCAGTGGCCAGGTGGCTCAGAGATCTGGTTCTCCTCATTCCAGACCACAGCTGTATCTTGCTCAAGCAGACCCCCATTAAGACACCATCCTCAAGGGGGCTGCTGCCATCCTCAGCCTTCATGCCATCTTTCCTCACTGTCCTAAGCCCTTGCCATTCTCCTTGTTTCTGCAGTGGGGAGGGACAAGTACTCTTGCCATTCCCTGTCCTAAAATGTCTCTGGATCCCCTTCCCTCCAGTGCAAGGCCCAGCCTTGGGTCTGCAGTCAAAGCCTGCCAGAATCTGACCTATCTTATGCTTCTAACCTTTCTATTCATTGCTAATTGTGGGTTTTTGTTTGTTTATTTGTTTGTTTTGTTTTTTAAATACCTGATGTTTTTTCCTGGGGGTTCTCAGCCCTGGTTGCACATGAAAATCACAGGGACCCCAGGGGTGCTCTGGCCAAACCATAGCCTAAGATGGGCTCTCCCAAAGCCCACACTTCTCCAGGCCTGGGTTTCACTCACAGTTTTCCTTCCTGCCTTACTCCTATCTTTTTCTAAATCTTTCCTCTCCTTCAGGGTTTTTAGTTCATAGTGACATTTTGTAAGCCTTCTATCTTTTAAGGATTGATTCATGCTGTGAAAATAGAAATTAGGTTAGATCTATTTGATCATAATTTCACAATAATAATTAAGTGTGCTTGATATTTTTATTCCAAGTTCAATGCAACATCTTAAGAATATGCTGGGACTATGGGCCATGAAGATCCCTGATGAAGAGTATATGATCTCTGCTTGATGGAGACTGCTTCTCATGAGGGAGATAACATGGATGCATGTAACTAAGTCCAGGCAGGCGCTGGTGAGGGTTAAAATCAGGGCCAGCGTTCTCTAGAGGCACTACAGGGGGTGTTAATTCTTTGGAAGATTGTGGAAAGAATGATTGTTTGCATCCTGGGAGGTGTCTGGTAGCCGGTGAAGGGCTTAGTGACCACTAAAACTCAGTGGGAAGCATGCCTTTTTAACTTAAAGAGTGTCCTTGGGGAAGCTTTGATTTTTCTCATCAAATGGGACAGTGCAGCATCACAGAGTCATGATGCAGATGGAGAGAGTTCATGTTTGTGCACAGCCTGTGCCTGTCCCAGTAAGTGCTGGCTGCTTTTGTTGTTGTTGTTGTTGTTGAGAGAATGAGGCAGAGTAGGTTACCAAGGGAAGTCTTTCATTTATTTATCTGGCAACATCTATTCCTTCTCGGATGAGGGACTGTGCGTGGATAATTTGGTACCTGTCCTAAAGGAGCTCCTGGTCTAGTGTGAGAAACGCATGTGAAGAAAATTACGGTAATGGTAGTCATTGCCGTAATAGAAATTTGCAGGAGAAGTTGAGGGAGGTCAAGGGGACTCTGAGTGTGGGTTATGGGTTCTGAAATACTCCCTAGAGGAGCTAGCTGTACCTGTGCAGTGTGTCAGAGCACAGGACTCAGTTCCACTGGGAAGGGAAAGAATTAGAAACTATATATCCCTTCCCGAGGTCCTTAACAATGAACTACGGGTACAGAAGGCCATTTGAGGTACAGTACTTTCTTCTTTCAAGTGTCCTGCTGTATTTGGGACTTGGGGTTCAAATCCTACATACCACATACTAACTGTAAAACTTTGATTACTTAATCACTCTTTTCTGATTTTGTTCCCTTACTCATAAAATAGAATGAATAGTATCTACATTGTAAGGCTGTTGAACGATATTAATATTTTATTAAGTCAGTGACTCTTACCTGCCTTATTTACCATTGCACCTCAGCTCCTAGCCTAGTTCAGGGTGTTTAGTAGCTGCTTAAAAGATTTTATTTGAACAAGAGGATAAGTGATGTATGTACAGTATTTATCTAGTGCTTAGCCCATATTTTATAACCACTTAATAAATGGCAATTAGCCTCATCACTATTATTCCTGGTAGGTTGAGTGCCACTTGGCTAATAGGAAGAAGCCCCTTTGCTCTTCTGTTTGCACGAACTCGAAACTTTTGGGAAAAGAACCATAAAATGCTCAGAAAATATTTTTTTATGGACATTTTTACTCCAGCAACCATTTCCGAGTCACTATTTTATAATCTGCCTATGTAAATATTAATTAAATGGGAGGCCAGCCTCTTGCCAGGCTGTACACATGAAATCATTGCATGCATAAAACAAGAAACATAAAATTAGAATCTTAATGAGAGCAATTAGAAAAGAATGATTGTTAACAAGCTTAAATTTTCTCTGAAAATGAATTAAGAACTATTTTTGTGCTTAGTACTATTATCTAATTTTTACTGAAGTCTGGAGTTTGAATTTCCTAGGAACCACCAGAGTGTGGGTTGATTGTGTGCGAGCTCTGGATAGCATTTCCTTCGTGGGCTGTAATGACTTCCCTGCTGAGGATCTTTCTGTGCTTCTCTGACATTTTGCCAGTTTCTCCCCCCAAAGCACAGGAACCTTAAGGACTCCTCACTGGATTTTTGCCGAGTTGTACAAGAAAGTCCATTCAGCCTAAGTTCCCTGAAGGCAGTGCTTGACCCTTGTGCTTTTATCCCTGTCTGTAGTCCAGACACAAAAGACTGCCCAACCAATGTGTGCAGAATGTCTCCAGTGGGGAGCAGGACCTGACCATTTCTCCCTTGAAGATTTAGTGGGCCACTGGATTAAATATGCAATTCAGATCTATTCAGAGGGCACAGGGAGAGGGAAAATGAGGAGTAAAGGTATAATAAAAGTGGGAGAGAAATGTCAGTGGGCCTGTCAATGGGAGTATCGTTGCCCACCAGTGCCACACCCCATAGCCTGGTGACATGAGAAGAGAGTATTATCAAGGTCACTAAGGATGGAGTATCATTTCTCAACTATACTCCTGTAGTACATAGTCACCCACAATTTTCCATCCTTTTAACTTAACATAACCTTGCTTTGCAGAGGCCACTTCCTCCCTTCTGAAGGCAGGCAAATGCCTAAGGCACTGGCAAAAATAAAAGCCAGACAATAAGTTGGGTGCTTAGATCACTCTTTCAAAAGGAGTCAGGTTAGCTTTTCATTATTCATTTCCAATCGGTTATTCCACTTTGAAGCAGACATTTGTCAATCTCCTACTGTACACATGTAGCTTCCTGTCCAGAGACACTTCTGTCTAACATGGAAGAGAGCCACAATGTGAACTCTGACCTACAGCAAATTTGGTTAAGCCTTACAGGACTTTTTGTGCTTTTTGAGCAGTCATCCTACCCATTCTGACTTGAAGCATCAAGGAAGCCTTCTGGATTCAGTAGATAAAACAAAATAATCAGGCAGGCAGTGAGGTGGCACTTTCTAGTCAGGAGGGCTGCTGGGCATGGAGAATTAGGCTTGCCTATGGGGAGCCACAGACCTTCAGATATGACAAGCATCCAAGGGTAAGGACTGACCTGGCAGGGATGAGTCTGGGAAGGTAGCTTCAGTCTAGACCAGGGATGGGCTAACTTTCTGTGAAGGGACAGAATGTAAATATTAGAGGCTTTGTAGGCCAACATGCAGAATTGAGAATATTATGTATATACTTATAAAATTAGAGAGAAAACAAATTTCTCAAAAATTTTTAGTGACAAAATTAAAAATAATAATAATAATGGAATAATTTTATGTAATATAGGTCTGTTAATGAGAAGAATGGATTTTTTAGGAAAGTAATATTGGCTGAGTTGGGGTTCAAAATTAGTGTTGACTTTCATTAAATTTATTGCAAATATCAATCCACAAAAAACATTCCTGGGGGGGTGGGGCTGGGGCTCAGTGGTAGAACTCTTGCCTAGCATGTGGGTGGCCCTGGGTTAATCCCCAGTACTGCCAAAACAAACAAAGAATCAAACAAATAAACACCCTTTCCTTGCTCATGGCTAAACAAAACCAGGTGGAGAGCTGAATGTGGCTTGCAGGCCATATTTTACCAATTTCTGACCTCTGCTATTGAGAAGAGAACACTGGGCTGCCAGGTTTCCGATTTTGTATTTAAGTAGCAAATAATACCTGAACAAATGCCTGAGAATAGTTGGTTTGACTGGGCCTTACTCAGCACATCATTTAACCTTCCTAAATGGACATAGTCACTCTCTTGTTTCCTTACAGCTGAGAAGCAGCTGGAAGCTATGTAAGTGTAAGAGCCTCTTTGTCTTTATGTATAATGGGTAAGTAAGTCATCTCTCATGGCAACCAAGAATACAAGATACAGGATTCACCATTATGAAATAATATTAGTCTCTGGCTGCTGTGACCATTTTGTATGGGATTCTCTTGGGAGTTAGAACAAGGCTTTTAAAACAAATAGACAAGGAATAAATGGTATTAAAATAATCAAGGGAAAGTAATCAATCTGCCTAGAATCTAGCAGCCAAGAGTATCACAGAAGATCTCTATCCTGGGGGACTTAGGACTCCTCAAAGAAGCACCCGCCTCATGTAGCTCCAAAGGAGATTGGACTGGAGAGAGGTTTGTTCATTCTAGCTGCTGAAATCTCATCTAACACCCCCATTCTTTTTTTTTTTTTTAATATTTATTTATTTATTGGCGGACACAACATCTTTGTTTATATGTGGTGCTGAGGATGAACCTGGGCCGCACGCATGACAGGCGAGTGTGCTACCACTTGAGCCACATCCCCAGCCCATAACACCCCCATTCTTTGGGGTACCTTTTAGCACATCAGAATCCTCCTAATCTAGACTGCATTTGTGAGAAGGTGATACTTTATAACCACTGTCCCAATCTGCGTCCATGAAGGAATTTTGGCAGAGTGTTACTTTATTTATTCAGTCAGTCAGTCAGTTCATACTTGTTAAGCTCTTCTTATGAAGAAGACATACCTAGACTTTGGGGAAATGACTAGAGGTCCAGGGCTTGGGACATCCTGATTTTTGTGATAGCTTCTACTTCAATCATGAGGGGAAGTATGATGATGATGGTGATAGTAATGATAATGAAGATGGTGCTGGTGTTGGCCCTGGAGCTAGGGAGAGGGGAGAGGACAAATCAGCAGATGCATGAATGTCTTTAGGAATGGGATTGGTGATGGAAGAGGGAAAAGTTCTGTAGAAAAAGTGAGCAATCAAGGGAAATTAGTGTAGAGTCCCCCCCCCCACCCCCATCCATGGTTTCGCTTGCCATGGTTTCAGTTACCTGCAGTTAACCTTGGTCTAAAAATATTAAGTGGAAAATTCCGGAAATAAATAATTCATAAGCTTTAAATCACATGCTTTTCTGAGTAGCTTGATGACCTTTACGCTATCCCCCTCCATCTTGCTCAGGATGTAAACAATCCCTTTGCCCAGGGTCCAGCATGTTCCAACTGTACACCACCTTACCTATTAGTTCCTTTTAGGTGTCTCAGTTATCAGATTGACTGTGGGGAGTGTCACAAGTAACCCTTATTTTACTCATTAATGACCCCAAAGAACAAGGATAGTGATGCTATCAATTTTATTATGGTATATTATCATTGCTGTGCTTATTAGGTATTGTTATTATTCCCTTACTTTTTAAATTAAACTTTAACATAGGTGTGTATACCTAAAAATAAACATAGTATATGTGGGGCCCCACTCAGTCTGCAGTTTCAGCCATCTTCTGGGGTCTGGGAACATGTCCTCAGTGAATAGTGGGGACTGCTGTAGCCATGGCTACTGATTGTTAACCACAGTGCAGTGGATCAACCAAATGTCTTGGGATCAGAAAACGTCAGCTCAAATCCCAGCCTCAGAAATTTACTATTTGTGTCACCTTGGTGAAGTTATTTCAAGTCTCTGAGCTTCAATTTCTTTTTCCAGGAACCTGAAATTTAAATATTCTTCTAAAATTGTTTTTGCACATCAATAGTGTACACTAATTCAAAAAAGAATTGGCCCCACTGAATGGGGTCAGAAACACTGAACTCCTTCAACTATCCTGGTAAATTATTTTCTTCCCTTGTATGCAAGGTATGTGGTTCAGAGTAGATGCTCCACAAATATTAGCAATTGTCATACATAGTATTTGTGATATTCGAAATGTGATGAGTTCCTTGTCAAGGCCAGAACTAAACATGACTATGGTGTGTTTGTGCTTGTGTGTGTGTGTGTGTGTGTGTGTGTGTGTGGTGTATTAGGGACAGGGACAAACAGAGGATTCAGAGTGCCCGAGATTCAGATGCCCTTTCAGCCTGTTCCCCACCCAATGCCGACGGCCATCTGCTCTGTGCAGCCGCCTGTCTGAGAGTGGAGGGTATCCATGGAAACCAGTATGAAGGTTGCCAAGAGGACTCTGTGGCAGCCTGCCAGAAGGGTAAGTGGAAATCAAGTGGAACCGAAAGTGACAGGCTCATGTGTGTTCAATGGAGTGGGAAGTGGTCAGCTGTGAGAGCCAGGGTGGGGCCTGAGCACAGTCAAGCTAGCATTCGGGCACCCAGAAGAAACCTCTAGACAACTCAGGGGGCCCTGCACAGCTGTGCTCCAGAGGGCCACTTTAGAGACTCTCACCAGTAATTTCTATATCTATCTCTGTCCCTCACCTCTTCTCTACCTCTCCTCTTACTTCCTGTGGTAGGAAATTTAGTAAATACAGTACAGAGAAGAAAACTTTATTTAAAAAAGAAAAATTTAATCACCTCACATTAACCACCATTCATAAGTTGATGCTTAAATTTTGGTGTTAGTTTACCTTTTTTAAATTTTTCTTGAGGTTGAAATCATGCATTTCCAACTCTGCATTCTTCTTTCTAAAAAATTCTTTTGAGTCAGACATTTTGCTTAGAGGGAAAAAAAAAGTGGGATTTATAGTAAGATAGCTTCTCCCTTTTCATCCCAGATTAGCCTCAGTTAATGGCTGAGTCAGAAATAACAAATTGATCCAAAATGGATTTTCCTAAGTGAATGCTATCATACTGCCTTAGCTGGTAGCACCCACTGCATCATTTTCCAATTTTTGAATTGGAGATTTTTTTTAACATTTATTTTTTTAGTTGTAGGTGGACACAATACCTTTATTTTGTTTTTATGTGGTGTTAAGGATGGAATCCAGTGTCTCATGCATACTAGGCGAGTGCTTTTTCTCTGAGCCACAACCTATGCCCCAAATTGGACATTTCTTATGTATTTAAGCAGCTTTGATAAAGTCTTGTGAATGAAGGAAATAAAGAAATGGAACAGAGGGAAAGTAATAGGGGTTGTTTTGCTGTTTCTGAAATGAGCATTGAGATTTAAAATGTATACTTTCAGGGAGTGGGGGCGCATGACTGTAATCCCAGCTACTCTGGAGATTGAAGCTGAACAAGCACAAGTTCAAGGTTAGCCTGAACAGTTTAGTGAGTCCTGTTTCAAAATAAAAAAATTAAAAGGCTTGGGGTATAGGTTAGTGGTAGAGCATGCATGAAGCCCTCCTTCTTGATTTAGTGGTGCAAGAACCAGGGGTCCTATTGTTCCTGTCACCCCACCTGTGTACAACTGGGAAGTTGGGAAGGCACACCCTAGTGGTGGGAACTGAGTCTTCACAGCCACCAACATGTTTGGGGGAAAATAGACATTCCATGTGGAGGGACCAAGATGTCATTTCAATCTGAATGTGTCTCAGATGGACTCATTGTGTAAACCATTCTTTTTCTGATTAATTAGTGCAGTTCTGTAGAATCTTGAGCGGGACATTTCATGGGGATGATGTCAGCCATCCTGAGAGCTGTGGGAAAAGGCTAGTTCAAGGGGAGCTTAGCAGAGTGCTGATAAACCAGGGCTCACACGGGGCCTCCTTAGTATTCGTGCTTTTCCCCCAAAGCATTATAAACTCTTTATTCGCATAATTTAAATAATTGCATACTATACTATCATGTGGATGTAGCCTGTTTTATTTAACCATTCCTATATTTCTGGATGTTTCACTCATTTTCAATTTTTCACCACTGTTAATTCAAAACTAACTTCCTTGCTTGCTTGCTTGCTTCCTTCCTTCTTTATTTCATTCTTCCCCTTCCTTCCTTCCCAAATAGCTCCATTTCAGAGTCATAATTGAGAACCCCAGCAATTTAGTGAACAGAAGGAGTTTTATAAATGTATTGTTCTGCCCCCCTCCTCCATTTTCCTGATGTGACGTTGAGACTGGCAGCTGGGTGTGTGATTTGTCCAGTAGTGCAGAGAGGTGGGTTTCACACTAGGGAATGGAATCCAAGGTGTTATGGCCTCATGGCCCAGTGCTCTTTTCTCTCCCAAGCAACCTTGCTCCATCTCTTGGTTGTACCTGCTTATGTATTTCACAGTCCATCACATAGGATGCTCCAGCTAGCCCACTCAAGACCCTTGAAATCCCTGGGGTCACTGTATTGCAAGTGTTTCTACCCTTAAAAAATATTTCTATCCTTATAAGTATTTATTTATGAGTAAATACTGTCATTGTCATGGCAAACTAGAAAGCAAGGACTCTCTCATTTTCAGCTTAGAGTCAGCTTGCATGATTGAAAGGAACCAGTGATAACTCGACCACTCCATACTGCTCTGCCATGCACTTCTACACTTTCACTTGAAAAAAGGAATATATGTTTGGGAGCAGTTTGAAAATCAACACAAAGTAAACCCCAAAGTGAACCCAGATCAAGGAATGAAGCCTTATTTAAGCTTATTGACTAGCTTAAAATTAATTCAACAAATATTTTTTAAACCTTGAAGTGAAGAAAACACTGAGTTAATCTAACAATTGTTCAAAAGAAAGTTTGTATTCAGATTGCTTCTGGTTTAATTTGGGAGACTGTTTTAATTGTAGGTTTTATTATTTGGGTATTGGAAGACCAATTGGGAAGATAGTTTGTTCCCCTCAGGAAACACCAGGCCACACTAGGCCACACGGGAAGCAGTTGGGGAAGCATGGGCAAGAGACATTGTTTTGGTTTTCTCGGGAAGGAATGGTGAGGTAGGGTAAGCAGGCTAGGCCGGTTGAGGATTGGCTAGTTTGAAGAGTTTAGATTGCTCTGGGGCTTAGGGGCTGTCCATGTGCACTGAAACCTGGTCTAGAAGCAATAGGACACAGGATAGTGACCCAAATGCAAGACCCTCTGAGAGCCTGATAAAGGAGATGGTTGGGGAATGGGCATGGGTTTGTTTGCACATGAAAGGCATTCTCACAGGCTAGTTGCTTACTGTCTCTAGGAATTGGGATGGGGATAAGGGACAGTTTTCCTGGGATCTTTAAGACCCCAGATGCTAAAACATCAGAGGAAGAAGACATGTCTAATTCATAGGCCAGGCAGATGCTCAATGTTAGCATTCTATAGGGTAAAAGTTGTAGATAACAAAAGAGAAGCATCCTTTGGGTGTTAAAAGAGATTGTTTTTACAATACTCGCTCTGACACAGCCTTAATGGAAGAAATGGCTTTCCAGCAGGGCACGTGAGAGCAAGCAGCCCAGCTCCTACCACTCATTGGCAAGCTACCCACCTTGGGAAAATTACTTAAACCCTTTCAACAACGTTTAAATACTCATTTATTCCATTTATATCCCAAGATGGCAGGTCAAGCAAATATCTCAGTGTTGTCTCTCAATGTACATGAGCCTGCAACAGGGTCACCTGGTGTACCTGTGTAAGATGCAGCTTCCTGGAGCCAGAATCAGACTCTGAGGGTGGGGCTCAGGAGCCTGCCTTTTAACAAGTCCCTCAGTCCTACCCTGTGTGTTTCCTAGAAACACTGAAGTTGGAGACAGCCTAGAGGAAACAATGCTAGGCACCTTCTAGAATATAAAGGGTAAAGTTCTACACGCTCACAAAGAGATTTTTATGTACTTCTTACAAGTACAGGCTTTACCGTGCTTCAGAATCCTACCCGTCAGCTCCTGGCCTCGGTCACATCTGCTGAGTAGGTAATAAGCACGTGTACAATAAACACACCTCCCCAGAGCCCTACCTCCTGCAGCTTGGCCAGTCTTAGGCCAGCTGCTTAGGGAGGCTAATGTTACAGATGTTCTGATACCACACAGAAAGCCCTGAAACCAAAAAACCAAGTCCTCAGACTGCAAGAAGTTTCCAGTCACAACGTGGCCATGATACAACTGTGTGATTTCAAATTCCTGATTTATCCCCAGGGGTTTCTATTTTTACCTCATTTTTTAAAACTATAAACTAACAGGCTAACTGGAAGTGATTTGGGCAGTTTCAAGGGAAAATACATGAGTAAAATTTATCAAACTATTGCTAAGTCCTTTGACCTGACTGAGTAGTGCTGTCGCAGGCAGGTGCCCTATAAGCTGGGGCTGGAAATTGAAGGGGTGGGAAGACTAACATTCACTAAGCATCAGATGCCACTCGTACCTTGGCATTGACATCTTCAGTCCTCACAGCCCACCTGTGAGGTACATTTTCCTGCTTCATTTCCATATGGTGAAGTTCAGACATTTCTACTCCCTTGCCCAAGATCTCCTGGGAAGTATGGGATGCATAAGGATTTCCGGCTCACTCTGCTTGCTCACAGAGACTCTGTTATTGCCCAGCCAGAAGTCTCCAGGCCCAGGGGTAGTTGAAAGGTCACTCCTTTACCATCTAACTAGTGATCTTTACAATACTCTGGTAATAGAGCTTCCAGGTTGTGAACTGATAACTCAGTCCACTGACCTTCACAGATCTCTGAAATAACAACCAAATTCCTGGCTGCCTATTTTGCTCCACATTTTCCTTCCCACTCCCTTAGTAATTATACAGTAATTATTATGTTGGTAATTACCTCATTAGTAATTTGGTTTGAGAAAGGCCTTTATAAGCTACGAGATTACAAACGACAAATGCAGTTTTAATAGCCCTTTAACACTCATTAAGAGGAAAAAAGTTTTCCTGCACAATATTTTGAAAACTGTTGGCGTCTCTCTTAATTAATGTTTCTTTAAAGAGACCAAGGTTTTCTTGTCTGAAGAGCTGGTTTCCAAATAAGCAAAAGTGCCCTGAAAGTACTAATAAAGCAGAGCGGCCTCAGGGCCCCCCCACTTCCTGGGTGGAGACATGGGCCAGGGCTTTAGGAAAGCTGGAAAAGACACTGGACTGACAAGGAAATTTGTATCCCGGTCATGGGTCCCCAGAGCCAGCACCTCAAAGTCCTTTCTGCTGAAATCAGGTTAGAAGCCCCTGGAGGCCAGTCTGTCCTGCTCGGCTCTCCCGGCAGCCCTTGGCTGAGGAGTGAGGCACTGGGACTCCTCAGTGCAGCAGGCCCGGCTCCTCAGTCGGGCTTCACTGACTGCCATGCACCCCCACGTCCCACCCGCCAGTGACTCAGGCCACAGGCACAACTTGGAGTCTGTGGAATTTGCTTCCACCATCCTGTGACTGTGAAAAACCTTACGTCTCCCATCTTTGGGAAATTACTGTCAACAAGATTCAACTTGTGTTTGCGTTGACATTTTTGCCACTGCCCCCAACTTCATAAGGAAGAATGCAACTTCTCATTTATGTGCCCGAGCACATTGTACAATACTTCCCTTGCCATATTATTTGTTTATGCAGAAAGTATCAGAGTCTCGGCTGCCAAGCGTGGGGACAGGGACACAGCTACTCCTGCCTAACCCTCCCATATCTCGTATCTGGATTGTGAAGGTCATCTTCCTACTAACTGGTCTCCCTGCTTCTCTCTTGCCCAAATGGTAGCTGTTCTGAATGCAGCAGCTGGAGGAAATCTCAAATGAGAACCAACTCATGCCATACTCAGAGCTACATCGGGTCCCCTTGGATCCAATGGTGGCTTCCCATCTCACATAGAAAAAAGTCAGACCCCTCACTCTAATGTACAAGGCCCTGCCCCATCTGTCCTCCCTTCATTTATCTCACTTCTTGGTTTCTAGCCCCTGTTAGCTCTAGTCCAGCTCTGCTGGCCTTGGCGTTACCCTCCTGCCTCAGGGCCTTTGCCCTCTGCCTGGAACACTCTTTCCCTATATGTCCACAAGGCTCATTTCCTTCAGTTCTCTGCTCAAGTGTCACTTGATCAGAAGGGCTGTCCTGTGACTCTAGGTAACAGCACCCAAAAAGACATACACGCACATGTGACTGTTACCTTTTTAATTTTATTTTCATATTTTTTAGTTGTAGTTGGTCACATACCTTTAATTAATTAATTAGTTGATTTTTTATATGGTGCTGAGGATCGAACCCAGTGCCTCACACATGCTAGGCAAGCACTCTACCACTGAGCCACACCACCAGCCCCAACTGTCACCTTTTATTGCCCACCTAATTTGGTATCGTTGGGCAAGTGCCTGGAATTGCAATGAATAACACAAAGGAAGCCTGACCTGGGCTCAGATCTGCCACTTGCCAACTCAGGGATCCTCAGCACCCCATTTTCATAAAAATAGAATAAATCTAATGAAACTGAGATGAGGATTAAATAAGAGGGTTTGGTAAGGTCAAGAACTTGCCCCCCCAAGGCACAGAGCCAACATTTGAATCTCAAAGTCACAGTTGAAAATAGATATAAATGAAATTAAGAGAGAATCTCTTAGAATCTTAGAATCTCTATTGACTAGAGAATTTCCACACCATTGCTAAAAATTCATTCATTCACACACTCGGTGTCCATTGCCAATGGACAGAAATGCCTCTGCAGGTGGTATTTACTGGGTAGAATTGGATCATCCCATCTCAGTAACGTGACTGGACCTCGGTGCCTAGCTCCTGGAACAGCAGAAAGGATCAATTTTCATTGATCTTTTTCTAGGCCTGACCTTGATATCCCTTCCTGTCTCCCCCTAAATATATCAAAGCACCCAAGGAGGGAAGCGTGTTCTCCTGCAGCTGAATTTCAATGGTTTCAGGTTGAGGTTTCAGAAGCAAGTACATGACCATTGAATAGACAGCCTTTGAATCTGCTGCCCTTTCCTCTCCCTTCATGTGTGAGTTTTGTTAGCTAGCACGGTCACTCTCTGGCCATCCATCATTGTCCTTGTGAAAGCGCTTTTGTGCTGTCTCCTGGCCCAGTGTTAAATGATCTCATCTGGAGGAGGGGATCGGGAGGGGAGTTGACAAAGGGCAGAGGGAATTTAAGAAAATACTTTGAGAAGCTGGGTGTAGCTCAGTGATAGAACTTGTGCTTAGTATGTGCAAGGTCCCAGTTCCATACCCAGCACCACCAAACAAAATAACATGGCGGGGAACCCCAAAACCCAACTTCTATTACATTTCATTAAATCCTTATATCAACACAGCAAAGCTCAGGAAGGGCAGTTCTTGAAGTTCTGCAGCTGGTAAATGGCATAATTGAGATTTCAAACTCAAACTGCTTGATGGGCCACGCTTTGTTCTTGCTGAGGATGAATGCAGATTACAGGACAGTGACCCAAAATAGATCTCCCAGCAGTCCCACCAACAATTAAACTGTTACCCAACAATAACTCTCTTTGAAGTAATTCAAATTATACTTCTTACATAGTCACACTGGCACCCACGGTGTGCCTGGAACCAAGGGCTGTGCCAGGCACTTTACAGACAATATTTCCTGTGTTCATCACTCTGTGGCAGCAATTTTGGTGTCTCTCAAAGTGTGTTCCTATGACCAACTGCATAACATCACCCAAAGAACCTGTTAAAATAGAGATCCCGAGGCTTCAGCCCAGGACTGGCAACAGTGGAGTGTTCGTCATTAACAAATTCTCCGATATATTCAACATTCAAAGTTTGATAGCAATTATTCTTAAAAGATAAATCCTTTGTTATTAATGAAACACTGAAAGTCACTTGTCTTTTTTGAAGCCTTTGTACATTAAGCATTTTGTACTTTAATGCAGTTATTGATTCTTTTAATGAATAATGAGTTTAGGAAGGATTCTGACAGGAAGTTGGAACTCGGTTCAAGGCTAAGTTGAATGAATTTTACCTGGCACCCAGAGGAATTTGAAAGAATTTATTTTTAGGACACACTACTAGGTCACAACTATAAAACTCAAGTCCTGATATAAAAATAGTCAGGAATTTGTCCTGTAGAAGGAACTTCTATAATATTCTATAACATTTCAAATACAAGCTTCTCAAGTATTTAAGTAAACTATAATAAACTATATCCAATAAGATACAAAATTAACTTGATATCTTTTAATGATCATCAACAGTGTACTAGATGTAGTTGGTTACAAAAACAAACAGGCCAGTGAATTCTTTTTTTTTAATTTTTTTTTTGTTCTTTTTAGTTAACATGACAGTAGAATATGTTTTGACATAGCATATATACATGGAGTATAACTTCCCATTCTTTTGGTTGTACATGATATGGAGTTACATTGGTCGAGTATTCATACAAAGTTATGAAAGTTATATCTTTCTCATTCCCATCTCCCCTTCCTCCCCATACTCTGTCCTGTCTAATCTGGTAAATCTCCCCTTCTCCCTCTGCACCTCTCCTCATAATTGTGAGTCAGCATCTGCATATCAGAGAAAACTACTTGGCCTTTGGGTTTTGGAGATTGGCTTATTTCACCTAGCATGATAGCCTCCAGTTCTATCCATTTACTGGAAAATGCCATAACTTCATTCTTCTTTATAGCTGAGTAATATTCCATTGTGTTTCTGTACCACATTTTCTTATCCATTCATCTATTGAAGGACACCTAGGTTGGTTTCATTAGGTATTGTGAATTGAGCTTAGGCCAGTGAGTTCCAACAAACAGTCAAAGAAGAATTAATACTAACTTTTCACAAATACTTCCAAAAATAAAAAAAAAAAAGAGTGAAGCTCATCTTATAAGGTGAGTATTATTCTGATAGCAAAACCAGACTAAGACAGTAGTCACCTGTGGAGGTGGGAGGCGACAAAACCCAGGAGTCACATGCTGGCTCTGTGACTCAAGCAGGTAGTTTTTAGAGGGAGGGTGGAGACAGGAAAGTCAGAAGACCTTGGTGAGGACAGTGGTGGTGAGGACAGTGGTGACAGCAGCCCATGCACACACCTCCACGCACATAGAGTTCACATCCTCTTGCTGTAATTTAATTTCTGGGTATCTCGTGGCCAAGGATATTAAGAAGCTATTGCAGGAAGCGTGTAGCTCATGAGCAGATGGAGATTGCGCTTTGTCAACAAGACTGGCTCTTTTGCCTTCTTTCTCTTCTCCCCAACCTCCCCCTCAGGTGACGCTGTTTCCCTGTTGTTCCCTCACTGTCTAAGAACTGCTCCCTCCAAGTAACACCCTGCCGGCACGCCCACAGCCTCATTTTACAGACTTGGATTCGGCTCCAGATCTGGTTATTTGGTTATGACCACTGCGGTTTAGACTAATCCTTTGACAAGCCACCAAGTGATGGCTGCTGTGCAATCAACCTTTTCTTTTCAATCCCTTTGGTCTCGAAATAAAGGACTACTTTGTGTGTTGGTATTAGAGCAAAGCCTCTTACCATTTGTAGTGAAATCTTTATTGAATGCATGAAAGAGAATTAGTTCAAAATAAATGTACTTCTAATCCGGGATGCCAAAAAGATTCCCATCCTGGGGACCACTTTCATTAGTTGACCTGCTTGGAGTCCCAAGCAAAAAACATGATAGTAAGACATAGGCCCATTGGAGTCCTTGTGAGTTTGAGTCCTGGCACTGCCAGAGACTTACCAGCTCTGTGACTTTAGGCAGATCACTTTACCTCTCTGAGCATCCATGTTCTAATCTGTAAAATAGGAAAAATGAGTTCTATCTTGAAGGTTGGTTTGAGATTAAATTACATCAAATATGTAAATCCATTTTAAGTCTCCTGGCACATCGTACGTTGTCACTATTTGTAAATGTAACTTTTACATTGAACAAAGACAACTTAGGACATTGTAAGATGACTTTATTTTTGCTTCTAACTGTCCCTTTAAATTTATTATTAGTATTATTTTTCAATATTGTGGATTGGCCCCAGGGTGCTTTACCACTGAACTACATCTCCAGCCCTTTTTATTTTTTTAATATTTATTTTTTAGTTTTTGGCGGACACAACATCTTTGTTTGTATGTGGTGCTGAGGATCGAACCTGGGCCGCACGCATGCCAGGCGAGCGCGCTACCGCTTGAGCCACATCCTCAGCCCCTTATTTTTTATTTTGAGACTGGGTCTAAGTTGCCCAGCCTGACCTTAAACTTGCAATCCTCCTGCTTCGGACTCCACCATGTCTGGCTCTGCCTTTAAATTTATTCTATGGTGCAAGTTCTTCCCTTTCCCTTGGATGAAATTTGGGGCAAATCTCATGACTTGGCAGTTCTCTAGTCATTAAAATGTCTAGCCCCATGTAATAGGCAAAGGGGTAGCCTACTTAAAATTGGTATTCTTCTCCCTCTGGCTCTCTGGCTTGTTCCAGGGGAGGAGCCTACATTGGCACTTGACCCTCTGTCCCTCCCTGGCCCCACCTTGAAACCTTCCAGGGTTTCTGGCAGGCAGCCAAACCAGAGAGGCAGGTTCCTGCTTGGACTGGCCTCTGCTGGTGGGTGCTCTGGCCAGCAGGTGTTTAGGTGTGCTCAGTCTCTTGCGGGTGCTTTGCTGGGCTCTTTGGAGACCCCCACCCATTGCTGCAGACCTCACCCTGCAGGCCCCTTGATAAATGTGATCCCTCTGGCTGGTATCGGATCCTTTCTCATCTCCGAGCATCCTGCAGTCCCTCCTTCTTCCTATCGGTGAGATCTGTTAGCCCTCTCAAGCCCCTCTGGTTCAGGGAAATAGCACTGTGCAGTTTGTATTGACGAACACAGAGTAAGAGTCCCCACAGCACAGCCATCTGTATCTCCTTCACTCTGCACCTGGACCAGCCAGCAAACCATTTCCTGAGCCTTTGGGTTTCACAGACGAGTCTGTTCTTGGTCCACCATAGCTTCGAGGTTCAGCTGTCTCTGAGCCTTTCTTGTGATGTCAGTTGAAAGGGGAACAGTCCCTACACAGATCCCAGACTCTTGCTAATGTCCCTTCACCATTCTCAGCCTTTCCTTTGGAAGTCTGCATTGGGAGCCCCATGTCTTGGTGCTCCATCCAAGTCTTCCATTTCGGTCCTGGGACATGGCTATTAATGGTACCATTCTTGTTTAATCCCAGCATCTCTTGATGTCCAAGGTCAGGACACTTAACTCCTCAGCCCCTGTCTCCTTCTGGAAGATGGGAATGATGATAACAGTGCCTGCCTCACAGGGTCTCTGTGAGCAGGAAATGAGAGGAAGCAGGAAGCATACTGCAGCCAGTTCCTGGTGCTGAGGAGGCTCTCCATATGCAGGCTGCTTTCACTCTCATGGCCATTATCACAATTAATCTCAAAGCAATCAATCTCTAACTGGGAAGGCCCCTTACTCTCATACCCTTTTGTTACCAACCCTTCCTCCCTTACTGCTTGGCAGAGCGCATGCGCACACATGTGTACCCGCTAGCTGATGCTCAAGCAGGGCTGCGTGTGCAGTGACTGTTTGGGGGAGTCTCCCACAACCAGCACCCTGCTGCCCTGTCCCCCTCTACCACCACTGATAGGTTTATCTCTTTCCACTGTCTCTTGCAACTACCTAATTGAGAGGTGGGTCTGTGTGGGCCAGCTGCTGCTGGTCTGCTGCTGGGTTCTCCTAATGGCACCCAATTTCCTGAGGCAGAAAGATGGCTTCCACCCATTGTTGGAAAATTGCTGGTGGGAGCCTGTGTGTTAAATGATTATGAGCAGGAATTTGATTTTTTAATCTCAAGCAGTAATACTCTGCATTTTGCCCCTCTGCTTTTAGTTGTTTCCTTTTAAGCTTAACCCAGTCTGGCTTTGCTCCAAATGAGAAAAAATAATAGGCTGGAAGGCCTGTTTTAACTCGTGATGCACTTTTCTGTCACCTGTCACAATGATCTTTGGCCCCACACCATTGGTTACAGACTCTGCTCAGGGCTTTTTTTTTTTTTCTCCCTACATCTCTCTGGGCTATGGCAGCTTGCCGGGTTTCTGTTTTCACGACTAAAAGGCTCAAGGGTCACTCAGTTGAACTGGGCTAACTGGGCTGCGCGAAATAACCACACAAGAGACACAAGTACCTTTTTGTTTGGGGTCACTGTGACGGCTCCTCTGACCTTAACAGTCCGCAAGAAAAGAGAGAGCGGAGCATGCGCTGACCCCTTTTATTGAGGAGAAGCTATTCAAATGAGGCAAGGAGTCAGGTTTCAGGGGGCTGAGTCTATCTTCATGATGTCCACTGTCAGCAGGTTGACTGACACCTGGGTAGGCCACACCCAAGGGCACAGTAAGAGGAGGGGACACACACAAGGCACTTCCATGGAAGATTCTATCCTAAACAGGGCAAGGGGTTATATTACAAAGGAACAGGTGAGCATAGCTTCACCCATGGGGCTGTAGCAAGACACACCCATGCACGAGACACCGACCCTCGAACCCAAGAAGGGTGTGGGGGGAAAGCTCTGCCACATTTCTGTGACTGAGCGTCTCAGCACCCAGCCAGGGAGTGTGACTCAGTCAGGTGTAAGGTTGGTCTCCCACAGCAGCTCCCATACCATGTGACTCCAATCATTTGGTTTTTGGCTCTGCTCTCTCTTATCCCAGGTGCTAATACAGGCCTGGGTCATGGTGCCACTCTCTGAGGCTGCGGATGAGTCACTGCACCTCTCTGAGCTTAGTTTTCTTATCCATAAAGTGGAGAGTTGCTCTGAGGATTAAATTAAATAGTGCAAGGTCTCTGCTGCTTGGTAAACCCTCGGTGAAGGTGACCATCTTATAATTGTTGTAGGCACTCCATAAATGAATAATTTGTTACCAGAGTTGACACTGGGTTTCCTCATTAAATAAAGCATACATGAATCTGCAGCACCTGTTGTCCCCAAGTGGTCTCTCTCGAGCCTCTCATTGTCTCCCAGTAGCCTGAGACACCCAACTGAGGCATCTTCCAGACCACCTTGTCACTATATTCTGTAAGGGGATTTATTTAAAATTAAAAGCCCAAATTATTTTTTCTTTTCCATTTCCTGTTAGTTAAGCTGTTTTCTCCATCTCAGCTTCCTGCAAGTGGTCATCTCATGCTGAGAATGGAAGCTGAAACTGCCCCAAGCCCTGGCCCAGGGCCAGTGAAAGTCAGAACACCTCAACTGTAACATACATCAGGCTCACACCGTTTGGCCGAATCTCCATATGTGTATTTCCTGGTTTTTTGTTCCCAAAAATTATACTGTTTCTGCTGGGGTGCTGGGGCGCACGCCTATAATCCCAGTGGTTTAGGAGACTGAGGCAAGAGGATGGTGAGTTCAAAGTCAGCCTCAGCAATGGCAAGGAGCTAAGCAACTCAGTGAGACCCTGTCTCTAAATAAAACAGAAAAAAGAGCTGTGGATGTGGCTCAGTGCCCCTGAATTCAATCCCTGGTACAAAAAGAAAAACAAACAAATTTTAAAAAATTAGACTGTTTCTGTAGGATGGGAGAAGGAAACTACCTTCCAGTGTTGGCCAAACTGCACTTAGATTCACTTCCCCTTTTTATATCATTCTATCTTATGTCTGATGTGGGTAGGTGACCAAATCCAGCCAGTTGGGATCCCAGGAGCCTCTGGCCTGTGCTCCAGTAACAGTTTCTCTGCTCTGAGGTCTCCAGTTGGCTCCTACTATTTCCAGTGTCAGATTCAAGCTCAAATGTTTGGCCGCACCTCACCATGCCATCTTGTGGGTCTTTCCTGCCCTTCCTATAATTCCCAGCTACAAAAGAAAGTGAGCACTGGGTGTGGTGGCACACGCTTGTAATCCCAGTGGTTAGGGAGGCTGAGGCAGGAGGATCCCAAGGTGGACAGTCAGCCTCAGCAATGGAGAGGCACTAAGAAACTCAAAGAGACCCTGTCTCTAAATAAGATACAAAATAGGGCTGAGGATGTGGCTCAGTGGCTGAATGTCCCTGAGTTCAGTCCTCAGTACCCTCCACAAAAAAAGAAAGTGAGCATCTTCAGGTGCCATCCAGCTCTGCCAGCTCTGTGATTCCCCTGCAGTCTGGTTCACCCAACAAGCCTTTCCGTAGAGCCTGCTCCATGCTGGCCCTGGGCTAGGCTTGGGCACTCAATAGCTCTGTTCTCACAGGCCTCCCATCTATGTAGGCTGTCCAGAGACACCTCGGCAGAAGGGAATGTATGTGGCAGCTGGGGTAGGAGTCCTTGACCTGTCTGGGGATTAGTGATGGCTCACAGAGGTGACATCTGAGTGGGGTCAAGCACAGAGCATGGGGCCTGGGAAAGCATTCTAGAAAGAGGGAACTGTATCATTAAAGAACAGAGGTGTGCAGCAGTTTGGCAAATCTGCTAGGGAATGAGAGAGAGAGGCAATGGGCCTCTGCAGTGGACTGTGCTGGACTGGAATCTGCATCCGATTGGGGAGCCTGGCCTTGATCCCCCAGATGTGGAATTCACAGAGGTCATTTAATCAGGCCAAGTATCTGTTCAACTGTGGCCATAAGTGTGTCTCCCTTCTGGTAGTGTAATTTTCTCGTGTGACTGGGCACCCATTTTTAGCTTGCTATTTAAATAAGAGAGATTGTGGGATTCTTTTTGTTGTTGTGGTTGTTATTGTTCTTTATATCGGAAACTGATTAATGTAGCATAATGAGAAAATGTCAGATCCGTAATTAGTTGTTCAGTCTTGAATTTGATTTTGGTCCTTCGGTTTATTAGCTGTGTGTCCACCTATAGCCTTGTCATGGAGATTAAAGACAAAAAAAAAAGATGTGTTTTTGTGAAGCATCTGGTACACTGTAGACCCCCATGTCCCCTTTTCTCTCCCGGCTCTGTGGCAGGTCAGGAGCATGATGACCTGCACAGTTGACAGGTTAAGAAAGCTGAGGCATTGTTGTAGGCATTGATGTGCCTGTTTCCTTTGAAATGTTAATTGCTTCCCCCAAAGACTGGGTATTCTGAAGGCTTTGTTTGCCTAGCTGAACCCTGGTGCTGGTTCTGGAGGATGTGACAGACTCTGACCTGCCGTTCCAGCTGTTTGAGAGATGCCACTGAAGACAGCGCCAAGCACTGAGGCTGTGATAATGAGTGTGGACATGATCGTCTTCCTGTGAACAGCTATGGGAAGCTTGGAGGAGGGAAGGATTGCAAGAATTCCAGTGCCTCCCCTTCTCTGCCTGAAAACCCTTACTGGTCTTCTAAAATACCCTCAGATTCCTCTGCAAGCTCCTTAGACTTCCAGGTCCCTTGCTTTCTTTGGCCCTGCTGTCTACCTTGTCATTGCTGTATTGGGTGAGGCTCACTGCCCTCAGCAGAAGTTCTGAAGGCCAGTTCATGTCTTCCTGTTACTCAAGGATGCTTTCTCAACACCTGTTGAACCAGATAGCCAGCAGAAGTTCAGAGGCATAAAACAAGATTTAAAATGTTAGCTGAGTACCTGCAATGTGTAAAGTGTATGTTCATAAGTGCTGGCTGCCCAGCGAGGTGAGCCAGGGGACTTAGGCAGGGACCTGTGATAAAGGTGAAATTGCCTTTCTCAGGACATGGACCTTTTCCTGATGGGCCCAATATTATGCCAGCTTGGGTCTTCAGCCTCTTTCTTCTGTTGCTGCCTTTGTTATTTTTGGGTTGCTTCTGAAAGTCAGTTTCCCCAGTAGAAAAGAGAAGAAAAAAAATTCAAGGCAAGGACAGGCCATACAGACACAGACCAATTAAAGAGGTTTATATAGAGATTTGAGGCAAAAAACAAACTGGGAAACATAGTCACAGAGAATTATTGTCTTTTGTTTTTATCTACAGTAGAGAATTCTTACAAATAAGGAAAAGAAAAGTGAACGATGAACTAATTGCTACTTGTCATTTTTACAATGAAGAGGTAAAAAGGAGGGTGCCGAGTCATTTGTTCAGCAACACTGGTCGGGCGCATGTTGAAATGTGCCAACTTCCAAACCAGGCACCAGGGACATGGATGTGGATGTGGAGTTGGATGGCCTAGGTTCCAGTCTGACCCTGACTGGCTTAGACACCTCAAGGAAGATCTCGCACTTCTCTGGGACCCAGGGGGACATCAGCCTTACCAGCTGCATTGAAGGTGAAAGAGCAAGTGCATGAGTCCGCCCCTGCCCCTTTTGTAGACAGGGAGTAAGGGAGTCATTTGTCTGGGGCCCTTCTCTTGCCCCTGGGCAGTTGGCCTCTAAAGGTGTCAGCCACACCAAATCACAGTCTCCCTGGGTGTTAGCCCAGCAAGTGATGAGCTTTACCCTGCTGCCTTATGATGAGGCTCTACATCCCATTTTTAAGTAAACCTCTCTGGATTTCATGGCCTGAAAAACAGTCTCACATTTCCTCAGACTCTGACACCTCTGAGCATGTCTGTTACTTCTCCTAGAGCTAGCAGGGTGCTGAAACTTGCTGGGAGTTAAGTTGCAATAGAAGAAGAAAAATAAGGAGCTATGAAAATTTAGTTGCATCTGGTAAGGGAAGTCCATAATTCACTCACCAGACTGCCTGCCCCACAATCGATGTACCCCAGGGGGACATCACTTCAGATGAGCTGAGGGGCAGGGGGAGCAGCTGGAGGCAGGATTTAATGGGGATAAGCTCCAGTGAATCATTAGGAACAAGAACCAAAAGTGATATTTAATGCAATGAAAATGGCATTGTGGAGATCATCTATTTAATGTTTTTACACTCAATATTATTTAATCATTTCTGATATCTATTCATGCCCCAGACCATCAGGCTTAGAATTCATTCATATTTATAAACAAAGGTATGATTTGAGACCTTCACACAAAATGATAACCAAGAGTTTATAATATGTTTAAAAATGCTGTCTTGTCCAAATTTGTAACAAATTTCTGGAAATGAAATTGCCAGATCAAAGGTTATCGATGTAAAAGGTGTCATTCACTAATTCACACATTCAGTAAACATCCTGTACCTAGGATGTACCAGACACTGTGCAGAGCCCTGGAGCTGCAGACTGCCCCTGGGTTGGACCAGCCTACATTTCCCCATCTCTTTGCCAATAGGGGGTACCCTTATGCTTCTTCTTCTTTGCCAGTCTACATGAAAGTAGTGGTAATTCCCAATGGTTTAAAGATTTAAATGTAAATTAAATACATAAACGTGAAAGGGAAAATCTTAAATAAATATTGATACTACTGTGGAGTAGGAAAGGAATTTTAAAGTGTAACCTCAAGAGTAGACATGATAAAGGAAGAAGAGCAAACCACATCCAAATTTAAGGTTTATATAGAGATTTGAGGCAAAAAACAAACTGGGAAACATAGTCACAGAGAATTACTGTCTTTTGTTTTTATCTACAGTAGAGAATTCTTACAAATAAGGAAAAGAAAAGTGAACGATGAACTAATTGCTACTTGTCATTTTTACAATGAAGAGGTAAAAAGGAGGGTGCCGAGTCATTTGTTCAGCAACACTGGTCGGGCGCATGCTGAAATGTGCCAACTTCCAAACCAGGCACCAGGGACATGGACGTGGATCTGACACCTTCTCTGCCCCACCCCCCAGGCCCCACAGATGAGCTTGGGGACAAATACCTAAAAGCACAGCATGGGAGGTCAGGCAGAGAATCTGGTAGAAGGCCCAGGCATCAAAGGAAGCAAGGATCATCTTCTTAGAAGGAGAGGGAGCAATGTCAGGAAAGGAGACATTCCAGCTGAATTTGAAGCCAGTTTTATTCAGATATAATTTACATAACATAAAACTCATTCCTTGTCAGTGTACATTTTAATGAGATTTAGAAAGTTTATGCACTGGTGTAGCTATCTTCAAAAGACAGTTTTAGATTGCCCCCTCTCAATCCCAGCCCCAGGCTGCTACTGATCTTTCTATTTCTACATTTTGCCTTTTCTAGAAATTTCATATAAATGAAATTATATGACACCAATTATTTTCTCTCAGGCTTATTTCATTTAGCATATTATTATTTAGGGTTAACTCTGTTGATTTGCTTCTTTTTATTGCTGTGTAGTACTGTATTGTGTGGATATACCCATTTTGTGTATTTGTGCATTAGTTGAACATTTGGGTTGTTTCAGCTTTTGGGCGACTATGAATAATGCTGCTGTTAAAATCCATGTACAAGTTATTAGCAGATGTGAGTTTTCATTTCTCCTTGATACTTAAGAGTAGAATTGCTGGGTCATATGGTAAATATGTGGTTATCATAGAAATAATTTTTTTCAAAGTCCTATTCCATTGACCATTCCCACCAGAAATGTATGAGAGACCCAGTTGTTCCACATTCTTGGTGACTTTTGGTATTGCCAGTGTTCATAATAGCCATTTTAGTGGATGTGTAGTGGTATCTAACTGTGGTTTTAATTTGTATTTTCTTAATTATTAATAATTTTGAGCATATTTCCATATGCTATTTGACTTTTGTGTATCTTCTTTAGTGAATTGTCTATTAATATTTTTCCTGTTTTCAAGTTGGGTTGTTTGTCTTACTATTGAGTTTTAGGAGATCTTTATAAAAGTATTCTGGACATAAGTCCTTTATGTCTAATAAAGGACATATATTATGTATGTCTAAGATATATATCTAATATGTCTAAGAGGTGTGTGTCTTAAACTATGGTGCTTATCTTTTTATTGTCTTAATGATGTCTTTTGAAAAGTGAAAGTTTCATTTTAATAAACTTTATCTTTTTTTTTCCTTATGTCCTGTTTGAGTTTCAAATTCTAAGAAATCTTTGCCTATTCCAAGACCAAAATGATTTTTCCTGTTTTCTTTGGGAAGTTTTATGGAAATTTTATAGTCTATAGTTCATTTTTAATTATTTTTTATGTATGAGGTAAGGTAAAGCAGAGACTCATTTTCTTTTCATATGGATATCTAGTTTTCCCAGCACCATTTGTTGAAAAGTTTACTCTTTTCCCCAATGAATTATCTTAGCACATTTGTCAAAGGTAAATTGGTCATGTATGTAAGCCAGTGGTATGATTTAAGTGTTTAATAGCTATTATCTAGAAGAACTTTATGTGTAGAGTTGGCCAATTTCCTGATGTCATACTCTTGCATGGTATCTTTCAAAGCTACTATTAGTTTCAAAATCCACTCACTAAATTCCTGAGAATTTAATAATCAGTTCTGTAAACCAGTATGAGTCAGATTCAGCTCACTACTATATACAAAGATCCATCTCTGAACTCTGTTTTCTGTTCATACATCTGTGTGTCAATGCTTAGGCCAGTAACATAATTGATTACTATAGCTTTTATAAGCTTTGAAATCAGGTGGTATAAATCTTCAGATTTTGTTTCTCTTTTTCAATATTATTTTGGCAATTTCTTTTTCATTTCCATAGACATTTTAAGATCAACTTGTCATTTTATTCAAAGAATCCTGCTGAGATATTAATAGAATTGCTTTACATTTATAGATTTTATCAACTTCTAGATAATTGCCATCTTAACAATATTGAATCTTCCAAGCTATGAGCATGGCATGTATATTTATAATTACCTCTTCAGTTTCTCTCAGGGATGTCATGGAGTTTGAAGTGCACAGGTGTTGCACTTCTTTCATTAAATTTACTCATAAGTATTTTATTTTTCTTAATGGTATTGTGAATGGATTTTTAAATTTTTTATTTTCTCATTGTCTGTTCCTAGTATATTATACAGAAATATAATTGATTTTTGTATATCAATCTGGTATCCAGAAGACTTGCTAAACTCACTCATTGTTCTAGTACCTTGTTTTTAGATTCCTGATGAGTCAAATTAACTCCTAGTTTGAGCAGTTTTAGTTTTTTACTGTCCATCTTCATAATAATATCCATACTGCACACATGGGCTTTCTTTGTGTGAGACACTTTCCCAGGTGCACAGAGGCCTGGGAGCTGCAGGCAGCCTATGACTTGACGTAGATATTAGCTACATGTAGAAGGAGCCATTTACTTAATCAGGGGACCCAAGCCCTGACACTTCCCATTCTAACTGTTAGCCACATCAGATCCTTCTAAGGAGAGAAAGATTTTTTTCTGCTTATCTTCTATTCATGTGAGATCAGCTTCAGACTTTATATACTGCCCTTTTATATGCCCAACATATGCTTTACTCATTTTGGAGTGCCATCACATCCAGTAAATACATGTATTTACTGGATATTAATGTATAAGAAGAACGATCATTACTGATTAGCGTGCTGGCATTCTCTTGATGCTTCTCCCATTCACACGAATGCAACTGAGAGACAAGCAAGCAAACACACATGTGTAGATCCCAGAGATCCTCTCTTGACCCAGGCATTTCTGGCTAGGAGGAAGCATCTTCCACACTCTTCAAAATGGGGAGAAAATGTTCTCTCAGCCACTTGGCAACCCTCTAGGTTCAAGGATGGTCTTTTCTTTTAATCTACTGATCCTGCTTCCTTTAACCACCATCTCCTGACTGTAGCTTGGCAACTGACTGCGTTCACAGACTGCCTGTATCAGAGTTCAGCATGGAGCCTGCTTTCTTTCACTCTAATATAACTAGTGTAGACAAGATTTTTGAACAGAGACTTGATACGTTTCCATGACAACATAAATTACCCATGAAAATCTGTAGGAAGATTTTAGGCCATTAAGGCTTTAAAGCTCTGCCTTCTTCCCTCTAAAAGCGCTTAAGAAATGTTGAAATTTTTATTGTGAAGAGGATAGGGAAAGAATTTGATTTCCCAAGGATTTAGATACATAATAAATAAATCTGGGGCTTTGGGGAAGAGAAATGAAATTTTTATGTGGTCCTAGTTGGCAGTAATCCATTATTCTAAGTCTCCACTTTTGTCAAGAAGTGATTTGTACCAATTAACACATGCAGCTATTCACAGCAGTAGAACTTGTTCCTTGTGTAATTCTATTTCGTTTTTCTTGTAAATGTCAGCCTTTTTCACATTAGAAATGAAAGAATGGCCTCCATTCTCTTCTTTCACGACTCTTTCTTTCCAAGACCAAACCTTCTCTCCTCCCTTCCTCCTCCTCTGGGACCTAGTTTCCTCAGTGATGGCTCTCTCTGCTGTCTTTGGTCTCTCCCTCTATAATTGCTCTTTCACTCTCTCCCCCTTGAGTCACTGCATGCAAATGTGCTTAAGTGGGACAAGTCTTTAAAAAGTGAACATCTGTTTATTATAGTGGATACTCAGTATTGAAGATTCCGTGAATCAGGCATTCGTTGAATGCTACTCTGTTCAAGTCTAACAGGAAATATGCTCAGTAGTAAGCCTGGTGTTGGAAGCTCCTGTCTAAATTTTGCCCACTCTGGGCATGAGAATATTGACTGCAAGTGGTCAGAAATATCATGATAGTTGGACCAGCATGTAATTGTCTATGTTTCTTTCCCCAGCTGTCAGCAAGGCTTGTGGAGGTAGAGGACTGCAGCCATGCCTGGAACACAGAGGATCTGCAATAATTTTTCTTGAATAAACAACTCTGTAATGAAAATCAAATGCATTTATTAAACAGTTATTCACCCCAAACTTGCAATTCTGGTATGAATATCCAGCCCCTCTTCAACTAAAGAACTCTTTTACATACTTTCTCACTTAATCTCCACATGGATCTTGTACAGGGCTCATGTCAATCCTTCACAAATGGCCCAGCAGTTAGAGCTGGGTTAGAGCCACGTTTGTGTCTTTTATCTCTTCTCTGGCCCAGGCTCAGGGCCTCCCCTCACCTTGTTAGTCTCCCTGCATCTCATTGAGCCTGGCACATGCTGTGTTCCAAGACACCGTGTTCTCCTGAGGCCTATGTCTCTGTTTCTGCACACGCCCTGGGCCCAAGGCAGGGCATCTTTGGTTTTCCGGCCCAGGAGGCTTTGCTGCCTTCTAATGAAGGCTGCAGACTGTTCACCTTGGTTTTTTAGGACCAGAGCATGACCTCTCTCCATGAACTTGATGCCACAGCTCTCCTGAGTGCTTGAACTTCAGTGCTGGGCTCACACCATTGCTTTCTGCCTTGCTGAGGTAAAACAAGAGGATTTTAAACCCCTTTTGGGAAGAAAAATTGGGGATTGGGGTTTGCATTTGAATCTATTGCTGTATAACAAATTGCTTCAAAATTTAGCAACTTCTTACAATAAGTATTTATTATCCCATACAATTTCTGAAGTTCAGAGATCAGGAATGGCTTGTCAGGGTGGGTGGAGCTCAGGGTCTCTCATGAGATCACATGAAGGCTCGCCTGAGCCTAGTCCACTTCTAAGATTGCTCACTTCCATGGCTTTTGGCAGGAGGCCTCAGTCCCTCCCTACATGGACCTTTCACAGGGCTACTCGAGTGTCTTCATGACACACAGCTTGCTGTCCCCTGAGAGAAGACAAGGACAAGCCTATAATGCCTTAAATGGCCCACTCTTAGAAGTTATGTGCCCCAATTCTGCCATATTCTGTTTGTTAGAGTGAGTCACCAACTCTAACCTCATCCAGGGGAGGACATCAAGATCTAAGGTAGGAGTGCCAAAGAGCTCAGGACATACTGTAGGAAGTGATGCCATGATATGCTTGTGTAGCAATTTTCCACTGTCCCCCTGGGGTGGCCCAGGGGCTTCCTGTTCAGACATTCAGAGGAGAGAGAAGCAGCATTCAGAAGGTCCAGAAGCAGCATCCCTGTCCTAGCATGGGGAGGATTACTTGGGAAAGAAAGAGTTGTGAAAGAACAGAACGGAGGCCAATCTTTCATTTCTAATTTGAAAAGCCCTAGCATTTACAATAAACAATGAACTAGAATTACACAAGGAGCAGGCTTTAGTGCCGTGAGTCAAGTGGAGGCCTTACCCTCAGCAACTGCAAGGAATGGAGGGAAAGAAGATGACTCAGGTGACCTTCTGGGAGCTAGAACATGGCAAGTGCCACACATAGAAGCAGGCCAGAGAAGGATGCCTAATGCATCCAGGGGGGCTGATTTCAGCCCAGGGATTGGGGGAAACCCCTGGAGGGAAGAGCACAGGAGGCAGGTGGCATTGTGTTTCAGTAGTGGAGGTGTGGAGAAGAGAGCATGGCAGGTCCAGAAGCAGCATGAGTGACACTCAGTGGTAGGGAAGGGCAGCAGCATGCAGTGTTCTTTCCAGCAAAATGGATGACATGCAGCTACCACAAAGTGCTGGTGCGAGAATTAGGTAAGATGATGCATCTAGAACTCTGCCCAGCACCTGGCACACAGAAAATGCCCACTAAATGACTGACAGAGATAAAGAAGGCTGGAAGAGTAACATGGGGCCAACTCACAAAGCTCTGCATGCCATCCTGAGGAATCATAGCATGGGGGAACTAGAAGGAGCCAGAGCTTGCACCTCATCCTGGAGTATCACCACCTTTCCTAGCTGGCAACCTAATGCTGGGTTCACAAAATCTGACTATTTCAATAACTTAAGAAAATGATAAGGAAAGCACGCAAACACACAGAAATGCCTTTTCAAAATCCATGATGGCTCTCCTACTTTAAGGGTCCGTGGAAAGAAAGCCACTGGAATTCTTTATTCTTATATAGGGGACACACAAGGGGAGGGTTCATGGAACATTTTATCCCCAAAAGGGCAAATGGGTAGGATTACAAAGGAACAAGTGAGTGTAACTCAACCTCAGCGGGGTAACAGGTACTCCTGGAGCCATGCCTTGATATCCAAGCTGGGGTAATGCCTAAGTTACTACGACCTGGCACTGCCATGCCAGACTGAAGGCAGTAATTGTTCAGAACCTGGTGCATCAGGACTTAAAGGCGGCTGCATCCAGGGCAGCTCCCGACACTGTAGGAACTGGAAGCTGCTGGAGGTCTGCGGGTGGGAGTGGCATGGGATTTACCCTGCAGCCTGTGCCAGGTGAATCAGAACTAAGGGGTGCTGGTGCTGTGATCCTGATGCCATGTCCAGGCAGAGGAGGTTCTGAGGCCCAGGAGAGGCAGCGGCAGAGGGCTGGACAGGAGAAGTTGAAGGTAGATATCTGTAGACACGTTTCAAAATGGCCTCTGCAGTAAGACACCAGAGTCCCTGAATATGACCAGCAGCTGTCCAAAACTTCTAACGGAGCAACCAAAAACACTTACCACCAAGTCTCTAGGAGATGGCTCAAGCCAGGCCTGGCTCTGCCATTCCTTGGTAAGGCTTGGGGGCTGGCCCAACCTATTCTCCGCAGATTTTCTCAGGACACATGAGCCATTGAGGAGTCTGCAGTGCTCATCCACTGGGGACCCTCCTCTGTCCCTGCAGGATCATGTAGGAAATAAATCAGGCATCAAGCCACAGACAGCAGGATCCAGCCGTGGATCTGTTGTGGAGGGGACAGTGGGCCTTTGGTCATGCAGTTAGAGACCAAAACATCCTAGTGGCTTCACACACCGTGATACAAGAAAGCTTGGCATGAGGAACATCTCTAGGATGCCAGCATTAGCAGCCTGCAGATATGGGGCCCTCCTGATATGCCTAGAGCCTCCCTGTGGTGTGCATCCAGACTGGCTGAAAGGAAGTTCTTTCTTGTGATTGTCGCAGAGAGTTAAGGTGGCCATGAGTCTAAAGGACCCTAAGACAAACCTGGGCTACATGTCTGCCTCCAGGTGTTGGATGGTGGAAGGGTCATAGGTTTCAGAGTGAGGCATTGGTATGCCACCAAAGAACAAGTGTCTGCCCCACAAAGAGCTCAGGAGGAGGTGACATTAGCTGAACAGAGAGGAAAGAAGACAATAGCTACTTCCATTCACTGCCCACTGAATGCCAAGCCTTTCAAACCTCTGAACATGTAAGAAAGCCTGCATGGCAGCCCGTGCCATGGGAAGAGGCCTGGCAGGACAGGCAGGAAGGGGGGCCCAGTCCAGCCCAGCTCTATCTCTCTGCAGTCTGATTCAGAAGGACCTCTCTTCATAGCCATGCAAGGGAGGTTGGACCCCAAAGTAGGATTCTGTTCTGGATTTTCTACTAAGTATCTTATCCTTTAAAAAGATGAAATGAATGGGGCTGGGGATGTGGCTCAAGCGGTAGCGCGCCCACCTGGCATGCGTGCGGCCCGGGTTCAATCCTCAGCACCACATACAAACAATGATGTTGTGTCCGCTGAAAACTAAAAAATAAAAAAAAATTTAAAAATTCAAAAAAAAAAAAAAAAAGATGAAATGAACTCATGAAAGAATTAAAGAATGACATGCAGTTGCATAGTAACCACAAAGTTAGCCGGTAGAGTCGATGAACCAGGAGCCAAGAGGGTGGGAATCTTTGGGTTGAGTAACCCAGGAAGGCTTCCTGGAAGAGGAGAACCCTGAGCTGGGCCTGAAAGAATCATTACAACGGGGGCTTCTGATAATAGGACACCATCCCTAGAGAAACAGTGCTGCCTTGCCCAGAAACCCTCAGTGGCTCCCCGGGCCTTCCACCTACATCCACACAAGGCATTCCAGGCCCTCACCTGGTCACCTTGAGGAAGACCCCTACCCCCCACATCCTGAGCAGCCCCCCATCTGTTTGCTCTCTGAACTTGCCATGCAGACCCAGACTGGTGCGCGAACCCCCCACGTCTACTCCTTCACCTTTACCTTTAGTGCTCTTCTCCCCGGTCTTCGTCGCCCTTCAGAATTAAGCATTCTTCTTCCTCTCTCCTTCTGAGCTCTGCTCCATTTGCTTCCTTCTGCCTTTTTTAGGATCACACATGGACAGGTCCTGACTCACTAAGTGATAGACGCCAACCGCCGCTTACTCATCCCTGTGGGACACGTGCCACGCCCATGACTGGTGTTTGGCAAATGCCAAATGAATGGATGAATGAATAAATGAATGATGGGGTATAAATGTGGTTATATAGGCAAAGGGGGCTGTGGTGCAAGGGACACGAACTCTCGGCAAGAGGCACTAGGCATAACTCACCTGTGAGTGGGGTCCACATGGTCTTGGTCAAGACTCTCAGGGCTGGAGGAGCTCAGGAGTCACCTCGCCCAGCCTGTGTCATCCCACCCTCCATAGCAATGTGGACAGCAGGCTAGGCACTGAACAAGCACCTTTGCTGCAGACAGGTGAGCACGGTTGTTCTAGCATACTCCCAACATGCAATGGGAGCGTGTGGGCTGTAGAGTTGACCAACCTGCCTTCACATCCAGCTCTGCTATTTACCAGCTGTGTGGCCTTAGGCAAGCAACTTAACCTCTCTGAGACTTGTTTTATCTCTTTTATTAAGGGGTTTAAGACTAGTTCCTCTTCAAAATTGTAAGAATTACAGAGAATATCAAAACCAAAACCCTTCCGTTTATAAAAGATAATAAGAAATAGTAACTTTATTTATAAATTGTTTACTTTAGGTACCAGGGATTGAATTCTACCATTGAGCCACATCCCCAGCCCTATTTTGTATTTTATTTAGAGATAAGGTCTCACTGAGTTGCTTAGTGCCTCACTTTTGCTGATACTGGCTTTGAACTTGCCATCCTCCTGCCCCAGCCTCCTGAGTTCTGGGATTACAGGTGTGCGCCACTGCACCCAGCCTAATTTTATTTTTTTTAATTTATTTTTTAGTCGTATATGGACACAATGCCTTTATTTATTTTTATGTGGTGCTGAGGATCGAACTCACACATGCTAGGCAAGTGCTTTACACTGAGCTACAGCCCCAGCCCCCTAACTTTATTTTTATGACATATGATTAGTTGTTGCATGTGGCTGGAGGAGGTTTTAAGGAGAATTTGAAGAAAGTTTTAAGAAATGGAGTTTGGGCTTAAACCTAACAGTCTGTCATAACTACAGTGGACCTATCATGGGATGCATTAACAAGGTCTCATCTGATGTACCAAATTTGTTCAAGATCAGGGTCACTACTCCCCTCCCCCACCCCCTCCATGGGTGGGGTCCACGTCCCATGGATGATGTTCACAAGTGAGACACTTGCCAGCTCACCCACTGCAGAGATGCATGGAGCGGCAGAGGTCGGCCAGTGGGAGATGACCCAGAAATGTGCTGAGGGACAGTGCATACCTATCTCAGTCCTAGTTCTGGAAGCAGGTAGGGGTAGAAGCATAGAATCTGGGTTTCTGCCATCATCTACTGAGAATAGGTTGGGACTGGTTTGGCACAGGCAGTGCCAACTCTTAGGGGCTTATCTAATGGAAAGGGCTTCAGCTCTAAAGGGTGGGAAGACCTGAGCTTTGGTAGGTAACTATGGCTGGTGCTCTGCATTCCTGGGGGCCAGCCCCAGGCCTGTGTGTAGAGCCACCGGGTTCCTAAGTCTAATCATGACAGCCAACTGAACCTGAAGAAGGTGGAGAGAGAGGAGGAGAGATGAGGGAAGGACCAAAAGAAGCCCTGATGCCTGAGTAGGTGGGTGCTGTTGACAGAATCAGGAGGGTCTCAATTCCCATCCCATGCTCCTCCCAGTTGCCCATCTCAGTGAGTGGCATACCCCCAAGCCAAAGTTCTTGCACCTCCCCAGATTCATCCAGGCCCCGCACTTCCCACGGTTCATGCCCAGTTGCCATCTCAACTCAGTGTCCTTCTTCGGTCCCCTCTGCCACTTCCTGGTTCAGGCCCACACATCCCTCCTGACTTCCACACGGCCCCCAGCTGGGTCCCACTTCTACTCTCTCCCACAGTCCACCACGCACACCACTGCCAAAGTGCTCTTCCAAAATTGGATCTGGCCATACTCACCCTTGGCTGGGACTCATTGGCAACTTCATGTTACAAGGCAGACCCTCCCCTTAGCATGGCCAGCGGGACCTCCATGCTGACTAGGCTCCTTGCTCTTCCACGCCAAATGGGAACCCAGCCACCCACACTGCCCACAGGCTCCCGTGCTACTCAGGAGCCTCTGGAAATGCTGGTCGATCTGTCTGGAACCCACCTTTTGGCCAACCCCCTGCCAGCCACTCTAACTCTGCTCCAGAAAGCTCCCCCTGACTCCCAGGCTGGGGTGGGAGCTCCATGCTCCTCACTCCCTCCTCCTTCATTGCTTTCAGGGTCTTTCCCTGGAGCAACCTCAAGTCCCTCTGCCTCCCACACCTGATGCCCAGGGACTGTTCTGGCCTGTTTAGGCTCCACAGCTCTCAACCTCCTGAAAGGGAGAGCGCAAGCACTCTGGAAATATTTTGTGAATGAGTGGGCGAAGATGAGCAGCGAGGGAACCCTGAAGAAGACAAGTCAGCGAGGAAGACCAGACGGTTGGGATTTAGGGACACTGAGTCGGAGGTGTTGGTTGGGCATCTAGGTGGTGGCCCAGGCTGCACTGGAAACTTAGAGGTAGCGGCCCCTCTCTTCACATAGGAGCCAGTCCTAGAGATATCCAGAGAGCAGGAGGTCAAACCACCAGCTAGAGGCTTAGTGTTGCCAAACTGGTTTTAATAGCTGAGAACATTAGAGTTAGAAGGACATTCTGGGACGTGGCTAGCCTAATTCTTTTATTTTACAAATGAGAAAACAATGTTCAGTGTGGGAGAGGCCTGGGAGAGGCTTTTCTCTCCTGCAGACCAAAGTCTTTCTGTGGCCCCCTTTCTCTGCACCCTCGAGAAGGAAGTCAGTGAGGGTAAAGGGGCCCTTGGAAGAACCCAACTCTGCAGAGTCTTGCACTAGCTACTCCTTATTCATGGCCCCCAAAGGAAGCAGACCCCATCAAGGCCTCAGGGCCCAGAGCTTTGCAGTAAATGGCATACACTTACAGGGAGGACCTCGTCCACCTTCAGGGGCAGCTCTGTTTTCAACACTGTTGGCCATCTCTTCTCCAGCCCTAGGAGAGATCAGAAAGGCAGAGAGGGATTGCTGTAAACAGGAAAGCTGACAGGCCGACAGACCAACCAGTAGCGGTTCACACCAGAGCACACGGAGTCTCTCCTAGATTCACACCCAGACACAAGTCTTAGCTGTGATACCCCATGACGTTCACTGCATGCGGCTTCTTTAAGACTTATAAACACTGAGCCGTTTCACAAAATTTTCATCTAAGTTGATTCGGTTGTTTCGGTTCTGGCACTGCTGTTTAAAGGGAGGACCCTTAAGATTCTACAGAACAGCTAGGCACAGTGGTGCACATGGGAGGAGCATGGGATGGGAATTGAGACCCTCCTGATTCTGTCAACAGCACCCACCTACTCAGGCATCAGGGCTTCTTTTGGTCCTTCCCTCATCTCTCCTTCTCTCTCTCCACCTTCTTCAGGTTCAGTTGGCTGACATGATTAGACTTAGGAACCCGGTGGCTCTACACACAGGCCTGGGGCTGGCCCCCAGGAATGTCGAGCACCAACCATAGTTACCTACCAAAGCTCAGGTCTCCCAGTGGCTTGGGAGGCTGAGGCAGGAGGACTGCAAATTCAAAGTCAGCTTCAGCAACTTAACGAGGCCTTCAGCAACTCAGTGAGACACTGTCTCAAAATAAAAAATAAATAGGGCTGGGGGTGTGGTTCAGTTGGTTAAATGATCCTGGGTTCAATCCTTTGTTAAAAAAATTTAAAAAGGGGGACTAGGAATGTAGCTCAGTTGGTAAAATGCTTGTCTTGCATGCACAAGGGCCTGGGTTCGATCCCTAGCACCAAAAAACCACCCAAAACGAAAAAATTTAAAAAGGAATCTATAGAACAAAAGTTCTTCATTGTGAGAAAGGGGGAAGGAATTTGGCATTCATTGGTAGACTACATTAGAGCTGGTAGTAAGCCTAATACATTGTCTCATTTCACAACTCTAGATTTGCACATAGCAGCATCCAATATCTGTTGAACTGAATGACTGCCTGGGCTGGGTGTTTTCAGCCTCATTTCAGAGACTGGGAAATGAGGTCTGAAGACTTGAATTGCCTGTCTGCAGTATGGAACTAGGAGGGAGCTCAAGCACTTTCCCTAAAGCACTACTGCTATTGCTACAACCTGGGTCCACTTGGCAAGAAAGACAACTGTCACTTGCCATGATCAAAGAATAGCATTAACTCTCCAGCCACGCTCAGTGCCACAAGCAATAATTGAGAGCTTGCTGTGTGCAGCCCAAGTCAGGAGCCCTGCTTCCAATGTTTTTTATCACTTATGTTTTCTTTGACCAACAGGAATGAATTCAGAGCATGGACAGACATCAAGCCTGTGAAACCAATAAAAGCCAAGCCTCAGTACAAGCCCCCAGATGACAAGATGGCTCATGAGACCAGCTACAGTGCCCAGTTCAAGGGGGAGGCCAATAAGCCAACAGCAGCTGACAATAAGGTCATGGATCGCAGAAGAATACGCAGCCTCTATAGCGAACCTTTCAAGGAACCCCCAAAGGTGAGACAGATCTTGTGGGGAACCCTTCAGCACAGCCTGGACTGGAAAGGTGAACTGAGCAGAGCTTGGGAGTGGGCACCGCAGACACTGGCCGGCCCCAAGGGCTCCTTTCCTTTTTAGCACACTGAGACCCACAGGCATCTTCAACAGGAACCTTTGTTAAATTCAAAGGAAATGTTAGCTGTGGGGCCTGTGATCCCAGCTATTATTGAGAGGCTGAGGCTGGGAGGGTCATAAGTTCAAGGTTGATTGGGCAACTTAGTGAGATCCTGTCTCAAAATCTTAGGAATAAATGAAAAGGGCTGGGGATGTAGCTTAGTGATAGAGCTCTTGCCTAGCAAGTGTGAGGCCTTGGATTGCATTCCCAGCACTGCAAAAAATAAAATAAAATAAGGAGATGTTAGAAAGAACCATTACCTGAGATTAAAAAAAAAAAAAAAAACACCTTAAAGGTGGGCAGAATTCCAGAGAACTAGCTTCTGCATTTGAGAGATTCAGAAAAGAAGTAGCAGGAAATCTCACCTGAGCTGTAAATCCCTTCATCTAAAAATAGCTGTGCTTCTGCCCCCGCAGGGCCCTTCCCCCCACCCCATTCCATTCCAGCCCCTTCTTTTCCTCCCAGGTGTGCACACAGCCACCCTCTCATTCTTCCCTTGATAACACGCCATCCACCAGCAGGGTTCACTGTCACAGCACACCTGTCACATCAGCTGCAAGATACACTCTCAGTCATTAGTTACTAAACAGTTTGTGAAAGTGTATTCGGGAGTTTTCTTATAACACTACCCTACCTGATTTGTATCTCAATGTGAATTCATACTCGGGGGAAGGAGGTTGGAGATGGAGCTTGCAAGTGGGAATCGCACATGCCAAGCAGCCTTATTCTGTGATGTCAGACCATATGGAATTGGGTACACATCATCTCTCCTGCATACAACAGCAGAAAACATCTGACAACCTAAATACCTTTAGAACCCAAACCGTCTTTTCTCTGCTTTTGTCCTAAAGTCTAGTACTCAGGTGGAGTTTCCTAAGTGGCCAGGACCATTTTATAAGTAAAGGAATTACCCAACTCAGTTTGCCTGAAACATTTCAGGAAACCTCTCCATTCCAGACAAAACAGGATGACTGCTTACCTTCTTGGCAGATCAAGGGTGACTGAAAATCAAAGGAACTCAGCAAGTCAATGTCTCACCCACAGATGCAGTGGGACCCAAGACATGGGGTTGGCATTGAACAAAAGAAGATTCCAGTGGAGGAAGGAGGAAAGATAGGGGAAATTAAATCTAGAAATCAATGGGCCTGAGTAGCATATCGACCCATCATGCTCAGTGGCTCCAGAGTTCTCTGAGAAAGAGCAGGCTATGTCCTCAGAACAAGGGGGAAGAGTTAGAAGAGGGATCCCAGGGAGAGTGGATTGGGCTTGGAGCAGCTGCTCTGGGAGAAATTGTCGAGGTGGCCCATCAGAGATGTGGCTGGCCGTGCAGCCCCAATGGCCTGGTAAGGCTGGACACATCCCAGCTCAAAGGATCTCAGTAAGAACACTTCTCCATGTGCGTTCCCATCTCAGAGACAGGGGAAGGCCAGCTACTCGCAGCAATAAGCCACTGGGATCCTAGCATCTGACATCAGCCAAAGTTCATCTTGCATGAGTAGCTGTCCATCAAGGTGGGCTGAAGCTCTTCTCCTCATGCCTCTTCAGCCTAGGCCTGGGGTGATGGAGCACCCCGCTCTGGGCAGAGGTGCAGAGAGCATTGGAAGCACAGGCTGACTCTCAAGTCCTGGCCTGGAAGTGACCCACGTCCCTTCTCACATTTCAAGGACTACAGGAAATCATATGCCTGTGCCTGAGTTGAACAAGGTGATGAGGTATAATATTCCCACAGGGAGGGACAGCAAATGCAGCATAACAGTGACCTGCCTGCCATCTGGGGAGGGGGCCACCTAGGGAGGGGATAGTGAGTCCATGCAGCCAGAGAGAGTGCTGCCATAGAGACTAACCAGGGAGTTCAGACAGAGAAACCAAAAGGCCAGTGTCACTGGAAGTCCTTCCTCCACTGTGCTTCCCGTGTCAGACTTGCTCCCCGTTTTCCTTTGATTAATACTGTAATGTCTTCTTCTCTCTGAATCCTCTCTCCCACTCCCTCCCTTTGTGTTTCTGTATTTGCGGTCCGTCTGTCTCTCCATACAGGTGGAGAAACCTAGTGTTCAGAGTTCCAAACCAAAAAAGACCTCAGCGAGCCATAAGCCCCCGAGGAAGGCCAAAGACAAGCAGGTGGCGTCAGGCCAGGCTGCCAAGAAAAAGAGCACGGAGAGTCCCAGTGCCACCAAGCCCGACGACAAGGAACAAAGCAAAGAGATGAACAATAAACTGGCTGAGGCTAAAGAGTAAATGTCACTGCACTTTCCTTTTATTCTTCTCTCTCTCTCTCTCTTTTTTTTTTAAACCAACAAACAAAAAGGCCACAAAATTAATTAGAGACTTCCCCTCTGCCTTGGTCCTGAGTGTTCCAGGAACTCTTTGGTTTTGTTCTTTTAGTGGAGGAGCCCTGGTTCACACACAGGGCCACGCCTCCTCCTGAGGGTGGCCTGCGTCACCCTCGGGACCCTGGGACACCAGGAAGCCTTGTGCACTGGCCGTGCCTCCCCCTGGGGACCGTACTCAGCCAGCTCCAAGCCCACCTCCTGGTGGGGCTTGGAAATGTCTGCTGTAGGGTCTCTTCCTCCTGCTCCTCCCAAGCTCTGTGTCAACTGGTTGATTTTGAACTTTAGATGAAGTTTCTTTTCCAAAGTTTAGAGGGTGATCATGTGCTATAGAAGCTCAGCTTATGCTTCATGATTGACAACATTTGTGGAAATGTTAGAAACAAAACGAAGGAAAAAACAACCTTGGCCTTAATGTCAATGGAATGGAGTTGTCTGTTAACTTTAATCTTCTAGAATCTTCTGTTAGAAGTGTGTGCCTGTGTTTTGTTTCCTACTGGTGGGCTTTAAATTGTACACCAAGTGATAGACAGGCTCCTGGTGATGGAGACCAGGCCAGCGGTGGTAAAGGGTGGGTGTTGTAGGTATTGTAGGTGTCATAGGAAGGCCACAGCTGTGGGAGGCTGCCTTCCCATTTGTCCTCGGCAGGCTGCCAGCGTTGCAGAGTGACAGGTCGAGGGCGACTAGGGATGAAGGGTTGAGGTGGAGGGAGAGAGGACTTAGTGCGCGCTTTCAGTTCCTGAGATGCCGCAGCGGCAGGCGTGGCGGTGCTGACCCTCCCTCACTGAAGGGTCTCGCTCTGCTCCACAGAGGCCAGCGGTGCCAGTGCCGAACTTCAGGTCGGGTGTTTCTGTGACACAGCTGCAGGCTAGGAGAGGACCCTGTGAAATATCTGGCAGGTCTTTTTGACCTCATTGATGGAAATTTTTAAAAGCAGCTCTCAATGTATTCTGTGATGCGTGTCTATGTGGCCAAAGCCCCGGGGGAGGTGAGTGCCACCATAGCTGTGCTAGAGTTGTGTTGTAGGAATTAGGGAGTCATTGTGAAAGATCCCCAGTGCTTATGAGGGAACCCCAAGTGTCTACCAGAAAGAATATATTTGCAAATGTGAGGTGTGGATTGCTCCTGTCCTAGAAGGCCATCTTCCCCAGCATTCTGAATGGCTGGGCTGTGGCCAACAGGCAGCCTCTGCCCGGGTGCCTTCTTTTTGTCTTGGAGGAGAAGAGTGGAGGTCTCCCAGCTCCATACCTCAGAAGCCCCTCCGGGTCCTCCCAGGTTAGAAGCAGCAGAGCTCCTGGGCTCTCTTAATCTCACTGCCCAGGCAGCAAAGTGTCTGTGTTCTATTTTGTTTGTTGCGAGGCTGGTTGAGAAGGTCTTTGCAAACTAATACAGCATGTGCTACGCAGGCCTGGTTTTAATAAAACAGGAAAACCAGAAAGAAGAGTCTGTTCAGGCCACTGCCACCTTCCTTTCCCTCAGGGCGTGGCCTGTGAAGGAGAAGTGCCGAAGGCAGGAAACGCTGGTGAGTCCCAGCGCTTATGAATCACAAATTTTAAATGCCTATCCGGAAGTGACTGGCATAGATCTCAGTACTGTTTCCGGCAACTTGTTAGCTAATCATAAAACTTACCAGGGAACTCTAACAACTTGATCTAACTGTATCCAGAGAATTTGCAGATTGGTCATTCTCTTAAGATTTCAGCATTAGCCAGACACGTGGATGCTAGCTACAGCTTGGATTTCTCCATGGAGCATTTTGCAGATCCAGTGAACCAGAGTTTACGATGCACAGGGGATCATTCAGGGGTCACTCACATATCGAATGCCTTGTGTCAGCACTGTGCTAGACTCGGTAGGCAGTATAAATAAATCTGTCTCCACAGCAGCACAGCCAGAAGAATGCACCTGATGGTCCCCTATGTATAGTGGCTGAGCCAAGTTGGTGTTGCCCAAGTCAGGGTTTGCTTCAAGGGCCTCACAGGCTTTTGCAACCATTTTGCAGCCCCAGGGACTGCAACTCCTACCCTGCCCTGCCCAAGGCTTTAGATGACAGTATAATCTCCTTTTCAACCTGTCAGTGCCCCCTTCTTTGTCACACACCCACCTGAGAAAACTCTGTGGTTCACTTTGACTCTTGAATGTGTCACTTTCCTGGCAAGAAATTTCCTTTGATTTCTACTGTTTACAAATAAAACTCAGCCAGTCTCGTTCTATATCCTGAACGTACTGAACGAAACTGATCTTGGTTCCTCAAGCAGTGTTTGGTGTTGCCTTTCTGGAGGTGACCGAGCTTCCAATGCCTGTCCTGCTCATTTGCATACATTTCTCTGTGGTTGCTGCTCCTACCCCCAGCAAGAGGGCTGGGACAGAGACTTGGCCCTTGTCTGCTTGGCCCGCCTGCAGAAATCCCCGCAGAGCTGTGCGCTGGCTTCCCCAGCTCTGTCTTCTCTGCCCAGGATCCCGACCAGCCCATATAGCTGTGCCTCACTGAGGCAGACAGGAAGTGTCTAATTGCGATTTTGTGGCCTGGGTTTTGTTGCATACCACAGATTGTCTATGTAACGTGTAGCGCACACCTCTCTTGGTGCTATTTCATTCCCGCTGTTAGTAAGAGAATGACAAAAATATTCATGTATAGCCAATTGATTGTGACGTGCTTGTGGTCTGTGCTTGCTCAGAAAACAGACAACCGAACAGTTTTTCCAATTATAAATAAATGCTAAAGACGAACACCACTTTCTTGATCTTATTTCCTTGGTGAGGCCCAGCTGAGTAGGTGAAGGAAGCAACCTTTGGCATTTGAGCCCCTCTCCACGAGCTGTGCCCTGCAGTTGTCCTGGGCGACTCCATAATGCAGCTTGACTCTTTTAGATTGCCTCAGATACTAATTGCAAGCAGTCAGACTAAGTGTTGGGAAAGGCGAAGATGGACCGGGAGACGCACTGGCCTAAAAGGTAGCGTAATGTTTTGATCCCCTGTCTCCGGATGAGTGACCCCTGCACCCCGCCCAGCCTTGCTGTGCTGGGAGGCTGGGCTCCGACTGCAGCCCTCCCTGTGAGGAACCAGGAGCAGTGCTGGTTCTGGCCTTTCTCCTTGCAAGGGATGGCAGGCTTGTCTTCACTTGCTCGTTTAATCTATGGTCATTCTAGAGGGTTCACCTCCAGGGGCTGGCTTTCCATTTGGGCACGGGGACTGCAGTCGCGTATGCCTATCGTGGGGGTGCCGAAAAGCCACCAGAGAGGCCCAAAAGAGGTCACGACAGATCAGGTAGTTGGGAGCTCAGATGAAGGACAGCTTTCTTCCTCTGGGGGTTGGGAGTCGTGGAAGGCTTTGTGGCAGAGGGCGCCTCGGAGGGTGGTGGGATATGGGGGTGCAGGGGGTGCAGAGTATGCAGGTGAGCAGGTCTGGGGATAGGAAGGTGGGTGGGGGACCAGGGGAGAAACTCAGTGCTAGGGCCAAGTTTTCTCACTTTGTTATCCTTCTGGTAAAGTGGGAGACAAAAGACTTCATTCTCTTCATTTTCAACATGTATTGATTGGATACCTTGTGTGTGCCAGGCACCGTGCTGGGCACTAGGGAAGCAGGATGACTGAGACTCTGCCTCTGATCACAGTGGGGCATGAAGGAGGAATCCGTTCTAGCTGGTTCTGTGGATCAGGAAGGACTTCAGCGGATGGGTAGGTGTTGACCAGGTGAACAGAGCCGGGGGTGGCCGAGGCATGCCAGGCAGAGGGGTCTCTACGAGCCAAGGTGTGGAGGGGTCACACCCCCCTGGGGGGAGCTCAGGTTCGGTTGGGATGGGAGTAGTTCATTTGGGAGGAAAAGGGCAAAGGCTGGAGAGTGGCAGAGTTCAGTGGCGGAAAGGCCTGGTGCCATGAGACAGTGGCTGCTGACTGGGATCTCCATTTCACCCTCCCCGGTGGCGCCCACACCCCGCATGCTCCACCGCCATGCTTATCCCCCCTCCCCCTGCATTGGCAACTGCCACAGGTCCTCTCCGGCTCTAGGCTAGGAGCCCTGGGGTGGGACTTTTATTCTATTGCTGGCCCTGATTTCTAAGGCTTTTTTTGGGGGGGCGGGGGTGGAGAGGCAGTGGTAAAAATCAATCAAGGGTAATAATTTTTAAAAACCCATTATATATTTGTTTTCCAGATGATTAGAAAAATTCCATTCACCTGTCCACTTCTGTATGATGCAGAAAACACAAAAATGGTTCAATACATGAAACAAATACATACTAGTCAGATCTCTTTAGATCAGTTAATGGGGAAAGACAAAGTAGGGATTGAGAGAGATGGTAAAGAGACAGGAGAGAAGCAGAGAGGTAGGAAGAGAGGCAGAAAAAAAGACACAGAAACACACACAAATAAGATACCGAGAAGAACCTGAAGAATAAGAGAAGGGAGATACACTCAGAACCCAGGGAGGGCAAGACCTGGGCACCAGGGAAGGCAGGAGGCGGAGGTCTGGCCGGCTTCCCTGGGTTGCCTGGTGAGCAGGGCTCCACCTCACACCTGCAGCGCCCCCCCACTCCCCACCCCACCCCGTGCTCCCGCAGCTGCCCGGAGCTCAACCTGCTGCTCAAGTTGCCTTCCTACAGCAGAAAACAAGCAACTGAAGCCAGCAGTCTTGTTTTTGTTTTTTTATATTTTTAGTTGTAGATGGACACAATACCTGTATGTTATTTATTTATTTTTATGTGGTGCTGAGGCTGGAACCCAGCATCTCACATGTGCCAAGCAATCGCTCTACCACTGAGCCACAGCCCCAGCCTCCGTCTAGCTTTTTTTTTTTTTTTTTTTTAGATGGACACAACACCTTTATTTTATTTTTATGTGGTGCTGAGAATCAAGCCCTAAAATTGATCATTGTTTTTGCTAAATTAGTCATGAGCATATTTCAACTCTTCCTGCAAGTTTGTACATTCTTAGTGAAATTCTTCCCTCTTTTTCTATTTTCACTGGGGTTAAAGATTTTATAACCTGTGTCTCACAGGTTTGGGCAGCTGTGTCAGGTCCCATGTCACAAGGGCTATGGACACCCTTAGCATGCCATCGTGGTCACAAGGTCCTTTTACTGCTCGGATGTCGTACAGCAGTTCATGTTCTCAGGAGGTAGCCTAGGGACCAACACAGGTGAAGCAAGGCTCCACCCCAGCCCCACTGAGGCTGGCACTGCTGAGACACTGGTCTTGGAGGACACGGGTCAGGAGAGTCAGCTCTTTCAAAGGCAGGACAATAGACTCTCCTGCATGGTACCTGCAGAACTAGGCAGGCACCACCCACCATTGAGCATGCGCTTCCTCACGACACCCAGTCCATCCTAGAACACCCATAACAGGGAGAGCTAAGGCCAGCACCCTTGCACGCTTTAATATTTACTGTGTGGCTTCTGGCGGATGATGGTGGTGCCCTTCGGCGTCACCCTATTGGTTGGATGGAATCTGTGCGTTGTGCAACGCTGCGCCTTTCACCAGCCTCTTTGAGCTTTGGTGCCCTCCTCTGGAAATGGAGGCACTAGTACCCGGCTCAGGGGAGCAGAGTGGGAAGGACATGACACGAGGGTGGTAGGACACAGAGTGGACACTAAACACAGCATTTCAGGCCCTTCCCCTCCCTTGATAGTACTTGGAAGGCAAGAGTTCCATTTCTTGCCAATAGAGAAGCAGTACATATGAGCTCGCTGTGCATGGTACACACTCTAAAGAAGAACACTTCTAAAGCGTTCCAGCTATTGCATTACCGTGAGCCCACAGACTGAATAATGTTCTAAAATTTTTCATTTCTTGATTGCTTACAAAGCATTTCTTTCTGTTGTTTCATTGAGCACCCCACACCCCTACCCCGACCCTGCCCCACCAATGCTGTGGAGCATTGTTTCCCCAGGTAACAGATGGAAAAGTGAAGCTCAAAGGAAAGGAAGCACCAGGGGCCAGGTCTTCCCTTCCACAGCCGGGGCTTTTTCTGCCCTCTTCTGAAGGAGGCTGGGCTGGCCTGAGGTGAGTCAGGTTTCAGACAAGTGGGACTCAGTGGAAACTGCACCTCAACCCTTCAGGACCACACTCTGGTTGGGCCATTCGCCCTCCAGCTGGCTTGCCCAGCACCCAGCACCCTCTTCAAATCCTCGAGTTTAGACACAAACTGAGGGAAAATAAGAATTGGATCAGGTCTTCACACACCACTGACTCAAACATCTTGACTGGACTGATCATTGTCTCAGTCAAATACACAGTGTTTTTCCTTAGCTGATTAGGTGACTGAAATACGTGGTTAACTACAGAACAGAATGGTCCAACAGATTTTCATTCACCAGAAATACACTTGATACTAGAGATACCAAAAGAAAATTGTCATCCGATACTCCAGGTATCGGATGACAGGCCATCTTTTTGTGTTTTTTTATTTCAAACAGTGAAATTGAGCTTGAGTTTCTGCCCTCTGTCCTCATGTAAGTGGCGGCCCATCACTTGTTAACTTGGCATTGTATATAACTATCTCAACAGATGGCCCCAGACATCTTATCTGAGGCCAAGGGAATTTCAGAGGCTGAGAGGAATAAATTACTGCCACTGCTACTGGCTTAAGCTGCTGGAGGGATCTTTAGACTTGCAAATCCGACCATGTCACACCCTGCTTCCAACCATCCGTGGGCTCCTGGTGGCCTGCAGAAGCTTGTTGTTCTCTCAGTGCGCCATGCTGCTTCTCACCTCCATACCTTCCCCACGCTGTCCTGCCTGCCCAGAATGCCCTTCTCCTGCTTCTCACCTGGCTAACTCATCCTTCAAGACTCTGCTCAGGGGACTGCTCCAGGAAACCTTTCCGTACCTCCCAGGCTGGGTAAGATGCTCACTGTGTGTGTCTCCATCACAGAACTTACCATATATCCTGTGTCATCTGCTCATGTGTGTCTGCCACTGGATCACGTTTCCCCCAAGGGCAAGGTCGAGCTTCTTCTGTCCGTTTTTGTAGCCTATTTCCCGGCCTGATGCCTATTCACACAGAATGTCTTCTGGAGTATTTGTTGAATGGACAATGAATGAATGAATGTGTGAATGACCATATTCATCCTGTGCCTCCATAGTCACCATGGTGCCTCCACAAGGCTTTATTCTGTCTAGTGACTTTCCCTGCTCATATGAAAGAGGTGCTTTTGAGATGCATCACAGCAATGGCAGAGCCTCTGTTCTAGCCAGTATACATCTGCACTTTATATAATTACTTTTTCTAAACAGACCTGATTTCATAAATTCATGAACTCTTAATTACAGGGTAATCTTAAGAGGTTACCTCATCCTACCCCCTGCCCAGTGCAGAGCTTTTAATTCTGTGATGACAGAAAGGTATTCTCCCTACCCCACCCCAGAGCCACATCCTAGAAGGAAGGACTCAGAATTAGAGCCAACAGTCCTGGTTCTAAATCCAAGCTCTGCTTTCTGCTAGCTGTGTGACTGCCACTGAGTTGATTTCTTTAAGCCTCAAAGAGGTGATAATAATAGTAGTCTCCACTGCTTTCCAAATCAATTCCTTTCTCAGGTTCAGGAAGTAGGAACTGGGCCGGCAAAGGATAGCATGTTACGGGAGCCTGGTTGTTTTTGGAGTCTGGGACAGCAAATAGGAAGAGTATTAGGATTAAGAAATTAGGAATGGTCCTAATCAGCTGGACTGTTATGAGAGGCTGACAGGGGTGGGCGATGAAGTCCTCTGTAAATGGGGAAGTGTCACGCTCTGTCAATACTTCAGTTCTTGCTGGCCATCACTGCCCAGTTACTTATCTCCCCTGGTCCCAAACTGTGTGGTAGCTGGGGCCACTCAGGGAAAATCCACTCCCTCTGCCATACGCTGGCCTGAGGTTAAGACCATTTAGAGATGCTCTTGCCACCTGCCTCCCCAACCCCAGCCCTTCATCTCTCTGGTCTCTCCTCCTTCAGCAGACCCTATAAATCACCTTGTACAGATTCCATTTTTGCAATTACATGTTCATTTGAATTGATCTCCTTTGGACACATGAAGCCAATTTTGATAGATTGCTCCAGATCCCATCCTTTGCTTTAGTGGGGAGAAGGGGAGGACAAAAATGGATTATTAAATTCCCAGGAGCACAGAATGAGACAAGAACTGAGCCATTTCTGTCTGGTGGCCCTAATCCAGGCCCTTTACATTTTAAAAAGGGTCGTTAAAAGGATTATCAGATTCCTAGTGGCCCATTGAGACCATCAATCTTGCCCTTGACTTTGTTTTCTTTGTGTTAACACAACCAAGGATGCTTTTTATAATATCTCTGGTGCAACTGGGATTTTAGTTATTTATTCTTAGCAGATAAAAATTTAGAAAAAGGATTTAACAACAGTAATATAAGTAAATAAGTAAATAGCAGGGCAGAAAACAGCCCCCCAACCCCCTGCAGACCTAGTACAACCCTTCCCCTGATCTTCACTAGAGCATTTCCTCCCGAGGGGACCCAGAGAGTAGAAAAGGTAGGAATCTGCCCCAGGTCTCTGGTCTGGCTTTTATGAAATGCAGAGTTTTCCAGTCTACAGGAAGGGATGGAACATTTATTTGGCTTTTAGGCATTTGGCCTAATTTCATCCTTAGAATAAAGTTAGAGCCCGTTGTTCTCCCCATTCATAGACAAAGAAATCAAAACCGAGTGATTAAGAACAAAGTCACACAACTTATAAGTGATGAGCTAGATTTGAAGCCAGGTCTGGGTGACTCTAGAGTGCATCCTCTGTCTGGTCCTTGGGCCATCACTGGGATTCCTGTTGGGAAAAAGGCACACATCCTCCTGAACAGGAGTCTCCTCGTTCTCTCCCAAACGTACCACTCCAAACACTCATTTGTGGAAAACGAGTCACGTGAAGGTCACAGATGCAGGGTTTGATCAGCACAGCTCACCCCCCCACCAACCCAACCCAGAATTAAGCCTTGTGGTGGCAATATTTGTCTAGTTGTGGTCCTAGCTACTCTTCTGGTGGTGATGAGCCACATCTGGAGGACTCTGTGACCCTAGGCTGGTAGACTGACTGGCAGCCACACAGGTAGATCTTGGACGTGAGTGGGGATGGGCACTCCTAGACCAAGAAGACACTGCCTTCTGGGGATGTCTTCTTTGCCAGGGGCAAAGTCAGCCAGGGTCGGGGAGTGGGGTGGTAGTGGTGGTGGTGTCGTGTAATAGAATTAGGGTTGAGGCGATGCAGGACTGGCCAGGCAATTGTTGGGGGCTTAGCCCCAAAGGACAAATCTCTCAGTTAATGCAACTGGGAGCTCTGATCAGAGACCTGTAGAAGTCACTGGCTCCAGCCAGAACTAGTCCGGGTCAGCTCATGTGGAACCCAGTTCAGATGCAGCAGACAAATTTGGAATCTCTGTATTTGTAGAGAATGAGCTCTTCAGTTAAGGTCCTGACGTTGCTGTGTGTTCCCTATGTGGCCTTTGGCAACTTACATCCCTTTCTGAGCCTGTTTTCAAGTTCCGGAAAATGGATGAGAGAATGAGCTCTATCTGCAGCCTGATGCATTGTGAGAACCAAAAATCATGTTGTGTGTATAGTCCTCCTAGAAATCCAGAAAGACACATAAAAGGCTGCTAAGGTACAGTGCCACCTGTAAACGTGATTGTCAGCAGTTGATCTTGTATGAGTTTTTTTTAGACCACCTACTGGTGCCAGCCCCATGCTGGAACTTTCTGGATCTCTACTATATTCCATGGCCTAGCACATAGTAGGCACTTTAAAAATATTTATAGGAACATTTTGTTTGAAAGGAAGAAAGCAAGAAGGTGAGAAAAGAGAGAAGGGGAAGGAAAGAGGGAGGGAGGAAGGGAAAGAGAGAAGCAGCAGACGTGGGGGTCCCTGCCCTTGGAGCACAGACCAGAGGCAGCTGTGAACCAGTTGACAACTGAAGTGAGGGAGCAGCTGGGGTGGGGGCCTGTGGGAACACTGGAGAAGCTGGGGGCTGGGTGTCAGCAGTGGTCCCACTGAGGAAGTGGCCCTGGAACTGAATCTTCAGTCAGTGAGGGGGACTTCCATAGACAGTGGGGCGGTGGGTGGCTGGCAGCCAGCTCTGCAGACCTGAGAAGCAGCAGAGTGGCAGAGGCTGGTGAGTGGGGCATGGGGTCCAGGGCAGAAGGGTGTGTCCTGTTTGGAGATCTCACCTGCAGTGTGGCTTTTAGTTCTGGGCTCACACTCCCAAGAGATGGGAACTAACCGAGACAGGTTATGAGGGCGCCAGGTGAGACAGTGAGGGCTCTGGAAGCCAAGTGTGCAACTATTGTGACGTTTGTATTACACAGAGAGGCCAGGAATTAGGACACAACTGCTGCCACTTTAAATTTCTGAAAGGCTGTCCTGAGGCAGGCAGCAGGGTGTCCCCAAGAGGGTGGCTCCAGAGTTCGAGGCCTGGATCAGGGCAGGGTTGTGCAGAGTGGAGCTGCAGGAAACACAAGTTTCTAGAAGTTCAGATCTAACCAGTGATCACCAAGGAGTAGGCCACCTCACTGGGGCAGGTGCCAACCCCAAAGACAGCCCAGCCAGGTGACAGGGGACAGCAGCAGAGGCCCAGAAGGCCCCACTGCCCCCCGGCCTGCCCTCTGGTTCGGCTCTATGGAACTGTGCTTCCATGAAACAGAGAGGGAAGACTTCTCCTACCAAGGATGTCTTTGTCCCTTAAAGATCCGTTGGAGTCTCTGAAGAGACACAGGCTAATAGGGGCTCAGGGGCAGGGCTGGGGTGGCACCTGGTGCTGGGTGGCAGGTGTTTGGAATGTATGCTTAACAGTCTTTCTGGTGGCTGCTCAAGGCAGAGCCCAGGTCTCATTTCTGTGCTCCCAGCCCCAAGCCTAACACAGAGTAGGGATTTACTAGATTTTGTCCAATGAATGGATGAAAGAAAAAAATAAAAGAGAATAAAGAGAAAAAGTCACATACATACCAGTCATTCAAGACTTGCACCCGGGAGGCCAGGTACTTCTGTCAGCCAGATGCTGCTAGGTACTCAGGACACAGAGAAACAAAAAGAGCCCCACAGTCTAGCAGGAGAGTTAGATAACAACCAAACAACATGTCAATTACTGAAATAGAGCTCCCACAGAGTCCTGTGGGGGAGAGAGCGGAGAGAGCTTCTTGCCTCTTATAGATCCTTCCTAAGAATAATGAGCCTTCCAATCCCCCAAGGCAGTGTTCCCATCTCTGGGTTAGGAGTTTTGTTTGTCTCTAACAAACAAGGGCACATGTGCAGGGCCCATGGAGGCAGGCAGGCAGGGAACAAAGCCATGATATCACCCTGTCTGGTACCCACTTCCTGGGTCCACTGTGGCATCATTGGCCTGGTCCCCATTCTTCCTATCCTGACCATCTTTGCTCCAAGTGAGTGTGCTCACTCCTTCTACCCTCTCCCTGAGGCTGGAAGGCCAGTGCTTTCATCTGGAGCTGACTATGCATTTGCTGTGTGGCTGTAGGAGAGCGACTTGCCCTCTCTAACCAGATCGCTAAGTCCCTCTTTGGGCCTACCATTTACTAAACAACCTGTATTCTAGGAGTCGCTCTGCAAGCACTCAGCTAATCCCCTTTTGAAAGATAAGGAAACTGAGGCTTGAAGACTAGTGCGGCCATGATGGCCACCTTGTGGCTAGGAGCTAGGTCAACATTAGAACTCGGCTCTACCATCCTCTGGCCAGTTGGTGCACTTTCTCCTCCAAGAGGTTACTTTTTATATCACGTGTAACAGTGTATGTTAAAACATCTATCACAGGTCTGGCAGGTAGTTATTGCCCAGTTAATAAGTGTCTCTTTCTTCCTTGGGGCATTTCTACCCTGCGGAAGGCAGAGGATTCTAGGACAGGGCCCTGTGCTAGGAATGCTATGTAGTTCTGGGCTGCTTTGATAGTAAAATAGGAGACGATCTGGAAGGGAAAAAAATACACACGGGCAGATTATAGGATCAGGATTGTATGTAAGAACAGCAGTCAGTGGGAGGCAATGCAGGCCTTTCTCCATCACAGAGCCCTGTGATGCTGCTCTGGCTCTGGGAAGCAGAAATCAAATGTCAGTGTGGTGTCCTTGGGAGGCCTTAACTGTCTCCATGGAAACAAGAAAAGGCAGAATGTGAAGTATCTCAGACTTAGGATGTTTCACCTAATCTCGGAAGGCTAAGTTTTACAAAGAAGTCAGAATCTGGCACAGAAAGCAGAAAGGCATGCTGGACAGGCACTCTACCCTAGCCCAAAAGGCTCTTCTTTATTCACTCATTGGAATGTATTTAGTCTGGCCTCCCTGGGTCAGGGACAGTTTTAGGTACAGAAGATACAATGATGTACAAAATGGACTTGGTCCCTCGCCTTTGAACACTTCCATCTAGTAGGAGACACATTAATCCAAAAGAATATAAGAAATCGCAAAGCCGGGCGCAGGGAGCACGCCTGTGATTCCAGCAACTCAGGAGGCTGAGGGAGGAGGATCGTGAGTTCAAAACCAGCCTTAGCAACTAAGTGAAGACCTAACAACTCAATGAGACCCTGTCTCAACATAAAGTATAAAAAAGGGCTCAGTGGTTAAAGGCCCCTGGATTCAATTCCTGGTGCCAGGAAAGAGAGAGAGAGAGAGAGAGAGAGAGAGAGAGAGAGAGAGGAAGGAAGAAATTGCTAAGAAAAAAGAGAGAAAGGAATGTTTCAGGGAGAGCTGGCAGTAGTGGGGCCACCACCGACTGTGGGCTCAGGGAAGGTCCCCCTGGGCAGCGCTCCAATGAGCAGACATTAATCAGGTGAGGAGGGGACAGGAGAATTTCCCAAGAGACACAGCATGTGCAAAAGCCATAAAAATGGGAAGGAGCTGGGCATGCTGAAGGAACAGGGGGGACCCTGGGGGCTGGGGCACAGGAGCCAGGGAGGTGGTGGGAGCAGACTACTCAACTGGATGACCACGAACAGACCTTACTCTTTATTCTTTGTGCAAGGAGAAGCCACTGAAAGGTTGGTTGTGAGCAGGGAAGGGACAGGACCAGATTTGCTTTCTTGAAACATGAGGATCTCAGTGTAGAGAATGAATTGGAGAAGGGCCAAGATGGGACCTGGGACTCCAGTTAGGAGGCTGTGGACAGTGGTCTAGAGAGTGGACGGCATGGCAAGGGAGGTGGTGAGATAGATGGGACTGGAGGTCGCAAGAAGGAGGTTAGGCGAGCGTTTCAAGGGAGAGGGAGATCTCACCCTGGATGACTGGGTTCCTGGATGGGGCCAGGAATAGAGGATAAACTAGATTTCCGCAATGATAGTCAATCTTCCTGTTTGGATTCCTTGTTCTAGATGCTGTGCTGGGCAATGGGGCTGCAGGTGAGGAGTGTAGCCCCTGCCTTTGGGGAACTCACAGTCTGCTGGGGGAGCTGCCTGGCAGCTGGGGCACCCAGGAATGTGGAGGGAGACGGCACAGCGGTGCTGCAGATATACACACAGGAGGAGCTTGTGAGGAGGTGGGACCCAGGCCAAGCCTTCAAGGTCAGCCAGGGCTTCTTCAGGGAAGAGGGGTGGAAGAGGTGACCAGGAGGCAGGAACAGCAGACATAGCACAGAGAGACTGTAAACAGCATGAGAGGACAAGGCAGGGAGAAGGGCTCAGAGGAGGGCTGCCTTCCTCCATGCTGCATGAGGGTCAAAGGAGATAAACTGTTCTTGCCATTACCGTGGGGACGGACTTATTTGTGTAACACACCTGAGCCCTCTACACATGCCAGGAATTATGACTTCAGATGCCTGCCTAACGGGACCCTCTGATCCTCTGTCCTAACAATTAGCACTTTTATCGTTATCCCCATTTTACAGGTGGGGAAACTAAGGTCTGTGTAGTTGGGAAATTGCCCAAGCTCTCAGGCAATGAGCAGCACAGAAGCCAAGTTAAACATAGCTGGTCTTTCTCACTTTTGAGAGGTCAGTGCTGTAGGGCGCCCAGGATGGGAGGTAAAGGGCCTGTATCCTATGCAGTCTTCAGAGTATCTGCAGCTGGCCTAGAGAATCAGGTTCAGTTAGGCAAGTCAGCCATGCCCAAGGACAGCTGGCCTGTGGCTGAGAAGGGCTGACTCCAGCCCACATCTTCTAGCCAAGTTCCATGCTCCCTTCCACTCAGCACTGCGATCGCAGCCCCAGCACACTGGAGGAGGTGGGCATTTTACAGATGGGGAGACTGGCAGGGAACTGTGGGGCCAAGTGGCAATAGTCAGTGTCAATGAGGTTTTCATGGTGCCCCTGATGGCAGTTTTGTGCATAGGAAAACTTGTCAAGGCCATTTTGGTTTTAAAAAAGAATGCTTAAGTGAGCTGGGGATATAGCTCAATTGGTAGAGTGCTTGCCTTGCATGCACAAGGCCCTGGGTTCAAAGCACCACAACAAGAAGGAAAAAAAAAAAAAGGAGTATGCAGGATTAAAAAAGAATGCTTAATTTATAAAAGTAAGAAAGTAAAAAATCCAGTGGGATGTAACAATGTCTGTTAGGAAGAACCTTATTTATAACTTAATTCAACTCCCCTAAATAATTTAAGTTAAATTATAAATACTTTAAAATAAATGGAGCATAAAAATATGTTGGGTATCAGGTTGTCACAAAAGTCCCATTATTGTTTTTATAGCTGTCTTATATTTTTCAACTTTAAATTACAAGTCTCATTTAATAGATCAATGGCTTGCCTAGACCTGTGCAGGAAACAGCCTGCCAATCTGTCACCAGCAGGGCCAGGGCAAAGCCAGAAGCTTTTCTTCCCCAAAGTGCCCTGAAAACATGTCGGTCCCGTCTCCCTTTCCTTCTATCTCATCAGATGCCATGACGGCAGCTGGTTGAAGGGTTTAATGCTATTTACTTTCTTCTCAAGTCCCATCCACCAGAATTTTCGATAGTACAAAGAAGTTGAATTTTGCTTTTCTCAACATGAAGAAAAGTTAAAAGAGTTTCTGCTATTTGGTCTTCTTACTTAAAAGATCCAACATTGCTTATTTTAAAATTGCCCAACAAAGGGACCCATTGCCAGGCAAACACTCTTACCCCTAGATTTTATTTCATGATAAAATATAGGAAGTAAATGTTCAGGCTTTCATGGTAAGTGGCAAAGGGTTTGTTTTGAGACAGAGCCTCACTATGTTGCCCAGAATGGTCTGGAACTCCTGAGCTCAAGCGATCCTCCCATTTTAACATACCCAGTGGTTGGGACCCAAGCGTGTGCCACCATGCCCAGGCACCAAAAGGGTTTTAGTTATTCATTTAATATCCTGATTATATTACAAACTTCCTTATAAAAAGAAAAAAGTACATAAGAAAAACTAAAATAAATTATCATTCTAACTTAATTATTCTATTACATGATCACAAGATGAATCTATTATTCTAAGATGACAAAGTATCTTAAACATTACACATAGTTTCAAGCTAAATCAAAGCAGATTTTTCCTAAAGTTAATACAATAAAAAGTTAACAGTTTGCGATTAACTTATCAGTTCTAATCTTAATTCTAAACTATCCCATGATTAAAGACATTTAGCTACTAAGGGAAAGTATTTACTAATCAAATCAATACAAGGTTATTGATCCCTGCAATTTTGGGGTTAGTGTACAGCTGGCTGAGAGTGCTTATTAGACTGAGGTTTCGGGGGGTGTCATGGGAGGCAATGCCACAAACATCCAGAGAAACTCTTTCCTGCCCAAGGCTATAGCTGAGGAGCCAGGCTTGTTTATGATCTCCATGCCAACAGGGCACTCCCATGGCCTGCCAATGGGGTAGTTCTGTAGCCCAAGCCCCTGAGATCAGGCTTAACCCTGGTCACCATCTTTTGCCCCCTCTGAGCTTTATCACCCCATCAAGAAGACTGTGCCCAGGTCACTAAAGGCCTGAGAGGATACCTCTAATCGATTCCCTGCTTGATTCTGTTCTGAATTCAGTTTTTCATTTTCCTCTCTGGCTAGCTACCAATGACTAGAATGGTTTTAATATCATCTTTGGATCCTGCATACTCCTGGCTCTGTCCTCATGGCCAGTACAACTGCGCTTTGTGCTGAGCCAGGAGGCCTCCTTCAGCTCTCCCAGCTACTGTGATACTCAGAGACAGCGAGGGAACTGGACAGACAGACTGCCTGCCACAGTGGACCCCGATGACAGGGGTCAGCCCCTAGGCAGCTTGAGATGCCAAATTCAGTGAAAACCTTCTAGATCACGACTTAGAAGAAGAAAAACAGCCCAAATTTGTGTAATTTTACTTCTAAGCACAAAAATAGAAAAAATAATCATAAAACTGCTCAATCCTACCTTGGTACCAAGCACTCTGTGTGCAGACCTCTATCATCACAAACTTGGGAGGAATTTCACTATTCCCAACCAATAGATGACAAGGGAGGCCCAGAGAGATTAGTCCATAATGAGGTGAGGAAGCATTGCCAGGTGGAGGTGTCACTGGAGCAGCTGCAAGAAGCAGGTAAGACTATTCCTGAAAGCCTGGGAGGACCTGTGAAGATGCTGACATGGTTCTAAGCTCACGAACCTTGTGGTGAAGAGTAGAAGACTAATAATTAGAGCTCCCTTGCACTGAGCACCTGCTCTGTGACAGACCCTGGAGCAGGAAAGACCACAGATCAATCCCAGGGCAGAAAGACCCAGACCTTAGTCCCTGGTGTCCCCTCACTGCCTTCTTCACTTGCCCTCTCTGGACCTCAGTTTCTTCATTTAAAATCTAGAGTAATAAAATCCTACCATGTGCTTCCTAGGGCTGCCGTGTTCTGAAATGAGATATGAGAAGTGATTTGGAAGGCGTCATGTGCCCAGGGGTGCCAGGGTCTGTGGCGCCAGTTGAGCAATACCTCTCTTGAGTGGTGGCTTTTAGTCTGGCCTTCGAGGAAGGGGTGAGAGCTGGCCAGGCCGGAGTGTGGCAGTGTTTGTCACATGCTCTCTGCAGGTGGGTGAGTCAAAGGATGGGGAGGTGGCTGCAGTGAGGACTCTTGGCTACAGGAAATAAGTACAAAAGCTTTGGAGCAAGAGAGAGCAAGGGTTCAAGGAGAGTAGAGGAAATGCAAGTGGGGACAGAGGGAGGGACAGGCCCCCCTCACTGCCTGAATGGGGAGTCCCAGCCAGTTGCCTACCAGAAGTGGGGTGTGGTGGGAGTGTTGTAGGAAATAATGGGGTGTACTGTCTCTAGAAAACTGAAAAGCAATAATGGAACTAGTTAAAAGTCGATCTAGTTTGTATTATTATCATGTGCTTACCATTCTAAAAAATATTGGTAATAAGTACTTTTCCCTTTACGAGAAGGAAGACATTCCCACTACCCCCTTTCATGCTATGTGGTGACCCCTTGCCCTTCCCAGAAATCAGCTCTTAATGCTACAGGGAGAAAAGAAACTTGGAAGTCCTTGAAAACAAGGACGGAGTGGTCCAGCCTGTAGGGTCACCTGAATGGAAGGCTAAGATGGCCCCAGGATGGGACCAGCAAGCCTCGAGGGATAAGTAGGGGCCTGGGTGGAGTGTGGGCTGGACTGGCTACTGGGATGCCCACTGGATGACTCCAAGTCCAGCTGCAGTACTGCCGTTGTCACCCAGGCACTGTCCCCTGTGCCACGTGCAGGTTATAATCAATTGGCAAACACATTGAATGACTGGTTCCTGCCCTTCACCCACCCCACATTTTTCACTAACACAGAAATCAGATTCTCCTCCTGCCTCACCAATAAGGACTGCCCTGCCCAAGCTCCACTAGGCCAAGTTTTATCAGGCAATCTGTGCTCTGCCTTATCCCTGGCCCAAGTTCTGTCCTCACAGTGACCACCTTTTTCTCCTTTGCAGGAGCCCAGTCCAACCTGCCGGAGAGACACATAAGAATCAAGGTCCTGTAGCCACAGAGGCAGACAAGGATCAAGGTCCTGTGGTCCCAGGGCTTCTGAAAGGTCAAGGCCCTGTGGTCCAAGAGCCTCCAAAGGATCAAGGTCCCATGGTCCCAGGACCTCCAAAGGATCAAGGTCCTATAATCCCAGGGCTGCTGAAAGGTCAAGGCCCTGTGGTCCAAGAGCCTCTGAAGGATAAAGGTCCTGTGGTCCCAGAACCTCCAAAGGATCAAGGTCCTGTAGTCCCAGGACCTCCAAAGGATAAAGATCCTGTGGTACCAGGATCCCTGAAAGATCAAAGTCCTGTGGTCCCAGAACCTCCCAAGGATCTAGGTTCCATGGTCCCAGAACCAGCCAAGGACCAAGGTCCCTTGATCCCAGAGCCTGTGAAGAACCAAAGTCCTATGGTTCCAGCTAAAGTTTTAGATCAAGGTTCCATGGTACCAGCATTTCTGAAGGATCAAAGTCCTGTGGTTCCAGCACCTGCTAAGGATCCAGGTCCCTTGGTCCCGGAGCATCAGAAGGATCAAAGTGCCATGGTCACAGCACCTATAAAGAGTGAAGGTCCTATGGTCTCTGGGCCTGGAAAGAGTCAAAGTTTAGCAGCCCCAGAGCCAGTCAAGGGTCAAGATGTAGTGGTCACTGAGCATCTGAAGGGTCGTGATTCTGTGGTTATGTCACCTGTAAAGGATCAAGGCCCTGTGTTCCATGAGTTTATGAAGCACCAAGACCCTATTATCCCAGCACTAGCCAAGGATCAAGGTCCTATGGTCTCCGAGCCTCCAAAGAATCAAGTCCCCATGGTCACTGAGCCTATGAAGAAGCAAATTCCTATAACCCAGGTGCCTCTGAAGGATCAAGATCCTCTGGTGCCAGCACCAGCAAAGGACCCAGGTCCTACGGTTCCTGAGCCTCTGAAGACTCAAGGCCCCAGGGGCCCTCAGCTGCCCACTATCTCACCTCCACCCCCTGTCATGATCCCAACTGTCCCTCATGCAGAATATATTGAAGGGTCCCCTTGATGCCCCACCCCTTGATGTACCATCAAAGGAGCTGGCCGTGGAAGGGCTCCTCCCCTCCCAGGGCAGCGAAGACACAGTTAATCTGCATGAAACGTGCTGTATAGTCTTGCTGGAATCTAATAAAACTGGTCCTTCTGGTTCAGCAGTGTCTCCTTCCAGCTCTGTGGGGGAGGGGGCACATGCGTATACATGCCAGTTTGCTCAATAGCGTACACTCTCGAAAGCAGGCAGGCAGGCCCACCTGGGCCAGAGGAGTCTAAGAAATGCCCAGTGTTTAGCTTTCGTAGCTTTTTGGCCGAAATGCCCCAAAAAGAACAACTTAAAGGAGGGAGAGTTTATTTGGTACTCACAGTTTCATAGATGAACCACTCCATCGCTCTGGGCCTGAGCACATCATCAGGGAAGGACCCAGCAGAGGAAAGCTGCTCAGCTCATGGAGGGGTCAGGAAGCAGAGACAGAGGGGGAAGGGGCTGCAAGGAAGACGAACCAGTCTGGCCATGCCCCCAGTGACTCACCTCCTCTAGCCACACCCCACCTCCTATGGTTACCATCCAGTCAGTCCATTCAAACTAGGATGGACTGATTAGATTACAGCTTTTATAATCTAATCATTTCACTTCTGAATATTCCTGGATTAACTGCAGCTGCCGGGTACCTCATATCCAAACCATAACTTCTAGTTCCTGTGAGTTATCAGCATGAGATGGGAGTGGGCAGGTGATGCTAGGACATCAAGGACAAAATCCCTCATGAAAATGATCAAGACAAGCCAAGGTTCAGAGCCCATGGAAGCCTAGCAAGGGCTACCAAATCCCAGCAGGCTGAGCCCTGGATGGGCTAGAGTTGGAGCCTGCAGATGAAACAGGATCAGGGACACAGCTTGGCCCAGAGTAATGCTAGGTGATAATTATTTGTCACAGACTCCATTTTAAAGCTCACACAAGAGTTAAACTTCTTGAGAAAATTAGGCCTCTGATCATGAGTGTCAGGACACTACGGAGAGCAGAACCTGCTCTGATGATCTTCATTCAATATCCATGACGGCTCAACCAGGGGCTTCTAAAAAAAAAAAATGCCTTGAACCTGGTACAACAGCACATGCCTGTAGTCCCAGCTACTTAGGAGTTTGAGGTGAGAAGATCACTTAGGCCCAGGGGCTCAAGGGCAACCTGGGCAACAAACAAGACCCTGTCTGAAAAAAAATTTTTTTAACTGGGTGTAATGGTTCAAGCTGGTAATCCCAGTGACTTGGAAGGCTAAGGGAAGAGTATCACAAACTTGAGGCCAGCCTTAGCAATTTAGCAAGGCCCTAAGCAACTTAACAAGTAGCAAGATCCTGTCTCAAAATAAAAAAATAAAAAGGACTTGGGATATGGCTCAGTGATTAAGCCCCACTGGTTTTAATCTTCTCTCTCTCTCTCTCTCTCTCTCTCTCTCTCTCTCTCTCTCTCTCTCCCCTTAACAAAATAAAAATAAAAAATGCCTGAAGTCCCCCATTCATTCGTATATGCACCAGACTTTTCCTCAGTACCTACTTTGTGCCAGGATTAGGGTCACTGTGGTGAAGAATCACAGTCTTATGAAAATAAAATGGGGTGTGGGACCAGGCCCCAGGACAAGTAAAGGCCTGGTCTTGAGAGGACAGTTAAAGGGGGATACCCACTGGGGAAGACAGGAAGGCTTCCTGTGGAAAGTGGCTGTGGAGTTGGGCCAGGGTGCTGGACCACCCAGGCAGGGAGCAGAAAGGGGCAACCCGGGTGTGCCTGGAGGGCCAGGGAGAGGTTCCTCCAGAAGGCATTGAATGAAAGGATCTGGTTTGCATGAGGACTTAACTAAGGAGTTGGCAGGTCTTTGGAGCAGAAAATTGGGACCTGTTAGGGATGATCAGTCTTATGAATCCCAGGACATCAGGGAGAGGGAGTAGGGTCAGCCCTGTGACCTGTGACAGTGGTGCTGGCGGGCTGAGGGAGAACCACAGCCAGGCCACAGGGAAGAAGACGGGGGAGCCTAAAGCTCAGCCTTGGTCAGAGATGGGTCCTGCCAGTATCCCACTGCTGTGGGCCTCAAAGTCCATGGTGACCTCCTTCTTAAAGTCCAGAGCCCTCAAGGGTCTGGGGAGGGTGGGGAGCTCCACCCATTGTCCCTACCAAAGTTGGCTTTCAAAGAACATGCCTGACCCTTTTGAAGGTCATTGTTAAAGGCCCTCCCTTAAAGGAGCTCAGCTCAGTTCTTAGATCATCACAGGAGGCTCTGATGACTACTGAACGAGCCTTCCCATCCTGCCCACCCCAGCCTGCCTCCTTACCCGGTTCCCACAGCATTGGGGCTTTCTGTTCCCAAAAGCCCCTGTGGACACATGCATGTGGGTGTGCACACACACACACACATACACACACACACACACATTGTGATGTTTCTCCTGGCCCCCAGAGCTTGCTGCCAGATGAGCTCTCCTAGTCAGGAACCTGAAGATATGAAAAGGCCACACTGAGGCTAAGGTGATGCTAGGACATCAAGGACAAATATTCCTGGATTAACTGCAGCTGCCGGGTAGGGAAGCCTTTCTCCTCCTCCTTTCAGTTCTTTCTCTGACCCCACACCTGGTCCCATGACAAACAGGCCAGGAAAATGATGGCACCATCACCTCAAGCAAGCGTCTCTGCAGGCCTCCCAGACACCAGGGCCCACGTCCAGGGTGCCATTGGCTACCAGGGCTCCACCGCTGAGGAGAACCAGGTGGGAAGCAGGTCTGGCAGTCAGTGTCCCTAGGTGTGACTGGGAGGGACTGCTGGTCACTGAAGCAGACTGGGGAAATCTGGAGGGAAGAAGTGAGCCCCATACAAAAATCCTTCTAGAAAAGAGAAGCCCGAACTGTAGGGAAGAACCAGGGGCCTGAGAGGCCCAGCATGGTTCCAGAGACTCAGAGGTGCCCGGCATCAAGAGGTGGGACAGACTGCAGATGAGGAACCATGGCTGGCGGGGAGATTTGGCAGCTTCCCTGGGAGCCAGTGCGGCTGCTTCAATATCTTCAATTGTAAAAAGTACTGATGTCAGAAGAGGACCCGAGGGAGAACACCTCCAAGTGTGAAGCTGCAGGCTGCAACCGCTCCCACTCCTGTCTGGGTTCAGCTCAGGTCTCCACCGCCCAGAGGGTAGGTGAGGACGCAGGTGAGGGTGCAGGTGAGGGGTTCAGGGCCTTCCAACCCAGACTGGGGCAGGGAAAGGCAGAAAAGGAAACAGGCTCTGGCCTCCTGGGAGGCAGACCTCATTGGTGGTCTGGTTCCTTGCTGGCTAAAATGAAGAAAGATGAAGGATCCCTGGGCCATACGCCCCAGGCATGAAGGGAGTCTCTGGAGGGAGGCTCCCGCTGCTGGCCAGGTCAAGTCCAACCGGCGGAGGCCAGGTAGGCCAGGGGCCCACATGACAATACCATGCCGGAGGTGTCCAGGCTCTCAGCAGCCCCGGGCCCACAGAGCCTTGCTGTGCAGCTGGACTCCGGGTTCACCGGCAGCTGCAGACAGGAACAACGTCCCCGGGCGCGAGTGTGCAGAAGAGGTCTTGGGAGGCTCCAGAGAGGCCCAGAGCCTGCCCATTGCCCACAGCTCTGGTGCAGGCCCGGAGGCCCTCTCTCCTCGTTGGCGCCCCCGGTGGCCGATCCCGGGAAAGGCCGCGATGTCATTTCTTTTGTCACACAAGGATCCCCCTATCAGTAACTTCTCCCTCCACACCCAGGAGGCCTGAGAGCCCACGTGAGCCTTGCCTGCTGTGTGGCCTCAGGCAGCCACTTCACCTCTCAGAGCCTCTTCCTCGCCTATAAACTGGCATAGGAACAGCTACTCCTTAGGGAAGCTCTGAGGATTAAATGAAATTGTACAAAGCAGTGCCAGGCCCCTAGTGGGGGCTCAGTGAGGGTTAATCCTGCTCCCTGCACCCACATCTAGAACCCTCTGGATCCAGCAGCTCCTCCTTTCTGAGACTTTAACAAGCACTATAATGGGAACAACAGGGTGACCCTTCCAATGGCCTCCAGGGGGCAGGAGAGCTCCACACAGGGAGGGGATGGCCCACCGTGGGGCGGGGAGTGTTCAATGTGCAGCCCAACTTCCCATCTCCGCTGCCCCCACTCCTATTACCACCCCACCTTCCCTCCCCATTCACCTGTCACCTGCACCAGGCCCTCCCCACGCCCTCTGCGGGGTATTGGAGGGGCAACTTGGGAGCAGGAGGAGCAGCTTGGCTTCAGGGCCTCCTTGGGGGTGATATGGGGGGTCACACCCAGGCCTGGCTCATCTCACTGCCCTTCCCAGTTCTGCTGCACTGAACTTCAGAGGCTGGAGCCGGGGTTCCCACTCCCTACTCAGGACTCAACCTAAGGATTAGAAAGACTTCCCAGCAGGAAGCAGTAGGCATGGAGTCCCTGCTACTGAGGTTGAGGGAAGAAGAGTTGAGTTAAAGGCCAACATAGCGAGGCCCATCTCAACGACTTCCCACCTTGCTGGGCTATTTGCAGGGGTTGGTTAAATCACTCCCCGGTCATCAGCAGGTTACACACCTTCATTATTAGAGCTGGTCAGTTCCTCTCCTGCCCTTCCCCCTGAGGTGTGGAGACAGGAGCAACTTCCCAAGTGACTAGATCAAACTCCAGGTCACCCTCACTGGCCAAGGGGCCTCAGGTGTCTCAGCTTTGATGTTACCTGTAAAATAGGGCTGATCCCTACCCAGCCCAGCTGTAGGAGGCCTGGATAAAAGGACCCACCAAATAGTCACAAAACACAAAGTGGTACTGGCAGGTATTACTAAAATCATCATTCTGATCAGGAGGTATCTCCTCACCCTTCTCGGCAGCCCACCTGTCACCTCATTCTGGGAACCAGAAGCAGCTATGGCTTCCTCCTCTGGATTCCCCAATCCATGGTTCTCTTCTAGAACAGCCTTTTCATATACTCCACAAAATGGTCTTAATGCCTTGTTAACTGTATGATGCCACCTGTAGACCCAGGACAGGAACCTGCGTATGATGAGGAACAGACAGACATGACCCTGTTCTCAGGAGCTTCCATCTCATGAAAGGCAGACGGGGAAAGTACACCATTAGTGGTCAATGTCATAATGCCAAGTCAGTAAAATGAGAAAATGTGGTATAGAAACGGAGGTAGGTAGGAGCCGGGCGTGGTAGCGCACACCAGCAGCTCAGGAGGCTGCGGCAGGAGGATCATGAGTTCAAAGCCAGCCTCAGCAATTTAGCAAGGACCTAAGCAACTCAGAGACCCTGTCTCTAAATAAAATACAAAATAGGGCTGGGGGTGTGGCTCAGTGGTCAAGTGCCCGAGTTCAATCCATGGTACCAAAAAAAAAAAAAGAAAGAAACTGAGGCAGGAGAGGGGTTGATTATAGGGAAGGTCAGGTAAAGCCTTTCTGAGCAAATGACCTCTGAGCTGAGTTCTGAATGCTGACAGTGGGTGGGGAAAGACCTGTGAATATCTACAATAAGTAGTGCCTGCCTGTAATCCCAGCTATCGAGAGGCTAACACAGGAGGATCACAAGTTTGAGACCAGATTGGGCAATTTAGCAAGACCCTTTCTCAAAATAAATTAATATATTACTTAAGGGAGGTAGGGATGTAGCTCAGTAGTAGAGCACCTATGGGTTCAATCTCTACTACCAAACCAAAACCAAAACAAAAACCTACAAGTGCCACTTATGGGGAGGAGGCTGCAAGAACAACCAGCGCAAAGGCCCTGAGGCAGTAGAACAAACATGGCACGTTTGGAAATAGGAATGATCCAGGTGAGCAGCAACACATATTGAGTTCTGAGCATGCTCATCGTTGTCCCTAAGTCTCCCTTCTAAAAAAGCCCCCTTGAAGGTGGAGAGGACCCAATAAAAGACAGACTTGAGAATGTGGTTTTGGTAAAAGTGCATCTGGTCACAGGGGCTGGGGATGTGGCTCAAGCGGTAGCGCGCTCGCCTGGCATGCGTGCAGCCCGGGTTCGATCCTCAGCACCACATACAAACAAAGATGTTGTGTCCACCGGAAACTAAAAAATAAATATCAAAAAATTCTCTCTCTCTCTAAAAAAAAAAAAAAGTGCATGTGGTAATGCTGGGAGTCAGTGGGCCCTTATGCAGCTCTGCCCACACCTTGGGGGACTCTGCTGGATTGCCTGCCCAGGTAAGGGGTTCGGGGTTCTTCCCCACAAAAATAGACGGATGTACAGAGAGGAAGAAAATAGACAAATGTCCAGAGAGGAAGCGCCTTGCCCAAGGTCACACAGTCTATGGATAGCAGAGGTGGGCCCTGAATCCAGTCTCCTCTGCCTCCCTAGCCTCTGGTCTCCTGTTCTGTCCTCTCCCCTGAAGGTATGGTGTTGGGAGCCCTGAGGACCACAAGGACGGTATCAGAGGAACTGTGCTGGGTTTCTCCTCCCCTGCTACAGAATCCACGTATGTGCTGAACCACCTGAGAGCAAGTGTCCCACCAACTCCCTCCTTCCACAGCCCACCCTAGGTACTTTACCAACCAGGGCCTGAGCTCATATTGTGGGCTCTGTCAGATGCAGTCAGCTTACAATGAAAAGCAAACAGACTGAAGCCTGGGAGGCCGCAGCCCGACCTCCCCAAGGCTGCTGGGCCGAGCTTCCCCTGTGGGCTTGCAGTGGGCCTGCCTCACACCATTGTCTGGGGCTATCTGCCAGCACTGCAGGGCCTGATATGGACTATTAGACAGAAGGACTTTGTCCCCTGGGAAGAATGACATGGCAATCTCCTGATCCAATCTTCTTCCATGCGCCAACAAAATTTAATTGGAAAAATTTTATTGAAAAAACAAATTGTACAAATAAGTTCTTATTTTGACAGAAAAAAAAAAGGCTCACGTTCCCCCTTCCCCCCATCTTTGAAAAACTAAAAAAGGGGAAAAAAAAAAAGTTCATCCCAGGATGCCCAATACGATTCTCGACCAGGGTCTGCCCCCTCCTATGAGCGGTTTCCCCATCTCCCGTACCCAAGCCAGTCATTTTGGGGTGCCTGGTTCCAGGGACTGCAGCACCTAGCTGTGTAGCTGGAGGAAGTTGGGAGATGCTGGGGGAAGGGGAGGGACTGAGGCAGTGGGAGTGTCAGCAGAGGCCTGGGCTGCACCCCCAGCTCCAGGTCCCACCTATAAGAAAGTATTGGCTGGATCCAGACTTGGAGGGTGGGACAGGATGGCTATCTCCCAGGTTGCACAGTTTGTAGGGTCTCTGGGCTCAGCATCATGGCATCTGGGGACCCATGTCCGAGCGGAGTGGACTCTAGCTGGGAAGGTCTGCTCAGGTGCAAGGAACCCTGGTCTGGTTTTCCACCCCCACCCCATGGGATATCCAAGACTGGTACCTCCCCCCACAATAGCACCCATGTGTCTCAGGAACCTTCTGCTGCTTCCTGTCATCCCGTGCCCACCTGAGGGCCCTACAATTCATCTCGCATCTTGTCACCCTTGGGCCGGACCAGGCGCCCAATGAATAGCAAGGAACCACTCTGGGTGTCTCGCACCAGGAAGATGAAGGGGTGGTCTGCATAGAACAGCTTGGGGCTGCGCAGCTCCTCACGCCCGTAGATGTCCTGGTCAAAGGGGTTGCCCTCTGTGTCCCACTCGAAGGCGGTGGCATGGAACACGCTGGCCAGGTACAGGTCCTTCTTGCCCGACATGCGCGACAAATCTGCCTTATTCTTGTCGATGGCCTCGGTCAGGCCGAGCCCCGCCAGGTGTTTCTGTGGGACCAGGTGCCAGGTGAGACCACAGCATTCAAGCCTCCACCCACATCACCCTGACCACCCTGAGAAGACACAGCCAAGCCCAGGCGACACAGTCTGGGTGCCAAGTCCATCAGGGGCTTCACTCACACGCTGCTTTCTCTGTTTTCCTCCTCAAGCTCCAGAGAAGGAAACTGGGACTCAGAAATAACAATCAGACGTGATCCCTGCGCTGCCCAGCAACCTCAGGCTGTGCCCCTCGAGGTGGACTCCAGGGACAGATAGCAACCCTGGGAGCAGATCTGAGGGCAGGTCCCCTACAATCCAGACCCACCAAACCCACAAAACTCTGGGAAGGGGAGTGGACAGATCCTTCTTAAACTCTCTAGGAGATTTTAGCACACCCAAGTACTGACAAAGACGGATCAAAGGACAGCTAAGTCCACATCACTCTGAGGCTGACAGCCTGTCCCGAATAATATGACACCTGGGGTCTGCTTCCAAACGACCTGATGCCGGGATGGATGGTGGCTTCAGATGAACCACTATGGGGTATGAAGAGATGAGGGTCAAGCTGGGTGATGGGCATATGAGGGTTCCTTCCACTGATCTATCAAAATAAGGTGCTACAAAGTTTCCTGATAGAAAGTTTAAACACACACACAGGCAAGCACACGTGCATGTATGCACCTTCCCATGGCTTTGCACAGCACTTGGAGGCCAAATACCCATGTCAACACAGCAGCCTCCAGCCTCATCCCCTGGAATGCCCCACCTATTCTCCACAGACAGCCTCCCTGAACAACTTGCCTCCAAGATGGCTGTCCTCTCTCGTTCTCCCCTCAGGGCTCTCCATCCCTGAGACAAGCAGTGCCCGTCGATTTCTCTCTCTCTAGCAATGATGGTCTTGTCTGTCCCTCCCACTTGGCTCAGAGCTCTGGAAGGAGATAGCCCTAGACAAGGCTCTTTGTGGAGGTCAAGACTGACTCTCAGTGTAAGAGAGGTCAGTGAAGGACCATTGGCTGGCCAGGCACAGTGGCACAGGCCTATAATCCCAGCTATTTCAGAAGCTGAGGCTGGAGCATCACAAGTTCAAGGCCAGTCTCAACAACTTAACTTAGCAAAACCCTGTCTCAAAAATTAAAAAAAATAAAAATAAAAAGGACTGAGGATGTAGCTCAGCAGTAATGCACCCCTTGATTCTCTCCCCAGTACAAAAAAAAAAAATTCAAAAAGAAAAGAAAGGAGCATGGCTGAGTGGACAGCCACCTCAGGAGCCCAGGTTTCTGTAGAACAGTCTCTTCTCTCTGGCAGGGCCAAACAGTGACAAGGCCTGGGGTCCTGAGACTCAGGCAGTCCTGAGAGAGGTGTCTGAGCAGGCCTAGCTATTCATCCAAATGACTATATACAAGTCACCCACCTTGAATTTGCCAACTCAGTCTACCCCCCTGGACTGTAAGTCCTGTCTCTGCTGAGCTCCAAAAGACACAGCAGAAAAAAGGAGAGACCATTGGCCAAGAGATGGGGAAGAACCGGGGCCAGGGCCAGGTGGGAGACAGTGCAGATTCTTCTTTGGAAACTGTGTCTACGGTACAGACCATTACAAGCCCTACTAGGCTCTGGTTTGGAGCCGAAGCCCCATTCCATCTCGAACTTTCTCTCCAAGCTCTCTCTGCAGTAAATCTGAAGGATTCTATGGGTCAAGAGCCTTCCTGGGAACCATTTCTGGCACCCAAGGCAAGAATGAGATGAGTTTTCTCTCTTGAGGAGGTCAATAGTCTTCTTCCTGACAAAAAGGCCATCTCATGTCTTCACCTTGAGGTCTAACTGCAGCTCCCCCACTTTTAAGCCAATGGGACCTTGGGGAGTCACCATTTCTCTCTGAGCCTCTACCCACCACCCACATTGGTTACAAGGGGGAAATCCCCTTGAGCATGTGTGCAAGTCCTTGGCCATCCTAAGGGACCTGGATGTCAATCTTATGTGGTGGATGACACTCCAGCTTGAGCAACCTCTAACTGGATACTCCAGACTCCCAGAGGCAGCACAGTAACAGGGGCTCGCTTGAGTGTGCAATATCCCAACTACTGGCTAGGTAACTTTGAACAAGTTACTAAACTTTTCTGAGTCTCAGTTTCCTCATCTATCAGCTACAGTCCTCCCAAAGGAAGTTGTTTAGAGGACTGAGAGAGCTTAACATAAACAAAGTGCTTCAATGGCTGTCACACAGCAAGTGTCCATGGTATGATCAACTGCCCAAGGGCAGGTCCCACACATCCTCCCCTGCGTCCCCCCTATCAGAGCCCAGCCAGTACTGCCTAGACACCCAGGGGACACACTGGCCTAAACCCTTCCTCCTCTGCCAGGACTTGCAGGGCCAAGTTGGGCCAACCCTCACCTGTAGATCGTGGGTCACCTCCACCACACCCTTGGGCAGGGAGATGGCGACAGCCTTCTTCTGCATCTTCCCCATCCAGACCTTCAGCTGCTCCTTGGTCAGCAGCTTCTCAAGGCGCTCAAGTGGCTCCACGTGGTGGGGCATGATAATGATGAGGCTGGAGAGCTTGTGGGCCAGGGGCATCTCCAGGATTTGCAGCTTCTCCTTCTCATCATCGTAGTAGTTGTAGAGGCCTGGGTGGAGAGCAGAGGACACTGGGTGTGCTGTGGAGTGGGGGATAGGACGCCGTCTAGACCCCCTGCTCCTCAAGGCACCTACCTGTCCGGTGCATCATTGTGACACCCACGGTATAGGAACGAGTCACCATGAAGCCACGGTTGTCCACCATTTTGTGGTGGAACTTCTCGTCCCAGTGTGCTGTGGTGGGAACAGAGCACAGGGTTAGAGATCCAGGTCCCCAGACACTATCTCAGCCCACTGCACACCCTACACTTCTCCTTGCCACAGGCCGGTGACCATTCTTGGGGGCCAGGCTTCAATGTGCCTCTCTCCTGAGCGCCCAGCCCACAGAGTGCATGTTCCCTGCTCTTGGGTGAGGAGTGCCCTCTAGGGCATGCTGTCTGAGAATGCAGTTCCTCTAGTAGGTCCCCAAGTGACAGGGACCTCATTCCACCCTCACCTCAGCCTCCTCCATGTCCACTGCCTGTGTGGCACTTGTCAGGTGTTTGGGAAAACCTGCTGAGCTGGGCTTGCTACCCAGCCCGATTACTGAAGGGGGACTGTGTCCTGGGCAGGAGCACCCTGGACCACCCTTATTCTTGTTAGCAAGTTCTGTCTCCATGACCAGAAAGATGATGGGAAATTGGTTAATATGTGTTGGGCCACAACCAGACCTGCATTCTGATCCAGGCTCAGCAACTGACTGTGAGAGGTCTCGGCTCTCCCAGCTTGGCTCCATTTATAAAATGGGTTTCCCCATCCTTACAGCCAACTGATAAGAGTACCATCCAAGTAGGTACTCACACATATCCACTGACCCCAAATCTATCTTCAGTTCAATTCACACCAACTCCACCAGATCCTGACTCTGCTACCTGCCAGCCGAGCCTCAGCTTCCTTGCCGGTGAAATGAGTATAACACTGCCTGTCTCCAAGGGCTGCTTTAAGGAATGGGTGCCTTTCTCCAACTCACATTTGGGGCACAATGGATTCTGAATTTTATGGATTCCAACACATACAAGCTACGGCACATTGCTTAGATGAAAAATGATATGTAGGGACACATATCACATATCTGGAGTCCCCCTGAGGACTTGCATCCCTGTCCCAGTCCTTTCAACAACTGGCTACCTCTCTGAATTTGGTTTGTAAAAGATCTCTGAATCTAGTGTATAAAACATTTCAAAAACCGTTATGCCTCCGCAGGTCCCTGTGTTCAAAGAAGAGCTGCGAAGAGCCCCCACAAGGAACTCTAGGAGGAGCCCGCCACCCTCACGCCATGCCCTGCCGGCAACTCACGCTTGAAGAACATGGCATTGACCAGCAGGGCACCATCGGTACGCTCCACGTCCTTGGTGACCTCGGGCAGCTTGCCGTCTGTGGTCTGCGCGGCCCACTCGTTGATGGACTGCAGGGCGCTGCGCTTGTCGCGGAAGTTGATCTTGGAGTGCTCGCAGTTATAGTGCTGCTTGCTGCTGCGCACGAAGTCGTCGGCGAAGCTCACCGAGCTGGGCCCGTACAGGCGGCTGCCCAACTTCCAGGTCACGTTGCGCGCCGTGGAGTTGCTGAGCGAGCGCAGCAGCTCGCCCAGGCCCGCGTGCACCTCCTCGTCCCGCAGCTGCTCGGCGCTCAGCACTGCCTTGGCCTGCGAGGCCGTGGCCGCCTTGCCGCCCAGAGACACCAGGCCCAGGGAGGAGGCCACCACCACGGGCGATAGCAGGATATTCTCCACAGCCTGGTCCTTGGCCATGGCCTGGTACAGGCTGAAGGCCAGGCCAGCGCTGCGCTCGGCCAGAGTGGCCGCCTTGGGGCTCAGCTTCTCTGAGGTGCCGGGGGCTGCTGCGGGTTTCTTCACCTCGGCCGCCAGGGCCATGGCCAGGAGGCACAGGGTACCAAGTAAAGGGAGGGAGCGCATGGCTGGAAGGTGGGTCGTGTGCACCACGGGGGACCTGTGAGGGCTGCAAAGAAGAGTGTGGCCCTGAAGCCCTGTGTCTTCCTCCCCAGCTTCTCCCAGCCACCAAATTTCCTGAAGATGGGTACAAGTGAACCCAGAATTGTGGAATCCCAGATCCCACTCAGGGCTGCCCATTCTCTCAGGGGTCAATGTAAAGCAGGGTTCGTAACAAATCACCACCAGGCCACCCTATTGGTTTCCTGCATTGGGCACCCAAAACTTACACATATTTATGTGTTTACTGTAAATTTATTTCTGCCCCTAAGTAGCTTGTGGCTTCCAGCCTGTCTGGTCCCCCACTGTATCCTCAAGGCTTAGCACATGACAGGCCTCAGCCATTCCTGAATGGAGGTAAAACAGGGCAACTTGCCAGATCCAAGGTCTCTATCAGTCTCTATAGAGCTCAGCTGTGATCTCACATGACCCTGAGGGCCCTTTTTCAGTAAGAACAAGGAACAACAGGACTGAAAATCTACAGGAAGCCCAGGTGCCTGGGCAAAGAATGTCCTGTGGGACAGACCTATGGGCCTGCCTCACCCCCATGCCTCTCCTTCCACTCTGGGATGTTAATGAGCCACAGCCAGGTTTACTCATTAAATGAGGGAGTCCAGGTGTTCCATTCTGCTATCCCTGGGATGACCTTGAATGTGTGTGTGCATGTGGGTCCACCCAGCCTGTCTCCCTTTTCCACACTGCAAGGGCCTAGGTAGACTTAGCCTGCCCGTCTGCCCACAGCCCCTGGACCAGACAGGAAATCCCACACTAAAGCTCTTGGGAGCAATTCCTTGGAAACTAGAAGGGGAAGTGGGTTTCCGGAGAGAATAAGGGCAGGATCCTGGGGAAGGGAGTGAGTCATAGCTCAATGGAGTAGTGACCCCTCCCCCCACCATCAGAGGCTGGCCAGATGTGTGTTCATCCTCCTAAGAAGCTGAAACTACCACATCAGATTCTATTCTGCACTCCCGTCTAACAGCCACTGCCACACAGGCCATCTGCTCCATGGCCTCAAGTTTATCCTCAGGCCCCTTTCCTGACCCCAGCAGTAGCAGGAACCCCAGGATGAATACCACTCCCCTTTCTGAGACTTTCAATCAAAACAGTCTCTATTCATGAGAGATTTCCTCACACACACCCTTCAGGTCCTTCCCCAGCACAGAAGAGACAACAGGGCAAGAGGAAAAGTCAGAAAGAACCCTGGCAGAGGTGAGTTCCACTACTTTGGCAGTCAAGATTCACAGTTCTCCTAAAGGAAGATAGAAAATTTGAAATCCTAGTGGAAGACCCTCAGGGACTTTGGCCAGTGGGGAGAGCACTGGATTTCTGGGTAGCTTCTACTGTTGGCATCCTATCAACCCAGCCAGGTCTCCCACCTCCCTAGGACCTTGAAGTTTCAATTCAAAGGAGAAGCAAAGGGCCTCAGGAGAGGGAATGACAGAGGAGCAGAGTGCCACTGAGCTCCACAGACACCTGGGGGATGGTACAAGGGAGTTTGGGACCTCACCCTCAAGCACTGAAATGACAGAGGTCCTCAGGCCCAGATGAGGCTCCAGGCCTCCTCCCTCCCAGCCTTGGCTCCTTCCCCACCAGGCCTAAGGCCTCAAAGGCAGAGGTAGCATGTAATTTATTGCATAAACAAGGACACTTAAGAGAGTAAAATGGAACATTTCTAATTATTATGCCAGGACAACAGGCACATGATCACCCTACTCAAAGGCCACATCTAATCCAGGCAGCTGATGCTGAGTTCAGAGCTCAGATAGGGCTGCACAGACCACCAGCATCCCCTTCCTTAGTGGCTGGTGGAGGAGTGCAGGCTGCCACGTGGCAGCCACCATCTTGACAGCCCCCACCCCCAGCCAACCAAAACCTCAAAGGGCTGGGAGGGGCTTCTCAAGAAAGCTCCAAATGACTAGTTTGGGATTTCTCAGGCAGCCACATAGCTCCTGCTCCTGGTGACGTGGCAGGCAAGAGGCTGAATTATCTCTGTAGGCCAGCAGAGGGGGCTTCCAGCCTGGGAGACAGGAGGCCTGGGTTCAGGTCCTAGGGGTGCTATGGATTTGCCAGGAGACCCCACGAGACTCCCTGGCTTCCTTTCACATCTGCACTTTTCAAGGGAAGATGCAAGGCTGGGGAGAAGGGCTGCCCCGTTAAACCCAGCAGCAAGAATGGAGGAAGGCAAGTTCCTGCAAGCAAGCCAGCCTCCCACAGCCCAGCCCATCTTGCCACCGAGAAATGCCAGCCCTCAGGCCACTGTTAGACAATCTACAGTTGCACAAACAAAATCCAAGATCGCATAGCCCACAGCGGGCTGGACTGAGCTGGGGCTGGGAGGGGAGGGAAGGAGAGGCTGGGAGTCAGAAGGTCTCAAATATTTGAGAGGGTCTAAAGTACCTTGAAACTGCCTCAGAGGGAGGTCAATGCCTGCCTTTTTCATTCTGAAAGAAAACAGAAGAGTGAAGACAATGGGACCCCACAAAGGGGAGGTTGGGAGTAGAGGCCAGGCCCAGCCCCCAAAGGGCACCCGTTCCAGATTTCCAGGGACCTCAGAGGTGAATCACGTCACTGTATAGTGGGAGAAACTGAGGCACATCTGGCAGGGACTATCCCAGGTCCCACAAGGACAAATAGAGGTCAGACTTCCTAGCACAGGGCTCCATCGATTCAGAAACACTCACAGAACCCTCCTGAAGGCCACAGGTGGTGTCCGGCTGCACAGCCAGAACAACAAAAGTCTCCTAGGAATCCTGGTGACCAGAGACAAAGGCCAGGGCAGGAAAGGGGGATGGGTACACAAAGGATCAGAGGACAAGAGGGTGTGGCCCCAGTCCAAGCTTCCAGGCAATCAAAGCCCCCAGTTTTCTCCAGACCTCCATCCGGGCCCTGCAGCCCTGCAGCGCAGAGGGACCAGCAGCAGGAAACCAGGGAAGAGGAGGGGCCAGGACTTCAGGCCAGGCTGGAAGTGCTTTCATTCTTCCCCTCTCTAGATGCCTCAGGAATGTCCCTAAGCTGGGGGTAGGGAAACCCAGCATCTGACGAAGCCCTAACCCTGCAGTTCCTTCAGGAACCAGGTGGGTAGACAGAGTAAGGGTGGATGACTCCCACATCTCCAGTGGGTCTCTCGGCCCAGTCCCTGCCCCCACCCTACATAAGACCCTGCAGACTCCCACTCCCTTTTTGAGGGGGAGGGGGGTTGGCTGCTTATCTCTCCCTCAGCTGCCATGCTCTACACACACGCTCATCAGAAATGGAGCCCCTTTTGGTGATTCCTCCTGAAGCATGGAACCCCAAAAGCCAGGACCTCACACCCCAGGAAAAGCCTAGACCGGTTCACCTCCTCTCCTAGGCTCAGATGACCCCCATCAAGCCTGGGAGTGACCAATCAGTCACTGCAGGACCCTGGTCCTCCAACTGCCAAGCTGACCAGCCGCATCCCTGTAGGAAAGGCCCCAACTCCTCCTTCCTGTTTGCGGAGGGTCCGGTTCAGCACCCCAACTCCCAGCCCCACTGTCTGTCTCTGCCACTACCGGCTCCCGTAACTTCTAGGGGCGCTGCACTTTTCCCAACCCCCGAGAGTGCACAGATCCCCGTCCCAGCCCTGCTCGGTGCTCCCTGCGCCCTGCCGGTCTGCATGGCTTCATCGCCTCCAGGCTGCGAGTCCCCCTCACGATGCTCCAGCTGCCCCAAGTGCCTGGAACTTCATTTTAGGGGCTCTGGTTTGGACCCAACGCCTCCTAAAGGCCACCCGCCCCCTCTCCCTAAGCACCCCAAAATTGTTGCGCGCTCCCCCGGCCGCCCCTGCCCCTCACCTGGGCCGGGCCGGCTCTGGGACCGGGCGTCTCACCGCCGGGCTGCTTTGGGTTGACTGTACTCTCCGCCCGCTGCCTCAGGCCCCAGATCTATATATGGCTGTCCCCACCCCCTCCAGCCCCCGTCCCGAGAAACTTCTGGAAAGTTGGAAAAGGCTTCCGCAGGGCGCCCCAGCTCCACCAAAAAAAAAAAAAAAAAAAAAAAGCCAAAGACCTCCCCCTAACCGCCTGCCTCCCGCCCTCTGTCTGCAGGCTGAGGCGCTGTCCAGGCCCCTGGGTCCTACTGTCCCCCTTCTCTAGCTGGGCTGTGGGGCATCAGTGAGTCCCCCCACGGTGACTAACTAGTCCTTCAGAGCACACCGTTGTCCTTTGATGCCGTGGAGACTTGGGGACCCTGGTGGTCTTGGAGATGGGGGAGGGGGATTCGGGCCACTGAGCTGGAGGAGACTTCAAGGTCCAGCTTCCCCGGACTGGAGCCCCGTCTCCAGGCTCTCCAGGCAAGCCATCCCGCTCCTGATCTCACATTCTCTCTGGCACCCCTTTCCTGGCTCTGCTCGGAGTACATCCATTGCCCCTTTCCACTCTCACTTTTTCAAGGTGAAACTTAATTGGGCCCCCCAATCCCTGCTTCTCCTCAGTCAGGGCCCCTGTTCTTTGCACCAGGGAAGGTAGTCAGACTTTAGGAGTCAGTGCCCTTCAGTTCTGGGTTGATCCTAAAGTCTTCATCCTCAGCTGATCTTTATGTCAGTGGCCATTCTGAGATAGTGAGGGCTTGAACCAGACCAGGTACCTGCCCCTCACCCTGGAAAGTCCAGGTCTTGGAGTGATCAAGGCAAAGACTGCTGGGGAACATCAGGTGGTCCTGCTGGGCATGGAGAGGTACACAGAAGGAAAAACCCTGGCTGTCCACTAAGGACTGTACTGTGTGACTTTCTGTCTTATCTCTGCCACCACCCCTTCCCTGAAATTCTAGGGGTGCTGCACTTTTTCCAGCTCTGACTCCTCATCCTTGTGCAACTCTCTGTGCTACCCCTCAGGTTTGCTCCATCACCATCTAACTAGCCCCAGTCCTCCATTCCTCAGTCCTTGACTGAAATATGGTGCTAAACGGAGCATTCAAGTACTCAGGAGGCTGAAACAGGAGGAAGGCAAGTTCAAGACCAGTCTGGCCAACTTAATGAGACTCTCTCTCAAAATTTAAGAAAAAAACAAAAAGGGCTGGGGTTGTAGCTCAGTGGTAAGACACTTGCCTGGAGACCCTGGGTTCCATCCCCAGTAATGAAAAAAAAAAAAAAAAACTGTGCTAAGTCATTTCTTTTTCTTCTTTCCCCTCTTTCCCTTTTTCTATCTCCAGTTCATTGTCCCTGCACCCCTCCCTGTCTCAATGCCTTCCCACAGGCTCCAGGTCTCACTATCAACCCTTCCCACCCCACCCCTCCCACAATTGATAGTACCTTGAGCTCTGAATTAACCTAGGGTATTCATTGTTCTGGCACTGGACAAAGTCCCTGACCTCAGGGATGTCCATTGTGAGGGGTATGTGCATGTTAGTAGAGAACTCAGTAAGACAAATTGTTTAGTAGACCCCGCCCCAACCCTCTTCACTAGTGAAATGATAGATAACTAATGGGCACAGTATGGAGAGGAAGGGGCAGAGTATAGAGACTGTCTTCACTCACTACTAGTCACTTGTTCATTCAGTCAGCAAAATGTTTGAGCACCTTCTTTCTTCCAGGTCCTTGTCAGATCCTGGAGAGCAAATGAATTCCAGTACCCAGTAGATGCATCCTCTGGGTCCCTGGCCTCAGTCATTTGCAAGGGGAGACTAGCTTCTCAGTCTGGATCAAGGTTAGGCTGCTGCTATTCAGTTTTCTGACTCCAGGGACTACGGGAAATCTTAGATCTCAAAAGCTTCAGACTCTGAATTAGGGTCAAGGGATCACCAATTACTTGAATCCTAAAGTGACCACCATACAACATGATCTTACTCTTGAAGCCACATAGAATCTTTGAGCTCAGCTAAGGGTTCAAAGGATCTTAAAATAAAAGTATTAAAAACTCTGAGCGGCAAAGCATGTCAAATGGCATAGACTCCTGTCTACAAGTACCAGGCAGAAGTCTTTTCTGCTATATCCTAAAATGTCAGGTACCTGGTACCTCTCTCTACAGGGAACCCTGTGGCCTTCAGAAACAGCCCAGTATTCTTTTGGAGGACAGGTCTGATCCTTTTGATTCACAAAAGCTTCCACCCTTGGGGTAGTGTCCATCTCTTTGGGGTAGCTATCCTAATTCTTGTGTGTGTCCTGCTTCAACTGTGTCTGCCTATAAGGAGAGATCCTTCTATATAAGGACACTGCCTGGATCTCCCAGCAGACCCCATCCTCCACCCTCACCCCCACCTCGGCCCCAGGTGAGCTCATGACTTCATCAGGGAGCTAAGGACTGAGACAGGGACAGAGAGGGCTCATCAAAGCTAGTGGAGGTTTGCCTTGGTCTCTAGCAGATTCCAATGTCAAAGTCTCATCAAGATTTCCTTTCTATCAGGCATGGTGACACATACCTCTATAATCCCAGCAACTCAGGAGGTTGAGGCAGGAGGATTGTTCGAGGCTAGTGTGGGCAACTTAGCAAGATCCTGTCTCAAAGTTTAAAAAGATTAGGGATGTAGCTCAGTAGTAGAGCACCCCTGGGTTCAATTCCCAGTACTGCCAAAAAAAAAAAAAAGACTTCTCTTCCTCTGTACACTTACATATCTCAGCTTTCTTAGGCCCTTCGACCTCACCAACATTGGAGGGGAAAGCTGAGAGTACTATGACTGTTCCATTTTGTAGAGGGGTAAACTGAGGCTTATGCTGTTAAATAAACCCAGATGTCTAAAAGGTGAAGAATAGAGGGGACTGAGGCTCTTCATTTATAGATAGGGAAGCTGAAGTGGGGGCCGGTGGGGGATCTGTATCTGAAGTCCCTCTGCCAGCCTCACCAGACCCATACTGAAGCGCAGACCAGGCCAGAAGCCTCCTCCATGGCTTATCATGCTACATGATCTCAATGTTATCATCCTGGATTGTCAGTGAATGAATGTCCCTGGAGATTTTGGAAGAGCAGGGCCTCACCCTTCTCATCTTGAATCCTTAGGTCCCAGCTCAGGGCATGGCACAAAAGAAGCACTTGGGGCCTGGGGCTATAGCTCAGTGACAGAGCGCTTGCCTAGCATGTGTGAGGCACTGGGTTCTATCCTCAGCACCACATAAAAATAAACAAATAAAATAAAGGCATTCTGTCCATCTACAACTACAAAAATAAAAAAAGAAGAAGAAGAAGAAGCACTTGGTACACACAGCCAGCCAGCACCAGTGAGTGATGCGCAGTGGCCGACCCAAGTCTACTGCCCGCCAAGCATGGCCTTTTGGAGGAAAGAAAGGCCATGGCTCCTTTAAATTTCCAGCATCAGCAAAAAAATGTCAAGAGCCTTTGCCACATTATTCTTAGCTCTGAGCCCAGCCCAGAGGCTGACTGTGGCCCTTCCCCCACATTCCAGGCTGTACTTTCTGGAAAAAGAACTCTTTGAAGGGGGGGCGGGTGTGGGGAGATTCTGAAATGCAGAGAAGCTCTCAAGGATTTCTTTCATGTCTGGATTCTTCCAAGTGCCTGCAAATCTGTTCCTACTACCCTGCACACAGGAGCCCAGCTGGAAAGGTCCCCAGACAGCAGGGAGTAGAAGACCAGCGAGTCCAATTGCATTTACACTCTACAGAGGAAAACTGAGACCAAGAGTGGGGCAGGAATTTGCTCACGGTCACATAGCAAATCTGAGATGGAGGGCCATGGAGTCTGCGCCCTGGGCCCTCTTTCCCCGCACACCCTCTCTAGCTGACCAGTGAGATAGGCAGGCTCCGGTTCTGCCAAGGACTACGCAAACAGCCATGGCCACATTCACTCAGCCCTCACCCCATGGACTCCTAGGACAGAAACTAGCGTGTCATGTAAGTGCCCAGTCCGTCCACGTGCTGCCCAGCATCCTCTGCCTCGGCTTCCGGAGTTGCTGGGGTTACAGGAGCATACCACTGCGCCTGGCTAATGTCTCAGTTTAACTAAAGGACGTTAGTTGAGAGAGGTTTAATCCCCTTTTCCTTTTTATGTGGCATAAAGCTGGGCCAGAAAGGCTTTGACAACCAGTTCTAGTGATCCTGTCCCTGGAGGAGGCAGGGCCACCCCCAGGCTGCTCCTCCGTGACAGCTGTCCAGAGCCAAGTGTGTTCTCCGGCCAAGGCATGAGTCAGGAAAACGCCGCTCTGCAATCTCTGATTCCCTCTCATGGAGCGTGGGGCCTTCTGTCCAAAAGGACTGTCCTGCATGCTGCCACGTAGGAGTGAGGGAGGCAGCAGGCCACCCTGGGGGTAAGGAGGCGGGCACAGATTCATCCCTCCTCCTGGAGCAGGCCCGCCTCCACCCCCACCCCTCGGCATTTTTCTGGTGCCTAGGGAAGCCACAGGAAATCCACTGCCTTCACGCATGATCTCCAGGGATACCAGCCCACTGATACGCTGTGCTTGTCCACGTGGCCGTGAGGAGCACACACATACATCTCCAGCAATCCAAATGCACCACATGTGGCCCCTGTGCCTGATAGTCATGTGTGTGAGGGCACAGGAGTCCTGCCTCTTCTCAGCCTCTGCCTCCCTGGCCTCCTCTGGCCATTCACGGAAAGGGCCCAGGAAGCAAGCAAGGCCAGGATGGGACAGGCATCATTAAATACCACCCTGCCCTTTCTCTTTCCTTCTAGCTGTCCTCTCCCCCAGGGGCTTCTTCACATGATAATAATGATGCTCAGGTGGGCCACAGGGCTGTCACTTCTGTCTTGTATCTCTGATGCTCAAAAAAGGGACCTTGAGCTCTGACAACCTCCCAGCCCAGCTCTAATCTGCTCAGTCCAGAGAGCAGCACCCACTCAGGAGACCTGGAGTCCTGTCTCAGCTCTGCCACTTCTTGGCTATGTGCCCATGATCTAATCGTCCCCTCTGTAAACAGGACTGCTGCTCTCAAGGCTGATGAGAAGCACAGATGGAATAACACCTGGAATGACGTCAGACCTCCTCTCCACACATCTCTCTTCACCTCTTCCCCAATGGGTCGAACCCGCCACACAAGGAAGCTGCTGCAGCCCTCTCCTGCTCTGTCTTCTGAGTACTGTCCTGACAGGTCCACTCATTCCTGACCTTGCATGTACATGGAAAGCTAATAGAGGGCCAGGAAAACAGTGAGGACTTCCCTGGGAGGTACAGGTAGAGATGGCAACCTGGCCAGCTGGAAGAACTCAGCCTGGGAGTCAGGAAGTCTGGGACAGGGTCTGTCTCCATCTCCACTCACACTGTGACCAGGAAAAGTATGTGCCTCTCTGCATCTCGGTCTTCTCATCTGAAACACGGGGATATAAGCAGGGTCTGGGTAGATCCAAGGGATCTGATTTTAAACAGGAAGAAGGTTTCACATACATTCCTGGTCAGAAGAGAAATCAGGACATAAAAGTCATTTTTATGCAAGCTTTTAAAAACACCTTAGTGGTGTATTAAGAATTGTAATGCAAATAATAATAATAATGATAATAATAATAATAGAGCTCATGTATAATGGCATAATTTGGAGCGAACATATTTTATATACAGAGTTACAAAAAAATGGTGTTGTGAATGGATAGTTATTATTGTAATGCATTCCACTTTTGTCATGTATGTAAGAAATTTTTAAAAATAGTTAAAAAATAAAATAGAAACATATAAAATAGAATAATTTCCTGCCACATTGTCTATAATAGCAAAAATTGGAAACAACTATTCATAAATATAAGTGGAAATACCTTGAAGCTGGGAAAAACAAAAAGTGAGGAAATCGGTGTGGGTGGGGGGGGTAGTTTGTTTGTTTTTGGTTTTAAACAAAACAAAACCTTAAACCCCTAAGGTTGCTTTACCACTGAGCTACATCCCCAGCCCTTTTCTTAATTTTTTTTTTTTTCGAGACTGGGTCTTGCTAAATTGCTGAAGGCTTTGCTAAGTTGCTGAGGCTGGCCTTGAACTTGTGATCTTCCTGCCTCAGCTTCCTGAGTTGCTGGGATTAAAGGTGTGCACCACTGTGCCAGGTGAGGAAATTCTTTATGTTCTGAAATGAGTTAATTTCAGCATGTGGAAGAATGTGTAAGCTCGGGTGGCTCTCAAGTCACTGAGAAACTGGTAACACTGGTTGCAGGGCAGCAGGAGAACTGGAGGGAAGGCAGAGTGAGAGTCTTTTCTTTTCATCTGTTATAAATTTCTGGACTGTAGGAATGTATTCCCTATTTACCTATTTTTAAAATTTGAAATGATTTGTGTTCTTTGTAAAAAAAAATTCTTTAAAAATCTAGCTTAGGGAAATGATTCTTTAGTTTTGAGCACAGATTCATGTACAAGAATGTTCATCAGAGCCTTTTTTGAAGACAAGGTCAGTAAGGGAGGGAATATTGGCAGACATCAGAAAGGGGGAGGAGCTATTGTAATCCTCAGGCAGAGAAAGAGGGCTGAGCTCAATGGATTGTTGCATTAAAAACAAAACAGCATTTTCTGCACATTTTATGTGCAGAGCTACAGATGTCTGGAAGGGTGTTCACATTTCATAAATGTCAATGCTGCTTATTGGGTGACTTCTATTTAATTAAAAAAAATTTCTGATGTTTAAAGGCCTGGGTTAGTTTTCTTTTTAATGCTTACTATAAACAATTAATAAAATGTGTATCAGTGTGTATAGTAGTCATAGAGAAAGTCTAGAAAGAAATATTCAAATGGCTCAATAGTGTTTATCTCCAGAGATGAAAATACACATCAAATCTTTTCTGTGCTTCTCTGAAAAAAGAAAAAATTGGGGGCTGGGGATGTGGCTCAAGCGGTAGCTCGCTCGCCTGGCATGCGTGCAGCCCGGGTTGGATCCTCAGCACCACATACAAACAAAGATGTTGTGTCCGCCGAAAACTAAAAAATAAATATTAAAAAATTCTCTCTCTCTCTCTCTTTAAAAAAAAAAGAAAGAAAAAGAAAAAATTTTTTTCCTAGTATTGGAGTTTGAACCCAGAGCCTCAGGTATGCTAGGCAAGTGCTATATCCCCAGGCTTTTTATTTTGATTTTGAGACAGAGCCTCACTAAGTTGCCCAGGCTGGCCTCCAACTTGCCATCCTTCTGCCTCAGCCTCTGGAGTAGCTAGTTTCTCTGAATTCCTTTAATAATCAGTTTTTAAATATTGATAAAATGAATAGAAAAGGGACATCCAGTGGGAGGTCATCCTCCAACCTCTGGGCGCCATGCCTGAGTGAGGGCTGGGGGACCTGCAGTCTGTGCCAGGAGGTGTTGGAGCCTGTGGCTTGGACCAACTCACCACCACCCTGGGAAGATTGGAGCTGGAGCTGAGGGCCCTCTGGCCAGACCTGGGATTTCCTTCCCACCAGACCTGCTCAGTGGGGAGTGAGAGGGGGAGCTGGAGAGGAGAATGTCACAATAACCCAGAGCAAGATGCTGGAGCCCGGACCTGGAGAGACACCACTGGGCTGTGGAGGGCCTGGCTGTGGATTGAACAGGGAAGGTCTGAGTGGAGGAGGGAAGAAGGCCTGTCTGGCATCTGCCAGCTGAGCAGGTGGCAATGGTCCCTCTCCTGAAGACTCTGCGGAAGGCAGTGGGAGATGGGGAGCTCCCTTGTGCATAGATTGAAGACATCCAGGGGGCTGTAGTGTCCCATGTCTGGCACTAGGGACAGAAGGCCAGCCTGGAGATGACAATGTGGCAGGGACAGTAATGGATCAGAGCAAGTAGAGAAGGTAGGAAGGCAGCAGCTGGGGAGAGGCAGGGCCTTGGCAAAGGAATCGGCTCCTAGGAGGGGAAGGAAGGTGAAGCCAGCAGGGCTGCGGGAGTGGGTAGGGCCCAGGGGAAAGGCCATGGGATGCGATGGAGCAGTGGCCCTCCTCTTCCCTTCCTCCCTTCCTGAGAGTGCTGAGGGGGACAGGCCTCAGCAGCAGGATCCCTGTGACTCGGTGGCGGGTGGGGTGGGCCAGTGCTGGGGTCTGCATACTCGGCCAGGCCTCATTGGCTGTGGAGACTGGAGCTGCACAGAGACAGGCCGAGCTGATGCAACGTGGGCCTATCATTGCGGGGCCTGCTGAAGGGATGCAGCTGTGCTGGCCGCTGCCCAGCGGTTCCAGCAGGGGGTGGGGGCTGACTCTCAAGGCTGGCTGGCGCTCTGGGACTGCAGCCCAGCCAGACCCAAAGGCCGTCTGTTCTGGGTCTGTTCTGACTCAGGAGGGAAACACGCCTTTCATGGAAGCACCAAAAGAGCCCTCGACTCCGTGTGTGTGTGTGTGTGTGTGTGTGTGTGTGTGTGTTTGCGATGGGGGTGGAGCCCACAGCTGATGCTGTGCTGCAGATGTTCCTCACTGGCTCAGCCTTTCTCAGAGCCAGCTGGAGAAACAGGAGGGGAGGAGAGGGCCCTATCCCCCACAGAGCTGGCCTTGGCTGAGTCACCACAGGGTTTTACTCTGCTCACCTCTGACTCTGAGCATAACTTTGGGAAAGTCCCTGTTCCTGCTGAGCCTCAGGTTCCTCATCTCTTTAGCTGGGATTGAGTATGTGGAGGAGTATCGATGGGAAGGGGATCCCACGGGGGTACACTTAACCAGGCTGAGTCCCCAGAGAAAACTTGGGAGAAAGGTTCCCATCACGTTGCTGAGAGGTAGGCGTTTGCACCTGAGGATACAGAGCCTCTAACAACCTGAGAATGACAGATCTGGATCCAGCCAGGTCTCTTTGCTTGGATTCCTGGATCACAGCCAGATGAGATTAGGAGGCTCATACTGGCATCAGTGTTTCCAAGGACTCTGGGAGTTGCCCACATTTGGGCACAGTCTACAAGTCGATTACTTTGTTAACCTTGCCCAGGCCCCAGGCAAGGGCCTCGAACTATTTGGGCAATGAAGAGAGGGAGATGGACAAATGGTGGCCAGGTTTGAGGGAGTCCCAGTTGGGAGTCTAAAGGGCTGGATCAGAGCACAGGTGAGGCCCATGGGCAGCTTGCCCAAGCTCCCAGACATAGGGTTTCCGCCCTGGAAGATGGGCAGAGGTGGACTGAGAAATAGAAAGGATCAATTCCTGGTCCCAGGAACAAACCAGGGAGCCTGGCTATTGAGACTGAGGTGAGGGGACACTCAGCTCAGGGCTGGGCTCAGAGGTTTGAGGAACTCAGTAAGGTTTGTGCAGTGAGTAGGTCCACAAGAGGCCTTGGGGTAGGCAGCACCATCATCTGAGGTCCACAGCACTGACCTGTCCCCACATCCTGGCCAGATGTCTGTCTTGCCACCTAGAGTGGAGCTGTGTCTGCCCTGGTTCCCATGGGTGGGGTGGGGACAAATAGGTCAGGTGCCCGTGGAGCTGGCTCTGCTTCCACTGGGTACTTTCAGAGATGCAGACTTGCTCAAGGGTTACCTACTAGGGTGTCACCCAGGGCCTGCTGCTTGTCCCAAAGGCCTCATGTGGACAGAATTCCATCACTAATAGGTAACTTATTATCACTCAAAACCAGATTATCCTGAGCCACAAAGCTGGGATAGGCCCGATGCTGGGGACATAGAAGCAAACAAACTCATTTTCTCTGGTCAGGGAAGGAAGCCGAGCAGAGCTGGAGCCCAGAAGTACCTGTCCCAGTGCAGGGCTGGGTGGGGGTCAGGGAAGACTTCCTACATGAGGTCACCTGAGGCTGGGAAGTTCACACTAAGCAGAGAAGACCTATGGGAGGAGGGCAAGGCACTTGCCCTTGGCACACACCTAACAGAGGCACCCCAAACCTCAGGAGTCACTATCAATATTTTCATGTAATTTTTTTTTTTTTTTTGGATACCAGGGATTGAACCATGGGTGCCTAACTACTGAGCCACATCCCCAGCCCTTTTTTTGTATTTTATTTAGAGACAGGGTCTCACTGAGTTGTTGCGGGCCTTGCTATGTTGCAGAGGTTGGCTTTAAACTCGCCATCCTCCTGCCTCAGCCTCTTGAGCTGCTGGGATTATAGGCATGCGCCATCCCACCCGGCTTATGCAGTATTTTTTAAAATAAAAATCAACCCCAAATCCCATGATGAACAAAATATCAACATTTTAACCAAAGACAGGATCAGGGCAGACTTCATGAGTGCACAACCTGCTTGGTCTTATTGGGCCTCCCACAGGGTTAAACGTGTTGCTGTTGCCATTTTGAAGTTTTTAATAAGTTTTAAAGGAAGGGCCCCTCAAAGTGTGTAGTGAGTCCTGGACAGGACCAGTAAAACAGGATTGTGTCAGCCATATCAGAACCTGAGGCAAAGGAAAACTAAACAGTATGTATTTAAAATTAGGTATTTTGGGCTGGGGATGTGGCTCAAGCGGTAGCGCAATCGCCTGGCATGCGTGCGGCCCGGGGTTCGATCCTCAGCACCACATACAAAGAGGTCGTGTCTGCCGAAAACTAAAGAATAAATGTTAAAAAAAAAATTCTCTCTCTCTCTTAAAAAAAAATAAATAAAATAAAATTAGGTATTTTATTCATCATGGATTTGTTTGCATTAACTGTGACTTTTAAAAATTATTACATGAGGCCAGGCATGGTAGTGTAAGTCTGTGATCCTGGCAACTCAAGAAGCTAATGTAAAAAAAAAAGAAGCTAATGTAGGAAGATCACAAGTTTGAGGCCAGCCTGGGCACATAGCAAGGAGGCCCTAAGCAACTAGTGAGACCCTGTCTCAAAATTTAAAAAAATAAAACAAAGGACTGGAGATGTAGCTGAGTGGTAGAGAGTCTCTAGGTTCAATACCCAGTACCAAAATAAAATAAAAATTTTACATGAGCTAGGCATGGTGGCTCACACACGTAATCCCAGTGGCTCCAGAGGCTGAGACAGAAAGATCACAAGTTCAAGGTCAGCCTTAGCAACTTAGTGAGGCCCTAGGCAACTTAGTGAGATCCTGTCTCAAAAAATAAAAAGGACTGGGAATGTTGCTCAATGGTAAAACATCTCTGGGTTCAATCCCTGGTATCAAAAAAGAAAATTTATATGAAAATATTATTACCTTGATTATTAAGGTTTTTAAATTTACACTTGAGGTAAACACCTCTCTATCTCTTAATACCACCCCTGAAAGAGGGTGAGGAGAGGAAGGCCAGGCAGAGGGAACAACAGGGGCAAAGCTGAGAGCCCACGCAACAAGGAGAACTGTCGTATGGGGTCCTGGGAAGAGCCTTTGGGCACACCAGGTCCCACTCCCACCAGAGAGGCACCCGATGACCCTACCCCACAAATCGCTGTCCAGAGCCTCAGTGCCCCATCTACAAAATAAAAACAAAAGTTTCAACCTGTCTCCCAGATTGTTTTGAGGGATACAAAGAAGACACTGGGTTTGCAGTGATCTGTAAACTGCGCAGTGTGTGCACAAGTTTTGTGTCAGGTGGGGTGTCCTCCACCCCAGGCAGATGCATGGTCATCTCCCCTGCCTCCACCCCTCATGCAACTCTCCCTCCTTTCCAGCAGCTTCAAGACCCCTGCCCCCTCCCTCCACATCACCCCACAAAGCCTGGGGGGTCGACCCCATCCAGCCAAAGCTGCTCCGTGTGCACATGAGAGAATCCTTGGAAGTTCTTCATTTATTCCGTCTTTCTTCTATGCAGCAAATGTTTACTCAGAACACACTACAAACCAAGCGATCTGGACCCCAAGAGTGAACAGAGCCAGAGCTCCAGCCTCGCACGCTGGCCAGGAGAGAATCATAAAAACCAAGAAGAAACGGGGACAGGAGGAAGGAGGTGGACCACTTCATATCAGTGACCTGAGATCTCCAAAGTGAGAAGCTGCCTTCATTTCCTATGGCTGCTGCAACAAATCACCGCAGAGCAGCTTCAAACAATCCTCCCACCTCAGCCTCCAGAGTATGGGGCCACAGGCATGCTCCACCCTGACTGGTTCCCTGGGTGTGTTCTAGGAACAGCAAGAAGGCCAGCCTTCTAGAGGGGAATGTTCCGGTTACCTTGATTTTAATCAACTCATCTGTGAGGCCAACCCCACCTCTGCAGACAAATGTGGTGGGCTCCAGGACCCCTGAGCATCACAACTGTCCTACAGGGCATCCCCTTGGCAGACAAGGTCACCCCCTCCATTCCCCAGCTTCTAGCACCAGGTTCTTCATATCTTAGAAGAGCCCAGGGTGTTTGAAGAAGGGGCCTGGCTGGGCCCAGGCCAGACTGCTCTGGTAGAGGACTGGGCCCAGCCTCTGGTACCTGAGTATAATCCTGCTCTATCCTCCCCACTGAAGGCCAGGATTGTGTGGCTGAGGGAGGATGAGGGCAGGAAAGCTGGACCTGGGGTGGTGGTAGAAGCCCTCAATGGTCATATTGTTAGCTCTGGGCTGTGGCGGGGAGGGCGCCAGGGTCTGCTGAATGAGGCAACTGTGCTTGCTAGGTGGGGTGCCCAGGTCAGGGGTGCTCTTGGGAGATGGCTTCCCCATCGTAGCCCCAGCTCTGCCCAGACCTTACCATGTGGCTTCCTTGGCATCTCTCAGAGACCACAGCTGTAACAGGCTGGCTCGTGGTGCCACTGGCTGTTGGGTGGCAGCCTTCCCTGACACAAGGTAAACTCCCCACATAAGCTGGGAGCTGTCCGTCATCTTCATCATCACCAAGTCCCAGCGTCTGACACGACCAAAGGTCTGGCTCCGAGAAGGTGTTCCATGTGTGCCTGCAGTAAGTGGATGGAAGAATGAATGGATGAGAGATGGCTGTCACCTGGCCACCTCTTCACATGGCCATTGTACCCTTGTTGACTAGCCTCCTGTCCCCATCTTTCCTCCTCCACACTGTGGCCAGGGATCATTCCAACATACCATCTAGTTAAAAGCCTCCTCGGGCTCCCTTCAACCTTGGAATCCGCCCACACTTCCAGCTTGGTGTCAAGGCCCTTCTGGATCCTGGCAGCCTGGCCTGACTCTACCCATCAGTTCTCTCCTCTACCCAGCACTACTGCGGGGGCACCCCTGTGCCCAGGACTTACTTATTCCTATGCCCAGCCTGCCCTTCCTCTTCTTCCCCACGTGGATGTCTCTTACCAGTGACTATCAGCTCCTCCAGGAAGCCTGCCCTGACCTCCTCCAGCCTCCCCCGGGTTCCCCCAGTCCCTGGGCTTTTCTCGTCTCAGCATCTGTTGTAATTGCCAGTTACATCTATCCCCTTTTCCAAGCCCTGAACCCCTCATGGTCAGGGACTGAGTCTGACTCCTGTCTTTTTCATCCCTATGGCCCTAAGCACAGTCACGGTAGAGAGCAATAGCAGAAGTGTCAACCTAGACCCAAGACAGTGGGTGGGTCCTGAGACCTGAGTTGTGGATGCTTCTGCCATCTGGTGGCCAATTTAGGTCATTATGCATTTCTGCTGCTTTCAGGGGCTTCCAAGGGTAATGAACTTTGTGAGCAGCCATAGTTGAATATAGTCCCAGGACTAGTGGCATCAGAATCACCTTAGGTATCATTCTTACAGAGGGACAGTAAGACACCGTGTCCTTGAATGATTCCTTCTGGTTCCCAAAAACCTAGTCAAGTGAAGGGAACAATGAGAGCAGGCCAGGGATGGAAGGTCCAGATACGTATTATCTTGAAGGACACTGGTTTTTCTCTTGTGCACACTGGGAACCAGGGCAAATCAGTGTTATCTACAGAAAATTACTTTCTTGCATGTAGATCAGGACAGTGGCTCCTCTGGATGTTGGCCATACAAGCAAACCAAGCAAGTTAATGCTAATGTCACTGCTTCTGCAGCCTAAGATATAAAACCCCTCTCAAATGGGGACTGGTGTAGAAATGGGAGCACTGTGGAGAGGATATGTGTCATTCATCCAACCAGCTATCCCTGGGCAAAGCTCCATGAGGAACGGCAGCTCTGCTTGGGGAAACATCATAAGGGTGGGAGGTGCTACCAGTTCAGCCTGTCGCCACTGAACCCTTCTTGGGGCAGTCACTGACCTCTATAAGCTTTCTCCAATAAAGCACATGTCTCATGAGGCCTTCCTCTTCTTCCCCACCTGGATGACTCTTACCTTCAGGTACTTTCTTTGGTCTCTCTGCATCTTCATGTCCTGGCACAACTGGGCTGTGGATGTGAAAACTTAGAACTTGTTAGAAGTGAAAATTACTGGTCCCCACCCTAGACCTATGATTCAGAAACTCTGGGGGTGGATCCCAGTCACCTGAGTTTTAAAAAGCCCTCCAGGTGATCTGGATACCTGCTAAAGTTTGAAAACCTTTCTCCTAGTACCCAGACCTGAGCCACTCCCAGGAGCACCCGGTAATGGAGGGGGCAGGCCTAGCACAGCAGGCGTGCCAGAGAAAACAGCATTGCCAAAGTTGAATTTCAGATAAATAATGAAAAACAGTTATTGCAAATATTGTATGAGACACAAAAATCTAAAAAAAATTATTCCTCTTTTATCTGAAATTCAATTTTAACTCAGTGTCCATTTTCTTTTTCCTCTTTTTTTTGGGGGGAGAGGGCAGGTACCAGGGATTGAACTCAGGGGCACTCGACCGCTGAGCCACATCCCCAGCCCTGTTTTGTATTTTATTAGAGACAGGGTCTCACTGAGTTGCTTAGTGCCTCCTTAATTACTGAGGCTGGCTTTGAACTCACGATCCTCCTGCCTCCACCTCCTGAGCAGCTGGGATTATAAACGTGCATCACCACGCCCAGCCTCGGTGTCCATTTTATTCCTTTCTAAATCTGGCAACCCTACATAAAGATATGGCTCTTGGCTTAATGCTCTGCTGTCACCATCTTGAAAATCTTAATAATTTTTTCACAAGAAGACTACATTTTTACTTTGCACTGGATTCTGCAAAATGTAGCCAGTCCTACAAAGGTCCCTATTTATGTCTCACCTGGAACATTCAGGATCCAGAGCTCACTGGCAGGGGAGGAGGGTTGGACCTGCAGCAGCTGAGCTGTGCCTCCAGCTTTTCCAGCCAACTCTCTTCTGCAGACCCCGCAGCTCCTCCCCATGTGGGTCAAAACGCATCCTTCTCCCCAGATTGCAGCCCTGCCCTGCCGACTGGCTGCCTCTGGTCTCACCACTTCTATTTCACCTTCCACACAATAAAGTGAAGTTCAACATCACCCTCCTGCTCAAAACTTTTCTCTGAATATCTCCTTATACAGCTCTTGTGACAACCAGTGGCTGGCCTCACAGAGCACATAGCTAGATGCTTCTCTGATTATCTCTTATAGCCCATAAATAACCCTGCCTCTGACCAATGCCCCAGGGTGGGGCTACTGTGAACAGCACCTGTCTACAGCCTCCGATGGAGAGCTGAGTGTCAGCCCCAGTCAATGCCTAACTTGGGAAGAGCTGCTGCCCAAGATGGCAACAAAGGAGATCGGGCAGAGTGGCTGCAGAATGGTTTGCTGAGCACCTATTATGTGCCTGGCACTATCTTGGGTGGGGGAACACAATGATGAAACAAGTAGATATCTAGCCTGCCTTCCACAGAACATCTCCACAGATTCTGCCAGGCTTTCATCTCAGGTGCCTCACTCTCAGTTCCTGTTATGGTTTGGATCTGGAATGTCTCCCCCAGAGGCTCACGTGTTCAAGGCTTGGTCCCCAATGCAGCGATGTTCAGAGGTGAGGCTTTGGGGAAGTGACTGGATCATGAGGGTTCTGACCTCAGCAGTGGATTAATCCACTGATCGATGATGGGCTGCTGGGAGGAGGGGGGAAACCAGGAGATGGAACCTAGTTGAAGGCAGTGGCTTACTTTGAGGCATTCCCTGGGGACTATATCTCGTCCCCAGCCCCACCCCCACCCTCTGCTTCCCAGCTGCCCTGAGCTGAGCAGCTCTCCTCCTCCGTGCCCTTCCACCATGATGCTCAGCCTCACCTCAGGTCCAGAGCTGTGAAGCCACACACCAGGGACTGATACCTCTGAAACTGTGAGACAAAATAAATCCTAAATCCTTTAAGTTGTTTCTGGTCACAATGACAAAAAGCCAATAGAGTTCCCTACTCAAACAGTCGAAGACAGTGACTCTTTTTAAAATTTCAGTGACTATGGGCTGGGGTTGTGGCTCAGTGGTAGAGCGCTTGCCTAGCAGTGCACTGGGTTTGATTCTCAGCACCACATTAAAAAATAATAATAATAAAAATATTCAAAAAACAATTTCAGTGACTATTTTTAAAATTTCAGAGGCAAGTAGGAAATCATTCTATTCTTTCCGGGAGATTTGATTCAAAATTACATGGGGAGGAAGGGATGGGGCACAGATAGAAGTTCAGCACAACCAGACCATGTGAGGCTGGCTGACAGCACAGAGTCCACCACACCCATCTCTCTAACTTCATGTATGATGGAAACCGGGGAGGACAGAGCCTCTCCCACCCGCCTCAGCTCTCACATGGGCTCTTGGGCTGGATCTAGGAACCCAATTAATACAAGAGCTGATTAACAAGAGAAAAGCATCAAAGTTACATTGACTGTACATGTACATGGAGACCTTCACACAACAGTGAAGTATGAAGAAAGGCCAAAAGTATGATGCTTTTATGCTTTTTAGACGAAGAACAGTACATTTATTATGAAGGAAGGATAGGACAAGAGTGTCTGGAGTAGGGTTTTGGATTAGTGAACTTTCTATCACTATAACAAACACTTGAGATAATCAACTTATAAAGAGAAAAGGTTTCTTTTGGCTCACAGTTTTGTAAGCTCCAGTATATGATTTGTTGACCCCCCCTTTTTTGGAGGCTGTGGTGAGGCAGATCATCATGGCAGAGCATATGGCAGAGCAAAACCCATGACCTTGTGACCAGGAAACAAGAGAGGGAGGGGGCTGGTGGTCCCACAATCCCCTTCAAACAACCTATGGACCTCCCCAGGCCCCACCTCTTAAAGGTTTTACTATCTCCCAACAGAGCCACTCTGGGCCTGGGGACCAAGCCTTTAACATGTGGGCCTTTCGGGACATTCTGAATCCAAACTACAACAGGTAAATTCTAGAACTGTTAGGAAGAGATGGGGCGGGTGGAAGCTGGTGGTGGGTAAGGGTTACTTCAGAGTTTGTGTTCTCAGGTTCGCTGCAGCCCGGGTACCAGCCTCTGGTGAGGAAGGCTATTTTCCATCCTTGTGTGGAAAGGACACTCCTCCAAGTAGAATCTGTGTGCCTTGTTGCATGTAGAAAAAGACAGGCACCATGGATTTTTCTGAAGTTCCAGCTCCTCAAATGATTTCAGCATGAAGATCGATAGACCAATTCAGCCCATTTTGAGTGGGCACATCTTGAACTCCTTCAAAATCGTTCATTCATTGTTTTTTAAGAATCCACTTCAAAGTAATATCTCATCCAGTGCAGGGGCCACCCCTTCTCTGGGGTGAGCTGGCCTCAGAAACTAGAAACCTTTGCTCTCCCTCTGTCTCTGCCTCCGGCTGCTACTCACGGCTTTCCCAGGGTAGGATGCGGAGCAGGAGAGAGGGCAGGAAAAGCCCTCCTTGCCTGACACTTGTAAACTGGCCTGGGGACACTGGGACATGGTGGATGTCCAAAGTCAACTAATTCACAGGTTCTCCTGGGGTTTCAGGGAACTTCCTGTTAGGGGACCTTCTCCTGGACAGAACCTTGCCACCTTCACTGGCAGCTTCTCGCCTTGGGCACGGGTGTCTGCAGTTCCCCCTGCCTGGGGTCTCCCACCACCTTGCCAGCTCCTGTCCCTAGGCCCTCCTGTGGTCCACTGAGGAATCACGCACCCGATGTCCCATCTGCCCTGGCAGTGACAGCTACTCCCAGGGCGGCACTGGCTCTCTCACTCCACCACACACATGGTTGCTGGCCTCTGTGACATGTGAGGTCACAGCCTGTTGCTGTGTCCCCCACAGTCAAGGCATAGTTATCAGGCCCTTGGAACAGCTCTCCCTCTCTCTCGTTTCTGTCACCAGGGATGGAACCCAGGGTCACTTAACCACTGAGCCACATCCCCAGCCCTTTTTAAAGTTTTTTGTTTTGAGACAGAGTCTGGCTAAGTTGCTGAGACTAGCTTTGAATTTGAGACCCTCCTGCCTCAGCCTCCCAAGTCACTGGGATCACAGGCATGTACCACTGTGCCAGGCTCTAAACGGCTCTCTTGACGCTTCCTCATTTGATGTATAGGAAGGAGAGAGGCTCAGAGCAGAACGATAATTCTCTCTAAACAAACACCAAAAACCTTTTAGCAGGAAGGGCGGGGCAGGGCAGGGCTGGTGGGGGCAGCTTTGCGGGCGCTCCATTGAGACTTGGCAGGCCCCAGCCTCTGAGCCCCTGCTGAGACTCCAGTCAGCTGGAAGGGCCCCAAGCTCTCTGTTGGGAGAGAGTCCTGGATTTGGAGAGTTGTACAAGAGCCCTCCCCTTGTTCCCTGGGTCCTCCCAGCAAGGTCTACACTCAACCTCCGCCTTCCCCCCGGGTGGCAGCCCTCCCTCCTGGCACCCCTGCCACGCTCACTCCTCCCCATTGGAACAGTTCACCTAGTTTTAAGGTTGTCTTGTGTCCCGTCTCCCTGTCGGACTGGGGGCCCCTTGAAAAGTCCCTTTGTGGCTGGGTTCCTGCTGTGCTGACTCACAGGAGGCGTGGAAACAAGAGCTACAGCCCGCCTCTGCCCAGGGTCCGCTGTAGGGCCTTCAGAGGCAGGCACTGTCACCCCTGTTTTAAGATGTGAAAGGCTCAAAGGTGAACTCACCTGGCCAGGGTCACAGACTGGAGGGTGGGAGAGGCGGACTGACTGGCACCTTTCTGAGCGCAGAGGCCCTCGTGCTGTGCAGAGACAGGCCTCCCCCATGCTGGATGGAGGCTGGATGGAGGCCAGACTGCCTCAGACCCAGGAGACAGGGACTCTGTTTTTCATGGGGTCATAGGAATCTGAGAATGGGGATAAGGAAAGTCAAGGCGGGCACGGGGCTGCTGTCTTCTGAGGTGGAGACTAAGTGAAATCAGGGTGGAAATCGGCTTTTCCTGCTCCCTGGCATCAAGGAGCCTTGTTCCCTTAAGGCCTCAACCCTGCCCGGCCTCCAACAGAAGCCCCAAGACTCCCAGGGATGGGGGAGACACGTGCTTGGAAAATGGCAGGTTGTGGGTGCTCAGGGTCTGGGTGCCCCTAGGGGCAGAGAGAGGTCCTGGCTTAAATAACAGTGGCTTAAACAAGAGGGTTTCTCACTCAGTTAGAAGTATGGAAATGGTCCAGGGTGATCTGGGGCTCTGCTTCCTTAGTCCTTAGCATTCAGGCTCCTTCCAGCTCATGGCTCCTCCATTCCTAGGACATAGCTCTTGTCTTCAAAGAACAAGATGGTAGCTAGAGCCCCAGCCATTACAGCCGTTTTCCGGTCAGCAGATATAAGAAGGACAAATAAGTGCATGCCCTTCTCTTCAAGGGCACTTCCCAGACTCACACACAGCATTTCTGCTTATATTCCATTCATCATAACTCTAGTCCCAGAGCCAGAGATGGCTTCAAGACAGTGTGAAATGCTGCTGCTACTGCTGCTTCTTCTCCTCTCACCCACCCGCCTCCTCCCCCTCCTCCCCCTCCTCTCCCTCCTCCTTCTCCTCCCCCTCCTCTTCCTCTTCCTCCTCTTTTTCTTCTTTCTGGCACTGGGATTGAACCACGGGGCACTTGATCACTGAATTTCCACCCCAGTCTTTTTTATTTTTTATTTTGAGACAGGGTCTTGCTAAGTTGCTGAGACTGACCTCAAACTTGTGATCCTCCTGCCTCAGCCTCCCAAGTAGCTGCAATGGTAGGAGTATACCAGGTATTCAGCTAGCTGGTGGTCTTGCTTCCTGATTCACTGAAAAAGTGGAAGCCACTGGAAAAGAACTCCCACAGGTTCCAGTGCCACAGCTACTGACCCCTGCACCTATGCACCCTCCGGCTGCTTTTTCTTACCCTGTGGATAAAGCCTCCGTGCCCGTCCCTTATGCACTGGATTCCACCCCGGCCTACCCAAGGTCATGACTCCCACAATTGCAATCCTTTGCTCCCCCCGGATTGTCCTCATCTCAACCTTTCCCACCAGCATACACATCTCTCTATCTTACAAAAATCTCTATTTTACTCTTCAACCTCTTTATTTCCTTTCCATTAAAATTTAGAAGAATGGTCTATATCTCTCTCTGAAGCCTTTTTTCTAACCCTCCTCTAACCAACACTCCATCTCTGCCTTTCCACTGAAACCAAGGTCACTGAGGCTTCCCTGGTGCTAAATCCAGTGGTGGATTTTCTCCATCTTCCTCTCACCCGTCAGCTGCGGGCTGGCCCCTCCCTGGATGCCCCCTCCCTTGACGTGCAGGACACCACACAGCCACAGTGCTGCCCTCCTACCTCTTGAAGCTCCTCTCAGTCTCTGTGACTGGTTCTTCCTCCTTTCCTGACGTAGGGCCCCAGAACTCAATGTCTGGTCTCCTATTCTCTTACATCACCATGGCCTTGACAATCCCAACCATTTGCATTTCTCTCTGGGCCTTTTCAAGACCCTTGGATTGTACAACTGACAAATGCCCAACCTCCTTACTTGGATGTCTGAGGAACATCTGAGAATGGACATGTTCAAACCTGAATTCTGGTTTGCTCCCCCAAACCTATGCCTCCTGTCTTCTTTCTCTGATCAGAGGTGATGTCATCTTTCAGGCCAAAAATTTGAGGTCATCTGACTCCGCTCTTTCTCACCACCTACATGTAATCCATCAGAAAATTCTACCTCCAAAAGACATTCCAGATCTGACCACCTGCCACTGTCTGCTGTTACTGCAATCAGAGCCCCCTCCCCTCTCCTCAGATGGCTGCTCTTCATCTCCCAGCTTCTGCCCATCTCCCTTCCTCTAACTCCCAAGGCCAATGACAACACTCTTCTGAGAATTCTGCAGTGCCTTCTCGAGTCAGCTGGAGCAAGTCGAGTTTCTGCACCCCCTCCACCATCTGGGCTACACGACCTTGTAGATGCATCCTTTACCTCCCCATCCTCTCCATTCCAGCCATGGCCCCCTGGCTGACCCCACCACGGACATGCCACATCAGCACCCTGGCACCTGTTGGTAGCTTCAGATTTTTACTCAGGAGTCGTCTTCCCTGGCCACTCTATCTAAATGGCAAAGGTCCTCACAGATGTCCCCTGTTCACCCATCTGTGCTGCTCTCTGTTCCCTACCATTAACATGCATCCCATCTAATAAACCATTTGCTTTCTCTCATTTTCTACTCCCTCCACTAAAAGGCCAATTACGTGAAGGCAGAGATTTTTGTGGCTGTATTCACTAAGTTAAAATAATCACCAAGTATAAATTCATTTAAAGAACAAAGGAAGGAAGGAAACCACAACTAAGTGAACACAGCGTCCTCCCTGCGGGAAGCACTGGGTGCCCAGAGAGAGCAGTAGAGAAGGGAGGTGACGATGAACAGTGTGCCTATCATGATGCTGGAATGTGGACTGGGAGGAGCAGACACAAGCTGTCAATCACAGAACCCACAGGTGCCACAGTGAAGAGACAGAGGACAGCGTAGGGGCCCTGGAGGAAGCGGTGCCTGGGCCCCATTCAGAAGTCCCACTTGCCACTCTGCCACCTTTCTCCTAGTCCAGCTGGGCTCTGAGTCAACAGTGGAGAGAAGAATCCAGCCCCGGGGGCCAGAACAGCCTAGGTTTACTTATTTGTTTACCAGTGGGCGACTTGGGTAAATTACTCCCTCTGGCCAGCCTTTAGTGTAAACTGTGTCAGCTGCTTAAGCCACCTGCCAAGCAGCAGAGCCCTGCCGCTCACCCCTTCCCTGGAGGAGAGTGCATGGGCAGCAGCGGCCTCCAGCTGCGACACCTCTGGACCCACTGCCCAGGCCGTGGCTCAGCACAGCGGGAGAAGCAGGCTCCCTCTGTTGTGGGCCTCTCCTCTCCAGGCAGTTCTTGCTGGGCCTCTCCAGGCTGGCTGAGGCCCTCCAGCTGTACTGCAGCCTGGGGCTCTCCCTACTTCATGCTTCCTTCCCTCTCTCCTGTCACCATGGCAGACCATTTCCCAGGGGGAGGGAAGCTTCCTGGAGGAGGGGACTCTGGAGCCATGTCTTCCAGGTTGACCTCCATGTACCAGGTCATAAGCCCTAACAGAAGGGAGCTGCCCGAGAGTTTCAATGGAGGGAATGGTGTGACCAGATCTGTGGCTGGACAGGAGGACGGAGGAGGCAGGAGAGCAATGTGGGGGCTGAGGTGATGGGCCCAGTCTGGGGAGGTGACTATGGGAGCCACCAGGTCAGGGAGTAGAGAGAAAAGGTTCTCCAGGTTCAGGAGGAGGAAACTCAAAGCAAGGCAACTCCAGGAGCTGTGGAATTCCTCCCTCTGATTCCTCCCGTGACTGATGGGGCACGGGGACCAAAGTCAAGGATGGCCCCAAGGCGCTGGCCTGGGTGACAAGATGGCTATGGGGCCTGTCACAGAGACTAGAATCTGGAGCAGCTTGAGGGAGGAAGCAATGAGTTTAGTTTGGGACACAACAAGTTTAGGAGGCCTGTGGGTCATCCAGAGAAAGCTGGAAATGTGGGTCTGGGCCTTGGGAGAGAGGCCTGGCTAGAGAAAGGGAAAAGCCACGACAGTGGAGAGCACCCAGGTGGCCTGGTGGCCATTCACAACTTTGCATCTTTACAGTTGGGGAAGCCACAACCAAGAGTGGTGGGCCATGTCAATCTCAGTTCTTCTTTATCCACTGCCACGGTCCCCTGAGGGTAGAAGGTACTTGCGTGACCCAGTGAGACAGGAATTGGTTTTGTGACTTTGGTTGTGCTGGCCAGTGGGATGTGGGCAGAAGAGAATGTGTGATGACTGGTGAGCCCAGACCTTGAGAGGCACGTGTGTCTCTGCACACGCCCCTGCGGGGAGAAAAATGCTCCGGGGAGCCACTGATCTCAAAGGCATGTGGAATAGACCTGGCCCAACAAGTGGACCCAAGCAGAGCCTTCCCTGTCACTCCAGCTTCAGGCCTGTGACAAGAAAAAGAAATAGTGTTTACAAAGCAGGAGGTTCTCAGTTATCTGTCATACAGCATTATTAGCTGACCAGCATGCCGAGGTAGGAGATGTGATCACAAAAGGTCACAAGTTATGAATGTGTGAATTTTATTACTGCTTAGAAATACATGTGAATTAACGTTGAATAAAACTATAATTCTACGATATTGAAAACCTCATTATAATTGTACAAAAGACATGTTTGTGCCTTGATCATGCACCGATCAGTGTGTGGGCGCCAGGTGGGTTGTCTGTCATGCACCTTTTCCTAGTTGTCACCACTGCCCCTTCCTCCACATGTTTGCAAGCACAATCCCCATGTCCTTCACTCTATGTCCTGGTGATGAGGGATGAGGACCAGGGCCTGCCTGGGTCAAAGATCTTCTTATAGGATTTTTGGAACTTCCAGGACAGAGATGAAACCTCAGTTTCTTTTTGAGTGGGGGGACCATGACAGCACCCATCTTGGGCCTGTTTGATATCTCAGTTTGGTTCTCACCCTGAGGCTCATTGCATCCTGCCCTTGGAGCTTGGGAGACTCCCCCACATCCCTCCATTCACTTCCCTTCCTGCTGAAAGTAGTTCAACCCAGGATTCTGTTAGAAATCAAAGAGCACTAACTAACTAACTAACTAACTAACTAACTGGAATCAGAAGAGAAGCCTGTAGGAAACAGCAGGTGGAATTTGGAGCTTATGAAATTTCCTTTGGTAAAGGTATGATTATGATGTGACAGGTCTGTCTCCCGAACTAAATTGAACACTCCTCAGAGGACAGGGTCTAGTCCATTCCAAATCTCGGTGCCAGCCCAGGTCAGGGAGGAATTGGGAGCTCAGCAAAGATCCCTTGAGTTGAGTTGCTATGGGAAGCCACCAGGTTAGTACTGCCATTGCCATGGCGATAGCTGGTTGGGTGTTTCTAATTTTTGCCTTAAACAGCACCCATGATTGCCTCTTAAGTGACATAAGAGGCAAGATGTTGTCCACTCAGCTTTCCTCTTCCTGTCCCCTGCCCAGCTGCTCCTGGAGATAAGGGATGCCCTTCTGTTCTTTGACAAAATGACACAGTGAAAAAGAACACCAGCCCTTTGCATAGAGATCTATTGTGCACCAACTGTGTGACTTTGGGCAAACTACTGACTATCTGCACCTCTGTTTCCTTATCTGTGAACAGGAACAGTAATGTTACCTAGAGTTATTATTAGTATAGGAGTGAAATGCTTGTTGATAACAACAACAGCAACAACAACACAAAACTATTCAAAAATGGGCAAAGAACATGCATAGACATTTCTCCAAAGAAGATACACAGAAGGCCAAACAAGCACATGAAAAGATGTTCAATATCACTAATCATTAGAGAAATGCAAATCAAAACGCCATCTCCCCAGGCCTGTAATCCCAGCAGCTCGGGAGGCTGAGGCAGGGGGATTGCAAGTTCAAAGCCAGCCTCAGCAATTCAGTGAGACACTAAGCAACTCAGTGAGACCCTGTCTCTAAATAAAATACAAAATAGTGCTGGGGATGTGGCTCAGTAGTTGAGTACCCTGATTTAATTCCCAGTACTCAACAAAACAAAACAAAACAAAAACACATCTCTTCACATTCATTAGGGTGGATACTATCCAAAAAATAGAAACTATTTGTTGGGCAGGTGGTAGAGAAACTGGGTCTCTGTGCACTGCTGTTGGGAATGTAAAATGGTGCTACGGAAAGCAGTACAGTGGGTCCTCGAAAATTTTAAAAGTAGAATTGCCCATAAGATGCAGCAATTTCACTTGGGGCAAATACAGCTAAAGAATCAAAAGCTGAGTCTCTAAGGAATATTTGCACAGCCATGATCATGGCAGCACTATTCACAAGAGCCAAGAGGTGGAGAAAGCCCAGGTGTCCATTGAGATGAATGGACAATGAAAATGTGTTTATAGATACAATGGAATGCAATTCAGACCTAAAAAATGGAAATTCTGGCACATGCTACAACTTTGATGAACCTTGAGGACATCATGCTAAGTGAAATAGCCCATCCCAACAGAGCAAATCCTGCATGATTCTTCTTACATGAGGTATCTAGAGTTAAAAAATATTCAGAGACAGGAATTAGAACAGTGGTTCCCAAGAACTTGTGGGAGGGAAGAATGAAGAGTTTTATTCAGTGGGTACAGAGTTTCAATTCTGAAAGATAAAGAAAGTTCTGGAAATGAATGGTGGCGCTGGTCGTGTCATGTGAATGTACTTAATATGAGTGCACTGAACTGGACACTTAAAAAGGGTTATGTCAATCTTGGCACAATTCATTTTTTTAAAATGGCAAAATGCTTGCTCGGACACTACTGCAGAGACATCAGACTCTGCGGGTCAAAGCTTTTTTCCAAAATGGTACCAAGTTATCATTTTCCTTTCTCACTGGCTTTGACATTTTCCTGATGGTGTAAGAGCAAGGTGGGGAAAACTGCTAGGACCTCGACACAAATCAGAGCAGTGGCCCCAGGTATACCAGAAGTCACCTAGCTTCACTCCCCAACTCTGTGGGAAACTGCCAACAGCAGGGCATGTGGGAAAGCCTGACAAGGCCATCAAAATTATTCAACTCATGATACATTGCCCCTTGAATATGTGTCTTTTTTTTTCCTTTCCTTCCTTATATCCTTCTGTGGCATTGGGGATGGAACTGAGGGTCTCACTTGTGTGAGGCAAGTGCTTTACACGGAGCTACACTCCCGGTCCCACAGGTCTTTTTAATATTCTGTGTGACAACGTGAAGAATATCATAAAGCACCTCTGCCACAAAGGTGTATGATGACTGTCTTCAGGAAAAGCTTTGGCACAATGAGTTGAACTGTGAGGTAAACTGACCACTTTTCTTTTCACGGAACACCAATTTTACTGGAAAGAAATACTAACAGATGAATTATTGTTACGCAGACTTGAGTATCTAGCAGACATTCTCTCAAAAATGAATACAGTACGTCTGTCATGTTTCTAGGCAAACTGATAGCATTTATTGCTGATGACAAAATTCAAGCTTTCAGGCTGGGGTTATGGCTCAGTGGTAGAATGCTTGCCTTGCACGTGTGAGGCACTGGGTTCGATCCTCAGCACCATATAAAAATAAATAAAACAAAAGTATTGTGTCCATCGACAACTTAAAAAATATTTTTTTAAAATTTTAAGCTTTCAAGTAAAAATTGCCACTGTTTGCCACTGTGAGCCTGATAGGCTCCCAATACTTAAAAACTTCTCCAGTGGTGATGTTAATAAATGTAATTTGTAAAGAAATGTTGTGTATTGAAATTTCTCAATATTTGGAAGATCTGCATAACTTAGAGAGCCATTCCCCCCCCCCCCCCCCCCCGCCGCAAAAGGCTGATGTATGAAGTTACCACAGCATACCTAGGTAAAAGATACATTTAAAGTGCCCCTCAAAGTGTGATTTTAATGTAACTGAGCATGCAAGTTTCATGGATGGGATTTTAGAGTAATTCCAACTAACCTTCAAGAAACTACCACTTGTCCAGTTTGGCTAGTATCAAGAAGAATGGACGTAACTATTTCAAAAGGCCATTAAAGTATCCCTTTTCCAACTACAAATCTGTGCAAGCCTGTATTCTTTTCATAAACTTCAAACAACAGTGCATCAGATTGAATGCAGAAGCAGCTGAGAATCCATCAGTGTTCTATTAAACTAAGCACTAAAGAAACTTGTACACATTAACAATATCACTGTTTTCATTAATTTTTTGTTTTGTTTTGGAGAATTTATTTTTTAAAAAATACATTATATTAATACTTACTAGTAACTTTTTGTTATTTTAATTATGTAAATATTTTTAAATGTATCCATTTTAATTTAAGTAATGTAAGTATCAATAGGTATAAACTGGTAGGCAGAAGTTCTTCTAAGTTCTCAATAATTTGGAGGTATGAAAAGGGGTACTGAAACCGAAGATTGGAGAGGAGTGTTCTAGCATTCTTTTTTTAAAGAAGATAACCTTTATTCTTTTTCTTTTTCTGTGGTGGTGAGGATCTAATCCAGTGCCTCACACATGCTAGGCAAGCACTCTACCACTGAGCCAGAAACCCAGCCGGCTGTAGCATTCTTAGTATTATTCTGCCCTAACCAGAATCAGGCAGCAGGGGGCAGCAGAGGCAGCCAAATGAAAGCACCCTTTGCCTTTCCACAGCAAAGGCACTGAGCCTCACCCTGTTGGGTGTAACCCATGCTCTGGGCTGGGAACACAGAAGTTAATCTCCCAGGACTTCATGGTCCTGAAATTGACAGTGAAGGGGACAAAGTAGACACCTCCTGCTGTGAGCATACAAAGGTGCTGGAAAAGGGTAGGCGTGGAGCTATGATTGCTCACATTTCCCCTGACTAGCTGCAGGGGAGGAAGCCCCCAGGATCTGGGGTCAGAAAGGAAATGAAGGTCCCCATCCTTTCAAGATTAGATTCTGATCAGGATACTATCGGAGAATGAGAAGAGGAGCCAAGTATCATCTTTCATTAGCTTGACACAGACCCTTTCCAAAGTGACCCAACCCTCCTACAAAGTAAGAAGGGGCCATGTGGATCTCCCCCATCTGCCCCTGCACCCCTGTAGTTCTCAGGCCTCCCAGAAGTGCTACCTCTCCTTGGGACTGTGTCAGTCTCCTGCCCTGGCCTCCCTCTGCACATAGCTTTCAGCTTTAAGTCCTTCAAACTCCACCCAAATCCTCCAACTCTGCCTCCACCTCTGCTGCCACTCAAGTGCCCAGTCATTTGTCAGCTGCCCTGGAAAGAGCTCTCCACCATCAACAAGTGCTCCTCTGCTCCAGCCTCCTTCTCCATCCACACCCATCTCCCAGTCACCCATGGTCTCAACTGCCCATTCCAGACATTTCGTCCTTGTCCTCCTGGCCCTTATTAACCTCTTGCCACACTGCCCTCTCCTCCCTGCCTCAAGGGGTCCTCCTCTGGTGCTCCCCCTTCCACATTGGTTTTCCTGCTTCATCCTTGGTGGGCCACGTTCCTTCCCTGGAGCTGCCACAATTTTCATCTTGATTTTATCATTGAGGAAGCAGAGGCACACAGAGGGAGGTAACTGGGCCAGGAAGTGTCTGGTTCCCAACGCACAGCATCACACTCCACAGTACCCTCCAACCAGATTGCTCTCCAACCCCAAGCAAGCATCTTTACCTCCCTGTGCCCTTCATTCCCCGGTCTGTTCCCACTTAACTTACCCTCTTAACTGGATCCATTAGCGTTTAAGTCAAGGCCTGAACTAAGACACTCATCCGGGTGTCAAGGATCAGGGCCTTTGGCAATAAATTAGGCCTTAAAGTTTTCCCTGGGTATGTCAGGTGGGTGTGGCCACAGCCCCTGCAGTTCCACAATACATGGATTGTGGCCAAAGGGCCCCTGGGAGCACCAGAAGGCATGGGAGATGGAGGGAAGGCAGGGGACCCTTGGGAGGCCCTTTAATGTGTGTGGGTGGAGAAGTGAGGCTGGACCCAAGCCAAGCCTCTTACTCCCCTCAGCTCCTCTCTGTTGCTTCCAGTGTCCTCAAAATGAAGTCCAAACCCAAGCCCCACACAAGACAGCCTCGCCTGCCCCTGATGAGGCATACACAGCTTATCCCATATCAACATGACCCAAACATTTAACAAAAATGAACTTAAGCCTTATAAAGTTCTTATAAGGCAAGTACTTGTATAATCCTCACTATACAGATGAGGAAACTGAGGCACCGAGAGATGAGAGGGTCCAGTGTCAGGATTTGAACCCAGGGCACATGGCTCTAGCGTATGTGCCCAAACTGCTCCATTGTGTAGCCTCAATTCTCCTTCTGGTATTGTTTCTGTTCCCCAAATGCACCTCCCTCTACCAGTCACTCGACAGTGCCCTCGTTCATGTCTTTGTGTGATTGATGTCTCTTCTGCCGAGAAGGCTCATCCCTCATCTTGGCAAGTTCTGTTTATCCTTAGATCCCAAATTAAGTGTCACCTCCCCTGTGAAGCTGCTCTTCCTCTGCCCTGCCCCAGCTGAACTGGCAGCCGCTGTGTTCACAAAGCACCTGGCACCAATGTCCATGCAGACAGCCATGCCCATACAGACAGCCCTGGATGGCCTCTTCATGAGATCAGCTTTGGACCCCTCCTCATGGAACACGTGTCACAGGTAGGCACAGTGCTAGGTGGTAGCAGGGCGGAGCTGGGGGCTCCTGACTGTCCCACCTCTGGGTTCCTGATGTCTGGTATAAGACTTGGTCCAGCTCAGGAAACAGCGAGTAGGGCCTGAGATGTACAACCCTCGTGCAGAGAGAAATCAAATCCCTGTCCTTTAAAAGCTCATCATCAAATGGGAAAACCGACCTGCAATGGCTCAGATGCAAGGGGATCGGAGTTCCAAGAGAGGGACAAGACCCTTCAGTGTCACAGGCTCCACAGGAGGATACCGTGCTGCCCACTAGGAGAACAGGGTGGGCTTCTCAGAGGAGCAGATTGTGGGTGGGGCCTGGAGGGATGAAGAAAGTCCCACTGGCTGCACGAGGCACAAGCAGGCAGGGGAAAGTGGGGAAGGACTCCAGACTGGCAGAGCCAGGACAGAGAAGTGAGAGGGCACCACGTCCTGTGAGGGCTGATGAGCTTACTCTAGCCTAATAATCCTGTCAAAGAGACAGCTACGGGGAGGGGGGCACATTACCACCTAGCGCTGGGCCTACCCCTCATGCATGCACCACGTGGTTGGGCTGGAAACAGATCTTGTGGAAAGACCTTTCTGAATTGCTTCAGTGGCCTATTAAGAAAAATAATGCAAAATTACTAGTAAATGCAGGCCTGAGAGAGAGAGCTGGGCTGTGTGAGGAGAGAAGGGCTGCTCTTCACAGAGGGCTTGACGCACAGGCTGCAGCCCGGCTGTGAGCTGCCTCTGGTGTGAGGCATGGAGAGGGCAGAGGTTCTTGGGAGCAGTGGGGCACAGGCAGAAAAGGCTACTGTTTCCTATTAGCCTCCAGGCTCATGGATCCTGAGCGCCTGCGCCCTCCTAGACAAGCCCACCCTGATTCTGGAGCTGTTCTGCTGGGTGGGCCTCCCTGGCCACAGAAAGGCCAGATTCCACCAATTCCGAAGACTCCCTCTTCTCTGAAGGTTATCCAGAGGGAAAGTGTGGGCGTTTGAGACCCGTATACTGGTCACCTCTTGGTAACCCCTGGGCAGGCCTCAGGGGTCATAGAGGGTCCGCTCTGAAAAGCTCCTTTTCATTCTGACTCTGTTCATCTGGCACGGCTGAGGCAACAGGGGCATCCAGACAGCTTTTCTCTGAGAATCTCATTCATTCACTTCCCAATGCTGACATCTCTTGAGGGCTGTCAGACACTGGGCTGGGAGGCCGGTGGATGGGGTCACACTTCTACTGAGGTGCTCCTATCCCAGTGGCAGGAAATAGACATGAACATACATAATTACAGAACCTTCAAGCCAAGGGAGCCAGAACAAACGCAAACTACCTGGAGGAGTTCAGGAAGGCTTCTCAGAGGAGGTGACTCTGACGTGAGAGATGGAACATTCCATAATTATTTACTAAGCACCTGCTATGCACTGGACTCCATGCTAGTCTCTGAGGATGCCACAGCAAAGAGGACAGGTGACCATCTGGCCTCCAGTTTCTTCCCTTCAACCCAGCAGGGAAGCAGAAATTAAAAAGTCAGGGCCCCATACTAGGGAACCAGCAGGAGCAACCACCTTGGAGGAAATCCATGGAGATGTTCGTTGATGGAGCTGAGAGAAGTGAGTGTGTGGAGGGTGGAAGAGGTGAGGAGATGAGGCTGGAATGCCAGGCTAGGGATTCAAAGCTTGATCATACCAGCAACTTGAAGCTAGAGAAGGTTCTAAGCAAGAGCTGAAGGAAGAAGGTTTCTTAGCACCATTACCAACTTTGACACATAAGGCAAAATTGCCTCCTACCAGACCTCAGGCCCCAGTGATTAGTCTGAGCTTCCTGGGGCCAACCTCCCAGTCCCTGGGCCTGACAAAGGGCCCCTTACTCCACCTCTAGCCTGGACTTCAGCCTCCAGCCCACGCTCTTCCTTGTTCTTCCAACCAAGGTCTTGGCTGGTGTACTCTACAGAGGGGACTAGGCAGCCTCTGGCTAGGCCTTGGCAGACACCATCTCTTCTTCAGGCAGACCCTACAACATAAGCTTCTTGGGAGGTTAGAAGTATTTCCATGCTATCTGCTTTCCTATCAAACTCATCCTTCCCATATCAATGCCTGGTTTAAGATTTTCCCAGGGCTCCCCTCTGACAAACAGGGAATCCCAACACATGGATCTTGAAGGCTTGAACCTCAGCATCATCCTGCAGGGCTCAGGATCATAAGGAAAATCCCAGGAGTTTGTGGCTCTCAGAAGGAAGTCTGAACCCCCTTGTCTGTACCCCTCTGCCTCTCCACATTCCTCTCCCCATGGATTCTACTGCCCTCTCACTGGCAGCTCCAGCCATTCTTTACTTTTCTGGGCTCTTTAACAAAGTTCTCCTTCACCTGCCTAGAGCTATGTGGGTTCCTGACTAATCCCTTCTGGCCTCAGCCTGCCCATCCCTCCCTCAGGGAACCCTCTGCTAACCAGAATAGTCCAGGGGTCCCCAGAGGTGTTCTTTCAGACTCCACACCTTTGCACAAGCTGTTTCCCCTGGTGGGAATCCCTTCTCTCCATCCTCTAAAGCCTGCTCTCTCACTTGTATCCCTGCCAAGTCTCAGCATCTTAATTCTTTAAAAGAACCAGAAGTTCAGAAAGATAAAGTAATCTTTCAAAACCACACAGCTTTGCCCTGGAATGTGGTACTGACGGGTGGTTAGAATCCTGTGCCAGTTGTGGGATCTGGGGAGCATCACTTGGACTCTGTACTTGAGTCCTTAGCAGTGAAATGGGGTTCTTACTGGTTCTCACTTGGTGTGAAACTTAAAAGAAGCTGTACTGTGCCACCTCCATTCCTCCACTTCCTGGGCCAATTAATGGCTTTCACATCGCCCCCGTGCACATTCAACATTCATTCATACAGCAAACCCCTCCAACGCGTGCTCTGTGCCGGGCCCTGCGCAGGGCGTGGGGGAACTCAGAGGCATTAGACACAGCTCCTGCATCCAAGGCGCTGGAATGGGGAGGTGCGTGAGCAGACGACAGACACATCACGACTCGGGGAGTGTTGTCCTCACACACCTCTGCTTTTGACTTCATATTTTTAAAACTAACAACGACGTTCCTCCCGGCGATGAACGCTGGGAAAGGGGAAGTGTGGAAGAGAGATCCGCTCTTCATTTTCAAAAACTTATTTTTCACCGCTTCTTCAAATCTGAACATTCCACAGCACTTAACTCTTCTGTGCGCACTGAGCCCTAAAAGCTAGGGATGGGCAAGAGGAGGGCAGGGTCGCCTCACCCCCAGGTTCGTGGTGACCTGGTGGCCATCCTGGCCACCGGTATCCCACCTGGCCGCCATCCTGCCTCTCCTCTGCTTTACCTACCCACCGGTGTTCCTTCCCCATGACACCCCCGGCCTCCCACTGCAGACTTCATGCACCGGTCCCAGACAATTCAGACCACCTCGCCTCTCCTTCCATCCGGGCCCCCAGGTTACCCCCCTTTCCAGCTTGGCTCTTTAAGAACCCCCAACCCATCCATTGTCCTCTCTGCAGCCGCACCTCTCCATTGTCTGCCCCGCCTTCTCGGAGGTAGAGTCCACGTTCCGCAGAGCTCCGCCCTTTACCCCTTCTCTGATTGGCTCCGGCTCACGACGGTGCAGGGGCCCAAAGAGGAAAGCAGGCGCGCGCCCAGCCCCGGCCCGGGCTTGTGAAAGGCGGGGCCTCGGTTGGCTCCGCCCTATAAGGGCGGGGCCGCGCTCGCGGGTACTCGGGCGCTGGGCGGTGCTGCCTCAGCTGGGCTCGGCTCGGCTCGGCACGACTCGGGCTGCAGCTCCGGTGGGGGTGGGTGGCCAGGATGACAGCGGCAGTGGCAGCGGCAGCGGCTGCGGCGCGGGGCTAAGCGAGCGGCGAGCGAGCAGGAGAAGAGGAGGAAGTGGAGCCGCTGCCAGGAGCTCAGGAGTCCGCCGTCGCGCTGAGGTCCGCCCCGTTTTGCAGAGCGAGCTGCGCCTGGACCTCGGAAGACTTCCCTGCGGGGCTCCGGCCGCCGCGTCTCCCAAGCGGCGCCTGCCCTGCCCTGCCCTGCCCGACCCAGCCCCGGGTTCCGCGCCCGGACTCTCCCAGCCCCAAGGTCCGAAACGGACTCACGGGACGCCCAAGTCTCGGCCCTGAACCGGAGCGCCGGGACGGGACAGCTCAGGCTCCACATTCGCGTCCATCGTTGCGGGGTCATTCCCAGTCTTTCTCTCAGTGTGTGTCGGAGCCCCCAGCCTTTCGCCCAGGGGTTAGCGCAAGGTGGCCCCAGCCTCCGACTGCAGTGCAAAGGAGTCCGGACGTCCCCACCCTCCGGCTCCGGAGAACCAAACCTTCAGCTGCTTCTGATCGGCTGCCTCAGACTTGGAACCGTACGAGCTCTCGGGAAGCCTGGCCAGGGTGCAGCGCCCCGCGAGGGGTCCCAGGTCGGCAGGACAGTCGGACTGAACCACTGGGCTCGTTCTGCGAGTCGAAGCTGCCGCCTTCCTTCCGCTCCAAGCGCTTGCCCCGAGAGGAACACAGACCCCCCTCTGCCGTGGCTGCCGGCGAGAGCCTAGGCTGCAGGTGAGAGAGCCCCGGATGCGCGGCGGGAGCGGTCCAGACCCTTCGCGGCTGGGCTAGAGACTGAGGGCGTGGAGGGGGCACTGGCAGAGGCTGGAACTAGCTGGGAGAAGGAGCGAGAAGGGAGAAAACGAGCACTTATTTAGCTCCCATTGTGTGCAGGTTCGCGCCCCGCCCTTGCACAAATGGTCTCTTACTTAAGGCGCACTGCTACCTCGTGAGATAGAAAGTACTATGTATTGTTATGGGTGCTGACAGATGGAGAAACTGAGGCTAGACAGAGCTGAGGTTCCCTACTCTCATTAAGCTGGGGAAGAAGGAGAGGGTAAAAAAAGAAGAGCAAAGAGGGGCTGGGATGTGGCTCCGTGGTAGAGTGCTTGCCTAGCATGCATGGGGCACTGGGTTCAATCCTCAGCACCACATAAAAATAAAATAAAGATATTGCGTTCACCTAAATTAAAAAAAAATAAAAAATAAAAAAAAAAGCAGAGCAAAGTCGGAGAAGAAAGGAAGTGAATAGCGGCCTGTGGGAGGTGGAGGGGCCCAGTGCAGGGCCACTGATCTTGAGGCTAAGAAGGTGGCTTCTCCTGGCCTCCAACTCCTTGGACATCTCACCTCCCAGAGTTGAAGGCAAAGGTGGGGGGCTTCCCAGTTTCAAAGCTTTCTGTGGGGCCTAGGGTAGGGAAACGGCTCCTTACCCCTACCTGCCAGATTCTGGGGTCTCCAAGACACACTGAATTTCCTGGGATTCTGCTTATCTGATGGCAAACTCACTGTGGAGGTCCCCAAGTCAGTCCTGCAGAAACTGGAGGAGATGTGGCCCCTCAGCACTCACCCAGCTCATGTCCTTCACCCTACTAATGGGGACTGCTGAGGAGGTGCTTAGGATCATTCCCCAGATCATAAAGTCAGTGAGTGGTTGACCCAGAAGTTCCACTTGAGAAAGCTTTCCCAAGCGTCCCTCAAAGTGTCCACTCCCCTCCTCAGTTTGCAACTTCTGGAGGCGTGGCTGGGGTTTTCTCCACTCCTGATTTGAGGTCAGTGTGACCATGTTTGAGGCTGCTGTGAGAGTCTCTGTGGCGGTGCAGGGGCCTGAGACATGCCGGAAACCCCACAGCCTTTGGCCCAGATGGAAAACCTGACCTCATTCTCTTTTGGGCAGGGGAACTCGCAGGACACCTCTGACCCAGGAAGAGAGGGCTTGTTTAAGATCTTAAGGATGAAGCTGCCAGGGCTGTGGGCATAGTCCCAGGTGTCTTGAGTCCCAGGCAGGGGCTCCTGCTGTCCTTGGGGGCCAGGTGGATACAGGACAGAAGCCCTTGGCATGGACTCTTGGGCTCTTGTTCTAGGTGAGGAAGAAGAGGGCATATGGCCTTGGTCTGGACCCGTAGCCTTGGCTGGGACTACTTAACCCCTGTTGTACCCAGCTCCCTGGAGTCAAGGGAGAAACTACCTTGGAAAGCCCCTGGGAGGTGGAACAGGTTAATGAAGACTAGAAGCTCGTCTCTGGGGTTAGAGGGACTAGGGGAACCCAAAAGGTGACTAAGGGGCTTGGGATTCCCCCTACTCCCTCCTCTGTCTGAGGATTCAAGTCCTCATAATAATCCCTGCATCTAAACAAAGCTCTTCTTTGATGGAATAATTTCACACCTGTGATCTCATTTCATGGGGTGGTGGAGAAAGCCTGGAATCTGGAGTGAGGCGCAGCAGGGTTGGGGCATCTTCTGGTGCCTCACCTCTAAAGTGGGGTCAAGCAGGCTGTGTGTTACCTGTGATAAGGCAATCACATCAGAAAACTGTCGATAAGGAGTTTGTTGTGTTTGCCAAGAAGGGGCTTGTTATTAATGGCTACCTTGTGTGGAAACTGAGGCTCAAAGAGGTAAAACCACTAACCTAGGGCCTTTGAGTTTGTTTCAGGAGTTATTTGAGCACCAGCTATCTATCCAGTGATCTGGAAGTTACCCAGGTAGGCTAAATGGCAGCCTAAACTGGTGAGAGCAGACAGTGGTAAGTCAGACCAGGCAGGTGAACTACTGTGTCTCACACTCACTGGGCAAATCTCTTCATGCCCTGAGCCCCAGCTGCTTCTCTGTAAAAGTAGAACATCTCCTTACCAGGTCATTGTGAGGACTGAATGAGATACCAATATTCAATGCCTGACCAAATATCTATTTCCTTCCCTATGAAGAAAAGGAAGCTTGAATTTTGACCAGGAAGTCTGGGATAATTCTCAGACTTGCAATAGATTACAACTCAGGCTATTGTTGAAGCCGCAGAGTCCTGAATTTGCTCAGCTCGGGCTTCCTATATAGGTTAGATTGCCCTCGGCCATCTTCCATAGTTTCATAGCTTCTGGAATCTGCTTGGGGATACTGGCAAGGGGCTCTGGGCTCTGATGATACCTTCCCATGGGGAACGGGGAGCTGGTGTCCATTCCTTGGCCCATTGTCTGGCCTCCCTAGGCACAAAATGCAGTGAATAATTTATAGCTCCCACCCCTGGGAGGCAGGCTCAGGGAAATAGCTTTGTGTTCAGCTGAGCTTCTGAACCCCACCAGAAGAGGCAAGAGGCTCCTATTTATGCTGTTAGTCTTGGATATGACTGTATTAGAGTGGGGGATGGAATAGATAGAACAGCAGAGTGACCTATTATCAATCCGATTCTCCTGTTGGAGGGCCAGATGGATCCACAGGCAATAGTGAGAGCCAAGCTAGCAGATCTAGGATCCAACTGTGGGCCTCTTATTCCAAAGAGATATGGGGGGGGCATTAAGGGTGAGGGTACAGGGGAGAGGTTGACAAGGGAGAGGGGAGGTCCTAGGGACTAGAGTAATGGGCAGGCTTCTTTGAGGTCATAGATGGTTGGGCTGGAGCTAGAGGTAACTTACTGCATCAATTGGGGGTCCCGTCATCAAGGTTGAATCCTGACTCTGCCACCTACTCACTGTCAGATTGTGGGCAAGACACCTGGCCCTGCCAGGCTGTTTCCCTCTCTTGAAATGGAGGGTTGTTATAGGTGACCATGGGGTCACCTGCATAGAACCCAGGGCATGAAATATACTCAATAAACTGATGCTTCACTGTCCATGTGGACCACGGGGCAGGCCTGTAATAAAAGAGATGGGATGGGATGGCAGGCAGAGAGGTGGGGAGAACCCGGGGTAGTGATGCTGGGTTTGTGGGGATAGCGAGGGGCAAAGCAAGGGGCGAATGATCAGCTGGGAGGGGCCCTGGAGTGTTAGAACCCCTCTGGGCTCCCTGTGCTTCCTTTGTAAGGTGAAGACCAGGCTTCCAGTTGTGGCATTCAAGTCCTTGCCCATGGGAACCACTGCATGGACCTGGGGCTCATTGCTCACCAGTGTCTCCTGCATGCACCACCTGTGCCCCCATTGCTGCCTCTTTGCTTGTGGGGTGCCTCCCATCAGAACCACCAGCTCTGCCTCTTCTTCACTTATGTCCCCATCTGTCCAGGTCCAACTTGGGTCATAAATTCCCCTAGAAACATTCCTAGATTGTCCAACCCTGTGGGTACACCCCTCTGAATTTTAGCACTTCACAGAAATACATAATACCTACCATCCATGGCATTTGACAGTTTATAAAATGGATCAGCACATTTAATAATACTATGGTGATGATATTAACAATAGCTAATATTGAATAATTATTATAAACCAGACAATGTGCTAAGACTTTATGGACACTCTCATTCACACTAATGCTGGAGGTAGCTACTGTTATGCCCCAGAATCTGAGCCTCAGAGAGGTACATTTTCTTACCCAAGGTCACACAGCTTGACAGGAAGTAGGGAGTCAGGGCTGCAACTGTTTGAATTAGAAATCCGTGCTTCTGTCACTGAACAGCCAGCTTTTAGATGTCCTGTCTCCTCAACTCCATTCAGTACCTCGAAAGCATTCTTTGCATGTGAAGAACCCGAGCCTTCTTCCAAGGCTAAGGAAGGGCAGTGTGAGACTGAGCGTGGGGCCCAGGAAGGAACCTTTGGCCTGGGCTCTGCAGCAGCTGGCTGTGTGACCTGCGGTGACTCAGCCCCTCCGTGCGGTTCTCTTTGCCCACATGTATGGTGAGCTGGCGGTATCCAAGGGCCTTACCTCTCTAGATTTCTGCAGTGTCCTCTGTGATCCTGGCAGAAGGAGGAGGAGACCACAGCACAGGGTAGAGGATGTGGTGTGACAAGCAGCTGTGATTTTTGGCCTGGCTGCTGTCTGGGCCAGAAGGAACTGTGGTCACCCAAAAGAGGGTGGTGTCCTAGGCTGCAGGCAGCATGGTCATTAGCTGTGATTGGGAGCTGGCTGGGCCAGGCCAGGTTGGCAGGACTGGGGGCAGGCTGGCCTGGCTGCAGTGGGGTCATTGGCAGGGCAGCTGGCTTCTCCTCCCTCTGCCGCCTCCAGGGCAGAGCGAGCATACCCTGGGCACCAGAGCTTTGTGGGCCACAGCTGCCCTTTCTCCTGTTGTGGTGGCCGGCAAGAGCAGCGAGATCCTCCAGGCCTGAGGCTGCCTCCTCCGAGAAGGCCCCAGAACTCCTTTCTAGCAGGTGGACGCTACCCCTCTGCTCACTGCCTGTGGTCTGCATGGATTTGCCATCCTTGCCAGCCACCTCGTCCCCCAAGTGCCTGGCAGTGTGCCTGGCACAGTTGGCCACCCCCAGGTCAGGGAGGCCATGCAAGCTGCCCTGGGACCAGTTGTTTAACTTTGCACCTGTTTTCTTACCTGTAAAATGGAGTTGATAATAACAGTGTTGAGGTTTAATGAGGTGAAGGGAGAGGGGGTACTCATTGAGGCCTGGTACCTAGGCAGGCATTTGATCAGCGTTCCCTTTGCCCATCCCATTGGTGGCCTTGTGAACAAGTGACTCAGTGAGAAACTGACTAAAGAGTCCAGTGAGAGCAGTCAGGAGAGAGGGTGTGGCAGGTGGCAGGGAGGACTTCCCTTCAGAGGGCTACTGAGGGTCAGTTGGGACTTGCAGAGATGCTGTTCCCAGTGACTTCCCAGTGAGCAGTGCAGGAGCAGGCAGCTTTCAGCCTGGGAGGGACCCCAAGCCTGGTCAAGGGCAGGGAGCAAAACAGGATGTCCAGTGACCTGGGTTTTCTTCTTAGGCCTTAGAAACAGAAATGACCCAGTTGGAAGGAGCAGCCAGGGATCTAGCCAGCTAGCAGTGCTGAGCAGAGTGAGTCCTTCCCTACTGGGAGGCAGCCTTCTTTTGACCATCCCCCCTACACACACATCCAACCCCAGTGTGACATGGTTGGAGAGTCTGTAGACGGGCAAACACAAAGACACAACACTTCCAAACTGTGGAGAGTGCTGAGCTCCTGAGGCAGGGGCCGGCCCACGGGTAATATCCTTGATGGTAAAGGGTGGGGCTCAGTTGACTTGGGCAAGTGATTAAACCTCTCTAGGCCTTAGTTACCACATCTGAAAAATGGGGCTTAATCTCAGAATCTACTTCACAGGGTTGTTGTGAAGTAGGTTAAATGGACTGTGCACGTAAAGCACAAAAAAGAGCCCAGCACATAATAAACACTCAGGGCAGGCTGGCCCTTATTATCTGTCCCCAGCACCTAGCGAGGAGCTGAGAGAACAGGTGCTCAGGAAGGCATTGGAATGAATCCCAGACCAAGGGCAGCTACTCTGTGGAATGAATGAATGAACAGCCCAGTAGGAAAGGAGGACAGAAGCAATGACAACACAGAATGTGTCAAGGCAGGCCAAGATCTGGGTTGCCCAGAGCTGTGTGGGAGGGAGCCAGGATGGGTTTCACAGAGGTGGTGCTCGCTCCCAAAGCCCTGTGACGTCTATACCCTGAGCAGTATCCAAGGGGACCGCGGTTCCTCTCCAAGGGCAAGCGGGTGGCTGGGGCCAACCCCAGGAAGCTGGGCTGCATAGGCTCTCTGTCCCCACCACCCACGCTGCCACCCTGCCCCTGACATTCAGCTCTGAGGGCGTGGGGAAGGCCAAAAGGCACCTGCGGAAGAAGCGTGGGCCGCGGGCCTGAGACACCAAGCTCTTCCCGGGCTGGGAACCAAACTGTCCACAGAAAAGAAGCCACACGCCCACGCTGAGTTCTTTTATCTGCATCTTGCTCCCAAGGCACACCAGCAAGCTGAGGGGTCTCCCGACATCCATCCTGCAGCTGTTTAGCTTTTAAACAAGTGGACTCTTAGAAAACAACCCCAGGAGAATTCATCTCACCCTCCCACCCAGGAGGCTCAAAGAGAAAGTTCTGTCCCACTGACAAGGGATCCAGGAACCCCCAAGTATCTTAAAAGAGCGTACTCCAGAGGCCAGCCCTAAGGTCAGAGCTCCCCACCCTGCCTTTGTTGTGGCTGAGGGTGGACCTGGAGGACACCCTTGTATTTTGCCTGAATCCTGGCTCTCTGTAAAATGGGGTCAGGAAAATAAGTCCCTTCTTACCTAAAAAAGGTGTAAGGTGGGGGGTGTCTTCTTCAAGCCTCAGTGTCCTCCTCTGAAAAATGGGAATAACAGTAATCTCTGTCTGAAATGAGGCCACACATGGGAAACGCAGTGTCTGACACCTCAAGGGTGTGCGGAGCAAGGCCACAGGAGCAGGAGCAGAGCCAGGCTGGACGCAGACCCCGGGCTCCCGCCCCAGCCACCTTAGCTGGGTTTCCGAGATTAGGGCTGGCTGGGGAGAGGGATCGGTCCCTTGCCTTGGTGACTTCCCACTGTCCCCCTTCTCTCTAAGGGATAGGACAAGGCAGCAACATTTTGTTTTGCTTGGTTTTGTTTTAATGGTCAAAGTGTCAGATTCTGTAACAATGAGGCCTTGTATGAATCTGCTTGTTTTTCCAACCCGGATACCCGACTGCACTGCCTGCTTCAGGCCTTGTTCCACCTGGGGAACTAAAGAATGTCAGAGGGCTTTTTTGTTCCTCCTAGGGGAGGGCGTCTGGGGACACTGGAGGCTACTGCACAAGCCCTCCTGGTGGTGGACCCCACTGAAGTTGGTCTCCTCTGTCCTGAGCCGCTTGCACATAGTAGCTTAGTGTATTGCCAACTTGGGGGACTTCAGAGGCCAAAGAGCTCATGTTTGAATCCTGGCTTTGTCACTTACTGGCAGGATGACCCTGGGCGCGTCATTTTGTCTGTTCTGTAAAGTGCATAATTTATACCTACAATCTGAGCCATTCAGGAGGCTGAGGCAGGAGAATGGCAAATTCTAGGCCAGCCTGGGCAATTTTGCAAGACCTTGTCTCAAAGTAAACAATAAAAAGGACTGGGGTTGTGACTCCATGGTGGAGTGCCCTGGGTTCAATCCCTGGTCCTATTAAACATACGACCTTGTGTGAGAAGCGAATGAGGTTCTCGGAGTGTAAAGCACAGTGCCTGCTGTATCCTCAGTCTCAAAACACGCAGGGAGTATGCTCTGGGGGGTCCTCCTTCTCTGGCCAGTTCCTGCTCCTCATTCTCGGGTTCTCAGGGACGCCCAGGCTGAGGCAGGGCAGGCTACACAGGTGAGCCCCAGCGTCCCCTCCAGCTGTTCTTTTGTAATTTGTTCTGTGAGGGGAGCCCCTTCTAGAAGAGGCCCTGAGGGCCGCTGGGGGGGAAGACTGCAAAAGCAATCATTGGTGGCAGGGCTTGGTCTCCTCTGGTCCAGCAAGAGAGGTGTGGGGCCCAGAAAGGAGAGTGCAGCCCCAAGGGCTCACAGCAGCTGGGACCATCACTGTCACTGCCAGGGTTTGAAGGAGCAAGGGAAGAAGTGGTCAGCTATAGGAACAGGGGCTGGGACTTTCTGTAGAGCAACCTACTCAACCCTGAGGACCCGACAGGGCACTGGACCTCCACTTCCTTTTCCCTCCCTGTAGTCCCCTTGCTTCCTGTGGCCTGAGCCTCCCCAAGCCAGCAGCACAGAGCCCAGTGCGGCCCTCAGAGGTCGGGCAGGGTGGGGCGAGGCCTGGAGAGGTGTGCTGAAGCCACTCCTCACCCTGTCAGTGCAAGCCACAGAGCCCACGGATGCTGCCACCTGAAGACCATGGGGTCTCAGCCCCCGCCCAGAAGAATCTCAATCTTCCAACTGCCACAGCCCTCTCAGCGAGAGGAGTTTGGGAGGGGCACCCATCTCTCTCTCACTGCCTCCTCCTCCAAATCAGGCTGCAGGTGGCTTCTGGAGTGGTCCTGGCAGGGACAGTCGTATCTCTGGAGTGGGCAAAGGCCATGGGCTGGCTAGTGGCAGGTGTGCTCAGGTGCACAGAGCCCTCGGCAACCCGTCCAGGCCAGAGCCTGCATAGAACTAGGCAGCTGGCCCTGCTTACAGCACCCCTGGGCCAGTGTCGGCCTCTGGTTCCCAGAGTGGGTCATTCCACCTGAGCTCAAGGGACCCCTGGGAGCCTGTGAAGGCCACCAGATGCAGTGTGGGGCTGGCAGGCCTGGGGCAATCTGCAGGGCCCTGGAATGGGCAATCTGCTGTCGGGTGTGGGGCTCACAGGGGCTCCTGCCAAGCAGGTAGTAGGCAGCATCCTGGCGCAAAACTGAGCCTGGACTCAGAGGAGGCACAGCTGGGGGAAGGACAGGAGATGTGCTTGGGCACTTTGCATGGAAAGCACCGGGAGGCCCTTGGGATAGTGTCCATGGGGCACAGCCAGGCGGCCTGAAACACACAGCCTCTGCAGCCAGCTCCTGCGAGCTCCTGGTTTCCCCACAGCTCACCCCTGGGCATTGTCTGAGTCCCCAGAGAGGCCTGAGGAGGAAGGTGTGTGGCCCTTGGAGTCACAGTCCTGGCTTTGAATCCCAGCTCTGCCTCTTTTGAGCAGAGCTCAGAAGACACTGGGCGAGTCATGCAGCCTAGCTGAGTCTCAGATGCTTACCTGTGAGATGGCGGGAGCAACACTCTCCTGCCAGGCTGAAGACAGCGTCTTATATTTTAGAGGAAGTGCTACACCCACACGCATCCTGCTCCCCTTCTGTGTCTACTGTCCATTCTTTTTTTTGAAGAATCAATTGAGATTTTTTTTTTTATTATTGGTTGTTCAAAACATTACATGCTGTCCATTCTTAATGCTTCTCTAGGAAGTTCTTTCTTGCATCTAACCGAAGTCCATTATGGTGTAACTGAAACCCTTTTCTTCTTATTTCAGACACTGCAGAGGCAGACTGAGCCTATCCTTCATCCAAATATACCTTGTCAGTATCTGTAGTGAATGAGACAGAAAAAGGAGCAACCAGGTGTTGGTTTTCACCTGGGAGCTTAGGGTCCTAGCTGTCAATGACCACAGCATCCTGACCAGGGCAGACCGTGCACGGGTGCGGCATCCTAACTGTTCACTCAGTTCTTCCTCTCTTTGCTTGACCCATGCTCTTGAAAGGGTGGCTCTGGGGCAGTGGAGACAGCCTGAGCTGGACCTAGAAGGCCTGCATCCTGGTACCTTCTGCCTTGCTTTGTGGCCTGAGGCTAGTTAGCAACCTCTCTGGGCCACCGTGGGCATAGGGGATGTCTGGGCTCTGGGCTCCCCCTTTCCTACCTCTCCTCTGCTCAGACTCCAGCCACCCTGGGAAGACAGAAGATGAGGGTCCTGCTGGTGGCCGCTAGTAGGTTCTGTGTCTACCTCTCTGACCTGGGGCTCCTGAGGGCCAGTCCCCAAGGGCAGGTCACAAGTTCACAATTACAGTGGGGATTCTTTGGGGGGGGTGGGTAGCACTTCCCTTCTCAGACCAGGCCTTTGGAGAGCCTGATTTCCTCTGATTACTTACCTAGCTAAGTCAGCTGTTGAAGGTTAGGTTCATTTGAGTCTCTCCTTGGTGTAGACCTGTTCCATGTGTGATCTGCTTTAATCCCTCATTTAGCAGGTGGCAAATCAGAGACTCAAGAGAGGTGAGATGATTGGCCTGAGGTCTCACAGCCTGTCAGTGGTGGGTGGTGAGGGATCTTGGAGTGATTTCATGGCACCTGGGCCAGGAGGTGCCCTTTAAGCCCCTGGTAGTGTGGAGCACAGGAGAGACAGGTGATGGTGAGACGAGTGGTCTTCCTGGGCAAGAGGGGCCTGGTGGGCCTCAAGAAGAGCCCTGCTCTGAGGGCTGCATGGGGTCAGCTCAGGCCCCTGGGACTGCAGATCCCTTTCTCTGAGAGGCAGTTGGCCAAAGAATGCAGGAGGTCAAAGGATCAGGAGCCCAGGGGTTCTGGGCTTGGCACATTCTAAGTGTTCTTCTGAACTTCAGTGTTGGGTTTCATGGAGGAATCAAGACTTATTTTTTGTTGCCTTTGGACACATAGTAGTTTAACTTTACAAAGCCCTTTGATATCTGTGATGTCACTGAATCCTCAGCAATCTGTGGGGAAGCAGTGTGGGATTGTTTGGGAGGGCAGGAGAGGGGCGCTCTGGAATCAGACACACCCAGGTTACATTAGGACGCCCACAACCCTTGGACCTCAGGCAAGTTAGAAACCAGCTGAGCCTCAGTTTGCTCATCTGTGAAAGGGACAGTCCACCCCACAACAAATAGTTAGCAATCGCTGCCTTGCTGGCTGCAGCATTAGGTGAGAGAATATCTGTGACTGCTGGCCAGGTAGCTGGTGCTGTGGAGTAGTTTTTGTAACTTTTATCATCCGCCTCACTTTATAAATGGGAAGATGGAGCCCTGGAGAAGGAAGAAAGCTTGCCTGAGGCAGTGATTTAGGTTAGTCCTCCAGACTTCCTGTCTGTGGAATTTTTTCTGCATCTCCTCCCTCCCTCTCATCCTCAAGTGACCAGATGCCTCGTTGATCCAGAATCTTTCATGCATGATGTTGTCTGTGGTGACCTCAGGTCCCCACTGCCTAACAGTCACTTGCTAGGCACAAAGACGGCACTTTAAAGACTTTTGTCCTGTGCATGAGTATGTTGAATGGTATAAAGCTAAGTGGGTGTCAGGCCCTGGAGCTGTCCTCTGCTCCCTATACCAGCCAAAGCAGTCTAACAGTTTTAGGTGGAAACCTTGTTTTCCAAAAAAAAAAAAAAAAGATTTGTCACTTCCTTTCAGCTCCTCCCACCCTGTCCCTTCCCTCTACTGCCCACTGGACCTGACTCCAGCAGCCCAGCACCTCTTTCTCCTCCCCTCCTGCTTGTGTGTGTCCTTCCTAATTTGTCACTTCTACCAGTTGGGGACTGAGAAATGAGACAGTTGACCTCATTTCAGCTCGCTGGTTTGTTTGTTTGTTCATTCATTCATACCTAGCTACGAGCCACCGGTGAGCCTGGACCCTGCTGGGGCTTCCGTCATCCTGACAGAGGACCTCTGCAGAGGCTTGTGATTGATCAAAATCTGCCCACCCCCTCCTGGCAGCACACACAGGGAATAATGGTGCACATAGTGAATGCTGGCTCAGGACGTCACAGTTGATACTCTGCCTCTGTTCACGTCACCACCGTGAATCACAGCAACCTTAAGAAGAGCCTTATCCCCACTTTACAGACAATGAAAGCAAAGCTCAGCAGGATGAAGTCCCCTACCCAATGGCCAACCGTGAGCACAGAATTGCAATTGGGGATCATTCACCCCCAGCCTGGCCTGTCACCTTCTCCTTTCTGTGCTCCATTTGCAAGCTGCACCATATCCCCTTCCTTTCTGTGTCTGTCACCAAGGATTGTTGTTGGCTGAGATCAGACCATCTACCTCAATGCAAAGAAGAATGGCCTTGGCCAGCACAAGTCCCCTTCAGTGTGCATACCTTGTCCTGTAGTGGACCCTGCCTGGTCAGGTCCCCCCACTAGTGTACACTTCCCAAACCCTGCTCTGGGGAGCTCTAGTTCCAAGGGACAGTAACAGGCTCTAGAATCCATGCTGACACACAGATTCAGAAACTGCTAGGTTACATAACTCAGAACATGCCTTCTCAGGTCCTTTAACGTGTTGATTTGGGTCAGGGAACTGCCTCAGACAGCAGTGCACAGCCAGCTTCCCCATGCTTGTTGGAATGTGTACCTCCTTTGTCACAGAGCAGGGCTAGGGACTTGGGACAAGTGGATGGAAAAACTCTTGCTTTGATGCTTTGCACAGGGAAGCCCCCAGCCCAAGGTAGGTTCCCGGCCAGGACCATTTGCATTTTGAAGAATATCTGAGGAACACTGTTCATCCCCAGAGAGGATCTGGAATAATGGTGGGACTTGAGACATCAGGGGCAAAAGGAAGGGGGGTATATTTTTATTCTTTACCTAGCAAACATATCTCAGGCATCTACTGTGTGCCAGGCACAGAGCCAGCTCTGGGAAATGCCAAGACGTGTCTCAGAGCCTTCCACTTCATTTCACCGTGCCCACTAAGGTTTTTAAAGAAAGACAAATAGAAGCCTTAAAAGGAAAAAGTGATTCTTTTCATTGTTCTGAGTCGTGGCAGTAGGTGGGTGGGTGACACATTGACTCAACTAAGTGGAGCAGCGCTGAGTGCCAGGTCTTCCCAGGGGCAGAGGGGTCACCATGAGCAGAGTGCACAGATGTTGTAAGAGGTCAAGAGTGTGGGGAGGCCCAGAGGAGGGAGCGCCGGCAGGCAGGGCAGGAGCTAGGGAATGAGGCCAGCAAGGAGGAGGCGGGTGGGACACAGGCTCTGGCCAGCTGGGAAGGGACAGCAACAACTAGAGCAAAGGTGTAGAGGTAGCAATGTGTGGTGACACCATGAGGGACACTAGATGACAGGGCAGAAGGAGGTAAAAGGGAGCCATTGGAGGTGGGGCTAGAGAAGTCACTGGGGCAGATCGTGGGAGTCCAAACACCAGCTGAGCAGGTGCCCACCTGACTGGGAGTGTCTTGGGGACCAGGACCATGTGACATTCATCCCAAGCATCTGGCTAGTGCCCAGTAGGTGTTTGTAGACTGACAGGACTTAGACAATCCTTCCCTTCTCTGGACCTTGGGCTCCTCTCACTTGTGGTCTGGCAAGGTCCCTGGCACATCCCTTCCATCTCCAAATGGCTCTTGGGAATTCTGGGTGGGTGCAGGGGAGACCTGATTGCCTCTCCCTGAGCCTTGAGGTTTTCTGGGCTGCTCCCGCTGGGCAGGCGTCAGCAGCCCCCTGGCGGGGACGTCTCTTGCTGCCAGTGGAATTCATTCCTGTGCTCTCTCCTTCAGCAGTTGGTGATGCACCACCCTGTAGACTCACTGAAGGCTCTTCTCAGGTCCCAGCCTCAATATGGGTGGAAGCAGGGTAGAGAGTGGGTGAAGAGTTGTGCCAGGCTGGGGTTGAGGGTGGTGTGCATATAGCAGCTTGGTATAGGGCAGGAAATTCTGTTGTATGAAAACAGGCAAGTTACTAGCTCTGATCCTCAGTTTCCTCCTCTGTAAAATGGGAACAATAGTAACTCCCACACGATTCAGTTGGACAGTTTGTGGACATGGAGGGCAAACTGACACGCTTGTGAACAGTTCTTGTCATCCATAGTGTTTATTTGTCCACTTTCCATTAATCCCCCAGGCCTCTGGTCCACTCATCGCCCTTTCCAGAAGTGATTCTTGGCGATGGCTTGCCTTTCCCCGCATAGGCTCCTCCTGCTGGGTAGGTTTTATCCAGGCCACGGCAATAGGAGCCTGTGAATTATGTACAAGTTGCACTCAGAGGCTGAGAGCCTTAGCCCAGTGTCTGTGTTACCTTGAATAGGAAGAGAAACCCCACAGTCCCGCCCATCTCCTGGACCCAGGAACTAGTACTGTCCCCTCCCAAATGCAGCCCAGAGTGCTGGGTCTCAGCCTCCTGGAAAGGATGGGAAACACATGTCAGGGACTCCCACAGCCTGTCTCTTTAGCACCTAGACTGGGTCCAACAACCTACATACCAGGGACTCTGTATCCTTAGGTAGCTGGTGGGAGGTGGACCCTTGGGGTTTGTGGGCATGGGACCTGAGGGACAGAACAAGACAATCACCCCTCTATCTCCTCCGCTGCCCTGTTCTCAGGACAGGAAGTGTCAATCAGGGCAGCTTGGTGTCTGGTGTGGATGCTGTTTTATTTCAGCATGGCCTGGGGCACCTACTCTGGGGGGCCTACAGCCTGTCTAGCAGAAAACTTGGTCAAAGCCCCCGGGCTCAGGATGCGATGCCGGGGGAACAGGGCTGGATGTGCCAGCATCCCTTCCCCCAGAGTTCCTAGGGTCCCTCTCAATGCCCTTGTGCCTGAGCAGCTCCCAGATGGTGTTCTGGCCCCATCAGGGCAGGATAGGGGGCAGGCAGCTGGTGAGGTTGGCCCCAGGGCAGCACAGATGCTCCCTCTGCTTGGGTTGGCATGTGTGTGTGTGTGTGTGTGTGTGTGTGTGTGTGTGACTGGCAGGCAGGGAGAAGGATGCAGTGGAATATCAGGACAAACTTGGGCAGCTTTCTGAAAAAAGAGCCCCCCTCCAACTCTTCCCTGCCTTTATTTTCCCCTCCTTCCCCCCCCCCCGCCCCCTGCCAGTGCTGGGGCTCCCTCCCAGGCCTCTGCCATGCCAGGCAAGAGCTCTGCACTGAGCGGCACCCTCAGCCCACCACCCGTCTTTTAAAGAGGCCAAGCAGGAACACACCGGCTTCCTTCTCAATTCTGCTCCTGTACCTATGCTGCCTTGGCTTTGTGACTTGGCCCTTCTGAACCTCGGATGGTTTCTGTAAGGTGCTGACGATGAGGCCTCCTTGCTGGGTGCATGATGGGCCACCGATCTGCAGGGGAGACTCAGCTCTAGGCCAGAGCAAAGAAACTGGATGTTTTTAGATACTTGATCTGTGTCCCTCTAAGCAAGAGGGAGGGCATTTCTGCTTGGCTCCAGGAAACGGTCAGCGCAGCTTAGAGGCCCTCTCACACCTGTCATAGCCAAGGATCTGCAAATTACCCCGGGGTGCCTGAGGAAGGTAAGGACCAGGAAAGACCATGAAGCCAGGCATTCCTGAGTGTGGGTCCTCTCTCTGCCATGCTAACCAGGTGCCTTGGGTGAGTTCGTAGTTCCCTTGACCCCATAAAATGGAGGGAACACACACCAAACTCAGGATTGTTGTGAGGTTCAGATGAGAAATAAATTGGGGGAAAAAGCAGCAACTGATAGGTAGTTAGGTGCATGGAGTGGGGTGGGGTCTGGGGCAGATGCCCAGGGTACAAGCCAAGGGCTCAGGCAGCTGAGGCTGGGTTCCAAGTCCTGTGACTGCCAGGCTCTGTGAGGACCAGCGGAGTGGAGCCTCATTTACTTTCCTTAATGGGACAGCTGATTAATTGGCCTCTGAGTGCTCCCGACAAGCACTCCTGTGAGTGTCCCTGGTATGTGTCACCGTTAGCCCTTGCCAAGCTATGTGTGTGCTTAGCCAGTCAGCCTTGGGCATGAGGCTGTGACCCACTGTCCTATTCTCTGATTCTTAGCTTGTCCCTTAGATGACCTCGTGGAGCAGTTGCTGTGTTGGGGACTAAGGGAGCAGGAAAAGTCCTGCCCTGGGAGCCCCAGTTCCGGGCAGGTGTAAAGGAAGAATCCAGAGAAATATCAATGGTGGGGACTCAGCTCGATGATAGGGGCAATCAGTATCCTCCAACCTGGGCAAAATTCTGCTTGGCTTTGCCACCAATTCCCTGTGTGCCCTTGAAACCTGACCTTTCTCTCTCCGGTCCTGTTTTCCCATCTAAAACAGGGTGCTGGAGGAGTTGGTCCCAGGAAGCTGCGGCCAGAAGCAAAGCAGCATATGGGGAGGAGTGGGTTATGAAGCAGTGGCTCAGGGTTTTCACCCAGCTCCTCAGAGCTCTAGTCCATGACCTTGGATGGGTTTCCTAGGCACTCAGAGCTTGACTGACAGGGGTGTGCTGGCCATGCTGGTGTAGAGCAGACACTGCATATGGAACCCTGCCCGGCAGTGCCTGGGGTAGTGGGCTGCGGCACAGCTTTGGCCCACTCCACTTCTCTCCCTTTATCCTGCAGTACCCAGAGGCTCCCTAGCAGATTGCAGGTGAGGTGGGGCCAGGGGAGCATGGCTGACCTCAGTGCTGAGTCTGCCGGACTGCTCCCCTGGGGGGACCCCACGGCCGGGAAGAGCTGGTCATCCTCAGCCTCTTATGGGCAGGCTGGGAAGTGAGGGGAGCGCTGGGGTGAGGCGCACACACTAGGGCCCAGCCTCTTGGAACCTTGCTCTTCTGGAACCATGGACTCTTTCTATTCCCAAATCACGGAAGCAATCAATGGATTGTGGGACCTTTAGAAATGAAGAGTTGGACGTGACCTTGGGGTTCATTTGACTCAAAACTCTGTCCAGCCCAGGCAGCCTCTCTGCTGACCCCTGTACATCCTGGAGACCCTCCCACGGGTCATAGGGCTGTCCCCACTCCAGTGGTCCTGACTAAACCCAGGCTCTATCATTGGCTCCCTGGGCTGGTTGGTGCTGCTGTGGGGCTGGGAGGAAACCAGGCCCTTGCTCAGCTAAGAATAGAAGGCTTTGTGCGATTTAAGTAGCAGCCCCATCGCATCGGGCCTCCCGCTGGGCCCCTGGGAGCTTATTAAGTGGGATCTGGGGCCACCCTGGGTCCTCCTGGGTGGATGGGTGGAGGCCACGCTTCCTGGGGATTTCACTCCTGTCCCAGGGGATAATGATTTTCCCTTTTTCCATCAAGCAGGGCTCTTCCTCCTCCTCCTTGGGGCCCACTGGGGAGTGGCTCCAATTGTCCTGGGGGAGAATCTCTTCTGGGACAAATTCAAACAAACAAATCTGCCTTTGAACAGAACAAATAGATCGATGAAAATGGTTTTGTCTGAAAGGAGAGAACGGCTGATGGTGAAGACTGCTATTGAGCGCCTATTGTATGCCAAACCCTAGGCTCAGGGTTTGGGGCTCTAGCCTCATTTAATCCTCCCAAGAGGCCGAAGGGAAGGGTTCTTGTCCCTGTGGTGCAGATGAGGATACAAACCCAGATACTATTTGGTATAACTGGGGTTAGAACCAAGAACTTTCCCATCCCATCTGGGAGAGAAAATAGGGATTCCTGAGAATCCTGTGAAGGGGTGAGGGTCAGAATTCTTGGAGAGAGCCCTGAGCATGAAGGATTTGGTCAATGACAGCAGTGAATCATATTTTAACTTATGTTAGAATCTTTTCCACTTTGGGCAGCATGGAGGTATCGCACTGGGCTGGGGACAGGAATTGTGGCCCTGTCACAAACATAGCAGGTATATGCCCATTTTCTTGAGCTTGAATTAAACCAAACCCTCTTGGGTCTCAGAGTCCCTTCTGTGAAGTGGGCAGAAGCTGCTTGGGGCAGATCACGAGGCCAAAGCCAAAGATACCTGATTTTCTGACCAGGGAGTATCCTGGTCCTTCCTGTTCACAGTCCCTAATACCTCTCCCCGCCACCTCCCTAACCTCAGAGGTTATTGCCAGTGTGAGAAATGGAAGGACACTAAGAATCTTAGGCCACCCTATGGCTGTACACATGGGAAGACTGAGTGCCCAGAAAGACAGAGTGATCCAAGGTCATGGGTAAGTGGGCCTGTAAGCATATGTTGGTGTTCAAGAAATCCCTCCTTCCTTCCAAGCCAATGCCTGCTCCCTCGGGAGCATTGCTTTTGGGTGGAGATCTGGAGGGCTCAGCGGGTAGGAGTCAGCTGATCCCAGCAGGGAGGCAGGGGCCAGAGATACAAGCCTCTGCCTGTAGCACCCTGGGCCCATCTGTGCTTAGTCAAACCTGCCCAACTCCACTGGTCTGTCTGCACAAAGCTTCCAAACCCTCTTCCCCAGTCCCCTTGGGGACTAAGCTCCCCATTTATCCCAAGGGTGGGAGTGTTTTTAAAATTTTATTTAATGTTAAAAACATAATATAAACTTTATCATCTTAGTCATTTTAAGAGGACAGCTTGGTAGTGTTGACTATATTCACACTGCTGTGCAGTGCCTCTCTGGGGCTTTATTTTTTCTTTGCAGTGTAGACCTCACACATTCTAGACAAGGGCTCTCCTCCTCAGCCCTGACCTCCAGAGCATTTTCATCATGTAAAACTGGAACTCCCCCTCCCAGGCTCCTACTAACCTCCATTCCACTTTCTGTTTCTATATGACCACTCTAGGCCCCTACAGTGTTGGGCCTGGCTCATTTCACTTAGCATAACGCCCTGTGGGTTCATCCATGTTACAGCAAGTACCAGGCTTTTCTTCCCCTTTGAAGAAGAGCAGCATTCCACTGTGTGGCTACACCATATTGTGTCTGTCCACCCACCTGTTAATGGACACTTTGGTTATTTCCCTTTAGCTGTTGTGGCAAGAGTGAGAGTTTTGAAGTGAATGGGCCTGGGTTGGACCCCACATCCAGCATCACCTTTGCTATTTGTCTAAATCCCTCTTTACTGGCTGCCCGCCCTGTGGGATGGCTGCAAGGAACAGCATCTGTGCCTGCAGAAAGGCCCGGCACACAGCAAATTCACGGTGGCAGGATTTGTTCCCATTACCTGCTTTCTTTCTAGGGATGGTCCCTTTTGTCTGTGGGTTATAGGACCCCCATACCCACCTCTCACCTATAGCCCTATCCGTGATGCCGGTGTAATGCCTTGGGAGTCTCAGTATATTGAAACAGGAGAGAACTTGGGCCCAGAAAGGGGCAGGGACTTATCCAAGTTCACCAGCCAGTCATTGGCCATGGTACTAAACCCAGGTCTCCAGCCCTCCCCTACTCCCCAGGATCCACAGACCTTGTCCTTAGGAGGATTGGCTCCCCAGGGACCTGCCTATAATCTTGCAAGTATCAGGATTCCGGGAGGCAGGGGCAGGGCGAGGAGCATCTCAGGAGAATCCCTATGGGGAACAGAGCCTGTGACACCTGCAAGTCTCCTCTGATCTCTGACTCCCCCCAGGGCTGTGGACAGGGCTCACCTCAGGCTCATTTGCATGGTGCAAGCTTGCCCAAGGTCCTGGCCTTGCACCTGGGCGCTTCCTCTGCTTTTACTCATTCAGTCATTCATTTACTGGTCATTTCTTCAGCAACCACACCCTGAGGCCTGCTGTGGACGGAAGGACCAGCCAGACCTTGGAGACAGTGTGGCATAGCAGGGAAGAGAGGATTCTGGGACTGAACTGGTGGGGTTCGCATCCTGGCTCTGCCAGGTATTACTTCTTTGACCTTGGGTAATGGTTTAACCCCTCTGTGCCTCACATTCTTCTCTAAAGTGGGGAGAGCAATGGTTTCTACTTTACACTTGTTCCAATTATTATCCTCACATAACATATCACCCTAAAACTTAGTAACTTTATATAAGAACAAACCTCTCATTTTCTCAGTTTCTGAGGGTCAAGGATTTAAGACAGCTCAGCAGTGGCTCTGGCTCGTGGTCTCACAGTCAGAGGATATGAGCACCGAGGACCTGGGTGGCCTGGATTGGTGGCCTGTCTTGCTTTCCCTGCAGCCTCCGGGCTTCCTTTCTCCCTGAGTCTGGTTGGGCTGGCTCTCCCATGGCATGGCAGCCTCTGAGCAGTGCCTATGTGGTGGCTGGGGGGGCTCCAGCAGGAACATCCCAGTGAAAGACACAGGAGCCACATCACTTTTGGTGGCCTGGTCTCAGAAATCTCATAGTGCCACTTAATCCACTATTCTCAAATCCTCCTAGATTCAAGTTGTGGTAGGTAGACCCTACCTCTTCTGGGAAGATGTCAGCATTAGACTGCAAGAAGGGCTTGGGGCACGGGGCTGGGGTTAGAGCTCAGTTGGTAGAATGTTTGCCTCACATGCACATGGCCCTGGGTCCAATCCCCAGCAACAACAACAACAACAAGGGCATGGGGGATGGGAGGTCCTGCTGCAGATCTCTTTGGAAATATAATCTGCTATAGTCTTGAGGGCTATGTGAGTCAAAACAGGAAATGCCTAGAACAATGCCTAGGCATTGCATATAAGTGGTAGCTATATATAGCCAAGGATGAATTTGACCATATGCAATTTGCTTATGGTACTGATTTGAAGACCTGAATGCCACTGCCAAAGCCAATCTACAGAACAACAGCATTTTCCATTTGGTATTGAGGAGTCTATAGGAGTTTACCAAGCCCAGAAAGGTGGGAGGTCTTCCATGCAGCAGGAATTAGTTGTACAAAGGTATAGAATAGAGTGAAGTCCCTGGAGCAAGATAGAACTGCAAGTGGGGGGCTGTCCTGAGGGGGAGGGGGAGATTGGAAAGGTGTGCTGAGGCCAGGTGGAGAAGAGCATTGCACGAGGGGTTTGTACCTGATCCTGTAGGTTCCAGGGAGCTCTTGGCTGTTTCTTAGAGGGATGAAGGACCTGGTGTGCTACCACAGGGTAGCCCTGCGAGGCGGACTCAGCAGATGGAGGGAGGTCTGGACCTGGGAGTGGTAAGGAGAGGGCAGGCCTGATGGGGATCACACTGTGAGTTTCCCTTCGGTTGTTTGCTTCAGTTCTAAGTGTGATGTGCACACCCAGCTTGCTGCTCTCTCCATCCAAAAGACTGAACACTTTGTGATTCTTCTCTGCTCACATTGGCTCTGTTGTAAGAGAGGGTACTGCCGAGGCAGGGGGCCCTGGGGAGCCTGGCAGTCAGCCTCAGGGCCACCAGCAGACCCCAGGACACCCACTGGCTTCCCCTTCTGCTCCCAGCCCCATCCATGGAGAGAACAGCCCTTGCACCCCTCATCCTCTCCCTCCCATAGACCTCCCCACTCTGCATACAGCCTTAGGGTCCAAACAGACTTGGCTGATCCACCCGGGGCTGTTAGTCCTCTCCAGGGCCCAGTTCTGCAGCCAGGGAGCCAGCCTGATCCCTAACTGTGCCAGCCTGCACTCCTGGAGCTGGAAACTCCAAGTGAGTCAGTGGCCCAAGTTCATATCGTTTCCTGGATGCTCAAATCCCCACAGGCCCATCTCTGCACATCCGCATGTACCTCTGTGAGCCTGTGTACTTGTACCACCTGTGTCTGTAACTGTGCTGTGTGTGTGTGTGTGTGTGTGTGTGTGTTGAGCCCATTGGCTCTCTCTGGGCCCCACGGGACAGCTCCTTGTAAATGGCAAGCAGGTTAGGAGCCTCTACATGTGACTAAGCACACCAGCCCTAGGAGGATCAGAGGAAGGACATGGCCCTTGCTCTGGGAGGCCAGAGGCCAGAGGCTGAGGGAAGATCCAGGCTTCACCAATGGGGCAAATCCTGCAGAAATACAAGTTCCCAGATTTGAGAGAGCTTATGCTGGATGCCAAGGCCCAGGTCACAGTAAACAGCTGCCCCTGCTTTCCAGAGCCAGCCTGGGCATCTGATGTGCCACTGAACACTAGCAGGAATATGGACCAGGGGCTGTGCGGGCACAGGAAGACAGACGAAGGCACCTGAGTCTGTGGGAGTCAGGGAAGGCGTGGTGCAGAGGAAACCTGAGCTCAGACTCCAGGGACATTTGAGGGGACACAAGGGAGAGGAGTGGGGAACAGGAGAAGGACCTGCGGTCCCGGTGGAACTTGGGGATTTGAGGAAATGGAAGGAGGCTGGAGAACAGGGAGGATGGAGGTGCCCCGAGAAGAGTGAAATGGTGGGGACAGGCTTCAGGGAACAGATGAGCTCCTACTTGGCCATTGTGGGTGTGAGGCTCCTGTAGGACATCCAGGGGAGAGGCGACTGAACCCGTGGGGGTGGCTGACATGGCCCAAGGAAAGCATGAAGCAGGAGGAGGCGGGGGCAGGAGGCAGGGAGCAGGAGGAGGCAGGGGGCAGGAGGAGGCAGGGGGCAGGAGGCAGGGGGCAGGAGGAGGCAGGGGGCAGGAGGAGGCAGGGGGCAGGAGGAGGCAGGGGGCAGGAGGAGGCAGGGGGCATGGCGTGCAGCAGCGGTCAGCCTGGGCAGAGAGGAGCGCAGGGGCTGGGGAGGCAGTGGGGAGCAGGAGAAAACCAGGCAACGGGTGTCAGGAAGCCAGGGAAGGAGAATGTTTCCAGAAGGAGGGCCAGGTCCAGTGTCAGCTGAGGACTGAGCAGGATCTGGCGGATTTTCCCATGTGGATGTTCCTGGTGACTTGGTGGAAACAGAGGGTGGTGGGCTTAGCCTTCTGGCAGGGAGGAAGTGCAGAAAACTCTTTCAGAAGTTCAGGAGGAAAGAAAAGCAGTTTGGCTGGAGAGGGGTGGAGGGAAATGGACCAGGCGGGACTTGGGCCTGTTTATTGCTGACTGGGAGGTGGCCTGCGGAGAGCAGAGGGACTGTGCAGGAGGGAGGAAGGGAGAATCGTCCATAAACACTGCCCTGGCCCTCTGCAGCAGGGTCTGCAGTGGTGGGGGTGGCTCTCTCCCAGGGATAGTTGTGATGGGGAGGAGGTGCCTATGGTGGCAGCCCTCATCATGCTCTGAGCGCTGCGCGGCCAGGCTCCAGGGCCCCTGTCTGTCTTCAGGTCCGCAAAGTGGTAGTAACCACACTGGAGTGTGGGGAGGATCCTGGGAGCCCCACAGACTCAGCACATCCTCATCAACCCATTCAGGTCAGGAGCTGAGCCTCCGGCTGGGAGGCCCAGTAGGTTGCCCGGTTGGTTGCTGCATGGACACTTCAAAGGAGGAAAGCCTGAGAAGTCAGGACATGGATTTGTCTGCTTCCAAAGAGGCCACACCCAACCCCACCCCTGGGCCCAGCTCCCAATTACTGGGAAGTTCTTCCTTCGGGTCTGGCCTGAGTCTTTCCTGCTGTGTTTTCCCTCTGGCGAGCTTACTCAGCCCTGCCTGCACAGTGGAGCCAAGCCTATCAGCCGGCCACTTGGAGTGGCCGCTCGTGTTTTTACAACTTGTTTTCATGAAATCGGTTTCAAGTCTCCCTGCATTCCCAGAACGCCAGACCCGCCCTGATTCACAAGGATTGACCAAAACAGGGTCTGAGCCAGTCAGAGGAATCGGAGAACTTAGTCATTCTCCCTGGATCTTCCACAGATTCTCCTCCTTTCCTTCCAGTAAATAAATAAACAAATAAATAAATAAATAAAAAAGAAGTAAAGTTAGCCTAAAGGACCAGGAGGGGACAGTGGTAAGATAGAGGCTCAGATGATGCAGGTGGTGGACAGAGGGACTGGGCTAGTGAAGAAAGGAGCCAGCATATCTGGTGGACTTCAAGTTCCCCTGCCTAGAAGGCATCAGAACTTTTCGACTCAGAGTCTCAGTTTGCACAATGGAAGAATTAATGGCTGCACCTCCAGGTGCTGAGGTTGGTCGGATCAGTAGGTCCCGAGGCAGGAGCTGTGTGAGAGTGACTTATTGGGAAGTTTTCCGGGAGACACACTAAGGGAACAGGGAAAGGAGAAAGCAGAGAAAGGAGGAGGAGAGGCAGGAGGCGATGTCGGCCAACTCCACACAGGGAACTGCAGCTTAGTCTGGCAGAGGAGCTCAGGGGACAGTGTCCGCCACACCCCAGGGCTGGCCCTCCTGTGGCAAGGATGCCGGGGCACTTACAGCCCACCTAGTCAGTCACTGGTGAAGGGCCACCTTGGGAGCTGGCCATGACCTTGGTAAAGGGATTTCAGCAGTCCAGGGGCATCTGGACACCCCCCACCCCGACACACACACATACACACAGCTGGGTGCTGGTTGTTGGGAGGGACCACACAATCCCATGTGCCCCCCAGTAGTAAAAGGGTCCCAGGGGATATGGGTGGAGCACGCAGAGTCGGCTTCAGGGGATTAACGTGTGGATTATGTGAGATGAAGCTCGCAGGGTGCTGAGTGCCCAGAACCTGGCACCAGTAAGTGGCAGCTCTTAGGAAGGCATGTGCCAGCGGGGGAGCCCAGGGCTGGGGTAGCACCTCCTGAGAGCTGTGTGGCGCTCCTGCTGCTCTCCAGCCCCAGGTCTCCTCTCGCTCACCTTCCAGAGGCAGAATGCCAGCGCTGCCCTCGAGGTAGGAGGTGGGACAGGCAGAGGTTAGTCTGTCCAGACTAACAGATCTGAACACCAGCAGGAAATGGAGGCCCTGTGGCCCAGCCCCTCCTGAATAGAATTTGGCTTTTGTTGCCAGCCCATACCACTGTGTCTTTTTCTGGACTTTGTCCCTAGAAGGTGCTCCGTGTCACTTGGGGGAACTCGTGTTGGGTCAGCATGTCCCAGGAAAGAACAAACAGAAATCGTCCTTTCAGGCTGTTTTGACTAAATCCTAGGATCTGACAATGTGACTTTAACCGCTGATGTCAGCCTGCCTGGGTCGGCCTGGATGGTATCCTCCCTAACTCTTCCTCTGTCCCTCGTGACAGACGTCACAAGAGATGTCACCCATGACCTGATCTCCCCATTCAGGCCCCTGAGGGTCTATCCTTATAGACCATGAGAGACGTGAATCCCAATCCAGATTCTATGACCTGCTAGGTGACCTGCTAGGGCTAGGTCACCTCCCTTTTCTGAGCCTCCGTGTCCCATGTTCCTAAGCAGAACTGTAAATTGCTCACATAAAGTGAGGCAACTTCATGATGCTGATCCCTGTGTCACAAAGCTGATGTCCAGAGAAGTCAGGTGATTCGCCCGTGACCACACAGCAAAAGGGTGGAGGCGAGAGGGTGAGGGCCTGCTCCCAGGCAAGTGGCTGGTTAAGTGAGCACCTTGACGTTTCCCAGCTCTGCCCTGGCCCCCAGCCCTGGCCCCTTTTTGCCTGGGTTCATTAAATGCCTCACCATGTGAAGGTGAACTGAGCCAAGAGGTCCTCACTGCTGTGTCCCCAGTGGCTCACCTGGTCAGCACTGTGGGCAGCTGCTGGGTGAGGGCTCTGTGTTCAGATGGGCTAATGTCCCATCCACTGCAAAGCTGGGAACCTACAGGCCCCAGGGGTGAGGGTGGACATGGGTGGTGACCCCAGAGGAGGAACTGGTCTAAAGGGTCAGGTCCCTGCTGGGCTGGAGGTGGGGGTGCCAGGGAAACAAGTCTGCTCACCCCCAGGGGGCTCCAGCCCTATGCCAACTGACCCACCAATAAGGACTCCCCTGGCCTCTGCCATCTTTGTCTACACCATTAAACCTTGGGCTCCCCCATCCTGAGCCCCATCCATTCACTGGGTGCATGGAAGCTTAGGGAATGTGTGTTGGTCACTCCACCTGTGATCGTCTAGACAGGCCAGGGGTCAGTGTATGAATTCCAGGAACTAAAACTCCATCCCGTCTCTGCCCACCCCCTGCAGTGAAGCACCCCCTGCCATGGGAGGAACAGAGCTGAGTGACAGCCTATTAAATCTGTTAAATAAAACAAGTGTGACCTTCCCACCTTGAAAAACATAAAATGAACCACATGTATAAAGGTATAGTTTTTTTGTTGTTTGTTATACTGGGGATTGAACCAAGGCACACTTAACCACTGAGTCACATCCCCAGCCCTTTTTTAGATATTTTATTTAGAGATAGGTCACACTAAGTTGCTTAGGGCCTTGCTAAGTTGCTGAGCCTGGCCTTGAACTCAAAATCCTCCTGCCTCGGCCTTCTGAAGTGACAAAATATCAAGGATGTCTGAAGTTATCGTTGCTCAACTCTGCTTGGTTTATTGATGGGCTGGGGATATTTGGATAAATATTAAGACTTATAATTTATTATTACTTATTTCAGAACATGTTTTATCTTCATTTTATCAAAATCACTAATTATATTGTTATAATCAAGATTTTCCTATTATTTGTGCTCTATTAATGGCAATAACCTAAAGGGCTAGAAGTAAAATAGGATTATATTTAAAAGTATATAAAGTTGAGGGCCAGTGGTGGAGCCTAGTGGCAGAATACTTGCCTAACATGCACAAGGCCCTGGGGTCCATCCCCAGCACCAAAATAAATGTGTAGAATTTGAACATATGTCCAATCCAATGTAAACACAGGAACATTTATTTAAATTTTCGAAAATTGTTTTTTATAATATCTGTTAAAATTAAAACAATATACATCAATTGACATCAGGTTTTAAATAAAATTATTTAGAGATGAAATACCAATTCAAAAACTTTAAAGATTTTATAAAAATGAGACTATTCAGGGCTGGGGATGTGGCTCAGTTAGTAGTGTGTTTGCCTTGCATGCAGAAGGCCCTGGGTTCAATCCCCAGCACCACACACACAAAAAAGAGAGAGAGACTATTCATAGTTGTAGTGTTCATTGTCCATCTCATTGCCAATTTAAAAACTAGTATCACGTTTTTATGTTATGTTGGAACAATAGGAATTGTTAAATACTGTAAGATTCCTCAGCCAACACGTGCATTTTTTGTAAATTCCACACTAATTCATGAGTACTTTCAGAACCACAAAATGGAACAGGAAGAAATGCCAAAAAAAAAAAAAAAAAGGATGCTCAGCATTACTGGAAAACTGATACTTGGTTATGCAAGAAGCTACTGCACGTCGCTGTCAGAGAGACAGGAGTTGACAAGTTAATTTGTCTTCCCTCTGACTCTTTTTGCCCCTCTGTGCCCCTCCACTTTCCCTCGCCTCTGAGGCAGCATCCTCCCCCCTCAGCAAATGACCTTCCTGGCATCTGGACAGAATCACCTTTTGTTGTTCAGGTTCAAGAAATGGAGAAGAGTTCGGCTGGGGCCTGAGTGGTGTCAGGAAAGCAAATGTTTAGGATTACAGGTCACGTGGATGTCGCGTGACAGGACTCCTGTGTGCGTTCTTTAGACGTGTGTGCATTTGTGACCTGTGGGGCTGGGGGGGGCTCCTTTCCCCATCTAAGGGTGGTTCAGGGAGTGGGTCTTCTGGCCAATGAGAAACCCTCTATCATACAACTAGCAACAGATAAAGGATGGGTCCTGTGCTGCCACTGGAGTTGAGGTGTCTTTATTCAGCCATTTCATTCAGGTGTGTTTGTTCATTCATATAAACAACCTGCACCAATGCTCTTGCACCAGTGCTTCATCTCTTTGTAGAACGCCAGGCCACAGGAGGCTTTTAGTGCAGCCCATGATCCTACAGAGGTTCAGAGAAGGGCACTGATGCACCTGAGATCACTGCCAGGCCACAGCAGGAAAGCCCCCAAGCCAGGTGTCCCAAAGCAGAGGGTGCAGGCCACGTTTGAGTTTCTGGTAAAATCTGAACAGGTATTGCTGTGTCCCATCAGCTTTCCTTCTTTCATCAACTTCTACTTCCTGTCCCAGGGTCCCAGGGCCATCCTGCAGGGGGGGTTTCAGCTTAAAGGGCCACTTCCTGTTTGGGGCCAAGCACTTCCTTCAAGTGACTCACAGGCTCCCATTGGCCCTGTGCTGGGGAGTCAAGGTTGGGATGGAGCCAGGCCCCAGCATGTCACTCTGTGACTGGACCCCAGCTGGGTGACCCTGAGACTGAGCCCTGACCCAGGCTGGAGGTAGGAGACGGGAAATGGAAGACAGGGATTGGATTGTTCTGCGTCACCCAGCCTGTGCGCAGGGGCTCTCACAGGTAGGGCTGACAGCAGAGCTGGTACCACTCAGGGAGACTCGGTGATACTTTCTCTTCCTTACAGGACAGTGAGGTGTGGCAGAAAGAGCACCGGGCCAGGAGACATGGACATCAACCCTGCCCTTCTCTGGGCTTCAGTGTCCATGTCTATCTAATGGGTGTAGGACTTGCTGGCTGTGACATTTTTGTGCAGCTTGATGTGGCAGGGTTTACATTAAGACATTTGGGTGTAAGCCAGGCCTGATGGCACACAGCTAGAATCTCAGCTACACAGGAGGCTGAGGCAAGAGGAGCCCAAGTTCAAGAATAGCCCTGAAAATGTAGGGAGACCCTGTCTCAACATAAGACATCAAAAGGGCTGGGGAGGTAGCCCAGCAGTAGAACATCCCTGGGTTCATCCCCAGTACAAAAGAAAGAGAGAGAGAGAGAGAGACAAGAGACAGAAAGAAAGATTTGGGTTTGAATTCTAACTTCACCACCTTGTGAGGTCTGCCTACCTCTAAGAACCTCTGCTTTAAAATTTAAATAAACTTTAAGTGGTGTTTCACGTTAGCTAATTTAATCCTCACATCAGCCCCATGGAGTAGGTTTATTATTACTATTTTGTACATAAGGAGATTGATGCAGAGGGGTGAAGTAACTTGCTCAAGTTCACACCATGAAAGTCAAGATTCTAACTTGGGCAGTGTAACCCCAGAATCATGCTCTCAATAATATCTTCGCTGCTCAGTTGTGGTCTATGGACCTGCAGAATTGGTATCATCTGGGAGCAAGACAGAAATGGAGACTCTCAGGTCCCAGCCTGGAACTACTGAGTCAGACTGCAGCTTAGCAAGATCCCCAGTGGTTTGTGTGCACACTGAAGTTTGAGAAGCCATAGTCTATTTATATTCTCCTGTCACTTAGGCCTTAGGATCATTGTGGGAATAAAGGAAACAAGTGTGTTTTTGTAAATGAAGTGCAGGGATTTCAGGCATGGTGGAAAACCTGGGCACTGGAGGTGCAGAGGTAGGGCTAGGGTGCTCTGGGGTCTGTCTAAGCTGTTTCTGAGCCCAACTTTGGGTGCCTGGTATGAAGCTAAGTCAGAGGTGTGCTTTTTGCTTCCAGAGTCTGAATGGGTTGGGGAAAGTTCTCATGTTGACGCAAGCCCAGGGCTGGGCACTAGGCTGAGACACCATGGCCCTGTGTCCCAGCCCTGGCTCTGCTTCTGCCTCTCTGGGTAACATAGGAAGGCCTTGGCTCTGCCAGTTTCAGTGTCCCCAAATAGGCAAAGTAGCAGCACCTCTGAAGCCTGCAGTGCTGACCCCAAGCCCCTTCCCCTCCCCTCTTCTCCCCATGTCCTGAGACTACCATCTCTCCCCGCAGTTCCTGGGCAGGGGGCTGCCCTGCTGGCTGTGGGAGCTCAGGGAGGGGGGAGGTGATGCATGAGTCACTCAGGCACATAATTGTGGTGCCCCAGATCCCGCCTCCAGCCCACCGGCCCTCCCCCCTTCGGCTGCTTTGGAAGAACAGCTGGTCTGGCAGCTACCTCAGAGAAGCAGGTCCCTGGCAGCAGAAGAGGGCCTCTGCCCCCAGGGTGGCTGGGCTTTGGGTCCTGCTTCCGTGGGCCCTGCAGAGAGGCACAGGTGGTTTGAGAAGCATGCTGTCTGGATTTGGGATTGTTTGGTTTGTGGGCAGCATGTGTGGAAAAAGATTTGCATGCTCCAGGTCCCATGGGCCAGGACTAGATAAGCCACCAGATTCATGGCTTCCCCAGGGCAGGGACCAGTGTGACCCATCACTGGACTCTACATCTAGCACAGGGTGGGCCCAGGCTAGGGGCTCCTTAAGGGCAGGGTGTGGAGGGTAGAAGGCAGGGCAGAGTGATGAAGGATCTCACTGTTTTTGTCCCCTTGTCCCCTTAGGTGTTCCAGTGAAGTGACATCTCCACCTCCGTGGACAGGACACCCTCAGGAGTTCAGCTAGCAGTCACTGGTATGTCTTTTGGGTAAAGAAAAAAGAAATGAAGGAAGAAGAGAGAAAGGAGGTGGAAACCGGCCGCAGAGAGTAGCCCCCTGGCTTCTATGCGATGCCTGCCTCTCCTGAAGGGGAAGAACAGTTATGGAAAAACAGGAGGAGCAGGAACTATTGACCCATTTTATAAGACCCACAGCTCTGGGTGGGGGTCTCTTGCTTGGGACAATGCACATGTACAGGCACTTGTCTAAGGGCTTTCCGTGTAATAGTTCATTTAGTCCTTAAAAAACCCCACAGGGTTGGTGTCATGATCCCCCATTATAAAAGAGGAAAGTGAGGCAGAGAGGTGTAAGGATTTGCTCAGTTAGGCACTTGGTAGAGCCAGGTGAGTCTCCTTCCCAGCGGGATGTCTGTTCAAAGCCTTGGGATTCACTGCCTCTCTGGAGTCAACTAAATTTCTTTGACCTCCAATTTGGGGTTTAATGGGCTCCTAATTCCAGGGAAGATTTGTGTTTTAAGAGAGAATTTAAATTTAATTTAGAACCCTAAAGAAAACAGTGCTTCAGCCCAAGGAATGAATAGCAAGTGGTAGCATTGGAGGCCCTGAGTCATGGAATTGGCTTGGACCTTCAAGGTGGGCTGGCCAGCTCCTGGGATTTTCTTCTTCAGCACTTGAGTAAGGTCAGTTATCTCTGGTCACCAAAGAAAGAAGTCATATGAAAGAGGTGAAGAAAAATTTAGGTTCTGGGTCCTGAGACATGCCCAGAAGCAGAGACTTCTGCTTTTTGCAGAATACTGTGAAGAAGAGCAATGTTAATGACAGGGATGAAATTAGGATCCTATGCTAAACCTGAGGTCATTTGCACTAGATCTGGTGCAGAAATGTACAGATATCAGAGGTTTAAGAAAAATTTGTGGGAGAAAAGTACTTGAGACTTTTTTTAGTAACTTTTTTTTTCTTTCCTGTAAATTGGAAAAAGCCTAATTATTATTCAAAGGCAGACTTCAGCTCAGGCTCAGGAGTGGTTCTGCAGTCGTGTGGTTTACACAGCTCTGATTAATTCCTTCTTTCCTTCCTTTGCATGTTTCACCAGGTTTTCTAACTGTCAAGCACATAGGCACCTTCTTGGTGCTAGGCCCAATGCAGGGGACACAGACCCCCTATACAAGACTCCTCTAGCTGAAAGTGAACGGGGGACAGGGTGGGGGGTGGCAGGGGTATCTTTTGTCGCCATCACTAGGCACAGGGCAACAGACACTACAGATCTTCAGAAAATCTTGGCCACCTTGAATAAGAAGCCTCAGTCTGGAAAAGCTCTGAGCCTGGGGGTAGGGCAGCCAGGGTGCAGATGATTACCAAGTGCTGAGGCCTGTGAGTGTTCTCAAGAGCTCCGTCAGATGATGAGGGCAGAGGGAGGACACCCTGGACCTCTGGGGGCAATCAGGCTAAGCCTTGCACAGAGTCCATTAGTTCAGATGGACAAGATTTGGTTGGGGTCGGGGAGGGCTTTCCTGGCAGCTTGCCCAGCCTGGGCACAGGCGTGGAGGTGGGACAGCTGTGTAGCCTGGTGTCCTTGGAGCACAGACTAGGAGGAGGGCCAGCAGGAAGGCAGGCTGGAGAGGTAGGTGTCAGGAAAGGAAGTGAAAGGATTGCTTAGATGGTAGGACCTCCATCCCCGGGCCTGCTTGGGAAGCCTGTTTGTATAGCAACTCTGCTAGTTTACATAAGTAAATAAAATAAATCACTAGCCCCATCCTGCAGGGGTAAACACCAGGCAGAGACAAGGCCCTGGTGCAAGGCCCTGCTAGACTCAGCTTCCTCCTCCCCGTCCCCATTGGGAGGGGGCCCCCTTTATCTTGGGCCCAGGGAGAAGCATCAGAAAAAGTCACCTCAGGCCCTGTGACTGAGGCTCCTGGGGAAGGCCCCTGGAATCAACTAGAGGGGTGGAGGATGGTGAGTCTGCTCCCTAGGCCCTGGGGCTCCCCATGAGGCCTGAGCAGAGAACTTAGGCCTATTTGCTGGCTCCACCTGGGCCAGGGGGAACCTGGCAGTGCCAGTGGGGGAGGTGGGGCAGAAGACCTCCCTACAATCCTGGAGGCTTAGAGAGAACCTAGAGGTCCCGCAGAGCCTTGCTGGGAGTGCACACACTTGTGGCCCCACTGGAAGGTTGGGCCCACCACTAGGGAGAGGAGGCTAGAGAGAATGGCTCTAGGACTTTGCTCAGGCTGACATGGTCTTAAGACCCCAACTGGATTATTCCAGGATTTCTTGAGAGTACGGTCTTGGGTGATGTAATTCTAAAACTGGTTTGGGGCGCTTGGGAGTTTGAGCTCTGAGATGCTCAGCTCTGCTCTCTGTGAGGTCAGGTTGTTCTTGACGACTACTCAGCCGAAGCTGACTGGAATCAGAGAGGTCTGAGCCTGGCCTCTGCCCAGGTGTGTCCCACACATGCAGATCTCTGTCCTAAGGGCCTTACCTGAGGGAGAGGCTCAGCAGACACCTGGTCCTCAGCCTGGTGCCGGGTGAGTCCTGCCTCCAGCATCCTCTGCTTCCTTGTCTGTGAGTGAGGTGGGGATCTTGGTGATGGCCTGGGAGTTGGTGTGACACTTCAGTGGCCGGACAGCTGTGGAAGCTCTTTGTAAACTGTAAGCACTGTGGTGTGCTCGTGACTGTAGCGGCTATTGCTACAGTCAGGCTGTCTCCCTGCAAGGAAGAGAGGTCCACATCTGATTGTCGGTGAACCCCTCAGCTCCAGGGGAGGCGGGAGGCCCCTGAAATTCACAGTAAGGGAGCAAAAGAGCTGGAGGGACAGGACAGATGGTCCTCTGAATGCGCAGTTTCAGGGAGGACACCGCCCCTTCCTGCTGGGGGACCATTTCCTAGGGAGGCCAGCCAGGAGGGTGGGAGAACTGGAGAGCCACACAGGAGTAAGAGCTGGTCTTCCTTGGCTTCCAGCCTTTCTCCCAGAGAAAGAGCAATCGAGGTCTCTTGGGACAGAAGTGTTGGGTAAATAGGAGGCCCTGACATCATTGTGTAAGATTCATAATGACCCTAATTATGGCATGATTGATTCTTGGAGAGCTCTGGCTCTCAGCTCTCAGAGTAACTTTTCCCCAAACAATGAGCAGGTGTGATGAGGGCGGGTCCCACCTGGCGGTCTCCCCTCCCAGCCCTTCCACCCTTAGCCCCGAATCCTCCTTCACTCCTCCTCCAGCCCCCCACCCCCACCTCACTGCAGCTGCTTTGGGTACTTAGACTCTCTTCCTATCCTAGGTCTGGCCACCTTCTCTGCCAAATTCATTAGAATCTACGGTTTTCTCTGAGGCACAGAGTCGTGAAGGAACTTACCTAAGGTCACGCAGTGAGATGGTGACAGCCTAGATGTCTTGATTAGAGCCATCAAACGATGCCGGCACTAGGAACATATGAAATTTCTAAGTGTGGCCAAAGAGCTAACTACAGAAGGCTGGAGAGCAGTAGTGTGGGCTTGGGATTGGTTAGCCCCATAGTTCTCTGGGTGGACTTTTTATCAACCCCAGGGAAAGGGGAGTCCCAGAATCAGTGCTGTCCCCCAACCTCCAGCCCTGGCACTGGGGCCAAAGATTTGTTTTGGAGGTTTGTGTTTGTGTTTTGGAAAATGGCCTGGTTGGTGAACTGTTTGGGGAGTGTCTTGCTGTCCTGGGTCCCTGGAGGGCAGCAGGGCCTACCAGCACCGCTGCATGGAGCCCAGCCGGGGCCTAACTTGCTGGCCAGAGCTAGGGATCCTGCTCTAGGAGCCCCGATCACTCCCTCTTGGCCTTTCAGGCTTACTCTGTACTGTCCCTGCACCTGAAGTGTCCTTCCTTCCTTCTGAGTTCTGCTTAGATCCCACCCTCTCCAGCAGTCTCCACGCATAGGCCAGTACTGCAACCCAAGGACACTCAGAGTTCTGGGGTCCAGAGGAGACCTGGCCCATCAGGGAAGGCTTCCAGGAGAGGGGCTCCCTGCCTTGAGGTGGGGGTTGAGGACAGGCAGAGGGGCTCCCACTGGCACACTGGGTGGGAACAAGGGTTGGATGATCAGCAACGAAGACCACACAGGGGTCCTAGCCATGCTCCCCAAGCTCTGTGTGAAGAAGTCTCTGTGGCCCTGACCCTGTGGCACCGGGGGTTGTTCTAGGTGAAGTTTGGGTCATTACTGAGTATGTTTATCCAGGACCCCTTGGTCACTACCAAAGATGGCAGAGGCCCTGGGGGGGGGGGGCAGACTGAGCAGGCAGCTAACCTTGCTGTGCACCCTCATTAAGCTTTAAACCAATCCCCAGGAGGACAATTCACTGCCAGGACTCCCAGTGATTTTGCCCTAGGAGCAGAGAGGGCCCTTCCCCAGCTGGAGCAGGAAGGACTGTGGGACATGTCCTTCTGTCCTTGAACACTTTCACCTCGGCCTTGTTCTTGGGTATGTGGAGAGAGCAGGTGGCTAATGGGTTTTAGAAGCCATGCTAGAAAGGCCCTTGGAGATCTCTGGAGGTGTTCAAGGTCCCCATATAAGGGTGGGACAGCAAAGACCTGAGGCTTTGGGGGGTCACCCAGCCTGCAGGTCAACCCAGCCTGTGGGGACTGAGCTCAGCTTCAGACCTTTAGGCCTGGGGCAGGGCTGGGGTTGAGGCCCCAGGGAGGGGAGCCAAGGCCAGGGAGGAGGGAGGATTTCCTTTGCTTGCTCCCCTCCTCCCCCTGGGGCCCTGGCAGGCTGCAGGAGAAGGTCAGGCCTCCACCTCCCCCAGCCCTGGCACCCCTCAGGGGTTTTCCTCTTTCCTCCTGGGTTCCTGGCCTCACTCCCTGCCTGAACGTCCCCGCTGCCAACCAAAACACTAAGCTCTGCCCTCTGAAGCGCAGTCCACTGTTCCACAGATGCTGCAGCTGGCAGATGCGGAAGGGGGTGGAAATGTGGGTAGACCTCCCTCTGCTGGTGCCATGAGAAGTCTGCCCTTCAGAGTCACCGGCCCTGGGTTCAAATCTTCCCCTCTCCATGATTAGCCCTTCGGCCTCAGGCAAATCACTTTTTGCACATACACATGTGTGCGTGTTTGTGTGTGTGTGTTATATATATGTGTGGTGTGTATATGTGTTTGTGTGTGTATGAGAGAGAGAGAGATTAATTAATAGACTTTTTGTTTTATAGAAAAGTTCACTGGGAAATACAGAGTTCCCAAGTACCCTCTTCCCCTCCCCCGACTCTCCTCTGTTTTCACATTTTGTATCCATGTGGTACATTTGCTTCAGTTGATACTGTTATGTCATTACTAGCCCAAGTCCATAGTTTACACTAGGGCTCACTTCCGTGTTGCACATTCCATGGGGTTTGACACATGTGTAAGGACACCTATTCTGGGTCATACAGAATAGCTTAACTGCCCTAAAACCCCCAGTTCAACCTACTTCTCCCTCCCTCCCCCTGAGCCCCTGGCAACCCCTGATCTTGCTGCCTCTGTGGCGTTGCCTTTTCTAGAATGTCATATAGTTAGAATCACACAGTATGTGGCCTTTACAGATTGGCTTCTATCACTTAGCAATATGCTTCCGAATTTCCTCTGGGTCTTTTTGGGATTTGAGAGCTCATTTCTTTTTATCCTGGAATAACACACTGCATTGTGTGGATGGGCCACAGCTGAGTCATCTATTCGCTCAAGCCCTTATTTTTGATCTGTAGGACAGGGCCACAGTCCTGCACTTGGAAAGGTTGTCATCTGAAGGTAATATACACCAGCTTGATGCCCAGCAAGTCCCCAGTCCTCCAGGTCCCCACCATACACCCCACGAGCGAGCGACAGCACAGCAAGCTGCAATCACTGTGATTGGCAGTAATGCCACTGTGCGGATGCTGGGTCCACCATTTTGGGAACACTTTTATTGAGTGCTTAAAATCTGCTAAGAACGGGGAACACAGTGAATGTCCTTGTACCAGTTGAGTGTTTGGGTTGCAAACAACAGAAATAATTCAGAGTAATTTAAGCAGAAGATTTCCTTGGAAGGGAACAGAGCAATTCCTGGAATCTGAGGCCCTGGAGGCACCAGCCAGGGTAGGAATGAAGGGGGCCCAGCTGTAGTCAAGGACCCCAGGCCATCGTCCTTTCTGGTACAGCGGCCATCAACCTTGCAGCACCTTCACACTAGAGCAGATAGTCTTCTGGCGACTTCCAGATCTGAGCACTTGAACAGTTTTACCCAGATAAAATCCACACACCATACAACTCACTCTTGAAGTACACAATTCAGTGGGTTTTCATGTATTCAAAGAGTCCTACAGCTGTCCCCACTATCTAATTGCAGAACATTTCCATCACTGTAAAAAGAAACTCCATACACCCGTTATCAGTCTCCCCACCCCCGTTCCTCCTCACAATCCCGGCCCTGGCTTTCACTAGTCTACTTTCTGTCTATATTTGCCTATTCTGGACTTTTCTGGAATCGTATAATTTTAGCCCTTTATAACTAGCATCCTTCACTTAGCATAATGTTTTTAAGATTCCTTCAAGTTGTTCAGATTCATCAGGTTTGATTGCAGACTCAGGCACTTCCAACTGCCCCGCCCAAGGCTCAGAGAGAGCTGGTGGCCTGTCCGAGGGAGACCAGGTAGAACCCAGGCCCTCACACCTGGCCTGAAACTCTGTCTGCTCTCAGGATAAACAGCAGGCAACAGGGTCTGGGAAAGTAAGGGCCTCACAGCCTGGCGGAGCTGGGATAAAGGTCAGGCACATTCTGGGATGTTGGGATGGCAGAGGACCCTGGACGTGGGGGCTCAGCCTCAACATCCTGCTTCGGCTGCATGTGGGCATTGGCTGACTCTCAGGCGTGACTCTGGGAAGGTCTTTCCCTGTGCAAACAGGAGACCACGGAAGTTCAGGGCAGGGGCCAGAAATTCAGACAGAAAACAGGACTTTGTGCTGGGGAGGGGCTTTCTTTTGTCCCACAGCCAGCAGGAGCTATTGGCAAGGGATTTCTCAGGAACTTGGCTGGTATCAGCAGTCCTGGGAGGTGGCTTTGAGAGATCTGTTGATGCTAAGGATTGTCATTAGCCTGGCAGGAAGGGGAGGTGTGTTGATGGCTGGGGACGGGTGGGAAGCGTGCTGACTCGAGAGCTTGTTTGAGTGTCTGCTGCCCAGTGTCTGAACTGCACATCTGTGAGCAGAATTTCTGGGTCCCCCCTGAAGCAGAATCCAGCCCTTAGTGTCTTCTCTTCTCACGGCCCTGTGCCAGTCACTGGGGAAGTGGGGATAACCAGGCCATCCCATGGAGGAGACAGGCGTGTCAATGGTGTATATGTGGTGTGCCCGGGTAAGAGTGGGGGGATATGCAGGGCTATGGGAAGGCTCTCACCAAGCTGGGGCTCAGGAGAGGCTCCCCAGAGGAAGAGACATCTGAGCTGATATTCAAAGGATCAGGAAGAGGTAACTAGACAAGGGACTGAAAGCTCTGGAGAGGCCAGGCAGGAGGAGCGGCAGGGGCCAGATCCTGGTCACGTGGCTGGTGAAAAAGTTCACTCTGGTTTCAGCAGGAAGGTCCTAATGGAGGGACAGGGCCCACTCCAGGGACACCAGGGGAAAGAAGAGGCCTGAACCAGAGGAGTGGCTGAGGATGGTGAGAAGAGGGCCCGGATGGGTGTGAGAAGCCGGCTGGGGATGGCAAGGAGGTCACCGCACAGAGTGGGTCTGCAGGAGCCTGGGTGTCACTCTCGGAAACAGCCACTGGCCATCTCCATCAGAGGCGGAGACTGGGTGACCTTGGCAGGGTATGATAACTGCAGCTGTGGGAGTGGACGAGCTGTCCCTGCTGGGAGAACACACAGAGGAAAGAGGGGAGGTCTGCCTCCCAGGGGAGTCCCACCAGCATGGCAGGATGCACACCCACTCGGGAGAGAGAAGAGTCACCCCAGCAGTCATCCGCTGAGCCCTGGGCCAAGGCGAGATGTGTGCTGTTCCACTTCCCGCTTTTCCAGATTGAAGTGGAATTTCCATTCCCAGGTGGGTTGTAAGGAGGTGACTGGGAAGGGGCAGCAGAGGACCTGTGGGCATCAGGCCCATGGTCAAGGATGCTGGGAAAGGACTGGGGACATGGCTGTGGGTTCCTGCTCCCAGAACACCCACTTGCTGAGCTTTGGTCACTGCTGTGCTACTCAGACACCTTTCTGCCTACCCCTATGTGTTTCTCCAACAAAGCCAAGACAAAGGCAGTCATCCCTACACCATGCTGCCCCCCAGGCCCTGGGCTCAGGGAAGTCCCTTCAGAAGCACCATATTCCACATGCCTCTCCAAGAGCCCCTGGGACAGAGGCTGCATCAGACAATTCCCAGCAATTAAGAGGCTCATGGTCGTTCAGTATTCCCAGCAAAAGCTCTAATGCATCTTCCCCTGGGGACCGGAGGCTGTAATCCCTAGGTTGAGGTTAGCATTGGTGGTGGGGTTGGGGGTGGGAGAAGGAGATAGGCAGAGGCCCTGGCGAGGCCCAGAGGAAGAAGTAGTGAGTAAGCCCAAAGCCCAGTGTTCCCCAAGGGGCACCTGGGAGCAGGCACTTAGAGACAGGCATCTTAGGAGCTCTTCTTACGGCCTCAGCTCAGCCCTTCCTCAGGAAGCAGGCCCTGACCCTTCCTGCACACGGCAAGTGCCCACAGCCCCTCTTTCCCCCACCACGTGCCTGCCGCCTGTGGCACTTACAATGCTGGCCCAGAAGCAGTGGAGCCTGGTGCAGGAGTCTGCCTGTTCCCTCCGAAGGGCCAGACAGTGAGTATTTTGGGCTTTGCCGGCCATATGGTCTCTGTGGCAACAACTTAACTCTGCAGTTATAGTTAAAGCAGCCACAGACAATAATCCATAAATGACTGAGTGTGGCTGTGTCCAATAAAGCTTTATTTATGGACACTGAAATTTGACTTTCATCTAATTTTCATGTCTCACAAGATATTCTTGTTTTGATTTTGTTCCCCAACTATTTAAAAATGTGAAAACCATTCTTAGGGGGCTGGGGAAATGGCTCAGTAGTGGAGCCTAGCATGTGTGAGACACTGGGTTGGATCCTCAGCACCACATAAAAATAAATGAATAAAGATACTGTGTCTACCTACAACTAAAACAATATTTTAAAAATAATTAAAAATAAAACATTCTTAGCTTTTGAGCTGTATAAAACAAGGCAGCAGGTGGGGTTTGGTGGCCTCTGGGTTAGTTTGCTAACCCTAGGCTTAATGAAAGGCCCTTGTAGCCAGACTGCCTGGGTGTGAGTTCTGGGCTCTGCTGTGTGACCTTTGGTAAGTAGCTAAATCTTTCTGTGCTTCAGATTTCTCATCTGTAAAATGAGGATGGCAATGATAATATTTTGGGAACATAAACTGGTGGTGCCACTATGAAGAGTAGTTTGGCACTTCCTCAAAATGTTAAATGTAAGCCAGGCCCACAGATGCACGCCTATAATTCCAGTGACTCAGGAGGCTCAGTCAGGAGGATTTTCAGTTTAAGGCCAGCCTCAGCAACTTAAATTATATATTAAATTTTTTAAAAAAGCACTGGGGATGTAGCTCAGAGGTAAAACACCCTGGAGTTCAATCCCCAGTACAAAAAAAAGAAAAAAAAAGTTAAACCTAAGATTTATCATCTGACCCAGGACCCAGCTAATCTATCCCTAATCTATTTCTAAAGAGAAATGAGAACATATATCTACACAAAACCGCATTCATGGCAGTGTTATTTATAGCAACCAAAAAGCAGTGACAAACCAAGTTGTCCATCTACTGATTAAAAAAGAATAACAAAATGTGGGCTGGGGTTGGGGCTCAGCGATAGAGCGCTCGCCTCGCACATGCGGGACCCTGGGTTCGATCCTCAGCACCACCTAAAAATAAGTAAGTGAAATAAAGGTATTGTGTCCAACTACAACAAAAAATAAATATTAAAGAAGAATAACAAAATCTGGAATATCCATACACTTGAATATTATTCAGCCATAAAAAGGAATGACGTTGTGACCCATGCTACAACCTGGATGAACCTTGAAAACATCACACGAAGTGAGCCACACATGGAAGGTCACATGTTCCATGAATCTGTCTGAAGTCTCTAGAATAGGCAAGTTCATGGAGACAAAGTAGTTGCAGGGTCCAGAGGTGAGCTGGGGTAAGTAGGGGGACCTGACTACTAATAAGTATGCGGCTTGATGGCGATGAAGGAAGTGGAATCGGGTGGTGGGATGGTTGCACAATTTTGTGACTATAGGAAAAATTGAAGGTGACCAACACAGACTTGTACAATGTGAAAGGGTGGCTCTTACAGCATGTGAATTCTATCTCACCAAAGAAACAGTGATGAGGGCTAGCTGTAGCTCGGAGGCCTGGAGAATGAACACCTTGGGGCACTGGAGCAGATTCCTACATCCACCATACCCAGGTGTGACTGCAGGCCAGGCATTCCCCTTTTTCTCTCTGAGCCTCGTCTGTTCAACTGTCAAATGGGTTTAGGACACTACCTGCCACTTCAGCTTATTGTGACAACCAGGTGGAACAGTGGATGTACACAGGGCCTGCTGTATTTTAGTGCTCAGTGCATGTCAGCTGTTATGATAATGTATTTGAGAGTGTTTATTTTGAAAGTCTACTATTGCTAGGCACAGATCCAGTTACAGGGGCTAGAGCAGGGAATAAAATAGACACAAATCCTGCCTTCGTGAAACTTATAATGGGGTAGGCACATAAGAAACAAAATAAGCAAGGAAATTTAAGAATATGGTTGCTCTGGGTGTGGTGGTGCACGTCTGTCACCCCAGCCCTATGGGGGAGGCTGTTGCAGGAGAATTGTAAGTTGGAGGCTAGCCTCAGCAAGTTAGCCAGGCCCTAAGCAACTTAGTGTTTTAAAATTTAAAAAGTAAAGAGGGCTGGGACGGGGCTCAGTGGTAAAGCAGCCCTGAATTCAATCCCTGGTACCAAAAAAAAAAAAAAAAAAAATGATTGAGAAAGTAAAACTGAGAATGTGGGATTGAGCTTAGGGAATACAGGAAGAGATTCCAGTTCTGTAGTAAGTCATCTGGGGAAGTCTCATTGAAAGAAGACATTTGACCAAAACCTGAAGAGAGGAAGGGAAAGAGGAAGCCACGCGAGTTTGCAGGTTTCTAAGGGCAGAGCCTCCCAGGCAGAGGAAAGAGCAGCATGCTGGGCAAGGGCGCAGGACACGGGAGGGGTCGGCAGGAGAAGGAGGAGGCAGGATGAGGTCGTGAGTAGATGGCAGGGACAGATTTGGGGACCTGACTCCAGGCAGACAGGACCCACTTCAGGGCTTGACCAGAGGCTGCCCCCCAGCACCCCTCGGCTACGATGACGCTTCCAGTGTTGAGCCCATCTCCTCGGCCCGGCCTCACAGCCCTGTGCTTCCTCCCGCAGGACCTCCGGAGCCTCCATGGGTGCTTGAGGGCTGGGCGCCAGGGCAGCGGGCACGAGCATGGTGAGACACCAGCCGCTGCAGTACTACGAGCCCCAGCTGTGCCTCTCCTGCCTCACCGGCATCTACGGCTGCCGCTGGAAGCGCTACCAGCGCTCTCATGATGACACCACACCGGTGAGCCACCCTGGGACGCCATGAGAGGGACCCAGCCAGCCCAGGACCCAGGGAGATGGGGCGTTCGCTGTCTCTCTCCTGGGGGGCTCTAGACAGGTCAATGACCTTTCTGGGTTTGTTTCTTCCTCTGTGAATTGGGCTTGTAGTAATTCCTGAACCCACCTGTCCAGGTAGGCCGGCAGGTGCTCAGCTGTCCTGATGTGGCTAGTTGTTAACTTTCCTCTGATGGCATGGGGACTGGGCTGCTCCCAAGGTCTGGGAAGGAAGGGTCTACAGAGGCAAAGTCACCCCAAGAGAAAAAGTTCCCAGCTTCGAGTCCTGGAAGGTCTAGAAGTGGGCAGTGGCAGGAGACTGAGGAGGTGGGCCCAGCCATTCCGGAGCCTGGGAGCTGCCAGGGCCGGGGTCTGGCACCAGGGCCCAGTCACCTGAGCCCCTGGCCTGCTAGATCTGGCAGCAGGTGCTGAGCCAGATAAAGAAGGCCCCCTCAGTGCCAGGCTTCCCAGGCTAGACCCCTCGCTCCTGTCTCCGGGGCGCTATCAGCGGGTGGATCTGGTTTCTTCTCTGAAGGAACCCAGTTCCTGTGTGGTGTTTATCTAAAAGCTTTGCTGCCTAGAGAACAGCTCTCCTCCTCCCTCCTGCTTGTCTGAACAAAGAAGCCAGCCTGGTAATTCAGGCAGCCCCAGGCAAGCCTCAGTGCCTAGGCAGGCTGCCGCCCAGGTCGGAGGCCAAGTCAGCCGGCTGTCTGGAGGCAGAGGTCAGGCTATCTTGTCTGCCCTCTTCTGCCTATGCTGGCAAGGGACACTGAGACAGGAGTCTGGGTTCGTAACTCCCAATCCATGAAAAGCAGGGACCACCAGAGTAGCCACCAGGCCAGGTTCCTTGCCCATGTCCCCATTCCCAGGACAGAGAAGACAACGTGGCCAGACCAAGGCAACAGAGAGGCTGAGGCCTATTCAGGGCTCACAGCAGGCCCCTGCAGTCCTGGGACCCGAGCCCCCGGCCCCCCCTCCAGGCCCCAGCCTAGGAGGCCTTTCCCCCATGAGCTGCCTCACCTGGGAACTAGAGGTGACAACACCCTGCTCATGGCCAGCAATGGGAGATTAGGGATGGGGAGTGACTGGCTCTGGGGCAGCGCTGTGCTGACACACACCATCTCTGTTCCTCTCAGCAGGCCTGTGAAACAAGCCAGGGAGGGAATGACTGGACCAGAGTCCCCCAGCCCCACTGCCAGGAAGAGCCCAGCACTGGCCCCGGGGGGGGGGGGGGGGGGTTGATCCGACAGCTATGGGGATGGGGGCTGAAAGACAGCCGGGGCAACCCGGAGGCAGAGGACGGCTGAGCTCCAAACCCCTTGGCCACCAGCGCAGTCCTGGAGGGAGGTGCCCTCCCAGGACATGGTGTGCCCCTTGGAGGCCCAGGCCAGCCTATCTGGAGTCAGAACATGGTGGGTCTTGGATGTGGCTGGCACAGGGTTCTGGGTGGAGGAAGGGGCTCGAGGCTGCTCGTGGGAGCTGGAGTGGGGCAGGCGCTAGGGCTCCAGGGACAGGGCCAAGGCTGAAGGAGCCACAGGAAGCCCAGGCCAGGCTGGCACAGTGACAGGAGGTGCAGAGTAGGGGCTCCGTCAATTTTGCTGAACGTATAGAGGCCTCTGCGACCTGGGAAGTGCTGGGAAGGGAGAGGAGAACTGCCTGAGGAGAAGAGCCTCCACGAGCACCATGCACCTTCCCCTCCTGGGGAGCCCAGTGCCTTGAGGGTGTGTATCTGAGTGAAGGCTCAAGGGAAGTAGAGGACAGGGGGAGCTGGGCACTGGTGCACCCCTGTAATCCCAGCAGCTTGGGAGGCTGAGGCAGGAGGATTGTAAGTTCAAAGCCAGCCTCAGCAACGCCAGGCCCTAAACAACTCAGTGAGACCCTGTCCCTAAAAAATAAAATACGAAATAGGGCTGGGGATGTCACTCAGTGGCTGAGTGCTCCTGAGTTCAATCCCCGGTTTCCCCCACCGGCCACCCCAAATAAAGAGGATGGGGAATAGCAGGGGAGCGAGGAGTTGCCTGAGGAGCCTGGGACATGCGGGGAGTGTCCTCTGCTGCCAGGCTGGGACCCTCGGCATTGCCTGCGTCCTGCAGGGGTGCCCCGTGGAGCCGGGGTGGAGTCCTCTGCATCCTTCCCGCCCGCCCCAGGCCCCGCTGTCCCTCCTCTTCAAGCTCTGCTCATGCTGCCCCTTCCCAGGACACACACTGGACAAATACAGAAACAGGAAATGGGGGACCTCAGAGGTGAAGTGACCTCCTCTCCTGCCCCCTGCGCAGAGAGCATGGAGCAGCCTTGGCAGCAGGAGGCCGGCTCACTGACAGCCAGGAAGGGGAAGCGAAGCTTTTTATAACTGAGGATAATTAATTGGTTGTTGTCTGTGACTCATTACTCTAATACTACCAATTAGGGACGTGATAGGACAGAAGACTGTTCTCAGGCTGTCCCCACTGGGCCCCCTGAAGACTGTGTCTGCGGGAGTCAGCACAGTGGCAAAACCAGCTTCCCTGCAGTGGCAGGGATATAGGTCAGATATCTGAAGGAACTTCCCAGCCAGAGACTCTGAAAGAACAGATTACAGTTGTCAGCTCTCTTGCACCTCAACAGTACATGTGCCCTTTGTTGGCTGTTATGACCTTAATTGATC